>NW_027255894.1:1263232-2526464 GCF_043229965.1 Drosophila suzukii | reverse complement strand
GTTATATATTTTAATGCAGATAACAACATAATCATTCCTCAAGCCCATAGAGGTATGCCATATCGAAATCCGAGTTCATTTGACCAAGCTATAGGCTTTTAAAGATGGAAAGAAGGCCCATTTCAGTAAACCTTTGCAAAATTAAAATCAATGACATAAAAACGGTTATATTTTTTACTACCTTTAAAGTTATATATTTTAATGCAGATAACAACATAATCATTCCACAAGCCCATAGAGGTATGCCATATCGAAATCCGAGTCCTTTTGACCAGGTTATGGGCTTTTAAAGATGGAAAGAAGGCCCATTTCAGTAAGCCTTTGCAAAATTAAAATCAATGACATTAAAACGGTTATATGTTTTACTACCTTTAAAACTATATAGTTTAATGCAGATAAAAACATAATCATTCCACGAGCCCATAAAGGTATGCCATATCGAAATCCGAGTTCATTTTACCAAGTTATGGGCTTTTAAAGATGGAAAGAAGGCCCATTTCTGTAAAACTTCGCAAAATAAAAATCAATGACATAAAAACGGTCATATTTTTTACTGCATTTAAAGTTATATATTTTAATGCAGATAACAACATAATCATTCCTCAAGCCCATAGAGGTATGCCATATCGAAATCCGAGTCATTTTGACCAAATGATGGGCTTTTAAAGATGGAAAGAAGGCCCATTTCAGTAAACCTTTGCAACATTAAAATCAATTACATAAAAACGGTCATATTTTTTACTACCTTTGAAATTATATATTTTAATGCAGATAACAACATAATCATTCCACAAGCCCATAAACGTATACCATATCGAAATACGAGTTCATTTGAACAAGTTATTGGCTTTTAAAGATGGAAAGAAGGCCCATTTCAGTAAACCTTCGCAAAATTAAAATCAATGACATAAAAACGGTCATGTTTTTTATTACCTTTAAATTTAAATATTTTAATGCAGATAACAACATAATCATTCCACAAGCCATATCGAAATCCGAGTTCATTTGACCAATTTATGGGCTTTTGAAGATGGAAAGAAGGCCCATTTCAGTAAACCTTCTCAAAATTAAAATCAATGACATAAAAACGGTCATATTTTTTTACTACCTTTAAAATAGTATATTTTAATGCAGATAACAACATAATCATTCCACAAGCCTATAAGGGCATGCAATATCGAAATCCGAGTTCATTTGACCAAGTTATGGGCTTTAAAGATGGAATGAAGACCCATTTCAGTAAACCTTCTCAAAATTAAAATCAATGACATACAATAAAAACGTTCATATTTGTTACTACCTTTAAAGTTATATATTTTTATGCAGATAACAACATAATCATTCCACAAGCCCATAGAGGTATGCCATATCGAAATCCGAGTCCTTTTAACCAGGTTATGGGCTTTTAAAGATGGAAAGAAGGCACATTTCAGTAAACCTTCGCAGAATAAAAATCAATGACATAAAAACGGTCATATTTTTTACTACCTTTAAAATTATATATTTTAATGCAGATAACAACATAATCATTCCACAAGCCCATAAACGTATACCATATCGAAATACGAGTTCATTTGACCAAGTTATGGGCTTTTAAAGATGGAAAGAAGGCCCATTTCTGTGAGCCTTCGCGAAATAAAAATCAATTAAATAACAACGGTCATATTTTTTACTACATTTAAAGTTATATATTTTAATGCAGATAACAACATAATCATTCCTCAATCCCATAGAGGTATGCCATATCGAAATCCGAGTCATTTTGATCAAATTATGGGCTTTTAAAGATGGAAAGAAGGCCCATTTCAGTAAACCTTTGCAAAATTAAAATCAATGACATAAAAACGGTCATATTTTTTACTACCTTTAAAATTATATATTTTAATGCAGATAACAACATAATCATTCCACAAGCCTATAAAGGTATGCCATATCGAAATCCGAGTTCATTTGACCAAGCTATAGGCTTTTAAAGATGGAAAGAAGGCCCATTTCAGTAAACCTTTGCAAAATTAAAATCAATGACATAAAAACGGTTATATTTTTATTACCTTTAAAGTTATATATTTTAATGCAGATAACAACATAATCATTCCACAAGCCCATAGAGGTATGCCATATCGAAATCCGAGTCCTTTTGACCAGGTTATGGGCTTTTAAAGATGGAAAGAAGGCCCATTTCAGTAAACCTTCTCAAAATTAAAATCAATGACATAAAAACGGTCATATTTTTTACTACCTTTAAAGTTATATATATTGTTATGCAGATAACAACATAATCATTCCACAAGCCCATAAAGGTATGCCATATCGAAATCCGAGTCCTTTTAACCAGGTTATGGGATTTTAAAGATGGAAAGAAGGCCCATTTCAGTAAGCCTTTGCAAAATTAAAATCAATGACATTAAAACGGTTATATGTTTTACTACCTTTAAAACTATATAGTTTAATGCAGATAAAAACATAATCATTCCACGAGCCCATAAAGGTATGCCATATCGAAATCCGAGTTCATTTTACCAAGTTATGGGCTTTTAAAGATGGAAAGAAGGCCCATTTCTGTAAAACTTCGCAAAATAAAAATCAATGACATAAAAACGGTCATATTTTTTACTGTATTTAAAGTTATATATTTCAATGCAGATAACAACATAATCATTCCTCAAGCCCATAGAGGTATGCCATATCGAAATCCGAGTCATTTTGACCAAATGATGGGCTTTTAAAGAAGGAAAGAAGGCCCATTTCAGTAAACCTTTGCAAAATTAAAATCAATTACATAAAAACGGTCATGTTTTTTACTACCTTTAAATTTAAATATTTTAATGCAGATAACAACATAATCATTCCACAAGCCATATCGAAATCCGAGTTCATTTGACCAATTTATGGGCTTTTGAAGATGGAAAGAAGGCCCATTTCAGTAAACCTTCTCAAAATTAAAATCAATGACATAAAAACGGTCATATTTTTTACTACCTTTGAAATTATATATTTTAATGCAGATAACAACATAATCATTCCACAAGCCCATAAACGTATACCATATCGAAATACGAGTTCATTTGAACAAGGTATTGGCTTTTAAAGATGGAAAGAAGGCCCATTTCAGTAAACCTTCGCAAAATTAAAATCAATGACATAAAAACGGTCATGTTTTTTACTACCTTTAAATTTAAATATTTTAATGCAGATAACAACATAATCATTCCACAAGCCATATCGAAATCCGAGTTCATTTGACCAATTTATGGGCTTTTGAAGATGGAAAGAAGGCCCATTTCAGTAAACCTTCTCAAAATTAAAATCAATGACATAAAAACGGTCATATTTTTTACTACCTTTAAAATTATATATTTTAATGCTGATAACAACATAATCATTCTACAAGCCTATAAAGGTATGCCATATCAAAATCTGAGTTCATTTGACCAAGTTATGGGCTTTAAAGATGGAAAGAAGGCCCATTTCAGTAAACCTTTTCAAAATTAAAATCAATGACATTAAAACGGTCATTTTTTTTTCTACCTTTAAAGTTTTATATTTTAATGCAGATAACAACATAATCATTCCACAAGCCATATCGAAATCCGAGTTCATTTGACCAATTTATGGGCTTTTGAAGATGGAAAGAAGGCCCATTTCTGTAAAACTTCGCAAAATAAAAATCAATGACATAAAAACGGTCATATTTTTTTACTACCTTTAAAGTTGTATATTTTAATGCAGATAACAACATAATCACTCCACAAGCCTATAAGGGTATGCAATATCGAAATCCGATTTCATTTGACCAAGTAATGGGCTTTTAAAGATGGAAAGAAGGCATTTTTCAGTAAACATTCTCAAAATTAAAATCAATGACATAAAAACGGTCATATTTTTTTCTACCTTTAATGTTATATATTTTAATTCACATAACAACATAATTATTCCACAAGCCAATAAAGGTATGCCATATCGAAATCCGAGTCCTTTTGACCAAGTTATGGACTTTTAAAGACGTAAAGAAGGCCCATTTCAGTAAACCTTCCCAAAATTAAAGTCAATGACATAAAAACCGTCATATTTTTTACTTCCTTAAAAGTTAAATATTTTAATGCAGATAACAACAAAATCAATCCACAAGCCCATAAAGGTATGCCATACCGAAATCCGAGTTCATTTGACCAAGTTATTGGCTTTTAAAGATGGAAAGAAGGCCCATTTCAGTAAACCTTTGCAAAATTAAAATCAATGACATAAAAACCGTCATATTTTTTTACTATCTTTAAAGTTAAATATTTTAATGCAGATAACAACATAATCATCCCACAAGCCTATTAAGGTATGCCATATCAAAATCTGAGTTCATTTGACCAAGTTATGGGCTTTTAAAGATGGAAAGAAGGCCCATTTCAGTAAACCTTTGCAAAATTAAAATCAATGACATAACAACGGTCATATTTTTTACTACCTTTTAAGTTATATATTTTAATGCAGACAAAAACATAATCATTCCACAAGCCCATAAAGGTATGACATATCGAAATCCGAGTTCATTTGACCAAGTTATGGGCTTTAAAGATGGAAAGAAGGCCCATTTCAGTAAACCTTTGCAAAATTAAAATCAATGACATAAAAACGGTTATATTTTTTACTACCTTTAAAGTTATATATTTTAATGCAGATAACAACATAATCATTCCACAAGCCCATAGAGGTATGCCATATCGAAATCCGAGTCCTTTTGACCAGGTTATGGGCTTTTAAAGATGGAAAGAAGGCCCATTTCAGTAAATCTTCTCAAAATTAAAATCAATGACATAAAAACGGTCATATTTTTAACTACCTTTAAAGTTATATATTTTAATGCAGATAACAACATAATCATTCCACAAGCCCATAGAGGTATGCCATATCGAAATCCGAGTCCTTTTAACCAGGTTATGGGCTTTTAAAGATGGAAAGAAGGCCCATTTCAGTAAGCCTTTGCAAAATTAAAATCAATGACATTAAAACGGTTATATGTTTTACTACCTTTAAAGTTATATAGTTTAATGCAGATAAAAACATAATCATTCCACGAGCCCATAAAGGTATGCCCTATCGAAATCCGAGTTCATTTTACGAAGTTATGGGCTTTTAAAGATGGAAAGAAGGCCCATTTCTGTAAAACTTCGCAAAATAAAAATCAATGACATAAAAACGGTCATATTTTTTACCGCATTTAAAGTTATATATTTTAATGCAGATAACAACATAATCATTCCTCAAGCCCATAGAGGTATGCCATATCGAAATCCGAGTCATTTTGACCAAATGATGGGCTTTTAAAGATGGAAAGAAGGCCCATTTCAGTAAACCTTTGCAAAATTAAAATCAATTACATAAAAACGGTCATATTTTTTACTACCTTTGAAATTATATATTTTAATGCAGATAACAACATAATCATTCCACAAGCCCATAAACGTATACCATATCGAAATACGAGTTCATTTGACCAAGTTATGGGCTTTTAAAGATGTAAAGAAGGCCCATTTCAGTAAACCTTCGCAAAATTAAAATCAATGACATAAAAACGGTCATATTTTTTACTACCTTTAAAGTTATATATTTTAATGCAGATAACAACATAATCATTCCACAAGCCCATAGAGGTATGCCATATCGAAATCCGAGTTCATTTGACCAAGTTATGGACTTTAAAGATGGAAAGAAGGCCCATTTCAGTAAACCTTTGCAAAATTAAAATCAATGACATAATAACGGTCATATTTCTTACTACCTTTTAAGTTATATATTTTAATGCAGATAACAACGTAATCATTCCACAAGCCCATAGAGGTATGCCATATCGAAATCCGAGTCCTTTTGACCAGGATATGGGCTTTTAAAGATGGAAGGAAGGGCGATTTCAGTAAACCTTTGCAAAATTAAAATCAATGACATAAAAACAGTCATATTTTTTAATACATTTAAAGTTATATATTTTAATGCAGATAACAACGTAATCATTCCTCAAGCCCATAGAGTTATGCCATATCGAAATCCGAGTCATTTTGACCAAATTATGGGCTTTTAAAGATGGAAAGAAGGCCCATTTTAGTAAACCTTTGCAAAATTAAAATCAATGACATAAAAACGGTCATATTTTTACTACCTTTAAAGTTATATATTTTAATGCAGATAACAACGTAATCATTCCACAAGCCCATAGAGGTATGCCATATCGAAATCCGAGTCCTTTTGACCAGGTTATGGGCTTTTAAGATGGAAAGAAGGCCCATTTCAGTAAACCTTTGCAAAATTAAAATCAATGACATAAAAACGGTCATATTTTTTAATACCTTTAAAGTTATATATCTTAATGCAGATAACAACATAATCATTCCACAAGCCCATAAACGTATACCATATCGAAATACGAGTTCATTTGACCAAGTTATTGGCTTTTAAAGATGGAAGAAGGCCCATTTCAGTAAGGCCAATTTCAGTTAACTTCGCAAAATTAGAATCAATACATAAAAACGGTCATATTTTTTACTACCTTTAAAGATATATATTTTAATGCAGATAACAACATAATCATTTCACAAGCCCATAAAGGTATGCCATATCGAAATCCGAGTTCATTTGACTAAGTTTTGGGCTTTTAAGTATGTAAAGAAGGCCCATTACAGTAAACCTTTGCAAAATTAAAATTCAATGACATTAAAACGGTCATATTTTTTACTACCTTTAAAGTTTAATATTTTAATGCAGATAACAACAAAATCATTCCACAAGCCCCTAAAGGTATGCCATATCGAAATACGAGTTCATTTGACCAAGTTATTGGCTTTTAAAGATGGAAAAAAGGCCCATTTCAGTAAACCTTCGCAAAATTAAAATCAATGTCATAAAAAACGGTCATATTTTTTACTACCTTTAAAGTTATATATTTAAATGCAGATAACAACATAATTCTTCCACAAGCCCATAGAGGTATGTCATATCGAAATACGAGTTCATTTGACCAAGTTATTGGCTTTTAAAGATGGAAGAAGGCCCATTTCAGTAAGGCCAATTTCAGTTAACCTTCGCAAAAATAGAATCAATACATAAAAACGGTCATATTTTTTACTACCTTTAAAGTTTCATATTTTAATGCAGATAACAACAAAATCATTCCACAAGCCCATAAAGGTATGCCATATCGAAATCCGAGTTCATTTGACTAAGTTTTGGGCTTTTAAGTATGTAAAGAAGGCCCATTACAGTAAACCTTTGCAAAATTAAAATCAATGACATTAAAATGGTCATATTTTGAACTACCTTTAAAGTTATATATTTTAATGCAGATAACAACATAATCATTCCACAAGCCCATAAACATATACTATATCGAAATACGATTTCATTTGACCAAGTTATTGACTTTTAAAGATGGAAAGAAGGCCCATTTCAGTAAACCTTTGCAAAATTGAAATGAATGACATAAAAACGGGCATATTTTTTACTACCTTTAAAGTTATATATCTTAATGCAGATAACAACATAATCATTCCACAAGCCCATAGAGGTATGCCATATCGAAATTCGAGTCCTTTTGACCAGGTTATGGGCTTTTAAAGATGGAAAGAAGGCCTATTTCAGTAAAGCTTTGCAAAATTAAAATCAATGACATAAAAACGGTCATATTTTGTACTACCTTTAAAAATATATATTTTAGTGCAGATAACAACATAATTATTCCATAAGCCTATAAAGGTATGCCATATCGAAACCCGAGTTCTTTGACCAAGTTATGGGCTTTTAAAGATGGAAAGAAGGCCCATTTCAGTAAACCTTTGCAAAATTAAAATTAATCACATATAAACGGTCATATTTTTTACTACCTTTAAAGTTATATATTTTAATGCAGATAACAACATAATCATTCCGCAAGCCCATAGAGGTATGCCATATCGAAATCCGAGTTCTTTTGACCAGGTTATGGGCTTTTAAAGATGGAAAGAAGGCCCATTTAAGTAAGCCTTTGCAAAATTAAAATCAATGACATAAAAACGGTCATATTTTTTACTACCATTAAAGTTATATATTTTAATGCAGATAAGAACGTTATCATTCCACAAGCCTATAAAGGTATGCCATATCGAAATCCGAGTTCATTTGACCAGGATATGGGCTTTTAAAGATGGAAAGAAGGCCCATTTCAGTAAACCTTTGCAAAATTAAAATCAATGACATTAAAACGGTCATATTTCTTACTACATTTAAAGTTATATATTTTAATGCAGATAACAACGTAATCATTCCACAAGCCTATAAAGGTATGCCATATCGAAATCCGAGTTCATTTGACCAAGTTATGGGCTTTTAAAGATGGAAGGAAGGCCCATTTCTGTAAACCTTCGCAAAATAAAAATCAATGACATAAAAACGGTCATATTTTTTAATACATTTAAAGTTATATATTTTAATGCAGATAACAACATAATCATTCCTCAAGCCCATAGAGTTATGCCATATCGAAATCCGAGTCATTTTGACCAAATTATGGGCTTTTAAAGATGGAAAGAAGGCCCATTTTAGTAAACCTTTGCAAAATTAAAATCAATGACATAAAAATGGTCATATTTTTTACAACCTTTAAAGTTATATATTTCAATGCAGATAACAACATAATCATTCCACAAGCCCATAAACGAATACCATATCGAAATACGAGTTCATTTGACCAAGTTGTTGGCTTTTAAAGATGGAAAGAAGGCCCATTTCAGTAATCCTTCGCAAAATTAAAATCAATGACATAAAAACGGTCATATTTTTTACTACTTTTAAAGTTAAATATTTTAATGCAGATAACAACAAAATATTTCCACAAGCCCCTAAAGGTATGCCATATCGAAATACGGTTCATTTGACCAATTTATTGGCTTTTCTAGATGGAAAGAACCCCATTTCAGTAAACCTTCGCAAAATTAAAATCAATGACATAAAAACGGTCATATTTTGTACTACCTTTTAAGTTATATATTTTAATGCAGATAACAACGTAATCATTCCACAAGCCCATAGAGGTATGCCATATCGAAATCCGAGTCCTTTTGACCAGGTTATGGGCTTTTAAAGATGGAAAGAAGGCCCATTTCAGTAAACCTTCGCAAAATTAAAATCAATGACATAAAAACGGTCATATTTTTTAATACATTTAAAGTTATATATTTTAATGCAGATAACAACATAATCATTCCTCAAGCCCATAAAGGTATGCCATATCGAAATCCGAGTCATTTTGACCAAATTATTACACAAGCCCATTGAGGTATGCCATATCGAAATCCGAGTGCTTTTGACCAGGTTATGGGCTTTTAAAGATTGAAAGAAGGCCCATTCCAGTAAACCTTCGGAAAATTAAAATCAATGACATAAAAACGGTCATATATTTTACTACCTCTAAAGATAAATATTTTAATGCAGATAACAGGAAAATCATTCCACAAGCACCTAAAGGTATGCCATATCGAAATCCGAGTTCATTTGACCAAGTTATGGGCCTTTAAAGATGGAAAGAAGGTCCATTTCAGTAAACCTTCGCAAAATTATAATCAATGACATAAAAACGGTCATATTTTTTACTACCCTTAAAGTTATATATTTTAATGCAGATAACAACATAATCATTCCACAAGCCCATAGAGGTATGCCATATCGAAATCCGCGTCCTTTTGACCAGGTTATGGGCTTTTAAAGATGGAAAGAAGGCCCATTTCAGCAAACCTTTGCAAAATTTAAATCAATGACATTAAAACGGTCATATTTTTTACTACGTTTAAAGTTTAATATTTTAATGCAGATAACAACAAAATCATTCCACAAGCCCCTAAAGGTATGCCATATCGAAATACGGTTCATTTGACCAAGCTATTGGCTTTTAAAGATGGAAAGAAGGCCCATTTCAGTAAACCTTCGCAAAATTAAAATCAATGACATAAAAACGGTCATATTTTTTACTACCTTTAAAGTTACATATTTTAATGCAGATAACAACATAATCATTCCACAAGCCCATAGAGGTATGCCATATCGAAATCCGAGTCCTTTTGACCAGGATATGGGCTTTTAAAGATGGAAAGAAGGCCCATTTCAGTAAACCTTTTCAAAATTAAAATCAATGACATAAAAACGGTCATATTTTTTACTACCTTTAAAGTTATATATCTTAATGCAGATAACAACATAATCATTCCACAAGCCCATAGAGGTATGCCATATCGAAATTCGGATCCTTTTGACCAGGTTATGGGCTTTTAAAGATGAAAAGAAGGCCCATTTCAGTAAAGCTTTGCAAAATTAAAATCAATGACATAAAAACGGTCATATTTTTTACTACCTTTAAAGTTATATATTTTAATGCAGATAACAACATAATTATTCCACAAGCCTATAAAGGTATGCCATATCGAAACCCGAGTTCTTTGACCAAGTTATGGGCTTTTAAAGATGGAAAGAAGGCCCATTTCAGTAAGCCTTTGCAAAATTAAAATCAATCACATATAAACGGTCATATTTTTTACTACCTTTAAAGTTATAAGTTTTAATGCAGATAACAACATAATCATTCCGCAAGCCCATAGAGGTATGCCATATCGAAATCCGAGTTCTTTTGACCAGGTTATGGGCTTTTAAAGATGGAAAGAAGGCCCATTTAAGTAAAACTTTGCAAAATTAAAATCAATGACATAACAACGGTCATATATATTTTATATATTTTAATGCAGATAAGAACGTAATCATTCCACAAGCCTATAAAGGTATGCCATATCGAAATCCGAGTGCATTTGACCAAGTTATGGGCTTTTAAAGATGGAAAGAAGGCCCATTTCAGTAAACCTTTGCAAAATTAAAATCAATGACATTAAAACGGTCATATTTCTTACTACCTTTAAAGTTATTTATTTTAATGCAGATAACAACGTAATCATTCCACAAGCCCATAGAGGTATGCCATATCGAAATCAGAGTCCTTTTGACCAGGATATGGGCTTTTAAAGATGGAAAGAAGGCCCATTTCAGTAAACCTTTGCAAAATTAAAATCAATGACATAAAAACGGTCATATTTTTTAATACATTTAAAGTTATATATTTTAATGCAGATAACAACGTAATCATTCCACAAGCCTATAAAGGTATGCCATATCGAAATCCGAGTTCATTTGACCAAGTTATGGGCTTTTAAAGATGGAAGGAAGGCCCATTTCTGTAAACCTTCGCAAAATAAAAATCAATGACATAAAAACGGTCATATGTTTCAATACATTTAAAGTTATATATTTAATGCAGATAACAACATAATCATTCCTCAAGCCCATAGAGTTATGCCATATCGAAATCCGAGTCATTTTGACCAAATTATGGGCTTTTAAAGATGGAAAGAAGGCCCATTTTAGTAAACCTTTGCAAAATTAAAATCAATGACAAAAAAAGGTCATATTTTTTACTACCTTTAAAGTTATATATTTTAATGCAGATAACAACATAATCATTCCACAAGCCCATAAACGTATACCATATCGAAATACGAGTTCATTTGACCAAGTTGTTGGCTTTTAAAGATGGAAAGAAGGCCCATTTCAGTAATCCTTCGCAAAATTAAAATCAATGACATAAAAACGGTCATATTTTTTACTACCTTTAAAGTTAAATATTTTAATGCAGATAACAACAAAATAATTCCACAAGCCCCTAAAGGTATGCCATATCGAAATACGGTTCATTTGACCAATTAATTGGCTTTTAAAGATGGAAAGAACCCCATTTCAGTAAACCTTCGCAAAATTAAAATCAATGACATAAAAACGGTCATATTTTGTACTACCTTTTAAGTTATATATTTTAATGCAGATAACAACGTAATCATTCCACAAGCCCATAGAGGTATGCCATATCGAAATCCGAGTCCTTTTGACCAGGTTATGGGCTTTTAAAGATGGAAAGAAGGCCCATTTCAGTAAACCTTCGCAAAATTAAAATCAATGACATAAAAACGGTCATATTTTTTAATACATTTAAAGTTATATATTTTAATGCAGATAACAACATAATCATTCCTCAAGCCCATAAAGGTATGCCATATCGAAATCCGAGTCATTTTGACCAAATTATTACACAAGCCCATTGAGGTATGCCATATCGAAATCCGAGTGCTTTTGACCAGGTTATGGGCTTTTAAAGATTGAAAGAAGGCCCATTCCAGTAAACCTTCGGAAAATTAAAATCAATGACATAAAAACGGTCATATATTTTACTACCTCTAAAGATAAATATTTTAATGCAGATAACAGGAAAATCATTCCACAAGCACCTAAAGGTATGCCATATCGAAATCCGAGTTCATTTGACCAAGTTATGGGCCTTTAAAGATGGAACGAAGGTCCATTTCAGTAAACCTTCGCAAAATTATAATCAATGACATAAAAACGGTCATATTTTTTACTACCCTTAAAGTTATATATTTTAATGCAGATAACAACATAATCATTCCACAAGCCCATAGAGGTATGCCATATCGAAATCCGCGTCCTTTTGACCAGGTTATGGGCTTTTAAAGATGGAAAGAAGGCCCATTTCAGCAAACCTTTGCAAAATTTAAATCAATGACATTAAAACGGTCATATTTTTTACTACGTTTAAAGTTTAATATTTTAATGCAGATAACAACAAAATCATTCCACAAGCCCCTAAAGGTATGCCATATCGAAATACGGTTCATTTGACCAAGCTATTGGCTTTTAAAGATGGAAAGAAGGCCCATTTCAGTAAACCTTCGCAAAATTAAAATCAATGACATAAAAACGGTCATATTTTTTACTACCTTTAAAGTTACATATTTTAATGCAGATAACAACATAATCATTCCACAAGCCCATAGAGGTATGCCATATCGAAATCCGAGTCCTTTTGACCAGGATATGGGCTTTTAAAGATGGAAAGAAGGCCCATTTCAGTAAACCTTTTCAAAATTAAAATCAATGACATAAAAACGGTCATATTTTTTACTACCTTTAAAGTTATATATCTTAATGCAGATAACAACATAATCATTCCACAAGCCCATAGAGGTATGCCATATCGAAATTCGGATCCTTTTGACCAGGTTATGGGCTTTTAAAGATGAAAAGAAGGCCCATTTCAGTAAAGCTTTGCAAAATTAAAATCAATGACATAAAAACGGTCATATTTTTTACTACCTTTAAAGTTATATATTTTAATGCAGATAACAACATAATTATTCCACAAGCCTATAAAGGTATGCCATATCGAAACCCGAGTTCTTTGACCAAGTTATGGGCTTTTAAAGATGGAAAGAAGGCCCATTTCAGTAAGCCTTTGCAAAATTAAAATCAATCACATATAAACGGTCATATTTTTTACTACCTTTAAAGTTATAAGTTTTAATGCAGATAACAACATAATCATTCCGCAAGCCCATAGAGGTATGCCATATCGAAATCCGAGTTCTTTTGACCAGGTTATGGGCTTTTAAAGATGGAAAGAAGGCCCATTTAAGTAAAACTTTGCAAAATTAAAATCAATGACATAACAACGGTCATATATATTTTATATATTTTAATGCAGATAAGAACGTAATCATTCCACAAGCCTATAAAGGTATGCCATATCGAAATCCGAGTGCATTTGACCAAGTTATGGGCTTTTAAAGATGGAAAGAAGGCCCATTTCAGTAAACCTTTGCAAAATTAAAATCAATGACATTAAAACGGTCATATTTCTTACTACCTTTAAAGTTATTTATTTTAATGCAGATAACAACGTAATCATTCCACAAGCCCATAGAGGTATGCCATATCGAAATCAGAGTCCTTTTGACCAGGATATGGGCTTTTAAAGATGGAAAGAAGGCCCATTTCAGTAAACCTTTGCAAAATTAAAATCAATGACATAAAAACGGTCATATTTTTTAATACATTTAAAGTTATATATTTTAATGCAGATAACAACGTAATCATTCCACAAGCCTATAAAGGTATGCCATATCGAAATCCGAGTTCATTTGACCAAGTTATGGGCTTTTAAAGATGGAAGGAAGGCCCATTTCTGTAAACCTTCGCAAAATAAAAATCAATGACATAAAAACGGTCATATGTTTCAATACATTTAAAGTTATATATTTAATGCAGATAACAACATAATCATTCCTCAAGCCCATAGAGTTATGCCATATCGAAATCCGAGTCATTTTGACCAAATTATGGGCTTTTAAAGATGGAAAGAAGGCCCATTTTAGTAAACCTTTGCAAAATTAAAATCAATGACAAAAAAAGGTCATATTTTTTACTACCTTTAAAGTTATATATTTTAATGCAGATAACAACATAATCATTCCACAAGCCCATAAACGTATACCATATCGAAATACGAGTTCATTTGACCAAGTTGTTGGCTTTTAAAGATGGAAAGAAGGCCCATTTCAGTAATCCTTCGCAAAATTAAAATCAATGACATAAAAACGGTCATATTTTTTACTACCTTTAAAGTTAAATATTTTAATGCAGATAACAACAAAATAATTCCACAAGCCCCTAAAGGTATGCCATATCGAAATACGGTTCATTTGACCAATTAATTGGCTTTTAAAGATGGAATGAAGGCCCATTTCAGTAAACCTTCGCAAAATTAAAATCAATGACATAAAAACGGTCATATTTTTTACTACCTTTAAAGTTATATATTTTAATGAAGATAACAACATAATCATTCCACAAGCCCATTGAGGTATGCCATATCGAAATACGAGTTCATTTGACCAAGTTGTTGGCTTTTAAAGATGGAAAGAAGGCCCATTTCAGTAAACCTTCGCAAAATTAAAATCAATGACATAAAAACGGTCATATATTTTACTACCTTTAAAGTTACATATTTTAATGCAGATAACAACATAATCATTCCACAAGCCCATAGAGGTATGCCATATCGAAATCCGAGTCCTTTTGACCAGGATATGGGCTTTTAAAGATGGAAAGAAGGCCCATTTCAGTAAACCTTTTCAAAATTAAAATCAATGACATAAAAACGGTCATATTTTTTACTACCTTTAAAGTTATATATTTTAATGCAGATAACAACAAAATCATTCCACAAGCCCCTAAACGTATGCCATATCGAAATACGGTTCATTTGACCAAGCTATTGGCTTTTAAAGATGGAAAGAAGGCCCATTTCAGTAAACCTTCGCAAAATTAAAATCAATGACATAAAAACGGTCATATTTTTTACTACCTTTAAAGTTATATATTTTAATGCAGATAACAACATAATCATTCCACAAGCCCATAGAGGTATGCCATATCGAAATCCGAGTCCTTTTGACCAGGTTATGGGCTTTTAAAGATGGAAAGAAGGCCCATTTAAGTAAACCTTTGCAAAATTAAAATCAATGACATAAAAACGGTCATATTTTTTACCACCTTTAAAGTTATATATTTTAATGCAGATAACAACATAATCATTCCACAAGCCCATAGAGGTATGCCATATCGAAATCCGAGTTCATTTGACCAAGTTATGGGCTTTTAAAGATGGAAGGAAGGCCCATTTCTGTAAACCTTCGCAAAATAAAAATCAATGACATAAAAACGGTCATATTTTTAGTACCTTTAAAGTTATATATTTTAATGCAGATAACAACATAATCATTCCACAAGCCCATAAACGTATACCATATCGAAATCCGAGTTCATTTGACCGAGTAATGGGCTTTTAAAGATGGAAAGAAGGCCCATTTCAGTAAACCTTTGCAAAATTAAAGTCAATGACATAAAAACGCTTCTTTTTTTTTACTACCTTTAAAGTTATATATTTTAATGCAGATAACAACATAATCATTCCACAAGCCCATAGAGGTATGCCATATCGAAATCCGAGTGCTTTTGACCAGGTTATGGGCTTTTAAAGATTGAAAGAAGGCCCATTTCAGTAAACCTTTGGAAAATTAAAATCAATGATAACACGGTCATATTTTTTACTACCTCTAAAGTTAAATATTTTAATGCAGATAACAAGAAAATCATTCCACAAGCCCCGAAAGGTATGCCATTTTAAAGATGGAACGAAGGCCCATTTCAGTAAACCTTTGCAAAATTAAAATCAATGACATAAAAACGGTCATATTTTTTACTACCTTTAAAGTTATATATCTTAATGCAGATAACAACATAATCATTCCACAAGCCTATAAAGGTATGCCATATCGAAATCCAAGTACATTTGACCAAGATATGGGCCTTTAAAGATGGAAAGAAGGCCCATTTCAGTAAACCTTCGCAAAATTAAAATCAATGACATAAAAACGGTCATATTTTTTACTACCTTTAAAGTTACATATTTTAATGCAGATAACAACATAATCATTCCACAAGCCCATAGAGGTATGCCATATCGAAATCCGAGTCCTTTTGACCAGGATATGGGCTTTTAAAGATGGAAAGAAGGCCCATTTCAGTAAACCTTTTCAAAATTAAAATCAATGACATAAAATCGGTCATATTTTTTACTACCTTTAAAGTTATATATTTTAATGCAGATAACAACAAAATCATTCCAAAAGCCCCTAGAGGTATGCCATATCGAAATACGGTTCATTTGACCAAGCTATTGGCTTTTAAAGATGGAAAGAAGGCCCATTTCAGTAAACCTTCGCAAAATTAAAATCAATGACATAAAAACGGTCATATTTTTTACTACCTTTAAAGTTATATATTTTAATGCAGATAACAACATAATCATTCCACAAGCCCATAGAGGTATGCCATATCGAAATCCGAGTCCTTTTGACCAGGTTATGGGCTTTTAAAGATGGAAAGAAGGCCCATTTAAGTAAACCTTTGCAAAATTAAAATCAATGACATAAAAACGGTCATATTTTTTACCACCTTTAAAGTTATATATTTTAATGCAGATAACAACATAATCATTCCACAAGCTTATAGAGGTATGCCATATCGAAATCCGAGTTCATTTGACCAAGTTATGGGCTTTTAAAGATGAAGGAAGGCCCATTTCTGTAAACCTTCGCAAAATAGAAATCAATGACATAAAAACGGTCATATTTTTAGTACCTTTAGTAATGGGCTTTTAAAGATGGAAAGAAGGCCCATTTCAGTAAACTTTTGCAAAATTAAAGTCAATGACATAAAAACGCTTTTTTTTTTTACTACCTTTAAAGTTATATATTTTAATGCAGATAACAACATAATCATTCCACAAGCCCATAGAGGTATGCCATATCGAAATCCGAGTGCTTTTGACCAGGTTATGGGCTTTTAAAGATTGAAAGAAGGCCCATTTCAGTAAACCTTCGGAAAATTAAAATCAATGATAACACGGTCATATTTTTTACTACCTCTAAAGTTAAATATTTTAATGCAGATAACAAGAAAATCATTCCACAAGCCCCTAAAGGTATGCCATATCGAAATACGAGTTCATTCGACCAAGTAATTGGCTTTTAAAGATGGAACGAAGGCCCATTTCAGTAAACCTTTGCAAAATTAAAATCAATGACATAAAAACGGTCATATTTTTTACTACCTTTAAAGTTATATATCTTAATGCAGATAACAACATAATCATTCCACAAGCCTATAAAGGTATGCCATATCGAAATCCAAGTACATTTGACCAAGATATGGGCCTTTAAAGATGGAAAGAAGGCCCATTTCAGTAAACCTTCGCAAAATTAAAATCAATGACATAAAAACGGTCATATTTTTTACTACCCTTAAAGTTATATATTTTAACGCAGATAACAACATTATCATTCCACAAGCCCATAGAGGTATGCCATATCGAAATGCGAGTTCATTTGACCAAGTTATTGGCTTTTAAAGATGGAAGGAAGGCCAATTTCAGTTAACCTTCGCAAAATTAGAATCAATACATAAAAACGGTCATATTTTTTACTACCTTTAAAGATATAAATTTTAATGCAGATAACAACATAATCATTCCACAAGCCCATAAAGGTATGCCATATCGAAATCCGAGTTCATTTGACTAAGTTTTGGGCTTTTAAATATGTAAAGAAGGCCCATTACAGTAAACCTTTGCAAAATTAAAATCAATGACATTAAAACGGTCATATATTTTACTACCTTTAAAGTTATATATTTTAATGCAGATAACAACATAATCATTCCACAAGCCCATAGAGGTATGCCATATCGAAATCCGAGTCCTTTTGACCAGGTTATGGGCTTTAAAAGATGGAAAGAAGGCCCATTTCAGTAAAGCTTTGCAAAATTAAAATAAATGACATAAAAACCGTCATATTTTTTCCTACCTTTAAAGTTATATATTTTAGTGCAGATAACAACATAATTATTTCACAAGCCTATAAAGGTATGCCATATCGAAACCCGAGTTCATTTGACCTAGTTATGGGCTTTTAAAGATGGAAAGAAGGCCCATTTCAGTAAACCTTTGCAAAATTAAAATCAATGACATAAAAACGGTCATATTTTTTACTACCTCTAAAGATAAATATTTTAATGCAGATAACAAGAAAATCATTCCACAAGCCCCTAAAGGTATGCCATATCGAAATCCGAGTTCATTTGACCAAGTTATGGGCCTTTAAAGATGGAAAGAAGGCCCATTTCAGTAAACCTTCGCAAAATTATAATCAATGACATAAAAACGGTCATATTTTTTACTACCCTTAATGTTATATATTTTAATGCAGATAACAACATAATCATTCCACAAGCCCATAGAGGTATGCCATATCGAAATCCGCGTCCTTTTCACCAGGTTATGGGCTTTTAAAGATGGAAAGAAGGCCCATTTCAGTAAACCTTTGCAAAATTAAAATCAATGACATTAAAACGGTCATATTTTTTACCACCTTTAAAGTTATATATTTTAATGCAGATAACAACATAATCTTTCCACAAGCCCATAGAGGTATGCCATATCGAAATCCGAGTTCATTTGACCAAGTTATGGGCTTTTAAAGATGGAAGGAAGGCCCATTTCTGTAAACCTTCGCAAAATAAAAATCAATGACATACAAACGGTCATATTTTTTACTACATTTAAAGTTATATATTTTAATGCAGATAACAACATAATCATTCCTCAAGCCCATAGAGGTATGCCATATCGAAATCCGAGTCATTTTGACCAAATTATGGGCTTTTAAAGATGGAAAGAAGGCCCATTTCAGTAAACCTTTGCAAAATTAAAATCAATGACATAAAAACGGTCATATTTTTAGTACCTTTAAAGTTATATATTTTAATGCAGATAACAACATAATCATTCCACAAGCCCATAAACGTATACCATATCGAAATCCGAGTTCATTTGACCGAGTAATGGGCTTTTAAAGATGGAAAGAAGGCCCATTTCAGTAAACCTTTGCAAAATTAAAGTCAATGACATAAAAAGGCTTTTTTTTTTTACTACCTTTAAGGTTATATATTTTAATGCAGATAACAACATAATCATTCCACAAGCCCATAGAGGTATGCCATATCGAAATCCGAGTGCTTTTGGCCAGGTTATGGGCTTTTAAAGATTGAAAGAAGGCCCATTTCAGTAAACCTTCGCAAAATTAAAATCAATGATAAAACGGTCATATTCTTTACTACCTCTAAAGTTAAATATTTTAATGCAGATAACAAGAAAATCATTCCACAAGCCCCTAAAGGTATGCCATATCGAAATACGAGTTCATTCGACCAAGTTATTGGCTTTTAAAGATGGAAGGAAGGCCAATTTCAGTTAACCTTCGCAAAATTAGAATCAATACATAAAAACGGTCATATTTTTTACTACCTTTAAAGATATAAATTTTAATGCAGATAACAACATAATTATTTCACAAGCCTATAAAGGTATGCCATATCGAAACCCGAGTTCATTTGACCTAGTTATGGGCCTTTAAAGATGGAAAGAAGGCCCATTTCAGTAAACCTTCGCAAAATTAAAATCAATGACATAAAAACGGTCATATTTTTTACTACCCTTAAAGTTATATATTTTAACGCAGATAACAACATTATCATTCCACAAGCCCATAGAGGTATGCCATATCGAAATGCGAGTTCATTTGACCAAGTTATTGGCTTTTAAAGATGGAAGGAAGGCCAATTTCAGTTAACCTTCGCAAAATTAGAATCAATACATAAAAACGGTCATATTTTTTACTACCTTTAAAGATATAAATTTTAATGCAGATAACAACATAATCATTCCACAAGCCCATAAAGGTATGCCATATCGAAATCCGAGTTCATTTGACCAAGTTATAAGCTTTTAAAGATGAAGGAAGGCCCATTTCTGTAAACCTTCGCAAAATAGAAATCAATGACATAAAAACGGTCATATTTTTAGTACCTTTAGTAATGGGCTTTTAAAGATGGAAAGAAGGCCCATTTCAGTAAACTATTGCAAAATTAAAGTCAATGACATAAAAACGCTTTTTTTTTTTACTACCTTTAAAGTTATATATTTTAATGCAGATAACAACATAATCATTCCACAAGCCCATAGAGGTATGCCATATCGAAATCCGAGTGCTTTTGACCAGGTTATGGGCTTTTAAAGATTGAAAGAAGGCCCATTTCAGTAAACCTTCGGAAAATTAAAATCAATGATAACACGGTCATATTTTTTACTACCTCTAAAGTTAAATATTTTAATGCAGATAACAAGAAAATCATTCCACAAGCCCCTAAAGGTATGCCATATCGAAATACGAGTTCATTCGACCAAGTAATTGGCTTTTAAAGATGGAACGAAGGCCCATTTCAGTAAACCTTTGCAAAATTAAAATCAATGACATAAAAACGGTCATATTTTTTACTACCTTTAAAGTTATATATCTTAATGCAGATAACAACATAATCATTCCACAAGCCTATAAAGGTATGCCATATCGAAATCCAAGTACATTTGACCAAGATATGGGCCTTTAAAGATGGAAAGAAGGCCCATTTCAGTAAACCTTCGCAAAATTAAAATCAATGACATAAAAACGGTCATATTTTTTACTACCCTTAAAGTTATATATTTTAACGCAGATAACAACATTATCATTCCACAAGCCCATAGAGGTATGCCATATCGAAATGCGAGTTCATTTGACCAAGTTATTGGCTTTTAAAGATGGAAGGAAGGCCAATTTCAGTTAACCTTCGCAAAATTAGAATCAATACATAAAAACGGTCATATTTTTTACTACCTTTAAAGATATAAATTTTAATGCAGATAACAACATAATCATTCCACAAGCCCATAAAGGTATGCCATATCGAAATCCGAGTTCATTTGACTAAGTTTTGGGCTTTTAAATATGTAAAGAAGGCCCATTACAGTAAACCTTTGCAAAATTAAAATCAATGACATTAAAACGGTCATATATTTTACTACCTTTAAAGTTATATATTTTAATGCAGATAACAACATAATCATTCCACAAGCCCATAGAGGTATGCCATATCGAAATCCGAGTCCTTTTGACCAGGTTATGGGCTTTAAAAGATGGAAAGAAGGCCCATTTCAGTAAAGCTTTGCAAAATTAAAATAAATGACATAAAAACCGTCATATTTTTTCCTACCTTTAAAGTTATATATTTTAGTGCAGATAACAACATAATTATTTCACAAGCCTATAAAGGTATGCCATATCGAAACCCGAGTTCATTTGACCTAGTTATGGGCTTTTAAAGATGGAAAGAAGGCCCATTTCAGTAAACCTTTGCAAAATTAAAATCAATGACATAAAAACGGTCATATTTTTTACTACCTCTAAAGATAAATATTTTAATGCAGATAACAAGAAAATCATTCCACAAGCCCCTAAAGGTATGCCATATCGAAATCCGAGTTCATTTGACCAAGTTATGGGCCTTTAAAGATGGAAAGAAGGCCCATTTCAGTAAACCTTCGCAAAATTATAATCAATGACATAAAAACGGTCATATTTTTTACTACCCTTAATGTTATATATTTTAATGCAGATAACAACATAATCATTCCACAAGCCCATAGAGGTATGCCATATCGAAATCCGCGTCCTTTTCACCAGGTTATGGGCTTTTAAAGATGGAAAGAAGGCCCATTTCAGTAAACCTTTGCAAAATTAAAATCAATGACATTAAAACGGTCATATTTTTTACCACCTTTAAAGTTATATATTTTAATGCAGATAACAACATAATCTTTCCACAAGCCCATAGAGGTATGCCATATCGAAATCCGAGTTCATTTGACCAAGTTATGGGCTTTTAAAGATGGAAGGAAGGCCCATTTCTGTAAACCTTCGCAAAATAAAAATCAATGACATACAAACGGTCATATTTTTTACTACATTTAAAGTTATATATTTTAATGCAGATAACAACATAATCATTCCTCAAGCCCATAGAGGTATGCCATATCGAAATCCGAGTCATTTTGACCAAATTATGGGCTTTTAAAGATGGAAAGAAGGCCCATTTCAGTAAACCTTTGCAAAATTAAAATCAATGACATAAAAACGGTCATATTTTTAGTACCTTTAAAGTTATATATTTTAATGCAGATAACAACATAATCATTCCACAAGCCCATAAACGTATACCATATCGAAATCCGAGTTCATTTGACCGAGTAATGGGCTTTTAAAGATGGAAGGAAGGCCAATTTCAGTTAACCTTCGCAAAATTAGAATCAATACATAAAAACGGTCATATTTTTTACTACCTTTAAAGATATATATTTTAATGCAGATAACAACATAATCATTCCACAAGCCCATAAAGGTATGCCATATCGAAATCCGAGTTCATTTGACTAAGTTTTGGGCTTTTAAGTATGAAAAGAAGGCCCATTACAGTAAACCTTTGCAAAATTAAAATCAATGACATTAAACAACATAATCATTCCACAAGCCCATAAACGTATACCATATCGAAATACGAGTTCATTTGACCAAGTTATTGGCTTTTAAAGATGGAAAGAAGGCCCATTTCAGTAAACCTTTGCAAAATTAAAATCAATGACATAAAAACGGTCATATTTTTTACTACCTTTAAAGTTATATATCTTAATGCAGATAACAACATAATCATTCCACAAGCCCATAGAGGTATGCCATATCGAAATTCGGGTCCTTTTGACCAGGTCATGGGCTTTTAAAGATGGAAAGAAGGCCCATTTCAGTAAAGCTTTGCAAAATTAAAATCAATGACATAAAAACGGTCATATTTTTTACTACCTTTAAAGTTATATATTTTAATGCAGATAACAACATAATTATTCCACAAGCCTATAAAGGTATGCCATATCGAAACCCGAGTTCTTTGACCAAGTTATGGGCTTTTAAAGATGGAAAGAAGGCCCATTTCAGTAAACCTTTGCAAAATTAAAATCAATGACATTAAAACGGTCATATTTCTTACCACCTTTAAAGTTATATATTTTAATGCAGATAACAACATAATCTTTCCACAAGCCCATAGAGGTATGCCATATCGAAATCCGAGTTCATTTGACCAAGTTATGGTTTTTTAAAGATGGAAGGAAGGCCCATTTCTGTAAACCTTCGCAAAATTAAAATCAATGACATAAAAACGGTCATATTTTTAGGACCTTTAAAGTTATATATTTTAATGCAGATAACAACATAATCATTCCACAAGCCCATAAACGTATACCATATCGAAATCCGAGTTCATTTGACCGAGTAATGGGCTTTTAAAGATGGAAAGAAGGGCCATTTCAGTAAGCCTTTGCAAAATTAAAGTCAATGACATAAAAAGGCTTTTTTTTTTTCCAACTTTAAGGTTATATATTTTAATGCAGATAACAACATAATTATTCCACAAGCCTATAAAGGTATGCCATATCGAAACCCGAGTTCTTTGACCAAGTTATGGGCCTTTAAAGATGGAAAGAAGGCCCATTTCAGTAAACCTTCGCAAAATTATAATCAATGACATAAAAACGGTCATATTTTTTACTACCCTTAAGGTTATATATTTTAATGCAGATAACAACATAATCATTCCACAAGCCCATAGAGGTATGCCATATCGAAATCCGCGTCCTTTTGACCAGGTTATGGGCTTTTAAAGATGGAAAGAAGGCCCATTTCAGTAAACCTTTGCAAAATTAAAATCAATGACATTAAAACGGTCATATTTTTTACTACGTTTAAAGTTTAATATTTTAATGCAGATAACAACAAAATCATTCCACAAGCCCCTAAAGGCATGCCATATCGAAATGCGAGTTCATTTGACCAAGTTATTGGCTTTTAAAGATGGAAGGAAGGCCAATTTCAGTTAACCTTCGCAAAATTAGAATCAATACATAAAAACGGTCATATTTTTTACTACCTTTAAAGATATATATTTTAATGCAGATAACAACATAATCATTCCACAAGCCCATAAAGGTATGCCATATCGAAATCCGAGTTCATTTGACTAAGTTTTGGGCTTTTAAGTATGAAAAGAAGGCCCATTACAGTAAACCTTTGCAAAATTAAAATCAATGACATTAAACAACATAATCATTCCACAAGCCCATAAACGTATACCATATCGAAATACGAGTTCATTTGACCAAGTTATTGGCTTTTAAAGATGGAAAGAAGGCCCATTTCAGTAAACCTTTGCAAAATTAAAATCAATGACATAAAAACGGTCATATTTTTTACTACCTTTAAAGTTATATATCTTAATGCAGATAACAACATAATCAATCCACAAGCCCATAGAGGTATGCCATATCGAAATTCGGGTCCTTTTGACCAGGTCATGGGCTTTTAAAGATGGAAAGAAGGCCCATTTCAGTAAAGCTTTGCAAAATTAAAATCAATGACATAAAAACGGTCATATTTTTGACTACCTTTAAAGTTATATATTTTAATGCAGATAACAACATAATTATTCCACAAGCCTATAAAGGTATAACATATCGAAACCCGAGTTCTTTGACCAAGTTATGGGCTTTTAAAGATGGAAAGAAGGCCCATTTCAGTAAGCCTTTGCAAAATTAAAATCAATCACATATAAACGGTCATATTTTTTACTACCTTTAAAGTTATAAGTGTAGCAGGAATGCTACGTCGTAGTATGTATGTATGTGTATGTTATTGTATTCCTTCTAGATCATTCGTGTAAGTTCTAAGAATAAGTTGTTGTTGTTGTACGATGCCGCTCACTGTTCTCTAACTCTCTCTCTCAATCTCATCGCTCTCACACTCTCTCAATGAATCGGGGGTTGATGCGGATCGTTTGCTGAGAGCGAGGGCAGTTGAACGCCGACCGTGATCCTGAATAGACGAAATTATAAAATAAAGACTAGAAGTACATATACATATATGTGTGTTGGTGTTTAACTTTGGGGGAATATATCATACCCCTACAAAATCAGAAGTGGGCCGATCACGAGCCAATTAATTAAATTGTTAGTAAAAAGAAAACCAAAATGGATTTAAACAACGAGTCGATTGAACAATTAAAAAGGTGGTTGAGTGTATTGAAGTTATCAACAACCGGAACAAAGAGACAATTGATCTTGCGATTAAATAATATACCGAAGGAAATTCGGGAAAAGTTTGACGAAATGGCGAGACAAAAAGGAGACAAAGACGGCGACAAAAGTAAAGGCGAAGACAGCGGCGACGAGAATTTCGAAGACGGCGGCGGAACTATCCAGAAAGAAGACGGCGACAAAAGTAAAGGCGAAGACAGCGGCGACGAGAATTTCGAAGACGGCGGCGGAACTATCCAGAAAGAAGGCGGCGACAAAAGTAACGGCAAAGACGGCGGCATCCAGAATTACGACGAAGAAGGCGGCGACAAAAGTAACGGCAAAGACGGCGACATCCAGAGTTACGACGAAGAAGACGGCAACAAAAGTAATGGCGAAGAAGGCAGCATTGAGAATTACGACGAAGAAGACGGCGAAATAAACGGCGAAGATGGTGAAAGGAATGACGAAGTTGCTGGCAGCATTCTCAGAATTAGAGGCAAACGGAACGAAAACTATACAGAAGACGACATGCACGACCAGGCTGGAGAGAATTCTAGGAACGCAAAAAGCAGCGAACGTAAAGTGAAAAATGGCAACGTTGCGGTGGTGGAAAACTGTAACGAGAGCATCGGCGTCTCGTTGAGTATGGCAACACAGGTGTTGAGAGATTTTGCTGGCGAGTCGTTTGCCTGCAAATGGACTACTCAAATGCATAATATCGCGAAGATTTATGGAATAGGTGGAAAATTCAAGAAAATGCTAATGGTGAGCAAAATTAAAGGAAAAGCTTATGAGTGGCTGCACGCAAATTCAGACCGCGTGTTGCTACCGTTGGATGGCTTGACTGCAGAGCTGATTTCAACGTTTGGCGGAAAATCATCGAAGTTGGAGAGAAGACGCAAATTCGAAGGTCGCAAATGGAAACAAAGCGAATCTTTTGGGAGTTATATCGACGACAAGATAATGCTTGCTCAGGGTATTAATATTGATGCTGATGAAATGTTGAGCTGCATCATCGAAGGAATTCCCAATCAAGGGCTACGTAATCAGGCGCATATTCAAGGCTTTGTGGATATTGGGCACATTAAGAGAGCGTTTGCGGATGTAAGCTTGCCAAAATCGTATGGAGTTGGCAGGCCGACGACATCAACGGGTCCCAAGGACGGCAAGAAGACTCGCTGTTTCAATTGCAATGCAAAAGGGCATTGGGCGTACGAGTGCAGGAAGCTGAAGCGGGAGAAAGGATCGTGCTATGCGTGCGGTAAGAGGGGACATTTTGTTGCGAAATGTTTGAACAATAAAAACATGAACGAGGGCGAAAATAATTATGTAAGATATGTTGAAATTAATTTTGTAGACGAATCAAATACCAGGTTAATTGCAGAATGCCTCATAGATACGGGAAGTCCGATTTCATTTATCAAAATATCCAAAGTACCCAAAGACATTTCAAAATTACCAGTTTTAAGTTCATATTACGGTTTAAACAAAAGTTACCTAAAAACGCATGGAAAAGTATTATGTTATGTTATGAAAAATTTAGATAAAATACATTTTAATTTAGTTATTGTGGCAAACGAATCTATGAGTCATGATGTAATCTTGGGACGAGATTTTATGGATGCTTGTAATCTAAATTTAAGCCTTGACACTTTGAAAATGGTTACAGTTGAAAATATTGAAAATCCTTCTGATGTTAGTGATGAAAAGCAGATAGTTAGCGATGATGTTAGTGATGAAAAGCAGATAGTTAGCGATGATGTTAGTGATGAAAAGCAGATAGTTAGCGATGATGTTAGTGATGAAAAGCAGATAGTTAGCGATGATGTTAGTGATGAAAAGCAAATAATTAGCGATGTTGTTAGTAATGTTAGGGATAAAAATACAATTTTTAGCGATGTTAATCATGGAATTAGGGACAGCAGGGAAACAATTAAAGAAATTTTTAGTAAAATCAGAGATGAAGAAGAAGTTACGAATAAAAATTATGTTGAGCCGGAAATAAATCTTGTGGAAAAGGAATTATTTAATATAAATTTAACGGATGAAAGTGTAGAATACAAAGTTGGTGATCATGTGAATTATAATGTTAGGTGTCAGTTTGTTAGGATGGTAGAAAGTTGTTATGTAAATAAAGAAAGGCCAAAGGAACCGGAGGTTAGATGCGAAATGAAATTAAGATTAGAGGACTCAAAACCTTTCAGTTGTTCGCCCAGACGTTTAGCTTACACAGAGAAAGAAAAATTACAGGTGATATTAGACGAATACTTAAGTGAAGGAATTATAAGGCCAAGTGAATCTGAGTATGCATCTCCAATAGTGTTAGTTAAAAAGAAGTCAGGCGACTTACGACTATGTGTAGATTACCGAAAGCTTAACAAGACTATGGTGAAAGATAATTATCCGTTACCTTTGATTGACGATTTATTAGATACATTAGTAAATAAAACAATATTTTCGAAATTAGATTTAAAGCATGGCTACTTTCATGTGTTTGTGGATAGTGAATCGATAAAATATACCTCATTTATGACGCCTTTAGGACAATTTGAGTTTATGCGGATGCCAATGGGGCTGAAGAATGCACCAGCGGTGTTTCAACGATTTATCAATAAGATTTTTGCAGACATGATAAGGGATGGTAAGGTAGTTATATACATGGACGATATCATGATTGCGAGTAAAGAAATGCAAGAACATTTAAGTGTTCTTAGAGAAGTTTTTGATCGATTAGCAAGGAACAAACTAGAATTAAGAATGGACAAGTGTGAGTTTCTACAAGCAAGTGTACAATACTTAGGATTTTTGGTAACTAGCAAAGGAATACAGGCTAATGACAAAGGAATAGAAGCTGTTCGAGATTTTCCCGTTCCAGACAAAGTACACGGTGTTAGAAGCTTTCTGGGTTTGTGTTCGTATTTTAGAAGGTTCATTAAAGATTTTTCGATGATCGCTAAACCTCTATATGAATTGTTAAAAAAGGATAAAGAATTTGTATTTGAAGAAAAGGAATTACAATGTTTTGAAATGCTTAAGAAAAAGTTGGTGGAAGCTCCAGTGTTAGGATTATATTATTACAAGGACGAGGTAGAATTGCATACAGACGCCAGTGCACAAGGTTTTGGAGCAGTTTTGCTGCAAAGAAAAGAGGATAAAAAGCTTCATCCAATATTTTATTTTTCGAAAGCAACAACAAAAGACGAAGCAAAGTATCATAGTTTTGAACTGGAAACGTTAGCAATAATTTACGCTCTTAGAAGATTTAGAATTTATGTGCAGGGTAGACGATTTAGAATAGTCACAGATTGTAACTCACTGACGTTGACGTTAAATAGAATTGAGTTAAACCCCCGTATTGCACGGTGGGCATTAGAATTGCTAGAATATGACTTTGAATTAGTCCACAAATCGGGGAAACTTATGCAACATGTTGACGCGTTAAGTAGAAATACAAACATAATGGTAGTTGAAACGAATAGCTTTGAAGATAATTTAATTATTTGTCAAGCGAAAGATGAAAAATTAAAAGATGTTAGAAAAAAGTTAGAAAATGAGGAAGATAAAATGTTTGAGATGAGGAATGGAGTTATATATAGAAAGTCGAATAATGGAAAGCTGTTATTTTGTGTTCCAGAAGAAATGGAGGAAAAGATATTATACAAATATCACAATGAATTAGGTCATTTAGGAAGAGATAAAGTTATGGATGCTATTGTTAGGACGTATTGGTTTTCGAATTTGAAAGAGAAAGTGGTTAGACATATTGAAAATTGTATAAGATGTGTAGCATATTCGCCAAAGTCAGGGAAAGGGGAAGGACTGTTGCACAGTATACCAAAAGGAAATGTGCCATTCGAAATTATACATATTGATCATTATGGACCGGTTGATAATGGAAGAGCAAAGAAACATCTCTTTGTGGTTATAGCCGGATTTACCAAATATGTTAGGCTATATGCAACAAAAACGACGAACACAAAGGAAGTTATTATAGCATTGAAAGACTATTTCAGGTCTTACAGCAGACCAACTTGTATAGTTTCGGATAGGGGAAGCTGTTTTACGTCGGAAGATTTTGGAAAATTTATGGAAGAATGTAATATTAAACATGTCAAAATTGCGACTGGGTCACCTCAAGCCAATGGACAAGTAGAAAGGATTAATAGAATTGTGGGACCAATGATAGCTAAATTAGCAGATCCAGAAGAGAAAATGCATTGGGACACAGTTGTGGAAGATGTTGAGTTTTCATTGAACAACACGAAGCAAAGAAGCATAGCACAAATGCCAAGTAAAATGTTGTTTGGAATCGAGCAGAAAGGTAAAGTTATTGATGAATTGAGACAAAAGTTAGAAGAATTAGATAATGTTAGTGATGTTAGAGATTTAGACAAAATTAGAAAAGATGGTTCAGAAGCGCAAAGAAAATTACAAAAAGACAACGAACAGAGATATAATGAAAAAAGGACAAAGAGTTCGGAGTACAAAGTGGGAGACTACATTATGGTAAAAAATTTTGATAGCTCAGTAGGAGTCGCAAGAAAGCTAATACCTAAACACAAGGGTCCTTATGTTATAGATAAAGTTTTGAGAAATGATAGATACTTGATAAAAGATGTTGAAGGTTTTCAATTATCGCGTTGCCCTTATCAAGGTGTCTGGAGTAGCCAAAATATTAAGCATTGGATTGGAAAACGAAAGTAAAGTTGTAAATATATCAAAGAATTTGTAAATAAGAAACTAAATTATAGAAACTAAGATAAATATAAGCCGAAATCAATTGTAAATTAACACAAGATCAGGGGATCTTAAAATGTCAGGACGGCCGAATTGTAGCAGGAATGCTACGTCGTAGTATGTATGTATGTGTATGTTATTGTATTCCTTCTAGATCATTCGTGTAAGTTCTAAGAATAAGTTGTTGTTGTTGTACGATGCCGCTCACTGTTCTCTAACTCTCTCTCTCAATCTCATCGCTCTCACACTCTCTCAATGAATCGGGGGTTGATGCGGATCGTGAGCTGAGAGCGAGGGCAGTTGAACGCCGACCGTGATCCTGAATAGACGAAATTATAAAATAAAGACTAGAAGTACATATACATATATGTGTGTTGGTGTTTAACTTTGGGGGAATATATCATACCCCTACATAAGTTTTAATGCAGATAACAACATAATCATTCCGCAAGCCCATAGAGGTATGCCATATCGAAATCCGAGTTCTTTTGACCAGTTTATGGGCTTTTAAAGATGGAAAGAAGGCCCATTTAAGTAAAACTTTGCAAAATTAAAATCAATGACATAAAAACGGTCATATTTTTTACTACCAATAAAGTTATATATTTTAATGCAGATAAGAACGTAATCATTCCACAAGCCTATAAAGGTATGCCACATCGAAATCCTAGTGCATTTGACCAAGTTATGGGCTTTTAAAGATGGAAAAAAGGCCCATTTCAGTAAACCTTTGCAAAATTAAAATCAATGACATTAAAACGGTCATATTTCTTACTACCTTTAAAGTTATTTATTTTAATGCAGATAACAACGTAATCATTCCACAAGCCCATAGAGGTATGCCATATCGAAATCAGAGTTCTTTTGACCAGGATATGTGCTTTTAAAGATGGAAAGAAGGCCCATTTCAGTAAACCTTTGCAAAATTAAAATCAATGACATAAAAACGGACATATTTTTTAATACATTTAAAGTTATATATTTTAATGCAAATAACAACGTAATCATTCCACAAGCCTATAAAGGTATGCCATATCGAAATCCGAGTTCATTTGACCAAGTTATGGGCTTTTAAAGATGGAAGGAAGGCCCATTTCTGTAAACATGGCATTTAAGATATAAATTTTAATGCAGATAACAAGAAAATCATTCCACAAGCCCCTAAAGGTATGCCATATCGAAATACGAGTTCATTCGACCAAGTAATTGGCTTTTAAAGATGGAAAGAAGGCCCATTTCAGTAAACCTTTGCAAAATTAAAATCAATGACCTAAAAACGGTCATATTTTTTACTACACTTAAAGTTATATATTTTAATGCAGATAACAACATAATCATTCCTCAAGCCCATAGAGTTATGCCACATCGAAATCCGAGTCATTTTGACCAAATTATGGGCTTTTAAAGATGGAAAGAAGGCCCATTTTAGTAAACCTTTGCAAAATTAAAATCAATGACATAAAAACGGTCATATTTTTTACTACCTTTAAAGTTATATATCTTAGTGAAGATAACAACATAATCATTCCACAAGCACATAGAGGTATGCCATATCGAAATCCGAGTTCTTTTGACCAGGTTATGGCCTTTTAAAGATGGAAAGAAGGCCCATTTAAATAAACCTTTGCAAAATTAAAATCAATGACATAAAAACGGTTATATTTTTTACTACCTTTAAAGTTATATATCTTAGTGAAGATAACAACATAATCATTCCACAAGCACATAGAGGTATGCCATATCGAAATCCGAGTTCTTTTGACCAGGTTATGGCCTTTTAAAGATGGAAAGAAGGCCCATTTAAATAAACCCTTGCAAAATTAAAATCAATGACATAAAAACGGTCATATTTTTTACTACCATTAAAGTTATATATTTTAATGCAGATAACAACATAATTATTCCACAAGCCTATAAAGTTATGCCATATCGAAACCCGAGTTCATTTGACTAAGTTATGGGCTTTTAAAGATGGAAAGAAGGCCCATTTTAGTAAACCTTTGCAAAATTAAAATCAATGACATAAAAACGGTCATATTTTTTACTACCTTTAAAGTTATTTTAATGCAGATAACAACATAATCATTCCACAAGCCCATAAACGTATACCATATCAAAATACGAGTTCATTTGACCAAGTTGTTGGCTTTTAAAGATGAAAAGAAGGCCCATTTTAGTAAACCTTTGCAAAATTAAAATCAATGACATAAAAACGGTCATATTTTTTACTACCTTTAAAGTTATATATTTTAATGCAGATAACAACATAATCATTCCACAAGCCCATAAACGTATACCATATCAAATTACGAGTTCATTTGACCAAGTTGTTGGCTTTTAAAGATGAAAAGAAGGCCCATTTCAGTAATCCTTCGCAAAATTAAAATCAATGACATAAAAACGGTAATATTTTTTACTAACTTTAAAGTTATATATCTTAGTGAAGATAACAACATAACCATTCCACAAGCACATAGAGGTATGCCATATCGAAATCCGAGTTCTTTTGACCAGGTTATGGCCTTTTAAAGATGGAAAGAAGGCCCATTTAAATAAACCTTTGCAAAAATAAAATCAATGACATAAAAACGGTCATATTTTTTACTACCATTAAAGTTATATATTTTAATGCAGATAACAACATAATTATTCCAAAAGCCTATAAAGTTATGCCATATCGAAACCCGAGTTCTTTGACCAAGTTATGGGCTTTTAAAGATGGAAAGAAGGCCCATTTCAGTAAACCTTTGCAAAATTAAAATCAATCACACTTCATATTTTAATTCACAACCATATTTTTTACTACCTTTAAAGTTATATATTTTAATGCAGATAACAACATAATCATTCCGCAAGCCCATTGAGGTATGCCATATCGAAATCCTAGTTCTTTTGACCAGGTTATGGGCTTTTAAAGATGGAAAGAAGGCCCATTTCTGTAAACCTTTGCAAAATTAAAATCAATGACATAAAAACGGTCATATTTTTTACTACCATTAAAGTTATATATTTTAATGCAGATAAGAACGTAATCATTCCACAAGCCTATAAAGGTATGCCATATCGAAATCCGAGTTCATTTGACCAAGTTATGGGCTACTAAAGATGGAAAGAAGGCCCATTTGAGTAAACCTTTGCAAAATTAAAATCAATGACATTAAAACGGTCATATTTTTTTCTACCTTTAAAGTTATATATTTTAATGCAGATAACAACGTAATCATTCCACAAGCCTATAAAGGTATGCCATATCGAAATCCAAGTACATTTGACCAAGTTTTGGGCCTTTAAAGATGGAAAGAAGGCCCATTTCAGTAAACCTTCGCAAAATTAAAATCAATGACATAAAATCGGTCATATTTTTTACTACCTTTAAAGATATAAATTTTAATGCAGATAACAACATAATCATTCCACAAGCCCATAAAGGTATGCCATATCGAAATCCGAGTTCATTTGACTAAGTTTTGGGCTTTTAAATATGTAAAGAAGGCCCATTACAGTAAACCTTTGCAAAATTAAAATCAATGACATTAAAACGGTCATATATTTTACTACCTTTAAAGTTATATATTTTAATGCAGATAACAACATAATCATTCCACAAGCCCATAGAGGTATGCCATTTCGAAATCCGAGTCCTTTTGACCAGGTTATGGGCTTTTAAAGATGGAAAGAAGGCCCATTTAAGTAAATCTTGCAAATTAAAATCAATGACATAAAAACGGTCATATTTTTTACTACCATTAAAGTTATATATTTTAATGCAGATAACAACATAATTATTCCACAAGCCTATAAAGTTATGCCATATCGAAACCCGAGTTCTTTGACCAAGTTATGGGCTTTTAAAGATGGAAAGAAGGCCCATTTCAGTAAACCTTTGCAAAATTAAAATCAATCACACTTCATATTTTTTTTCACAATCATATTTTTTACTACCTTGAAAGTTATATATTTTAATGCAGATAACAACATAATCATTCCGCAAGCCCATAGAGGTATGCCATTTCGAAATCCGAGTCCTTTTGACCAATTTATTGGCTTTTGAAGATGGAAAGAAGGCCCATATCTGTAAACCTTCGCATAATTAAAATCAATGACATAAAAACGGTCATATTTTTTACTACCTTTAAAGTTATATATTTTAATGAAGATAACAACATAATCATTCCACAAGCACATAGAGGTATGCCGTATCGAAATCCGAGTTCTTTTGACCAGGTTATGGGCTTTTAAAGATGGAAAGAAGGCCCATTTAAGTAAACCTTTGCAAATTAAAATCAATGACATAAAAACGGTCATATTTTTTACTACCATTAAAGTTATATATTTTAATGCAGATAACAACATAATTATTCCACAAGCCTATAAAGTTATGCCATATCGAATCCCGAGTTCTTTGACCAAGTTATGGGCTTTTAAAGATGGAAAGAAGGCCCATTTCAGTAAACCTTTGCAAAATTAAAATCAATCACACTTCATATTTTTTTTCACAATCATATTTTTTATTACCTTGAAAGTTATATATTTTAATGCAGATAACAACATAATCATTCCGCAAGCCCATAGAGGTATGCCATTTCGAAATCCGAGTCCTTTTGACCAATTTATTGGCTTTTGAAGATGGAAAGAAGGCCCATATCTGTAAACCTTCGCATAATTAAAATCAATGACATAAAAACGGTCATATTTTTTACTACCTTTAAAGTTATATATTTTAATGAAGATAACAACATAATCATTCCACAAGCACATAGAGGTATGCCATATCGAAATCCGAGTTCTTTTGACCAGGTTATGGGCTTTTAAAGATGGAAAGAAGGCCCATTTAAGTAAACCTTTGCAAAATTAAAATCAATGACATAAAAACGGTCATATTTTTTACTACCATTAAAGTTATATATTTTAATGCAGATAAGAACGTAATCATTCCACAAGCCTATAAAGGTATGCCATATCGAAATCCGAGTTCATTTGACCAAGTTATGGGCTTTTAAAGATGGAAAGAAGGCCCATTTCAGTAAACCTTTGCAAAATTAAAATCAATGACATTAAAACGGTCATATTTCGTACTACCTTTAAAGTTATATATTTTAATGCAGATAACAACGTAATCATTCCACAAGCCCATAGAGGTATGCCATATCGAAATCCGAGTCCTTTTGACCAAGTTATGGGCTGTTAAAGATGGAAAGAAGGCCCATTTCAGTAAACCTTTGCAAAATTAAAATCAATGACATAAAAACGGTCATATTTTTTAACACATTTAAAGTTATATATTTTAATGCAGATAACAACGTAATCATTCCACAAGCCTAAAAAGGTATGCCATATCGAAATCCGAGTTCATTTGACCAAGTTATGGGCTTTTAAAGATGGAAGGAGGCCCATTTCTGTAAACCTTTGCAAAATTAAAATCAATGACATTAAAACGGTCATATTTTTTTCTACCTTTAAAGTTATATATTTTAATGCAGATAACAACGTAATCATTCCACAAGCCTATAAAGGTATGCCATATCGAAATCCGAGTCCTTTTGACCAAGTTATGGGCTATTAAAGATGGAAAGAAGGCCCATTTCAGTAAACCTTTGCAAAATTAAAATCAATGACATTAAAACGGTCATATTTTTTTCTACCTTTAAAGTTATATATTTTAATGCAGATAACAACGTAATCATTCCACAAGCCCATAGAGGTATGCCATATCGAAATCCGAGTCCTTTTGACCAGGATATGGGCTTTTAAAGATGGAAAGAAGGCCCATTTCAGTAAAAATTTGCAAAATTAAAATCAATGACATAAAAACGGCCATATTTTTTAACACATTTAAAGTTATATATTTTAATGCAGATAACAACGTAATCAATCCACAAGCCTAAAAAGGTATGCCATATCGAAATCCGAGTTCATTTGACCAAGTTATGGGCTTTTAAAGATGGAAGAAAGGCCCATTTCTGTAAACCTTCGCAAAATAAAAATCAATGACATAAAAACGGTCATATTTTTTAATACATTTAAAGTTATATATTTTAATGCAGATAACAACATAATCATTCCTCAAGCCCATAGAGTTTTGCAATATCGAAATCCGAGTCATTTTGACCAAATTATGGGCTTTTAAAGATGGAAAGAAGGCCCATTTTAGTAAACCTTTGCAAAATTAAAATCAATGACATAAAAACGGTCATATTTTTTACTACCTTTAAAGTTATATATTTTAATGCAGATAACAACATAATCATTCCGCAAGCCCATAGAGGTAAGCCATATCGAAATCCGAGTTCTTTTGACCAGGTTATGGGCTTTTAAAGATGGAAAGAAGGCCCATTTCAGTAAAAATTTGCAAAATTAAAATCAATGACATTAAAACGGTCATATTTCGTACTACCTTTAAAGTTATATATTTTAATGCAGATTACAACGTAATCATTCCACAAGCCCATAGAGGTATGCCATATCGAAATCCGAGTCCTTTTGACCAGGATATGGGCTTTTAAAGATGGAAAGAAGGCCCATTTCAGTAAAAATTTGCAAAATTAAAATCAATGACATAAAAACGGTCATATTTTTTACTACCATTAAAGTTATATATTTTAATGCAGATAACAACATAATTATTCCTCAAGCCTATAAAGGTATGCTATATCGAAACCCGAGTTCTTTGACCAAGTTATAGGCTTTTAATGATGGAAAGAAGGCCCATTTCAGTAAACCTTTGCAAAATTGAAATCAATCACATTTCATATTTTTTTTCACAATCATATTTTTTACTACCTTTAAAGTTATATATTTTAATGCAGATAACAACATAATCATTCCGCAAGCCCATAGAGGTATGCCATATTGAAATCCGAGTTCTTTTGACCAGGTTATGGGCTTTTAAAGATTGAAAGAAGGCCCATTTAATTAAATTAAATTAAAATCAATGACAAAAAACGGTCAAATTTTTTACTACCATTAAAGTTATATATTTTAATGCAGATAACAACGTAATCATTCCACAAGCCTATAAAGGTATGCCATATCGAAATCCGAGTTCTTTTGACCAGGTTATGGGCTTTTAAAGATGGAAAGAAGGCCCATTTAAGTAAACCTTTGCAAAATTAAAATCAATGACATAAAAACGGTCATATTTTTTGCTACCATTAAAGTTATATATTTTAATGCAGATAAGAACGTAATCATTCCACAAGCCTATAAAGGTATGCCATATCGAAATCCGAGTTCATTTGACCAAGTTATGGGCTATTAAAGATGGAAAGCAGGCCCATTTCAGTAAACCTTTGCAAAATTAAAATCAATGACATTAGAACGGTCATATTTTTTTCTACCTTTAAAGTTATATATTTTAATGCAGATAAGAACGTAATCATTCCACAAGCCTATAAAGGTATGCCATATCGAAATCCAAGTTCATTTGACCAAGTTATGGGCTTTTAAAGATGGAAAGAAGGCCCATTTCAGTAAACCTTTGCAAAATTAAAATCAATGACATTAAAACGGTCATATTTCTTACTACCTTTAAAGTTATATATTTTAATGCAGATAACAACGTAATCATTCCACAAGCCCATAGAGGTATGCCATATCGAAATCCGAATCCTTTTGACCAGGATATGGGCTGTTAAAGATGGAAAGAAGGCCCATTTCAGTAAACCTTTGCAAAATTAAAATCAATGACATAAAAACGGTCATATTTTTTAACACATTTAAAGTTATATATTTTAATGCAGATAACAACGTAATCATTCCACAAGCCTAAAAAGGTATGCCATATCGAAATCCGAGTTCATTTGACCAAGTTATGGGCTTTTAAAGATGGAAGGAGGCCCATTTCTAAACCTTTGCAAAATTAAAATCAATGACATTAAAACGGTCATATTTTTTCTACCTTTAAAGTTATATATTTTAATGCAGATAACAACGTAATCATTCCACAAGCCTAAAAAGGTATGCCATATCGAAAGGTATGCCATTTCTAAACCTTTGCAAAATTTAAATCAATGACATTAAAACGGTCATATTTTTTCTACCTTTAAAGTTATATATTTTAATGCAGATAACAACGTAATCATTCCACAAGCCTAAAAAGGTATGCCATATCGAAATCCGAGTTCATTTGACCAAGTTATGGGCTTTTAAAGATGGAAGGAGGCCCATTTCTGTAAACCTTTGCAAAATTAAAATCAATGACATTAAAACGGTCATATTTTTTTCTACCTTTAAAGTTATATATTTTAATGCAGATAACAACGTAATCATTCCACAAGCCTATAAAGGTATGCCATATCGAAATCCGAGTCCTTTTGACCAAGTTATGGGCTATTAAAGATGGAAAGAAGGCCCATTTCAGTAAACCTTTGCAAAATTAAAATCAATGACATTAAAACGGTCATATTTTTTTCTACCTTTAAAGTTATATATTTTAATGCAGATAACAACGTAATCATTCCACAAGCCCATAGAGGTATGCCATATCGAAATCCGAGTCCTTTTGACCAGGATATGGGCTTTTAAAGATGGAAAGAAGGCCCATTTCAGTAAAAATTTGCAAAATTAAAATCAATGACATAAAAACGGTCATATTTTTTAACACATTTGAAGTTATATATTTAAATGCAGATAACAACGTAATCATTCAACAAGCCTAAAAAGGTATGCCATATCGAAATCCGAGTTCATTTGACCAAGTTATGGGCTTTTAAAGATGGAAGGAGGCCCATTTCTGTAAACCTTTGCAAAATTAAAATCAATGACATTAAAACGGTCATATTTTTTTCTACCTTTAAAGTTATATATTTTAATGCAGATAACAACGTTATCATTCCACAAGCCTATAAAGGTATGCCATATCGAAATCCGAGTCCTTTTGACCAAGTTATGGGCTATTAAAGATGGAAAGAAGGCCCATTTCAGTAAACCTTTGCAAAATTAAAATCAATGACATTAAAACGGTCATATTTTTTTCTACCTTTAAAGTTATATATTTTAATGCAGATAACAACGTAATCATTCCACAAGCCCATAGAGGTATGCCATATCGAAATCCGAGTCCTTTTGACCAGGATATGGGCTTTTAAAGATGGAAAGAAGGCCCATTTCAGTAAAAATTTGCAAAATTAAAATCAATGACATAAAAACGGTCATATTTTTTAACACATTTAAAGTTATATATTTTAATGCAGATAACAACGTAATCATTACACAAGCCTAAAAAGGTATGCCATATCGAAATCCGAGTTCATTTGACCAAGTTATGGGCTTTTAAAAATGGAAGGAGGCCCATTTCTGTAAACCTTCGCAAAATAAAAATCAATGACATAAAAACGGTCATATTTTTTAATACATTTAAAGTTATATGTTTTAATGCAGATAACAACATAATCATTCCTCAAGCCCATAGAGTTATGCCATATCGAAATCCGAGTTCATTTGACCAAGTTATGGGCTTTTAAAGATGGAAGAAAGGCCCATTTCTGTAAACCTTCGCAAAATAAAAATCAATGACATAAAAACGGTCATATTTTTTAATACATTTAAAGTTATATATTTTAATGCAGATAACAACATAATCATTCCTCAAGCCCATAGAGTTTTGCAATATCGAAATCCGAGTCATTTTGACCAAATTATGGGCTTTTAAAGATGGAAAGAAGGCCCATTTTAGTAAACCTTTGCAAAATTAAAATCAATGACATAAAAACGGTCATATGTTTTACTACCTTTAAAGTTATATATTTTAATGCAGATAACAACATAATCATTCCGCAAGCCCATAGAGGTAAGCCATATCGAAATCCGAGTTCTTTTGACCAGGTTATGGGCTTTTAAAGATGGAAAGAAGGCCCATTTCAGTAAAAATTTGCAAAATTAAAATCAATGACATTAAAACGGTCATATTTCGTACTACCTTTAAAGTTATATATTTTAATGCAGATAACAACGTAATCATTCCACAAGCCCATAGAGGTATGCCATATCGAAATCCGAGTCCTTTTGACCAGGATATGGGCTTTTAAAGATGGAAAGAAGGCCCATTTCAGTAAAAATTTGCAAAATTAAAATCAATGACATAAAAACGGTCATATTTTTTACTACCATTAAAGTTATATATTTTAATGCAGATAACAACATAATTATTCCTCAAGCCTATAAAGGTATGCTATATCGAAACCCGAGTTCTTTAACCAAGTTATAGGCTTTTAATGATGGAAAGAAGGCCCATTTCAGTAAACCTTTGCAAAATTAAAATCAATGACATAAAAACGGTCATATTTTTTAACACATTTAAAGTTATATATTTTAATGCAGATAACAACGTAATCATTCCACAAGCCTAAAAAGGTATGCCATATCGAAATCCGAGTTCATTTGACCAAGTTATGGGCTTTTAAAGATGGAAGGAGGCCCATTTCTAAACCTTTGCAAAATTAAAATCAATGACATTAAAACGGTCATATTTTTTCTACCTTTAAAGTTATATATTTTAATGCAGATAACAACGTAATCATTCCACAAGCCTAAAAAGGTATGCCATATCGAAAGGTATGCCATTTCTAAACCTTTGCAAAATTTAAATCAATGACATTAAAACGGTCATATTTTTTCTACCTTTAAAGTTATATATTTTAATGCAGATAACAACGTAATCATTCCACAAGCCTAAAAAGGTATGCCATATCGAAATCCGAGTTCATTTGACCAAGTTATGGGCTTTTAAAGATGGAAGGAGGCCCATTTCTGTAAACCTTTGCAAAATTAAAATCAATGACATTAAAACGGTCATATTTTTTTCTACCTTTAAAGTTATATATTTTAATGCAGATAACAACGTAATCATTCCACAAGCCTATAAAGGTATGCCATATCGAAATCCGAGTCCTTTTGACCAAGTTATGGGCTATTAAAGATGGAAAGAAGGCCCATTTCAGTAAACCTTTGCAAAATTAAAATCAATGACATTAAAACGGTCATATTTTTTTCTACCTTTAAAGTTATATATTTTAATGCAGATAACAACGTAATCATTCCACAAGCCCATAGAGGTATGCCATATCGAAATCCGAGTCCTTTTGACCAGGATATGGGCTTTTAAAGATGGAAAGAAGGCCCATTTCAGTAAAAATTTGCAAAATTAAAATCAATGACATAAAAACGGTCATATTTTTTAACACATTTGAAGTTATATATTTAAATGCAGATAACAACGTAATCATTCAACAAGCCTAAAAAGGTATGCCATATCGAAATCCGAGTTCATTTGACCAAGTTATGGGCTTTTAAAGATGGAAGGAGGCCCATTTCTGTAAACCTTTGCAAAATTAAAATCAATGACATTAAAACGGTCATATTTTTTTCTACCTTTAAAGTTATATATTTTAATGCAGATAACAACGTTATCATTCCACAAGCCTATAAAGGTATGCCATATCGAAATCCGAGTCCTTTTGACCAAGTTATGGGCTATTAAAGATGGAAAGAAGGCCCATTTCAGTAAACCTTTGCAAAATTAAAATCAATGACATTAAAACGGTCATATTTTTTTCTACCTTTAAAGTTATATATTTTAATGCAGATAACAACGTAATCATTCCACAAGCCCATAGAGGTATGCCATATCGAAATCCGAGTCCTTTTGACCAGGATATGGGCTTTTAAAGATGGAAAGAAGGCCCATTTCAGTAAAAATTTGCAAAATTAAAATCAATGACATAAAAACGGTCATATTTTTTAACACATTTAAAGTTATATATTTTAATGCAGATAACAACGTAATCATTACACAAGCCTAAAAAGGTATGCCATATCGAAATCCGAGTTCATTTGACCAAGTTATGGGCTTTTAAAAATGGAAGGAGGCCCATTTCTGTAAACCTTCGCAAAATAAAAATCAATGACATAAAAACGGTCATATTTTTTAATACATTTAAAGTTATATGTTTTAATGCAGATAACAACATAATCATTCCTCAAGCCCATAGAGTTATGCCATATCGAAATCCGAGTTCATTTGACCAAGTTATGGGCTTTTAAAGATGGAAGAAAGGCCCATTTCTGTAAACCTTCGCAAAATAAAAATCAATGACATAAAAACGGTCATATTTTTTAATACATTTAAAGTTATATATTTTAATGCAGATAACAACATAATCATTCCTCAAGCCCATAGAGTTTTGCAATATCGAAATCCGAGTCATTTTGACCAAATTATGGGCTTTTAAAGATGGAAAGAAGGCCCATTTTAGTAAACCTTTGCAAAATTAAAATCAATGACATAAAAACGGTCATATGTTTTACTACCTTTAAAGTTATATATTTTAATGCAGATAACAACATAATCATTCCGCAAGCCCATAGAGGTAAGCCATATCGAAATCCGAGTTCTTTTGACCAGGTTATGGGCTTTTAAAGATGGAAAGAAGGCCCATTTCAGTAAAAATTTGCAAAATTAAAATCAATGACATTAAAACGGTCATATTTCGTACTACCTTTAAAGTTATATATTTTAATGCAGATAACAACGTAATCATTCCACAAGCCCATAGAGGTATGCCATATCGAAATCCGAGTCCTTTTGACCAGGATATGGGCTTTTAAAGATGGAAAGAAGGCCCATTTCAGTAAAAATTTGCAAAATTAAAATCAATGACATAAAAACGGTCATATTTTTTACTACCATTAAAGTTATATATTTTAATGCAGATAACAACATAATTATTCCTCAAGCCTATAAAGGTATGCTATATCGAAACCCGAGTTCTTTAACCAAGTTATAGGCTTTTAATGATGGAAAGAAGGCCCATTTCAGTAAACCTTTGCAAAATTAAAATCAATGACATAAAAACGGTCATATTTTTTAACACATTTAAAGTTATATATTTTAATGCAGATAACAACGTAATCATTCCACAAGCCTAAAAAGGTATGCCATATCGAAATCCGAGTTCATTTGACCAAGTTATGGGCTTTTAAAGATGGAAGGAGGCCCATTTCTAAACCTTTGCAAAATTAAAATCAATGACATTAAAACGGTCATATTTTTTCTACCTTTAAAGTTATATATTTTAATGCAGATAACAACGTAATCATTCCACAAGCCTAAAAAGGTATGCCATATCGAAAGGTATGCCATTTCTAAACCTTTGCAAAATTTAAATCAATGACATTAAAACGGTCATATTTTTTCTACCTTTAAAGTTATATATTTTAATGCAGATAACAACGTAATCATTCCACAAGCCTAAAAAGGTATGCCATATCGAAATCCGAGTTCATTTGACCAAGTTATGGGCTTTTAAAGATGGAAGGAGGCCCATTTCTGTAAACCTTTGCAAAATTAAAATCAATGACATTAAAACGGTCATATTTTTTTCTACCTTTAAAGTTATATATTTTAATGCAGATAACAACGTAATCATTCCACAAGCCTATAAAGGTATGCCATATCGAAATCCGAGTCCTTTTGACCAAGTTATGGGCTATTAAAGATGGAAAGAAGGCCCATTTCAGTAAACCTTTGCAAAATTAAAATCAATGACATTAAAACGGTCATATTTTTTTCTACCTTTAAAGTTATATATTTTAATGCAGATAACAACGTAATCATTCCACAAGCCCATAGAGGTATGCCATATCGAAATCCGAGTCCTTTTGACCAGGATATGGGCTTTTAAAGATGGAAAGAAGGCCCATTTCAGTAAAAATTTGCAAAATTAAAATCAATGACATAAAAACGGTCATATTTTTTAACACATTTGAAGTTATATATTTAAATGCAGATAACAACGTAATCATTCAACAAGCCTAAAAAGGTATGCCATATCGAAATCCGAGTTCATTTGACCAAGTTATGGGCTTTTAAAGATGGAAGGAGGCCCATTTCTGTAAACCTTTGCAAAATTAAAATCAATGACATTAAAACGGTCATATTTTTTTCTACCTTTAAAGTTATATATTTTAATGCAGATAACAACGTTATCATTCCACAAGCCTATAAAGGTATGCCATATCGAAATCCGAGTCCTTTTGACCAAGTTATGGGCTATTAAAGATGGAAAGAAGGCCCATTTCAGTAAACCTTTGCAAAATTAAAATCAATGACATTAAAACGGTCATATTTTTTTCTACCTTTAAAGTTATATATTTTAATGCAGATAACAACGTAATCATTCCACAAGCCCATAGAGGTATGCCATATCGAAATCCGAGTCCTTTTGACCAGGATATGGGCTTTTAAAGATGGAAAGAAGGCCCATTTCAGTAAAAATTTGCAAAATTAAAATCAATGACATAAAAACGGTCATATTTTTTAACACATTTAAAGTTATATATTTTAATGCAGATAACAACGTAATCATTACACAAGCCTAAAAAGGTATGCCATATCGAAATCCGAGTTCATTTGACCAAGTTATGGGCTTTTAAAAATGGAAGGAGGCCCATTTCTGTAAACCTTCGCAAAATAAAAATCAATGACATAAAAACGGTCATATTTTTTAATACATTTAAAGTTATATGTTTTAATGCAGATAACAACATAATCATTCCTCAAGCCCATAGAGTTATGCCATATCGAAATCCGAGTTCATTTGACCAAGTTATGGGCTTTTAAAGATGGAAGAAAGGCCCATTTCTGTAAACCTTCGCAAAATAAAAATCAATGACATAAAAACGGTCATATTTTTTAATACATTTAAAGTTATATATTTTAATGCAGATAACAACATAATCATTCCTCAAGCCCATAGAGTTTTGCAATATCGAAATCCGAGTCATTTTGACCAAATTATGGGCTTTTAAAGATGGAAAGAAGGCCCATTTTAGTAAACCTTTGCAAAATTAAAATCAATGACATAAAAACGGTCATATGTTTTACTACCTTTAAAGTTATATATTTTAATGCAGATAACAACATAATCATTCCGCAAGCCCATAGAGGTAAGCCATATCGAAATCCGAGTTCTTTTGACCAGGTTATGGGCTTTTAAAGATGGAAAGAAGGCCCATTTCAGTAAAAATTTGCAAAATTAAAATCAATGACATTAAAACGGTCATATTTCGTACTACCTTTAAAGTTATATATTTTAATGCAGATAACAACGTAATCATTCCACAAGCCCATAGAGGTATGCCATATCGAAATCCGAGTCCTTTTGACCAGGATATGGGCTTTTAAAGATGGAAAGAAGGCCCATTTCAGTAAAAATTTGCAAAATTAAAATCAATGACATAAAAACGGTCATATTTTTTACTACCATTAAAGTTATATATTTTAATGCAGATAACAACATAATTATTCCTCAAGCCTATAAAGGTATGCTATATCGAAACCCGAGTTCTTTAACCAAGTTATAGGCTTTTAATGATGGAAAGAAGGCCCATTTCAGTAAACCTTTGCAAAATTGAAATCAATCACATTTCATATTTTTTTTCACAATCATATTTTTTACTACCTTTAAAGTTATATATTTTAATGCAGATAACAACATAATCATTCCGCAAGCCCATAGAGGTATGCCATATTGAAATCCGAGTTCTTTTGACCAGGTTATGGGCTTTTAAAGATGGAAAGAAGGCCCATTTAAGTAAACCTTTGCAAAATTAAAATCAATGACATAAAAATGGTCATATTTTTTACTACCATTAAAGTTATATATTTTAATGCAGATAACAACGTAATCATTCCACAAGCCTATAAAGGTATGCCGTATCGAAATCCGAGTTCTTTTGACCAGGTTATGGGCTTTTAAAGATGGAAAGAAGGCCCATTTAAGTAAACCTTTGCAAAATTAAAATCAATGACATAAAAATGGTCATATTTTTTACTACCATTAAAGTTATATATTTTAATGCAGATAAGAACGTAATCATTCCACAAGCCTATAAAGGTATGCCATATCGAAATCCGAGTTCATTTGACCAAGTTATGGGCTATTCAGTAAACCTTTGCAAAATTAAAATCAATGACATTAGAACGGTCATATTTTTTTCTACCTTTAAAGTTATATATTTTAATGCAGATAAGAACGTAATCATTCCACAAGCCTATAAAGGTATGCCATATCGAAATCCGAGTTCATTTGACCAAGTTATGGGCTTTTAAAGATGGAAAGAAGGCCCATTTCAGTAAACCTTTGCAAAATTAAAATCAATGACATTAAAACGGTCATATTTCTTACTACCTTTAAAGTTATATATTTTAATGCAGATAACAACGTAATCATTCCACAAGCCCATAGAGGTATGCCATATCGAAGTCCGAGTCCTTTTGACCAGGATATGGGCTTTTAAAGATGGAAAGAAGGCCCATTTCAGTAAACCTTTGCAAAATTAAAATCAATGACATAAAAACGGTCATATTTTGTAATACATTTAAAGTTATATATTTTAATGCAGATAACAACGTAATCATTCCACAAGCCTATAAAGGTGTGCCATATCGAAATCCGAGTTCATTTGACCAAGTTATGGGCTTTTAAAGATGGAAGAAAGGCCCATTTCTGTAAACCTTCGCAAAATAAAAATCAATGACATAAAAACGGTCATATTTTTTTATGCATTTAAAGTTATATATTTTAATGCAGATAACAACATAATCATTCCTCAAGCCCATAGAGTTTTGCCATATCGAAATCCGAGTCATTTTGACCAAATTATGGGCTTTTAAAGATGGAAAGAAGGCCCATTTTAGTAAACCTTTTCAAAATTAAAATCAATGGCATTAAAACGGTCATATTTCTTACTACCTTTAAAGTTATATATTTTAATGCAGATAGCAACGTAATCATTCCACAAGCCCATAGAGGTATGCCATATCGAAATCCGAGTCCTTTTGACCAGGATATGGGCTTTTAAAGATGGAAAGAAGGCCCATTTCAGTAAACCTTTGCAAAATTAAAATCAATGACATAAAAACGGTCATATTTTGTAATACATTTAAAGTTATATATTTTAATGCAGATAACAACGTAATCATTCCACAAGCCTATAAAGGTGTGCCATATCGAAATCCGAGTTCATTTGACCAAGTTATGGGCTTTTAAAGATGGAAGAAAGGCCCATTTCTGTAAACCTTTGCAAAATAAAAATCAATGACATAAAAACGGTCATATTTTTTTATGCATTTAAAGTTATATATTTTAATGCAGATAACAACATAATCATTCCTCAAGCCCATAGAGTTTTGCCATATCGAAATCCGAGTCATTTTGACCAAATTATGGGCTTTTAAAGATGAAAAAAAAGGCCCATTTTAGTAAACCTTTGCAAAATTAAAATCAATGACATTAAAACGGTCATATTTTTTACTACCTTTAAAGTTATATATTTTAATGCAGATTACAACATAATCATTCCGCAAGCCCATAGAGGTATGCCATATCGAAATCCGAGTTCTTTTGACCAGGTTATGGGCTTTTAAAGATGGAAAGAAGGCCCATTTCAGTAAACCTTTGCAAAATTAAAATCAATGACATTAAAACGGTCATATTTTTTTCTACCTTTAAAGTTATATATTTTAATGCAGATAGCAACGTAATCATTCCACAAGCCCATAAAGGTATGCCATATCGAAATCCGAGTTCATTTGACCAAGTTATGGGCTTTTAAAGATGGAAAGAAGGCCCATTTCAGTAAACCTTTGCAAAATTAAAATCAATGACATAAAAACGGTCATATTTTTTAATACATTTAAAGTTATATATTTTAATGCAGATAACAACATAATCATTCTACAAGCCCATAAACGTATACCATATCGAAATCCGAGTCCTTTTGACCAGGTTATGGGCTTTTAAAGATGGAAAGAAGGCCCATTTCAGTAAACATTTGCAAAATTAAAATCAATGACATAAAAACGGTCATAATTTTTACTACCTCTAAAGTTATATATTTTAATAAAGATAACAACATAATCATTCCACAAGCCTATAAAGGTATGCCATATCGAAATCCGAGTTCATTTGACTAAGCTATAGGCTTTTAAATATGTAAACAAGGCCCATTTCAGTAAACCTTCGCAAAATTAAAATCAATGACACAAAAAACGGTCATATGTTTTACCACCTTTAAAGTTAAATATTTTAATGCAGATAACAACGTAATCATTCCACAAGCCCATAAAGGTATGCCATATCGAAATCCGAGTTCATTTGACCAAGTTATGGGCTTTTAAAGATGGAAGAAAGGCCCATTTCTGTAAACCTTTGCAAAATAAAAATCAATGACATAAAAACGGTCATATTTTTTTATGCATTTAAAGTTATATATTTTAATGCAGATAACAACATAATCATTCCTCAAGCCCATAGAGTTTTGCCATATCGAAATCCGAGTCATTTTGACCAAATTATGGGCTTTTAAAGATGGAAAGAAGGCCCATTTTAGTAAACCTTTGCAAAATTAAAATCAATGACATAAAAACGGTCATATTTTTTACTACCTTTAAAGTTATATATTTTAATGCTGATAACAACATAATCATTCCACAAGCCTATTTAGGTATGCCATATCGAAATCCGAGTTCATTTGACCAAGTAATGGGCTTTTAAAGATGGAAAGAAGGCACATTTCAGTAAACCTTCGCAAAATTAAAATCAATGACATAAAAACGGTCATATGTTTTTATGCATTTAAAGTTATATATTTTAATGCAGATAACAACATAATCATTCCTCAAGCCCATAGAGTTTTGCCATATCGAAATCCGAGTCATTTTGACCAAATTATGGGCTTTTAAAGATGAAAAAGAAGGCCCATTTTAGTAAACCTTTGCAAAATTAAAATCAATGACATAAAAACGGTCATATTTTTTACTGCCTTTAAAGTTATATATTTTAATGCAGATTACAACATAATCATTCCGCAAGCCCATAGAGGTATGCCATATCGAAATCCGAGTTCTTTTGACCAGGTTATGGGCTTTTAAAGATGGAAAGAAGGCCCATTTCAGTAAACCTTTGCAAAATTAAAATCAATGATATTAAAACGGTCATATTTTTTTCTACCTTTAAAGTTATATATTTTAATGCAGATAGCAACGTAATCATTCCACAAGCCCATAAAGGTATGCCATATCAAAATCCGAGTTCATTTGACCAAGTTATGGGCTTTTAAAGATGGAAAGAAGGCCCATTTCAGTAAACCTTTGCAAAATTAAAATCAATGACATAAAAACGGTCATATTTTTTAATACATTTAAAGTTATATATTTTAATGCAGATAACAACATAATCATTCCACAAGCCCATAAACGTATACCATATCGAAATCCGAGTCCTTTTGACCAGGTTATGGGCTTTTAAAGATGGAAAGAAGGCCCATTTCAGTAAACATTTGCAAAATTAAAATCAATGACATAAAAACGGTCATAATTTTTACTACCTCTAAAGTTATATATTTTAATAAAGATAACAACATAATCATTCCACAAGCCTATAAAGGTATGCCATATCGAAATCCGAGTTCATTTGACTAAGCTATAGGCTTTTAAATATGTAAACAAGGCCCATTTCAGTAAACCTTCGCAAAATTAAAATCAATGACATAAAAACGGTCATATGTTTTACCACCTTTAAAGTTAAATATTTTAATGCAGATAACAACGTAATCATTCCACAAGCCCATAAAGGTATGACATATCGAAATCCGAGTTCATTTGACCAAGTTATGGGCTTTTAAAGATGGAAGAAAGGCCCATTTCTGTAAACCTTTGCAAAATAAAAATCAATGACATAAAAACGGTCATATTTTTTTATGCATTTAAAGTTATATATTTTAATGCAGATAACAACATAATCATTCCTCAAGCCCATAGAGTTTTGCCATATCGAAATCCGAGTCATTTTGACCAAATTATGGGCTTTTAAAGATGGAAAGAAGGCGCATTTTAGTAAACCTTTGCAAAATTAAAATCAATGACATAAAAACGGTCATATTTTTTACTACCTTTAAAGTTATATATTTTAATGCAGATTACAACATAATCAATCCGCAAGCCCATAGAGGTATGCCATATCGAAATCCGAGTTTTTTTGACCAGGTTATGGGCTTTTAAAGATGGAAAGAAGGCCCATTTCAGTAAACCTTTGCAAAATTAAAATCAATGACATTAAAACGAACATATTTTTTTCTACCTTTAAAGTTATATATTTTAATGCAGATAGCAACGTAATCATTCCACAAGCCCATAAAGGTATGCCATATCGAAATCCGAGTTCATTTGACCAAGTTATGGGCTTTTAAAGATGGAAAGAAGGCCCATTTCAGTAAACCTTTGCAAAATTAAAATCAATGGCATTAAAACGGTCATATTTCTTACTACCTTTAAAGTTATATATTTTAATGCAGATAGCATCGTAATCATTCCACAAGCCCATAGAGGTATGCCATATCGAAATCCGAGTCCTTTTGACCAGGATATGGGCTTTTAAAGATGGAAAGAAGGCCCATTTCAGTAAACCTTTGCAAAATTAAAATCAATGACATAAAAACGGTCATATTTTGTAATACATTTAAAGTTATATATTTTAATGCAGATAGCAACGTAATCATTCCACAAGCCCATAAAGGTATGCCATATCGAAATCCGAGTTCATTTGACCAAGTTATGGGCTTTTAAAGATGGAAAGAAGGCCCATTTCAGTAAACCTTTGCAAAATTAAAATCAATGGCATTAAAACGGTCATATTTCTTACTACCTTTAAAGTTATATATTTTAATGCAGATAGCATCGTAATCATTCCACAAGCCCATAGAGGTATGCCATATCGAAATCCGAGTCCTTTTGACCAGGATATGGGCTTTTAAAGATGGAAAGAAGGCCCATTTCAGTAAACCTTTGCAAAATTAAAATCAATGACATAAAAACGGTCATATTTTGTAATACATTTAAAGTTATATATTTTAATGCAGATAACAACGTAATCATTCCACAAGCCTATAAAGGTGTGCCATATCGAAATCCGAGTTCATTTGACCAAGTTATGGGCTTTTAAAGATGGAAGAAAGGCCCATTTCTGTAAACCTTCGCAAAATAAAAATCAATGACATAAAAACGGTCATATTTTTTTATGCATTTAAAGTTATATATTTTAATGCAGATAACAACATTATCATTCCTCAAGCCCATAGAGTTTTGCCATATCGAAATCCGAGTCATTTTGACCAAATTATGGGCTTTTAAAGATGGAAAGAAGGCCCATTTTAGTAAACCTTTTCAAAATTAAAATCAATGGCATTAAAACGGTCATATTTCTTACTACCTTTAAAGTTATATATTTTAATGCAGATAGCAACGTAATCATTCCACAAGCCCATAGAGGTATGCCATATCGAAATCCGAGTCCTTTTGACCAGGATATGGGCTTTTAAAGATGGAAAGAAGGCCCATTTCAGTAAACCTTTGAAAAATTAAAATCAATGACATAAAAACGGTCATATTTTGTAATACATTTAAAGTTATATATTTTAATGCAGATAACAACGTAATCATTCCACAAGCCTATAAAGGTGTGCCATATCGAAATCCGAGTTCATTTGACCAAGTTATGGGCTTTTAAAGATGGAAGAAAGGCCCATTTCTGTAAACCTTTGCAAAATAAAAATCAATGACATAAAAACGGTCATATTTTTTTATGCATTTAAAGTTATATATTTTAATGCAGATTACAACATAATCATTCCGCAAGCCCATAGAGGTATGCCATATCGAAATCCGAGTTCATTTGACCAAGTTATGGGCTTTTAAAGATGGAAAGAAGGCCCATTTCAGTAAACCTTTGCAAAATTAAAATCCATGACATAAAAACGGTCATATTTTTTAATACATTTAAAGTTATATATTTTAATGCAGATAACAACATAATCATTCCACAAGCCCATAAACGTATACCATATCGAAATCCGAGTCCTTTTGACCAGGTTATGGGCTTTTAAAGATGGAAAGAAGGCCCATTTCAGTAAACATTTGCAAAATTAAAATCAATGACATAAAAACGGTCATAATTTTTACTACCTCTAAAGTTATATATTTTAATAAAGATAACAACATAATCATTCCACAAGCCTATAAAGGTATGCCATATCGAAATCCGAGTTCATTTGACTAAGCTATAGGCTTTTAAATATGTAATCAAGGCCCATTTCAGTAAACCTTCGCAAAATTAAAATCAATGACATAAAAACGGTCATAGGTTTTACCACCTTTAAAGTTAAATATTTTAATGCAGATAACAACGTAATCATTCCACAAGCCCATAAAGGTATGCCATATCGAAATCCGAGTTCATTTGACCAAGTTATGGGCTTTTAAAGATGGAAGAAAGGCCCATTTCTGTAAACCTTTGCAAAATAAAAATCAATGACATAAAAACGGTCATATTTTTTTATGCATTTAAAGTTATATATTTTAATGCAGATAACAACATAATCATTCCTCAAGCCCATAGAGTTTTGCCATATCGAAATCCGAGTCATTTTGACCAAATTATGGGCTTTTAAAGATGGAAAGAAGGCCCATTTTAGTAAACCTTTGCAAAATTAAAATCAATGACATAAAAACGGTCATATTTTTTACTACCTTTAAAGTTATATATTTTAATGCAGATTACAACATAATCAATCCGCAAGCCCATAGAGGTATGCCATATCCAAATCCGAGTTCTTTTGACCAGGTTATGGGCTTTTAAAGATGGAAAGAAGGCCCATTTCAGTAAACCTTTGCAAAATTAAAATCAATGACATTAAAACGAACATATTTTTTTCTACCTTTAAAGTTATATATTTTAATGCAGATAGCAACGTAATCATTCCACAAGCCCATAAAGGTATGCCATATCGAAATCCGAGTTCATTTGACCAAGTTATGGGCTTTTAAAGATGGAAAGAAGGCCCATTTCAGTAAACCTTTGCAAAATTAAAATCAATGGCATTAAAACGGTCATATTTCTTACTACCTTTAAAGTTATATATTTTAATGCAGATAGCATCGTAATCATTCCACAAGCCCATAGAGGTATGCCATATCGAAATCCGAGTCCTTTTGACCAGGATATGGGCTTTTAAAGATGGAAAGAAGGCCCATTTCAGTAAACCTTTGCAAAATTAAAATCCATGACATAAAAACGGTCATATTTTTTAATACATTTAAAGTTATATATTTTAATGCAGATAACAACATAATCATTCCACAAGCCCATAAACGTATACCATATCGAAATCCGAGTCCTTTTGACCAGGTTATGGGCTTTTAAAGATGGAAAGAAGGCCCATTTCAGTAAACATTGGCAAAATTAAAATCAATGACATAAAAACGGTCATAATTTTTACTACCTCTAAAGTTATATATTTTAATAAAGATAACAACATAATCATTCCACAAGCCTATAAAGGTATGCCATATCGAAATCCGAGTTCATTTGACTAAGCTATAGGCTTTTAAATATGTAAACAAGGCCCATTTCAGTAAACCTTCGCAAAATTAAAATCAATGACATAAAAACGGTCATATGTTTTACCACCTTTAAAGTTAAATATTTTAATGCAGATAACAACGTAATCATTCCACAAGCCCATAAAGGTATGCCATATCGAAATCCGAGTTCATTTGACCAAGTTATGGGCTTTTAAAGATGGAAGAAAGGCCCATTTCTGTAAACCTTTGCAAAATAAAAATCAATGACATAAAAACGGTCATATTTTTTTATGCATTTAAAGTTATATATTTTAATGCAGATAACAACATAATCATTCCTCAAGCCCATAGAGTTTTGCCATATCGAAATCCGAGTCATTTTGACCAAATTATGGGCTTTTAAAGATGGAAAGAAGGCCCATTTTAGTAAACCTTTGCAAAATTAAAATCAATGACATAAAAACGGTCATATTTTTTACTACCTTTAAAGTTATATATTTTAATGCAGATTACAACATAATCAATCCGCAAGCCCATAGAGGTATGCCATATCGAAATCCGAGTTCTTTTGACCAGGTTATGGGCTTTTAAAGATGGAAAGAAGGCCCATTTCAGTAAACCTTTGCAAAATTAAAATCAATGGCATTAAAACGGTCATATTTCTTATTACCTTTAAAGTTATATATTTTAATGCAGATAGCATCGTAATCATTCCACAAGCCCATAGAGGTATGCCATATCGAAATCCGAGTCCTTTTGACCAGGATATGGGCTTTTAAAGATGGAAAGAAGGCCCATTTCAGTAAACCTTTGCAAAATTAAAATCCATGACATAAAAACGGTCATATTTTTTAATACATTTAAAGTTATATATTTTAATGCAGATAACAACATAATCATTCCACAAGCCCATAAACGTATACCATATCGAAATCCGAGTCCTTTTGACCAGGTTATGGGCTTTTAAAGATGGAAAGAAGGCCCATTTCAGTAAACATTGGCAAAATTAAAATCAATGACATAAAAACGGTCATAATTTTTACTACCTCTAAAGTTATATATTTTAATAAAGATAACAACATAATCATTCCACAAGCCTATAAAGTTATGCCATATCGAAATCCGAGTTCATTTGACTAAGCTATAGGCTTTTAAATATGTAAACAAGGCCCATTTCAGTAAACCTTCGCAAAATTAAAATCAATGACATAAAAACGGTCATATGTTTTACCACCTTTAAAGTTAAATATTTTAATGCAGATAACAACGTAATCATTCCACAAGCCCATAAAGGTATGCCATATCGAAATCCGAGTTCATTTGACCAAGTTATGGGCTTTTAAAGATGGAAGAAAGGCCCATTTCTGTAAACCTTTGCAAAATAAAAATCAATGACATAAAAACGGTCATATTTTTTTATGCATTTAAAGTTATATATTTTAATGCAGATAACAACATAATCATTCCTCAAGCCCATAGAGTTTTGCCATATCGAAATCCGAGTCATTTTGACCAAATTATGGGCTTTTAAAGATGGAAAGAAGGCCCATTTTAGTAAACCTTTGCAAAATTAAAATCAATGACATAAAAACGGTCATATTTTTTACTACCTTTAAAGTTATATATTTTAATGCAGATTACAACATAATCAATCCGCAAGCCCATAGAGGTATGCCATATCGAAATCCGAGTTCTTTTGACCAGGTTATGGGCTTTTAAAGATGGAAAGAAGGCCCATTTCAGTAAACCTTTGCAAAATTAAAATCAATGACATTAAAACGAACATATTTTTTTCTACCTTTAAAGTTATATATTTTAATGCAGATAGCAACGTAATCATTCCACAAGCCCATAAAGGTATGCCATATCGAAATCCGAGTTCATTTGACCAAGTTATGGGCTTTTAAAGATGGAAAGAAGGCCCATTTCAGTAAACCTTTGCAAAATTAAAATCAATGGCATTAAAACGGTCATATTTCTTACTACCTTTAAAGTTATATATTTTAATGCAGATAGCATCGTAATCATTCCACAAGCCCATAGAGGTATGCCATATCGAAATCCGAGTCCTTTTGACCAGGATATGGGCTTTTAAAGATGGAAAGAAGGCCCATTTCAGTAAACCTTTGCAAAATTAAAATCAATGACATAAAAACGGTCATATTTTTTAATACATTTAAAGTGATATATTTTAATGCAGATAACAACATAATCATTCCACAAGCCCATAAACGTATACCATATCGAAATCCGAGTCCTTTTGACCAGGTTATGGGCTTTTAAAGATGGAAAGAAGGCCCATTTCAGTAAACATTTGCAAAATTAAAATCAATGACATAAAAACGGTCATATTTTTTACTACCTTTAAAGTTACATATTTTAATGCAGATAACAACATAATCATTCCACAAGCCCCTAAAGGTATGCCATATCGAAATCCGAGTCCTTTTGACCAGGATATGGGCTTTTAAAGATGGAAAGAAGGCCCATTTCAGTAAACCTTTGCAAAATTAAAATCAATGACATAAAAACGGTCATAATTTTTACTACCTCTAAAGTTATATATTTTAATGAAGATAACAACATAATCATTCCACAAGCCTATAAAGGTATGCCATATCGAAATCCGAGTTCATTTGACTAAGCTATGGCTTTTAAATATGTAAACAAGGCCCATTTCAGTAAACCTTCGCAAAATTAAAATCAATGACATAAAAACGGTCATATGTTTTACCACCTTTAAAGTTAAATATTTTAATGCAGATAACAACAAAATCATTCCACAAGCCCCTAAAGGTATGCCATACCGAAATACGGTTCATTGACCAAGTTATTGGCTTTTAAGGATGGAAAGAAGGCCCATTTCAGTAAACCATCGCCAAATTAAAATCAATGACATAAAAACGGTCATATTTTTTACAACCTTTAAAGTTATATATTTTAATGCAGATAACAACATAATCATTCCACAAGCCTATAGAGGTATGCCATATCGAAATCCGAGTCCTTTTGACCAGGATATGGGCTTTTAAAGATGGAAAGAAGGCCCATTTCAGTAAACCTTTGCAAAATTAAAATCAATTACATAAAAACGGTCATATTTTTTACAACCTTTAAAGTTATATATTTTAATGCAGATAACAACATAATCATTCCACAAGCCCATAGAGGTATGCCATATCGAAATCCGTATCCTTTTGACCAGGTTATGGGCTTTTAAAGATGGAAAGAAGGCCCATTTCAGTAAACATTTGAAAAATTAAAATCAATGACATAAAAACGGTCATATTTTATACTACCTTTAAAGTTATATATTTTAATGCAGGAAACAACATAATCATTCCACAAGCCCCTAAAGGTATGCCATATCGAAATCCGAGTTCATTTGACTAAGTTATGGGCTTTTAAATATGTAAAGAAGGCCCATTTCAGTAAACCTTCGCAAAATTAAAATCAATGACATAAAAACGGTCATATTTTTTACAACCTTTAAAGTTATATATTTTAATGCAGATAACAACATAATCATTCCACAAGCCCATAGAGGTATGCCATATCGAAATCGGTATCCTTTTGACCAGGTTATGGGCTTTTAAAGATGGAAAGAAGGCCCATTTCAGTAAACATTTGCAAAATTAAAATCAATGACATAAAAACGGTCATATTTTATACTACCTTTAAAGTTATATATTTTAATGAAGATAACAACATAATCATTCCACAAGCCCTAGAGGTATGCCATATCGAAATCCGAGTCCTTTTGACAAGGTTATGGGCTTTTAAAGATGGAAAGAAGGCCCATTTCAGTAAACATCTGCAAAATTAAAATCAATGACATAAAAACGGTCATATTTTTTACTACCTTTAAAGTTATATATTTTAATGCAGATAACAACATAATCATTCCACAAGCCTATAGAGGTATGCCATATCGAAATCCGAGTTCATTTGACCAAGTTATAGGGCTTTAAAGATGGAAGGAAGGCCCATTTCTGTAAACCTTCGCAAAATAAAAATCAATGACATAAAAACGGTCATATTTTTTAATACATTTAAAGTTATATATTTTAATGCAGATAACAACATAATCATTTCTCAAGCCCATAGAGGTATGCCATATCAAAATCCGAGTTCATTTGACCAAGCTATTGGCTTTTAAAGATGGAAAGAAGGCCCATTTCAGTAAACCTTCGCAAAATTAAAATCAATCATATAAAAACGGTCATATTTTTTAATACATTTAAAGTTATATATTTTAATGCAGATAACAACATAATCATTCCTCAAGCCCATAGAGGTATGCCATATCGAAATCCGAGTCATTTTGACCAAATTATGGGCTTTTAAAGATGGAAAGAAGGCCCATTTCAGTAAACATTTGCAAAATTAAAATCAATGACATAAAAACGGTCATATTTTTAGTACATTTAAAGTTATATATTTTAATGCAGATAACAATATAAACATTCCACAAGCCCATAAACGTATACCATATCGAAATACGAGTTCATTTGACCAAGTTATTGGCTTTTAAAGATGAAAGAAGGCCCATTTCAGTAAACCTTCGGAAAATTAAAATCAATGGCATAAAAACGGTCATATTTTCTACTACCTCTAAAAATAAATATTTTAATGCAGATAACAAGAAAATCATTCCACAAGCCCCTCAAGGTATGCCATATCGAAATACGAGTTCATTTGACGAAGTAATTGGCTTTTAAAGATGGAAAGAAGGCCAATTTCAGTAAACCTTCGCAAAATTAAAATCAATCACATAAAAACGGTCATTTTTTTTACTACCTTTACAGTTATATATTTTAATGCAGATAACAACATAATTATTCCACAAGCCTATAAAGGTATGCCATATCGAAATACGAGTTCATTTGACCAAGTTATTGGCTTTTAAAGATGGAAGGAAGGCCAATTTCAGTAAACCTTCGCAAAATTAGAATCAATACATAAAAACGGTCATATTTTTTACTTCCTTTAAAGATATATATTTTAATGCAGATAACAACATAATCATTCCACAAGCCCAGAAAGGTATGCCATATCGAAATCCGAGTTCATTTGACTAAGTTTTGGGCTTTTAAATATGTAAAGAAGGCCCATTACAGTAAACCTTTGCAAAATTAATATCAATGACATTAAAACGGTCATATTTTTTACTACCTTTAAAGTTTAATATTTTGATGCAGATAACAACAAAATCATTTCACAAGCCCCTAAAGGTATGCCATATCGAAATACGAGTTCATTTGACCAAGTTATTGGCTTTTAAAGATGGAAAAAAGGCCCATTTCAGTAAACCTTCGCAAAATTAAAATCAATGACATAAAAACGGTCATATTTTTTACTACCTTTAAAGTTATATATTTTAATGCAGATAACAACATAATCATTCCACAAGCCCATAGAGTTATGCCATATCGAAATCCGAGTCCTTTTGACCAAGTTATTGGCTTTTAAAGATGGAAAGAAGGCCCATTTCAGTAAACCTTCGCAAAATTAAAATCAATGACATAAAAACGGTCATATTTTTTACTACCTTTAAAGCTATATATTTTAATGCAGATAACAACATAATCATTCCACAAGCCCTTAAGGGTATGCCATATCAAAATTCGAGTTCATTTGACAAGGTTATGGGCTTTTAAAGATGGAAAGAAGGCCCAATTCAGTAAACCTTCGCAAAATTAAAATCAATGACATAAAAACGGTCAAATTTTTAACTACCTTTAAAGTTATATATTTTAATGAAGATAACAACATAATCATTCCACAAGCCCATAGAGGTATGCCATATCGAAATCGGAGTCCTTTTGACAAGGTTATGGGCTTTTAAAGATGGAAAGAAGGGCCATTTCAGTAAACATTTGCAAAATTAAAATCAATGACATAAAAACGGTCATATTTTTTACTACCTTTAAAGTTATATATTTTAATGCAGATAACAACATAATCATTCCACAAGCCCATAAAGGTATGCCATATCGAAATCCGGGTTCATTTGACCAAGTTATGGGCTTTTAAAGATGGAAGGAAGGCCCATTTCTGTAAACCTTCGAAAAATTAAAATCAATGATATAAAAACGGTCATATTTTTTAATACATTTAAAGATATATATTTTAATGCAGATAACAACATAATCATTCCTCCAGCCCATAGAGGTATGCCATATCGAAATCCGAGTCATTTTGACCAAATTATGGGCTTTTAAAGATGGAAAGAAGGCCCATATCAGTAAACATTTGCAAAATTAAAATCAATGACATAAAAACGGTCATATTTTTAGTACATTTAAAGTTATATATTTTAATGCAGAAAACAATATAAACTTTCCACAAGCCCATAAACGTATACCATATCGAAATACGAGTTCATTGGACCAAGTTATTGGCTTTTAAAGATGAAAGAAGGCCCATTTCAGTAAACCTTCGGAAAATTAAAATCAATGACATAAAAACGGTCATATTTTTTACTACCTCTAAAGTTAAATATTTTAATGCAGATAACAAGAAAATCATTCCACAAGCCCCTAAAGGTATGCCATATCGAAATACGAGTTCATTTGACGAAGTAATTGGCTTTTAAAGATGGAAAGAAGGCCCATTTCAGTAAACCTTCTCAAAATTAAAATCAATCACATAAAAACGGTCATATTTTTTACTACCGTTACAGTTATATATTTTAAAGCAGATAACAACATAATTATTCCACAAGCCTATAAAGGTATGCCATATCGAAATCCGAGTTCATTTGACCAAGTTATGGGCCTTTAAAGATGGAAAGAAGGCCCATTTCAGTAAACCTTCGCAAAATTATAATCAATGACATAAAAACGGTCATATTTTTTACTACCTTTACAGTTATATATGTTAATGCAGATAACAACATAATTATTCCACAAGCCTATAAAGGTATGCCATATCGAAATCCGAGCTCATTTGACCAAGTTATGGGCCTTTAAAGATGGAAAGAAGGCCCATTTCAGTAAACCTTCGCAAAATTAAAATCAATGACATAAAAACGGTTATATATTTTAATGCAGATAACAATATAAACATTCCACAAGCCCATAAACGTATACCATATCGAAATACGAGTTCATTTGACCAAGTTATTGGCTTTTAAAGATGAAAGAAGGCCCATTTCAGTAAACCTTCGGAAAATTAAAATCAATGACATAAAAACGGTCATATTTTGTACTACCTCTAAAGTTAAATATTTTAATGCAGATAACAAGAAAATCATTCCACAAGCCCCTAAAGGTATGCCATATCGAAATACGAGTTCATTTGACGAAGTAATTGGCTTTTAAAGATGGAAAGAAGGCCCATTTCAGTAAACCTTCGCAAAATTAAAATCAATCACATAAAAACGGTCATATTTTTTACTACCTTTACAGTTATATATTTTAATGCAGATAACAACATAATCATTCCACAAGCCCATAGAGGTATGCCATATCGAAATCGGTATCCTTTTGACCAGGTTATGGGCTTTTAAAGATGGAAAGAAGGCCCATTTCAGTAAACATTTGAAAAATTAAAATCAATGACATAAAAACGGTCATATTTTATACTACCTTTAAAGTTATATATTTTAATGCAGGAAACAACATAATCATTCCACAAGCCCCTAAAGGTATGCCATATCGAAATCCGAGTTCATTTGACTAAGTTATGGGCTTTTAAATATGTAAAGAAGGCCCATTTCAGTAAACCTTCGCAAAATTAAAATCAATGACATAAAAACGGTCATATTTTTTACAACCTTTAAAGTTATATATTTTAATGCAGATAACAACATAATCATTCCACAAGCCCATAGAGGTATGCCATATCGAAATCGGTATCCTTTTGACCAGGTTATGGGCTTTTAAAGATGGAAAGAAGGCCCATTTCAGTAAACATTTGCAAAATTAAAATCAATGACATAAAAACGGTCATATTTTATACTACCTTTAAAGTTATATATTTTAATGAAGATAACAACATAATCATTCCACAAGCCCTAGAGGTATGCCATATCGAAATCCGAGTCCTTTTGACAAGGTTATGGGCTTTTAAAGATGGAAAGAAGGCCCATTTCAGTAAACATCTGCAAAATTAAAATCAATGACATAAAAACGGTCATATTTTTTACTACCTTTAAAGTTATATATTTTAATGCAGATAACAACATAATCATTCCACAAGCCTATAGAGGTATGCCATATCGAAATCCGAGTTCATTTGACCAAGTTATAGGGCTTTAAAGATGGAAGGAAGGCCCATTTCTGTAAACCTTCGCAAAATAAAAATCAATGACATAAAAACGGTCATATTTTTTAATACATTTAAAGTTATATATTTTAATGCAGATAACAACATAATCATTTCTCAAGCCCATAGAGGTATGCCATATCAAAATCCGAGTTCATTTGACCAAGCTATTGGCTTTTAAAGATGGAAAGAAGGCCCATTTCAGTAAACCTTCGCAAAATTAAAATCAATCATATAAAAACGGTCATATTTTTTAATACATTTAAAGTTATATATTTTAATGCAGATAACAACATAATCATTCCTCAAGCCCATAGAGGTATGCCATATAAAAATCCGAGTCATTTTGACCAAATTATGGGCTTTTAAAGATGGAAAGAAGGCCCATTTCAGTAAACATTTGCAAAATTAAAATCAATGACATAAAAACGGTCATATTTTTAGTACATTTAAAGTTATATATTTTAATGCAGATAACAATATAAACATTCCACAAGCCCATAAACGTATACCATATCGAAATACGAGTTCATTTGACCAAGTTATTGGCTTTTAAAGATGAAAGAAGGCCCATTTCAGTAAACCTTCGGAAAATTAAAATCAATGGCATAAAAACGGTCATATTTTCTACTACCTCTAAAAATAAATATTTTAATGCAGATAACAAGAAAATCATTCCACAAGCCCCTCAAGGTATGCCATATCGAAATACGAGTTCATTTGACGAAGTAATTGGCTTTTAAAGATGGAAAGAAGGCCAATTTCAGTAAACCTTCGCAAAATTAAAATCAATCACATAAAAACGGTCATTTTTTTACTACCTTTACAGTTATATATTTTAATGCAGATAACAACATAATTATTCCACAAGCCTATAAAGGTATGCCATATCGAAATACGAGTTCATTTGACCAAGTTATTGGCTTTTAAAGATGGAAGGAAGGCCAATTTCAGTAAACCTTCGCAAAATTAGAATCAATACATAAAAACGGTCATATTTTTTACTTCCTTTAAAGATATATATTTTAATGCAGATAACAACATAATCATTCCACAAGCCCAGAAAGGTATGCCATATCGAAATCCGAGTTCATTTTACTAAGTTTTGGGCTTTTAAATATGTAAAGAAGGCCCATTACAGTAAACCTTTGCAAAATTAATATCAATGACATTAAAACGGTCATATTTTTTACTACCTTTAAAGTTTAATATTTTGATGCAGATAACAACAAAATCATTTCACAAGCCCCTAAAGGTATGCCATATCGAAATACGAGTTCATTTGACCAAGTTATTGGCTTTTAAAGATGGAAAAAAGGCCCATTTCAGTAAACCTTCGCAAAATTAAAATCAATGACATAAAAACGGTCATATTTTTTACTACCTTTAAAGTTATATATTTTAATGCAGATAACAACATAATCATTCCACAAGCCCATAGAGTTATGCCATATCGAAATCCGAGTCCTTTTGACCAAGTTATTGGCTTTTAAAGATGGAAAGAAGGCCCATTTCAGTAAACCTTCGCAAAATTAAAATCAATGACATAAAAACGGTCATATATTTTTTACTACCTTTAAAGCTATATATTTTAATGCAGATAACAACATAATCATTCCACAAGCCCTTAAGGGTATGCCATATCAAAATTCGAGTTCATTTGACAAGGTTATGGGCTTTTAAAGATGGAAAGAAGGCCCAATTCAGTAAACCTTCGCAAAATTAAAATCAATGACATAAAAACGGTCAAATTTTTTACTACCTTTAAAGTTATATATTTTAATGAAGATAACAACATAATCATTCCACAAGCCCATAGAGGTATGCCATATCGAAATCGGAGTCCTTTTGACAAGGTTATGGGCTTTTAAAGATGGAAAGAAGGGCCATTTCAGTAAACATTTGCAAAATTAAAATCAATGACATAAAAACGGTCATATTTTTTACTACCTTTAAAGTTATATATTTTAATGCAGATAACAACATAATCATTCCACAAGCCCATAAAGGTATGCCATATCGAAATCCGGGTTCATTTGACCAAGTTATGGGCTTTTAAAGATGGAAGGAAGGCCCATTTCTGTAAACCTTCGAAAAATTAAAATCAATGATATAAAAACGGTCATATTTTTTAATACATTTAAAGATATATATTTTAATGCAGATAACAACATAATCATTCCTCCAGCCCATAGAGGTATGCCATATCGAAATCCGAGTCATTTTGACCAAATTATGGGCTTTTAAAGATGGAAAGAAGGCCCATATCAGTAAACATTTGCAAAATTAAAATCAATGACATAAAAACGGTCATATTTTTAGTACATTTAAAGTTATATATTTTAATGCAGAAAACAATATAAACTTTCCACAAGCCCATAAACGTATACCATATCGAAATACGAGTTCATTGGACCAAGTTATTGGCTTTTAAAGATGAAAGAAGGCCCATTTCAGTAAACCTTCGGAAAATTAAAATCAATGACATAAAAACGGTCATATTTTTTACTACCTCTAAAGTTAAATATTTTAATGCAGATAACAAGAAAATCATTCCACAAGCCCCTAAAGGTATGCCATATCGAAATACGAGTTCATTTGACGAAGTAATTGGCTTTTAAAGATGGAAAGAAGGCCCATTTCAGTAAACCTTCTCAAAATTAAAATCAATCACATAAAAACGGTCATATTTTTTACTACCGTTACAGTTATATATTTTAATGCAGATAACAACATAATTATTCCACAAGCCTATAAAGGTATGCCATATCGAAATCCGAGTTCATTTGACCAAGTTATGGGCCTTTAAAGATGGAAAGAAGGCCCATTTCAGTAAACCTTCGCAAAATTATAATCAATGACATAAAAACGGTCATATTTTTTACTACCTTTACAGTTATATATGTTAATGCAGATAACAACATAATTATTCCACAAGCCTATAAAGGTATGCCATATCGAAATCCGAGCTCATTTGACCAAGTTATGGGCCTTTAAAGATGGAAAGAAGGCCCATTTCAGTAAACCTTCGCAAAATTAAAATCAATGACATAAAAACGGTTATATATTTTAATGCAGATAACAATATAAACATTCCACAAGCCCATAAACGTATACCATATCGAAATACGAGTTCATTTGACCAAGTTATTGGCTTTTAAAGATGAAAGAAGGCCCATTTCAGTAAACCTTCGGAAAATTAAAATCAATGACATAAAAACGGTCATATTTTGTACTACCTCTAAAGTTAAATATTTTAATGCAGATAACAAGAAAATCATTCCACAAGCCCCTAAAGGTATGCCATATCGAAATACGAGTTCATTTGACGAAGTAATTGGCTTTTAAAGATGGAAAGAAGGCCCATTTCAGTAAACCTTCGCAAAATTAAAATCAATCACATAAAAACGGTCATATTTTTTACTACCTTTACAGTTATATATTTTAATGCAGATAACAACATAATTATTCCACAAGCCTATAAAGGTATGCCATATCGAAATCCGAGCTCATTTGACCAAGTTATGGGCCTTTAAAGATGGAAAGAAGGCCCATTTCAGTAAACCTTCGCAAAATTAAAATCAATGACATAAAAACGGTTATATATTTTAATGCAGATAACAACATAATCATTCCACAAGCCCATAGAGGTATGCCATATCGAAATCCGCGTCCTTTTGACCAGGTTATGGGCTTTTAAAGATGGAAAGAAGGCCCATTTCAGTAAACCTTTGCAAAATTAAAATCAATGACATTAAAACGGTCAAAATTTTTACTATCTTTAAAGTTTAATATTTTAATGCAGATAACAACAAAATCATTCCACAAGCCCCTGAATGCATGCCATATCGAAATACGAGTTCATTTGACCAAGTTATTGGCTTTTAAAGATGGAAGGAAGGCCAATTTCAGTAAACCTTCGCAAAATTAGAATCAATACATAAAAACGGTCATATTTTTTACTTCCTTTAAAGATATATATTTTAATGCAGATAAAAACATAATCATTCCACAAGCCCATAGAGGTATGCCATATCGAAATCCGAGTCCTTTTGACCAAGTTATGGGCCTTTAAAGATGGAAAGAAGGCCCATTTCAGTAAACCTTTTCAAAATTAAAATCAATGACATAATAACGGTCATATGTTTTACTACCTTTAAAGTTAAATATTTTAATGCAGATAACAACAAAATCATTCCACAAGCCCCTAAAGGTATGCCATATCGAAATACGAGTTCATTTGACCAAGTTATTGGCTTTTAAAGATGGAAAGAAGGCCCATTTCAGTAAACCTTTGCAAAATTAAAATCAATGACATAAAAACGGTCATATTTTTTACTACCTTTAAAGCTATATATTTTAATGCAGATAACAACATAATCATTCCACAAGCCCCTAAGGGTATGCCATATCGAGATCCGAGTTCATTTGACTAAGTTATGGGCTTTTAAATATGTAAAGTAGGTCCATTTCAGTAAACCTTCGCAAAATTAAAATCAATGACATAAAAACGGTCATATTTTTTACTACCTTTAAAGTTATATATTTTAATGAAGATAACAACATAATCATTTCACAAGCCCATAGAGGTATGCCATATCGAAATCCGAGTCCTTTTGACAAGGTTATGGGCTTTTAAAGATGGAAAGAAGGCCCATTTCAGTAAACATTTGCAAAATTAAAGTCAATGACATAAAAACGGTCATATTCTTTACCACCTTTAAAGTTGTATATTTTAATGCAGATAAAAACATAATCATTCCACAAGCCCATAAAGGTATGCCATATCGAAATCCGAGTTCATTTGACCAAGTTATGGGCTTTTAAAGATGGAAGGAAGGCCCATTTCTGTAAACCTTCGCAAAATATAAATCAATGACATAAAAACGGTCATATTTTTTAATACATTTAAAGTTATATATTTTAATGAAGATAACAACATAATCATTTCTCAAGCCCATAAAGGTATGCCATATCGAAATCCGAGTTCATTTGGCCAAGCTATTGGCTTTTAAAGATGGAAAGAAGGCCCATTTCAGTAAACCTTCGCAAAATTAAAATCACTGATATAAAAACGGTCATATTTTTTAATACATTTAAAGTTATATATTTTAATGCAGATAACAACATAATCATTCCTCAAGCCCATAGAGGTATGCCATATCGAAATCCGAGTTCATTTGACCAAGCTATTGGCTTTTAAAGATGGAAAGAAGGCCCATTTCAGTAAGCCTTCGCAAAATTAAAATCAATGACATAAAAACGGTCATATTTTTAGTACATTTAAAGTTATATATTTTAATGCAGATAACAACATAATCATTCCACAAGCCCATAGAGGTATGCCATATCGAAATCCGAGTCCTTTTGACCAGGATATGGGCTTTTAAAGATGGAAAGAAGGCCCATTTCAGTAAACCTTTGCAAAATTAAAATCAATGACATAAAAACGGTCATAATTTTTACTACCTCTAAAGTTATATATTTTAATGAAGATAACAACATAATCATTCCACAAGCCTATAAAGGTATGCCATATCGAAATCCGAGTTCAATTGACTAAGCTATGCGCTTTTAAATATGTAAACAAGGCCCATTTCAGTAAACCTTCGCAAAATTAAAATCAATGACATAAAAACGGTCATATTTTTTACTACCTTTAAAGTTTAATATTTTAATGCAGATAACAACAAAATCGAAAGAAGGCCCATTTCAGTAAACCTTCGCAAAATTAAAATCAATGACATAAAAACGGTCATATTTTTTACAACCTTTAAAGTTATATATTTTAATGCAGATAACAACATAATCATTCCACAAGCCTATAGAGGTATGCCATATCGAAATCCGAGTCCTTTTGACCAGGATATGGGCTTTTAAAGATGGAAAGAAGGCCCATTTCAGTAAACCTTTGCAAAATTAAAATCAATGACATAAAAACGGTCATATTTTTTACAACCTTTAAAGTTATATATTTTAATGCAGATAACAACATAATCATTCCACAAACCCATAAAGGTATGCCATATCGAAATCCGAGTTCATTTGACTAAGTTTTGGGCTTTTAAATATGTAAAGAAGGCACATTACAGTAAGCCTTTGCAAAATTAAAATCAATGACATTAAAACGGTCATATTTTTTACTACCTTTAAAGTTTAATATTTTAATGCAGATAACAACAAAATCATTCCACAAGCCCCTAAAGGTATGCCATATCGAAATACGAGTTCATTTGACCAAGTTATTGGCTTTTAAAGATGGAAAAAAGGCCCATTTCAGTAAACCTTCGCAAAATTAAAATCAATGTCATAAAAACGGTCAAATTTTTTACTACCTTTAAAGTTATATATTTTAATGCAGATAAAAACATAATCATTCCACAAGCCCATAGAGGTATGCCATATCGAAATCCGAGTCCTTTTGACCAAGTTATGGGCCTTTAAAGATGGAAAGAAGGCCCATTTCAGTAAACCTTTTCAAAATTAAAATCAATGACATAATAACGGTCATATGTTTTACTACCTTTAAAGTTAAATATTTTAATGCAGATAACAACAAAATCATTCCACAAGCCCCTAAAGGTATGCCATATCGAAATACGAGTTCATTTGACCAAGTTATTGGCTTTTAAAGATGGAAAGAAGGCCCATTTCAGTAAACCTTTGCAAAATTAAAATCAATGACATAAAAACGGTCATATTTTTTACTACCTTTAAAGCTATATATTTTAATGCAGATAACAACATAATCATTCCACAAGCCCCTAAGGGTATGCCATATCGAGATCCGAGTTCATTTGACTAAGTTATGGGCTTTTAAATATGTAAAGTAGGTCCATTTCAGTAAACCTTCGCAAAATTAAAATCAATGACATAAAAACGGTCATATTTTTTACTACCTTTAAAGTTATATATTTTAATGAAGATAACAACATAATCATTTCACAAGCCCATAGAGGTATGCCATATCGAAATCCGAGTCCTTTTGACAAGGTTATGGGCTTTTAAAGATGGAAAGAAGGCCCATTTCAGTAAACATTTGCAAAATTAAGATCAATGACATAAAAACGGTCATATTCTTTACCACCTTTAAAGTTATATATTTTAATGCAGATAAAAACATAATCATTCCACAAGCCCATAAAGGTATGCCATATCGAAATCCGAGTTCATTTGACCAAGTTATGGGCTTTTAAAGATGGAAGGAAGGCCCATTTCTGTAAACCTTCGCAAAATATAAATCAATGACATAAAAACGGTCATATTTTTTAATACATTTAAAGTTATATATTTTAATGAAGATAACAACATAATCATTTCTCAAGCCCATAAAGGTATGCCATATCGAAATCCGAGTTCATTTGACCAAGCTATTGGCTTTTAAAGATGGAAAGAAGGCCCATTTCAGTAAACCTTCGCAAAATTAAAATCACTGATATAAAAACGGTCATATTTTTTAATACATTTAAAGTTATATATTTTAATGCAGATAACAACATAATCATTCCTCAAGCCCATAGAGGTATGCCATATCGAAATCCGAGTTCATTTGACCAAGCTATTGGCTTTTAAAGATGGAAAGAAGGCCCATTTCAGTAAACCTTCGCAAAATTAAAATCAATGACATAAAAACGGTCATATTTTTAGTACATTTAAAGTTATATATTTTAATGCAGATAACAACATAATCATTCCACAAGCCCATAGAGGTATGCCATATCGAAATCCGAGTCCTTTTGACCAGGATATGGGCTTTTAAAGATGGAAAGAAGGCCCATTTCAGTAAACCTTTGCAAAATTAAAATCAATGACATAAAAACGGTCATAATTTTTACTACCTCTAAAGTTATATATTTTAATGAAGATAACAACATAATCATTCCACAAGCCTATAAAGGTATGCCATATCGAAATCCGAGTTCAATTGACTAAGCTATGCGCTTTTAAATATGTAAACAAGGCCCATTTCAGTAAACCTTCGCAAAATTAAAATCAATGACATAAAAACGGTCATATTTTTTACTACCTTTAAAGTTTAATATTTTAATGCAGATAACAACAAAATCGAAAGAAGGACCATTTCAGTAAACCTTCGCAAAATTAAAATCAATGACATAAAAACGGTCATATTTTTTACAACCTTTAAAGTTATATATTTTAATGCAGATAACAACATAATCATTCCACAAGCCTATAGAGGTATGCCATATCGAAATCCGAGTCCTTTTGACCAGGATATGGGCTTTTAAAGATGGAAAGAAGGCCCATTTCAGTAAACCTTTGCAAAATTAAAATCAATGACATAAAAACGGTCATATTTTTTACAACCTTTAAAGTTATATATTTTAATGCAGATAACAACATAATCATTCCACAAGCCCATAGAGGTATGCCATATCGAAATCCGTATCCTTTTGACCAGGTTATGGGCTTTTAAGGATGGAAAGAAGGCCCATTTCAGTAAACATTTGCAAAATTAAAATCAATGACATAAAAACGGTCATATTTTATACTACCTTTAAAGTTATATATTTTAATGCAGAAAACAACATAATCATTCCACAAGCCCCTAAAGGTATGCCATATCGAAATCCGAGTTCATTTGACTAAGGTATGGGCTTTTAAATATGTAAAGAAGGCCCATTTCAGTAAACCTTCGCAAAATTAAAATCAATGACATAAAAACAGTCAAATTTTTTACTACCTTTAAAGTTATATATATTAATCAAGATAACAACATAATCATTCCACAAGCCCATAGAGGTATGCCATATCGAAATCCGAGTCCTTTTGACAAGGTTATGGGCTTTTAAAGATGGAAAGAAGGCCCATTTCAGTAAACATTTGCAAAATTAAAATCAATGACATAAAAACGGTCATATTTTTTACTACCTTTAAAGTTATATATTTTAATGCAGATAACAACATAATCATTCCACAAGCCTATAGAGTTATGCCATATCGAAATCCGAGTCCTTTTGACCAGGTTATGGGCTTTTAAAGATGGAAAGAAGGCCCACTTAAGTAAACCTTTGCAAAATTAAAATCAATGACATAAAAACGGTCATATTTTTTACCACCTTTAAAGTTATATATTTTTATGCAGATAAAATCATAATCATTCCACAAGCCCATAAAGGTATGCCATATCGAAATCCGAGTTCATTTGACCAAGTTATGGGGTTTTAAAGATGGAAGGAAGGCCCATTTCTGTAAACCTTCGCAAAATAAAAATCAATGACATAAAAACGGTCATATTTTTTAATACATTTAAAGTTATATATTTTAATGAAGATAACAACATAATCATTTCTCAAGCCCATAGAGGTATGCCATATCAAAATCCGAGTTCATTTGACCAAGCTATTGGCTTTTAAAGATGGAAAGAAGGCCCATTTCAGTAAACCTTCGCAAAATTAAAATCAATGATATAAAAACGGTCATATTTTTTAATACATTTAAAGTTATATATTTTAATGCAGATAACAACATAATCATTCCTCAAGCCCATAGAGGTATGCCATATCGAAGTCCGAGTCATTTTGACCAAATTATGGGCTTTTAAAGATGGAAAGAAGGCCCATTTCAGTAAACATTTGCAAAATTAAAATCAATGACATAAAAACGGTCATATTTTTTACTACCTTTACAGTTATATATTTTAATGCAGATAACAACATAATTATTCCACAAGCCTATAAAGGTATGCCATATCGAAATACGAGTTCATTTGACCAAGTTATTGGCTTTTAAAGATGAAAGAAGGCTCATTTCAGTAAACCTTCGGAAAATTAAAATCAATGACATAAAAACGGTCATATTTTTTACTACCTCTAAAGTTAAATATTTTAATGCAGATAACAAGAAAATCATTCCACAAGCCCCTAAAGGTATGCCATATCGAAATACGAGTTCATTTGACGAAGTAATTGGCTTTTAAAGATGGAAAGAAGGCCCATTTCAGTAAACCTTCGCAAAATTAAAATCAATCACATAAAAACGGTCATATTTTTTACTACCTTTACAGTTATATATTTTAATGCAGATAACAAAATAATTATTCCACAAGCCTATAAAGGTATGCCATATCGAAATCCGAGTTCATTTGACCAAGTTATGGGCCTTTAAAGATGGAAAGAAGGCCCATTTCAGTAAACCTTCGCAAAATTAAAATCAATGACATAAAAACGGTCATATTTTTTACTACCTTTACAGTTATATATTTTAATGCAGATTACAACATAATTATTCCACAAGCCTATAAAGGTATGCCATATCGAAATCCGAGCTCATTTGACTAAGTTATGGGCCTTTAAAGATGGAAAGAAGGCCCATTTCAGTAAACCTTCGCAAAATTTAAATCAATGACATAAAAACGGTTATATATTTTAAGGCAGATAACAACATAATCATTCCACAAGCCCATAGAGGTATGCCATATCGAAATCCGAGTCCTTTTGACCAAGTTATGGGCCTTTAAAGATGGAAAGAAGGCCCATTTCAGTAAACCTTTGCAAAATTAAAATCAATGACATTAAAACGGTCAAATTTTTTACTACCTTTAAAGTTTAATATTTTAATGCAGATAACAACAAAATCATTCCACAAGCCCCTGAATGCATGCCATATCGAAATACGAGTTCATTTGACCAAGTTATTGGCTTTTAAAGATGGAAGGAAGGCCAATTTCAGTAAACCTTCGCAAAATTGGAATCAATACATAAAAACGGTCATATTTTTTCTTTCTTTAACGATATATATATTTTAATGCAGATAACAACATAATCATTCCACAAGCCCATAAAGGTATGCCATATCGAAATCCAAATTCATTTGACTAAGTTTTGGGCTTTTAAATATGTAAAGAAGGCACATTACAGTAAACCTTTGCAAAATTAAAATCAATGACATGAAAACGGTCATATTTTTTACTACCTTTAAAGTTAAATATTTTAATGCAGATAACAACATAATCATTCCACAAGCCTATAGAGGTATGCCATATCGAAATCCGAGTCCTTTTGACCAGGTTATGGGCTTTTAAAGATGGAAAGAAGGCCCATTTAAGTAAACCTTTGCAAAATTAAAATCAATGTCATAAAAACGGTCATTTTTTTACTACCTTTAAAGTTATATATTTTAATGCAGATAACAACATAATTCTTAAACAAGCCCATAGAGGTATGCCATATCGAAATCCGAGTCCTTTTGACCAAGTTATGGGCTTTTAAAGATGTAAAGAAGGCCCATTTCAGTAAACCTTCGCAAAATTAAAATCAATGACATTAAAACGGTCAAATTTTTTACTACCTTTAAAGTTATATATTTTAATGCAGATAACAAAATAATCATTCCACAAGCCCATAGAGGTATGCCATATCGAAATCCGAGTCCTTTTGACCAAGTTATGGGCCTTTAAAGATGGAAAGAAGGCCCATTACAGTAAACCTTTTCAAAATTAAAATCAATGACATAATAACGGTCATATGTTTTACTACCTTTAAAGTTTAATATTTTAATGCAGATAACAACATAACCATTCCACAAGCCCCTAAGGGTATGCCATATCGAGATCCGAGTTCATTTGACTAAGTTATGGGCTTTTAAATATGTAAAGAAGGTCCATTTCAGTAAACCTTCGCAAAATTAAAATCAATGACATAAAAACGGTCATATTATTTACTTCCTTTAAAGTTATATATTTTAATGAAGATAACAACATAATTATTCCACAAGCCCATAGAGGTATGCCATATCGAAATCCGAGTCCTTTTGACAAGGTTATGGGCTTTTAAAGATGGAAAGAAGGTCCATTTCACTAAACATTTGCAAAATTAAGATCAATGACATAAAAACGGTCATATTCTTTACCACCTTTAAAGTTATATATTTTAATGCAGATAAAAACATAATCATTCCACAAGCCCATAAAGGTATGCCATATCGAAATACGAGTTCATTTGACCAAGTTATGGGCTTTTAAAGATGGAAGGAAGGCCCATTTCTGTAAACCTTCGCAAAATATAAATCAATGACATAAAAACGGTCATATTTTTTAATACATTTAAAGTTAAATATTTTAATGAAGATAAAAACATAATCATTTCTCAAGCCCATAGAGGTATGCCATATCGAAATCCGAGTCCTTTTGACAAGGTTATGGGCTTTTAAAGATGGAAAGAAGGGCCATTTCAGTAAACATTTGCAAAATTAAAGTCAATGACATAAAAACGGTTATATTTTTTACTACCTTTAAAGTTATATATTTTAATGCAGATAACAACATAATTATTCCACAAGCCTATAGAGGTATGCCATATCGAAATCCGAGTCCTTTTGACCAGGTTATGGGCTTTTAAAGATGGAAAGAAGGCCCATTTAAGTAAACCTTTGCAAAATTAAAATCAATGACATAAAAACGGTCATATTTTTTAACACCTTTAAAGTTATATATTTTTATGCAGATAAAAACATAATCATTCCACAAGCCCATAAAGGTATGCCATATCGAAATCCGGGTTCATTTGACCAAGTTATGGGCTTTTAAAGATGGAAGGAAGGCCCATTTCTGTAAACCTTCGCAAAATAAAAATCAATGACATAAAAACGGTTATATATTTTAAAGCAGATAACAACATAATCATTCCACAAGCCCATAGAGGTATGCCATATCGAAATCCGAGTTCATTTGATTAAGTTTTGGGCTTTTAAATATGTAAAGAAGGCACATTACAGTAAACCTTTGCAAAATTAAAATCAATGACATTAAAACGGTCATATTTTTTACTACCTTTAAAGTTTAATATTTTAATGCAGATAACAACAAAATCATTCCACAAGCCCCTAAAGGTATGCCATATCGAAATACGAGTTCATTTGACCAAGTTATTGGCTTTTAAAGATGGAAAAAAGGCCCATTTCAGTAAACCTTCGCAAAATTAAAATCAATGTCATAAAAACGGTCATATTTTTTACTACCTTTAAAGTTATATATTTTAATGCAGATAACAACATAATTCTTAAACAAGCCCATAGAGGTATGCCATATCGAAATCCGAGTCCTTTTGACCAAGTTATGGGCTTTTAAAGATGTAAAGAAGGCCCATTTCAGAAAACCTTCGCAAAATTAAAATCAATGACATAAAAACGGTCATATTTTTTACTACCTTTAAAGTTATATATTTTAATGCAGATAACAACATAATCATTCCACAAGCCCATAGAGGTATGCCATATCGAAATCCGAGTCCTTTTGACCAAGTTATGGGCCTTTAAAGATGGAAAGAAGGCCCATTACAGTAAACCTTTTCAAAATTAAAATCAATGACATAATAACGGTCATATGTTTTACTACCTTTAAAGTTTAATATTTTAATGCAGATAACAACAAAATCATTCCACAAGCCCCTAAAGGTATGCCATATCGAAATACGAGTTCATTTGACCAAGTTATTGGCTTTTAAAGATGGAAAGAAGGCCCATTTCAGTAAACCTTCGCAAAATTAAAATCAATGACATAAAAACGGTCATATTTTTAACTACCTTCCATTTCAGAAAACCTTCGCAAAATTAAAATCAATGACATAAAAACGGTCATATTTTTTACTACCTTTAAAGTTATATATTTTAATGCAGATAACAACATAATCATTCCACAAGCCCATAGAGGTATGCCATATCGAAATCCGAGTCCTTTTGACCAAGTTATGGGCCTTTAAAGATGGAAAGAAGGCCCATTACAGTAAACCTTTTCAAAATTAAAATCAATGACATAATAACGGTCATATGTTTTACTACCTTTAAAGTTTAATATTTTAATGCAGATAACAACAAAATCATTCCACAAGCCCCTAAAGGTATGCCATATCGAAATACGAGTTCATTTGACCAAGTTATTGGCTTTTAAAGATGGAAAGAAGGCCCATTTCAGTAAACCTTCGCAAAATTAAAATCAATGACATAAAAACGGTCATATTTTTAACTACCTTTAAAGCTATATATTTTAATGCAGATAACAACATAATCATTCCACAAGCCCCTAAGGGTATGCCATATCGAGATCCGAGTTCATTTGACTAAGTTATGGACTTTTAAAGATGGAAAAAAGGCCCATTTCAGTAAACCTTCGCAAAATTAAAATCAATGTCATAAAAACGGTCATATTTTTTACTACCTTTAAAGTTATATATTTTAATGCAGATAACAACATAATTCTTAAACAAGCCCATAGAGGTATGCCATATCGAAATCCGAGTCCTTTTGACCAAGTTATGGGCTTTTAAAGATGTAAAGAAGGCCCATTTCAGTAATCCTTCGCAAAATTAAAATCAATGACATAAAAACGGTCATATTTTTTACTACCTTTAAAGTTATATATTTTAATGCAGATAACAACATAATCATTCCACAAGCCCATAGAGGTATGCCATATCGAAATCCGAGTCCTTTTGACCAAGTTATGGGCCTTTAAAGATGGAAAGAAGGCCCATTACAGTAAACCTTTTCAAAATTAAAATCAATGACATAATAACGGTCATATGTTTTACTACCTTTAAAGTTTAATATTTTAATGCAGATAACAACAAAATCATTCCACAAGCCCCTAAAGGTATGCCATATCGAAATACGAGTTCATTTGACCAAGTTATTGGCTTTTAAAGATGGAAAGAAGGCCCATTTCAGTAAACCTTCGCAAAATTAAAATCAATGACATAAAAACGGTCATATTTTTAACTACCTTCCATTTCAGAAAACCTTCGCAAAATTAAAATCAATGACATAAAAACGGTCATATTTTTTACTACCTTTAAAGTTATATATTTTAATGCAGATAACAACATAATCATTCCACAAGCCCATAGAGGTATGCCATATCGAAATCCGAGTCCTTTTGACCAAGTTATGGGCCTTTAAAGATGGAAAGAAGGCCCATTACAGTAAACCTTTTCAAAATTAAAATCAATGACATAATAACGGTCATATGTTTTACTACCTTTAAAGTTTAATATTTTAATGCAGATAACAACAAAATCATTCCACAAGCCCCTAAAGGTATGCCATATCGAAATACGAGTTCATTTGACCAAGTTATTGGCTTTTAAAGATGGAAAGAAGGCCCATTTCAGTAAACCTTCGCAAAATTAAAATCAATGACATAAAAACGGTCATATTTTTAACTACCTTTAAAGCTATATATTTTAATGCAGATAACAACATAATCATTCCACAAGCCCCTAAGGGTATGCCATATCGAGATCCGAGTTCATTTGACTAAGTTATGGACTTTTAAATATGTAAAGAAGGTCCATTTCAGTAAACCTTCGCAAAATTAAAATCAATGACATAAAAACGGTAATATTTTTTACTACCTTTAAAGTTATATATTTTAATGAAGATAACAACATAATCATTCCACAAGCCCATAGAGGTATGCCATATCGAAATCCGAGTCCTTTTGACAAGGTTATGGGCTTTTAAAGATGGAAAGAAGGCCCATTTCAGTAAACATTTGCAAAATTAAGATCAATGACATAAAAACGGTCATATTCTTTACCACCTTTAAAGTTATATATTTTAACGCAGATAAAAACATAATCATTCCACAAGCCCATAAAGGTATGCCATATCGAAATACGAGTTCATTTGACCAAGTTATGGGCTTTTAAAGATGGAAGGAAGGCCCATTTCTGTAAACCTTCGCAAAATATAAATCGATGACATAAAAACGGTCATATTTTTTAATACATTTAAAGTTATATATTTTAATGAAGATAAAAACATAATCATTTCTCAAGCCCATAGAGGTATGCCATATCGAAATCCGAGTCCTTTTGACCAGGTTATGGGCTTTTAAAGATGGAAAGAAGGCCCATTTCAGTTAACATTTGCAAAATTAAAATCAATGACATAAAAACGGTCATATTTTTTACTACCTTTAAAGTTATATATTTTAATGCAGATAACAACATAATCATTCCACAAGCCTATAGAGGTATGCCATATCGAAATCCGAGTCCTTTTGACCAGGTTATGGGCTTTTAAAGATGGAAAGAAGGCCCATTTAAGTAAACCTTTGCAAAATTAAAATCAATGACATAAAAACGGTTATATTTTTTACTACCTTTAAAGTTTAATATTTTAATGCAGATAACAACAAAATCATTCCACAAGCCCCTGAATGCATGCCATATCGAAATACGAGTTCATTTGACCAAGTTATTGGCTTTTAAAGATGGAAGGAAGGCCAATTTCAGTAAACCTTCGCAAAATTAGAATCAATACATAAAAACGGTCATATTTTTTACTTCCTTTAAAGATATATATTTTAATGCAGATAACAACATAATCATTCCACAAGCCCATAAAGGTATGCCATATCGAAATCCGAGTTCATTTGACCAAGTTATGGGCTTTTAAAGATGGAAAGAAGGCCCATTTCAGTAAACCTTTGCAAAATTAAAATCAATGACATAAAAACGGTCATAATTTTTACTACCTTTAAAGTTTAATATTTTAATGCAGATAACAACAAAATCATTCCACAAGCCCCTAAAGGTATGCCATATCGAAATACGAGTTCATTTGACCAAGTTATTGGCTTTTAAAGATGGAAAAAAGGCCCATTTCAGTAAACCTTCGCAAAATTAAAATCAATGTCATAAAAACGGTCATATTTTTTACTACCTTTAAAGTTATATATTTTAATGCAGATAACAACATAATTCTTAAACAAGCCCATAGAGGTATGCCATATCGAAATCCGAGTCCTTTTGACCAAGTTATGGGCTTTTAAAGATGTAAAGAAGGCCCATTTCAGTAAACCTTCGCAAAATTAAAATCAATGACATAAAAACGGTCATATTTTTTACTACCTTTAAAGTTATATATTTTAATGCAGATAACAACATAATCATTCCACAAGCCCATAGAGGTATGCCATATCGAAATCCGAGTCCTTTTGACCAAGTTATGGGCCTTTAAAGATGGAAAGAAGGCCCATTACAGTAAACCTTTTCAAAATTAAAATCAATGACATAATAACGGTCATATGTTTTACTACCTTTAAAGTTTAATATTTTAATGCAGATAACAACAAAATCATTCCACAAGCCCCTAAAGGTATGCCATATCGAAATACGAGTTCATTTGACCAAGTTATTGGCTTTTAAAGATGGAAAGAAGGCCCATTTCAGTAAACCTTCGCAAAATTAAAATCAATGACATAAAAACGGTCATATTTTTAACTACCTTTAAAGCTATATATTTTAATGCAGATAACAACATAATCATTCCACAAGCCCCTAAGGGTATGCCATATCGAGATCCGAGTTCATTTGACTAAGTTATGGACTTTTAAAGATGGAAAAAAGGCCCATTTCAGTAAACCTTCGCAAAATTTAAATCAATGTCATAAAAAGGTCATATTTTTTACTACCTTTAAAGTTATATATTTTAATGCAGATAACAACATAATTCTTAAACAAGCCCATAGAGGTATGCCATATCGAAATCCGAGTCCTTTTGACCAAGTTATGGGCTTTTAAAGATGTAAAGAAGGCCCATTTCAGTAAACCTTCGCAAAATTAAAATCAATGACATAAAAACGGTCATATTTTTTACTACCTTTAAAGTTATATATTTTAATGCAGATAACAACATAATCATTCCACAAGCCCATAGAGGTATGCCATATCGAAATCCGAGTCCTTTTGACCAAGTTATGGGCCTTTAAAAATGGAAAGAAGGCCCATTACAGTAAACCTTTTCAAAATTAAAATCAATGACATAATAACGGTCATATGTTTTACTACCTTTAAAGTTTAATATTTTAATGCAGATAACAACAAAATCATTCCACAAGCCCCTAAAGGTATGCCATATCGAAATACGAGTTCATTTGACCAAGTTATTGGCTTTTAAAGATGGAAAGAAGGCCCATTTCAGTAAACCTTCGCAAAATTAAAATCAATGACATAAAAACGGTCATATTTTTAACTACCTTTAAAGCTATATATTTTAATGCAGATAACAACATAATCATTCCACAAGCCCCTAAGGGTATGCCATATCGAGATCCGAGTTCATTTGACTAAGTTATGGACTTTTAAATATGTAAAGAAGGTCCATTTCAGTAAACCTTCGCAAAATTAAAATCAATGACATAAAAACGGTAATATTTTTTACTACCTTTAAAGTTATATATTTTAATGAAGATAACAACATAATCATTCCACAAGCCCATAGAGGTATGCCATATCGAAATCCGAGTCCTTTTGACAAGGTTATGGGCTTTTAAAGATGGAAAGAAGGCCCATTTCAGTAAACATTTGCAAAATTAAGATCAATGACATAAAAACGGTCATATTCTTTACCACCATTAAAGTTAAATATTTTAATGCAGATAACAACGTAATCATTCCACAAGCCCATAAAGGTATGCCATATCGAAATCCGAGTTCATTTGACCAAGTTATGGGCTTTTAAAGATGGAAGAAAGGCCCATTTCTGTAAACCTTTGCAAAATAAAAATCAATGACATAAAAACGGTCATATTTTTTTATGCATTTAAAGTTATATATTTTAATGCAGATAACAACATAATCATTCCTCAAGCCCATAGAGTTTTGCCATATCGAAATCCGAGTCATTTTGACCAAATTATGGGCTTTTAAAGATGGAAAGAAGGCCCATTTTAGTAAACCTTTGCAAAATTAAAATCAATGACATAAAAACGGTCATATTTTTTACTACCTTTAAAGTTATATATTTTAATGCAGATTACAACATAATCAATCCGCAAGCCCATAGAGGTATGCCATATCGAAATCCGAGTTCTTTTGACCAGGTTATGGGCTTTTAAAGATGGAAAGAAGGCCCATTTCAGTAAACCTTTGCAAAATTAAAATCAATGACATTAAAACGAACATATTTTTTTCTACCTTTAAAGTTATATATTTTAATGCAGATAGCAACGTTATCATTCCACAAGCCCATAAAGGTATGCCATATCGAAATCCGAGTTCATTTGACCAAGTTATGGGCTTTTAAAGATGGAAAGAAGGCCCATTTCAGTAAACCTTTGCAAAATTAAAATCAATGGCATTAAAACGGTCATATTTCTTACTACCTTTAAAGTTATATATTTTAATGCAGATAGCATCGTAATCATTCCACAAGCCCATAGAGGTATGCCATATCGAAATCCGAGTCCTTTTGACCAGGATATGGGCTTTTAAAGATGGAAAGAAGGCCCATTTCAGTAAACCTTTGCAAAATTAAAATCAATGACATAAAAACGGTCATATTTTTTAATACATTTAAAGTTATATATTTTAATGCAGATAACAACATAATCATTCCACAAGCCCATAAACGTATACCATATCGAAATCCGAGTCCTTTTGACCAGGTTATGGGCTTTTAAAGATGGAAAGAAGGCCCATTTCAGTAAACATTTGCAAAATTAAAATCAATGACATAAAAACGGTCATATTTTTAGTACATTTAAAGTTATATATTTTAATGCAGATAACAATATAAACATTCCACAAGCCCATAAACGTATACCATATCGAAATACGAGTTCATTTGACCAAGTTATTGGCTTTTAAAGATGAAAGAAGGCCCATTTCAGTAAACCTTCGGAAAATTAAAATCAATGGCATAAAAACGGTCATATTTTCTACTACCTCTAAAAATAAATATTTTAATGCAGATGACAAGAAAATCATTCCACAAGCCTATAAAGGTATGCCATATCGAAATACGAGTTCATTTGACGAAGTAATTGGCTTTTAAAGATGGAAAGAAGGCCCATTTCAGTAAACCTTCGCAAAATTAAAATCAATCACATAAAAACGGTCATTTTTTTTACTACCTTTACAGTTATATATTTTAATGCAGATAACAACATAATTATTCCACAAGCCTATAAAGGTATGCCATATCGAAATCCGAGTTCATTTGACCAAGTTATGGGCCTTTAAAGATGGAAAGAAGGACCATTTCAGTAAACCTTCGCAAAATTAAAATCAATGACATAAAAACGGTCATATATTTTACTACCTTTACAGTTATATATTTTAATGCAGATAACAACATAATTATTCCACAAGCCTATAAAGGTATGCCATATCGAAATCCGAGTTCATTTGACCAAGTTATGGGCCTTTAAAGATGGAAAGAAGGCCCATTTCAGTAAGCCTTCGCAAAATTAAAATCAATGACATAAAAACGGTTATATATTTTAATGCAGATAATAACATAATCATTCCACAAGCCCATAGAGGTTTGCCATATCGAAATCCGCGTCCTTTTGACTAGGTTATGGGCTTTTAAAGATGGAAAGAAGGCCCATTTCAGTAAACCTTTGCAAAATTAAAATCAATGACATTAAAACGGTCAAATTTTTTACTACCTTTAAAGTTTAATATTTTAATGCAGATAACAACAAAATCATTCCACAAGCCCCTGAATGCATGCCATATCGAAATACGAGTTCATTTGACCAAGTTATTGGCTTTTAAAGATGGAAGGAAGGCCAATTTCAGTAAACCTTCGCAAAATTAGAATCAATGACATAAAAACGGTCATATTTTTTACTACCTTTAAAGTTATATATTTTAATGCAGATAACAACATAATCATTCCACAAGCCCATAGAGTTATGCCATATCGAAATCCGAGTCCTTTTGACCAAGTTATTGGCTTTTAAAGATGGAAAGAAGGCCCATTTCAGTAAACCTTCGCAAAATTAAAATCAATGACATAAAAACGGTCATATTTTTTACTACCTTTAAAGCTATATATTTTAATGCAGATAACAACATAATCATTCCACAAGCCCTTAAGGGTAAGCCATATCAAAATTCGAGTTCATTTGACAAGGTTATGGGCTTTTAAAGATGGAAAGAAGGCCCAATTCAGTAAACCTTCGCAAAATTAAAATCAATGACATAAAAACGGTCAAATTTTTTACTACCTTTAAAGTTATATATTTCAATGAAGATAACAACATAATCATTCCACAAGCCCATAGAGGTATGCCATATCGAAATCGGAGTCCTTTTGACAAGGTTATGGGCTTTTAAAGATGGAAAGAAGGGCCATTTCAGTAAACATTTGCAAAATTAAAATCAATGACATAAAAACGGTCATATTTTTTACTACCTTTAAAGTTATATATTTTAATGCAGATAACAACATAATCATTCCACAAGCCTATAGAGGTATGCCATATCGAAATCCGAGTCCTTTTGACCAGGTTATGGGCTTTTAAAGATGGAAAGAATGCCCATTTAAGTAAACCTTTGCAAAATTAAAATCAATGACATAAAAACGGTCATATTTTTTAACACCTTTAAAGTTATATATTTTTATGCAGATAAAAACATAATCATTCCACAAGCCCATAAAGGTATGCCATATCGAAATCCGGGTTCATTTGACCAAGTTATGGGCTTTTAAAGATGGAAGGAAGGCCCATTTCTGTAAACCTTCGCAAAATTAAAATCAATGATATAAAAACGGTCATATTTTTTAATACATTTAAAGATATATATTTTAATGCAGATAACAACATAATCATTCCTCCAGCCCATAGAGGTATGCCATATCGAAATCCGAGTCATTTTGACCAAATTATGGGCTTTTAAAGATGGAAAGAAGGCCCATATCAGTAAACATTTGCAAAATTAAAATCAATGACATAAAAACGGTCATATTTTTAGTACATTTAAAGTTATATATTTTAATGCAGAAAACAATATAAACATTCCACAAGCCCATAAACGTATACCATATCGAAATACGAGTTCATTGGACCAAGTTATTGGCTTTTAAAGATGAAAGAAGGCCCATTTCAGTAAACCTTCGGAAAATTAAAATCAATGACATAAAAACGGTCATATTTTTTACTACCTCTAAAGTTAAATATTTTAATGCAGATAACAAGAAAATCATTCCACAAGCCCCTAAAGGTATGCCATATCGAAATACGAGTTCATTTGACGAAGTAATTGGCTTTTAAAGATGGAAAGAAGGCCCATTTCAGTAAACCTTCTCAAAATTAAAATCAATCACATAAAAACGGTCATATTTTTTACTACCTTTACAGTTATATATTTTAATGCAGATAACAACATAATTATTCCACAAGCCTATAAAGGTATGCCATATCGAAATCCGAGTTCATTTGACCAAGTTATGGGCCTTTAAAGATGGAAAGAAGGCCCATTTCAGTAAACCTTCGCAAAATTATAATCAATGACATAAAAACGGTCATATTTTTTACTACCTTTACAGTTATATATGTTAATGCAGATAACAACATAATTATTCCACAAGCCTATAAAGGTATGCCATATCGAAATCCGAGCTCATTTGACCAAGTTATGGGCCTTTAAAGATGGAAAGAAGGCCCATTTCAGTAAACCTTCGCAAAACTAAAATCAATGACATAAAAACGGTTATATATTTTAATGCAGAAAACAATATAAACCTTCCACAAGCCCATAAACGTATACCATATCGAAATACGAGTTCATTTGACCAAGTTATTGGCTTTTAAAGATGAAAGAAGGCCCATTTCAGTAAACCTTCGGAAAATTAAAATCAATGACATAAAAACGGTCATATTTTGTACTACCTCTAAAGTTAAATATTTTAATGCAGATAACAAGAAAATCATTCCACAAGCCCCTAAAGGTATGCCATATCGAAATACGAGTTCATTTGACGAAGTAATTGGCTTTTAAAGATGGAAAGAAGGCCCATTTCAGTAAACCTTCGCAAAATTAAAATCAATCACATAAAAACGGTCATATTTTTTACTACCTTTACAGTTATATATTTTAATGCAGATAACAACATAATTATTCCACAAGCCTATAAAGGTATGCCATATCGAAATCCGAGCTCATTTGACCAAGTTATGGGCCTTTAAAGATGGAAAGAAGGCCCATTTCAGTAAACCTTCGCAAAATTAAAATCAATGACATAAAAACGGTTATATATTTTAATGCAGGTAACAACATAATCATTCCGCAAGCCCATAGAGGTATGCCATATCGAAATCCGCGTCCCTTTGACCAGGCTATGGGCTTTTAAAGATGGAAAGAAGGCCCATTTCAGTAAACCTTTGCAAAATTAAAATCAATGACATTAAAACGGTCAAATTTTTTACTATCTTTAAAGTTTAATATTTTAATGCAGATAACAACAAAATCATTCCACAAGCCCCTGAATGCATGCCATATCGAAATACGAGTTCATTTGACCAAGTTATTGGCTTTTAAAGATGGAAGGAAGGCCAATTTCAGTAAACCTTCGCAAAATTAGAATCAATACATAAAAACGGTCATATTTTTTACTTCCTTTAAAGATATATATTTTAATGCAGATAACAACATAATCATTCCACAAGCCCATAAAGGTATGCCATATCGAAATCCGAGTTCATTTGACTAAGTTTTGGGCTTTTAAATATGTAAAGAAGGCACATTACAGTAAACCTTTGCAAAATTAAAATCAATGACATTAAAACGGTCATATTTTTTACTACCTTTAAAGTTTAATATTTTAATGCAGATAACAACAAAATCATTCCACAAGCCCCTAAAGGTATGCCATATCGAAATACGAGTTCATTTGACCAAGTTATTGGCTTTTAAAGATGGAAAAAAGGCCCATTTCAGTAAACCTTCGCAAAATTAAAATCAATGTCATAAAAACGGTCATATTTTTTACTACCTTTAAAGTTATATATTTTAATGCAGATAAAAACATAATCATTCCACAAGCCCATAGAGGTATGCCATATCGAAATCCGAGTCCTTTTGACCAAGTTATGGGCCTTTAAAGATGGAAAGAAGGCCCATTTCAGTAAACCTTTTCAAAATTAAAATCAATGACATAATAACGGTCATATGTTTTACTACCTTTAAAGTTAAATATTTTAATGCAGATAACAACAAAATCATTCCACAAGCCCCTAAAGGTATGCCATATCGAAATACGAGTTCATTTGACCAAGTTATTGGCTTTTAAAGATGGCAAGAAGGCCCATTTCAGTAAACCTTTGCAAAATTAAAATCAATGACATAAAAACGGTCATATTTTTTACTACCTTTAAAGCTATATATTTTAATGCAGATAACAACATAATCATTCCACAAGCCCCTAAGGGTATGCCATATCGAGATCCAAATTCCTTTGACTAAGTTATGGGCTTTTAAATATGTAAAGTAGGTCCATTTCAGTAAACCTTCGCAAAATTAAAATCAATGACATAAAAACGGTCATATTTTTTACTACCTTTAAAGTTATATATTTTAATGAAGATAACAACATAATCATTCCACAAGCCCATAGAGGTATGCCATATCGAAATCCGAGTCCTTTTGACAAGGTTATGGGCTTTTAAAGATGGAAAGAAGGCCCATTTCAGTAAACATTTGCAAAATTAAGATCAATGACATAAAAACGGTCATATTCTTTACCACCTTTAAAGTTATATATTTTAATGCAGATAAAAACATAATCATTCCACAAGCCCATAAAGGTATGCCATATCGAAATCCGAGTTCATTTGACCAAGTTATGGGCTTTTAAAGATGGAAGGAAGGCCCATTTCTGTAAACCTTCGCAAAATATAAATCAATGACATAAAAACGGTCATATTTTTTAATACATTTAAAGTTATATATTTTAATGAAGATAACAACATAATCATTTCTCAAGCCCATAAAGGTATGCCATATCGAAATCCGAGTTCATTTGACCAAGCTATTGGCTTTTAAAGATGGAAAGAAGGCCCATTTCAGTAAACCTTCGCAAAATTAAAATCACTGATATAAAAACGGTCATATTTTTTAATACATTTAAAGTTATATATTTTAATGCAGATAACAACATAATCATTCCTCAAGCCCATAGAGGTATGCCATATCGAAATCCGAGTTCATTTGACCAAGCTATTGGCTTTTAAAGATGGAAAGAAGGCCCATTTCAGTAAACCTTCGCAAAATTAAAATCAATGACATAAAAACGGTCATATTTTAAGTACATTTAAAGTTATATATTTTAATGAAGATAACAACATAATCATTCCACAAGCCTATAAAGGTATGCCATATCAAAATCCGAGTTCATTTGACTAAGCTATGCGCTTTTAAATATGTAAACAAGGCCCATTTCAGTAAACCTTCGCAAAATTAAAATCAACGACATAAAAACGGTCATATTTTTTACTACCTTTAAAGTTTAATATTTTAATGCAGATAACAACAAAATCAAAAGAAGGCCCATTTCAGTAAACCTTCGCAAAATTAAAATCAATGACATAAAAACGGTCATATTTTTTACAACCTTTAAAGTTATATATTTTAATGCAGATAACAACATAATCATTCCACAAGCCTATAGAGGTATGCCATATCGAAATCCGAGTCCTTTTGACCAGGATATGGGCTTTTAAAGATGGAAAGAAGGCCCATTTCAGTAAACCTTTGCAAAATTAAAATCAATGACATAAAAACGGTCATATTTTTTACAACCTTTAAAGTTATATATTTTAATGCAGATAACAACATAATCATTCCACAAGCCCATAGAGGTATGCCATATCGAAATCCGTATCCTTTTGACCAGGTTATGGGCTTTTAAGGATGGAAAGAAGGCCCATTTCAGTAAACCTTTGCAAAATTAAAATCAATGACATAAAAACGGTCATATTTTATACTACCTTTAAAGTTATATATTTTAATGCAGAAAACAACATAATCATTCCACAAGCCCCTAAAGGTATGCCATATCGAAATCCGAGTTCATTTGACTAAGGTATGGGCTTTTAAATATGTAAAGAAGGCCCATTTCAGTAAACCTTCGCAAAATTAAAATCAATGACATAAAAACAGTCAAATTTTTTTCTACCTTTAAAGTTATATATATTAATCAAGATAACAACATAATCATTCCACAAGCCCATAGAGGTATGCCATATCGAAATCCGAGTCCTTTTGACTTTTAAGATGGAAAGAAGGCCCATTTCAGTAAACATTTGCAAAATTAAAATCAATGACATGAAAACGGTCATATTTTTTACTACCTTTAAAGTTATATATTTTAATGCAGATAACAACATAATCATTCCACAAGCCTATAGAGGTATGCCATATCGAAATCCGAGTCCTTTTGACCAGGTTATGGGCTTTTAAAGATGGAAAGAAGGCCCACTTAAGTAAACCTTTGCAAAATTAAAATCAATGACATAAAAACGGTCATATTTTTTACCACCTTTAAAGTTATATATTTTTATGCAGATAAAATCATAATCATTCCACAAGCCCATAAAGGTATGCCATATCGAAATCCGAGTTCATTTGACCAAGTTATGGGGTTTTAAAGATGGAAGGAAGGCCCATTTCTGTAAACCTTCGCAAAATAAAAATCAATGACATAAAAACGGTCATATTTTTTAATACATTTAAAGTTATATATTTTAATGAAGATAACAACATAATCATTTCTCAAGCCCATAGAGGTATGCCATATCAAAATCCGAGTTCATTTGACCAAGCTATTGGCTTTTAAAGATGGAAAGAAGGCCCATTTCAGTAAACCTTCGCAAAATTAAAATCAATGATATAAAAACGGTCATGTTTTTTAATACATTTAAAGTTATATATTTTAATGCAGATAACAACATAATCATTCCTCAAGCCCATAGAGGTATGCCATATCGAAGTCCGAGTCATTTTGACCAAATTATGGGCTTTTAAAGATGGAAAGAAGGCCCATTTCAGTAAACATTTGCAAAATTAAAATCAATGACATAAAAACGGTCATATTTTTTACTACCTTTACAGTTATATATTTTAATGCAGATAACAACATAATTATTCCACAAGCCTATAAAGGTATGCCATATCGAAATACGAGTTCATTTGACCAAGTTATTGGCTTTTAAAGATGAAAGAAGGCTCATTTCAGTAAACCTTCGGAAAATTAAAATCAATGACATAAAAACGGTCATATTTTTTACTACCTCTAAAGTTAAATATTTTAATGCAGATAACAAGAAAATCATTCCACAAGCCCCTAAAGGTATGCCATATCGAAATACGAGTTCATTTGACGAAGTAATTGGCTTTTAAAGATGGAAAGAAGGCCCATTTCAGTAAACCTTCGCAAAATTAAAATCAATCACATAAAAACGGTCATATTTTTTACTACCTTTACAGTTATAAATTTTAATGCAGATAACAAAATAATTACTCCACAAGCCTATAAAGGTATGCCATATCGAAATCCGAGTTCATTTGACCAAGTTATGGGCCTTTAAAGATGGAAAGAAGGCCCATTTCAGTAAACCTTCGCAAAATTAAAATCAATGACATAAAAACGGTCATATTTTTTACTACCTTTACAGTTATATATTTTAATGCAGATAACAACATAATTATTCCACAAGCCTATAAAGGTATGCCATATCGAAATCCGAGCTCATTTGACTAAGTTATGGGCTTTTAAAGATGGAAAGAAGGCCCATTTCAGTAAACATTTGCAAAATTAAAATCAATGACATGAAAACGGTCATATTTTTTACTACCTTTAAAGTTATATATTTTAATGCAGATAACAACATAATCATTCCACAAGCCTATAGAGGTATGCCATATCGAAATCCGAGTCCTTTTGACCAGGTTATGGGCTTTTAAAGATGGAAAGAAGGCCCACTTAAGTAAACCTTTGCAAAATTAAAATCAATGACATAAAAACGGTCATATTTTTTACCACCTTTAAAGTTATATATTTTTATGCAGATAAAATCATAATCATTCCACAAGCCCATAAAGGTATGCCATATCGAAATCCGAGTTCATTTGACCAAGTTATGGGGTTTTAAAGATGGAAGGAAGGCCCATTTCTGTAAACCTTCGCAAAATAAAAATCAATGACATAAAAACGGTCATATTTTTTAATACATTTAAAGTTATATATTTTAATGAAGATAACAACATAATCATTTCTCAAGCCCATAGAGGTATGCCATATCAAAATCCGAGTTCATTTGACCAAGCTATTGGCTTTTAAAGATGGAAAGAAGGCCCATTTCAGTAAACCTTCGCAAAATTAAAATCAATGATATAAAAACGGTCATGTTTTTTAATACATTTAAAGTTATATATTTTAATGCAGATAACAACATAATCATTCCTCAAGCCCATAGAGGTATGCCATATCGAAGTCCGAGTCATTTTGACCAAATTATGGGCTTTTAAAGATGGAAAGAAGGCCCATTTCAGTAAACATTTGCAAAATTAAAATCAATGACATAAAAACGGTCATATTTTTTACTACCTTTACAGTTATATATTTTAATGCAGATAACAACATAATTATTCCACAAGCCTATAAAGGTATGCCATATCGAAATACGAGTTCATTTGACCAAGTTATTGGCTTTTAAAGATGAAAGAAGGCTCATTTCAGTAAACCTTCGGAAAATTAAAATCAATGACATAAAAACGGTCATATTTTTTACTACCTCTAAAGTTAAATATTTTAATGCAGATAACAAGAAAATCATTCCACAAGCCTATAAAGGTATGCCATATCGAAATCCGAGTTCATTTGACCAAGTTATGGGCCTTTAAAGATGGAAAGAAGGCCCATTTCAGTAAACCTTCGCAAAATTAAAATCAATGACATAAAAACGGTCATATTTTTTACTACCTTTACAGTTATATATTTTAATGCAGATAACAACATAATATCCATAATGCCATATCGAAATCCGAGCTCATTTGACTAAGTTATGGGCTTTTAAAGATGGAAAGAAGGCTCATTTCAGTAAACATTTGCAAAATTAAAATCAATGACATGAAAACGGTCATATTTTTTACTACCTTTAAAGTTATATATTTTAATGCAGATAACAACATAATCATTCCACAAGCCTATAGAGGTATGCCATATCGAAATCCGAGTCCTTTTGACCAGGTTATGGGCTTTTAAAGATGGAAAGAAGGCCCACTTAAGTAAACCTTTGCAAAATTAAAATCAATGACATAAAAACGGTCATATTTTTTTTTTTTTTTTTTTTGTTAAAGTGTATATTTATTCAGGATTAACAGGTATACTGCTACCTATGTGGCAGCTTGAGCAGGTTGTAAATATAGGGGATAACAAAGTGTTGGTATACAAGATTATACATTAATTCTTTTCATTTGATATTTAGTTAGACTAGGTGTTAAATATATCTTAATGGAAGGTCATGTGGGTGGTTTCTTTTCAGTCTTCTTCTTGTTGGTCTCCAAATTAGCCTCTTTGCCAGGGAGTTAGGATGAGAGCCAAGGCGTCTGAAGTAGTTTTCAGCATGCGTACGACAAACATCGCCTATCTTTGGGATTTTGAGATCTCTTTCAATATCTCTGGTTCGCATGTACCAGGGGGCATTACACATCGATCTTATAATCTTGCTTTGCGCTACTCGTATTTTGTTTAGATTCGTCTTAGACGCTATGCCGTAGACTTGTAACGCATACTTCCAGATTGGACTGAGAATCGATTTATAAATTCGAACTTTGTGGGACAAAGAGAGCTTATTTCTTGACGAAAGAAGCCAGGACATACTTGCTGCCTTTAAAAGCACTGACTGCTTGATCATGGTTGTGTGCCTCTGGAATGTGAGTCCTCTATCCAAAATCACACCAAGGTACTTATAGTAGGACTCGTGTCGAAGTACAGAACCGAACATGGAAATGCCTGGGCAGTTCTTTGGCCTTGTGGAGAATGTGACGCAAGCACATTTGCTGCAGTTTATGCCTATATTCCATTCTGTTGTCCATTTTTCAAAACGTGATACGTACTCCTGCAGGCCCAAGGTTGCAATGTCTATGCTTGGACTCCTGACCATAACCGCTGTGTCGTCGGCGTATGTTGCGATGAGCATGTCATCATCGTCAACTTCGGTACAACCCCACGAATCTGGCATATCTGACGTAAACAGTGAGTAAAGTGTCGGACCTAGTACACTGCCTTGAGGTACACCCGCTGAGATTGGACGTTTTGACGACTTTTCACCATCGACAACAACACTAAATTTCCTTTCCGATAGGAAGCTCTGAATGAGGAGGAAAAGCTGTGGCGTTAGTAGGATCTTTAGCTTGCTTAGGAGGCCGTCGTGCCATACCCTATCAAAGGCTTGTTGTATATCCATAAACACAGCAACTGTGTACATTTTGCTTTCCATAGCTTCCAGAGCGAAATTGACCACGCGATGGAGCTGTTCAGGTGTGCCGTGACTTTTTCGGAAACCAAACTGCCACTTAGGAATAGCTCTGCTCACACTTTCTAGTCCAAGGATCCGATCCAGTATCACTCTTTCCATCATTTTGCCCAATGCAGGTAAGAGACTTATTGGCCTGTATGCATCGACTTCGGTGGGTTGCTTTCCAGGCTTGGGGATCATCGTGATAATGGCACTTTTCCATGAACTTGGGTAATGACTCAGCCTTAGGACGCTGTTGAACAACAGGACTATAAATAGCAGAGCTTTGGTGGAAAGAATCTTGAGCGTTTTGTTGTCTAAAAGGTCCTCGCCTGGGGCTTTTTTGTTTTTGAGCTTTCCGATCTGTGTCACAACTTCTTCTAGGGTAACAGGCTTTGTGGGAAGAGCCATTTGAAAAGGCCTGTCCAGACGCATTTGCACAAGCATACGATTTTCCATCGGAGTTAGGTTTAACGGCTTGAATCTGTTCTCTAGATTGTCAGCAAAGATATCAGCCTTCTGCTGACTGGAGCCACACCAACCACCAGCGGGATTTCTGATAGGAGCCTTTGGGGTAACCTGTCTCTTAAATCGATTCGTTAGCTTCCATAGAGAGTAGTTAGTCGATGCATCCGGTCCCGCATTTTCCAACATATGGTCAATTTGATCTTGCTTGTTCTTTTTCAGGACTTTGCTTAGGCGATTTGAAAGCCTTTTGTAGATGTTGTAGACGCGCATATCTCCAGTTCTTGTGTATTCTCGACGAACTCTTCTTTTTAGCTGTATAAGAACTAAAGCATTTTGTGGGAGCAAATTGCTTCTACTTTGATCCGGAGGTTGCCTTTGTTCCGGGGTAGCAGCAGTAGCAGCAGTGTATATTTGCTCCATAAAAGCCGTTACCGCATCTTCAAGATCACCTGGATGGTTAATAACAGTGTTGAGATTTATACTTCTGTCCAGAGTTTCCTTAAACTTTTCAACGGAGGAGCCGGGCGGTAGTAATGGTTTTCTTTTGGCCTTGTATTGAGGTGTTTGACTAAGCGTTGCAACAATTGACAGATGGTCGGAAGATAACTCGTATTTTGTTTCGATCGAGAGTTGATTTAGTTGTACTCCATTTACGATGAAAAAGTCAAGAGCTGTTGGCGTAAGCCTAGTATTCGACGAATAAAAGGTAGGTCCCCCAGTAGCTAGAATTTGGCAAGAGCTAGAAACTATGGCCTCTTGAAGACGCCTTCCCCGACAACAAGACCTTAAATTGCCCCACCATTGATGCTTGGCGTTAAAGTCGCCTCCAGCCAAGAATTTCGGGCCCAGAGACGCTAGTAGCTGGTCAAAATCGTTCTTTGTCCAGGGCTCGCTGGGAGGAAGATACAACGACGCTATTTTAAGGACCCCTCCATTTGTTGGAATATCAAGACTAGCTAGCTGTAACTCAGTTCGCGTTGTGGACTCAGTCTGGGTGTGAATAATGTTGGTCTTGATGAGGATAGCAGAACCGCCTTTAGCGGTATTGCTAGGATGATTGGCAAAGTATTGGTCATAGCCAGGAAGGTACATTTTAAGACCGGGACGCATATGAGTCTCAGTAATGAGCATTATGTCTATTGAGTTGTCAATAAGGAAAAGACGAAGTTCTTCGCTTTTTTTAACTATTCCTCTTGCATTCCATAATCCGATTTTGATAGCTGAGAATGTCATTTTCTAGAAATAAGAACCTGAACTAGATCGCGAAAAGCCTTGTTCGACTCAATCGTTTCCATGACTAGCTTGAAAAGTTGATCCAGCCTAGCGTTTATATCAAATATTGCCTTCTCCAAGGTAGACAAATTTCGGTTTGGGTTGCGGTCAACTTCAGGTACATGTGCAACAGTCTGCCTAGCTGCAGCGCTGGTGTTGCTCGGAAGGCTATTTCTTGCCATATCTGCATAAGATACGCCATCTCTGGTAGCTGACATGGAAAATAGTTGACCGTGTCTGCTTTCGTTCGTCCTACTGGTCGTCGTGTTCCTTTGACTTACTCCAGCTTTTAGTTTTTGGCTTAGTTCCATCCTAACTTTGCAGCCCTTAAAACCTGCAGGGTGATTTTCTCCGCAGTTTGCACACATGCATTGGTTGTTGAGATGTGACTCACACGATTTGGAGTTGGTAGGATGATCTCCGGCACAATTCCCACAAACAGGCTTTATAAAACAACAATTTTGAGTGTGTCCAAAATTTTGGCATTTATAACACTGGACGAGGTCCTTATTACGAGTGGCCTTTTCCACAGTAACTCTGTGCCTTCCAATTTGCTTAATCTTTAACGACTCGGTGACATTTGGCGACATCTTGAGATTGACATAGAACAAATTTTGCCTTTCATCATTAGTTACGTCGGACATAGTCCCGCGCAAGCCAGGCTTTCTTGGGCAGTAAATATTTGCAACGTTGAAGCCTTTGTCCGTGAAGCAACGCTCTATTTCCTCCTTAGGGACTGTCGAGTGTATGTTCCTTATCACCAGCTTAAATGGCTTGTCCTCACGGAGTTGATGATGCCAAAACTCGCAATTCAAAGCAGTCAGGCTACGAACTACCTTGCGGAAAGAATCCGCACTGTCAGTGTATATGCGAGTAATTCCGAATTTGGATGTACGTATCTCATACTTATCTGCAGAGATGATTTCATCTAGGGTTCGTTCTAGAGTGAGGATAATAGTAACTTTTGGAACACATATGGGCGGAGGTTTCGGCTTCATCAAATCAGGTTGGCTTGAACTTTGAGCTTGGCTATTGGGATCAAACGTCTCCTCATTTGTCTCCATCTCCTCAATAGAGTTAACTTCCTCAGCTAAAGGGGCGAAGCGGTTGTTGCGAAGTCCATTGGACGTCGAAGCCTGACTGGACTTACCGATTTTGGCATTATTTACATTTGCTTTGCTCTTCTTTATGTTGGCTGGTTCCTTACTGCAGTTTGAAGGGTTCCGTTTCCTGCGAAGAGAAGTACTTGGTGCTTGAAACGAGCACCCGATAGGGGGCACTGTTGAGAAGTTATTAACCCCCAAAGACAATTCTGCTGTAGAAACTGGAGTCATACATGAAGAAGCTGCAACGGTGTAAGTGGTGGTGCCAGAACTGGCACTTGTTGCTGTAACAGTGTTAGTTACAGGTGTTGCTGAGCTGGTTTTAACAGCATCTGCGTTTTGTTGCCGTAGAGTGTCCAAATGCCGTCGAGCCAAATCTCTTGCAAGCTTGACTCGTAGTTCCGCTGGAGATTGGCCAGCGATTTCCTTCATCTTCTCAAATCCGGACAGCTCTTTCGAGAGCAGCGGATAAGAAGGTGTGTTGTTGTCCATTTATTAATTTACTATATTTTCGATTAGGAAAATAATAGAAATCAAATACAATAAATTCAAAGTCTTTACTTCTTATCTCCCGCTGGGCAGTGGGTGCACAAGCGAGAGACAAGACCTAGCCCAATGGGCAAAGTCGTACACAACGCTTACACTTTCGCTCGGGTGATAAATTGATCGAGCTCAGTAAAGACACCGGCGGGCGGTGTCTAAAAATAGATTGCGCGCAGATAAGCACAACAAAAGAAGTCCGAGATCACTCTCTGGTTGCTGATTAGAAGCTTAACACGACCGTACGAAACCAATGCATAAGCTCGACTGACGAAGTAATTGGCTTTTAAAGATGGAAAGAAGGCCCATTTCAGTAAACCTTCGCAAAATTAAAATCAATCACATAAAAACGGTCATATTTTTTACTACCTTTACAGTTATATATTTTAATGCAGATAGCAACATAATTATTCCACAAGCCTATAAAGGTATGCCATATCGAAATCCGAGTCCATTTGACCAAGTTATGGGCCTTTAAAGATGGAAAGAAGGCCCATTTCAGTAAACCTTCGCAAAATTAAAATCAATGACATAAAAACGGTCATATTTTTTACTACCTTTACAGTTATATATTTTAATGCAGATAACAACATAATTATTCCACAAGCCTATAAAGGTATGCCATATCGAAGTCCGAGTTCATTTGACAACGTTATGGGCTTTTAAAAATGGAAAGAAGACCCATTTCAGTAAACCTTTGCAAAATTAAAATCAATCACATAAAAACGGTCATATTTTTTACTACCTTTAAAGTTATATATTTTAATGCAGATAACAACATAATCATTCCACAAGCCCATAAAGGTATGCCATATCGAAATCCGAGTTCATTTGACCAAGTTATGGGCTTTTAAAGATGTAAAGAAGGCCCTTTTCAGTAAACCTTCGCAAAATTAAAATAAATGATATAAAAACGGTCATATTTTTTACTACCTTTAAAGTTATATATTTTAATGCAGATAACAACATAATCATTCCACAAGCCCATAGAGGTATGCCATATCGAAATCCGAGTCCTTTTGACCAGGTTATGGGCTTTTAAAAATGGAAAGAAGGCCCATTTCAGTAAACCTTTGCAAAATTAAAATCAATGACATATAAGCGGTCATATTTTTTACTACCTTTAAAGATATATATTTTAATGCAGATAACAACATTATCATTCCACAAGCCCATAGAAGTATGCCATATCGAAATCCGAGTCCTTTTGACCAGGTTATGGGCTTTTAAAGATGGAAAGAAGGCCCATTTCAGTAAACCTTTGCAAAATTAAAATCAATCACATAAAAACGGTCATATTTTTTACAACCTTTAAAGTTAAATATTTTAATGCAGATAACAACAAAATCATTCCACAAGCCCCTAAAGGTATGCCATATCGAAATCCGAGTTCATTTGACCAAGTTATTGGCTTTTAAAGATGGAAAGAAGGCCCATTTCAGTAAACCTTCGCAAAATTAAAATCAATAACATAAAAACGGTCATATTTTTTACTACCCTTAAAGTTATATATTTTCATGCAGATAACAACATAATCATTCCACAAGCCTATAAAGGTATGCCATATCGAAGTCCGAGTTCATTTGACAACGTTATGGGCTTTTAAAAATGGAAAGAAGACCCATTTCAGTAAACCTTTGCAAAATTAAAATCAATCACATAAAAACGGTCATATTTTTTACTACCTTTAAAGTTATATATTTTAATGCAGATAACAACATAATCATTCCACAAGCCCATAAAGGTATGCCATATCGAAATCCGAGTTCATTTGACCAAGTTATGGGCTTTTAAAGATGTAAAGAAGGCCCATTTCAGTAAACCTTCGCAAAATTAAAATAAATGACATAAAAACGGTCATATTTTTTACTACCTTTAAAGTTATATATTTTAATGCAGATAACAACATAATCATTCCACAAGCCTATAAAGGTATGCCATATCGAAGTCCGAGTTCATTTGACAACGTTATGGGCTTTTAAAGATGGAAAGAAGACCCATTTCAGTAAACCTTTGCAAAATTAAAATCAATCACATAAAAACGGTCATATTTTTTACAACCTTTAAAGTTATATATTTTAATGCAGATAACAACATAATCATTCCACAAGCCCATAAAGGTATGCCATATCGAAATCCGAGTTCATTTGACTAAGTTATGGGCTTTTAAATGTGTAAAGAAGGCCCATTTCAGAAAACCTTCGCAAAATTAAAATCAATGACATAAAAACGGTCATATTTTTTACTACCTTTAAAGTTTAATATTTTAATGCAGATAACAACAAAATCATTCCATCAGCCCATAAAGGTATGCCATATCGAAATCCGAGTTCATTTGACCAAGTTATGGACTTTTAAAGATGGAAAGAAGGCCCATTTCAGTAAGCCTTCGCAAAATTAAAGCCAATGACATAAAAACCGTCATATTTTTTACTACCTTTAAAGTTATATATTTTAATGCAGATAACAACATAATCATTCCACAAGCCCATAGAGGTATGCCATATCGAAATCCGAGTTCATTTGACCAAGTTATGGGCTTTTAAAGATGAAGAGAAGGCCCATTTCAGTAAACCTTCGCAAAATTAAAATCAATAACATAAAAACGGTCATATTTTTTACTACCCTTAAAGTTATATATTTTCATGCAGATAACAACATAATCATTCCACAAGCCTATAAAGGTATGCCATATCGAAGTCCGAGTTCATTTGACAACGTTATGGGCTTTTAAAGATGGAAAGAAGACCCATTTCAGTAAACCTTTGCAAAATTAAAATCAATCACATAAAAACGGTCATATTTTTTACAACCTTTAAAGTTATATATTTTAATGCAGATAACAACATAATCATTCCACAAGCCCATAAAGGTATGCCATATCGAAATCCGAGTTCATTTGACTAAGTTATGGGCTTTTAAATGTGTAAAGAAGGCCCATTTCAGAAAACCTTCGCAAAATTAAAATCAATGACATAAAAACGGTCATATTTTTTACTACCTTTAAAGTTTAATATTTTAATGCAGATAACAACATAATCATTCCACAAGCCCATAAAGGTATGCCATATCGAAATCCGAGTTCATTTGACTAAGTTATGGGCTTTTAAATGTGTAAAGAAGGCCCATTTCAGAAAACCTTCGCAAAATTAAAATCAATGACATAAAAACGGTCATATTTTTTACTACCTTTAAAGTTTAATATTTTAATGCAGATAACAACATAATCATTCCACAAGCCCATAAAGGTATGCCATATCGAAATACGAGTTCATTTGACCAAGTTATTGGCTTTTAAAGATGAAAGAAGGCTCATTTCAGTAAACCTTCGGAAAATTAAAATCAATGACATGAAAACGGTCATATTTTTTACTACCTTTAAAGTTATATATTTTAATGCAGATAACAACATAATCATTCCACAAGCCCATAGAGGTATGCCATATCGAAGTCCGAGTCATTTTGACCAAATTATGGGCTTTTAAAGATGGAAAGAAGGCCCATTTCAGTAAACATTTGCAAAATTAAAATCAATGACATAAAAACGGCCATATTTTTAACTACCTTTAAAGTTATATATTTTAATGAAGATAACAACATAATCATTCCACAAGCCCTAGAGGTATGCCATATCGAAATCCGAGTCCTTTTGACAAGGTTATGGGCTTTTAAAGATGGAAAGAAGGCCCATTTCAGTAAACCTTCGCAAAATTAAAATCAATCACATAAAAACGGTCATATTTTTTACTACCTTTACAGTTATAAATTTTAATGCAGATAACAAAATAATTACTCCACAAGCCTATAAAGGTATGCCATATCGAAATCCGAGTTCATTTGACCAAGTTATGGGCCTTTAAAGATGGAAAGAAGGCCCATTTCAGTAAACCTTCGCAAAATTAAAATCAATGACATAAAAACGGTCATATTTTTTACTACCTTTACAGTTATATATTTTAATGCAGATAACAACATAATTATTCCACAAGCCTATAAAGGTATGCCATATCGAAATCCGAGCTCATTTGACTAAGTTATGGGCCTTTAAAGATGGAAAGAAGGCCCATTTCAGTAAACCTTCGCAAAATTAAAATCAATGACATAAAAACGGTTATATATTTTAAAGCAGATAACAACATAATCATTCCACAAGCCCATAGAGGTATGCCATATCGAAATCCGAGTCCTTTTGACCAAGTTATGGGCCTTTAAAGATGGAAAGAAGGCCCATTTCAGTAAACCTTTGCAAAATTAAAATCAATGACATTAAAACGGTCAAATTTTTTACTACCTTTAAAGTTTAATATTTTAATGCAGATAACAACAAAATCATTCCACAAGCCCCTGAATGCATGCCATATCGAAATACGAGTTCATTTGACCAAGTTATTGGCTTTTAAAGATGGAAGGAAGGCCAATTTCAGTAAACCTTCGCTAAATTGGAATCAATACATAAAAACGGTCATATTTTTTCTTTCTTTAAAGATATATATTTTAATGCAGATAACAACATAATCATTCCACAAGCCCATAAAGGTATGCCATATCGAAATCCGAGTTCATTTGACTAAGTTTTGGGCTTTTAAATATGTAAAGAAGGCACATTACAGTAAACCTTTGCAAAATTAAAATCAATGACATTAAAACGGTCATATTTTTTACTACCTTTAAAGTTAAATATTTTAATGCAGATAACAACATAATCATTCCACAAGCCTATAGAGGTATGCCATATCGAAATCCGAGTCCTTTTGACCAGGTTATGGGCTTTTAAAGATGGAAAGAAGGCCCATTTAAGTAAACCTTTGCAAAATTAAAATCAATGTCATAAAAACGGTCATTTTTTTACTACCTTTAAAGTTATATATTTTAATGCAGATAACAACATAATTCTTAAACAAGCCCATAGAGGTATGCCATATCGAAATCCGAGTCCTTTTGACCAAGTTATGGGCTTTTAAAGATGTAAAGAAGGCCCATTTCAGTAAACCTTCGCAAAATTAAAATCAATGACATAAAAACGGTCAAATTTTTTACTACCTTTAAAGTTATATATTTTAATGCAGATAACAAAATAATCATTCCACAAGCCCATAGAGGTATGCCATATCGAAATCCGAGTCCTTTTGACCAAGTTATGGGGCTTTAAAGATGGAAAGAAGGCCCATTACAGTAAACCTTTTCAAAATTAAAATCAATGACATAATAACGGTCATATGTTTTACTACCTTTAAAGTTTAATATTTTAATGCAGATAACAACATAACCATTCCACAAGCCTCTAAGGGTATGCCACATCGAGATCCGAGTTCATTTGACTAAGTTATGGGCTTTTAAATATGTAAAGAAGGTCCATTTCAGTAAACCTTCGCAAAATCAAAATCAATGACATAAAAACGGTCATATTATTTACTGCCTTTAAAGTTATATATTTTAATGAAGATAACAACATAATCATTCCACAAGCCCATAGAGGTATGCCATATCGAAATCCGAGTCCTTTTGACAAGGTTATGGGCTTTTAAAGATGGAAAGAAGGTCCATTTCAGTAAACATTTGCAAAATTAAGATCAATGACATAAAAACGGTCATATTCTTTACCACCTTTAAAGTTATATATTTTAATGCAGATAAAAACATAATCATTCCACAAGCCCATAAAGGTATGCCATATCGAAATACGAGTTCATTTGACCAAGTTATGGGCTTTTAAAGATGGAAGGAAGGCCCATTTCTGTAAACCTTCGCAAAATATAAATCAATGACATAAAAACGGTCATATTTTTTAATACATTTAAAGTTATATATTTTAATGAAGATAAAAACATAATCATTTCTCAAGCCCATAGAGGTATGCCATATCGAAATCCGAGTCCTTTTGACAAGGTTATGGGCTTTTAAAGTGGAAAGAAGGGCCATTTCAGTAAACATTTGCAAAATTAAAATCAATGACATAAAAACGGTTATATTTTTTACTACCTTTAAAGTTATATATTTTAATGCAGATAACAACATAATTATTCCACAAGCCTATAGAGGTATGCCATATCGAAATCCGAGTCCTTTTGACCAGGTTATGGGCTTTTAAAGATGGAAAGAAGGCCCATTTAAGTAAACCTTTGCAAAATTAAAATCAATGACATAAAAACGGTCATATTTTTTAACACCTTTAAAGTTATATATTTTTATGCAGATAAAAACATAATCATTCCACAAGCCCATAAAGGTATGCCATATCGAAATCCGGGTTCATTTGACCAAGTTATGGGCTTTTAAAGATGGAAGGAAGGCCCATTTCTGTAAACCTTCGCAAAATAAAAATCAATGACATAAAAACGGTCATATTTTTTAATACATTTAAAGTTATATATTTTAATGAAGATAACAACATAGTCATTTCTCAAGCCCATAGAGGTATGCCATATCGAAATCCGAGTTCATTTGACCAAGCTATTGGCTTTTAAAGATGGAAAAAAGGCCCATTTCAGTAAACCTTCGCAAAATTAAAATCAATGGTATAAAAACGGTCATATTTTTTAATACATTTAAAGTTATATATTTGAATGCAGATAACAACATAATCATTCCTCCAGCCCATAGAGGTATGCCATATCGAAATCCGAGTCATTTTGACCAAATTATGGGCTTTTAAAGATGGAAAGAAGGCCCATATAAGTACACATTTGCAAAACTAAAATCAATGACATAAAAACGGTCATATTTTTAGTACATTTAAAGTTATATATTTTAATGCAGATAACAATATAAACATTCCACAAGCCCATAAACGTATACCATATCGAAATACGAGTTCATTTGACCAAGTTATTGGCTTTTAAAGATGGAAAGAAGGCCCATTTCAGTAAACCTTCGCAAAATTAAAATCAATGACATAAAAACGGTCATATTTTTTACTACCTCTAAAGTTAAATATTTTAATGCAGATAACAAGAAAATCATTCCACAAGCCCCTAAAGGTATGCCATATCGAAATACGAGTTCATTTGACGAAGTAATTGGCTTTTAAAGATGGAAAGAAGGCCCATTTCAGTAAACCTTCGCAAAATTAAAATCAATCACATAAAAACGGTCATATTTTTTACTACCTTTACAGTTATATATTTTAATGCAGATAACAACATAATTATTCCACAAGCCTATAAAGGTATGCCATATCGAAATCCGAGTCCATTTGACCAAGTTATGGGCCTTTAAAGATGGAAAGAAGGCCCATTTCAGTAAACCTTCGCAAAATTAAAATCAATGACATAAAAACGGTCATATTTTTTACTACCTTTACAGTTATATATTTTAATGCAGATAACAACATAATTATTCCACAAGCCTATAAAGGTATGCCATATCGAAATCCGAGCTCATTTGACTAAGTTATGGGCCTTTAAAGATGGAAAGAAGGCCCATTTCAGTAAACCTTCGCAAAATTAAAATCAATGACATAAAAACGGTTATATATTTTAAAGCAGATAACAACATAATCATTCCACAAGCCCATAGAGGTATGCCATATCGAAATCCGAGTCCTTTTGACCAGGTTATGGGCTTTTAAAGATGGAAAGAAGGCCCATTTCAGTAAACCTTTGCAAAATTAAAATCAATGACATTAAAACGGTCAAATTTTTTACTACCTTTAAAGTTTAATATTTTAATGCAGATAACAACAAAATCTTTCCACAAGCCCCTGAATGCATGCCATATCGAAATACGAGTTCATTTGACCAAGTTATTGGCTTTTAAAGATGGAAGGAAGGCCAATTTCAGTAAACCTTCGCAAAATTGGAATCAATACATAAAAACGGTCATATTTTTTACTTTCTTTAAAGATATATATTTTAATGCAGATAACAACATAATCATTCCACAAGCCCATAAAGGTATGCCATATCGAAATCCGAGTTCATTTGACTAAGTTTTGGGCTTTTAAATATGTAAAGAAGGCACATTACAGTAAACCTTTGCAAAATTAAAATCAATGACATTAAAACGGTCAAAATTAAAATCAATTACATAAAAACGGTTATATATTTTAATGCAGATAACAACATAATCATTCCACAAGCCCATAGAGGTATGCCATATCGAAATCCGCGTCCGTTTGACCAGGTTATGGGCTTTTAAAGATGGAAAGAAGGCCCATTTCAGTAAACCTTTGCAAAATTAAAATCAATGACATTAAAACGGTCAAATTTTTTACTATCTTTAAAGTTTAATATTTTAATGCAGATAACAACAAAATCATTCCACAAGCCCCTGAATGCATGCCATATCGAAATACGAGTTCATTTGACCAAGTTATTGGCTTTTAAAGATGGAAGGAAGGCCAATTTCAGTAAACCTTCGCAAAATTAGAATCAATACATAAAAACGGTCATATTTTTTACTTCCTTTAAAGATATATATTTTAATGCAGATAACAACATAATCATTCCACAAGCCCATAAAGGTATGCCATATCGAAATCCGAGTTCATTTGACTAAGTTTTGGGCTTTTAAATATGTAAAGAAGGCACATTACAGTAAACCTTTGCAAAATTAAAATCAATGACATTAAAACGGTCATATTTTTTACTACCTTTAAAGTTTAATATTTTAATGCAGATAACAACAAAATCATTCCACAAGCCCCTAAAGGTATGCCATATCGAAATACGAGTTCATTTGACCAAGTTATTGGCTTTTAAAGATGGAAAAAAGGCCCATTTCAGTAAACCTTCGCAAAATTAAAATCAATGTCATAAAAACGGTCATATTTTTTACTACCTTTAAAGTTATATATTTTAATGCAGATAAAAACATAATCATTCCACAAGCCCATAGAGGTATGCCATATCGAAATCCGAGTCCTTTTGACCAAGTTATGGGCCTTTAAAGATGGAAAGAAGGCCCATTTCAGTAAACCTTTTCAAAATTAAAATCAATGACATAATAACGGTCATATGTTTTACTACCTTTAAAGTTAAATATTTTAATGCAGATAACAACATAATCATTCCACAAGCCCCTAAAGGTATGCCATATCGAAATACGAGTTCATTTGACCAAGTTATTGGCTTTTAAAGATGGAAAGAAGGCCCATTTCAGTAAACCTTTGCAAAATTAAAATCAATGACATAAAAACGGTCATATTTTTTACTACCTTTAAAGCTATATGTTTTAATGCAGATAACAACATAATCATTCCACAAGCCCCTAAGGGTATGCCATATCGAGATCCGAGTTCATTTGACTAAGTTATGGGCTTTTAAATATGTAAAGTAGGTCCATTTCAGTAAACCTTCGCAAAATTAAAATCAATGACATAAAAACGGTCATATTTTTTACTACCTTTAAAGTTATATATTTTAATGAAGATAACAACATAATCATTCCACAAGCCCATAGAGGTATGCCATATCGAAATCCGAGTCCTTTTGACAAGGTTATGGGCTTTTAAAGATGGAAAGAAGGCCCATTTCAGTAAACATTTGCAAAATTAAGATCAATGACATAAAAACGGTCATATTCTTTACCACCTTTAAAGTTATATATTTTAATGCAGATAAAAACATAATCATTCCACAAGCCCATAAAGGTATGCCATATCGAAATCCGAGTTCATTTGACCAAGTTATGGGCTTTTAAAGATGGAAGGAAGGCCCATTTCTGTAAACCTTCGCAAAATATAAATCAATGACATAAAAACGGTCATATTTTTTAATACATTTAAAGTTATATATTTTAATGAAGATAACAACATAATCATTTCTCAAGCCCATAAAGGTATGCCATATCGAAATCCGAGTTCATTTGACCAAGCTATTGGCTTTTAAAGATGGAAAGAAGGCCCATTTCAGTAAACCGTCGCAAAATTAAAATCACTGATATAAAAACGGTCATATTTTTTAATACATTTAAAGTTATATATTTTAATGCAGATAACAACATAATCATTCCTCAAGCCCCTAGAGGTATGCCATATCGAAATCCGAGTTCATTTGACCAAGCTATTGGCTTTTAAAGATGGAAAGAAGGCCCATTTTAGTAAACCTTCGCAAAATTAAAATCAATGACATAAAAACGGTCATATTTTTAGTACATTTAAAGTTATATATTTTAATGCAGATAACAACATAATCATTCCACAAGCCCATAGAGGTATGCCATATCGAAATCCGAGTCCTTTTGACCAGGATATGGGCTTTTAAAGATGGAAAGAAGGCCCATTTCAGTAAACCTTTGCAAAATTAAAATCAATGACATAAAAACGGTCATAATTTTTACTACCTCTAAAGTTATATATTTTAATGAAGATAACAACATAATCATTCCACAAGCCTATAAAGGTATGCCATATCGAAATCCGAGTTCATTTGACTAAGCTATGCGCTTTTAAATATGTAAACAAGGCCCATTTCAGTAAACCTTCGCAAAATTAAAATCAATGACATAAAAACGGTCATATTTTTTACTACCTTTAAAGTTTAATATTTTAATGCAGATAACAACAAAATCGAAAGAAGGCCCATTTCAGTAAACCTTCGCAAAATTAAAATCAATGACATAAAAACGGTCATATTTTTTACAACCTTTAAAGTTATATATTTTAATGCAGATAACAACATAATCATTCCACAAGCCTATAGAGGTATGCCATATCGAAATCCGAGTCCTTTTGACCAGGATATGGGCTTTTAAAGATGGAAAGAAGGCCCATTTCAGTAAACCTTTGCAAAATTAAAATCAATGACATAAAAACGGTCATATTTTTTACAACCTTTAAAGTTATATATTTTAATGCAGATAACAACATAATCATTCCACAAGCCCATAGAGGTATGCCATATCGAAATCCGTATCCTTTTGACCAGGTTATGGGCTTTTAAGGATGGAAAGAAGGCCCATTTCAGTAAACATTTGCAAAATTAAAATCAATGACATAAAAACGGTCATATTTTATACTACCTTTAAAGTTATATATTTTAATGCAGAAAACAACATAATCATTCCACAAGCCCCTAAAGGTATGCCATATCGAAATCCGAGTTCATTTGACTAAGGTATGGGCTTTTAAATATGTAAAGAAGGCCCATTTCAGTAAACCTTCGCAAAATTAAAATCAATGACATAAAAACGGTTATATTTTTTACTACCTTTAAAGTTATATATTTTAATGCAGATAACAACATAATCATTCCACAAGCCTATAGAGGTATGCCATATCGAAATCCGAGTCCTTTTGACCAGGTTATGGGCTTTTAAAGATGGAAAGAAGGCCCACTTAAGTAAACCTTTGCAAAATTAAAATCAATGACATAAAAACGGTCATATTTTTTACCACCTTTAAAGTTATATATTTTTATGCAGATAAAATCATAATCATTCCACAAGCCCATAAAGGTATGCCATATCGAAATCCGAGTTCATTTGACCAAGTTATGGGGTTTTAAAGATGGAAGGAAGGCCCATTTCTGTAAACCTTCGCAAAATAAAAATCAATGACATAAAAACGGTCATATTTTTTAATACATTTAAAGTTATATATTTTAATGAAGATAACAACATAATCACTTCTCAAGCCCATAGAGGTATGCCATATCAAAATCCGAGTTCATTTGACCAAGCTATTGGCTTTTAAAGATGGAAAGAAGGCCCATTCAGTAAACCTTCGCAAAATTAAAATCAATGATATAAAAACGGTCATATTTTTTACTACCTTTTCAGTTATATATTTTAATGCAGATAACAACATAATTATTCCACAAGCCTATAAAGGTATGCCATATCGAAATACGAGTTCATTTGACCAAGTTATTGGCTTTTAAAGATGAAAGAAGGCTCATTTCAGTAAACCTTCGGAAAATTAAAATCAATGACATAAAAACGGTCATATTTTTTACTACCTCTAAAGTTAAATATTTTAATGCAGATAACAAGAAAATCATTCCACAAGCCCCTAAAGGTATGCCATATCGAAATACGAGTTCATTTGACGAAGTAATTGGCTTTTAAAGATGGAAAGAAGGCCCATTTCAGTAAACCTTCGCAAAATTAAAATCAATCACATAAAAACGGTCATATTTTTTACTACCTTTACAGTTATATATTTTAATGCAGATAACAAAATAATTATTCCACAAGCCTATAAAGGTATGCCATATCGAAATCCGAGTTCATTTGACCAAGTTATGGGCCTTTAAAGATGGAAAGAAGGCCCATTTCAGTAAACCTTCGCAAAATTAAAATCAATGACATAAAAACGGTCATATTTTTTACTACCTTTACAGTTATATATTTTAATGCAGATAACAACATAATTATTCCACAAGCCTATAAAGGTATGCCATATCGAAATCCGAGCTCATTTGACTAAGTTATGGGCCTTTAAAGATGGAAAGAAGGCCCATTTCAGTAAACCTTCGCAAAATTAAAATCAATGACATAAAAACGGTTATATATTTTAAAGCAGATAACAACATAATCATTCCACAAGCCCATAGAGGTATGCCATATCGAAATCCGAGTCCTTTTGACCAAGTTATGGGCCTTTAAAGATGGAAAGAAGGCCCATTTCAGTAAACCTTTGCAAAATTAAAATCAATGACATTAAAACGGTCAAATTTTTTACTACCTTTAAAGTTTAATATTTTAATGCAGATAACAACAAAATCATTCCACAAGCCCCTGAATGCATGCCATATCAAAATACGAGTTCATTTGACCAAGTTATTGGCTTTTAAAGATGGAAGGAAGGCCAATTTCAGTAAACCTTCGCAAAATTGGAATCAATACATAAAAACGGTCATATTTTTTCTTTCTTTAAAGATATATATTTTAATGCAGATAACAACATAATCATTCCACAAGCCCATAGAGGTATGCCATATCGAAATCCGAGTCCTTTTGACCAGGTTATGGGCTTTTAAAGATGGAAAGAAGGCCCATTTAAGTAAACCTTTGCAAAATTAAAATCAATGTCATAAAAACGGTCATTTTTTTACTACCTTTAAAGTTATATATTTTAATGCAGATAACAACATAATTCTTAAACAAGCCCATAGAGGTATGCCATATCGAAATCCGAGTCCTTTTGACCAAGTTATGGGCTTTTAAAGATGTAAAGAAGGCCCATTTCAGTAAACCTTCGCAAAATTAAAATCAATGACATAAAAACGGTCAAATTTTTTACTACCTTTAAAGTTATATATTTTAATGCAGATAACAAAATAATCATTCCACAAGCCCATAGAGGTATGCCATATCGAAATCCGAGTCCTTTTGACCAAGTTATGGGCCTTTAAAGATGGAAAGAAGGCCCACTACAGTAAACCTTTTCAAAATTAAAATCAATGACATAATAACGGTCATATGTTTTACTACCTTTAAAGTTTAATATTTTAATGCAGATAACAACATAACCATTCCACAAGCCCCTAAGGGTATGCCATATCGAGATCCGAGTTCATTTGACTAAGTTATGGGCTTTTAAATATGTAAAGAAGGTCCATTTCAGTAAACCTTCGCAAAATTAAAATCAATGACATAAAAACGGTCATATTATTTACTACCTTTAAAGTTATATATTTTAATGAAGATAACAACATAATCATTCCACAAGCCCATAGAGGTATGCCATATCGAAATCCGAGTCCTTTTGACAAGGTTATGGGCTTTTAAAGATGGAAAGAAGGTCCATTTCAGTAAACATTTGCAAAATTAAGATCAATGACATAAAAACGGTCATATTCTTTACCACCTTTAAAGTTATATATTTTAATGCAGATAAAAACATAATCATTCCACAAGCCCATAAAGGTATGCCATATCGAAATACGAGTTCATTTGACCAAGTTATGGGCTTTTAAAGATGGAAGGAAGGCCCATTTCTGTAAACCTTCGCAAAATATAAATCAATGACATAAAAACGGTCATATTTTTTAATACATTTAAAGTTATATATTTTAATGAAGATAAAAACATAATCATTTCTCAAGCCCATAGAGGTATGCCATATCGAAATCCGAGTCCTTTTGACAAGGTTATGGGCTTTTAAAGATGGAAAGAAGGGCCATTTCAGTAAACATTTGCAAAATTAAAATCAATGACATAAAAACGGTTATATTTTTTACTACCTTTAAAGTTATATATTTTAATGCAGATAACAACATAATTATTCCACAAGCCTATAGAGGTATGCCATATCGAAATCCGAGTCCTTTTGACCAGGTTATGGGCTTTTAAAGATGGAAAGAAGGCTCATTTAAGTAAACCTTTGCAAAATTAAAATCAATGACATAAAAACGGTCATATTTTTTAACACCTTTAAAGTTATATATTTTTATGCAGATAAAAACATAATCATTCCACAAGCCCATAAAGGTATGCCATATCGAAATCCGGGTTCATTTGACCAAGTTATGGGCTTTTAAAGATGGAAGGAAGGCCCATTTCTGTAAACCTTCGCAAAATAAAAATCAATGACATAAAAACGGTCATATTTTTTAATACATTTAAAGTTATATATTTTAATGAAGATAACAACATAGTCATTTCTCAAGCCCATAGAGGTATGCCATATCGAAATCCGAGTTCATTTGACCAAGCTATTGGCTTTTAAAGATGGAAAAAAGGCCCATTTCAGTAAACCTTCGCAAAATTAAAATCAATGGTATAAAAACGGTCATATTTTTTAATACATTTAAAGTTATATATTTTAATGCAGATAACAACATAATCATTCCTCCAGCCCATAGAGGTATGCCATATCGAAATCCGAGTCATTTTGACCAAATTATGGGCTTTTAAAGATGGAAAGAAGGCCCATATAAGTACACATTTGCAAAATTAAAATCAATGACATAAAAACGGTCATATTTTTAGTACATTTAAAGTTATATATTTTAATGCAGATAACAATATAAACATTCCACAAGCCCATAAACGTATACCATATCGAAATACGAGTTCATTTGACCAAGTTATTGGCTTTTAAAGATGGAAAGAAGGCCCATTTCAGTAAACCTTCGCAAAATTAAAATCAATGACATAAAAACGGTCATATTTTTTACTACCTCTAAAGTTAAATATTTTAATGCAGATAACAAGAAAATCATTCCACAAGCCCCTAAAGGTATGCCATATCGAAATACGAGTTCATTTGACGAAGTAATTGTTTTTTTTTTTTTTTTTTTTTTTGTAAAAGTGTATATTTATTCAGGATTAACAGGTATACTGCTACCTATGTGGCAGCTTGAGCAGGTTGTAAATATAGGGGATAACAAAGCTTTGGTATACAAAATTATACATTAATTCTTTTCATTTGATATTTAGTTAGACTAGGTGTTAAATATATCTTAATGGAAGGTCATGTGGGTGGTTTCTTTTCAGTCTTCTTCTTGTTGGTCTCCAAATTAGCCTCTTCGCCAGGGAGTTAGGATGAGAGCCAAGGCGTCTGAAGTAGTTTTCAGCATGCGTACGACAAACATCGCCTATCTTTGGGATTTTGAGATCTCTTTCAATATCTCTGGTTCGCATGTACCAGGGGGCATTACACATCGATCTTATAATCTTGCTTTGCGCTACTCGTATTTTGTTTAGATTCGTCTTAGACGCTATGCCGTAGACTTGTAACGCATACTTCCAGATTGGACTGAGAATCGATTTATAAATTCGAACTTTGTGGGACAAAGAGAGCTTATTTCTTGACGAAAGAAGCCAGGACATACTTGCTGCCTTTAAAAGCACTGACTGCTTGATCATGGTTGTGTGCCTCTGGAATGTGAGTCCTCTATCCAAAATCACACCAAGGTACTTATAGTAGGACTCGTGTCGAAGTACAGAACCGAACATGGAAATGCCTGGGCAGTTCTTTGGCCTTGTGGAGAATGTGACGCAAGCACATTTGCTGCAGTTTATGCCTATATTCCATTCTGTTGTCCATTTTTCAAAACGTGATACGTACTCCTGCAGGCCCAAGGTTGCAATGTCTATGCTTGGACTCCTGACCATAACCGCTGTGTCGTCGGCGTATGTTGCGATGAGCATGTCATCATCGTCAACTTCGGTACAACCCCACGAATCTGGCATATCTGACGTAAACAGTGAGTAAAGTGTCGGACCTAGTACACTGCCTTGAGGTACACCCGCTGAGATTGGACGTTTTGACGACTTTTCACCATCGACAACAACACTAAATTTCCTTTCCGATAGGAAGCTCTGAATGAGGAGGAAAAGCTGTGGCGTTAGTAGGATCTTTAGCTTGCTTAGGAGGCCGTCGTGCCATACCCTATCAAAGGCTTGTTGTATATCCATAAACACAGCAACTGTGTACATTTTGCTTTCCATAGCTTCCAGAGCGAAATTGACCACGCGATGGAGCTGTTCAGGTGTGCCGTGACTTTTTCGGAAACCAAACTGCCACTTAGGAATAGCTCTGCTCACACTTTCTAGTCCAAGGATCCGATCCAGTATCACTCTTTCCATCATTTTGCCCAATGCAGGTAAGAGACTTATTGGCCTGTATGCATCGACTTCGGTGGGTTGCTTTCCAGGCTTGGGGATCATCGTGATAATGGCACTTTTCCATGAACTTGGGTAATGACTCAGCCTTAGGAAGCTGTTGAACAACAGGACTATAAATAGCAGAGCTTTGGTGGAAAGAATCTTGAGCGTTTTGTTGTCTAAAAGGTCCTCGCCTGGGGCTTTTTTGTTTTTGAGCTTTCCGATCTGTGTCACAACTTCTTCTAGGGTAACAGGCTTTGTGGGAAGAGCCATTTGAAAAGGCCTGTCCAGACGCATTTGCACAAGCATACGATTTTCCATCGGAGTTAGGTTTAACGGCTTGAATCTGTTCTCTAGATTGTCAGCAAAGATATCAGCCTTCTGCTGACTGGAGCCACACCAACCACCAGCGGGATTTCTGATAGGAGCCTTTGGGGTAACCTGTCTCTTAAATCGATTCGTTAGCTTCCATAGAGAGTAGTTAGTCGATGCATCCGGTCCCGCATTTTCCAACATATGGTCAATTTGATCTTGCTTGTTCTTTTTCAGGACTTTGCTTAGGCGATTTGAAAGCCTTTTGTAGATGTTGTAGACGCGCATATCTCCAGTTCTTGTGTATTCTCGACGAACTCTTCTTTTTAGCTGTATAAGAACTAAAGCATTTTGTGGGAGCAAATTGCTTCTACTTTGATCCGGAGGTTGCCTTTGTTCCGGGGTAGCAGCAGTAGCAGCAGTGTATATTTGCTCCATAAAAGCCGTTACCGCATCTTCAAGATCACCTGGATGGTTAATAACAGTGTTGAGATTTATACTTCTGTCCAGAGTTTCCTTAAACTTTTCAACGGAGGAGCCGGGCGGTAGTAATGGTTTTCTTTTGGCCTTGTATTGAGGTGTTTGACTAAGCGTTGCAACAATTGACAGATGGTCGGAAGATAACTCGTATTTTGTTTCGATCGAGAGTTGATTTAGTTGTACTCCATTTACGATGAAAAAGTCAAGAGCTGTTGGCGTAAGCCTAGTATTCGACGAATAAAAGGTAGGTCCCCCAGTAGCTAGAATTTGGCAAGAGCTAGAAACTATGGCCTCTTGAAGACGCCTTCCCCGACAACAAGACCTTAAATTGCCCCACCATTGATGCTTGGCGTTAAAGTCGCCTCCAGCCAAGAATTTCGGGCCCAGAGACGCTAGTAGCTGGTCAAAATCGTTCTTTGTCCAGGGCTCGCTGGGAGGAAGATACAACGACGCTATTTTAAGGACCCCTCCATTTGTTGGAATATCAAGACTAGCTAGCTGTAACTCAGTTCGCGTTGTGGACTCAGTCTGGGTGTGAATAATGTTGGTCTTGATGAGGATAGCAGAACCGCCTTTAGCGGTATTGCTAGGATGATTGGCAAAGTATTGGTCATAGCCAGGAAGGTACATTTTAAGACCGGGACGCATATGAGTCTCAGTAATGAGCATTATGTCTATTGAGTTGTCAATAAGGAAAAGACGAAGTTCTTCGCTTTTTTTAACTATTCCTCTTGCATTCCATAATCCGATTTTGATAGCTGAGAATGTCATTTTCTAGAAATAAGAACCTGAACTAGATCGCGAAAAGCCTTGTTCGACTCAATCGTTTCCATGACTAGCTTGAAAAGTTGATCCAGCCTAGCGTTTATATCAAATATTGCCTTCTCCAAGGTAGACAAATTTCGGTTTGGGTTGCGGTCAACTTCAGGTACATGTGCAACAGTCTGCCTAGCTGCAGCGCTGGTGTTGCTCGGAAGGCTATTTCTTGCCATATCTGCATAAGATACGCCATCTCTGGTAGCTGACATGGAAAATAGTTGACCGTGTCTGCTTTCGTTCGTCCTACTGGTCGTCGTGTTCCTTTGACTTACTCCAGCTTTTAGTTTTTGGCTTAGTTCCATCCTAACTTTGCAGCCCTTAAAACCTGCAGGGTGATTTTCTCCGCAGTTTGCACACATGCATTGGTTGTTGAGATGTGACTCACACGATTTGGAGTTGGTAGGATGATCTCCGGCACAATTCCCACAAACAGGCTTTATAAAACAACAATTTTGAGTGTGTCCAAAATTTTGGCATTTATAACACTGGACGAGGTCCTTATTACGAGTGGCCTTTTCCACAGTAACTCTGTGCCTTCCAATTTGCTTAATCTTTAACGACTCGGTGACATTTGGCGACATCTTGAGATTGACATAGAACAAATTTTGCCTTTCATCATTAGTTACGTCGGACATAGTCCCGCGCAAGCCAGGCTTTCTTGGGCAGTAAATATTTGCAACGTTGAAGCCTTTGTCCGTGAAGCAACGCTCTATTTCCTCCTTAGGGACTGTCGAGTGTATGTTCCTTATCACCAGCTTAAATGGCTTGTCCTCACGGAGTTGATGATGCCAAAACTCGCAATTCAAAGCAGTCAGGCTACGAACTACCTTGCGGAAAGAATCCGCACTGTCAGTGTATATGCGAGTAATTCCGAATTTGGATGTACGTATCTCATACTTATCTGCAGAGATGATTTCATCTAGGGTTCGTTCTAGAGTGAGGATAATAGTAACTTTTGGAACACATATGGGCGGAGGTTTCGGCTTCATCAAATCAGGTTGGCTTGAACTTTGAGCTTGGCTATTGGGATCAAACGTCTCCTCATTTGTCTCCATCTCCTCAATAGAGTTAACTTCCTCAGCTAAAGGGGCGAAGCGGTTGTTGCGAAGTCCATTGGACGTCGAAGCCTGACTGGACTTACCGATTTTGGCATTATTTACATTTGCTTTGCTCTTCTTTATGTTGGCTGGTTCCTTACTGCAGTTTGAAGGGTTCCGTTTCCTGCGAAGAGAAGTACTTGGTGCTTGAAACGAGCACCCGATAGGGGGCACTGTTGAGAAGTTATTAACCCCCAAAGACAATTCTGCTGTAGAAACTGGAGTCATACATGAAGAAGCTGCAACGGTGTAAGTGGTGGTGCCAGAACTGGCACTTGTTGCTGTAACAGTGTTAGTTACAGGTGTTGCTGAGCTGGTTTTAACAGCATCTGCGTTTTGTTGCCGTAGAGTGTCCAAATGCCGTCGAGCCAAATCTCTTGCAAGCTTGACTCGTAGTTCCGCTGGAGATTGGCCAGCGATTTCCTTCATCTTCTCAAATCCGGACAGCTCTTTCGAGAGCAGCGGATAAGAAGGTGTGTTGTTGTCCATTTATTAATTTACTATATTTTCGATTAGGAAAATAATAGAAATCAAATACAATAAATTCAAAGTCTTTACTTCTTATCTCCCGCTGGGCAGTGGGTGCACAAGCGAGAGACAAGACCTAGCCCAATGGGCAAAGTCGTACACAACGCTTACACTTTCGCTCGGGTGATAAATTGATCGAGCTCAGTAAAGACACCGGCGGGCGGTGTCTAAAAATAGATTGCGCGCAGATAAGCACAACAAAAGAAGTCCGAGATCACTCTCTGGTTGCTGATTAGAAGCTTAACACGACCGTACGAAACCAATGCATAAGCTCGACTGACGAAGTAATTGGCTTTTAAAGATGGAAAGAAGGCCCATTTCAGTAAACCTTCGCAAAATTAAAATCAATCACATAAAAACGGTCATATTTTTTACTACCTTTACAGTTATATATTTTAATGCAGATAGCAACATAATTATTCCACAAGCCTATAAAGGTATGCCATATCGAAATCCGAGTCCATTTGACCAAGTTATGGGCCTTTAAAGATGGAAAGAAGGCCCATTTCAGTAAACCTTCGCAAAATTAAAATCAATGACATAAAAACGGTCATATTTTTTACTACCTTTACAGTTATATATTTTAATGCAGATAACAACATAATTATTCCACAAGCCTATAAAGGTATGCCATATCGAAATCCGAGCTCATATGACTAAGTTATGGGCCTTTAAAGATGGAAAGAAGGCCCATTTCAGTAAACCTTCGCAAAATTAAAATCAATGACATAAAAACGGTTATATATTTTAAAGCAGATAACAACATAATCATTCCACAAGCCCATAGAGGTATGCCATATCGAAATCCGCGTCCTTTTGACCAGGTTATGGGCTTTTAAAGATGGAAAGAAGGCCCATTTCAGTAAACCTTTGCAAAATTAAAATCAATGACATTAAAACGGTCAAATTTTTTACTACCTTTAAAGTTTAATATTTTAATGCAGATAACAACAAAATCTTTCCACAAGCCCCTGAATGCATGCCATATCGAAATACGAGTTCATTTGACCAAGTTATTGGCTTTTAAAGATGGAAGGAAGGCCAATTTCAGTAAACCTTCGCAAAATTAGAATCAATACATAAAAACGGTCATATTTTTTACTTTCTTTAAAGATATATATTTTAATGCAGATAACAACATAATCATTCCACAAGCCCATAAAGGTATGCCATATCGAAATCCGAGTTCATTTGACTAAGTTTTGGGCTTTTAAATATGTAAAGAAGGCACATTACAGTAAACCTTTGCAAAATTAAAATCAATGACATTAAAACGGTCATATTTTTTACTACCTTTAAAGTTTAATATTTTAATGCAGATAACAACAAAATCATTCCACAAGCCCCTAAAGGTATGCCATATCGAAATACGAGTTCATTTGACCAAGTTATTGGCTTTTAAAGATGGAAAAAAGGCCCATTTCAGTAAACCTTCGCAAAATTAAAATCAATGTCATAAAAACGGTCATATTTTTTACTACCTTTAAAGTTATTTATTTTAATGCAGATAACAACATAATTCTTAAACAAGCCCATAGAGGTATGCCATATCGAAATCCGAGTCCTTTTGACCAAGTTATGGGCTTTTAAAGATGTAAAGAAGGCCCATTTCAGTAAACCTTCGCAAAATTAAAATCAATGACATAAAAACGGTAATATCTTTTACTACCTTTAAAGTTATATATTTTAATGCAGATAACAACATAATCATTCCACAAGCCCATAGAGGTATGCCATATCGAAATCCGAGTCCTTTTGACCAAGTTATGGGCCTTTAAAGATGGAAAGAAGGCCCATTACAGTAAACCTTTTCAAAATTAAAATCAATGACATAATAACGGTCATATGTTTTACTACCTTTAAAGTTTAATATTTTAATGCAGATAACAACAAAATCATTCTACAAGCCCCTAAAGGTATGCCATATCGAAATACGAGTTCATTTGACCAAGTTATTGGCTTTTAAAGATGGAAAGAAGGCCCATTTCAGTAAACCTTCGCAAAATTAAAATCAATGACATAAAAACGGTCATATTTTTAACTACCTTTAAAGCTATATATTTTAATGCAGATAACAACATAATCATTCCACAAGCCCCTAAGGGTATGCCATATCGAGATCCGAGTTCATTTGACTAAGTTATGGACTTTTAAAGATGGAAAAAAGGCCCATTTCAGTAAACCTTCGCAAAATTAAAATCAATGTCATAAAAACGGTCATATTTTTTACTACCTTTAAAGTTATATATTTTAATGCAGATAACAACATAATTCTTAAACAAGCCCATAGAGGTATGCCATATCGAAATCCGAGTCCTTTTGACCAAGTTATGGGCTTTTAAAGATGTAAAGAAGGCCCATTTCAGTAAACCTTCTCAAAATTAAAATCAATGACATAAAAACGGTCATATTTTTTACTACCTTTAAAGTTATATATTTTAATGCAGATAACAACATAATCATTCCACAAGCCCATAGAGGTATGCCATATCGAAATCCGAGTCCTTTTGACCAAGTTATGGGCCTTTAAAGATGGAAAGAAGGCCCATTACAGTAAACCTTTTCAAAATTAAAATCAATGACATGATAACGGTCATATGTTTTACTACCTTTAAAGTTTAATATTTTAATGCAGATAACAACAAAATCATTCCACAAGCCCCTAAAGGTATGCCATATCGAAATACGAGTTCATTTGACCAAGTTATTGGCTTTTAAAGATGGAAAGAAGGCCCATTTCAGTAAACCTTCGCAAAATTAAAATCAATGACATAAAAACGGTCATATTTTTAACTACCTTTAAAGCTATATATTTTAATGCAGATAACAACATAATCATTCCACAAGCCCCTAAGGGTATGCCATATCGAGATCCGAGTTCATTTGACTAAGTTATGGACTTTTAAATATGTAAAGAAGGTCCATTTCAGTAAACCTTCGCAAAATTAAAATCAATGACATAAAAACGGTAATATCTTTTACTACCTTTAAAGTTATATATTTTAATGAAGATAACAACATAATCATTCCACAAGCCCATAGAGGTATGCCATATCGAAATCCGAGTCCTTTTGACAAGGTTATGGGCTTTTAAAGATGGAAAGAAGGCCCATTTCAGTAAACATTTGCAAAATTAAGATCAATGACATAAAAACGGTCATATTCTTTACCACCTTTAAAGTTATATATTTTAATGCAGATAAAAACATAATCATTCCACAAGCCCATAAAGGTATGCCATATCGAAATACGAGTTCATTTGACCAAGTTATGGGCTTTTAAAGATGGAAGGAAGGCCCATTTCTGTAAACCTTCGCAAAATATAAATCGATGACATAAAAACGGTCATATTTTTTAATACATTTAAAGTTATATATTTTAGTGAAGATAAAAACATAATCATTTCTCAAGCCCATAGAGGTATGCCATATCGAAATCCGAGTCCTTTTGACAAGGTTATGGGCTTTTAAAGATGGAAAGAAGGCCCATTTCAGTTAACATTTGCAAAATTAAAATCAATGACATAAAAACGGTCATATTTTTTACTACCTTTAAAGTTATATATTTTAATGCAGATAACAACATAATCATTCCACAAGCCTATAGAGGTATGCCATATCGAAATCCGAGTCCTTTTGACCAGGTTATGGGCTTTTAAAGATGGAAAGAAGGCCCATTTAAGTAAACCTTTGCAAAATTAAAATCAATGACATAAAAACGGTCATATTTTTTAACACCTTTAAAGTTATATATTTTTATGCAGATAAAAACATAATCATTCCACAAGCCCATAAAGGTATGCCATATCGAAATCCGAGTTCATTTGACCAAGTTATGGGCTTTTAAAGATGGAAGGAAGGCCCATTTCTGTTAACCTTCGCAAAATAAAAATCAATGACATAAAAACGGTCATATTTTTTAACACCTTTAAAGTTATATATTTTAATGAAGATAACAACATTATCATTTCTCAAGCCCATAGAGGTATGCCATATCGAAATCCGAGTTCATTTGACCAAGCTATTGGCTTTTAAAGATGGAAAGAAGGCCCATTTCAGTAAGCCTTTGCAAAATTAAAATCAATGACATTAAAACGGTTATATGTTTTACTACCTTTAAAACTATATAGTTTAATGCAGATAAAAACATAATCATTCCACGAGCCCATAAAGGTATGCCATATCGAAATCCGAGTTCATTTTACCAAGTTATGGGTTTTTAAAGATGGAAAGAAGGCCCATTTAAGTAAACCTTTGCAAAATTAAAATCAATGACATAAAAACGGTCATATTTTTTAACACCTTTAAAGTTATATATTTTAATGAAGATAACAACATTATCATTTCTCAAGCCCATAGAGGTATGCCATATCGAAATCCGAGTTCATTTGACCAAGCTATTGGCTTTTAAAGATGGAAAGAAGGCCCATTTCAGTAAACCTTCGCAAAATTAAAATCAATGGTATAAAAACGGTCATATTTTTTAATACATTTAAAGTTATATATTTTAATGCAGATAATAATATAAACATTCCACAAGCCCATAAACGTATACCATATCGAAATACGAGTTCATTTGACCAAGTTATTGGCTTTTAAAGATGAAAGAAGGCCCATTTCAGTAAACCTTCGGAAAATTAAAATCAATGACATAAAAACGGTCATATTTTTTACTACCTCTAAAGTTAAATATTTTAATGCAGATAACAAGAAAATCATTCCACAAGCCCCTAAAGGTATGCCATATCGAAATACGAGTTCATTTGACGAAGTAATTGGCTTTTAAAGATGGAAAGAAGGCCCATTTCAGTAAACCTTCGCAAAATTAAAATCAATCACATAAAAACGGTCATATTTTTAACTACCTTTACAGTTATATATTTTAATGCAGATAACAACATAATTATTCCACAAGCCTATAAAGGTATGCCATATCGAAATCCGAGCTCATTTGACTAAGTTATGGGCCTTTAAAGATGGAAAGAAGGCCCATTTCAGTAAACCTTCGCAAAATTAAAATCAATGACATAAAAACGGTTATATATTTTAATGCAGATAACAACATAATCATTCCACAAGCCCATAGAGGTATGCCATATCGAAATCCGCGTCCTTTTGACCAGGTTATGGGCTTTTAAAGATGGAAAGAAGGCCCATTTCAGTAAACCTTTGCAAAATTAAAATCAATGACATTAAAACGGTCAAATTTTTTACTACCTTTAAAGTTTAATATTTTAATGCAGATAACAACAAAATCATTCCACAAGCCCCTGAATGCATGCCATATCGAAATACGAGTTCATTTGACCAAGTTATTGGCTTTTAAAGATGGAAGGAAGGCCAATTTCAGTAAACCTTCGCAAAATTAGAATCAATACATAAAAACGGTCATATTTTTTACTTTCTTTAAAGATATATATTTTAATGCAGATAACAACATAATCATTCCACAAGCCCATAAAGGTATGCCATATCGAAATCCGAGTTCGTTTGACTAAGTTTTGGGCTTTTAAATATGTAAAGAAGGCACATTACAGTAAACCTTTGCAAAATTAAAATCAATGACATTAAAACGGTCATATTTTTTACTACCTTTAAAGTTTAATATTTTAATGCAGATAACAACAAATTCATTCCACAAGCCCCTAAAGGTATGCCATATCGAAATACGAGTTCATTTGACCAAGTTATTGGCTTTTAAAGATGGAAAAAAGGCCCATTTCAGTAAACCTTCGCAAAATTAAAATCAATGTCATAAAAACGGTCATATTTTTTACTACCTTTAAAGTTATATATTTTAATGCAGATAACAACATAATTCTTAAACAAGCCCATAGAGGTATGCCATATCGAAATCCGAGTCCTTTTGACCAAGTTATGGGCTTTTAAAGATGTAAAGAAGGCCCATTTCAGTAAACCTTCGCAAAATTAAAATCAATGACATAAAAACGGTCATATTTTTTACTACCTTTAAAGTTATATATTTTAATGCAGATAACAACATAATCATTCCACAAGCCCATAGAGGTATGCCATATCGAAATCCGAGTCCTTTTGACCAAGTTATGGGCCTTTAAAGATGGAAAGAAGGCCCATTACAGTAAACCTTTTCAAAATTAAAATCAATGACATAATAACGGTCATATGTTTTACTACCTTTAAAGTTTAATATTTTAATGCAGATAACAACAAAATCATTCCACAAGCCCCTAAAGGTATGCCATATCGAAATACGAGTTCATTTGACCAAGTTATTGGCTTTTAAAGATGGAAAGAAGGCCCATTTCAGTAAACCTTCGCAAAATTAAAATCAATGACATAAAAACGGTCATATTTTTAACTACCTTTAAAGCTATATATTTTAATGCAGATAACAACATAATCATTCCACAAGCCCCTAAGGGTATGCCATATCGAGATCCGAGTTCACTTGACTAAGTTATGGACTTTTAAAGATGGAAAAAAGGCCCATTTCAGTAAACCTTCGCAAAATTAAAATCAATGTCATAAAAACGGTCATATTTTTTACTACCTTTAAAGTAATATATTTTAATGCAGATAACAACATAATTCTTAAACAAGCCCATAGAGGTATGCCATATCGAAATCCGAGTCCTTTTGACCAAGTTATGGGCTTTTAAAGATGTAAAGAAGGCCCATTTCAGTAAACCTTCTCAAAATTAAAATCAATGACATAAAAACGGTCATATTTTTTACTACCTTTAAAGTTATATATTTTAATGCAGATAACAACATAATCATTCCACAAGCCCATAGAGGTATGCCATATCGAAATCCGAGTCCTTTTGACCAAGTTATGGGCCTTTAAAGATGGAAAGAAGGCCCATTACAGTAAACCTTTTCAAAATTAAAATCAATGACATGATAACGGTCATATGTTTTACTACCTTTAAAGTTTAATATTTTAATGCAGATAACAACAAAATCATTCCACAAGCCCCTAAAGGTATGCCATATCGAAATACGAGTTCATTTGACCAAGTTATTGGCTTTTAAAGATGGAAAGAAGGCCCATTTCAGTAAACCTTCGCAAAATTAAAATCAATGACATAAAAACGGTCATATTTTTAACTACCTTTAAAGCTATATATTTTAATGCAGATAACAACATAATCATTCCACAAGCCCCTAAGGGTATGCCATATCGAGATCCGAGTTCATTTGACTAAGTTATGGACTTTTAAATATGTAAAGAAGGTCCATTTCAGTAAACCTTCGCAAAATTAAAATCAATGACATAAAAACGGTAATATTTTTTACTACCTTTAAAGTTATATATTTTAATGAAGATAACAACATAATCATTCCACAAGCCCATAGAGGTATGCCATATCGAAATCCGAGTCCTTTTGACAAGGTTATGGGCTTTTAAAGATGGAAAGAAGGCCCATTTCAGTAAACATTTGCAAAATTAAGATCAATGACATAAAAACGGTCATATTCTTTACCACCTTTAAAGTTATATATTTTAATGCAGATAAAAACATAATCATTCCACAAGCCCATAAAGGTATGCCATATCGAAATACGAGTTCATTTGACCAAGTTATGGGCTTTTAAAGATGGAAGGAAGGCCCATTTCTGTAAACCTTCGCAAAATATAAATCGATGACATAAAAACGGTCATATTTTTTAATACATTTAAAGTTATATATTTTAATGAAGATAAAAACATAATCATTTCTCAAGCCCATAGAGGTATGCCATATCGAAATCCGAGTCCTTTTGACAAGGTTATGGGCTTTTAAAGATGGAAAGAAGGCCCATTTCAGTTAACATTTGCAAAATTAAAATCAATGACATAAAAACGGTCATATTTTTTACTACCTTTAAAGTTATATATTTTAATGCAGATAACAACATAATCATTCCACAAGCCTATAGAGGTATGCCATATCGAAATCCGAGTCCTTTTGACCAGGTTATGGGCTTTTAAAGATGGAAAGAAGGCCCATTTAAGTAAACCTTTGCAAAATTAAAATCAATGACATAAAAACGGTCATATTTTTTAACACCTTTAAAGTTATATATTTTTATGCAGATAAAAACATAATCATTCCACAAGCCCATAAAGGTATGCCATATCGAAATCCGAGTTCATTTGACCAAGTTATGGGCTTTTAAAGATGGAAGGAAGGCCCATTTCTGTTAACCTTCGCAAAATAAAAATCAATGACATAAAAACGGTCATATTTTTTAATACATTTAAAGTTATATATTTTAATGAAGATAACAACATTATCATTTCTCAAGCCCATAGAGGTATGCCATATCGAAATCCGAGTTCATTTGACCAAGCTATTGGCTTTTAAAGATGGAAAGAAGGCCCATTTCAGTAAACCTTCGCAAAATTAAAATCAATGGTATAAAAACGGTCATATTTTTTAATACATTTAAAGTTATATATTTTAATGCAGATAATAATATAAACATTCCACAAGCCCATAAACGTATACCATATCGAAATACGAGTTCATTTGACCAAGTTATTGGCTTTTAAAGATGAAAGAAGGCCCATTTCAGTAAACCTTCGGAAAATTAAAATCAATGACATAAAAACGGTCATATTTTTTACTACCTCTAAAGTTAAATATTTTAATGCAGATAACAAGAAAATCATTCCACAAGCCCCTAAAGGTATGCCATATCGAAATACGAGTTCATTTGACGAAGTAATTGGCTTTTAAAGATGGAAAGAAGGCCCATTTCAGTAAACCTTCGCAAAATTAAAATCAATCACATAAAAACGGTCATATTTTTAACTACCTTTACAGTTATATATTTTAATGCAGATAACAACATAATTATTCCACAAGCCTATAAAGGTATGCCATATCGAAATCCGAGCTCATTTGACTAAGTTATGGGCCTTTAAAGATGGAAAGAAGGCCCATTTCAGTAAACCTTCGCAAAATTAAAATCAATGACATTAAAACGGTTATATATTTTAATGCAGATAGCAACATAATCATTCCACAAGCCCATAGAGGTATGCCATATCGAAATCCGCGTCCTTTTGACCAGGTTATGGGCTTTTAAAGATGGAAAGAAGGCCCATTTCAGTAAACCTTTGCAAAATTAAAATCAATGACATTAAAACGGTCAAATTTTTTACTACCTTTAAAGTTTAATATTTTAATGCAGATAACAACAAAATCATTCCACAAGCCCCTGAATGCATGCCATATCGAAATACGAGTTCATTTGACCAAGTTATTGGCTTTTAAAGATGGAAGGAAGGCCAATTTCAGTAAACCTTCGCAAAATTAGAATCAATACATAAAAACGGTCATATTTTTTACTTTCTTTAAAGATATATATTTTAATGCAGATAACAACATAATCATTCCACAAGCCCATAAAGGTATGCCATATCGAAATCCGAGTTCATTTGACTAAGCTTTGGGCTTTTAAATATGTAAAGAAGGCACATTACAGTAAACCTTTGCAAAATTAAAATCAATGACATTAAAACGGTCATATTTTTTACTACCTTTAAAGTTTAATATTTTAATGCAGATAACAACAAAATCATTCCACAAGCCCCTAAAGGTATGCCATATCGAAATACGAGTTCATTTGACCAAGTTATTGGCTTTTAAAGATGGAAAAAAGGCCCATTTCAGTAAACCTTCGCAAAATTAAAATCAATGTCATAAAAACGGTCATATTTTTTACTACCTTTAAAGTTATATATTTTAATGCAGATAACAACATAATTCTTAAACAAGCCCATAGAGGTATGCCCTATCGAAATCCGAGTCCTTTTGACCAAGTTATGGGCTTTTAAAGATGTAAAGAAGGCCCATTTCAGTAAACCTTCGCAAAATTAAAATCAATGACATAAAAACGGTCATATTTTTTACTACCTTTAAAGTTATATATTTTAATGCAGATATCAACATAATCATTCCACAAGCCCATAGAGGTATGCCATATCGAAATCCGAGTTCATTTGACCAAGTTATTGGCTTTTAAAGATGGAAGGAAGGCCAATTTCAGTAAACCTTCGCAAAATTAGAATCAATACATAAAAACGGTCATATTTTTTACTTTCTTTAAAGATATATATTTTAATGCAGATAACAACATAATCATTCCACAAGCCCATAAAGGTATGCCATATCGAAATCCGAGTTCATTTGACTAAGTTTTGGGCTTTTAAATATGTAAAGAAGGCCCATTACAGTAAACCTTTTCAAAATTAAAATCAATGACATAATAACGGTCATATGTTTTACTACCTTTAAAGTTTAATATTTTAATGCAGATAACAACAAAATCATTCCACAAGCCCCTAAAGGTATGCCATATCGAAATACGAGTTCATTTGACCAAGTTATTGGCTTTTAAAGATGGAAAGAAGGCCCATTTCAGTAAACCTTCGCAAAATTAAAATCAATGACATTAAAACGGTCATATTTTTTACTACCTTTAAAGCTATATATTTTAATGCAGATAACAACATAATCATTCCACAAGCCCCTAAGGGTATGCCATATCGAGATCCGAGTTCATTTGACTAAGTTATGGGCTTTTAAATATGTAAAGAAGGTCGATTTCAGTAAACCTTCGCAAAACTAAAATCAATGACATAAAAACGGTCATATTTTTTACTACCTTTAAAGTTATATATTTTAATGAAGATAACAACATAATCATTCCACAAGCCCATAGAGGTATGCCATATCGAAATCCGAGTCCTTTTGACAAGGTTATGGGCTTTTAAAGATGGAAAGAAGGCCCATTTCAGTAAATATTTGCAAAATTAAGATCAATGACATAAAAACGGTCATATTCTTTACCACCTTTAAAGTTATATATTTTAATGCAGATAAAAACATAATCATTCCACAAGCCCCTAAAGGTGTGCCATATCGAAATCCGAGTTCATTTGACCAAGTTATGGGCTTTTAAAGATGGAAGGAAGGCCCATTTCTGTAAACCTTCGCAAAATATAAATCAATGACATAAAAACGGTCATATTTTTTAATACATTTAAAGTTATATATTTTAATGAAGATAACAACATAATCATTTCTCAAGCCCATAGAGGTATGCCATATCGAAATCCGAGTTCATTTGACCAAGCTATTGGCTTTTAAAGATGGAAAGAAGGCCCATTTCAGTAAACCTTCGCAAAATTAAAATCACTGATATAAAAACGGTCATATTTTTTAATACATTTAAAGTTATATATTTTAATGCAGATAACAACATAATCATTCCTCAAGCCCATAGAGGTATGCCATATCGAAATCCGAGTCATTTTGACCAAATTATGGGCTTTTAAAGATGGAAAGAAGGCCCATTTCAGTAAACATTTGCGAAATTAAAATCAATGACATAAAAACGGTCATATTTTTAGTACATTTAAAGTTATATATTTTAATGCAGATAACAATATAAACATTCCACAAGCCCATAAACGTATACCATATCGAAATACGAATTCATTTGACCAAGTTTTAAAGATGAAAGAAGGCCCATTTCAGTAAACCTTCGGAAAATTAAAATCAATGACATAAAAACGGTCATATTTTTTACTACATCCAAGGTTAAATATTTTAATGCAGATAACAAGAAAATCATTCCACAAGCCCCTAAAGGTATGCCATATCGAAATACGAGTTCATTTGACCAAGTAATTGGCTTTTTAAGATGGAAAGAAGGCCCATTTCAGTAAACCTTTCCAAAATTAAAATCAATGACATTAAAACGGTCATATTATTTACTACCTTTAAAGTTTAATATTTTAATGCAGATAACAACAAAATCATTCCACAAGCCCCTAAAGGTATGCCATATCGAAATACGAGTTCATTTGACCAAGTAATTGGCTTTTAAAGATGGAAAAAAGGCCCATTTCAGTAAACCTTCGCAAAATTAAAATCAATGTCATAAAAACGGTCATATTTTTTACTACCTTTAAAGTTATATATTTTAATGCAGATAACAACATAATTCTTAAACAAGCCCATAGAGGTATGCCATATCGAAATCCGAGTCCTTTTGACCAAGTTATAGGCTTTTAAAGATGGAAAGAAGGCCCATTTCAGTAAATCTTCGCAAAATTAAAATCAATGACATAAAAACGGTCATATTTTTTACTACCTTTAAAGTTATATATTTTAATGCAGATAACAACATAATCATTCCACAAGCCCATAGAGTTATGCCATATCGAAATCCGAGTCCTTTTGACCAAGTTATTGGCTTTTAAAGATGGAAAGAAGGCCCATTTCAGTAAACCTTCGCAAAATTAAAATCAATGACATAAAAACGGTCATATTTTTTACTACCTTTAAAGCTATATATTTTAATGCAGATAACAACATAATCATTCCACAAGCCCCTAAGGGTATGCCATATCAAAATCCGAGTTCATTTGACAAGGTTATGGGCTTTTAAAGATGGAAAGAAGGCCCATTTCAGTAAACCTTCGCAAAACTAAAATCAATGAAATAAAAAACATTCAAATTTTTTACTACCTTTAAAGTTATATATTTTAATGAAGATAACAACATAATCATTCCACAAGCCCATAGAGGTATGCCATATCGAAATCGGAGTCCTTTTGACAAGGTTATGGGCTTTTAAAGATGGAAAGAAGGCCCATTTCAGTAAACATTTGCAAAATTAAAATCAATGACATAAAAACGGTCATATTTTTTACTACCTTTAAAGTTATATATTTTAATGCAGATAACAACATAATCATTCCACAAGCCTATAGAGGTATGCCATATCGAAATCCGAGTCCTTTTGACCAGGTTATGGGCTTTTAAAGATGGAAAGAAGGCCCATTTAACTAAACCTTTGCAAAATTAAAATCAATGACATAAAAACGGTCATATTTTTTAACACCTTTAAAGTTATATATTTTTATGCAGATAAAAACATAATCATTCCACAAGCCCATAAAGGTATGCCATATCGAAATCCGGGTTCATTTGACCAAGTTATGGGCTCTTAAAGATGGAAGGAAGGCCCATTTCTGTAAACCTTCGCAAAATTAGAATCAATACATAAAAACGGTCATATTTTTTACTTTCTTTAAAGATATATATTTTAATGCAGATAACAACATAATCATTCCACAAGCCCATAAAGGTATGCCATATCGAAATCCGAGTTCATTTGACTAAGTTTTGGGCTTTTAAATATGTAAAGAAGGCCCATTACAGTAAACCTTTTCAAAATTAAAATCAATGACATAATAACGGTCATATGTTTTACTACCTTTAAAGTTTAATATTTTAATGCAGAGAACAACAAAATCATTCCACAAGCCCCTAAAGGTATGCCATATCGAAATACGAGTTCATTTGACCAAGTTATTGGCTTTTAAAGATGGAAAGAAGGCCCATTTCAGTAAACCTTCGCAAAATTAAAATCAATGACATTAAAACGGTCATATTTTTTACTACCTTTAAAGCTATATATTTTAATGCAGATAACAACATAATCATTCCACAAGCCCCTAAGGGTATGCCATATCGAGATCCGAGTTCATTTGACTAAGTTATGGGCTTTTAAATATGTAAAGAAGGTCCATTTCAGTAAACCTTCGCAAAATTAAAATCAATGACATAAAAACGGTCATATTTTTTACTACCTTTAAAGTTATATATTTTAATGAAGATAACAACATAATCATTCCACAAGCCCATAGAGGTATGCCATATCGAAATCCGAGTCCTTTTGACAAGGTTATGGGCTTTTAAAGATGGAAAGAAGGCCCATTTCAGTAAATATTTGCAAAATTAAGATCAATGACATAAAAACGGTCATATTCTTTACCACCTTTAAAGTTATATATTTTAATGCAGATAAAAACATAATCATTCCACAAGCCCCTAAAGGTGTGCCATATCGAAATCCGAGTTCATTTGACCAAGTTATGGGCTTTTAAAGATGGAAGGAAGGCCCATTTCTGTAAACCTTCGCAAAATATAAATCAATGACATAAAAACGGTCATATTTTTTAATACATTTAAAGTTATATATTTTAATGAAGATAACAACATAATCATTTCTCAAGCCCATAGAGGTATGCCATATCGAAATCCGAGTTCATTTGACCAAGCTATTGGCTTTTAAAGATGGAAAGAAGGCCCATTTCAGTAAACCTTCGCAAAATTAAAATCACTGATATAAAAACGGTCATATTTTTTAATACATTTAAAGTTATATATTTTAATGCAGATAACAACATTATCATTCCTCATGCCCATAGAGGTATGCCATATCGAAATCCGAGTCATTTTGACCAAATTATGGGCTTTTAAAGGTGGAAAGAAGGCCCATTTCAGTAAACATTTGCGAAATTAAAATCAATGACATAAAAACGGTCATATTTTTAGTACATTTAAAGTTATATATTTTAATGCAGATAACAATATAAACATTCCACAAGCCCATAAACGTATACCATATCGAAATACGAATTCATTTGACCAAGTTTTAAAGATGAAAGAAGGCCCATTTCAGTAAACCTTCGGAAAATTAAAATCAATGACATAAAAACGGTCATATTTTTTACTACCTCCAAGGTTAAATATTTTAATGCAGATAACAAGAAAATCATTCCACAAGCCCCTAAAGGTATGCCATATCGAAATACGAGTTCATTTGACCAAGTAATTGGCTTTTCAAGATGGAAAGAAGGCCCATTTCAGTAAACCTTTCCAAAATTAAAATCAATGACATTAAAACGGTCATATTATTTACTACCTTTAAAGTTTAATATTTTAATGCAGATAACAACAAAATCATTCCACAAGCCCCTAAAGGTATGCCATATCGAAATACGAGTTCATTTGACCAAGTAATTGGCTTTTAAAGATGGAAAAAAGGCCCATTTCAGTAAACCTTCGCAAAATTAAAATCAATGTCATAAAAACGGTCATATTTTTTACTACCTTTAAAGTTATATATTTTAATGCAGATAACAACATAATTCTTAAACAAGCCCATAGAGGTATGCCATATCGAAATCCGAGTCCTTTTGACCAAGTTATAGGCTTTTAAAGATGTAAAGAAGGCCCATTTCAGTAAATCTTCGCAAAATTAAAATCAATGACATAAAAACGGTCATATTTTTTACTACCTTTAAAGTTATATATTTTAATGCAGATAACAACATAATCATTCCACAAGCCCATAGAGTTATGCCATATCGAAATCCGAGTCCTTTTGACCAAGTTATTGGCTTTTAAAGATGGAAAGAAGGCCCATTTCAGTAAACCTTCGCAAAATTAAAATCAATGACATAAAAACGGTCATATTTTTTACTACCTTTAAAGCTATATATTTTAATGCAGATAACAACATAATCATTCCACAAGCCCCTAAGGGTATGCCATATCAAAATCCGAGTTCATTTGACAAGGTTATGGGCTTTTAAGGATGGAAAGAAGGCCCATTTCAGTAAACCTTCGCAAAATTAAAATCAATGACAAAAAAACGGTCAAATTTTTTACTACCTTTAAAGTTATATATTTTAATGAAGATAACAACATAATCATTCCACAAGCCCATAGAGGTATGCCATATCGAAATCGGAGTCCTTTTGACAAGGTTATGGGCTTTTAAAGATGGAAAGAAGGCCCATTTCAGTAAACATTTGCAAAATTAAAATCAATGACATAAAAACGGTCATATTTTTTACTACCTTTAAAGTTATATATTTTAATGCAGATAACAACATAATCATTCCACAAGCCTATAGAGGTATGCCATATCGAAATCCGAGTCCTTTTGACCAGGTTATGGGCTTTTAAAGATGGAAAGAAGGCCCATTTAAGTAAACCTTTGCAAAATTAAAATCAATGACATAAAAACGGTCATATTTTTTAACACCTTTAAAGTTATATATTTTTATGCAGATAAAAACATAATCATTCCACAAGCCCATAAAGGTATGCCATATCGAAATCCGGGTTCATTTGACCAAGTTATGGGCTCTTAAAGATGGAAGGAAGGCCCATTTCTGTAAACCTTCGCAAAATAAAAATCAATGACATAAAAACGGTCATATTTTTTAATACATTTAAAGTTATATATTTTAATGAAGATAACAACATAATCATTTCTCAAGCCCATAGAGGTATGCCATATCGAAATCCGAGTTCATTTGACCAAGCTATTGGCTTTTAAAGATGGAAAGAAGGCCCATTTCAGTAAACCTTCGCAAAACTTAAATCAATGATATAAAAACGGTCATATTTTTTAATACATTTAAAGTTATATATTTTAATGCAGATAACAACATAATCATTCCTCCAGCCCATAGAGGTATGCCATATCGAAATCGAGTCATTTTGACCAAATTATGGGCTTTTAAAGATGGAAAGAAGGCCCATATCAGTAAACATTTGCAAAATTAAAATCAATGACATAAAAACGGTCATATTTTTAGTACATTTAAAGTTATATAGTTTAATGCAGATAACAATATAAACATTCCACAAGCCCATAAACGTATACCATATCGAAATACGAGTTCATTTGACCAAGTTATTGGCTTTTAAAGATGAAAGAAGGCTCATTTCAGTAAACCTTCGGGAAATTAAAATCAATGACACGAAAACGGTCATATTTTTTACTACCTCTAAAGTTAAATATTTTAATGCAGATAACAAAAAAATCATTCCACAAGCCCCTAAAGGTATGCCATATCGAAATACGAGTTCATTTGACGAAGTAATTGGCTTTTAAAGATGGAAAGAAGGCCCATTTCAGTAAACCTTCGCAAAATTAAAATCAATCACATAAAAACGGTCATATTTTTTACTACCTTTACAGTTATATATTTTAATGCAGATAACAACATAATTATTCCACAAGCCTATAAAGGTATGCCATATCGAAATCCGAGTTCATTTGACCAAGTTATGGGCCTTTAAAGATGGAAAGAAGGCCCATTTCAGTAAACCTTCGCAAAATTAAAATCAATGACATAAAAACGGTCATATTTTTTACTACCTTTACAATTATATATTTTAATGCAGATAACAACATAATTATTCCACAAGCCTATAAAGGTATGCCATATCGAAATCCAAGCTCATTTGACTAAGTTATGGGCCTTTAAAGATGGAAAGAAGGCCCATTTCAGTAAACCTTCGCAAAATTAAAATCAACGACATAAAAACGGTTATATATTTTAATGCAGATAGCAACATAATCATTCCACAAGCCCATTGAGGTATGCCATATCGAAATCTGCGTCCTTTTGACCAGGTTATGGGCTTTTAAAGATGGAAAGAAGGCCCATTTCAGTAAACCTTTGCAAAATTAAAATCAATGACGTTAAAACGGTCAAATTTTTTACTACCTTTAAAGTTTAATATTTTAATGCAGATAACAACAAAATCATTCCACAAGCCCCTGAATGCATGCCATATCGAAATACGAGTTCATTTGACCAAGTTATTGGCTTTTAAAGATGGAAGGAAGGCCAATTTCAGTAAACCTTCGCAAAATTGGAATCAATACATAAAAACGGTCATATTTTTTACTTTCTTTAAAGATATATATTTTAATGCATATAACAACATAATCATTCCACAAGCCCATAAAGGTATGCCATATCGAAATCCGAGTTCATTTGACTAAGTTTTGGGCTTTTAAATATGTAAAGAAGGCACATTACAGTAAACCTTTGCAAAATTAAAATCAATGACATTAAAACGGTCATATTTTTTACTACCTTTAAAGTTATATATTTTAATGAAGATAACAACATTTCCATTCCACAAGCCCATAAAGGTATGCCATATCGAAATCCGAGTCCTTTTGACAAGGTTATGGGCTTTTAAAGATGGAAAGAAGGCCCATTTCAGTAAACATTTGCAAAATTAAGATCAATTACATAAAAACGGTCATATTCTTTACCACCTTTAAAGTTATATATTTTAATGCAGATAAAAACATAATCATTGCACAAGCCCATAAAGGTATGCCATATCGAAATACGAGTTCATTTGACCAAGTTATGGGCTTTTAAAGATGGAAGGAAGGCCCATTTCTGTAAACTTTCGCAAAATATAAATCAATGACATAAAAACAGTCATATTTTTTAATACATTTAAAGTTATATATTTTAAAGAAGATAAAAACATAATCATTTCTCAAGCCCATAGAGGTATGCCATATCGAAATCCGAGTCCTTTTGACAAGGTTATGGGCTTTTAAAGATGGAAAGAAGGCCGATTTCAGTAAACATTTGCAAACATATTAAAATCAATGACATAAAAACGGTCATATTTTGTACTACCTTTAAAGCTATATATTTTAGTGCAGATAACAACATAATCATTCCACAAGCCCCTAAGGGTATGCCATATCGAAATCCGAGTTCATTTGACTAAGTTATGGGCTTTTAAATATGTAAAGAAGGTCCATTTCAGTAAACCTTCGCAAAATTAAAATCAATGACATAAAAACGGTCATATTTTTTAACACCTTTAAAGTTATATATTTTTATGCAGATAAAAACATAATCATTCCACAAGCCCATAAAGGTATGCCATATCGAAATCCGGGTTCATTTGACCAAGTTATGGGCTTTTAAAGATGGAAGGAAGGCCCATTTAAGTAAACCTTTGCAAAATTAAAATCAATGACATAAAATCGGTCATATTTTTTAACACCTTTAAAGTTATATATTTTTATGCAGATAAAAACATAATCATTCCACAAGCCTATAGAGGTATGCCATATCGAAATCCGAGTCCTTTTGACCAGGTTATGGGCATTTAAAGATGGAAAGAAGGCCCATTTAAGTAAACCTTTGCAAAATTAAATTCAATGACATAAAAACGGTCATATTTTTTAACACCTTTAAAGTTATATATTTTTATGCAGATAAAAACATAATCATTCCACAAGCCCATAAAGGTATGCCATATCGAAATCCGGGTTCATTTGACCAAGTTATGGGCTTTTAAAGATGGAAGGAAGGCCCATTTCTGTAAACCTTCGCAAAATAAAAATCAATGACATAAAAACGGTCATATTTTTTAATACATTTAAAGTTATATATTTTAATGAAGATAACAACATAATCATTTCTCAAGCCCATAGAGGTATGCCATATCGAAATCCGAGTTCATTTGACCAAGCTATTGGCTTTTAAAGATGGAAAGAAGGCCCATTTCAGTAAACCTTCGCAAAATTAAAATCAATGGTATAAAAATGGTCATATTTTTTAATACATTTAAAGTTATATATTTTAATGCAGATAACAACATAATCATTCCTCCAGCCCATAGAGGTATGCCATATCGAAATCCGAGTCATTTTGACCAAATTATGGGCTTTTAAAGATGGAAAGAAGGCCCATATCAGTAAACATTTGCAAAATTAAAATCAATGACATAAAAACGGTCATATTTTTAGTACATTTAAAGTTATATATTTTAATGCAGATAACAATATAAACATTCCACAAGCCCATAAACGTATACCATATCGAAATACGAGTTCATTTGACCAAGTTATTGGCTTTTAAATATGAAAGAAGGCCCATTTCAGTAAACCTTCGGAAAATTAAAATCAATGACATAAAAACGGTCATATTTTTTACTACCTCTAAAGTTAAATATTTTAATGCAGATAACAAGAAAATCATTCCACAAGCCCCTAAAGGTATGCCATATCGAAATACGAGTTCATTTGACGAAGTAATTGGCTTTTAAAGATGGAAAGAAGGCCCAATTCAGTAAACCTTCGCAAAATTAAAATCAATGACATAAAAACGGTTATATATTTTAATGCAGATAACAACATAATCATTCCACAAGCCCATAGAGGTATGCCATATCGAAATCCGCGTCCTTTTGACCAGGTTATGGGCTTTTAAAGATGGAAAGAAGGCCCATTTCAGTAAACCTTTGCAAAATTAAAATCAATGACATTAAAACGGTCAAATTTTTTACTACCTTTAAAGTTTAATATTTTAATGCAGATAACAACATAATTATTCCACAAGCCTATAAAGGTATGCCATATCGAAATCCGAGTCCATTTGACCAAGTTATGGGCCTTTAAAGATGGAAAGAAGGCCCATTTCAGTAAACCTTCGCAAAATTAAAATCAATGACATAAAAACGGTCATATTTTTTACTACCTTTACAGTTATATATTTTAATGCAGATAACAACATAATTATTCCACAAGCCTATAAAGGTATGCCATATCGAAATCCGAGCTCATTTGACTAAGTTATGGGCCTTTAAAGATGGAAAGAATGCCCATTTCAGTAAACCTTCGCAAAATTAAAATCAATGACATAAAAACGGTTATATATTTTAATGCAGATAACAACATAATCATTGCACAAGCCCATAGAGGTATGCCATATCGAAATCCGCGTCCTTTTGACCAGGTTATGGGCTTTTAAAGATGGAAAGAAGGCCCATTTCAGTAAACCTTTGCAAAATTAAAATCAATCACATAAAAACGGTCATATTTTTAACTACCTTTACAGTTATATATTTTAATGCAGATAACAACATAATTATTCCACAAGCCTATAAAGGTATGCCATATCGAAATCCGAGTCCATTTGACCAAGTTATGGGCCTTTAAAGATGGAAAGAAGGCCCATTTCAGTAAACCTTCGCAAAATTAAAATCAATGACATAAAAACGGTCATATTTTTTACTACCTTTACAGTTATATATTTTAATGCAGATAACAACATAATTATTCCACAAGCCTATAAAGGTATGCCATATCGAAATCCGAGCTCATTTGACTAAGTTATGGGCCTTTAAAGATGGAAAGAAGGCCCATTTCAGAAATCCTTCGCAAAATTAAAATCAATGACATAAAAACGGTTATATATTTTAATGCAGATAACAACATAATCATTCCACAAGCCCATAGAGGTATGCCATATCGAAATCCGCGTGCTTTTGACCAGGTTATGGGCTTTCAAAGATGGAAAGAAGGCCCATTTCAGTAAACCTTTGCAAAACTAAAATCAATGACATTAAAACGGTCAAATTTTTTACTACCTTTAAAGTTTAATATTTTAATGCAGATAACAACAAAATCATTCCACAAGCCCCTGAATGCATTCCATATCGAAATACGAGTTCATTTGACCAAGTTATTGGCTTTTAAAGATGGAAGGAAGGCCAATTTCAGTAAACCTTCGCAAAATTAGAATCAATACATAAAAACGGTCATATTTTTTACTTTCTTTAAAGATATATATTTTAATGCAGATAACAACATAATCATTCCACAAGCCAATAAAGGTATGCCATATCGAAATCCGAGTTCAGTTGACTAAGTTTTGGGCTTTTAAAGATGTAAAGAAGGCCCATTTCAGTAAACCTTCGCAAAATTAAAATCAATGACATAAAAACGGTCATATTTTTTACTACCTTTAAAGTTATATATTTTAATGCAGATAACAACATAATCATTCCACAAGTCCATAGAGGTATGCCATATCGAAATCCGAGTCCTTTTGACCAAGTTATGGGCATTTAAAGATGGAAAGAAGGCCCATTACAGTAAACCTTTTCAAAATTAAAATCAATGACATAATAACGGTCATATGTTTTACTACCTTTAAAGTTTAATATTTTAATGCAGATAACAACAAAATCATTCCACAAGCCCCTAAAGGTATGCCATATCGAAATACGAGTTCATTTGACCAAGTTATTGGCTTTTAAAGATGGAAAGAAGGCCCATTTCAGTAAACCTTCGCAAAATTAAAATCAATGACATTAAAACGGTCATATTTTTTACTACCTTTAAAGCTATATATTTTAATGCAGATAACAACATAATCATTCCACAAGCCCCTAAGGGTATGCCATATCGAGATCCGAGTTCATTTGACTAAGTTATGGGCTTTTAAATATGTAAAGAAGGTCCATTTCAGTAAACCTTCGCAAAATTAAAATCAATGACATAAAATCGGTCATATTTTTTACTACCTTTAAAGTTATATGTTTTAATGAAGATAACAACATAATCATTCCACAAGCCCATAGAGGTATGCCATATCGAAATCCGAGTCCTTTTGACAAGGTTATGGGCTTTTAAAGATGGAAAGAAGGCCCATTTCAGTAAACATTTGCAAAATTAACATCAATGACATAAAAACGGTCATATTCTTTACCACCTTTAAAGTTATATATTTTAATGCAGATAAAAACATAATCATTCCACAAGCCCATAAAGGTATGCCATATCGAAATCCGAGTTCATTTGACCAAGTTATGGGCTTTTAAAGATGGAAGGAAGGCCCATTTCTGTAAACCTTCGCAAAATATAAATCAATGACATAAGAACGGTCATATTTTTTAATACACTTAAAGTTATATATTTTAATGAAGATAACAACAAAATCATTCCACAAGCCCCTAAAGGTATGCCATATCGAAATACGAGTTCATTTGACCAAGTTATTGGCTTTTAAAGATGGAAAAAAGGCCCATTTCAGTAAACCTTCGCAAAATTAAAATCAATGTCATAAAAACGGTCATACTTTTTACTACCTTTAAAGTTATATATTTTAATGAAGATAACAACATAATCATTCCTCAAGCCCATAGAGGTATGCCATATCGAAATCCGAGTCATTTTGACCAAATTATGGGCTTTTAAAGATGGAAAGAAGGCCGATTTCAGTAAACATTTGCAAAATTAAAATCAATGACATAAAAACGGTAATATTTTTTACTACATTTAAAGTTATAAATTTTAATGCAGATAACAACATAATCATTCCTCAAGCCCATAGAGGTATGCCATATCGAATCCGAGTCATTTTGACCAAATTATGGGTCATATGGGGGCCATATGGGTCATATTTTTTACTACCTTTAAAGTTATATATTTTAATGCAGATAACAATATAAACATTCCACAAGCCCATAAACGTATACCATATCGAAATACGAATTCATTTGACCAAGTTTTTAAGATGAAAGAAGGCCCATTTCAGTAAACCTTCGGAAAATTAAAATCAATGACATAAAAACGGTCATATTTTTTACTACCTCCAAAGTTAAATATTTGAATGCAGATAACAAGAAAATCATTCCACAAGCCCCTAAAGGTATGGCTTTTAAAGATGGAAAAAAGGCCCATTTCAGTAAACCTTCGCAAAATTAAAATCAATTTCATAAAAACGGTCATATTTTTCACTACCTTTAAAGTTATATATTTTAATGCAGATAACAACATAATTCTTAAACAAGCCCATAGAGGTATGCCATATCGAAATCCGAGTCCTTTTGACCAAGTTATGGGCTTTTAAAGATTTAAATTAGGCCCATTTCAGTAAACTTTCGCAAAATTAAAATCAATGACATAAAAAAGGTCATATTTTTTACTACCTTTAAAGTTATATATTTTAATGCAGATAAAAACATAATCATTCCACAAGCCCATAAAGGTATGCCATGTCGAAATCCGAGTTCATTTGACCAAGTTATGGGCTTTTAAAGATGGAAGGAAGGCCCATTTCTGTAAACCTTCGCAAAATAAAAATCAATGACATAAAAACGGTCATATTTTTTAATACATTTAAAGTTATATATTTTAATGAAGATAACAACATAATCATTTCTCAAGCCCATAGAGGTATGCCATATCGAAATCCGAGTTCATTTGACTAAGCTATTGGCTTTTAAAGATGGGAAGAAGGCCCATTTCAGTAAACCTTCGCAATATTCAAATCAATGATATAAAAACGGTCATATTTTTTAATACATTTAAAGTTATATATTTTAATGCAGATAACAACATAATCATTCCTCAAGCCCATAGAGGTATGCCATATCGAAATCCGAGTTCATTTGACTAAGCTATTGGCTTTTAAAGATGGGAAGAAGGCCCATTTCAGTAAACCTTCGCAATATTCAAATCAATGACATAAAAACGGTCATATTTTTTACTACCTTTAAAGTTACATATTTTAATGCAGATAACAACATAATCATTCCACAAGCCCATAGAGGTATGCCATATCGAAATCCGAGTATTTTTGACCAGGATATGGGATTTTAAAGATGGAAAGAAGGCCCATTTCAGTAAACCTTCGGAAAATTAAAATCAATGACATAAAAACGGTCATATTTTTTACTACCTCTAAAGTTAAATATTTTAATGCAGATAACAACAAAATCATTCCACAAGCCCCTAAAGGTATGCCATATCGAAATACGAGTTCATTTGACCAAGTTATTGGCTTTTAAAGATGGAAAGAAGGCCCATTTCAGTAAACCTTCGCAAAATTAAAATCAATGTCATAAAAACGGTCATATTTTTTACTACCTTTAAAGTTATATATTTTAATGCAGATAACAACATAATTCTTAAACAAGCCTATAGAGGTATGCCATATCGAAATCCGAGCCCTTTTGACCAGGTTATGGGCTTTTAAAGATGGAAAGAAGGCCCATTTAAGTAAACCTTTGCAAAATTAAAATCAATGACATATAAACGGTCATATTTTTTACCACCTTTAAAGTTATATATTTTAATGCAGATAAAAACATAATCATTCCACAAGCCCATAAAGGTATGCCATATCGAAATCCGAGTTCATTTGACTAAGCTATGGGCTTTTAAATATATAAAGAAGGCCCATTTCAGTAAACCTTCGCAAAATTGAAATCAATGACATAATAACGGTCATATGTTTTACTACCTTTAAAGCTATATATTTTAGTGCAGATAACAACATAATCATTCCACAAGCCCCTAAGGGTATGCCATATCGAAATCCGAGTTCATTTGACTAAGTTATGGGCTTTTAAATATGTAAAGAAGGTCCATTTCAGTAAACCTTCGCAAAATTAAAATCAATGACATAAAAACGGTCATATTTTTTACTACCGTTAAAGTTATATATTTTAATGAAGATAAGAACATAATCATTCCAAAAGCCCATAGAGGTATGCCATATCGAAATCCGAGTCCTTTTGACAAGGTTATGGGCTTTTAAAGATGGAAAGAAGGCCCATTTCAGTAAACATTTGCAAAATTAAAATCAATGACATAAAAACGGTCATATTTTTTACTACCTTTAAAGTTATATATTTCAATGCAGATAACAACATAATCATTCCACAAGCCTATAGAGGTATGCCATATCGAAATCCGAGCCTTTTTGACCAGGTTATGGGCTTTTAAAGATGGAAAGAAGGCCCATTTCAGTAAACCTTCGCAAAATTAAAATCAATGACATACAAACGGTCATATTTTTTACTACCTTTAAAGCTATATATTTTAGTGCAGATAACAACATAATCATTCCACAAGCCCCTAAGGGTATGCCATATCGAAATCCGAGTTCATTTGACTAAGTTATGGGCTTTTAAATATGTAAAGAAGGTTCATTTCAGTAAACCTTCGCAAAATTAAAATCAATGACATAAAAACGGTCATATTTTTTACTACCGTTAAAGTTATATATTTTAATGAAGATAACAACATAATCATTCCAAAAGCCCATAGAGGTATGCCATATCGAAATCCGAGTCCTTTTGACAAGGTTATGGGCTTTTAAAGATGGAAAGAAGGCCCATTTCAGTAAACATTTGCAAAATTAAAATCAATGACATAAAAACGGTCATATTTTTTACTACCTTTAAAGTTATATATTTTAATGCAGATAACAACATAATCATTCCACAAGCCTATAGAGGTATGCCATATCGAAATCCGAGCCCTTTTGACCAGGTTATGGGCTTTTAAAGATGGAAAGAAGGCCCATTGAAGTAAACCTTCGCAAAATTAAAATCAATGACATATAAGCGGTCATATTTTTTACCACCTTTAAAGTTATATATTTTAATGCAGATAAAAACATAATCATTCCACAAGCCCATAAAGGTATGCCATGTCGAAATCCGAGTTCATTTGACCAAGTTATGGGCTTTTAAATATGTAAAGAAGGTTCATTTCAGTAAACCTTCGCAAAATTAAAATCAATGATATAAAAACGGTCATGTTTTTTAAAACATTTAAAGTTATATATTTTAATGCAGATAACAACATAATCATTCCACAAGTCTATAAAGGTATGCTATATCGAAATCCGAGTTCATTTGACTAAGCTATGGGCTTTTAAATATATAAAGAAGGCCCATTTCAGTAAACCTTCGCAAAATTAAAATCAATGACATAATAACGGTCATATGTTTTACTACCTTTAAAGTTAAATATTTTAATGCAGATAACAACAAAATCATTCCACAAGCCCCTAAAGGTATGCCATATCGAAATACGAGTTCATTTGACCAAGTTATTGGCTTTTAAAGATGGAAAGAAGGCCCATTTCAGTAAACCTTCGCAAAATTAAAATCAATGACATACAAACGGTCATATTTTGTACTACCTTTAAAGCTATATATTTTAGTGCAGATAACAACATAATCATTCCACAAGCCCCTAAGGGTATGCCATATCGAAATCCGAGTTCATTTGACTAAGTTATGGGCTTTTAAATATGTAAAGAAGGTCCATTTCAGTAAACCTTCGCAAAATTAAAATCAATGACATAAAAACGGTCATATTTTTTACTACCGTTAAAGTTATATATTTTAATGAAGATAACAACATAATCATTCCAAAAGCCCATAGAGGTATGCCATATCGAAATCCGAGTCCTTTTGACAAGGTTATGGGCTTTTAAAGATGGAAAGAAGGCCCATTTCAGTAAACATTTGCAAAATTAAAATCAATGACATAAAAACGGTCATATTTTTTACTACCTTTAAAGTTATATATTTTAATGCAGATAACAACATAATCATTCCACAAGCCTATAGAGGTATGCCATATCGAAATCCGAGCCCTTTTGACCAGGTTATGGGCTTTTAAAGATGGAAAGAAGGCCCATTTCAGTAAACCTTCGCAAAATTAAAATCAATGACATACAAACGGTCATATTTTTTACTACCTTTAAAGCTATATATTTTAGTGCAGATAACAACATAATCATTCCACAAGCCCCTAAGGGTATGCCATATCGAAATCCGAGTTCATTTGACTAAGTTATGGGCTTTTAAATATGTAAAGAAGGTTCATTTCAGTAAACCTTCGCAAAATTAAAATCAATGACATAAAAACGGTCATATTTTTTACTACCGTTAAAGTTATATATTTTAATGAAGATAACAACATAATCATTCCAAAAGCCCATAGAGGTATGCCATATCGAAATCCGAGTCCTTTTGACAAGGTTATGGGCTTTTAAAGATGGAAAGAAGGCCCATTTCAGTAAACATTTGCAAAATTAAAATCAATGACATAAAAACGGTCATATTTTTTACTACCTTTAAAGTTATATATTTTAATGCAGATAACAACATAATCATTCCACAAGCCTATAGAGGTATGCCATATCGAAATCCGAGCCCTTTTGACCAGGTTATCTTTTAAAGATGGAAAGAAGGCCCATTGAAGTAAACCTTCGCAAAATTAAAATCAATGACATATAAGCGGTCATATTTTTTACCACCTTTAAAGTTATATATTTTAATGCAGATAAAAACATAATCATTCCACAAGCCCATAAAGGTATGCCATGTCGAAATCCGAGTTCATTTGACCAAGTTATGGGCTTTTAAAGATGGAAGGAAGGCCAATTTCTGTAAACCTTCGCAAAATTAAAATCAATGTCATAAAAACGGTCATATTTTTTACCACCTTTAAAGTTATATATTTTAATGCAGATAAAAACATAATCATTCCAAAAGCCCATAGAGGTATGCCATATCGAAATCCGAGTCCTTTTGACCAAGTTATGGGCTTTTAAAGATTTAAATTAGGCCCATTTCAGTAAACTTTTGCAAAATTAAAATCAATGACATACAAACGGTCATATTTTTTACTACCTTTAAAGTTATATATTTTAATGCAGATAAAAACATAATCATTCCAAAAGCCCATAAAGGTATGCCATGTCGAAATCCGAGTTCATTTGACCAAGTTATGGGCTTTTAAAGATGGAAGGAAGGCCCATTTCTGTAAACCTTCGCAAAATAAAAATCAATGACATAAAAACGGTCATATTTTTTAATACATTTAAAGTTATAGATTTTAATCAAGATAACAACATAATCATTTCTCAAGCCCAAAGAGGTAAGCCATATCGAAATCCGAGTTCATTTGACCAAGCTATTGGCTTTTAAAGATGGGAAGAAGGCCCATTTCAGTAAACCTTCGCAATATTCAAATCAATGATATAAAAACGGTCATATTTTTTAATACATTTAAAGTTATATATTTTAATGCAGATAACAACATAATCATTCCTCAAGCCCATAGAGGAATGCCATATCGAAATACGAGTTCATTTGACCAAGTTATTGGCTTTTAAAGATGGAAAGAAGGCCAATTTCAGTAAACCTTTGCAAAATTAAAATCAATGACATAAAAACGGTCATACTTTTTACTACCTTTAAAGTTATATATTTTAATGAAGATAAGAACATAATCATTCCAAAAGCCCATAGAGGTATGCCATATCGAAATCCGAGTCCTTTTGACAAGGTTATGGGCTTTTAAAGATGGAAAGATGGAAAGAAGGCCCATTTCAGTAAACATTTGCAAAATTAAAATCAATGACATAAAAACGGTCATATTTTTTACTACCTTCAAAGTTATATAGTTTAATGCAGATAACAACATAATCATTCCACAAGCCTATAGAGGTATGCCATATCGAAATCCGAGCCCTTTTGACCAGGTTATGGGCTTTTAAAGATGGAAAGAAGGCCCATTTAAGTAAACCTTTGCAAAATTAAAATCAATGACATATAAACGGTCATATTTTTTACCACCTTTAAAGTTACATATTTTAATGCAGATAACAACATAATCATTCCACAAGCCCATAGAGGTATGCCATATCGAAATCCGAGTATTTTTGACCAGGATATGGGATTTTAAAGATGGAAAGAAGGCCCATTTCAGTAAACCTTCGGAAAATTAAAATCAATGACATAAAAACGGTCATATTTTTTACTACCTCTAAAGTTAAATATTTTATTGCAGATAACAAGAAAATCATTCCACAAGCCCCTAAAGGTATGCCTTATAGAAATACGAGTTCATTTGACCAAGTTATTGGCTTTTAAAGATGAAAAGAAGGCCAATTTCAGTAAACCTTTGCAAAATTAAAATCAATGACATAAAAACGGTCATATTTTTTACTACCTTTAAAGTTATATATTTTAATGCAGATAACAACATAATCATTCCACAAGTCTATAAAGGTATGCTATATCGAAATCCGAGTTCATTTGACTAAGCTATGGGCTTTTAAATACATAAAGAAGGCCCATTTCAGTAAACCTTCGCAAAATTAAAATCAATGACATAATAACGGTCATATGTTTTACTACCTTTAAAGTTAAATATTTTAATGCAGATAACAACAAAATCATTCCACAAGCCCCTAAAGGTATGCCATATCGAAATACGAGTTCATTTGACCAAGTTATTGGCTTTTAAAGATGGAAAGAAGGCCCATTTCAGTAAACCTTCGCAAAATTAAAATCAATGACATACAAACGGTCATATTTTTTACTACCTTTAAAGCTATATATTTTAATGCAGATAACAACATAATCATTCCACAAGCCCCTAAGGGTATGCCATATCGAAATCCGAGTTCATTTGACTAAGTTATGGGCTTTTAAATATGTAAAGAAGGTCCATTTCAGTAAACCTTCGCAAAATTAAAATCAATGACATAAAAACGGTCATATTTTTTACTACCTTTAAAGTTATATATTTTAATGAAGATAAGAACATAATCATTCCAAAAGCCCATAGAGGTATGCCATATCGAAATCCGAGTCCTTTTGACAAGGTTATGGGCTTTTAAAGATGGAAAGAAGGCCCATTTCAGTAAACATTTGCAAAATTAAAATCAATGACATAAAAACGGTCATATTTTTTACTACCTTCAAAGATATATAGTTTAATGCAGATAACAACATAATCATTCCACAAGCCTATAGAGGTATCCCATATCGAAATCCGAGCCCTTTTGACCAGGTTATGGGCTTTTAAAGATGGAAAGAAGGCCCATTTAAATAAACCTTTGCAAAATTAAAATCAATGACATATAAACGGTCATATTTTTTACCACCTTTAAAGTTATATATTTTAATGCAGATAAAAACATAATCATTCCACAAGCCCATAAAGGTATGCCATATCGAAATCCGAGTTCATTTGACTAAGCTATGGGCTTTTAAATATATAAAGAAGGCCCATTTCAGTAAACCTTCGCAAAATTGAAATCAATGACATAATAACGGTCATATGTTTTACTACCTTTAAAGTTAAATATTTTAATGCAGATAATAACAAAATCATTCCACAAGCCCCTAAAGGTATGCCATATCGAAATACGAGTTCATTTGACCAAGTTATTGGCTTTTAAAGATGGAAAGAAGGCCCATTTCAGTAAACCTTCGCAAAATTAAAATCAATGACATACAAACGGTCATACTTTTTAATACATTTAAAGTTATATATTTTAATGAAGATAACAACATAATCATTTCTCAAGCCCCTAAGGGTATGCCATATCGAAATCCGAGTTTATTTGACCAAGTTATGGGCTTTTAAATAAGTAAAGAAGGTCCATTTCAGTAAACCTTCGCAAAATTAAAATCAATGACATATAAAAGGGTCATATTTTTTACTACCTTTAAAGCTATATATTTTAATGAAGATAACAACATAATCATTCCAAAAGCCCATAGAGGTATGCCATATCGAAATCCGAGTCCTTTTGACAAGGTTATGGGCTTTTAAAGATGGAAAGAAGGCCCATTTCAGTAAACATTTGCAAAATTAAAATCAATGACATAAAAACGGTCATATTTTTTACTACCTTTAAAGTTATATATTTTAATGCAGATAACAACATAATCATTCCACAAGCCTATAGAGGTATGCCATATCGAAATCCGAGCCCTTTTGACCAGGTTATGGGCTTTTAAAGATGGAAAGAAGGCCCATTTAAGTAAACCTTTGCAAAATTAAAATCAATGACATATAAACGGTCATATTTTTTACCACCTTTAAAGTTATATATTTTAATGCAGATAAAAACATAATCATTCCACAAGCCCATAAATGTATGCCATATCGAAATCAGAGTTCATTTGACCAAGTTATGGGCTTTTAAAGATGGAAGGAAGGCCCATTTCTGTAAACCTTCGCAAAATAAAAATCAATGACATAAAAACGGTCATACTTTTTAATACATTTAAAGTTATATATTTTAATGAAGATAACAACATAATCATTTCTCAAGCCCATAGAGGTATGCCATATCGAAATCCGAGTTCATTTGACCAAGCTATTGGCTTTTAAAGATGGGAAGAAGGCCCATTTCAGTAAACCTTCGCAATATTCAAATCAATGATATAAAAACGGTCATATTTTTTAATACATTTAAAGTTATATATTTTAATGCAGATAACAACATAATCATTCCTCAAGCCCATAGAGGTATGCCATATCGAAATCCGAGTCATTTTGACCAAATAATGTGCTTTTAAAGATGGAAAGAAGGCCCATTTCAGTAAACATTTGCAAAATTAAAATCAATGACATAAAAACGGTCATATTTTTTACTACCTTTAAAGTTACATATTTTAATGCAGATAACAACATAATCATTTCACAAGCCCATAGAGGTATGCCATATCGAAATCCGAGTATTTTTGACCAGGAAATGGGATTTTAAAGATGGAAAGAAGGCGCATTTCAATAAACCTTCGGAAATTTAAAATCAATGACATAAAAACGGTCATATTTTTTACTACCTCTAAAGTTAAATATTTTAATGCAGATAACAAGAAAATCATTCCACAAGCCCCTAAAGGTATGCCTTATCGAAATACGAGTTCATTTGACCAAGTTATTGGCTTTTAAAGATGGAAAGAAGGCCCATTTCAGTAAACCTTCGCAATATTCAAATCAATGATATAAAAACGGTCATATTTTTTAATACATTTAAAGTTATATATTTTAATGCAGATAACAACATAATCATTCCACAAGTCTATAAAGGTATGCTATATCGAAATCCGAGTTCATTTGACTAAGCTATGGGCTTTTAAATATATAAAGAAGGCCCATTTCAGTAAACCTTCGCAAAATTAAAATCAATGACATAATAACGGTCATATGTTTTACTACCTATAAAGTTAAATATTTTAATGCAGATAACAACAAAATCATTCCACAAGCCCCTAAAGGTATGCCATATCGAAATACGAGTTCATTTGACCAAGTTATGGGCTTTTAAAGATGGAAGGAAGGCCCATTTCTGTAAACCTTCGCAAAATTAAAATCAATGACATACAAACGGTCATATTTTTTACTACCTTTAAAGCTATATATTTTAGTGCAGATAACAACATAATCATTCCACAAGCCCCTAAGGGTATGCCATATCGAAATCCGAGTTCATTTGACCAAGTTATTGGCTTTTAAAGATGGAAAGAAGGCCCATTTCAGTAAACCTTCGCAATATTCAAATCAATGATATAAAAACGGTCATATTTTTTAATACATTTAAAGTTATATATTTTAATGCAGATAACAACATAATCATTCCACAAGTCTATAAAGGTATGCTATATCGAAATCCGAGTTCATTTGACTAAGCTATGGGCTTTTAAATATATAAAGAAGGCCCATTTCAGTAAACCTTCGCAAAATTAAAATCAATGACATAATAACGGTCATATGTTTTACTACCTATAAAGTTAAATATTTTAATGCAGATAACAACAAAATCATTCCACAAGCCCCTAAAGGTATGCCATATCGAAATACGAGTTCATTTGACCAAGTTATGGGCTTTTAAAGATGGAAGGAAGGCCCATTTCTGTAAACCTTCGCAAAATTAAAATCAATGACATACAAACGGTCATATTTTTTACTACCTTTAAAGCTATATATTTTAGTGCAGATAACAACATAATCATTCCACAAGCCCCTAAGGGTATGCCATATCGAAATCCGAGTTCATTTGACTAAGTTATGGGCTTTTAAATATGTAAAGAAGGTCCATTTCAGTAAACCTTCGCAAAATTAAAATCAATGAAATAAAAACGGTCATATTTTTTACTACCTTTAAAGTTATATATTTTAATGAAGATAACAACATAATCATTCCAAAAGCCCATAGAGGTATGCCATATCGAAATCCGAGTCCTTTTGACAAGGTTATGGGCTTTTAAAGATGGAAAGAAGGCCCATTTCAGTAAACATTTGCAAAACTAAAATCAATGACATAAAAACGGTCATATTTTTTACTACCTTTAAAGTTATATATTTTAATGCAGATAACAACATAATCATTCCACAAGCCTATAGAGGTATGCCATATCGAAATCCGAGCCCTTTTGACCAGGTTATGGGCTTTTAAAGATGGAAAGAAGGCCCATTTAAGTAAACCTTTGCAAAATTAAAATCAATGACATATAAACGGTCATATTTTTTACTACCTTTAAAGTTATATATTTTAATGCAGATAAAAACATAATCATTCCACAAGCCCATAGAGGTATGCCATATCGAAACCCGAGTCCTTTTAACCAGGTTATGGGCTTTTAAAGATATAAAGAAGGCCCATTTCAGTAAACCTTTGCAAAATTAAAATCAATGACATAAAAACGGTCATATTTTTTACTACCTTTAAAGTTATATATTTTAATGCAGATAACAACATAATCATTCCAAAAGCCCATAGAGGTATGCCATATCGAAATCCGAGTCCTTTTAACCAGGTTATGGGCTTTTAAAGATATAAAGAAGGCCCATTTCAGTAAACCTTTGCAAAATTAAAATCAATGACATAAAAACGGTCATATTTTTTACTACCTTTAAAGCTATATATTTTAGTGCAGATAACAACATAATCATTCCACAAGCCCATAAAGGTATGCCATATCGAAATCCGAGTTCATTTGACTAAGCTATGGGCTTTTAAATATATAAAAAAGGCCCATTTCAGTAAACCTTCGCAAAATTGAAATCAATGACATAATAACGGTCATATGTTTTACTTCCTTTAAAGCTATATATTTTAATGCAGATAACAACATAATTATTCCACAAGCCTATAAAGGTATGCCATATCGAAACCCGAGTTCTTGGACCAAGTTATGGGCTTTTAAAGATGGAAAGAAGGCCCATTTCAGTAAACCTTTGCAAAATTAAAATATATATCACATATAAACGGTCATATTTTTTACTACCTTTAAAGTTATATATTTTAATGCAGATAACAACATAATCATTCCACAAGCCCATAGAGGTATGCCATATCGAAATCCGAGTCCTTTTGACCAGGTTATGGGCTTTTAAAGATATAAAGAAGGCCCATTTCAGTAAACCTTTGCAAAATTAAAATCAATGACATAAAAACGGTCATATTTTTTACTACCTTTAAAGTTATATATTTTAATGCAGATAACAACATAATCATTCCACAAGCCCATAGAGGTATGCCATATCGAAATCCGAGTCCTTTTAACCAGGTTATGGGCTTTTAAAGATATAAAGAAGGCCCATTTCAGTAAACCTTTGCAAAATTAAAATCAATGACATAAAAACGGTCATATTTTTTACTACCTTTAAAGTTATATATTTTAATGCAGATAACAACATAATCATTCCACAAGCCCATAGAGGTATGCCATATCGAAATCCGAGTCCTTTTGACCAGGATATGGGCTTTTAAAGATGGAAAGATGGCCCATTTCAGTAAAGCTTTGCAAAATTAAAATCAATGACATAAAAACGGTCATATTTTTTACTACCTTTAAAGCTATATATTTTAATGCAGATAACAACATAATTATTCCACAAGCCTATAAAGGTATGCCATATCGAAACCCGAGTTCTTGGACCAAGTTATGGGCTTTTAAAGATGGAAAGAAGGCCTTTTTCAGTAAACCTTTGCAAAATTAAAATAAATCACATATAAACGGTCATATTTTTTACTACCTTTAAAGTTATATATTTTAATGCAGATAACAACATAATTATTCCACAAGCCTATAAAGGTATGCCATATCGAAACCCGAGTTCTTTGACCAAGTTATGGGCTTTTAAAGATGTAAAGAAGGCCCATTTCAGTAAACCTTTGCAAAATTAAAATCAATGACATAAAAACGGTCATATTTTTTACTACCTTTAAAGTTATATATTGTAATGCAGATAAAAACATAATCATTCCACAAGCCCATAAAGGTATGCCATATCGAAATCCGAGTTCATTTGACTAAGTTTTGGGCTTTTAAATATGTAAAGAAGGCCCATTACAGTAAACCTTTGCAAAATTAAAATCAATGACATTAAAACGGTCATATTTTTTACTACCTTTAAAGTTTAATATTTTAATGCAGATAAAAACATAATCATTCCACAAGCCCATAAAGGTATGCCATATCGAAATCCGAGTTCATTTGACCAAGTTATGGGCTTTAAAGATGGAAAGAAGGCCCATTTCATTAATCCTTTGCAAAATTAAAATCAATGACATAAGAACGGTCATATTTTTGAATACATTTAAAGTTATATATTTTAATGCAGATAACAACATAATCATTCCTCAAGCCCATAGAGGTATGCCATATCGAAATCCGAGTCATTTTGACCAAATAATGGGCTTTTAAAGATGGAAAGAAGGCCCATTTCAGTAAACATTTGCTAAATTAAAATCAATGACATAAAAACGGTCATATTTTTTACTACCTCTAAAGTTAAATATTTTAATGCAGATAGCAAGAAAATCATTCCACAAGCCCCTAAAGGTATGCCATATCGAAATACGAGTTCATTTGACCAAGTAATTGGCTTTTAAAGATGGAAAGAAGGCCCATTTCAGTAAACCTTCGCAAAATTAAAATCACTGACATAAAAACGGTCATATTTTTTACTACCTTTAAAGTTATATATTTTAATGCAGATAACAACATAATTATTCCACAAGCCTATAAAGGTATGCCATGTCGAAATCCGAGTTCATTTGACCAAGTTATTGGCCTTGAAAGATGGAAAGAAGGCCCATTTCAGTAAACCTTCGCAAAATTAAAATCAATGACATAAAAACGGTCATATTTTTAACTACCCTTAAAGTTATATATTTTAATGCAGATAACAACATAATCATTCCAAAAGCCCATAGAGGTATGCCATATCGAAATCCGCGTCCTTTTGACCAGGTTATGGGCTTTTAAAGATGGAAAGAAGGCCCATTTCAGTAAACCTTTGCAAAATTAAAATCAATGACATTAAAACGGTCAAATTTTTTACTACCTTTAAAGTTATATATTTTAATGCAGATAACAACATAATCATTCCACACGCCCATAGAGGTATGCCATATCGAAATCCGAGTCCTTTTGACCAGGATATGGGCTTTTAAAGATGGAAAGAAGGCCCATTTCAGTAAAGCTTTGCAAAATTAAAATAAATCACATATAAACGGTCATATTTTTTACTACCTTTAAAGTTATATATTTTAATGCAGATAACAACATAATTATTCCACAAGCCTATAAAGGTACGCCATATCGAAACCCGAGTTCTTTGACCAAGTTATGGGCTTTTAAAGATGGAAAGAAGGCCCATTTCAGTAAACCTTTGCAATATTAAAATAAATCACATATAAACGGTCATATTTTTTACTACCTTTAAAGTTATATATTTTAATGCAAAAAGAACATAATCATTCCCCAAGCCCATAGAGGTATGCCATATCGAAATCCGAGTTCTTTTGACCAGGTTATGGGCTTTTAAAGATTGAAAGAAGGCCCATTTCAGTAAACCTTTGCAAAATTAAAATCAATGACATAAAAACGGTCATATTTTTTACTACCTTTAAAGTTATATATTTTAATGCAGATAAAAACATAATCATTCCACTAGCCCATAAAGGTATGCCATATCGAAATCCGAGTTCATTTGACCAAGTTATGGGCTTTAAAGATGGAAAGAAGGCCCATTTCAGTAAACCTTTGCAAAATTAAAATCAATGACATAAAAACGGTCATATTTTTTACTACCTTTAAAGTTATATATTTTAATGCAGATAACAACGTAATCATTCCACAAGCCTATAATAGTATGCCATATCGAAATCCGAGTTCATTTGACCAAGTTATGGGCTTTTAAAGATGGAAAGAAGGCCCATTTCAGTAAACCTTTGCAAAATTAAAATCAATGACATAAAAACGGTCATATTTTTTACTACCTTTCAAGTTATATATTTTAATGCAGATAACAACATAATTATTCCACAAGCCTATAAAGGTATGCCATATCGAAACCCGAGTTCTTTGACCAAGTTATGGGCTTTTAAAGATGGAAAGAAGGCCCATTTCAGTAAACCTTTGCAAAATTAAAATCAATGACATAAAAACGGTCATATTTTTTACTACCTTTAAAGTTATATATTTTAATGCAGATAACAACATAATCATTCCACAAGCCCATAGAGGTATGCCATATCGAAATCCGAGTCCTTTTGACCAGGATATGGGCTTTTAAAGATGGAAAGAAGGCCCATTTCATTAAAGCTTTGCAAAATTAAAATCAATGACATAAAAACGGTCATATTTTTTACTACCTTTAAAGCTATATATTTTAATGCAGATAACAACATAATTATTCCACAAGCCTATAAACGTATGCCATATCGAAACCCGAGTTCTTGGACCAAGTTATGGGCTTTTAAAGATGGAAAGAAGGCCCATTTCAGTAAACCTTTGCAAAATTAAAATCAATGACATAAAAACGGTCATATTTTTTACTACCTTTAAAGTTATATATTTTAATGCAGATAACAACATAATCATTCCACAAGCCCATAGAGGTATGCCACATCGAAATCCGAGTCCTTTTGACCAGGATATGGGCTTTTAAAGATGGAAAGAAGGCCCATTTCAGTAAAGCTTTGCAAAATTAAAATCAATGACATAAAAACGGTCATATTTTTTACTACCTTTAAAGCTATATATTTTAATGCAGATAACAACATAATTATTCCACAAGCCTATAAAGGTATGCCATATCGAAACCCGAGTTCTTGGACCAAGTTATGGGCTTTTAAAGATGGAAAGAAGGCCCATTTCAGTAAACCTTTGCAAAATTAAAATCAATGACATAAAAACGGTCATATTTTTTACTACCTTTCAAGTTATATATTTTAATGCAGATAACAACATAATTATTCCACAAGCCTATAAAGGTATGCCATATCGAAACCCGAGTTCTTTGACCAAGTTATGGGCTTTTAAAGATGGAAAGAAGGCCCATTTCAGTAAACCTTTGCAAAATTAAAATCAATGACATAAAAACGGTCATATTTTTTACTACCTTTAAAGTTATATATTTTAATGCAGATAACAACATAATCATTCCTCAAGCCCATAGAGGTATGCCATATCGAAATCCGAGTCTTTTTGACCAGGATATGGGCTTTTAAAGATGGAAAGAAGGCCCATTTCAGTAAACCTTCGGAAAATTAAAATCAATGACATAAAAACGGTCATATTTTTTACTACCTCTAAAGTTAAATATTTTAATGCAGATAGCAAGAAAATCATTCCACGAGCCCCTAAAGGTATGCCATATCGAAATTCGAGTTCATTTGACCAAGTAATTGGCTTTTAAAGATGGAAAGAAGGCCCATTTCAGTAAACCTTCGCAAAATTAAAATCACTGACATAAAAACGGTCATATTTTTTACTACCTTTAAAGTTATATATTTTAATGCAGATAACAACATAATTATTCCACAAGCCTAAAAAGGTATGCCATATCGAAATCCGAGTTCATTTGACCAAGCTATGGGCCTTTAAAGATGGAAAGAAGGCCCATTTCAGTAAACCTTCGCAAAATTAAAATCAATGACATAAAAACGGTCATATTTTTAACTACCCTTAAAGTTATATATTTTAATGCAGATAACAACATAATCATTCCACAAGCCCATAGAGGTATGCCATATCGAAATCCGCGTCCTTTTGACCAGGTTATGGGCTTTTAAAGATGGAAAGAAGGCCCATTTCAGTAAACCTTTGCAAAATTAAAATCAATGACATTAAAACGGTCAAATTTTTTACTACCTTTAAAGTTATATATTTTAATGCAGATAACAACATAATCATTCCACAAGCCCATAGAGGTATGCCATATCGAAATCCGAGTCCTTTTGACCAGGATATGGGCTTTTAAAGATGGAAGGAAGGCCCATTTCAGTAAAGCTTTGCAAAATTAAAATAAATCACATATAAACGGTCATATTTTTTACTACCTTTAAAGTTATATATTTTAATGCAGATAACAACATAATTATTCCACAAGCCTATAAAGGTATGCCATATCGAAACCCGAGTTCTTTGACCAAGTTATGGGCTTTTAAAGATGGAAAGAAGGCCCATTTCAGTAAACCTTTGCAAAATTAAAATAAATCACATATAAACGGTAATATCTTTTACTACCTTTAAAGTTATATATTTTAATGCAAAAAGAACATAATCATTCCGCAAGCCCATAGAGGTATGCCATATCGAAATCCGAGTTCTTTTGACCAGGTTATGGGCTTTTAAAGATTGAAAGAAGGCCCATTTCAGTAAACCTTCGCAAAATTAAAATCAATGACATAAAAACGGTCATATTTTTAACTACCCTTAAAGTTATATATTTTAATGCAGATAACAACATAATCATTCCACAAGCCCATAGAGGTATGCCATATCGAAATCCGCGTCCTTTTGACCAGGTTATGGGCTTTTAAAGATGGAAAGAAGGCCCATTTCAGTAAACCTTTGCAAAATTAAAATCAATGACATTAAAACGGTCAAATTTTTTACTACCTTTAAAGTTATATATTTTAATGCAGATAACAACATAATCATTCCACAAGCCCATAGAGGTATGCCATATCGAAATCCGAGTCCTTTTGACCAGGATATGGGCTTTTAAAGATGGAAGGAAGGCCCATTTCAGTAAAGCTTTGCAAAATTAAAATAAATCACATATAAACGGTCATATTTTTTACTACCTTTAAAGTTATATATTTTAATGCAGATAACAACATAATTATTCCACAAGCCTATAAAGGTATGCCATATCGAAACCCGAGTTCTTTGACCAAGTTATGGGCTTTTAAAGATGGAAAGAAGGCCCATTTCAGTAAACCTTTGCAAAATTAAAATAAATCACATATAAACGGTAATATCTTTTACTACCTTTAAAGTTATATATTTTAATGCAAAAAGAACATAATCATTCCGCAAGCCCATAGAGGTATGCCATATCGAAATCCGAGTTCTTTTGACCAGGTTATGGGCTTTTAAAGATTGAAAGAAGGCCCATTTCAGTAAACCTTTGCAAAATTAAAATCAATGACATAAAAACGGTCATATTTTTTACTATCTTTAAAGTTATATATTTTAATGCAGATAAAAACATAATCATTCCACTAGCCCATAGAGGTATGCCATATCGAAATCCGAGTTCTTTTGACCAAGTTATGGGCTTTAAAGATGGAAAGAAGGCCCATTTCAGTAAACCTTTGCAAAATTAAAATCAATGACATTAAAACGGTCATATTCTTAACTACCTTTAAAGTTTAATATTTTAATGCAGATAACAACGTAATCATTCCACAAGCCTATAATAGTATGCCATATCGAAATCCAATTCATTTGACCAAGTTATGGGCTTTTAAAGATGGAAAGAAGGCCCATTTCAGTAAACCTTTGCAAAATTAAAATCAATGACATAAAACCGGTCATATTTTTTACTACCTTTAAAGTTATATATTTTAATGCAGATAAAAACATAATCATTCCACAGGCCCATAAAGGTATGCCATATCGAAATCCGAGTTCATTTGACTAAGTTTTGGGCTTTTAAATATGTAAAGAAGGCCCATTACAGTAAACCTTTGCAAAATTAAAATCAATGACATAAAACCGGTCATATTTTTTACTACCTCTAAAGTTATATATTTTAATGCAGATAAAAACATAATCATTCCTCAAGCCCATAGAGGTATGCCATATCGAAATCCGAGTCATTTTGACCAAATAATGGGCTTTTAAAGATGGAAAGAAGGCCCATTTCAGTAAACATTTGCTAAATTAAAATCAATGACATAAAAACGGTCATATTTTTTACTACCTTTAAAGTTACATATTTTAATGCAGATAACAACATAATCATTCCACAAGCCCATAGAGGTATGCCATATCGAAATCCGAGTCCTTTTGACCAGGATATGGGCTTTTAAAGATGGAAAGAAGGCCCATTTCAGTAAACCTTCGGAAAATTAAAATCAATGACATAAAAACGGTCATATTTTTTACTACCTCTAAAGTTAAATATTTTAATGCAGATAACAACATAATTTTTCCACAAGCCTATAAAGGTATGCCATATCGAAATCCGAGTTCATTTGACCAAGTTATGGGCCTTTAAAGATGGAAAGAAGGCCCATTTCAGTAAACCTTCGCAAAATTAAAATCAATGACATAAAAACGGTCATATATTTAACTTCCCTTAAAGTTATACATTTTAATGCAGATAACAACATAATCATTCCACAAGCCCATAGAGGTATGCCATATTGAAATCCGCGTCCTTTTGACCAGGTTATGGGCTTTTAAAGATGGAAAGAAGGCCCATTTCAGTAAACCTTTGCAAAATTAAAATCAATGACATTAAAACGGTCAAATTTTCTACTACCTTTAAAGTTTAATATTTTAATGCAGATAACAACAAAATCATTCCACAAGCCCCTAAAGGCATGCCATATCGAAATACGAGTTCATTTGACCAAGTTATTGGCTTTTAAAGATGGAAGGAAGGCCAATTTCAGTAAACCTTCGCAAAATTAGAATCAATACATAAAAACGGTCATATTTTTTACTACCCTTAAAGTTTAATATTTTAATGCAGATAACAACATAATCATTCCACAAGCCCATAGAGGTATGCCATATCGAAGCCCGAGTCCTTTTGACCAGGTTATGGGCTTTTAAAGATAGAAAGAAGGCCCATTTCAGTAAACCTTTGCAAAATTAAAATCAATGACATAAAAACGGTCATATTTTTTACTACCTTTAAAGTTATATATTTTAATGCAGATAACAACATAATTATTCCACAAGCCTATAAAGGTATGCCATATCGAAATCCGAGTTCTTTGACCAAGTTATGGGCTTTTAAAGATGGAAAGACGGCCCATTTTAGTAAACCTTTGCAAAATAAAATAAATCACATATAAACGGTCATATTTTTTACTACCTTTAAAGTTATATATTTTAATGCAAAAAGGACATAATCATTCCGCAAGCCCATAGAGGTATGCCATATCGAAATCCGAGTTCTTTTGACCAGGTTATGGGCTTTTAAAGATGGAAAGAAGGCCCATTTCAGTAAACCTTTGCAAAATTAAAATCAATGACATAAAAACGGTCATATTTTTTACTACTTTTAAAGTTAAATATTTTAATGCAGATAACAACAAAACCAATCCACACGCCCCTAAAGGTATACCATATCGAAATACGAGTTCATTTGACCAAGTTGTTGGCTTTTAAAGATGGAAAGAAGGCCCATTTCAGTAATCCTTCGCAAAATTAAAATCATTGACATAAAAACGGTCATATTTTTAACTACTTTTAAAGCTAAATATTTTAATGCAGATAACAACAAACCCATTCCACAAGCCCCTAAAGGTATGCCATATCGAAATACGGTTCATTTGACCAATTTATTGGCTTTTAAAGGTGGAAAGAAGGCCCATTTCAGTAAACCTTCGCAAAACTAAAATCAATGACATAAAAACGGTCATATTTTTTACTACCTTTAAAGTTATATATTTTAATGAAGATAACAACATAATCAATCCACAAGCCCATAGAGGTATGCCATATCGAAATCCGAGTCCTTTTGACCAGGTTATGAGCTTTTAAAGATGGAAAGAAGGCGCATTTCAGTAAACATTTGCAAAATTAAAATCAATGACATTAAAACGGTCATATTTTCTGCTACCTTTAAAGTTATATATTTTAATGCAGATAACAATGTAATCATTCCACAAGCCCATAGAAGTATGCCATATTGAAATCCGAGTCCTTTTGACCAGGATATGGGCTTTTAAAGATGGAAAGAAGGCCCATTTCAGTAAACCTTTGCAAAATTAAAATCAATGACATAAAAACGGTCATATTTTTTAATACACTGAAAGTTATATATTTTAATGCAGATAACAACGTAATCATTCCACAAGCCTATAAAGGTATGCCATATCGAAATCCGTGTTCATTTGACCAAGTTATGGGCTTTTAAAGATGAAAGGAAGGCCCATTTCTGTAAACCTTCGCAAAATATAAATCAATGACATAAAAACGGTCATATTTTTTAATACATTAAAAGTTAGGTATTTTAATGCAGATAACAACATAATCATTCCTCAAGCCCATAGAGTTATGCCATATCGAAATCCAAGTCATTTTGACCAAATTATGGGCTTTTAAAGATGGAAAGAAGGCCCATTTTAGAAAAGCTTTGCAAAATTAAAATCAATGACATATAAACGGTCATATTTTTTACTACCTTTAAAGTTATATATTTTAATGCAGATAACAACATAATCATTCCACAAGCCCATAAACGTATTCCATATCGAAATACGAGTTCATTTGACCAAGTTATGGGCTTTAAAGATGGAAAGAAGGCCCATTTTAGTAAACCTTTGCAAAATTAAAATCAATGACATTAAAACGGTCAGATTTTTTTATACCTTTAAAGTTATATATTTTAATGCAGATAACAACGTAATCATTCCACAAGCCTATAATGGTATGCCATATCGAAATCCGAGTTCATTTGACAAAGTTATGGGCTTTTAAAGATGGAAAGAAGGCCCATTTCAGTAAACCTTTGCAAAATTAAAATCAATGACATAAAAACGGTCATATATTTTACTACCTTTAAAGTTATATATTTTAATGCAGATAACAACGTAATCATTCCACAAGCCTATGAAGGTATGCCATATCGAAATCCGAGTTCATTTGACCAAGTTATGGGCTTTTAAAGATGGAAAGAAGGCCCATTTCAGTAAACCTTTGCAAAATTAAAATCCATGACATAAAAACGGTCATATTTTTTACTACCTTTAAAGTTATATATTTTAATGCAGATAAAAACATAATCATTCCACAAGCCCATAAAGGTAAGCCATATCGAAATCCGAGTTCATTTGACCAAGTTATGGGCTTTAAAGATGGAAAGAAGGCCCATTTCAGTAAACCTTTTCAAAATTAAAATCAATGACATTAAAACGGTCATATTTTTTTCTACCTTTAAAGTTATATATTTTAATGCAGATAACAACGTAATCATTCCACAAGCCTATAAAGGTATGCCATATCGAAATCCGAGTTCATTTGACCAAGTTATGGGCTTTTAAAGATGGAAAGAACCCCCATTTAAGTAAACCTTTGCAAAATTAAAATCAATGACATTAAAACGGTCATAGTTTTTACTACCTTTAAAGTTATATATTTTAATGCAGATAACAACGTAATCATTCCACAAGCCCATAGAAGTATGCCATATCGAAATCCGAGTCCTTTTGACCAGGATATGGGCTTTTAAAGATGGAAAGAAGGCCCATTTCAGTAAGCCTTTGCAAAATTAAAACCAATGACATAAAAACGGTCATATTTTTTAATACACTGAAAGTTATATATTTTAATGCAGATAACAACGTAATCATTCCACAAGCTTATAAAGGTATGCCATATCGAAATCCGTGTTCATTTGACCAAGTTATAGGCTTTTAAAGATGGAAGGAAGGCCCATTTCTGTAAACCTTCGCAAAAGAAAAATCAATGACATAAAAACGGTCATATTTTTTAATACATTTAAAGTTATGTATTTTAATGCAGATAACAACATAATCATTCCTCAAGACCATAGAGTTATGCCATATCGAAATACGAGTTCATTTGACCAAGTTGTTGGCCTTTAAAGATGGAAAGAAGGCCCATTTCAGTAATCCTTCGCAAAATTAAAATCATTGACATAAAAACGGTCATATTTTTTACTACTTTTAAAGTTAAATATTTTAATGCAGATAACAACAAAACCATTCCACATGCCCCTAAAGGTATGCCATATCGAAATACGGTTCATTTGACCAATTTCTTGGCTTTTAAAGATGGAAAGAAGGCCCATTTCAGTAAACCTTCGCAAAACTAAAATCAATGACATAAAACCGGTCATATTTTTTACTACCTTTAAAGTTATATATTTTAATGCAGATAAAAACATAATCATTCCACAAGCCCATAAAGGTATGCCATATCGAAATCCGAGTTCATTTGACCAAGTTATGGGCTTTAAAGATGGAAAGAAGGCCCATTTCAGTAAACATTTTCAAAATTAAAATCAATGACATTAAAACGGTCAAATTTTTTACTACCTTTAAAGTTATATATTTTAATGCAGATAACAACGTAATCATTCCACAAGCCTATAATGGTATGCCATATCGAAATCCGAGTTCATTTGACCAAGTTATGGGCTTTTAAAGATGGAAAGAGGGCCCATTTCAGTAAACCTTTGCAAAATTAAAATCAATGACATAAAAACGGTCATATTTTTTACTACCTTTAAAGTTATATATTTTAGTGCAGATAACAAAGTAATCATTCCACAAGCCTATAAAGGTATGCCATATCGAAATCCGAGTTCATTTGACCAAGTTATGGGCTTTAAAGATGGAAAGAAGGCCCATATCAGTAAACCTTTGCAAAATTAAAATCAATGACAAAAAACGGTCATATTTTTTACTACCTTTAAAGTTATATATTTTAATGCAGATAAAAACATAATGATTCCACAAGCCCATAAAGGTATGCCATATCGAAATCCGAGTTCATTTGACCAAGTTATGGGCTTTAAAGATAAAGAAAAGAAGGCCCATTTCAGTAAACCTTTTCAAAATTAAAATCAATGACATTAAAACGGTCATATTTTTTTCTACCTTTAAAGTTATATATTTTAATGCAGATAACAACGTAATCATTCCACAAGCCTATAAAGGTATGCCATATCGAAATCCGAGTTCATTTGACCAAGTTATGGGCTTTTAAAGATGGAAAGAAGGCCCATTTCAGTAAACCTTTGCAAAATTAAAATCAATGACATTAAAACGGTCATATTTTTTACTACCTTTAAAGTTATATATTTTAATGCAGATAACAACGTAATCATTACACAAGCCCATAGAAGTATGCCATATCGAAATCCGAGTCCTTTTGACCAGGATATGGGCTTTTAAAGATGGAAAGAAGGCCCATTTCAGTAAACCTTTGCAAAATTAAAATCAATGACATAAAAACGGTCATATTTTTTAATACACTGAAAGTTATATATTTTAATGCAGATAACAACGTAATCATTCCACAAGCCTATAAAGGTATGCCATATCGAAATCCGTGTTCATTTGACCAAGTTATGGGCTTTTAAAGATGGAAGGAAGGCCCATTTCTGTAAACCTTCGCAAAATAAAAATCAATGACATAAAAACGGTCATATTTTTTAATACATTTAAAGATAGGTATTTTAATGCAGATAACAACATAATCATTCCTCAAGCCCATAGAGTTATGCCATATCGAAATCCGAGTCATTTTGACCAAATTATGGGCTTTTAAAGATGGAAAGAAGGCCCATTTTAGTAAACCTTTGCAAAATTGAAATCAATGACATAAAAATGGTCATATTTTTTACTACCTTTAAAGTTATATATTTTAATGCAGATAACAACGTAATCATCCCACAAGCCTATAAAGGTATGCCATATCGAAATCCGAGTTCATTTGACCAAGTTATGGGCTTTAAAGATGGAAAGAAGGCCCATTTCAGTAAACCTTTGCAAAATTAAAATCAATGACATTAAAACGGTCATATTTTTTACTACCTTTAAAGTTATATATTTTAATGCAGATAACAACGTAATCATTACACAAGCCCATAGAAGTATGCCATATCGAAATCCGAGTCCTTTTGACCAGGATATGGGCTTTTAAAGATGGAAAGAAGGCCCATTTCAGTAAACCTTTGCAAAATTAAAATCAATGACATAAAAACGGTCATATTTTTTAATACACTGAAAGTTATATATTTTAATGCAGATAACAACGTAATCATTCCACAAGCCTATAAAGGTATGCCATATCGAAATCCGTGTTCATTTGACCAAGTTATGGGCTTTTAAAGATGGAAGAAAGGCCCATTTCTGTAAACCTTCGCAAAATAAAAATCAATGACATAAAAACGGTCATATTTTTTTAATACATTTAAAGATAGGTATTTTAATGCAGATAACAACATAATCATTCCTCAAGCCCATAGAGTTATGCCATATCGAAATCCGAGTCATTTTGACCAAATTATGGGCTTTTAAAGATGGAAAGAAGGCCCATTTTAGTAAACCTTTGCAAAATTGAAATCAATGACATAAAAACGGTCATATTTTTTACTACCTTTAAAGTTATATATTTTAATGCAGATAACAACATAATCATTCCACAAGCCCATAAACGTATACCATATCGAAATACGAGTTCATTTGACCAAGTTGTTGGCTTTTAAAGATGGAAAGAAGGCCCATTTCAGTAATCCTTCGCAAAATTAAAATCATTGACAAAAAACGGTCATATTTTTTACTACTTTTAAAGTGAAATATTTTAATGCAGATAACAACAAAACCAATCCACACGCCCCTAAAGGTATGTCATATCGAAATACGGTTCATTTGACCAAATTATTGGCTTTTAAAGATGGAAAGAAGGCCCTTTTCAGTAAACCTTCGCAAAACTAAAATCAATGATATAAAAACGGTCATATTTTTTACTACCTTTAAAGTTATATATTTTAATGAAGATAACAACATAATCATTCCACAAGCCCATAGAGGTATGCCATATCGAAATCCGAGTCCTTTTGACCAGGTTATGGGCTTTTAAAGATGGAAAGAAGGCCCATTTCAGTAAACATTTGCAAAATTAAAATCAATGACATAAAAACGGTCATATTTTTTACTACCTTTAAAGTTATATATTTTAATGCAGATAACAACATAATCATTCCTCAAGCCCATAGAGTTATGCCATATCGAAATCCGAGTCATTTTGACCAAATTATGGGCTTTTAAAGATGGAAAGAAGGCCCATTTTAGTAAACCTTTGCAAAATTAAAATCAATGACATAAAAACGGTCATATATTTTACTACCCTTAAAAATATATATTTTAATGCAGATAACAACATAATCATTCCACAAGCCCATAAACGTATTCCATATCGAAATACGAGTTCATTTGACCAAGTTGTTGGCTTTTAAAGATGGAAGGAAGGCCCATTTCAGTAAACCTTTGCAAAATTAAGATCAATGACATTAAAACGGTCATATTCTTAACTACCTTTAAAGTTTAATATTTTAATGCAGATAACAACATAATCATTCCACAAGCCCATAAAGGTATGCCATATCGAAATCCGAGTCCTTTTGACCAGGTTATGGGCTTTTAAAGATGGAAAGAAGGCCCATTTCAGTAAACTTTTGCAAAATTAAAATCAATGACATAAAAACGGTCATATTTTTTACTACCTTTAAAGTTATATATTTTAATGCAGATAACAACATAATCATTCCACAAGCCCATAAACGTATTCCATATCGAAATACGAGTTCATTTGACCAAGTTGTTGGCTTTTAAAGATGGAAAGAAGGCCCATTTCAGTAGACCTTCGCAAAATTAAAACAATGACATAAAAACGGTCATATTTTTTACTACCTTTAAAGTTATATATTTTAATGCAGATAACAACATAATCATTCCACAAGCCTATGAAGGTATGCCATATCGAAATCCGAGTTCATTTGACTAAGCTATGGGCTTTTAAATATGTAAAGAAGGCCCATTTCAGTAAACCTTCGCAAAATTAAAATCAATGACATAAAAACGGTCATATTTTTTACTACCTTTAAAGTTATATATTTTAATGAAGATAACAACATAATCATTCCACAAGCCCATAGAGGTATGCCATATCGAAATCCGAGTCCTTTCGACCAGGTTATGGGCTTTTAAAGATGGAAAGAAGGCCCATTTCAGTAAACATTTGCAAAATTAAAATCAATGACATAAAAACGGTCATATTTTGTACTACCTTTAAAGTTATATATTTTAATGAAGATAACAACATAATCATTCCACAAGCCCATAGAGGTATGCCATATCGAAATCCGAGTCCTTTTGACCAGGTTATGGGCTTTTAAAGATGGAAAGAAGGCCCATTTCAGTAAACATTTGCAAAATTAAAATCAATGACATAAAAACGGTCATATTTTTTACTACCTTTAAAGTTATATATTTTAACGCAGATAACAACATAATCATTCCACAAGCCTATAAAGGTATGCAATATCGAAATCCGAGTTCATTTGACTAAGCTATGGGCTTTTAAATATGTAAAGAAGGCCCATTTCAGTAAACCTTCGCAAAATTAAAATCAATGACATAAAAACGGTCATATGTTTTACTACCTTTTAAGTTAAATATTTTAGTGCAGATAACAACAAAATCATTCCACAAGCCCCTAAAGGTATGCCATATCGAAATACAAGTTCATTTGACCAAGTTATTGGCTTTTAAAGATGGAAAGAAGGCCCATTTCAGTAGACCTTCGCAAAATTAAAACAATGACATAAAAACGGTCATATTTTTTACTACCTTTAAAGTTATATATTTTAATGCAGATAACAACATAATCATTCCACAAGCCTATAAAGGTATGCCATATCGATATCCGAGTTCATTTGACTAAGTTATGGGCTTTTAAATATGTAAAGAAGGCCCATTTTAGTAAACCTTCTCAAAATTAAAATCAATGACATAAAAACGGTCATATTTTTTACTACCTGTTGGGGCGGTGCGGCTTGATCGGTGGAAATAGTTGAAGCCCCAAGACTGAGTGGTACCCCAAAAACGCGGGAGTATTTTGGGGTTTTTACGCGACGTGCGTAGGTGTTTATTAGCACACTTGGAAACATGAACTGCTTAAGCCTAACTTAACTTAAGCGCTCCAGAGCAGAGCGGAGACTTAGGGGAGTGATGGAGAGGGAGAGCGGACGGCAGTGCGAGCGCGCGAGATGTAGACATCTGGATAAAACTGCCGCTCGACACTGCCTCCTGAAATTAAACGCCCTCTTGACGTGAACATTCTCTCTCCCTTGCGAGGACACCCGTAGCAAGAACCTCAGGATAGTAGGCTCAGGAATATGTTGGAAGTGTAGATCGGTCGTCCGTATGTAGGAGAGTGTGGTGGTCCTTTCCACACTTGTGGCAGTGATGACCACTGCGGCAGGAGTCCTTGGTATGATTGTGAGCCAAGCAATTGGAGCAGTACTTCTGGATATGTACTTCCTGGAGCCGATTCTGGGGGCTTAGCCGTAGAAAGTGGTGGCAGTTCCGTAGAGGATGGATCTTTTGGCAGACTCGGCATTGGTAGGATTTAATACCTCGAGTACGTCTGTCATCCAAGGATGGGTATGGAACCCAATACTCGGATGGAGTATTCTTAGGAGGGACTTTTTGTACGGAAACTTGCGCTGAATAGGACGAAATGATGTGTGGAACTGAGGCAAATACTGGCCGTGGAGGGTCGGATGGAATCGTCGGAGTAGTAGGGCCGCTGTTTCGATGCAGCAATGTGTGATGCCGATCTTGGCAAGTGAGACAGTTGTGCGCGCTTGTGCAATCCCGGAATTGATGGCTACTTGCAAAGCAATTGGAGCACAGCTGCTTCCTTTGAATATAGGCTAGGCGATCGTCTACCGTCATCTGTAGGAAGCGTGGACATATACGCACGGGGTGGTTCTTCTTGGAACACAGATCGCAGCCCTTGGGTATCGGAACTAACCTTGTGTCTAAGGAATTTATTTTTGGAAATTCTGCCACTCGATTTGTGCCTTTGGACTGGACGTGGTGGAAATTGGCAGATCGGAAGCTATCGACGGCCTCAAGAGTTCGATGGCGCTCTGTCAAATATGAATCAAGCTCAAGCCACGTAGGAATTTCGGCATTATTTTGGATGGATTGCTCCCATAATGAGAGAGTGAGCTTTGGTAGTTTTGACGAGCACATATAAACCAGGATAGGGTCCCAATTCTCAATATTAACACCGGAAAATTTTAAGGAAATTAAGCAACCTTGAAAAGTGCGTTGAAGTTCCTTAAAGGCTGCTCCCGACTCCTGTGCTATGGATTGCACATTGAAAAGTGTTTTCAGGTGACTGTTCACATGCAATCGCTTATTTTCGAAACGCTCAGTTAGGTTATTCCAGGCTGAGCGAAAGCCATCATTGGTGAGTGGGGATCTTGAAACTATGGAATGAGCTTCGCCACTAGTTTTTGAATTTAAATGGAATAATTTTTCAACGGGCGTTAGACTAGGATTGTCTATGTATATTGCCGTGAAAAGGTCCCGGAAAGTCGGCCAGCGAAGATAATCACCAGAGAAAACCTCTGTGTCGATAGGAGGGTGCCGACAGCCATAAGACGTGGAATTTTGGGACGGAGTTACTGGAGCTTGAGGTATTTGGGAGGAGCCCTTTTGGATTTGTTCCATCAGCTGCGCGGCAAATATTTCGTAAGTGGAGTACGTTTGGTAATACTTGGACCTTAGTATGGATTTTGTGTCTGCGGCGCTCTCGCCTGCAGCTCTAATGCAGTCGGAGCATATGTCGCATGCTGCCTTTACCGTTTGCCACAAGGAATTGAGTTGATCGCGACGGATTTTGTAGGCGGATAACGTTGGGGTAGGAGCACCTGGAGCATTCACAGTGGCCTCAAAGTGAATCAGACAGTCAGCTGTGGCCATAAATCGGGTTAAAGCGGATTTTACTGATGTTGCCATGACGTTAAATAATTTAGAATTTTAATTCAGAAGTAAGGAAACGGATTGGAATCAAATTGGAATTTAGGAACCAATTAAGATTGTAAATATATACGGTCACACTGTCGGATAGGCAGAGTCAATAAATATTTATTATATCGGATGGTCGTACTAATGTAAAGAATTACGGACTTTAATATTGTATGTTTGGAAAGCACATTTATTGTGAGCTCTTGACCCACTGTGCACTGGCGAAGGTATCGTTATACGTATGTATGTACACTGTGCGTGTGATGTGTATGTGTATGTATGTGTGGTGCGAATAGCGGAATAACGTTGCGGGAATTGTCAAGACTTCGCTTATGTTTGTATGTCGGTGCGTTTGTTTGTCACCTGCACAACTAAATTGCAAACGATTTGCTGGAGTAAATTTGTGGGTATTGTAACTGCGATTTTAATTTTAGAAATAGTTTAGCCGTATTTGTAGGTCGAGAAAAGTAGTTGGAGTGGACTGTATTAGAAAAAAGTAGTTCGAGTGGACTGTATTAGATTGTTTTTGTAAATATACACATGCAGCTGGAACACAGTAAAAAATAAAGAGTGCAAATCTTAAGGAAAAATTTTATGATCCGGAATTTTTTACTGTGGCTGAGTTATATTTTACCCACAATTGGAATTAAAAATATTTTTGAGAAATATTGTTGTTGAATAGTAGCACTGAAATATCTTCTGGAATTGTTTCAAGTGTGCAACTGTGGGCAAAGGAAACTGGAATATTGTCGGGCACAAGTAATGGAATTGAAACACATATATTAAATGCCGTTGCGTCGGATTAATCACTTTTGGATTTAGACAATGTATCATACAGAAAGTTAGTCGAAATAGGGTTCGAAAAACTGGCTGTATGACCGGCAATTATAGTAAGTGGAACTTATCTGGAGCGGTTCAAGCCTGCTGGGACAAAATCAAAGAACACTCCAGGAGAGGAAAATCCAAAGATATTGAAATCCGGCTTTGTATGGACCAAAATGTTGGGTCGGTGCGGCTTGAACGGTGGAAATAGTTGAAGCCCCAAGACTGAGTGGTACCCAAAAAACACGGGAGTATTTTGAGGTTTTTACGCGACGTGCGTAGGTGTTTATTGGCACACTTGGAAACATGAACTGCTTAAGCCTAACCTAACTTAAGCGCTCCAGAGCAGAGCGGAGACTTAGGGGAGTGATGGAGAGGGAGAGCGGACGGCAGTGCGAGCGCGCGAGATGTAGACATCTGGATAAAACTGCCACTCGACACTGCCTCCTGAAATTAAACGCCCTTTTGACGTGAACACTACCTTTAAAGTTTAATATTTCAATGCAGATAACAACAAAATCATTCCACAAGCCCCTAAAGGTATGCCATATCTAAATACGAGTTCATTTGACCAAGTTAGAGGCTTTTAAAGATGGAAAGAAGGCCCATTTCAGTAAACCTTCGCAAAATAAAAATCAATGAAATAAAAACTGTCATATTTTTTAATACCTTTAATGTAATATATCTTAATGCAGATAACAACGTAATCATTCCACAAGCCCATAGAGGTATGCCATATCGAAATCCGAGTCCTTTTGACCAGGATATGGGCTTTTAAAGATGGAAAGAAGGCCCATTTCAGTAAACCTTCGCAAAATTAAAATCAGTGACATAAAAACGGTCATATTTTTTACTACCTTTAAAGTTATATATTTTAATGCAGATAACAACATAATCATTCCGCAAGCTGATAGAGGTATGCCATATCGAAATCCGAGTTCTTTTGACCAAGTTATGGGCTTTTAAAGATGGAAAGAAGGCCCATTTCAGTAAACCTTTGCAAAATTAAAATCAATGACATTAAAACGGTCATATTTTTTACTAACTTTAAAATTATATATCTTAATGCAGATAACAACGTAATCATTCCACAAGCCCATAGAGGTATGCCATATCGAAATCCGAGTCCTTTTGACCAGGAAAAGGGCTTTTAAAGATGGAAAGAAGGCCCATTTCAGTAAACCTTTGCAAAATTAAGATCAATGACATTAAAACGGTCATATTCTTAACTACCTTTAAAGTTTAATATTTTAATGCAGATAACAACATAATCATTCCACATGCCTATAAATGTATGCCATATCGAAATTCGAGTTCATTTGACCAAGTTATTGGCTTTTAAAGATGGAAAGAAGGCCCATTTCAGTAAACCTTCGCAAAATTAAAATCAATGACATAAAAACGGTCATATTTTTAACTACCTTTAATGTTAAATATTTTAATGCAGATAACAACAAAATCATTCCACAAGCCTATAAAGGTATGCCATATTGAAATCCGAGTTCATTTGACCAAGTTTTGGGCTTTTAAAGATGGAAAGAAGGCCCATTTCAGTAAACCTTTGCAAAATTAAGATCAATGACATTAAAACGGTCATATTCTTAACTACCTTTAAAGTTTAATATTTTAATGCAGATAACAACATAATCATTCCACAAGCCTATAAAGGTATGCCATATTGAAATCCGAGTTCATTTGACCAAGTTTTGGGCTTTTAAAGATGGAAAGAAGGCCCATTTCAGTAAACCTTTGCAAAATTAAGATCAATGACATTAAAACGGTCATATTCTTAACTACCTTTAAAGTTTAATATTTTAATGCAGATAACAACATAATCATTCAACAAGCCCATAGAGGTATGCCATATCGAAATCCGAGTCCTTTTGACCAGGATATGGGCTTTTAAAGATGGAAAGAAGGCCCATTTCAGTAAACCTTTGCAAAATTAAAATCAATGACATAAGAACGGTCATATTTTTAACTACCTTTAAAGTTATATATTTTAATGCAGATAACAACATAATCACTCCACAAGCCAATAATGGTATGCCATATCGAAATCCGAGTTCATTTGACCAAGTTTTGGGCTTTTAAAGATGGAAAGAAGGCCCATTTCAGTAAACCTTTGCAAAATTAAGATCAATGACATTAAAACGGTCATACTTTTAACTACCTTTAATGTTAAATATTTTAATGCAGATAACAACAAAATCATTCCACAAGCCTATAAAGGTATGCCATATCGAAATCCGAGTTCTTTTGACCAAGTAATGGGCTTTTAAAGATGGAAAGAAGGCCCATTTCAGTAAACCTTTGCAAAATTAAAATCAATGACAATAAAACGGTCATATTTTTTACTACCTTTAAAATTATATATCTTAATGCAGATAACAACGTAATCATTCCACAAGCCCATAGAGGTATGCCATATCGAAATCCGAGTCCTTTTGACCAGGAAAAGGGCTTTTAAAGATGGAAAGAAGGCCCATTTCAGTAAACCTTTGCAAAATTAAGATCAATGACATTAAAACGGTCATATTCTTAACTACCTTTAAAGTTATATATTTTAATGCATATAACAACATAATCATTCCACAAGCCCATAAACGTATACCATATCGAAATACGAGTTCATTTGACCAAGTTATTGGCTTTTAAAGATGAAAGAAGGCTCATTTCAGTAAACCATCGGAAAATTAAAATCAATGACATAAAAACGGTCATATTTTTTACTACCTTTAATGTTAAATATTTTAATGCAGATAACAACAAAATCATTCCACAAGCCTATAAAGGTATGCCATATTGAAATCCGAGTTCACTTGACCAAGTTTTGGGCTTTTAAAGATGGAAAGAAGGCCCATTTCAGTAAACCTTTGCAAAATTAAGATCAATGACATTAAAACGGTCATATTCTTAACTACCTTTAAAGTTTAATATTTTAATGCAGATAACAACATAATCATTCCACAAGCCCATAAAGGTATGCCATATCGAAATACGAGTTCATTTGACCTTTTAAAGATGGAAAGAAGGCCCATTTCAGTAAACCTTTGCAAAATTAAAATCAATGACATAAAAACGGTCATATTTTTTATTACCTTTAAAGTTATATATTTTAATGCAGATAACAACATAATCATTCAACAAGCCCATAGAGGTATGCCATATCGAAATCCGAGTCCTTTTGACCAGGATATGGGCTTTTAAAGATGGAAAGAAGGCCCATTTCAGTAAACCTTTGCAAAATTAAAATCAATGACATAAGAACGGTCATATTTATACCCGTTACTCGTAGAGTAAAAGGGTATACTAGATTCGTCGGAAAGTATGTAACAGGCAGAAGGAAGCGTTTCCGACCCCATAAAGTATATATATTCGTGATCAGGATCACTAGCCGAGTCGATCTAGCCATGTCCGTCTGTCCGTCTGTCCGTCTGTCCGTCTGTCCGTCTGTCCGTCTGACCGTCTGTCCGTCTGTCCGTCTGTCCGTCTGTCCGTCTGTCTGTCCGTCCGGATGAACGCTGAGATCTCGGAAACTATGAGAGCTAGGCTATTGAGATTTGGCGTACAGATTCCTGAGCTTCTTACGCAGCGCAAGTTTGTTTCAGTAGACTGCCACGCCCACTCTAACGCCCACAAACCGCCCAAAACTGTAACTCCTACAGTTTTGATGCTAGATAGAAAATTTTAACTGAAATGTATTGTTCTCATCAATACCTATCGATTGACCTAAAAAAAAGTTTGCCACGCCCACTTGAACGCCCACAAACCGCGAAAACCTGTGACGCCCACAATTTGCATGCTAGATAAAAAATTTTAACTGAAATGTATTGGTGTCGTCAATACCTATCGATTGATCCAAAAATAATTTTGCCACGCCCACTCTAACGCCCATAACGCTTAAATCTGTCTACCGCCGGTAGGTGGCGCATTTTAATTTCGCTTTGCTGCTTGCATATCTCCATTTCCCTTTGAGTAACGGGTATCTGATAGTCGAGGTACTCGACTATAGCGTTCTTCCTTGTTTTAACTACATTTAAAGTTATATATTGTAATGCAGATAACAACATAATCATTCCTCAAGCCCATAGAGGTATGCCCTATAGAAATCCGAGTCATTTTTACCAAATTATGGGCTTTTGAAGATGAAAGGAAGGCCCATTTCAGTAAACCTTTGCAAAATTAAGATCAATGACATTAAAACGGTCATATTCTTAACTACCTTTAAAGTTATATATTTTAATGCATATAACAACATAATCATTCCACAAGCCCATAAACGTATACCATATCGAAATACGAGTTCATTTGACCAAGTTATTGGCTTTTAAAGATGAAAGAAGGCTCATTTCAGTAAACCATCGGAAAATTAAAATCAATGACATAAAAACGGTCATATTTTTAACTACATTTAAAGTTATATATTTTAATGCAGATAACAACATAATCATTCCTCAAGCCCATAGAGGTATGCCATATAGAAATCCGAGTCATTTTTACCAAATTATGGGCTTTTGAAGATGGAAGGAAGGCCCATTTCAGTAAACCTTTGCAAAATTAAAATCAATGACATAAAAACGGTCATATTTTTAACTACATTTAAAGTTATATATTGTAATGCAGATAACAACATAATCATTCCTCAAGCCCATAGAGGTATGCCCTATAGAAATCCGAGTCATTTTTACCAAATTATGGGCTTTTGAAGATGGAAGGAAGGCCCATTTCAGTAAACCTTTGCAAAATTAAAATCAATGACATAAAAACGGTCATATTTTTTAATACATTTAAAATTATATATTTTAATGCAGATAAAAACATAATCCTTCCACAAGCCCATTAACGTATACCATATCGAAATACGAGTTCATTTGACCAAGTTATTGGCTTTTAAAGATGAAAGAAGGCCCATTTCAGTAAACCATCGGAAAATTAAAATCAGTGACATAAAAACGGTCATATTTTTTACTACCTTTAAAGTTAAATATTTTAATGCAGATAACAACAAAATCATTCCACAAGCCTATAAAGGTATGCCATATCTAAATCCGAGTTCATTTGACCAAGTTATGGGCTTTTAAAGATGGAAAGAAGGCCCATTTCAGTAAACCTTCGCAAAATTAAAATCAATGACATAAAAACGTTCATATTTTGTACTACCTTTAAAGTTATATATTTGAATGCAGAAAACAACATAATCATTCCACAAGCCCATAGAGGTATGCCATATCGAAATCCGAGTCCTTTTGACCAGGTTATGGGCTTTTAAAGATGGAAAGAAGGCCCATTTCAATAAAGCTTTGCAAAATGAAAATCAATGACATAAAAACGGTCATGTTTTTTATTACCTTTAAAGTTATATATTTTAATGCAGATAACAACATAATCATTCCACAAGCCCATAGAGGTATGCCATATCGAAATCCGATTCCTTTTGATCAGGATATGGGCTTTTAAAGATGGAAAGAAGGCCCATTTCAGTAAACCTTTGCAAAATTAAAATCAATGACATAAAAACGGTCATATTTTTAACTACCCTTAAAGTTATATATTTTAATGCAGATAACAACATAATCATTCCACTAGCCTATAAAGGTATGCCATATCGAAATCCGAGTTCATTTGACCAAGTTATGGGCTTTTAAAGATGGAAAGAAGGCCCATTTCAGTAAACCTTTGCAAAATTAAAATCAATGACATAAAAACGGACATATTTTTAACTACATTTAAAGTTATATATTTTAATGCAGATAACAACATAATCATTTCTCAAGCCCATAGAGGTATGCCATATAGAAATCCGAGTCATTTTTACCAAATTATGGGCTTTTGAAGATGGAAGGAAGGCCCATTTCAGTAAACCTTTGAAAAATTAAGATCAATGACATTAAAACGGTCATATTCTTAACTACCTTTAAAGTTTAATATTTTAATGCAGATAACAACATAATCATTCCACATGCCTATAAAGGTATGCCATATCGAAATACGAGTTCATTTGACCAAGTTATTGGCTTTTAAAGATAGAAAGAAGGCCCATTTCAGTAAACCTTCGCAAAATTAAAATCAATGACATAAAAACGGTCATATTTTTAACTACATTTAAAGTTATATATTTTAATGCAGATAACAATATAATCATTCCACAAGCCCATAAATGTATACCATATCGAAATACGAGTTCATTTGACCAAGTTATTGGCTTTTAAAGATGAAAGAAGGCCCATTTCAGTAAACCATCGGAAAATTAAAATCAATGACATAAAAACGGTCATATTTTTTACTACCTTTAATGTTAAATATTTTAATGCAGATAACAACAAAATCATTCCACAAGCCTATAAAGGTATGCCATATCGAAATCCGAGTTCATTTGACCAAGTTATGGGCTTTTAAAGATGGAAAGAAGACCCATTTCAGTAAACCTTTGCAAAATTAAGATCAATGACATTAAAACGGTCATATTCTTAACTACCTTTAAAGTTTAATATTTTAATGCAGATAACAACATAATCATTCCACAAGCCCATAAAGGTATGCCATATCGAAATACAAGTCCTTTTGACCAGGATATGGGCTTTTAAAGATGGAAAGAAGGCCCATTTCAGTAAACCTTTGCAAAATTAAAATCAATGACATAAAAACGGTCATATTTTTCACTACCTTTAAAGTTATATATTTTAATGCAGATAACAACATAATCACTCCACAAGCCTATAATGGTATGCCATATCGAAATCCGAGTTCATTTGACCAAGTTATGGGCTTTTAAAGATGGAAAGAAGGCCCATTTCAGTAAACCTTTGCAATATTAAAATCAATGACATTAAAACGGTCATATTTTTAACTACCTTTAAAGTTTAATATTTTAATGCAGATAACAACATAATCATTCCACAAGCCTATAAAGGTATGCCATATCGAAATACGAGTTCATTTGACCAAGTTATTGGCTTTTTAATATGGAAAGAAGGCCCATTTCAGTAAACCTTCGCAAAATTAAAATCAATTACATAAAAACGGTCATATTTTTAACTACATTTAAAGTTATATATTTTAATGCAGATAACAACATAATCATTCCTCAAGCCCATAGAGGTATGCCCTATAGAAATCCGAGTCATTTTTACCAAATTATGGGCTTTTGAAGATGGAAGGAAGGCCCATTTCAGTAAACCTTTGAAAAATTAAAATCAATGACATAACAACGGTCATATTTTTTAATACCTTTAAAATTATATATTTTAATGCAGATAAAAACATAATCCTTCCACAAGCCCATAAACGTATACCATATCGAAATACGAGTTCATTTGACCAAGTTATTGGCTTTTAAAGATGAAGGAAGGCCCATTTCAGTAAACCTTCGGAAAATTAAAATCAATAACATAAAAACGGTCATATTTTTTACTACCTTTAAAGTTAAATATTTTAATGCAGATAACAACAAAATCATTCCACAAGCCTATAAAGGTATGCCATATCGAAATCCGAGTTCATTTGACCAAGTTATTGGCTTTTAAAGATGGAAAGAAGGCCCATTTCAGTAAACCTTCGCAAAATTAAAATCAATGACATAAAAACGGTCATATTTTTAACTACATTTAAAGTTCTATATTTTAATGCAGATAACAACATAATCATTCCACAAGCCCATAAACGTATACCATATCGAAATACGAGTTCATTTGACCAAGTAATTGGCTTTTAAAGATGAAAGAAGGCCCATTTCAGTAAACCATCGGAAAATTAAAATCAATGACATAAAAACGGTCATATTTTTTACTACCTTTAATGTTAAATATTTTAATGCAGATAACAACAAAATCATTCCACAAGCCTATAAAGGTATGCCATATCGAAATCCCAGTTCATTTGACCAAGTTATGGGCTTTTAAAGATGGAAAGAAGGCCCATTTCAGTAAACCTTTGCAAAATTAAGATCAATGACATTAAAACGGTCATATTCTTAACTGCCCAGAATTACAGAGGTATTTCTAAATTGTCGGCAATTCCTAAAGCATTTGAACGTATTATTACTTCTCATTTGCAACATTTATGTTCCTCGCTAATATCACCGTGTCAGCATGGTTTTGTTAAGCGAAGATCGACCACCACCAACCTTCTGGAATTGTCATCTATTGTAATAAATGGATTTAAGAATAAAATGCAGACTGACGTTATATACACAGATTTTAGTAAGGCCTTTGACTCTGTCAACCACTCTCTTCTCTTATTAAAATTAAATCAGCTTGGCTTTCCATGTAATCTATTAACTTGGATTTCAAGTTATTTGGATGGTAGGACTCAGAGGGTTATATTCAAGAACGCTGCCTCAAAACTGATCTATGTGACATCTGGAGTGCCTCAGGGTAGTCATTTGGGCCCTTTGCTGTTTACTTTGTTTATTATTTATTCCCTCTATCATAACACACTCTCGTGTACTAATGTATGCTGATGATGTTAAGCTTTGTTTATCACATAATGATATAGCGTCGGGTTTCAACTTACAGTCAGATATTGATTGTTTTCAGGGATGGTGTGAGTTAACCTTTTAAATTTGAACTGCCTTAAATGCAACGTTATGACTTTTCATAGGGGTACTCCTACTTTTGTTAGTTACTCTCTTCAAAATACGCCACTCGACCGTATATATTCAGTTAATGACTTAGGCGTTCTTCTGGACCCAAAACTTAAATTTGACTGCCACATAATGTCCACTGTCAGCAAGGCCATGAGTGTTCTTGGGTTTATAAAGCGTTGGTCAAAAGAATTTGGTGACCCTTATACAACCAAATTATTATTTACCTCCCTTGTCCGTCCTATTTTGGAATATTGTTCTTCGGTTTGGAGTCCACAATATCAAGTGCATATTGACCGTATTGAGTCGGTACAAAAAAAATTCCAAAATTCCAAAAAAGTCCATATTTTTTACTACCTTTAAAGTTATATATTTGAATGCAGAAAACAACATAATCATTCCACAAGCCCATAGAGGTATGCCATATCGAAATCCGAGTCCTTTTGACCAGGTTATGGGCTTTTAAAGATGGAAAGAAGGCCCATTTCAGTAAAGCTTTGCAAAATTAAAATCAATGACATAAAAACGGTCATGTTTTTTATTACCTTTAAAGTTATATATTTTAATGCAGATAACAACATAATCATTCCACAAGCCCATAGAGGTATGCCATATCGAAATCCGATTCCTTTTGATCAGGATATGGGCTTTTAAAGATGGAAAGAAGGCCCATTTCAGTAAACCTTTGCAAAATTAAAATCAATGACATAAAAACGGTCATATTTTTAACTACCTTTAAAGTTTTATATTTTAATGCAGATAACAACATAATCATTCCACTAGCCTATAAAGGTATGCCATATCGAAATCCGAGTTCATTTGACCAAGTTATGGGCTTTTAAAGATGGAAAGAAGGCCCATTTCAGTAAACCTTTGCAAAATTAAGATCAATGACATTAAAACGGTCATATTCTTAACTACCTTTAAAGTTTAATATTTTAATGCAGATAACAACATAATCATTCCACATGCCTATAAAGGTATGCCATATCGAAATACGAGTTCATTTGACCAAGTTATTGGCTTTTAAAGATGGAAAGAAGGCCCATTTCAGTAAACCTTCGCAAAATTAAAATCAATGACATAAAAACGGTCATATTTTTAACTACATTTAAAGTTCTATATTTTAATGCAGATAACAACATAATCATTCCACAAGCCCATAAACGTATACCATATCGAAATGCGAGTTCATTTGACCAAGTAATTGGCTTTTAAAGATGAAAGAAGGCCCATTTCAGTAAACCATCGGAAAAATAAAATCAATGACATAAAAACGGTCATATTTTTTATTACCTTTAAAGTTATATATTTTAATGCAGATAACAACATAATCATTCCACAAGCCCATAGAGGTATGCCATATCGAAATCCGAGTCCTTTTGACCAGGATATGGGCTTTTAAAGATGGAAAGAAGGCCCATTTCAGTAAACCTTTGCAAAATTAAAATCAATGACATAAAAACGGTCATATTTTTAACTACCTTTAAAGTTATATATTTTAATGCAGATAACAACATAATCACTCCACAAGCCTATAATGGTATGCCATATCGAAATCCGAGTTCATTTGACCAAGTTATGGGCTTTTAAAGATGGAAAGAAGGCCCATTTCAGTAAACTTTTGAAAAATTAAAATCAATGACATTAAAACGGTCATATTTTTAACTACCTTTAAAGTTTAATATTTTAATGTAGATAACAACATAATCATTCCACATGCCTATAAAGGTATGCCATATCGAAATACGAGTTCATTTGACCAAGTTATTGGCTTTTAAAGATGGAAAGAAGGCCCATTTCAGTAAACCTTTGCAAAATTAAGATCAATGACATTAAAACGGTCATATTCTTAACTACCTTTAAAGTTTAATATTTTAATGCAGATAACAACATAATCATTCCACATGCCTATAAAGGTATGCCATATCGAAATACGAGTTCATTTGACCAAGTTATTGGCTTTTAAAGATGGAAAGAAGGCCCATTTCAGTAAACCTTCGCAAAATTAAAATCAATGACATAAAAACGGTCATATTTTTAACTACATTTAAAGTTCTATATTTTAATGCAGATAACAACATAATCATTCCACAAGCCCGTAAACGTATACCATATCGAAATACGAGTTCATTTGACCAAGTAATTGGCTTTTAAAGATGAAAGAAGGCCCATTTCAGTAAACCATCGGAAAAATAAAATCAATGACATAAAAACGGTCATATTTTTTATTACCTTTAAAGTTATATATTTTAATGCAGATAACAACATAATCATTCCACAAGCCCATAGAGGTATGCCATATCGAAATCCGAGTCCTTTTGACCAGGATATGGGCTTTTAAAGATGGAAAGAAGGCCCATTTCAGTAAACCTTTGCAAAATTAAAATCAATGACATAAAAACGGTCATATTTTTAACTACCTTTAAAGTTATATATTTTAATGCAGATAACAACATAATCACTCCACAAGCCTATAATGGTATGCCATATCGAAATCCGAGTTCATTTGACCAAGTTATGGGCTTTTAAAGATGGAAAAAAGGCCCATTTCAGTAAACTTTTGAAAAATTAAAATCAATGACATTAAAACGGTCATATTTTTAACTACCTTTAAAGTTTAATATTTTAATGCAGATAACAACATAATCATTCCACAAGCCTATAAAGGTATGCCATATCGAAATACGAGTTCATTTGACCTTGTTATTGGCTTTTTAATATGGAAAGAAGGCCCATTTCAGTAAACCTTCGCAAAATTAAAATCAATGACATAAAAACGGTCATATTTTTTACTACCTTTAAAGTTATATATTTTAATGCAGATAACAACATAATCATTCCTCAAGCCCATAGAGGTATGCCATATAGAAATCCGAGTCATTTTTACCAAATTAGGGGCTTTTGAAGATGGAAAGAAGGCCCATTTCAGTAAACCTTTGCAAAATTAAAATCAATGACATAACAACGGTCATATTTTTTAATACCTTTAAAATTATATATTTTAATGCAGATAAAAACATAATCATTCCACAAGCCCATAAACGTATACCATATCGAAATACGAGTTCATTTGACCAAGTTATTGGCTTTTAAAGATGAAAGAAGGCCCATTTCAGTAAACCTTCGGAAAATTAAAATCAATAACATAAAAACGGTCATATTTTTTACTACCTTTAAAGTTAAATATTTTAATGCAGATAACAACAAAATCATTCCACAAGCCTATAAAGGTATGCCATATCGAAATCCGAGTTCATTTGACCAAGTTATGGGCTTTTAAAGATGAAAAGAAGGCCCATTTTAGTAAACCTTCGCAAAATTAAAATCAATGGCATAAAAAAAAAAAATTCCACAAGCCCCTAAAGGTATGCCATATCTAAATACGAGTTAATTTGACCAAGTTATAGGCTTTTAAAGATTTAAAGAAGGCCCATTTCAGTAAACCTTTGCAAAATAAAAATCAATGACATAAAAACTGTCATATTTTTTAATACCTTTAATGTTATACATTTTAATGCAAAAACAACACAATCATTCCACAAGCCTATAAAGGAATGTCATATGGAAATCCGAGTTCATTTGACCAAGTTATGGGCTTTTAAAAATGTAAAGGAGGCCCATTTCAGTAAACCTTCGCAAAATTAAAATCAATGACATAAAAACGTTCATATTTTTTACTACCTTTAAAGTTATATATTTGAATGCAGATAACAACATAATCATTCCACAAGCCCATAGAGGTATGCCATATCGTAATCCGAGTCCTTTTGACCAGGTTATGGGCTTTTAAAGATGGAAAGAAGGCCCAGAATTAAAATCAATGACATAAAAACGGTCATATTTTTTACTACCTTTAATGTTAAATATTTTAATGCAGATAACAACAAAATGATTCCACAAGCCTATAAAGGTATGCCATATCGAAATCCGAGTTTATTTGACCAAGTTATGGGCTTTTAAGGATGGAAAGAAGGCCCATTTCAGTAAACCTTCACAAAATTAAAATCAATGGCATAAAAAAAAAAAATTCCACAAGCCCCTAAAGGTATGCCATATCTAAATAAGAGTTCATTTGACCAAGTTATAGGCTTTTAAAGATGGAAAGAAGGCCCATTTCAGTAAACCTTCGCAAAATAAAAATCAATGACATAAAAACTGTCATATTTTTTAATACCTTTAATGTTATACATTTTAATGCAAATAACAACATAATTATTCCACAAGCCTATAAAGGAATGTCATATCGAAATCCGAGTTCATTTGACCAAGTAATGGGCTTTTAAAAATGTTAAGAAGGTCCATTTCAGTAAACCTTCGCAAAATAAAAATCAATGACATAAAAACGTTCATATTTTTTACTACCTTTAAAGTTATATATTTTAATGCAGATAACAACATAATCATTTCACAAGCCCATAGAGGTCTTTTAAAGATGGAAAGAAGGCTCATTTCAGTAAACCTTTGCAAAATTAAAATCAATGACATAAAAAAAATCATATTTTTTATTACCTTTAAAGTTATATATTTTAATGCAGATAACAACATAATCATTCCACAAGCCTATAAAGGTATGCCATATCGAAATCCGAGTTCATTTGACCAAGTTATGGGCTTTTAAAGATGGAAAGAAGGCCCATTTCAGTAAACCTTTGCAAAATTAAAATCAATGACATACAAACGGTCATATTTTTAACTACCTTTAAAGTTTAATATTTTAATGCAGATAACAACATAATCATTCCACAAGCCTATAAAGGTATGCCATATCGAAATACGAGTTCATTTGACCAAGTTATTGGCTTTTAAAGATGGAAAGAAGGCCCATTTCAGTAAACCTTCGCAAAATTAAAATCAATGACATAAAAACGGTCATATTTTTAACTACATTTAAAGTTATATATTTTAATGCAGATAACAACATAATCATTCCACAAGCCCATAAACGTATACCATATCGAAATACGAGTTCATTTGACCAAGTTATGGGCTTTTAAAGATGGAAAGAAGGCCCATTTCAGTAAACCTTCGCAAAATTAAAATCAATGACATAAAAACGGCCATATTTTTAACTACCTTTAAAGTTTAATATTTTAATGCAGATAACAACATAATCATTCCACAAGCCTATAAAGGTATGCCATATCGAAATACGAGTTCATTTGACCAAGTTATTGGCTTTTAAAGATGGAAAGAAGGCCCATTTCAGTAAACCTTCGCAAAATTAAAATCAATGACATAAAAACGGTCATATTTTTAACTACATTTAAAGTTATATATTTTAATGCAGATAACAACATAATCATTCCACAAGCCCATAAACGTATACCATATCGAAATACGAGTTCATTTGACCAAGTTATTGGCTTTTAAAGATGAAAGAAGGCCCATTTCAGTAAACCTTCGGAAAATTAAAATCAATGACATAAAAACGGTCATATATTTTACTACCTTTAATGTTAAATATTTTAATGCAGATAACAACAAAATCATTCCACAAGCCTATAAAGGTATGCCATATCGAAATCCGAGTTCATTTGACCAAGTTATAGGCTTTTAAAAATGGAAAGAAGGCCCATTTCAGTAAACCTTCGCAAAATAAAAATCAATGACATAAAAACTATCATATTTTTTAATACCTTTAATGTTATACATTTTAATGCAAATAACAACATAATCATTCCACAAGCCTATAAAGGAATGTCATATCGAAATCCGAGTTCATTTGACCAAGTTATGGGCTTTTAAAAATGTTAAGAAGGCCCATTTCAGTAAACCTTCGCAAAATAAAAATTAATGACATAAAAACGTTCATATTTTTTACTACCTTTAAAGTTATATATTTTAATGCAGATAATAACATAATCATTCCACAAGCCCATAGAGGTATGCCATATCGAAATCCGAGTCCTTTTGACCAGGTTATGGGCTTTTAAAGATGGAAAGAAGGCCCATTTCAGTAAACCTTTGCAAAATTAAAATCAATGACATAAAAACGGCCATATTTTTAACTACCTTTAAAGTTATATATTTTAATGCAGATAATAACATAATCATTCCACAAGCCCATAGAGGTATGCCATATCGAAATCCGAGTCCTTTTGACCAGGTTATGGGCTTTTAAAGATGGAAAGAAGGCCCATTTCAGTAAACCTTCGCTAAATTAAAATCAATGACATAAAAACGGTCAAATTTTTAACTACCTTTAAAGTTTAATATTTTAATGCAGATAACAACACAATCATTCCACAAGCCTATAAAGGTATGCCATATCGAAATACGAGTTCATTTGACCAAGTTATTGGCTTTTAAAGATGGAAAGAAGGCCCATTTCAGTAAACCTTTGCAAAATTAAAATAAATCACATATAAACCTTCGCAAAATTAAAATCAATGACATAAAAACGGTCATATTTTTAACTACATTTAAAGTTATATATTTTAATGCAGATAACAACATAATCATTCCACAAGCCCATAAACGTATACCATATCGAAATACGAGTTCATTTGACCAAGTTATTGGCTTTTAAAGATGAAAGAAGGCCCATTTCAGTACACCATCGGAGAATTAAAATCAATGACATAAAAACGGTCATATTTTTTACTACTTTTAATGTTAAATATTTTAATGCAGATAACAACAAAATGATTCCACAAGCCTATAAAGGTATGCCATATCGAAATCCGAGTTCATTTGACCAAGTTATGGGCTTTTAAGGATGGAAAGAAGGCCCATTTCAGTAAACCTTTGCAAAATTAAAATCAATGGCATAAAAAAAAAAAACTCCACAAGCCCCTAAAGGTATGCCATATCTAAATAAGAGTTCATTTGACCAAGTTATAGGCTTTTAAAGATGGAAAGAAGGCCCATTTCAGTAAACCTTCGCAAAATAAAAATCAATGACATAAAAACTGTCATATTTTTTAATACCTTTAATGTTATACATTTTAATGCAAATAACAACATAATTATTCCACAAGCCTATAAAGGAATGTCATATCGAAATCCGAGTTCATTTGACCAAGTAATGGGCTTTTAAAAATGTTAAGAAGGTCCATTTCAGTAAACCTTCGCAAAATAAAAATCAATGACATAAAAACGTTCATATTTTTTACTACCTTTAAAGTTATATATTTTAATGCAGATAACAACATAATCATTTCACAAGCCCATAGAGGTCTTTTAAAGATGGAAAGAAGGCTCATTTCAGTAAACCTTTGCAAAATTAAAATCAATGACATAAAAAAGGTCATATTTTTTATTACCTTTAAAGTTATATATTTTAATGCAGATAACAACATAATCATTCCACTAGCCCATAGAGGTATGCCATATCGAAATCCGATTCCTTTTGACCAGGATATGGGCTTTTAAAGATGGAAAGAAGGCCCATTTCAGTAAACCTTTGCAAAATTAAAATCAATGACATAAAAACGGCAATATTTTTAACTACCTTTATAGTTATATATTTTAATGCAGATAACAACATAATCATTCCACAAGCCTATAAAGGTATGCCATATCGAAATCCGAGTTCATTTGACCAAGTTATGGGCTTTTAAAGATGGAAAGAAGGCCCATTTCAGTAAACCTTTGCAAAATTAAAATCAATGACATACAAACGGTCATATTTTTAACTACCTTTAAAGTTTAATATTTTAATGCAGATAACAACATAATCATTCCACAAGCCTATAAAGGTATGCCATATCGAAATACGAGTTCATTTGACCAAGTTATTGGCTTTTAAAGATGGAAAGAAGGCCCATTTCAGTAAACCTTCGCAAAATTAAAATCAATGACATAAAAACGGTCATATTTTTAACTACATTTAAAGTTATATATTTTAATGCAGATAACAACATAATCATTCCACAAGCCCATAAACGTATACCATATCGAAATACGAGTTCATTTGACCAAGTTATTGGCTTTTAAAGATGAAAGAAGGCCCATTTCAGTAAACCTTCGCAAAATTAAAATCAATGACATAAAAACGGTCATATATTTTACTACCTTTAATGTTAAATATTTTAATGCAGATAACAACAAAATCATTCCACAAGCCTATAAAGGTATGCCATATCGAAATCTGAGTTCATTTGACCAAGTTATGGGCTTTTAAAGATGGAAAGAAGGCCCATTTCAGTAAACCTTCGCAAAATTAAAATCAATGGATTAAAAAAAAAAAATTCCACAAGCCCCTAAAGGTATGCCGTATCTAAATACGAGTTCATTTGACCAAGTTATAGGCTTTTAAAAATGGAAAGAAGGCCCATTTCAGTAAACCTTCGCAAAATAAAAATCAATGACATAAAAACTATCATATTTTTTAATACCTTTAATGTTATACATTTTAATGCAAATAACAACATAATCATTCCACAAGCCTATAAAGGAATGTCATATCGAAATCCGAGTTCATTTGACCAAGTTATGGGCTTTTAAAAATGTTAAGAAGGCCCATTTCAGTAAACCTTCGCAAAATAAAAATTAATGACATAAAAACGGCCATATTTTTAACTACCTTTAAAGTTATATATTTTAATGCAGATAATAACATAATCATTCCACAAGCCCATAGAGGTATGCCATATCGAAATCCGAGTCCTTTTGACCAGGTTATGGGCTTTTAAAGATGGAAAGAAGGCCCATTTCAGTAAACCTTCGCTAAATTAAAATCAATGACATAAAAACGGTCATATTTTTAACTACCTTTAAAGTTTAATATTTTAATGCAGATAACAACACAATCATTCCACAAGCCTATAAAGGTATGCCATATCGAAATACGAGTTCATTTGACCAAGTTATTGGCTTTTAAAGATGGAAAGAAGGCCCATTTCAGTAAACCTTTGCAAAATTAAAATCAATGACATAAAAACGGTCATATTTTTTATTACCTTTAAAGTTGTATATTTTAATGCAGATAACAACATAATCATTCCACAAGCCCATAGAGGTATGCCATATGGAAATCCGATTCCTTTTGATCAGGATATGGGCAATTAAAGATGGAAAGAAGGCCCATTTCAGTAAAACTTCGCAAAATTAAAATCAATGACATAAAAACGGTCATATTTTTAACTACATTTAAAATTATATATTTTAATGCAGATAACAACATAATCAATTCTCAAGCCCATAGAGGTATGCCATATAGAAATCCGAGTCATTTTGACCAAATTATGGGCTTTTAAAGATGGAAAGAAGGCCCATTTCAGTAAACCTTCGCAAAATAAAAATCAATGACATAAAAACAGTCATATTTTTTAATACCTTTAATGTTATACATTTTAATGCAAATAACAACATAATCATTCCACAAGCCTATAAAGGAATGTCATATGGAAATCCGAGTTCATTTGACCAAGTTATGGGCTTTTAAAAATGTAAAGAAGGCCCATTTTAGTAAACCGTCGCAAAATTAAAATCAATGACATAAAAACGGTCATATTTTTTACTACCTTTAAAGATATATATTTTAATGCAGATAACAACATAATCATTCCACAAGCCCATAGAGGTATGCCATATCGAAATCCGAGTCCTTTTGACCAGGTTATGGGCTTTTAAAGATGGAAAGAAGGTCCATTTCAGTAAACCTTTGCAAAATTAAAATCAATGACATAAAAACGGTCATATTTTTATTACCTTTAAAGTTATATATTTTAATGCAGATAACAACATAATCATTCCACAAGCCCATAGAGGTATGCCATATCGAAATCCGATTCCTTTTGATCAGGATATGGGCTTTTAAAGATGGAAAGAAGGCCCATTTCAGTAAACCTTTGCAAAATTAAAATCAATGACATAAAAACGGTCATATTTTTTACTACCTTTAAAGTTATATATTTTAATGCAGATAACAACATAATCATTCCACAAGCCTATAAAGGTATGCCATATCGAAATCCGAGTTCATTTGACCAAGTTATGGGCTTTTAAAGATGGAAAGAAGGCCCATTTCAGTAAACCTTTGCAAAATTAAAATAAATCACATATAAACGGTCATATTTTTTACTACCTTTAAAGTTATATATTTTAATGCAAAAAGAACATAATCATTCCGCAAGCCCATAAACGTATACCATATCGAAATACGAGTTCATTTGACCAAGTTATGGGCTTTTAAAAATGTAAAGAAGGCCCATTTTAGTAAACCGTCGCAAAATTAAAATCAATGACATAAAAACGGTCATATTTTTTACTACCTTTAAAGATATATATTTTAATGCAGATAACAACATAATCATTCCACAAGCCCATAGAGGTATGCCATATCGAAATCCGAGTCCTTTTGACCAGGTTATGGGCTTTTAAAGATGGAAAGAAGGCCCATTTCAGTAAACCTTTGCAAAATTAAAATCAATGACATAAAAACGGTCATATTTTTTATTACCTTTAAAGTTATATATTTTAATGCAGATAACATCATAATCATTCCACAAGCCCATAGAGGTATGCCATATCGAAATCCGATTCCTTTTGATCAGGATATGGGCTTTTAAAGATGGAAAGAAGGCCCATTTCAGTAAACCTTTGCAAAATTAAAATCAATGAGATTAAAACGGTCATATTTTTAACTACCTTTAAAGTTTAATATTTTAATGCAGATAACAACATAATCATTCCACAAGCCTATAAAGGTATGCCATATCGAAATACGAGTTCATTTGACCAAGTTATTGGCTTTTAAAGATGGAAAGAAGGCCCATTTCAGTAAACCTTCGCAAAATTAAAATCAATGTCATAAAAACGGTCATATTTTTAACTACATTTAAAGTTATATATTTTAATGCAGATAACAACATAATCATTCCACAAGCCCATAAACGTATACCATATCGAAATACGAGTTCATTTGACCAAGTTATTGGCTTTTAAAGATGAAAGAAGGCCCATTTCAGTAAACCTTCGGAAAATTAAAATCAATGACATAAAAACGGTCATATATTTTACTACCTTTAATGTTAAATATTTTAATGCAGATAACAACAAAATCATTCCACAAGCCTATAAAGGTATGCCATATCGAAAACTGAGTTCATTTGACCAAGTTATTGGCTTTTAAAGATGGAAAGAAGGCCCATTTCCGTAAACCTTCGCAAAATTAAAATCAATGGATTAAAAAAAAAAAAATTCCACGAGCCCCTAAAGGTATGCCGTATCTAAATACGAGTTCATTTGACCAAGTTATAGGCTTTTAAAGATGGAAAGAAGGCCCATTTCAGTAAACCTTCGCTAAATTAAAATCAATGACATAAAAACGGTCATATATTTTACTACCTTTAAAGTTATATATTTTAATGCAGATAAAAACATAATCATTCCACAAGCCCATAGAGGTATGCCATATCGAAATCCGATTCCTTTTGACCAGGATATGGGCTTTTAAAGATGGAAAGAAGGCCCATTTCAGTAAACCTATGCAAAATTAAAATCAATGACATAAAAACTGTCATATATTTTACTACCTTTAAAGTTATATATTTTAATGCAGATAACAACATAATCATTCCACAAGCCTATAAAGGTATGCCATATCGAAATCCGAGTTCATTTGACCAAGTTATGGGCTTTTAAAGATGGAAAGAAGGCCCATTTCAGTAAACCTTTGCAAAATTAAAATCAATGACATACAAACGGTCATATTTTTAACTACCTTTAAAGTTTAATATTTTAATGCAGATAACAACATAATCATTCCACAAGCCTATAAAGGTATGCCATATCGAAATACGAGTTCATTTGACCAAGTTATTGGCTTTTAAAGATGGAAAGAAGGCCCATTTCAGTAAACCTTCGCAAAATTAAAATCAATGACATAAAAACGGTCATATTTTTAACTACATTTAAAGTTATATATTTTAATGCAGATAACAACATAATCATTCCACAAGCCCATAAACGTATACCATATCGAAATACGAGTTCATTTGACCAAGTTATTGGCTTTTAAAGATGAAAGAAGGCCCATTTCAGTAAACCTTCGGAAAATTAAAATCAATGACATAAAAACGGTCATATATTTTACTACCTTTAATGTTAAATATTTTAATGCAGATAACAACAAAATCATTCCACAAGCCTATAAAGGTATGCCATATCGAAATCTGAGTTCATTTGACCAAGTTATGGGCTTTTAAAGATGGAAAGAAGGCCCATTTCAGTAAACCTTCGCAAAATTAAAATCAATGGATTAAAAAAAAAAAATTCCACAAGCCCCTAAAGGTATGCCGTATCTAAATACGAGTTCATTTGACCAAGTTATAGGCTTTTAAAAATGGAAAGAAGGCCCATTTCAGTAAACCTTCGCAAAATAAAAATCAATGACATAAAAACTATCATATTTTTTAATACCTTTAATGTTATACATTTTAATGCAAATAACAACATAATCATTCCACAAGCCTATAAAGGAATGTCATATCGAAATCCGAGTTCATTTGACCAAGTTATGGGCTTTTAAAAATGTTAAGAAGGCCCATTTCAGTAAACCTTCGCAAAATAAAAATTAATGACATAAAAACGTTCATATTTTTTACTACCTTTAAAGTTATATATTTTAATGCAGATAATAACATAATCATTCCACAAGCCCATAGAGGTATGCCATATCGAAATCCGAGTCCTTTTGACCAGGTTATTGGCTTTTAAAGATGGAAAGAAGGCCCATTTCAGTAAACCTTTGCAAAATTAAAATCAATGACATAAAAACGGCCATATTTTTAACTACCTTTAAAGTTATATATTTTAATGCAGATAATAACATAATCATTCCACAAGCCCATAGAGGTATGCCATATCGAAATCCGAGTCCTTTTGACCAGGTTATGGGCTTTTAAAGATGGAAAGAAGGCCCATTTCAGTAAACCTTCGCTAAATTAAAATCAATGACATAAAAACGGTCATATTTTTAACTACCTTTAAAGTTTAATATTTTAATGCAGATAACAACACAATCATTCCACAAGCCTATAAAGGTATGCCATATCGAAATACGAGTTCATTTGACCAAGTTATTGGCTTTTAAAGATGGAAAGAAGGCCCATTTCAGTAAACCTTTGCAAAATTAAAATCAATGACATAAAAACGGTCATATTTTTTATTACCTTTAAAGTTGTATATTTTAATGCAGATAACAACATAATCATTCCACAAGCCCATAGAGGTATGCCATATCGAAATCCGATTCCTTTTGATCAGGATATGGGCAATTAAAGATGGAAAGAAGGCCCATTTCAGTAAAACTTCGCAAAATTAAAATCAATGACATAAAAACGGTCATATTTTTAACTACATTTAAAATTATATATTTTAATGCAGATAACAACATAATCAATTCTCAAGCCCATAGAGGTATGCCATATAGAAATCCGAGTCATTTTGACCAAATTATGGGCTTTTAAAGATGGAAAGAAGGCCCATTTCAGTAAACCTTCGCAAAATAAAAATCAATGACATAAAAACAGTCATATTTTTTAATACCTTTAATGTTATACATTTTAATGCAAATAACAACATAATCATTCCACAAGCCTATAAAGGAATGTCATATGGAAATCCGAGTTCATTTGACCAAGTTATGGGCTTTTAAAAATGTAAAGAAGGCCCATTTTAGTAAACCGTCGCAAAATTAAAATCAATGACATAAAAACGGTCATATTTTTTACTACCTTTAAAGATATATATTTTAATGCAGATAACAACATAATCATTCCACAAGCCCATAGAGGTATGCCATATCGAAATCCGAGTCCTTTTGACCAAGTTATGGGCTTTTAAAGATGGAAAGAAGGTCCATTTCAGTAAACCTTTGCAAAATTAAAATCAATGACATAAAAACGGTCATATTTTTAACTACATTTAAAGTTATATATTTTAATGCAGATAACAACATAATCATTCCACAAGCCCATAAACGTATACCATATCGAAATACGAGTTCATTTGACCAAGTTATTGGCTTTTAAAGATGAAAGAAGGCCCATTTCAGTAAACCTTCGGAAAATTAAAATCAATGACATAAAAACGGTCATATATTTTACTACCTTTAATGTTAAATATTTTAATGCAGATAACAACAAAATCATTCCACAAGCCTATAAAGGTATGCCATATCGAAATCTGAGTTCATTTGACCAAGTTATGGGCTTTTAAAGATGGAAAGAAGGCCCATTTCAGTAAACCTTCGCAAAATTAAAATCAATGGATTAAAAAAAAAAAAATCCACAAGCCCCTAAAGGTATGCCGTATCTAAATACGAGTTCATTTGACCAAGTTATAGGCTTTTAAAAATGGAAAGAAGGCCCATTTCAGTAAACCTTCGCAAAATAAAAATCAATGACATAAAAACTATCATATTTTTTAATACCTTTAATGTTATACATTTTAATGCAAATAACAACATAATCATTCCACAAGCCTATAAAGGAATGTCATATCGAAATCCGAGTTCATTTGACCAAGTTATGGGCTTTTAAAAATGTTAAGAAGGCCCATTTCAGTAAACCTTCGCAAAATAAAAATTAATGACATAAAAACGTTCATATTTTTTACTACCTTTAAAGTTATATATTTTAATGCAGATAATAACATAATCATTCCACAAGCCCATAGAGGTATGCCATATCGAAATCCGAGTCCTTTTGACCAGGTTATGGGCTTTTAAAGATGGAAAGAAGGCCCATTTCAGTAAACCTTTGCAAAATTAAAATCAATGACATAAAAACGGCCATATTTTTAACTACCTTTAAAGTTATATATTTTAATGCAGATAATAACATAATCATTCCACAAGCCCATAGAGGTATGCCATATCGAAATCCGAGTCCTTTTGACCAGGTTATGGGCTTTTAAAGATGGAAAGAAGGCCCATTTCAGTAAACCTTCGCTAAATTAAAATCAATGACATAAAAACGGTCATATTTTTAACTACCTTTAAAGTTTAATATTTTAATGCAGATAACAACACAATCATTCCACAAGCCTATAAAGGTATGCCATATCGAAATACGAGTTCATTTGACCAAGTTATTGGCTTTTAAAGATGGAAAGAAGGCCCATTTCAGTAAACCTTTGCAAAATTAAAATCAATGACATAAAAACGGTCATATTTTTTATTACCTTTAAAGTTGTATATTTTAATGCAGATAACAACATAATCATTCCACAAGCCCATAGAGGTATGCCATATCGAAATCCGATTCCTTTTGATCAGGATATGGGCAATTAAAGATGGAAAGAAGGCCCATTTCAGTAAAACTTCGCAAAATTAAAATCAATGACATAAAAACGGTCATATTTTTAACTACATTTAAAATTATATATTTTAATGCAGATAACAACATAATCAATTCTCAAGCCCATAGAGGTATGCCATATAGAAATCCGAGTCATTTTGACCAAATTATGGGCTTTTAAAGATGGAAAGAAGGCCCATTTCAGTAAACCTTCGCAAAATAAAAATCAATGACATAAAAACAGTCATATTTTTTAATACCTTTAATGTTATACATTTTAATGCAAATAACAACATAATCATTCCACAAGCCTATAAAGGAATGTCATATGGAAATCCGAGTTCATTTGACCAAGTTATGGGCTTTTAAAAATGTAAAGAAGGCCCATTTTAGTAAACCGTCGCAAAATTAAAATCAATGACATAAAAACGGTCATATTTTTTACTACCTTTAAAGATATGTATTTTAATGCAGATAACAACATAATCATTCCACAAGCCCATAGAGGTATGCCATATCGAAATCCGAGTCCTTTTGACCAAGTTATGGGCTTTTAAAGATGGAAAGAAGGTCCATTTCAGTAAACCTTTGCAAAATTAAAATCAATGACATAAAAACGGTCATATTTTTTATTACCTTTAAAGTTATATATTTTAATGCAGATAACAACATAATCATTCCACAAGCCCATAGAGGTATGCCATATCGAAATCCGATTCCTTTTGATCAGGATATGGGCTTTTAAAGATGGAAAGAAGGCCCATTTCAGTAAACCTTTGCAAAATTAAAATCAATGACATAAAAACGGTCATATTTTTAACTACCTTTAAAGTTATATATTTTAATGCAGATAACAACATAATCATTCCACAAGCCTATAAAGGTATGCCATATCGAAATCCGAGTTCATTTGACCAAGTTATGGGCTTTTAAAGATGGATAGAAGGCCCATTTCAGTAAACCTTTGCAAAATTAAAATAAATCACATATGAACGGTCATATTTTTTACTACCTTTAAAGTTATATATTTTAATGCAAAAAGAACATAATCATTCCGCAAGCCCATAAACGTATACCATATCGAAATACGAGTTCATTTGACCAAGTTATGGGCTTTTAAAAATGTAAAGAAGGCCCATTTTAGTAAACCGTCGCAAAATTAAAATCAATGACATAAAAACGGTCATATTTTTTATTACCTTTAAAGTTATATATTTTAATGCAGATAACATCATAATCATTCCACAAGCCCATAGAGGTATGCCATATCGAAATCCGATTCCTTTTGATCAGGATATGGGCTTTTAAAGATGGAAAGAAGGCCCATTTCAGTAAACCTTTGCAAAATTAAAATCAATGAGATTAAAACGGTCATATTTTTAACTACCTTTAAAGTTTAATATTTTAATGCAGATAACAACATAATCATTCCACAAGCCTATAAAGGTATGCCATATCGAAATACGAGTTCATTTGACCAAGTTATTGGCTTTTAAAGATGGAAAAAAGGCCCATTTCAGTAAACCTTCGCAAAATTAAAATCAATGTCATAAAAACGGTCATATTTTTAACTACATTTAAAGTTATATATTTTAATGCAGATAACAACATAATCATTCCACAAGCCCATAAACGTTTACCATATCGAAATACGAGTTCATTTGACCAAGTTATTGGCTTTTAAAGATGAAAGAAGGCCCATTTCAGTAAACCTTCGGAAAATTAAAATCAATGACATAAAAACGGTCATATATTTTACTACCTTTAATGTTAAATATTTTAATGCAGATAACAACAAAATCATTCCACAAGCCTATAAAGGTATGCCATATCGAAATCTGAGTTCATTTGACCAAGTTATGGGCTTTTAAAGATGGAAAGAAGGCCCATTTCAGTAAACCTTCGCAAAATTAAAATCAATGGATTAAAAAAAAAAAAATCCACAAGCCCCTAAAGGTATGCCGTATCTAAATACGAGTTCATTTGACCAAGTTATAGGCTTTTAAAAATGGAAAGAAGGCCCATTTCAGTAAACCTTCGCAAAATAAAAATCAATGACATAAAAACTATCATATTTTTTAATACCTTTAATGTTATACATTTTAATGCAAATAACAACATAATCATTCCACAAGCCTATAAAGGAATGTCATATCGAAATCCGAGTTCATTTGACCAAGTTATGGGCTTTTAAAAATGTTAAGAAGGCCCATTTCAGTAAACCTTCGCAAAATAAAAATTAATGACATAAAAACGTTCATATTTTTTACTACCTTTAAAGTTATATATTTTAATGCAGATAATAACATAATCATTCCACAAGCCCATAGAGGTATGCCATATCGAAATCCGAGTCCTTTTGACCAGGTTATGGGCTTTTAAAGATGGAAAGAAGGCCCATTTCAGTAAACCTTTGCAAAATTAAAATCAATGACATAAAAACGGCCATATTTTTAACTACCTTTAAAGTTTTATATTTTAATGCAGATAATAACATAATCATTCCACAAGCCCATAGAGGTATGCCATATCGAAATCCGAGTCCTTTTGACCAGGTTATGGGCTTTTAAAGATGGAAAGAAGGCCCATTTCAGTAAACCTTCGCTAAATTAAAATCAATGACATAAAAACGGTCATATTTTTAACTACCTTTAAAGTTTAATATTTTAATGCAGATAACAACACAATCATTCCACAAGCCTATAAAGGTATGCCATATCGAAATACGAGTTCATTTGACCAAGTTATTGGCTTTTAAAGATGGAAAGAAGGCCCATTTCAGTAAACCTTTGCAAAATTAAAATCAATGACATAAAAACGGTCATATTTTTATACCCGTTACTCGTAGAGTAAAAGGGTATACTAGATTCGTCGGAAAGTATGTAACAGGCAGAAGGAAGCGTTTCCGACCCCATAAAGTATATATATTCTTGATCAGGATCACTAGCCGAGTCGATCTAGCCATGTCCGTCTGTCCGTCTGTCCGTCTGTCCGTCTGTCCGTCTGTCCGTCTGTCCGTCTGTCCGTCTGTCCGTCTGTCCGTCTGTCCGTATGAACGCTGAGATCTCGGAAACTATGAGAGTTACAATACTGGGATTAGGCACGCAGATTCCTGAGATTCCTGCGCAGCGCAAGTTTGTTTCAGTAGAGTGCCACGCCCACTCTAACGCCCACAAACCGCCCAAAACTGTGGCTCCTACAGTTTTGATGCTAGATAGAAAATTTTAACTGAAATGTAATGTTCTCATCAATACCTATCGATTGACCCAAAAAAAAATTTGCCACGCCCACTTTAACGCCCACAAACCGCAAAACCCTGTGACGCCCACAATTTTCATGCTAGATAAAAAATTTTAACTGAAATGTATTGGTCTCGTCAATACCTATCGATTGATCCAAAAAAAAATTTGCCACGCCCACTTTAACGCCCACAAACCGCAAAACCCTGTGACGCCCACAATTTTCATGCTAGATAAAAAATTTTAACTGAAATGTATTGGTCTCGTCAATACCTATCGATTGATCCAAAAAAAAATTTGCCACGCCCACTCTAACGCCCATAACGCTTAAATCTGTATACCGCCGGTAGGTGGCGCATTTTAATCTCGCTTTGCTGCTTGCATATCTCCATTTAGCTGAGTAACGGGTATCTGATAGTCGAGGTACTCGACTATAGCGTTCTCCCTTGTTTATTACCTTTAAAGTTGTATATTTTAATGCAGATAACAACATAATCATTCCACAAGCCCATAGAGGTATGCCATATCGAAATCCGATTCCTTTTGATCAGGATATGGGCAATTAAAGATGGAAAGAAGGCCCATTTCAGTAAAACTTCGCAAAATTAAAATCAATGACATAAAAACGGTCATATTTTTAACTACATTTAAAATTATATATTTTAATGCAGATAACAACATAATCAATTCTCAAGCCCATAGAGGTATGCCATATAGAAATCCGAGTCATTTTGACCAAATTATGGGCTTTTAAAGATGGAAAGAAGGCCCATTTCAGTAAACCTTCGCAAAATAAAAATCAATGACATAAAAACAGTCATATTTTTTAATACCTTTAATGTTATACATTTTAATGCAAATAACAACATAATCATTCCACAAGCCTATAAAGGAATGTCATATGGAAATCCGAGTTCATTTGACCAAGTTATGGGCTTTTAAAAATGTAAAGAAGGCCCATTTTAGTAAACCGTCGCAAAATTAAAATCAATGACATAAAAACGGTCATATTTTTTACTACCTTTAAAGATATATATTTTAATGCAGATAACAACATAATCATTCCACAAGCCCATAGAGGTATGCCATATCGAAATCCGAGTCCTTTTGACCAGGTTATGGGCTTTTAAAGATGGAAAGAAGGCCCATTTCAGTAAACCTTTGCAAAATTAAAATCAATGACATAAAAACGGTCATATTTTTTATTACCTTTAAAGTTATATATTTTAATGCAGATAACATCATAATCATTCCACAAGCCCATAGAGGTATGCCATATCGAAATCCGATTCCTTTTGATCAGGATATGGGCTTTTAAAGATGGAAAGAAGGCCCATTTCAGTAAACCTTTGCAAAATTAAAATCAATGAGATTAAAACGGTCATATTTTTAACTACCTTTAAAGTTTAATATTTTAATGCAGATAACAACATAATCATTCCACAAGCCTATAAAGGTATGCCATATCGAAATACGAGTTCATTTGACCAAGTTATTGGCTTTTAAAGATGGAAAAAAGGCCCATTTCAGTAAACCTTCGCAAAATTAAAATCAATGTCATAAAAACGGTCATATTTTTAACTACATTTAAAGTTATATATTTTAATGCAGATAACAACATAATCATTCCACAAGCCCATAAACGTTTACCATATCGAAATACGAGTTCATTTGACCAAGTTATTGGCTTTTAAAGATGAAAGAAGGCCCATTTCAGTAAACCTTCGGAAAATTAAAATCAATGACATAAAAACGGTCATATATTTTACTACCTTTAATGTTAAATATTTTAATGCAGATAACAACAAAATCATTCCACAAGCCTATAAAGGTATGCCATATCGAAATCTGAGTTCATTTGACCAAGTTATGGGCTTTTAAAGATGGAAAGAAGGCCCATTTCAGTAAACCTTCGCAAAATTAAAATCAATGGATTAAAAAAAAAAAAATCCACAAGCCCCTAAAGGTATGCCGTATCTAAATACGAGTTCATTTGACCAAGTTATAGGCTTTTAAAAATGGAAAGAAGGCCCATTTCAGTAAACCTTCGCAAAATAAAAATCAATGACATAAAAACTATCATATTTTTTAATACCTTTAATGTTATACATTTTAATGCAAATAACAACATAATCATTCCACAAGCCTATAAAGGAATGTCATATCGAAATCCGAGTTCATTTGACCAAGTTATGGGCTTTTAAAAATGTTAAGAAGGCCCATTTCAGTAAACCTTCGCAAAATAAAAATTAATGACATAAAAACGTTCATATTTTTTACTACCTTTAAAGTTATATATTTTAATGCAGATAATAACATAATCATTCCACAAGCCCATAGAGGTATGCCATATCGAAATCCGAGTCCTTTTGACCAGGTTATGGGCTTTTAAAGATGGAAAGAAGGCCCATTTCAGTAAACCTTTGCAAAATTAAAATCAATGACATAAAAACGGCCATATTTTTAACTACCTTTAAAGTTATATATTTTAATGCAGATAACAACATAATCATTCCACAAGCCCATAAACGTTTACCATATCGAAATACGAGTTCATTTGACCAAGTTATTGGCTTTTAAAGATGAAAGAAGGCCCATTTCAGTAAACCTTCGGAAAATTAAAATCAATGACATAAAAACGGTCATATATTTTACTACCTTTAATGTTAAATATTTTAATGCAGATAACAACAAAATCATTCCACAAGCCTATAAAGGTATGCCATATCGAAATCTGAGTTCATTTGACCAAGTTATGGGCTTTTAAAGATGGAAAGAAGGCCCATTTCAGTAAACCTTCGCAAAATTAAAATCAATGGATTAAAAAAAAAACAAGGGAGAACGCTATAGTCGAGTACCTCGACTATCAGATACCCGTTACTCAGCTAAATGGAGATATGCAAGCAGCAAAGCGAGATTAAAATGCGCCACCTACCGGCGGTATACAGATTTAAGCGTTATGGGCGTTAGAGTGGGCGTGGCAAATTTTTTTTTGGATCAATCGATAGGTATTGACGAGACCAATACATTTCAGTTAAAATTTTTTATCTAGCATGAAAATTGTGGGCGTCACAGGGTTTTGCGGTTTGTGGGCGTTAAAGTGGGCGTGGCAAATTTTTTTTTGGATCAATCGATAGGTATTGACGAGACCAATACATTTCAGTTAAAATTTTTTATCTAGCATGAAAATTGTGGGCGTCACAGGGTTTTGCGGTTTGTGGGCGTTAAAGTGGGCGTGGCAAATTTTTTTTTGGGTCAATCGATAGGTATTGATGAGAACATTACATTTCAGTTAAAATTTTCTATCTAGCATCAAAACTGTAGGAGCCACAGTTTTGGGCGGTTTGTGGGCGTTAGAGTGGGCGTGGCACTCTACTGAAACAAACTTGCGCTGCGCAGGAATCTCAGGAATCTGCGTGCCTAATCCCAGTATTGTAACTCTCATAGTTTCCGAGATCTCAGCGTTCATACGGACAGACGGACAGACGGACAGACGGACAGACGGACAGACGGACAGACGGACAGACGGACATGGCTAGATCGACTCGGCTAGTGATCCTGATCAAGAATATATATACTTTATGGGGTCGGAAACGCTTCCTTCTGCCTGTTACATACTTTCCGACGAATCTAGTATACCCTTTTACTCTACGAGTAACGGGTATAAAAATCTTCAAGCCCCTAAAGGTATGCCGTATCTAAATACGAGTTCATTTGACCAAGTTATAGGCTTTTAAAAATGGAAAGAAGGCCCATTTCAGTAAACCTTCGCAAAATAAAAATCAATGACATAAAAACTATCATATTTTTTAATACCTTTAATGTTATACATTTTAATGCAAATAACAACATAATCATTCCACAAGCCTATAAAGGAATGTCATATCGAAATCCGAGTTCATTTGACCAAGTTATGGGCTTTTAAAAATGTTAAGAAGGCCCATTTCAGTAAACCTTCGCAAAATAAAAATTAATGACATAAAAACGTTCATATTTTTTACTACCTTTAAAGTTATATATTTTAATGCAGATAATAACATAATCATTCCACAAGCCCATAGAGGTATGCCATATCGAAATCCGAGTCCTTTTGACCAGGTTATGGGCTTTTAAAGATGGAAAGAAGGCCCATTTCAGTAAACCTTTGCAAAATTAAAATCAATGACATAAAAACGGCCATATTTTTAACTACCTTTAAAGTTATATATTTTAATGCAGATAATAACATAATCATTCCACAAGCCCATAGAGGTATGCCATATCGAAATCCGAGTCCTTTTGACCCGGTTATGGGCTTTTAAAGATGGAAAGAAGGCCCATTTCAGTAAACCTTCGCTAAATTAAAATCAATGACATAAAAACGGTCATATTTTTAACTACCTTTAAAGTTTAATATTTTAATGCAGATAACAACACAATCATTCCACAAGCCTATTAAGGTATGCCATATCGAAATACGAGTTCATTTGACCAAGTTATTGGCTTTTAAAGATGGAAAGAAGGCCCATTTCAGTAAACCTTTGCAAAATTAAAATCAATGACATAAAAACGGTCATATTTTTTATTACCTTTAAAGTTGTATATTTTAATGCAGATAACAACATAATCATTCCACAAGCCCATAGAGGTATGCCATATCGAAATCCGATTCCTTTTGATCAGGATATGGGCAATTAAAGATGGAAAGAAGGCCCATTTCAGTAAAACTTCGCAAAATTAAAATCAATGACATAAAAACGGTCATATTTTTAACTACATTTAAAATTATATATTTTAATGCAGATAACAACATAATCAATTCTCAAGCCCATAGAGGTATGCCATATAGAAATCCGAGTCATTTTGACCAAATTATGGGCTTTTAAAGATGGAAAGAAGGCCCATTTCAGTAAACCTTCGCAAAATAAAAATCAATGACATAAAAACAGTCATATTTTTTAATACCTTTAATGTTATACATTTTAATGCAAATAACAACATAATCATTCCACAAGCCTATAAAGGAATGTCATATGGAAATCCGAGTTCATTTGACCAAGTTATGGGCTTTTAAAAATGTAAAGAAGGCCCATTTTAGTAAACCGTCGCAAAATTAAAATCAATGACATAAAAACGGTCATATTTTTTACTACCTTTAAAGATATATATTTTAATGCAGATAACAACATAATCATTCCACAAGCCCATAGAGGTATGCCATATCGAAATCCGAGTCCTTTTGACCAAGTTATGGGCTTTTAAAGATGGAAAGAAGGTCCATTTCAGTAAACCTTTGCAAAATTAAAATCAATGACATAAAAACGGTCATATTTTTTATAACCTTTAAAGTTATATATTTTAATGCAGATAACAACATAATCATTCCACAAGCCCATAGAGGTATGCCATATCGAAATCCGATTCCTTTTGATCAGGATATGGGCTTTTAAAGATGGAAAGAAGGCCCATTTCAGTAAACCTTTGCAAAATTAAAATCAATGACATAAAAACGGTCATATTTTTAACTACCTTTAAAGTTATATATTTTAATGCAGATAACGACATAATCATTCCACAAGCCTATAAAGGTATGCCATATCGAAATCCGAGTTCATTTGACCAAGTTATGGGCTTTTAAAGATGGAAAGAAGGCCCATTTCAGTAAACCTTTGCAAAATTAAAATAAATCACATATAAACGGTCATATTTTTTACTACCTTTAAAGTTATATATTTTAATGCAAAAAGAACATAATCATTCCGCAAGCCCATAAACGTATACCATATCGAAATACGAGTTCATTTGACCAAGTTATGGGCTTTTAAAAATGTAAAGAAGGCCCATTTTAGTAAACCGTCGCAAAATTAAAATCAATGACATAAAAACGGTCATATTTTTTACTACCTTTAAAGATATATATTTTAATGCAGATAACAACATAATCATTCCACAAGCCCATAGAGGTATGCCATATCGAAATCCGAGTCCTTTTGACCAGGTTATGGGCTTTTAAAGATGGAAAGAAGGCCCATTTCAGTAAACCTTTGCAAAATTAAAATCAATGACATAAAAACGGTCATATTTTTTATTACCTTTAAAGTTATATATTTTAATGCAGATAACATCATAATCATTCCACAAGCCCATAGAGGTATGCCATATCGAAATCCGATTCCTTTTGATCAGGATATGGGCTTTTAAAGATGGAAAGAAGGCCCATTTCAGTAAACCTTTGCAAAATTAAAATCAATGAGATTAAAACGGTCATATTTTTAACTACCTTTAAAGTTTAATATTTTAATGCAGATAACAACATAATCATTCCACAAGCCTATAAAGGTATGCCATATCGAAATACGAGTTCATTTGACCAAGTTATTGGCTTTTAAAGATGGAAAAAAGGCCCATTTCAGTAAACCTTCGCAAAATTAAAATCAATGTCATAAAAACGGTCATATTTTTAACTACATTTAAAGTTATATATTTTAATGCAGATAACAACATAATCATTCCACAAGCCCATAAACGTATACCATATCGAAATACGAGTTCATTTGACCAAGTTATTGGCTTTTAAAGATGAAAGAAGGCCCATTTCAGTAAACCATCGGAAAATTAAAATCAATGACATAAAAACGGTCATATATTTTACTACCTTTAATGTTAAATATTTTAATGCAGATAACAACAAAATCATTCCACAAGCCTATAAAGGTATGCCATATCGAAATCTGAGTTCATTTGACCAAGTTATGGGCTTTTAAAGATGGAAAGAAGGCCCATTTCAGTAAACCTTCGCAAAATTAAAATCAATGGATTAAAAAAAAAAAAATCCACAAGCCCCTAAAGGTATGCCGTATCTAAATACGAGTTCATTTGACCAAGTTATAGGCTTTTAAAAATGGAAAGAAGGCCCATTTCAGTAAACCTTCGCAAAATAAAAATCAATGACATAAAAACTATCATATTTTTTAATACCTTTAATGTTATACATTTTAATGCAAATAACAACATAATCATTCCACAAGCCTATAAAGGAATGTCATATCGAAATCCGAGTTCATTTGACCAAGTTATGGGCTTTTAAAAATGTTAAGAAGGCCCATTTCAGTAAACCTTCGCAAAATAAAAATTAATGACATAAAAACGTTCATATTTTTTACTACCTTTAAAGTTATATATTTTAATGCAGATAATAACATAATCATTCCACAAGCCCATAGAGGTATGCCATATCGAAATCCGAGTCCTTTTGACCAGGTTATGGGCTTTTAAAGATGGAAAGAAGGCCCATTTCAGTAAACCTTTGCAAAATTAAAATCAATGACATAAAAACGGCCATATTTTTAACTACCTTTAAAGTTATATATTTTAATGCAGATAATAACATAATCATTCCACAAGCCCATAGAGGTATGCCATATCGAAATCCGAGTCCTTTTGACCAGGTTATGGGCTTTTAAAGATGGAAAGAAGGCCCATTTCAGTAAACCTTCGCTAAATTAAAATCAATGACATAAAAACGGTCATATTTTTAACTACCTTTAAAGTTTAATATTTTAATGCAGATAACAACACAATCATTCCACAAGCCTATAAAGGTATGCCATATCGAAATACGAGTTCATTTGACCAAGTTATTGGCTTTTAAAGATGGAAAGAAGGCCCATTTCAGTAAACCTTTGCAAAATTAAAATCAATGACATAAAAACGGTCATATTTTTTATTACCTTTAAAGTTGTATATTTTAATGCAGATAACAACATAATCATTCCACAAGCCCATAGAGGTATGCCATATCGAAATCCGATTCCTTTTGATCAGGATATGGGCAATTAAAGATGGAAAGAAGGCCCATTTCAGTAAAACTTCGCAAAATTAAAATCAATGACATAAAAACGGTCATATTTTTAACTACATTTAAAATTATATATTTTAATGCAGATAACAACATAATCAATTCTCAAGCCCATAGAGGTATGCCATATAGAAATCCGAGTCATTTTGACCAAATTATGGGCTTTTAAAGATGGAAAGAAGGCCCATTTCAGTAAACCTTCGCAAAATAAAAATCAATGACATAAAAACAGTCATATTTTTTAATACCTTTAATGTTATACATTTTAATGCAAATAACAACATAATCATTCCACAAGCCTATAAAGGAATGTCATATGGAAATCCGAGTTCATTTGACCAAGTTATGGGCTTTTAAAAATGTAAAGAAGGCCCATTTTAGTAAACCGTCGCAAAATTAAAATCAATGACATAAAAACGGTCATATTTTTTACTACCTTTAAAGATATATATTTTAATGCAGATAACAACATAATCATTCCACAAGCCCATAGAGGTATGCCATATCGAAATCCGAGTCCTTTTGACCAAGTTATGGGCTTTTAAAGATGGAAAGAAGGTCCATTTCAGTAAACCTTTGCAAAATTAAAATCAATGACATAAAAACGGTCATATTTTTTATTACCTTTAAAGTTATATATTTTAATGCAGATAACAACATAATCATTCCACAAGCCCATAGAGGTATGCCATATCGAAATCCGATTCCTTTTGATCAGGATATGGGCTTTTAAAGATGGAAAGAAGGCCCATTTCAGTAAACCTTTGCAAAATTAAAATCAATGACATAAAAACGGTCATATTTTTAACTACCTTTAAAGTTATATATTTTAATGCAGATAACAACATAATCATTCCACAAGCCTATAAAGGTATGCCATATCGAAATCCGAGTTCATTTGACCAAGTTATGGGCTTTTAAAGATGGAAAGAAGGCCCATTTCAGTAAACCTTTGCAAAATTAAAATAAATCACATATAAACGGTCATATTTTTTACTACCTTTAAAGTTATATATTTTAATGCAAAAAGAACATAATCATTCCGCAAGCCCATAAACGTATACCATATCGAAATACGAGTTCATTTGACCAAGTTATGGGCTTTTAAAAATGTAAAGAAGGCCCATTTTAGTAAACCGTCGCAAAATTAAAATCAATGACATAAAAACGGTCATATTTTTTACTACCTTTAAAGATATATATTTTAATGCAGATAACAACATAATCATTCCACAAGCCCATAGAGGTATGCCATATCGAAATCCGAGTCCTTTTGACCAGGTTATGGGCTTTTAAAGATGGAAAGAAGGCCCATTTCAGTAAACCTTTGCAAAATTAAAATCAATGACATAAAAACGGTCATATTTTTTATTACCTTTAAAGTTATATATTTTAATGCAGATAACATCATAATCATTCCACAAGCCCATAGAGGTATGCCATATCGAAATCCGATTCCTTTTGATCAGGATATGGGCTTTTAAAGATGGAAAGAAGGCCCATTTCAGTAAAACTTTGCAAAATTAAAATCAATGAGATTAAAACGGTCATATTTTTAACTACCTTTAAAGTTTAATATTTTAATGCAGATAACAACATAATCATTCTACAAGCCTATAAAGGTATGCCATATCGAAATACGAGTTCATTTGACCAAGTTATTGGCTTTTAAAGATGAAAGAAGGCCCATTTCAGTAAACCTTCGGAAAATTAAAATCAATGACATAAAAACGGTCATATATTTTACTACCTTTAATGTTAAATATTTTAATGCAGATAACAACAAAATCATTCCACAAGCCTATAAAGGTATGCCATATCGAAAACTGAGTTCATTTGACCAAGTTATGGGCTTTTAAAGATGGAAAGAAGGCCCATTTCCGTAAACCTTCGCAAAATTAAAATCAATGGATTAAAAAAAAAAAAAATCCACGAGCCCCTAAAGGTATGCCGTATCTAAATACGAGTTCATTTGCCCAAGTTATAGGCTTTTAAAGATGGAAAGAAGGCCCATTTCAGTAAACCTTCGCTAAATTAAAATCAATGACATAAAAACGGTCATATATTTTACTACCTTTAAAGTTATATATTTTAATGCAGATAAAAACATAATCATTCCACAAGCCCATAGAGGTATGCCATATCGAAATCCGAGTCCTTTTGACCAGGTTATGGGCTTTTAAAGATGGAAAGAAGGCCCATTTCAGTAAACCTTTGCAAAATTAAAATCAATGACATAAAAACGGTCATATATTTTACTACCTTTAAAGTTATATATTTTAATGCAGATAAAAACATAATCATTCCACAAGCCCATAGAGGTATGCCATACCGAAATCCGAGTCCTTTTGACCAGGTTATGGACTTTTTAAGATGGAAAGAAGGCCCATTTCAGTAAACCTTCGCAAAATTAAAATCAATGACATAAAAACGGTCATATTTTTTACTACCTTTAAAGTTATATATTTTAATGCAGATAATAACATAATCATTCCACAAGCCCATAGAGGTATGCCATATCGAAATCCGAGTCCTTTTGACCAGGTTATGGGCAATTAAAGATGGAAAGAAGGCCCATTTCAGTAAACCTTTGCAAAATTAAAATCAATGAGATTAAAACGGTCATATTTTTAACTACATTTAAAATTATATATTTTAATGCAGATAACAACATAATCAATTCTCAAGCCCATAGAGGTATGCCATATAGAAATCCGAGTCATTTTGACCAAATTATGGGCTTTTAAAGATGGAAAGAAGGCCCATTTCAGTAAACCTTCGCAAAATAAAAATCAATGACATAAAAACAGTCATATTTTTTATTACCTTTAAAGTTGTATATTTTAATGCAGATAACAACATAATCATTCCACAAGCCCATAGAGGTATGCCATATCGAAATCCGATTCCTTTTGATCAGGATATGGGCAATTAAAGATGGAAAGAAGGCCCATTTCATTAAAACTTCGCAAAATTAAAATCAATGACATAAAAACGGTCATATTTTTAACTACATTTAAAATTATATATTTTAATGCAGATAACAACATAATCAATTCTCAAGCCCATAGAGGTATGCCATATAGAAATCCGAGTCATTTTGACCAAATTATGGGCTTTTAAAGATGGAAAGAAGGCCCATTTCAGTAAACCTTCGCAAAATAAAAATCAATGACATAAAAACAGTCATATTTTTTAATACCTTTAATGTTATACATTTTAATGCAAATAACAACATAATCATTCCACAAGCCTATAAAGGAATGTCATATGGAAATCCGAGTTCATTTGACCAAGTTATGGGCTTTTAAAAATGTAAAGAAGGCCCATTTTAGTAAACCGTCGCAAAATTAAAATCAATGACATAAAAACGGTCATATTTTTTACTACCTTTAAAGATATATATTTTAATGCAGATAACAACATAATCATTCCACAAGCCCATAGAGGTATGCCATATCGAAATCCGAGTCCTTTTGACCAGGTTATGGGCTTTTAAAGATGGAAAGAAGGCCCATTTCAGTAAACCTTTGCAAAATTAAAATCAATGACATAAAAACGGTCATATTTTTTATTACCTTTAAAGTTATATATTTTAATGCAGATAACAACATAATCATTCCACAAGCCCATAGAGGTATGCCATATCGAAATCCGATTCCTTTTGATCAGGATATGGGCTTTTAAAGATGGAAAAAAGGCCCATTTCAGTAAACCTTTGCAAAATTAAAATCAATGACATAAAAACGGTCATATTTTTAACTACCTTTAAAGTTATATATTTTAATGCAGATAACAACATAATCATTCCACAAGCCTATAAAGGTATGCCATATCGAAATCCGAGTTCATTTGACCAAGTTATGGGCTTTTAAAGATGGAAAGAAGGCCCATTTCAGTAAACCTTTGCAAAATTAAAATAAATCACATATAAACGGTCATATTTTTTACTACCTTTAAAGTTATATATTTTAATGCAAAAAGAACATAATCATTCCGCAAGCCCATAAACGTATACCATATCGAAATACGAGTTCATTTGACCAAGTTATGGGCTTTTAAAGATGGAAAGAAGGCCCATTCCGTAAACCTTCGCAAAATTAAAATCAATGGATTAAAAAAAAAAAAATTCCACGAGCCCCTAAAGGTATGCCGTATCTAAATACGAGTTCATTTGACCAAGTTATAGGCTTTTAAAGATGGAAAGAAGGCCCATTTCAGTAAACCTTCGCTAAATTAAAATCAATGACATAAAAACGGTCATATATTTTACTACCTTTAAAGTTATATATTTTAATGCAGATAAAAACATAATCATTCCACAAGCCCATAGAGGTATGCCATATCGAAATCCGAGTCCTTTTGACCAGGTTATGGGCTTTTAAAGATGGAAAGAAGGCCCATTTCAGTAAACCTTTGCAAAATTAAAATCAATGACATAAAAACGGTCATATATTTTACTACCTTTAAAGTTATATATTTTAATGCAGATAAAAACATAATCATTCCACAAGCCCATAGAGGTATGCCATACCGAAATCCGAGTCCTTTTGACCAGGTTATGGACTTTTAAAGATGGAAAGAAGGCCCATTTCAGTAAACCTTCGCAAAATTAAAATCAATGACATAAAAACGGTCATATTTTTTACTACCTTTAAAGTTATATATTTTAATGCAGATAACAACATAATCATTCCACAAGCCCATAGAGGTATGCCATATCGAAATCCGATTCCTTTTGATCAGGATATGGGCAATTAAAGATGGAAAGAAGGCCCATTTCATTAAAACTTCGCAAAATTAAAATCAATGACATAAAAACGGTCATATTTTTAACTACATTTAAAATTATATATTTTAATGCAGATAACAACATAATCAATTCTCAAGCCCATAGAGGTATGCCATATAGAAATCCGAGTCATTTTGACCAAATTATGGGCTTTTAAAGATGGAAAGAAGGCCCATTTCAGTAAACCTTCGCAAAATAAAAATCAATGACATAAAAACAGTCATATTTTTTAATACCTTTAATGTTATACATTTTAATGCAAATAACAACATAATCATTCCACAAGCCTATAAAGGAATGTCATATGGAAATCCGAGTTCATTTGACCAAGTTATGGGCTTTTAAAAATGTAAAGAAGGCCCATTTTAGTAAACCGTCGCAAAATTAAAATCATTGACATAAAAACGGTCATATTTTTTATTACCTTTAAAGTTATGTATTTTAATGCAGATAACAACATAATCATTCCACAAGCCCATAGAGGTATGCCATATCGAAATCCGATTCCTTTTGATCAGGATATGGGCTTTTAAAGATGGAAAGAAGGCCCATTTCAGTAAACCTTTGCAAAATTAAAATCAATGACATAAAAACGGTCATATTTTTAACTACCTTTAAAGTTATATATTTTAATGCAGATAACAACATAATCATTCCACAAGCCTATAAAGGTATGCCATATCGAAATCCGAGTTCATTTGACCAAGTTATGGGCTTTTAAAGATGGAAAGAAGGCCCATTTCAGTAAACCTTTGCAAAATTAAAATAAATCACATATAAACGGTCATATTTTTTACTACCTTTAAAGATATATATTTTAATGCAGATAACAACATAATCATTCCACAAGCCCATAGAGGTATGCCATATCGAAATCCGAGTCCTTTTGACCAGGTTATGGGCTTTTAAAGATGGAAAGAAGGCCCATTTCAGTAAACCTTTGCAAAATTAAAATCAATGACATAAAAACGGTCATATTTTTTATTACCTTTAATGTTATATATTTTAATGCAGATAACATCATAATCATTCCACAAGCCCATAGAGGTATGCCATATCGAAATCCGATTCCTTTTGATCAGGATATGGGCTTTTAAAGATGGAAAGAAGGCCCATTTCAGTAAACCTTTGCAAAATTAAAATCAATGAGATTAAAACGGTCACATTTTTAACTACCTTTAAAGTTTAATATTTTAATGCAGATATCAACATAATCATTCCACAAGCCTATAAAGGTATGCCATATCGAAATACGAGTTCATTTGACCAAGTTATTGGCTTTTAAAGATGGAAAGAAGGCCCATTTCAGTAAACCTTCGCAAAATTAAAATCAATGTCATAAAAACGGTCATATTTTTAACTACATTTAAAGTTATATATTTTAATGCAGATAACAACATAATCATTCCACAAGCCCATAAACGTATACCATATCGAAATACGAGTTCATTTGACCAAGTTATTGGCTTTTGAAGATGAAAGAAGGCCCATTTCAGTAAACCTTCGGAAAATTAAAATCAATGACATAAAAACGGTCATATATTTTACTACCTTTAATGTTAAATATTTTAATGCAGATAACAACAAAATCATTCCACAAGCCTATAAAGGTATGCCATATCGAAATCTGAGTTCATTTGACCAAGTTATGGGCTTTTAAAGATGGAAAGAAGGCCCATTTCAGTAAACCTTCGCAAAATTAAAATCAATGGATTAAAAAAAAAAAATTCCACGAGCCCCTAAAGGTATGCCGTATCTAAATACGAGTTCATTTGACCAAGTAATAGGCTTTTAAAGATGGAAAGAAGGCCCATTTCAGTAAACCTTCGCTAAATTAAAATCAATGACATAAAAACGGTCATATATTTTACTACCTTTAAAGTTATATATTTTAATGCAGATAAAAACATAATCATTCCACAAGCCCATAGAGGTATGCCATATCGAAATCCGAGTCCTTTTGACCAGGTTATGGGCTTTTAAAGATGGAAAGAAGGCCCATTTCAGTAAACCTTTGCAAAATTAAAATCAATGACATAAAAACGGTCATATATTTTACTACCTTTAAAGTTATATATTTTAATGCAGATAAAAACATAATCATTCCACAAGCCCATAGAGGTATGCCATACCGAAATCCGAGTCCTTTTGACCAGGTTATGGGCTTTTAAAGATGGAAAGAAGGCCCATTTCAGTAAACCTTCGCAAAATTAAAATCAATGACATAAAAACGGTCATATTTTTTACTACCTTTAAAGTTATATATTTTAATGCAGATAATAACATAATCATTCCACAAGCCCATAGAGGTATGCCATATCGAAATCCGAGTCCTTTTGACCAGGTTATGGGCTTTTAAAGATGGAAAGAAGGCCCATTTCAGTAAACCTTTGCAAAATTAAAATCAATGACATAAAAACGGTCATATTTTTAACTGCATTTAAAGTTATATATTTTAATGCAGATAACAACATAATCAATTCTCAAGCCCATAGAGGTATGCCATATAGAAATCCGAGTCCTTTTGACCAAGTTATGGGCTTTTAAAGATGGAAAGAAGGCCCATTTTAGTAAACCTTCGCAAAATTAAAATCAATGGCATAAAAAAAAAATTCCACAAGCCCCTAAAGGTATGCCATATCTAAGTACGAGTTAATTTGACCAAGTTATAGGCTTTTAAAGATTTAAAGAAGGCCCATTTCAGTAAACCTTCGCAAAATAAAAATCAATGACATAAAAACTGTCATATTTTCTAATACCTTTAATGTTATACATTTTAATGCAAATAACAACACAATCATTCCACAAGCCTATAAAGGAATGTCATATGGAAATCCGAGTTCATTTGACCAAGTTATGGGCTTTTAAAAATGTAAAGAAGGCCCATTTCAGTAAACCTTCGCAAAATTAAAATCAATGACATAAAAACGTTCATATTTTTTACTACCTTTAAAGTTATATATTTGAATGCAGATAACAACATAATCATTCCACAAGCCCATAGAGGTATGCCATATCGTAATCCGAGTCCTTTTGACCAGGTTATGGGCTTTTAAAGATGGAAAGAAGGCCCATTTCAGTAAACCTTTGCAAAATTAAAGTCAATGACATAAAAACGGTCATGTTTTTTATTACCTTTAAAGTTATATATTTTAATGCAGATAACAACATAATCATTCCACAAGCCCATAGAGGTATGCCATATCGAAATCCGATTCCTTTTGATCAGGATATGGGCTTTTAAAGATGGAAAGAAGGCCCATTTCAGTAAACCTTTGCAAAATTAAAATCAATGACATAAAAACGGTCATATTTTTAACTACCTTTAAAGTTATATATTTTAATGCAGATAACAACATAATCATTCCACTAGCCTATAAAGGTATGCCATATCGAAATCCGAGTTCATTTGACCAAGTTATGGGCTTTTAAAGATGGAAAGAAGGCCCATTTCAGTAAACCTTTGCAAAATTAAGATCAATGACATTAAAACGGTCATATTCTTAACTACCTTTAAAGTTTAATATTTTAATGCAGATAACAACATAATCATTCCACAAGCCCATAAACGTATACCATATCGAAATACGAGTTCATTTGACCAAGTTATTGGCTTTTAAAGATGAAAGAAGGCCCATTTCAGTAAACCATCGGAGAATTAAAATCAATGACATAAAAACGGTTATATTTTTTACTACCTTTAATGTTAAATATTTTAATGCAGATAACAACAAAATAATTCCACAAGCCTATAAAGGTATGCCATATAGAAATCCGAGTTCATTTGACCAAGTTATGGGCTTTTAAGGATGGAAAGAAGGCCCATTTCAGTAAACCTTCGCAAAATTAAAATCAATGGCATAAAAAAAAAAAATTCCACAAGCCCCTAAAGGTATGCCATATCTAAATAAGAGTTCATTTGACCAAGTTATAGGCTTTTAAAGATGGAAAGAAGGCCCATTTCAGTAAACCTTCGCAAAATATAAATCAATGACATAAAAACTGTCATATTTTTTAATACCTTTAATGTTATACATTTTAATGCAAATAACAACATAATCATTCCACAAGCCTATAAAGGAATGTCATATCGAAATCCGAGTTCATTTGACCAAGTAATGGGCTTTTAAAAATGTTAAGAAGGTCCATTTCAGTAAACCTTCGCAAAATAAAAATCAATGACATAAAAACGTTCATATTTTTTACTACCTTTAAAGTTATATATTTTAATGCAGATAACAACATAATCATTTCACAAGCCCATAGAGGTATGCCATATCGAAATCCGAGTCCTTTTGACCAGGTTATGGGCTTTTAAAGATGGAAAGAAGGCTCATTTCAGTAAACCTTTGCAAAATTAAAATCAATGACATAAAAAAGGTCATATTTTTTATTACCTTTAAAGTTATATATTTTAATGCAGATAACAACATAATCATTCCACAAGCCCATAGAGGTATGCCATATCGAAATCCGATTCCTTTTGACCAGGATATGGGCTTTTAAAGATGTTAAGAAGGCCCATTTCAGTAAACCTTTGCAAAATTAAAATCAATGACATAAAAACGGCAATATTTTTAACTACCTTTATAGTTATATATTTTAATGCAGATAACAACATAATCATTCCACAAGCCTATAAAGGTATGCCATATCGAAATCCGAGTTCATTTGACCAAGTTATGGGCTTTTAAAGATGGAAAGAAGGCCCATTTCAGTAAACCTTTGCAAAATTAAAATCAATGACATACAAACGGTCATATTTTTAACTACCTTTAAAGTTTAATATTTTAATGCAGATAACAACATAATCATTCCACAAGCCTATAAAGGTATGCCATATCGAAATACGAGTTCATTTGACCAAGTTATGGGCTTTTAAAGATGGAAAGAAGGCCCATTTCAGTAAACCTTCGCAAAATTAAAATCAATGACATAAAAACGGTCATATTTTTAACTACATTTAAAGTTATATATTTTAACGCAGATAAAAACATAATCATTCCACAAGCCCATAGAGGTATGCCATACCGAAATCCGAGTCCTTTTGACCAGGTTATGGGCTTTTAAAGATGGAAAGAAGGCCCATTTCAGTAAACCTTCGCAAAATTAAAATCAATGACATAAAAACGGTCATATTTTTTACTACCTTTAAAGTTATATATTTTAATGCAGATAATAACATAATCATTCCACAAGCCCATAGAGGTATGCCATATCGAAATCCGAGTCCTTTTGACCAGGTTATGGGCTTTTAAAGATGGAAAGAAGGCCCATTTCAGTAAACCTTTGCAAAATTAAAATCAATGACATAAAAACGGTCATATTTTTAACTGCATTTAAAGTTATATATTTTAATGCAGATAACAACATAATCAATTCTCAAGCCCATAGAGGTATGCCATATAGAAATCCGAGTCCTTTTGACCAAGTTATGGGCTTTTAAAGATGGAAAGAAGGCCCATTTTAGTAAACCTTCGCAAAATTAAAATCAATGGCATAAAAAAAAAATTCCACAAGCCCCTAAAGGTATGCCATATCGAAATCCGAGTCCTTTTGACCAGGTTATGGGCTTTTAAAGATGGAAAGAAGGCTCATTTCAGTAAACCTTTGCAAAATTAAAATCAATGACATAAAAAAGGTCATATTTTTTATTACCTTTAAAGTTATATATTTTAATGCAAATAACAACATAATCATTCCACAAGCCTATAAAGGAATGTCATATCGAAATCCGAGTTCATTTGACCAAGTAATGGGCTTTTAAAAATGTTAAGAAGGTCCATTTCAGTAAACCTTCGCAAAATAAAAATCAATGACATAAAAACGTTCATATTTTTTACTACCTTTAAAGTTATATATTTTAATGCAGATAACAACATAATCATTTCACAAGCCCATAGAGGTATGCCATATCGAAATCCGAGTCCTTTTGACCAGGTTATGGGCTTTTAAAGATGGAAAGAAGGCTCATTTCAGTAAACCTTTGCAAAATTAAAATCAATGACATAAAAAAGGTCATATTTTTTATTACCTTTAAAGTTATATATTTTAATGCAGATAACAACATAATCATTCCACAAGCCCATAGAGGTATGCCATATCGAAATCCGATTCCTTTTGACCAGGATATGGGCTTTTAAAGATGTTAAGAAGGCCCATTTCAGTAAACCTTTGCAAAATTAAAATCAATGACATAAAAACGGCAATATTTTTAACTACCTTTATAGTTATATATTTTAATGCAGATAACAACATAATCATTCCACAAGCCTATAAAGGTATGCCATATCGAAATCCGAGTTCATTTGACCAAGTTATGGGCTTTTAAAGATGGAAAGAAGGCCCATTTCAGTAAACCTTTGCAAAATTAAAATCAATGACATACAAACGGTCATATTTTTAACTACCTTTAAAGTTTAATATTTTAATGCAGATAACAACATAATCATTCCACAAGCCTATAAAGGTATGCCATATCGAAATACGAGTTCATTTGACCAAGTTATGGGCTTTTAAAGATGGAAAGAAGGCCCATTTCAGTAAACCTTCGCAAAATTAAAATCAATGACATAAAAACGGTCATATTTTTAACTACATTTAAAGTTATATATTTTAACGCAGATAAAAACATAATCATTCCACAAGCCCATAGAGGTATGCCATACCGAAATCCGAGTCCTTTTGACCAGGTTATGGGCTTTTAAAGATGGAAAGAAGGCCCATTTCAGAAAACCTTCGCAAAATTAAAATCAATGACATAAAAACGGTCATATTTTTTACTACCTTTAAAGTTATATATTTTAATGCAGATAATAACATAATCATTCCACAAGCCCATAGAGGTATGCCATATCGAAATCCGAGTCCTTTTGACCAGGTTATGGGCTTTTAAAGATGGAAAGAAGGCCCATTTCAGTAAACCTTTGCAAAATTAAAATCAATGACATAAAAACGGTCATATTTTTAACTGCATTTAAAGTTATATATTTTAATGCAGATAACAACATAATCAATTCTCAAGCCCATAGAGGTATGCCATATAGAAATCCGAGTCCTTTTGACCAAGTTATGGGCTTTTAAAGATGGAAAGAAGGCCCATTTTAGTAAACCTTCGCAAAATTAAAATCAATGGCATAAAAAAAAAATTCCACAAGCCCCTAAAGGTATGCCATATCTAAATACGAGTTAATTTGACCAAGTTATAGGCTTTTAAAGATTTAAAGAAGGCCCATTTCAGTAAACCTTTGCAAAATTAAAATCAATGACATAAAAAAGGTCATATTTTTTATTACCTTTAAAGTTATATATTTTAATGCAAATAACAACATAATCATTCCACAAGCCTATAAAGGAATGTCATATCGAAATCCGAGTTCATTTGACCAAGTAATGGGCTTTTAAAAATGTTAAGAAGGTCCATTTCAGTAAACCTTCGCAAAATAAAAATCAATGACATAAAAACGTTCATATTTTTTACTACCTTTAAAGTTATATATTTTAATGCAGATAACAACATAATCATTTCACAAGCCCATAGAGGTATGCCATATCGAAATCCGAGTCCTTTTGACCAGGTTATGGGCTTTTAAAGATGGAAAGAAGGCTCATTTCAGTAAACCTTTGCAAAATTAAAATCAATGACATAAAAAAGGTCATATTTTTTATTAACTTTAAAGTTATATATTTTAATGCAGATAACAACATAATCATTCCACAAGCCCATAGAGGTATGCCATATCGAAATCCGATTCCTTTTGACCAGGATATGGGCTTTTAAAGATGTTAAGAAGGCCCATTTCAGTAAACCTTTGCAAAATTAAAATCAATGACATAAAAACGGCAATATTTTTAACTACCTTTATAGTTATATATTTTAATGCAGATAACAACATAATCATTCCACAAGCCTATAAAGGTATGCCATATCGAAATCCGAGTTCATTTGACCAAGTTATGGGCTTTTAAAGATGGAAAGAAGGCCCATTTCAGTAAACCTTTGCAAAATTAAAATCAATGACATACAAACGGTCATATTTTTAACTACCTTTAAAGTTTAATATTTTAATGCAGATAACAACATAATCATTCCACAAGCCTATAAAGGTATGCCATATCGAAATACGAGTTCATTTGACCAAGTTATGGGCTTTTAAAGATGGAAAGAAGGCCCATTTCAGTAAACCATCGGAGAATTAAAATCAATGACATAAAAACGGTTATATTTTTTACTACCTTTAATGTTAAATATTTTAATGCAGATAACAACAAAATAATTCCACAAGCCTATAAAGGTATGCCATATCGAAATCCGAGTTCATTTGACCAAGTTATGGGCTTTTAAGGATGGAAAGAAGGCCCATTTCAGTAAACCTTCGCAAAATTAAAATCAATGGCATAAAAAAAAAAAATTCCACAAGCCCCTAAAGGTATGCCATATCTAAATAAGAGTTCATTTGACCAAGTTATAGGCTTTTAAAGATGGAAAGAAGGCCCATTTCAGTAAACCTTCGCAAAATAAAAATCAATGACATAAAAACTGTCATATTTTTTAATACCTTTAATGTTATACATTTTAATGCAAATAACAACATAATCATTCCACAAGCCTATAAAGGAATGTCATATCGAAATCCGAGTTCATTTGACCAAGTAATGGGCTTTTAAAAATGTTAAGAAGGTCCATTTCAGTAAACCTTCGCAAAATAAAAATCAATGACATAAAAACGTTCATATTTTTTACTACCTTTAAAGTTATATATTTTAATGCAGATAACAACATAATCATTTCACAAGCCCATAGAGGTATGCCATATCGAAATCCGAGTCCTTTTGACCAGGTTATGGGCTTTTAAAGATGGAAAGAAGGCCCATTTCAGTAAACCTTTGCAAAATTAAAATCAATGACATACAAACGGTCATATTTTTAACTACCTTTAAAGTTTAATATTTTAATGCAGATAACAACATAATCATTCCACAAGCCTATAAAGGTATGCCATATCGAAATACGAGTTCATTTGACCAAGTTATTGGCTTTTAAAGATGGAAAGAAGGCCCATTTCAGTAAACCTTCGCAAAATTAAAATCAATGACATAAAAACGGTCATATTTTTAACTACATTTAAAGTTATATATTTTAATGCAGATAATAACATAATCATTCCACAAGCCCATAGAGGTATGCCATATCGAAATCCGAGTCCTTTTGACCAGGTTATGGGCTTTTAAAGATGGAAAGAAGGCCCATTTCAGTAAACCTTTGCAAAATTAAAATCAATGACATAAAAACGGTCATATTTTTAACTGCATTTAAAGTTATATATTTTAATGCAGATAACAACATAATCAATTCTCAAGACCATAGAGGTATGCCATATAGAAATCCGAGTCCTTTTGACCAAGTTATGGGCTTTTAAAGATGGAAAGAAGGCCCATTTTAGTAAACCTTCGCAAAATTAAAATCAATGGCATAAAAAAAAAAAATTCCACAAGCCCCTAAAAGTATGCCATATCTAAATACGAGTTAATTTGACCAAGTTATAGGCTTTTAAAGATTTAAAGAAGGCCCATTTCAGTAAACCTTCGCAAAATAAAAATCAATGACATAAAAACTGTCATATTTTTTAATACCTTTAATGTTATACATTTTAATGCAAATAACAACACAATCATTCCACAAGCCTATAAAGGAATGTCATATGGAAATCCGAGTTCATTTGACCAAGTTATGGGCTTTTAAAAATGTAAAGAAGGCCCATTTCAGTAAATCTTCGCAAAATTAAAATCAATGACATAAAAACGTTCATATTTTTTACTACCTTTAAAGTTATATATTTGAATGCAGATAACAACATAATCATTCCACAAGCCCATAGAGGTATGCCATATCGTAATCCGAGTCCTTTTGACCAGGTTATGGGCTTTTAAAGATGGAAAGAAGGCCCATTTCAGTAAACCTTTGCAAAATTAAAGTCAATGACATAAAAACGGTCATGTTTTTTATTACCTTTAAAGTTATATATTTTAATGCAGATAACAACATAATCATTCCACAAGCCCATAGAGGTATGCCATATCGAAATCCGAGTTCATTTGACCAAGTTATGGGCTTTTAAAGATGGAAAGAAGGCCCATTTCAGTAAACCTTTGCAAAATTAAAATCAATGACATACAAACGGTCATATTTTTAACTACCTTTAAAGTTTAATATTTTAATGCAGATAACAACATAATCATTCCACAAGCCTATAAAGGTATGCCATATCGAAATACGAGTTCATTTGACCAAGTTATTGGCTTTTAAAGATGGAAAGAAGGCCCATTTCAGTAAACCTTCGCAAAATTAAAATCAATGACATAAAAACGGTCATATTTTTAACTACATTTAAAGTTATATATTTTAATGCAGATAACAACATAATCATTCCACAAGCCCATAAACGTATACCATATCGAAATACGAGTTCATTTGACCAAGTTATTGGCTTTTAAAGATGAAAGAAGGCCCATTTCAGTAAACCTTCGGAAAATTAAAATCAATGACATAAAAACGGTCATATATTTTACTACCTTTAAAGTTATATATTTTAATGCAGATAACAACATAATCATTCCACAAGCCCATAGAGGTATGCCATATCGAAATCCGAGTTCATTTGACCAAGTTATGGGCTTTTAAAGATGGAAAGAAGGCCCATTTCAGTAAACCTTCGCAAAAAAAAAATCAATGACATAAAAACTATCATATTTTTTAATACCTTTAATGTTATACATTTTAATGCAAATAACAACATAATCATTCCACAAGCCTATAAAGGTATGCCATATCGAAATCCGAGTTCATTTGACCAAGTTATGGGCTTTTAAAAATGTTAAGAAGGCCCATTTCAGTAAACCTTCGCAAAATAAAAATCAATGACATAAAAACGTTCATATTTTTTACTACCTTTAAAGTTATATATTTTAATGCAGATAATAACATAATCATTCCACAAGCCCATAGAGGTATGCCATATCGAAATCCGAGTCCTTTTGACCAGGTTATGGGCTTTTAAAGATGGAAAGAAGGCCCATTTCAGTAAACCTTTGCAAAATTAAAATCAATGACATAAAAACGGCCATATTTTTAACTACCTTTAAAGTTATATATTTTAATGCAGATAATAACATAATCATTCCACAAGCCCATAGAGGTATGCCATATCGAAATCCGAGTCCTTTTGACCAGGTTATGGGCTTTTAAAGATGGAAAGAAGGCCCATTTCAGTAAACCTTTGCAAAATTAAAATCAATGACATAAAAACGGTCATATTTTTTATTACCTTTAAAGTTATATATTTTAATGCAGATAACAACATAATCATTTCACAAGCCCATAGAGGTATGCCATATCAAAATCCGATTCCTTTTGACCAGGATATGGGCTTTTAAAGATGGAAAGAAGGCCCATTTCAGTAAACCTTTGCAAAATTAAAATCAATGACATAAAAACGGTCATATTTTTAACTACCTTTAAAGTTTAATATTTTAATGCAGATAACAACACAATCATTCCACAAGCCTATAAAGGTATGCCATATCGAAATACGAGTTCATTTGACCAAGTTATTGGCTTTTAAAGATGGAAAGAAGGCCCATTTCAGTAAACCTTTGCAAAATTAAAATCAATGACATAAAAACGGTCATATTTTTTATTACCTTTAAAGTTGTATATTTTAATGCAGATAACAACATAATCATTCCACAAGCCCATAGAGGTATGCCATATCGAAATCCGATTCCTTTTGATCAGGATATGGGCAATTAAAGATGGAAAGAAGGCCCATTTCAGTAAAACTTCGCAAAATTAAAATCAATGACATAAAAACGGTCATATTTTTAACTACATTTAAAATTATATATTTTAATGCAGATAACAACATAATCAATTCTCAAGCCTATAAAGGAATGTCATATGGAAATCCGAGTTCATTTGACCAAGTTATGGGCTTTTAAAAATGTAAAGAAGGCCCATTTTAGTAAACCGTCGCAAAATTAAAATCAATGACATAAAAACGGTCATATTTTTTACTACCTTTAAAGATATATATTTTAATGCAGATAACAACATAATCATTCCACAAGCCCATAGAGGTATGCCATATCGAAATCCGAGTCTTTTTGACCAGGTTATGGGCTTTTAAAGATGGAAAGAAGGCCCATTTCAGTAAACCTTTGCAAAATTAAAATCAATGACATAAAAACGGTCATATTTTTTATTACCTTTAAAGTTATATATTTTAATGCAGATAACAACATAATCATTCCACAAGCCCATAGAGGTATGCCATATCGAAATCCGATTCCTTTTGATCAGGATATGGGCTTTTAAAGATGGAAAGAAGGCCCATTTCAGTAAACCTTTGCAAAATTAAAATCAATGACATAAAAACGGTCATATTTTTAACTACCTTTAAAGTTATATATTTTAATGCAGATAACAACATAATCATTCCACAAGCCTATAAAGGTATGCCATATCGAAATCCGAGTTCATTTGACCAAGTTATGGGCTTTTAAAGATGGAAAGAAGGCCCATTTCAGTAAACCTTTGCAAAATTAAAATAAATCACATATAAACGGTCATATTTTTTACTACCTTTAAAGTTATATATTTTAATGCAAAAAGAACATAATCATTCCGCAAGCCCATAAACGTATACCATATCGAAATACGAGTTCATTTGACCAAGTTATGGGCTTTTAAAAATGTAAAGAAGGCCCATTTTAGTAAACCGTCGCAAAATTTAAATCAATGACAGAAAAACGGTCATATTTTTTACTACCTTTAAAGATATATATTTTAATGCAGATAACAACATAATCATTCCACAAGCCCATAGAGGTATGCCATATCGAAATCCGAGTCCTTTTGACCAGTTTATGGGCTTTTAAAGATGGAAAGAAGGCCCATTTCAGTAAACCTTTGCAAAATTAAAATCAATGACATAAAAACGGTCATATTTTTTATTACCTTTAAAGATATATATTTTAATGCAGATAATAACATAATCATTCCACAAGCCCATAGAGGTATGCCATATCGAAATCCGAGTCCTTTTGACCAGGTTATGGGCCTTTAAAGATGGAAAGAAGGCCCATTTCAGTAAACCTTTGCAAAATTAAAATCAATGACATAAAAACGGCCATATTTTTAACTACCTTTAAAGTTATATATTTTAATGCAGATAATAACATAATCATTCCACAAGCCCATAGAGGTATGCCATATCGAAATCCGAGTCCTTTTGACCAGGTTATGGGCTTTTAAAGATGGAAAGAAGGCCCATTTCAGTAAACCTTTGCAAAATTAAAATCAATGACATAAAAACGGTCATATTTTTTATTACCTTTAAAGTTATATATTTTAATGCAGATAACAACATAATCATTTCACAAGCCCATAGAGGTATGCCATATCGAAATCCGATTCCTTTTGACCAGGATATGGGCTTTTAAAGATGGAAAGAAGGCCCATTTCAGTAAACCTTTGCAAAATTAAAATCAATGACATAAAAACGGTCATATTTTTAACTACCTTTAAAGTTTAATATTTTAATGCAGATAACAACACAATCATTCCACAAGCCTATAAAGGTATGCCATATCGAAATACGAGTTCATTTGACCAAGTTATTGGCTTTTAAAGATGGAAAGAAGGCCCATTTCAGTAAACCTTTGCAAAATTAAAATCAATGACATAAAAACGGTCATATTTTTTATTACCTTTAAAGTTGTATATTTTAATGCAGATAACAACATAATCATTCCACAAGCCCATAGAGGTATGCCATATCGAAATCCGATTCCTTTTGATCAGGATATGGGCAATTAAAGATGGAAAGAAGGCCCATTTCAGTAAAACTTCGCAAAATTAAAATCAATGACATAAAAACGGTCATATTTTTAACTACATTTAAAATTATATATTTTAATGCAGATAACAACATAATCAATTCTCAAGCCCATAGAGGTATGCCATATAGAAATCCGAGTCATTTTGACCAAATTATGGGCTTTTAAAGATGGAAAGAAGGCCCATTTCAGTAAACCTTCGCAAAATAAAAATCAATGACATAAAAACAGTCATATTTTTTAATACCTTTAATGTTATACATTTTAATGCAAATAACAACATAATCATTCCACAAGCCTATAAAGGAATGTCATATGGAAATCCGAGTTCATTTGACCAAGTTATGGGCTTTTAAAAATGTAAAGAAGGCCCATTTTAGTAAATCTTCGCAAAATTAAAATCAATGACATAAAAACGTTCATATTTTTTACTACCTTTAAAGATATATATTTTAATGCAGATAACAACATAATCATTCCACAAGCCCATAGAGGTATGCCATATCGAAATCCGAGTCCTTTTGACCAGGTTATGGGCTTTTAAAGATGGAAAGAAGGCCCATTTCAGTAAACCTTTGCAAAATTAAAATCAATGACATAAAAACGGTCATATTTTTTATTACCTTTAAAGTTATATATTTTAATGCAGATAACAACATAATCATTCCACAAGCCCATAGAGGTATGCCATATCGAAATCCGATTCCTTTTGATCAGGATATGGGGTTTTAAAGATGGAAAGAAGGCCCATTTCAGTAAACCTTTGCAAAATTAAAATCAATGACATAAAAACGGTCATATTTTTAACTACCTTTAAAGTTTAATATTTTAATGCAGATAACAACATAATCATTCCACAAGCCTATAAAGGTATGCCATATCGAAATCCGAGTTCATTTGACCAAGTTATGGGCTTTTAAAGATGGAAAGAAGGCCCATTTCAGTAAACCTTTGCAAAATTAAAACAAATCACATATAAACGGTCATATTTTTTACTACCTTTAAAGTTATATATTTTAATGCAAAAAGAACATAATCATTCCGCAAGCCCATAAACGTATACCATATCGAAATACGAGTTCATTTGACCAAGTTATGGGCTTTTAAAAATGTAAAGAAGGCCCATTTTAGTAAACCGTCGCAAAATTAAAATCAATGACATAAAAACGGTCATATTTTTTACTACCTTTAAAGATATATATTTTAATGCAGATAACAACATATTCATTCCACAAGCCCATAGAGGTATGCCATATCGAAATCCGAGTCCTTTTGACCAGGTTATGGGCTTTTAAAGATGGAAAGAAGGCCCATTTCAGTAAACCTTTGCAAAATTAAAATCAATGACATAAAAACGGTCATATTTTTTATTACCTTTAAAGTTATATATTTTAATGCAGATAACATCATAATCATTCCACAAGCCCATAGAGGTATGCCATATCGAAATCCGATTCCTTTTGATCAGGATATGGGCTTTTAAAGATGGAAAGAAGGCCCATTTCAGTAAACCTTTGCAAAATTAAAATCAATGAGATTAAAACGGTCATATTTTTAACTACCTTTAAAGTTTAATATTTTAATGCAGATAACAACATAATCATTCCACAAGCCTATAAAGGTATGCCATATCGAAATACGAGTTCATTTGACCAAGTTATTGGCTTTTAAAGATGGAAAGAAGGCCCATTTCAGTAAACCTTCGCAAAATTAAAATCAATGTCATAAAAACGGTCATATTTTTAACTACATTTAAAGTTATATATTTTAATGCAGATAACAACATAATCATTCCACAAGCCCATAAACGTATACCATATCGAAATACGAGTTCATTAAAGATCATCATTAAAGATGAAAGAAGGCCCATTTCAGTAAACCTTCGGAAAATTAAAATCAATAACATAAAAACGGTCATATATTTTACTACCTTTAATGTTAAATATTTTAATGCAGATAACAACAAAATCATTCCACAAGCCTATAAAGGTATGCCATATCGAAATCTGAGTTCATTTGACCAAGTTATGGGCTTTTAAAGATGGAAAGAAGGCCCATTTCAGTAAACCTTCGCAAAATTAAAATCAATGGATTAAAAAAAAAAAAATTCCACAAGCCCCTTAAGGTATGCCGTATCTAAATACGAGTTCATTTGACCAAGTTATAGGCTTTTAAAGATGGAAAGAAGGCCCATTTCAGTAAACCTTCGCTAAATTAAAATCAATGACATAAAAACGGTCATATATTTTACTACCTTTAAAGTTATATATTTTAATGCAGATAAAAACATAATCATTCCACAAGCCCATAGAGGTATGCCATATCGAAATCCGATTCCTTTTGACCAGGTTATGGGCTTTTAAAGATGGAAAGAAGGCCCATTTCAGTAAACCTTTGCAAAATTAAAATCAATGACATAAAAACGGTCATATTTTTTATTACCTTTAAAGTTATATATTTTAATGCAGATAACAACATAATCATTTCACAAGCCCATAGAGGTATGCCATATCGAAATCCGATTCCTTTTGACCAGGATATGGGCTTTTAAAGATGGAAAGAAGGCCCATTTCAGTAAACCTTTGCAAAATTAAAATCAATGACATAAAAACGGTCATATTTTTAACTACCTTTAAAGTTTAATATTTTAATGCAGATAACAACACAATCATTCCACAAGCCTATAAAGGTATGCCATATCGAAATACGAGTTCATTTGACCAAGTTATTGGCTTTTAAAGATGGAAAGAAGGCCCATTTCAGTAAACCTTTGCAAAATTAAAATCAATGACATAAAAACGGTCATATTTTTTATTACCTTTAAAGTTGTATATTTTAATGCAGATAACAACATAATCATTCCACAAGCCCATAGAGGTATGCCATATCGAAATCCGATTCCTTTTGATCAGGATATGGGCAATTAAAGATGGAAAGAAGGCCCATTTCAGTAAAACTTCGCAAAATTAAAATCAATGACATAAAAACGGTCATATTTTTAACTACATTTAAAATTATATATTTTAATGCAGATAACAACATAATCAATTCTCAAGCCCATAGAGGTATGCCATATAGAAATCCGAGTCATTTTGACCAAATTATGGGCTTTTAAAGATGGAAAGAAGGCCCATTTCAGTAAACCTTCGCAAAATAAAAACAAGGGAGAACGCTATAGTCGAGTACCTCGACTATCAGATACCCGTTACTCAGCTAAATGGAGATATGCAAGCAGCAAAGCGAGATTAAAATGCGCCACCTACCGGCGGTATACAGATTTAAGCGTTATGGGCGTTAGAGTGGGCGTGGCAAATTTTTTTTTGGATCAATCGATAGGTATTGACGAGACCAATACATTTCAGTTAAAATTTTTTATCTAGCATGAAAATTGTGGGCGTCACAGGGTTTTGCGGTTTGTGGGCGTTAAAGTGGGCGTGGCAAATTTTTTTTTGGATCAATCGATAGGTATTGACGAGACCAATACATTTCAGTTAAAATTTTTTATCTAGCATGAAAATTGTGGGCGTCACAGGGTTTTGCGGTTTGTGGGCGTTAAAGTGGGCGTGGCAAATTTTTTTTTGGGTCAATCGATAGGTATTGATGAGAACATTACATTTCAGTTAAAATTTTCTATCTAGCATCAAAACTGTAGGAGCCACAGTTTTGGGCGGTTTGTGGGCGTTAGAGTGGGCGTGGCACTCTACTGAAACAAACTTGCGCTGCGCAGGAATCTCAGGAATCTGCGTGCCTAATCCCAGTATTGTAACTCTCATAGTTTCCGAGATCTCAGCGTTCATACGGACAGACGGACAGACGGACAGACGGACAGACGGACAGACGGACAGACGGACAGACGGACAGACGGACATGGCTAGATCGACTCGGCTAGTGATCCTGATCAAGAATATATATACTTTATGGGGTCGGAAACGCTTCCTTCTGCCTGTTACATACTTTCCGACGAATCTAGTATACCCTTTTACTCTACGAGTAACGGGTATAATCAATGACATAAAAACAGTCATATTTTTTAATACCTTTAATGTTATACATTTTAATGCAAATAACAACATAATCATTCCACAAGCCTATAAAGGAATGTCATATGGAAATCCGAGTTCATTTGACCAAGTTATGGGCTTTTAAAAATGTAAAGAAGGCCCATTTTAGTAAATCTTCGCAAAATTAAAATCAATGACATAAAAACGTTCATATTTTTTACTACCTTTAAAGATATATATTTTAATGCAGATAACAACATAATCATTCCACAAGCCCATAGAGGTATGCCATATCGAAATCCGAGTCCTTTTGACCAGGTTATGGGCTTTTAAAGATGGAAAGAAGGCCCATTTCAGTAAACCTTTGCAAAATTAAAATCAATGACATAAAAACGGTCATATTTTTTATTACCTTTAAAGTTATATATTTTAATGCAGATAACAACAGAATCATTCCACAAGCCCATAGAGGTATGCCATATCGAAATCCGATTCCTTTTGATCAGGATATGGGCTTTTAAAGATGGAAAGAAGGCCCATTTCAGTAAACCTTTGCAAAATTAAAATCAATGACATAAAAACGGTCATATTTTTAACTACCTTTAAAGTTTAATATTTTAATGCAGATAACAACATAATCATTCCACAAGCCTATAAAGGTATGCCATATCGAAATCCGAGTTCATTTGACCAAGTTATGGGCTTTTAAAGATGGAAAGAAGGCCCATTTCAGTAAACCTTTGCAAAATTAAAACAAATCACATATAAACGGTCATATTTTTTACTACCTTTAAAGTTATATATTTTAATGCAAAAAGAACATAATCATTCCGCAAGCCCATAAACGTATACCATATCGAAATACGAGTTCATTTGACCAAGTTATGGGCTTTTAAAAATGTAAAGAAGGCCCATTTTAGTAAACCGTCGCAAAATTAAAATCAATGACATAAAAACGGTCATATTTTTTACTACCTTTAAAGATATATATTTTAATGCAGATAACAACATATTCATTCCACAAGCCCATAGAGGTATGCCATATCGAAATCCGAGTCCTTTTGACCAGGTTATGGGCTTTTAAAGATGGAAAGAAGGCCCATTTCAGTAAACCTTTGCAAAATTAAAATCAATGACATAAAAACGGTCATATTTTTTATTACCTTTAAAGTTATATATTTTAATGCAGATAACATCATAATCATTCCACAAGCCCATAGAGGTATGCCATATCGAAATCCGATTCCTTTTGATCAGGATATGGGCTTTTAAAGATGGAAAGAAGGCCCATTTCAGTAAACCTTTGCAAAATTAAAATCAATGAGATTAAAACGGTCATATTTTTAACTACCTTTAAAGTTTAATATTTTAATGCAGATAACAACATAATCATTCCACAAGCCTATAAAGGTATGCCATATCGAAATACGAGTTCATTTGACCAAGTTATTGGCTTTTAAAGATGGAAAGAAGGCCCATTTCAGTAAACCTTCGCAAAATTAAAATCAATGTCATAAAAACGGTCATATTTTTAACTACATTTAAAGTTATATATTTTAATGCAGATAACAACATAATCATTCCACAAGCCCATAAACGTATACCATATCGAAATACGAGTTCATTAAAGATCATCATTAAAGATGAAAGAAGGCCCATTTCAGTAAACCTTCGGAAAATTAAAATCAATAACATAAAAACGGTCATATATTTTACTACCTTTAAAGTTGTATATTTTAATGCAGATAACAACATAATCATTCCACAAGCCCATAGAGGTATGCCATATCGAAATCCGAGTCCTTTTGACCAGTTTATGGGCTTTTAAAGATGGAAAGAAGGCCCATTTCAGTAAACCTTTGCAAAATTAAAATCAATGACATAAAAACGGTCATATTTTTTATTACCTTTAAAGATATATATTTTAATGCAGATAATAACATAATCATTCCACAAGCCCATAGAGGTATGCCATATCGAAATCCGAGTCCTTTTGACCAGGTTATGGGCCTTTAAAGATGGAAAGAAGGCCCATTTCAGTAAACCTTTGCAAAATTAAAATCAATGACATAAAAACGGCCATATTTTTAACTACCTTTAAAGTTATATATTTTAATGCAGATAATAACATAATCATTCCACAAGCCCATAGAGGTATGCCATATCGAAATCCGAGTCCTTTTGACCAGGTTATGGGCTTTTAAAGATGGAAAGAAGGCCCATTTCAGTAAACCTTTGCAAAATTAAAATCAATGACATAAAAACGGTCATATTTTTTATTACCTTTAAAGTTATATATTTTAATGCAGATAACAACATAATCATTTCACAAGCCCATAGAGGTATGCCATATCGAAATCCGATTCCTTTTGACCAGGATATGGGCTTTTAAAGATGGAAAGAAGGCCCATTTCAGTAAACCTTTGCAAAATTAAAATCAATGACATAAAAACGGTCATATTTTGAACTACCTTTAAAGTTTAATATTTTAATGCAGATAACAACATAATCATTCCACAAGCCTATAAAGGTATGCCATATCGAAATACGAGTTCATTTGACCAAGTTATTGGCTTTTAAAGATGGAAAGAAGGCCCATTTCAGTAAACCTTCGCAAAATTAAAATCAATGACATAAAAACGGTCATATTTTTAACTACCTTTAAAGTTTAATATTTTAATGCAGATAACAACACAATCATTCCACAAGCCTATAAAGGTATGCCATATCGAAATACGAGTTCATTTGACCAAGTTATTGGCTTTTAAAGATGGAAAGAAGGCCCATTTCAGTAAACCTTTGCAAAATTAAAATCAATGACATAAAAACGGTCATATTTTTTATTACCTTTAAAGTTGTATATTTTAATGCAGATAACAACATAATCATTCCACAAGCCCATAGAGGTATGCCATATCGAAATCCGATTCCTTTTGATCAGGATATGGGCAATTAAAGATGGAAAGAAGGCCCATTTCAGTAAAACTTCGCAAAATTAAAATCAATGACATAAAAACGGTCATATTTTTAACTACATTTAAAATTATATATTTTAATGCAGATAACAACATAATCAATTCTCAAGCCCATAGAGGTATGCCATATAAAAATCCGAGTCATTTTGACCAAATTATGGGCTTTTAAAGATGGAAAGAAGGCCCATTTCAGTAAACCTTCGCAAAATAAAAACAAGGGAGAACGCTATAGTCGAGTACCTCGACTATCAGATACCCGTTACTCAGCTAAATGGAGATATGCAAGCAGCAAAGCGAGATTAAAATGCGCCACCTACCGGCGGTATACAGATTTAAGCGTTATGGGCGTTAGAGTGGGCGTGGCAAATTTTTTTTTGGATCAATCGATAGGTATTGACGAGACCAATACATTTCAGTTAAAATTTTTTATCTAGCATGAAAATTGTGGGCGTCACAGGGTTTTGCGGTTTGTGGGCGTTAAAGTGGGCGTGGCAAATTTTTTTTTGGATCAATCGATAGGTATTGACGAGACCAATACATTTCAGTTAAAATTTTTTATCTAGCATGAAAATTGTGGGCGTCACAGGGTTTTGCGGTTTGTGGGCGTTAAAGTGGGCGTGGCAAATTTTTTTTTGGGTCAATCGATAGGTATTGATGAGAACATTACATTTCAGTTAAAATTTTCTATCTAGCATCAAAACTGTAGGAGCCACAGTTTTGGGCGGTTTGTGGGCGTTAGAGTGGGCGTGGCACTCTACTGAAACAAACTTGCGCTGCGCAGGAATCTCAGGAATCTGCGTGCCTAATCCCAGTATTGTAACTCTCATAGTTTCCGAGATCTCAGCGTTCATACGGACAGACGGACAGACGGACAGACGGACAGACGGACAGACGGACAGACGGACAGACGGACATGGCTAGATCGACTCGGCTAGTGATCCTGATCAAGAATATATATACTTTATGGGGTCGGAAACGCTTCCTTCTGCCTGTTACATACTTTCCGACGAATCTAGTATACCCTTTTACTCTACGAGTAACGGGTATAATCAATGACATAAAAACAGTCATATTTTTTAATACCTTTAATGTTATACATTTTAATGCAAATAACAACATAATCATTCCACAAGCCTATAAAGGAATGTCATATGGAAATCCGAGTTCATTTGACCAAGTTATGGGCTTTTAAAAATGTAAAGAAGGCCCATTTTAGTAAATCTTCGCAAAATTAAAATCAATGACATAAAAACGTTCATATTTTTTACTACCTTTAAAGATATATATTTTAATGCAGATAACAACATAATCATTCCACAAGCCCATAGAGGTATGCCATATCGAAATCCGAGTCCTTTTGACCAGGTTATGGGCTTTTAAAGATGGAAAGAAGGCCCATTTCAGTAAACCTTTGCAAAATTAAAATCAATGACATAAAAACGGTCATATTTTTTATTACCTTTAAAGTTATATATTTTAATGCAGATAACAACAGAATCATTCCACAAGCCCATAGAGGTATGCCATATCGAAATCCGATTCCTTTTGATCAGGATATGGGCTTTTAAAGATGGAAAGAAGGCCCATTTCAGTAAACCTTTGCAAAATTAAAATCAATGACATAAAAACGGTCATATTTTTAACTACCTTTAAAGTTTAATATTTTAATGCAGATAACAACATAATCATTCCACAAGCCTATAAAGGTATGCCATATCGAAATCCGAGTTCATTTGACCAAGTTATGGGCTTTTAAAGATGGAAAGAAGGCCCATTTCAGTAAACCTTTGCAAAATTAAAACAAATCACATATAAACGGTCATATTTTTTACTACCTTTAAAGTTATATATTTTAATGCAAAAAGAACATAATCATTCCGCAAGCCCATAAACGTATACCATATCGAAATACGAGTTCATTTGACCAAGTTATGGGCTTTTAAAAATGTAAAGAAGGCCCATTTTAGTAAACCGTCGCAAAATTAAAATCAATGACATAAAAACGGTCATATTTTTTACTACCTTTAAAGATATATATTTTAATGCAGATAACAACATATTCATTCCACAAGCCCATAGAGGTATGCCATATCGAAATCCGAGTCCTTTTGACCAGGTTATGGGCTTTTAAAGATGGAAAGAAGGCCCATTTCAGTAAACCTTTGCAAAATTAAAATCAATGACATAAAAACGGTCATATTTTTTATTACCTTTAAAGTTATATATTTTAATGCAGATAACATCATAATCATTCCACAAGCCCATAGAGGTATGCCATATCGAAATCCGATTCCTTTTGATCAGGATATGGGCTTTTAAAGATGGAAAGAAGGCCCATTTCAGTAAACCTTTGCAAAATTAAAATCAATGAGATTAAAACGGTCATATTTTTAACTACCTTTAAAGTTTAATATTTTAATGCAGATAACAACATAATCATTCCACAAGCCTATAAAGGTATGCCATATCGAAATACGAGTTCATTTGACCAAGTTATTGGCTTTTAAAGATGGAAAGAAGGCCCATTTCAGTAAACCTTCGCAAAATTAAAATCAATGTCATAAAAACGGTCATATTTTTAACTACATTTAAAGTTATATATTTTAATGCAGATAACAACATAATCATTCCACAAGCCCATAAACGTATACCATATCGAAATACGAGTTCATTAAAGATCATCATTAAAGATGAAAGAAGGCCCATTTCAGTAAACCTTCGGAAAATTAAAATCAATAACATAAAAACGGTCATATATTTTACTACCTTTAATGTTAAATATTTTAATGCAGATAACAACAAAATCATTCCACAAGCCTATAAAGGTATGCCATATCGAAATCTGAGTTCATTTGACCAAGTTATGGGCTTTTAAAGATGGAAAGAAGGCCCATTTCAGTAAACCTTCGCAAAATTAAAATCAATGGATTAAAAAAAAAAAAATTCCACAAGCCCCTTAAGGTATGCCGTATCTAAATACGAGTTCATTTGACCAAGTTATAGGCTTTTAAAGATGGAAAGAAGGCCCATTTCAGTAAACCTTCGCTAAATTAAAATCAATGACATAAAAACGGTCATATATTTTACTACCTTTAAAGTTATATATTTTAATGCAGATAAAAACATAATCATTCCACAAGCCCATAGAGGTATGCCATATCGAAATCCGAGTCCTTTTGACCAGGTTATGGGCTTTTAAAGATGGAAAGAAGGCCCATTTCAGTAAACCTTCGCAAAATTAAAATCAATGACATAAAAACGGTCATATTTTTTACTACCTTTAAAGTTATATATTTTAATGCAGATAATAACATAATCATTCCACAAGCCCATAGAGGTATGCCATATCGAAATCCGAGTCCTTTTGACCAGGTTATGGGCTTTTAAAGATGGAAAGAAGGCCCATTTCAGTAAACCTTTGCAAAATTAAAATCAATGAGATTAAAACGGTCATATTTTTAACTACCTTTAAAGTTTAATATTTTAATGCAGATAACAACATAATCATTCCACAAGCCTATAAAGGTATGCCATATCGAAATACGAGTTCATTTGACCAAGTTATTGGCTTTTAAAGATGGAAAGAAGGCCCATTTCAGTAAACCTTCGCAAAATTAAAATCAATGTCATAAAAACGGTCATATTTTTAACTACATTTAAAGTTATATATTTTAATGCAGATAACAACATAATCATTCCACAAGCCCATAAACGTATACCATATCGAAATACGAGTTCATTAAAGATCATCATTAAAGATGAAAGAAGGCCCATTTCAGTAAACCTTCGGAAAATTAAAATCAATGACATAAAAACGGTCATATATTTTACTACCTTTAATGTTAAATATTTTAATGCAGATAACAACAAAATCATTCCACAAGCCTATAAAGGTATGCCATATCGAAATCTGAGTTCATTTGACCAAGTTATGGGCTTTTAAAGATGGAAAGAAGGCCCATTTCAGTAAACCTTCGCAAAATTAAAATCAATGGATTAAAAAAAAAAAAATTCCACAAGCCCCTAAAGGTATGCCGTATCTAAATACGAGTTCATTTGACCAAGTTATAGGCTTTTAAAGATGGAAAGAAGGCCCATTTCAGTAAACCTTCGCTAAATTAAAATCAATGACATAAAAACGGTCATATATTTTACTACCTTTAAAGTTATATATTTTAATGCAGATAAAAACATAATCATTCCACAAGCCCATAGAGGTATGCCATATCGAAATCCGAGTCCTTTTGACCAGGTTATGGGCTTTTAAAGATGGAAAGAAGGCCCATTTCAGTAAACCTTCGCAAAATTAAAATCAATGACATAAAAACGGTCATATTTTTTACTACCTTTAAAGTTATATATTTTAATGCAGATAATAACATAATCATTCCACAAGCCCATAGAGGTATGCCATATCGAAATCCGAGTCCTTTTGACCAGGTTATGGGCTTTTAAAGATGGAAAGAAGGCCCATTTCAGTAAACCTTTGCAAAATTAAAATCAATGACATAAAAACGGTCATATTTTTAACTGCATTTAAAGTTATATATTTTAATGCAGATAACAACATAATCAATTCTCAAGCCCATAGAGGTATGCCATATAGAAATCCGAGTCATTTTGACCAAATTATGGGCTTTTAAAGATGGAAAGAAGGCCCATTTCAGTAAACCTTTGCAAAATTAAAATCAATGACATAACAACGGTCATATTTTTTAATACCCTTAAAGTTATATATTTTAATGCAGATAAAAACATATCCATTCCACAAGCCCATAAACGTATACCATATCGAAATACGGGTTCATTTGACCAAGTTATTCGCTTTTAAAGATGAAAGAAGGCCCATTTCAGTAAACCTTCGCAAAATTAAAATCAATGACATAAAAACGGTCAAATGTTTTTCTACCTTTAAAGTTAAATATTTTAATGCAGATAACAACAAAATCATTCCAAACGCCTATAAAGGTATGCCATATCGAAATCCGAGTTCATTTGACCAAGTTATGGGCTTTTAAAGATGGAAGAAAGGCCCATTTCAGTAAACTTTCGCAAAATTAAAATCAATGGCATAAAAAGGGTCATATTTTTTACTACCTTTAAAGTTATATATTTTAATGCAGATAACAACATAATCATTCCACAAGCCTATAAAAGTATGCCATATCGAAATCCGAGTTCATTTAACCAAGTTATGGGCTTTTAAAGATGGAAAGAAGGCCCATTTCAGTAAAACTTCGCTAAATTAAAATCAATGACATAAAAACGGTCATATATTTTACTACCTTTAAAGTTATATATTTTAATGCAGAAAACAACATAACCATTCCACAAGCCCATAGAGGTATGCCATATCGAAATCTGAGTCCTTTTGGCCAGGTTATGGGCTTTTAAAGATGGAAAGAAGGCTCATTTCAGTAAACCTTTGCAAAATTAAAATCAATGACATAAAAACGGTCATATTTTTTACTACCTTTAAAGATATATATTTTAATGCAGATAACAACATAATCATTCCACAAGCCCATAGAGGTATGCCATATCAAAATCCGAGTGCTTTTGACCAGGTTATGGGCTTTTAAAGATGGAAAGAAGGCCCATTTCAGTAAAGCTTTGCAAAATGAAAATTAATGATATAAAAACGGTTTTTTTTTACTACCCTTAAAGTTATATATTTTAAAGCAGAAAACAACATAATCACTCCACAAGCCTATAAAGGTATGCCATATCGAACCCCGAGTTCTTTGACCAAGTTATGGGCTTTTAAAGATGGAAAGAAGGCCCATATCAGTAAACCTTTGCAAAATTAAAATCAATCACATAAAAAACGGTCATATTTTTTACTACCTTTAAAGTTATATATTTTAATGCAGATAACAACATAATCATTGCACAAGCCCATAGAGGTATGCCATATCGAAATCCGATTCCTTTTGACCAGGTTATGGGCTTTTAAAGATGGAAAGAAGGAGCATTTCAGTAAACCTTTGCAAAATTAAAATCAATGACATAAAAACGGCCATATTTTTACTACCTTTAAAGTTAAATATTTTAATGCAGATAACAACAAAATCATTCCACAAGACCCTAAAGGTATGCCATATCGAAATACGAGTTCATTTGACCAAGTTATAGGCTTTTAAAGATGGAAAGAAGGCCCATTTCAGTAAACCTTCGCAAAATTAAAATCAATGACATAAAAACGGTCATATTTTTTACTACCTTTAAAGTTATATATTTTAATGGAAATAACAACATAATCATTCCACAAGCCCATAGAGGTATGCCATATCAAAATCCGAGTCCTTTTGACCAGGTTATGGGCTTTTAAAGATGGAAAGAAGGCCCATTTCAGTAAACCTTCGCAAAATTAAAATCAATGACATAAAAACGGTCATATTTTTTACTACCTTTAAAGTTATATATTTTAATGCAGATAACAACATAATCATTCCACAAGCCTATAAAGGTATGCCATATCGAAATCCGAGTCCTTTTGACCAGGTTATGGGCTTTTAAAGATGGAAAGAAGGCCCATTTCAGTAAACCTTCGCTAAATTGAAATCAATGACATAAAAACGGTCATATATTTTACTACCTTTAAAGTTTAATATTTTAATGCACATAACAACAAAATCATTCCACAAGCCCCTAAAGGTATGCCATATCGAAATACGAGTTCATTTGACCAAGTTATTGGCTTTTAAAGATGGAAAGAAGGCCCATTTCAGTAAACCTTCGCAAAATTAAAATCAATGACATAAAAACGGTCATATTTTTAACTACCTTTAAAGTTATATATTTTAATGCAGATAACAACATAATCATTCCACAAGCCCATAAAGGTATGTCATATCGAAATCCCAGTTCATTTGATTAAGTTATGGGCTTTAAAAGATGGAAAGAAGGCCCATTTCAGTAAACCTTCGAAAAATTAAAATCAATGACATAAAAACGGTCATATTTTTTACTACCTTTAAAGTTTAATATTTTAATCCACATAACAACAAAATCATTCCACAAGCCCCTAAAGGTATGCCATATCGAAATACGAGTTCATTTGACCAAGTTATTGGCTTTTAATGATGGAAAGAAGGCCCATTTCAGTAAACCTTTGCAAAATTAAAATCAATGACTAAAAACGGTCATAATTTTTACTACCTTTAAAGTTATATATTTTAATGCACATAACAACATAATCATTCCACAAGCCAATAGAAAAAGCCATATCGAAATCCGAGTTCAATTGACCAAGTTATTGGATTTTAAAGATGGAAAGAAGGCCCATTTCAGTAAACTTTAGCAAAATAAAAGTCAATGACATAAAAACCGTCATATTTTTTACTACCTTTAAAGTTAAATATTTTAATGCAGATAACAACAAAATAATTCCACAAGCCCCTAAAGGTATGCCATATCGAAATACGAGTTCATTTGACCAAGTTATGGGCTTTTAAAGATGGAAATAAGGCCCATTTCAGTAAGCCTTCGCAAAATTAAAATCAATGACATAAAAACGGTCAAATTTTTTACTACCTTTAAAGTTATATATTTTAATGCAGATAACAACATAATCATTCCACAAGCCCATAAAGGTATGCCATATCGAAATCCGAGTTCATTTGACAACGTTATGGGCTTTTAAAGATGGAAGGAAGGCCAATTTCAGTTAACCTTCGCAAAATAAGAATCAATACATAAAAACGGTCATATTTTTTACTACCTTTAAAGATATATATTTTAATGCAGATAACAACATAATCATTCCACAAGCCCATAACGGTATGCCATATCGAAATCCGAGTTCATTTGACTAAGTTATGGGCTTTTAAATATGTAAAGAAGGCCTATTTCAATAAACCTTCGCAAAATTAAAATCAATGACATAAAAACGGTCCTATTTTTTACTACCTTTAAAGTTTAATTTTTAATGCAGATAACAACAAAATCATTCCACAAGCCCCTAAAGGTATCCCATATCGAAATACCAGTTCATTTGACCAAGTTATTGGCCTTTAAAGATGGAAAGAAGGCCCATTTCAGTAAACCTTCGCAAAATTAAAATCAATGACATAAAAACGGTCATATTTTTTACTACCTTTAAAGTTTAATATTTTAATGCACATAACAACAAAATCATTCCACAAGCCCCTAAAGGTATGCCATATCGAAATACGATTTCATTTGACCAAGTTATTGGCTTTTAAAAATGGAAAGAAGGCCCATTTCAGTAAACCTTCGCAAAATTAAAATCAATGACATAAAAACGGTCATATTTTTAACTACCTTTAAAGTTATATATTTTAATGCAGATAACAACATAATCATTCCACAAGCCCATAAAGGTATGTCATATCGAAATCCCAGTTCATTTGACTAAGTTATGGGCTTTAAAAGATGGAAAGAAGGCCCATTTCAGTAAACCTTCGAAAAATTAAAATCAATGACATAAAAACGGTCATATTTATACCCGTTACTCGTAGAGTAAAAGGGTATACTAGATTCGTCGGAAAGTATGTAACAGGCAGAAGGAAGCGTTTCCGACCCCATAAAGTATATATATTCTTGATCAGGATCACTAGCCGAGTCGATCTAGCCATGTCCGTCTGTCCGTCTGTCCGTCTGTCCGTCTGACCGTCTGTCCGTCTGTCCGTCTGTCCGTCTGTCCGTCTGTCTGTCCGTCCGGATGAACGCTGAGATCTCGGAAACTATGAGAGCTAGGCTATTGAGATTTGGCGTACAGATTCCTGAGCTTCTTACGCAGCGCAAGTTTGTTTCAGTAGACTGCCACGCCCACTCTAACGCCCACAAACCGCCCAAAACTGTAACTCCTACAGTTTTTATGCTAGATGGAAACTTTTAACTGAAATGTATTTTTCTCATCAAAACCTATCGATTGACCTAAAAAAAAGTTTGCCACGCCCACTTAAACGCCCACAAACCGCGAAAACCTGTGACGCCCACAATTTGCATGCTAGATAAATAATTTTAACTGAAATGTATTGGTGTCGTCAATACCTATCGATTGATCCAAAAATAATTCTGCCACGCCCACTCTAACGCCCATAACGCTTAAATCTGACTACCGCCGGTAGGTGGCGCATTTTAATTTCGCTTTGCTGCTTGCATATCTCCATTTCCCTTTGAGTAACGGGTATCTGATAGTCGAGGTACTCGACTATAGCGTTCTTCCTTGTTTTTACTACCTTTAAAGTTTAATATTTAAATCCACATAACAACAAAATCATTCCACAAGCCCCTAAAGGTATGCCATATCGAAATACGAGTTCATTTGACCAAGTTATTGGCTTTTAAGGATGGAAAGAAGGCCCATTTCAGTAAACCTTTGCAAAATTAAAATCAATGACTAAAAACGGTCATATTTTTTACTTCCTTTAAAGTTATATATTTTAATGCACATAACAACATAATCATTCCACAAGCCAATAGAGGTATGCCATATCGAAATACGAGTTCATTTGACCAAGTTATTGGCTTTTAAAGATGGAAAGAAGGCCCATTTTAGTAAACCTTCGCAAAATTAAAATCAATGACATAAAAACGGTCATATTTTTAACTACCTTTAAAGTTATATATTTTAATGCAGATAACAACATAATCATTCCACAAGCCCATAAAGGTATGTCATATCGAAATCCCAGTTCATTTGACTAAGTTATGGGCTTTAAAAGATGGAAAGAAGGCCCATTTCAGTAAACCTTCGAAAAATAAAAATCAATGACATAAAAACGGTCATATTTTTTACTACCTTTAAAGTTTAATATTTTAATCCACATAACAACAAAATCATTCCACAAGCCCCTAAAGGTATGCCATATCGAAATACGAGTTCATTTGACCAAGTTATTGGCTTTTAAAGATGGAAAGAAGGCCCATTTCAGTAAACCTTTGCAAAATTAAAATCAATGACTAAAAACGGTCATATTTTTTACTACCTTTAAAGTTATATATTTTAATGCACATAACAACATAATCATTCCACAAGCCAATAGAAAAAGCCATATCGAAATCCGAGATCATTTGACCAAGTTATGGGCTTTTAAAGATGGAAAGAAGGCCCATTTCAGTAAACCTTCGCAAAATAAAAGTCAATGACATAAAAACCATCATATTTTTTACTACCTTTAAAGTTATATATTTTAATGCAGATAACAACATAATCATTCCACAAGCCCATAAAGGTATGTCATATCGAAATCCCAGTTCATTTGACTAAGTTATGGGCTTTTAAAGATGGAAAGAAGGCCCATTTCAGTAAACCTTCGAAAAATTAAAATCAATGACATAAAAACGGTCATATTTTTTACTACCTTTAAAGTTTAATATTTTAATCCACATAACAACAAAATCATTCCACAAGCCCCTAAAGGTATGCCATATCGAAATACGAGTTCATTTGACCAAGTTATTGGCTTTTAAAGATGGAAAGAAGGCCCATTTCAGTAAACCTTTGCAAAATTAAAATCAATGACTAAAAACGGTCATATTTTTTACTACCTTTAAAGTTTAATATTTTAATCCACATAACAACAAAATCATTCCACAAGCCCCTAAAGGTATGCCATATCGAAATACGAGTTCATTTGACCAAGTTATGGGCTTTTAAAGATGGAAATAAGGCCCATTTCAGTAAGCCTTCGCAAAATTAAAATCAATGACATAAAAACGGTCAAATATTTTACTACCTTTAAAGTTATATATTTTAATGCAGATAACAACATAATCATTCCACAAGCCCATAAAGGTATGCCATATCGAAATATGAGTTCATTTGACAACGTTATGGGCTTTTAAAGATGGAAGGAAGGCCAATTTCAGTTAACCTTCGCAAAATAAGAATCAATACATAAAAACGGTCATATTTTTTACTACCTTTAAAGATATATATTTTAATGCAGATAACAACATAATCATTCCACAAGCCCATAACGGTATGCCATATCGAAATCCGAGTTCATTTGACTAAGTTATGGGCTTTTAAATATGTAAAGAAGGCCCATTTCAGTAAACCTTCGCAAAATTAAAATCAATGACATAAAAACGGTCCTATTTTTTACTACCTTTAAAGTTTAATTTTTAATGCAGATAACAACAAAATCATTCCACAAGCCCCTAAAGGTATCCCATATCGAAATACGAGTCCATTTGACCAAGTTATTGGCTTTTAAAGATGGAAAGAAGGCCCATTTCTGTAAACCTTCGCAAAATTAAAATCAATGACATAAAAACGGTCATATTTTTAACTACCTTTAAAGTTATATATTTTAATGCAGATAACAACATAATCATTCCACAAGCCCATAAAGGTATGTCATATCGAAATCCCAGTTCATTTGACTAAGTTATGGGCTTTAAAAGATGGAAAGAAGGCCCATTTCAGTAAACCTTCGAAAAATTAAAATCAATGACATAAAAACGGTCATATTTTTTACTACCTTTAAAGTTTAATATTTTAATCCACATAACAACAAAATCATTCCACAAGCCCCTAAAGGTATGCCATATCGAAATACGAGTTCATTCGACCAAGTTATTGGCTTTTAAAGATGGAAATAAGGCCCATTTCAGTAAACCTTTGCAAAATTAAAATCAATGACTAAAAACGGTCATATTTTTTACTTCCTTTAAAGTTATATATTTTAGTGCACATAACAACATAATCATTCCACAAGCCAATAGAGGTATGCCATATCGAAATACGAGTTCATTTGACCAAGTTATTGGCTTTTAAAGATGGAAAGAAGGCCCATTTCAGTAAACCTTCGCAAAATTAAAATCAATGACATAAAAACGGTCATATTTTTAACTACCTTTAAAGTTATATATTTTAATGCAGATAACAACATAATCATTCCACAAGCCCATAAAGGTATGTCATATCGAAATCCCAGTTCATTTGACTAAGTTATGGGCTTTAAAAGATGGAAAGAAGGCCCATTTCAGTAAACCTTCGCAAAATTAAAATCAATGACATAAAAACGGTCATATTTTTTACTACCTTTAAAGTTATATATTTTAATGCAGATAACAACATAATCATTCCACAAGCCCATATCGAAATCCGAGTCCTTTTGACCAGGTTATGGGCTTTTAAAGATGGAAAAAAGGCCCATTTCAGTAAACCTTTGCAAAATTAAAATCAATGACATAAAAACGGTCCTATTTTTTACTTATTTTAAAGTTATATATCTTAATGCAGATAACAACATAATCATTCCACAAGCCTATAAAGGTATGCCATATCGAAATCCGAGTCCTTTTGACCAGGTTATGGGCTTTTAAAGATGGAAAGAAGGCCCATTTCAGTAAACCTTTGCAAAAATAAAATCAAAGACATAAAAACGGTCATATTTTTTACTACATTTAAAGTTAAATATTTTAATGCAGATAACAACATAATCATTCCACAAGCCTATAAAGGTATGCCATATCGAAATCCGACTTCATATGACCAAGCTATGGGCTTTAAAGATGGAAAGAAGGCCCATTTCAGTAAACCTTCTCAAAATTAAAATCAATGACATAAAAACGGTCATATTTTTTAATACCTTTAATGTTATATATTTTAATGCACATAACAACATCATCATTCCACAAGCCAATAGAGGTATGCCATATCGAAATCCGAGTTCATTTGACAACGTTATGGGCTTTTAAAGATGGAAGGAAAGCCAATTTCAGTTAACCTTCGCAAAATGACATAAAAACGGTCATATTTTTTACTACCTTTACAGTTAAATATTTTAATGCAGATAACAACATAATCATTCCACAAGCCCATATCGAAATCCGAGTCCTTTTGACCAGGTTATGGGCTTTTAAAGATGGAAAGAAGGCCCATTTCAGTAAACCTTTGCAAAATTAAAATGAACGACATAAAAACGGTCCTATTTTTTACTACCTTTAAAGTTATGTATCTTAATGCTGATAACAATCATTCCACAAGCCTATAAAGGTATGCCATATCGAAATCCGAGTTCATTTGACCAAGTTATGGGCTTTTAAAGATGGAAAGAAGGCACATTTCAGTAAACCTTAGCAAAATTAAAATCAATGACATAAAAACGGTCATAATTTTTACTACCTTTAATGTTATATTTTTTAATGCAGATAACAACATTATCATTCCACAAGCCCATGGAGGTATGCCATATCAAAATCCGAGTTCATTTGACCAAGTTATGGGCTTTTAAAGATGGAAATAAGGCCCATTTCAGTTAACCTTCGCAAAATTAAAATCAATGACATAAAAACGGTCATATTTTTTACTACCTTTAAAGTTAAATATTTTAATGCAGATAACAACATAATCATTCCACAAGCCTATAAAGGTATGCCATATCGAAATCCGAGTTCATTTGACCAAGCTATGATCTTTAAAGATGGAAAGAAGGCCCATTTCAGTAAACCTTCTCAAAATTAAAATCAATGACATAAAAACGGTCATATTTTTTACTACCTTTAATGTTATATATTTTAATGCACATAACAACATAATCATTCCACAAGCCAATAGTGGTATGCCCTATCGAAATCCGAGTCCTTTTGACCAAGTTATGGGCTTTTAAAGATGGAAATAAGGCCCATTTCAGTTAACCTTCGCAAAATTAAAGTCAATGACATAAAAACGGTCATATTTTTTACTACCTTTAAAGTTATATATTTTAATGCAGATAACAACATAATCATTCCACAAGCCTATAAAGGTATGCCATATCGAAATCCGAGTCCTTTTGACCAAGTTATGGGCTTTTAAATATATAAAGAAGGCCCATTTCAGTAAACCTTCGCAAAATTCAAATCAATGACATAAAAACGGTCATATTTTTTGCTACCTTTAAAGTTTAATATTTTAATGCACATAACAACAAAATCATTCCACAAGCCCCTAAATGTATGCCATATCGAAATGCGAGTAAATTTGACCAGGTTATGGGCTTTTAAAGATGGAAAGAAGGCCCATTTCAGTAAACCTTTGCCAAATTAAAATCAATGAGTAAAAACGGTCATCCTTTTTACTACCTTTAAAGTTATATATTTTAATGCAGATAACAACATAATCATTCCACAAGCCTATAAATGTATGCCATATCGAAATCCGAGTTCATTTAACCAAGTTATGGGCTTTTAAAGATGGAAAGAAGGCCAATTTCAGTAAACCTTCGCAAAATTAAAGTCAATGACATAAAACCGTCATATTTTTTACTACCTTTAAAGTTATATATTTTAATGCACATAACAACATAATCATTCCACAAGCCCATAAAGGTATGCCATATCGAAATCCGAGTCCTTTTGACCAAGTAATGGACTTTTAAAGATGTTAAGAAGGCCCATTTCAGTAAACCTTCGCAAAATTAAAGTCAATGACATAAAAACCGTCATATTTTTTACTACCTTTAAAGTTAAATATTTTAATGCAGATAACAACAAAATCATTCCACAAGCCCCTAAAGGTATGCCATATCGAAATCCGAGTTCATTTGACCAAGTTATTGGCTTTTAAAGATGGAAAGAAGGCCCATTTCAGTAAACCTTCGCTAAATTAAAATCAATGACATAAAAACGGTCATATTTTTTAATACCTTTAAATTTATATATTTTAATGCAGATAACAACATAATCATTCCACAAGCCTATAAAGGTATGCCATATCGAAATCCGAGTTCATTTGACCAAGTTATGGGCTTTTAAAGATGGAAAGAAGGCCCATTTCAGTAAGCCTTCGCAAAATAAAAATCAATGACATAAAAACGGTCATATTTTTTACTACCTTTAGTGTTATATATTTTAATGCAGATAACAACATAATCATTCCACAAGCCCATGGAGGTATGCCATATCAAAATCCGAGTTCATTTGACCAAGTTATGGGCTTTTAAAGATGGAAATAAGGCCCATTTCAGTAAGCCTTCGCAAAATTAAAATCAATGACATAAAAACGGTCATATTTTTTACTACCTTGAAAGTTATATATTTTGATGCAGATAACAACATAATCATTCCACAAGCCCATAAAGGTATGCCATATCGAAATCCGAGTTCATTCGACAACATTATAGGCTTTTAAAGATGGAAGAAAGGCCAATTTCAGTTAACCTTCGCAAAATTAGAATCATACATAAAAACGGTCATATTTTTTACTACCTTTAAAGTTATATATTTTAGTGCAGATAACAACATAATCATTCCACCAGCCTATAAATGTATGCCATATTGAAATCCGAGTTCATTTAACCAAGTTATTGGCTTTTAAAGATGGAAAGAAGGCCAATTTCAGTAAACCTTCGCAAAATTAAAGTCAATGACATAAAACCGTCATATTTTTTACTACCTTTAAAGTTATATATTTTAATGCACATAACAACATAATCATTCCACAAGCCAATAGTGGTATGCCATATCGAAATCCGAGTCCTTTTGACCAAGTTATGGACTTTTAAAGATGTAAAGAAGGCCCATTTCAGTAAACCTTCGCAAAATTAAAGTCAATGACATAAAAACCGGCAACATTAAATATTTTAATGCAGCTAACAACAAAATCATTCCACAAGCCCCTAAATGTATGCCATATCGAAATGAGAGTAAATTTGACCAGGTTATGGGCTTTTAAAGATGGAAAGAAGGCCCATTTCAGTAAACCTTTGCCAAATTAAAATCAATGAGTAAAAACGGTCATACTTTTGACTACCTTTAAAGTTATATATTTTAATGCAGATAACAACATAATCATTCCACAAGCCTATAAATGTATGCCATATCGAAATCCGAATTCATTTAACTAAGTTATGGGCTTTTAAAGATGGAAAGAAGGCCAATTTCAGTAAACCTTCGCAAAATTAAAGTCAATGACATAAAACCGTCATATTTTTTACTACCTTTAAAGTTATATATTTTAATGCACATAACAACATAATCATTCCACAAGCCAATAGTGGTATGCCATATCGAAATCCGAGTCCTTTTGACCAAGTTATGGACTTTTAAAGATGTTAAGAAGGCCCATTTCAGTAAACCTTCGCAAAATTAAAGTCAATGACATAAAAACCGTCATATTTTTTACTACCTTTAAAGTTAAATATTTTAATGCAGATAACAACAAAATCATTCCACAAGCCCCTAAAGGTGTGCCATATCGAAATCCGAGTTCATTTGACCAAGTTATTGGCTTTTAAAGATGGAAAGAAGGCCCATTTCAGTAAACCTTCGCAAAATTAAAATCAATGACATAAAAACGGACATATTTTTTAATACCTTTAAATTTATATATTTTAATGCAGATAACAACATAATCATTCCACAAGCCTATAAAGGTATGCCATATCGAAGTCCGAGTTCATTTGACCAAGTTATGGGCTTTTAAAGATGGAAAGAAGGCCCATTTCAGTAAGCCTTCGCAAAATTAAAATCAATGACATAAAAACGGTCATATTTTTTACTACCTTTAGTGTTATATATTTTAATGCAGATAACAACATAATCATTCCACAAGCCCATGGAGGTATGCCATATCAAAATCCGAGTTCATTTGACCAAGTTATGGGCTTTTAAAGATGGAAATAAGGACCATTTCAGTAAGCCTTCGCAAAATTAAAATCAATGACATAAAAACGGTCATATTTTTTACTACCTTGAAAGTTATATATTTTAATGCAGATAACAACATAATCATTCCACAAGCCCATAAAGGTATGCCATATCGAAATCCGAGTTCATTCGACAACATTATAGGCTTTTAAAGATGGAAGAAAGGCCAATTTCAGTTAACCTTCGCAAAATTAGAATCATACATAAAAACGGTCATATTTTTTACTACCTTTAAAGACATATATTTTAATGCAGATAACAACATAATCATTCAACAAGCCCCTAAAGGTATGCCATATAGAAATCCGAGTTCATTTGACTAAGTTATGGGCTTTTAAATATATAAAGAAGGCCCATTTCAGTAAACCTTCGCAAAATTAAAGTCAATGACATAAAAACCGTCATATTTTTGACTACCTTTAAAGTTAAATATTTTAATGCAGATAACAACAAAATAATTCCACAAGCCCCTAAATGTATGCCATATCGAAATCCGAGTTCATTTGACCAAGTTATTGGCTTTTAAAGATGGAAAGAAGGCCCATTTCAGTAAACCTTCGCAAAATTAAAATCAATGACATAAAAACGGTCATATTTTCTACTACCTTTAAAGTTATATATTTTAATGTAGATATGAACATAATCATTCCACAAGCCTATAAAGGTATGCCATATCAAAATCCGAGTTCATTTGACCAAGTTATGGGCTTTTAAAGATGTAAAGAAGGCCCATTTCAGTAAACCTTCGCAAAATTAAAATCAATGACATAAAAACGGTCATATTTTTTACTACCTTTAAAGTTAAATATTTTAATGCAGATAACAACAAAATAATTCCACAAGCCCCTAAATGTATGCCATATCGAAATCCGAGTTCATTTGACCAAGTTATTGGCTTTTAAAGATGGGAAGAAGGCCCATTTCAGTAAACCTTTGCAAAATTAAAATCAATGACATAAAAACGGTCATATTTTTTACTACCTTTAATGTTATATATTTTAATGCACAGAACAACATAATCACCACAAGCCAATAGAGGTATGCCATAATGAAATCCGAGTTCATTTGACAACGTTATGGGCTTTTAAAGATGGAAGGAAGGCCAATTTCAGTTAACCTTCGCAAAATTAAAATCAATGACTTAAAAATGATCATATTTTTTACTACCTTTAACGTTAAATATTTTAATGCAGATAACAACAAAATACTTCCACATGCCCATAGAGGTATGCCATATCAAAATCCGAGTTCATTTGACCAAGTTATGGGCTCTTAAAGATGGAAATAAGGCCCATTTCAGTAAGCCTTCGCAAAATTAAAATCAATGACATAAAAACGGTCATATTTTTTACTACCTTGAAAGTTATATATTTTAATGCAGATAACAACATAATCATTCCACAAGCCCATAAAGGTATGCCATATCGAAATCCGAGTTCATTCGACAACATTATGGGCTTTTAAAGATGGAAGGAAGGCCAATTTCAGTTAACCTTCGCAAAATTAGAATCATACATAAAAACGGTCATATTTTTTACTACCTTTAAAGACATATATTTTAATGCAGATAACAACATAATCATTCCACAAGCCCCTAAAGGTATGCCATATAGAAATCCGAGTTCATTTGACTAAGTTATGGGCTTTTAAATATATAAAGAAGGCCCATTTCAGTAAACCTTCGCAAAATTAAAGTCAATGACATAAAAACCGTCATATTTTTGACTACCTTTAAAGTTAAATATTTTAATGCAGATAACAACAAAATAATTCCACAAGCCCCTAAATGTATGCCATATCGAAATCCGAGTTCATTTGACCAAGTTATTGGCTTTTAAAGATGGAAAGAAGGCCCATTTCAGTAAACCTTCGCAAAATTAAAATCAATGACATAAAAACGGTCATATTTTCTACTACCTTTAAAGTTATATATTTTAATGTAGATATGAACATAATCATTCCACAAGCCTATAAAGGTATGCCATATCAAAATCCGAGTTCATTTGACCAAGTTATGGGCTTTTAAAGATGTAAAGGAGGCCCATTTCAGTAAACCTTCGCAAAATTAAAATCAATGACATAAAAACGGTCATATTTTTTACAACCTTTAAAGTTATATATTTTAATGCAGATAACAACATTATCTTTCCACAAGCCCATAGAGGTATGCCATATCGAAATCCGAGTTCATTTAACCAAGCTATCGGCTTTTAAAGATGGAAAGAAGGCCCATTTCAGTAAACCTTCGCAAAATTAAAGTCAATGACATAAAACCGTCATATTTTTTACTACCTTTAAGGTTATATATTTTAATGCACATAACAACATATTCATTCCACAGCCAATAGTGGTATGCCATATCGAAATCCGAGTGCTTTTGACCAAGTTATGGACTTTTAAAGATGTAAGGAAGGCCCATTTCAGTAAACTTTCGCCAAATTAAAGTCAATGACATAAAAACCGTCATAGTTTTTACTACCTCTAAAGCTAAATATTTTAATGCAGATAACAACAAAATCATTCCTCAAGCCCCTAAGGGTATGCCATATCGAAATCCGAGTCCTTTTGACCAGGTTATGGGCTTTTAAAGATGGAAAGAAGGCCCATTTCAGTAAACCTTCGCAAAATTAAAATCAATGACTTAAAAACGATCATATTTTTTACTACCTTTAACGTTAAATATTTTAATGCAGATAACAACATAATAATTCCACAAGCCCATAGAGGTATGCCATATCAAAATCCGAGTTCATTTGACCAAGTTATGGGCTTTTAAAGATGGAAATAAGGCCCATTTCAGTAAGCCTTCGCAAAATTAAAATCAATGACATAAAAACGGTCATATTTTTTATTACCTTGAAAGTTATATATTTTAATGCAGATAACAACATAATCATTCCACAAGCCCATAAAGGTATGCCATATCGAAATTCGAGTTCATTCGACAACATTATGGGCTTTTAAAGATGGAAGGAAGGCCAATTTAAGTTAACCTTCGCAAAATTAGAATCATACATGAAAACGGTCATATTTTGTACTACCTTTAAAGTTAAATATTTTAATGCAGATAACAACAAAATAATTCCACAAGCCCCTAAAGGTATGCCATATCGAAATCCGAGTTCATTTGACCAAGTTATTGGCTTTTAAAGATGGGAAGAAGGCCCATTTCAGTAAACCTTTGCAAAATTAAAATCAATGACATAAAAACGGTCATATTTTTTACTACCTTTAATGTTATATATTTTAATGCACAGAACAACATAATCACCACAAGCCAATAGAGGTATGCCATATCGAAATCCGAGTTCATTTGACAACGTTATGGGCTTTTAAAGATGGAAGGAAGGCCAATTTCAGTTAACCTTCGCAAAATTAAAATCAATGACTTAAAAATGATCATATTTTTTACTACCTTTAACGTTAAATATTTTAATGCAGATAACAACAAAATAATTCCACATGCCCATAGAGGTATGCCATATCAAAATCCGAGTTCATTTGACCAAGTTATGGGCTCTTAAAGATGGAAATAAGGCCCATTTCAGTAAGCCTTCGCAAAATTAAAATCAATGACATAAAAACGGTCATATTTTTTACTACCTTGAAAGTTATATATTTTAATGCAGATAACAACATAATCATTCCACAAGCCCATAAAGGTATGCCATATCGAAATCCGAGTTCATTCGACAACATTATGGGCTTTTAAAGATGGAAGGAAGGCCAATTTCAGTTAACCTTCGCAAAATTAGAATCATACATAAAAACGGTCATATTTTTTACTACCTTTAAAGACATATATTTTAATGCAGATAACAACATAATCATTCCACAAGCCCCTAAAGGTATGCCATATAGAAATCCGAGTTCATTTGACTAAGTTATGGGCTTTTAAATATATAAAGAAGGCCCATTTCAGTAAACCTTCGCAAAATTAAAGTCAATGACATAAAAACCGTCATATTTTTGACTACCTTTAAAGTTAAATATTTTAATGCAGATAACAACAAAATAATTCCACAAGCCCCTAAATGTATGCCATATCGAAATCCGAGTTCATTTGACCAAGTTATTGGCTTTTAAAGATGGAAAGAAGGCCCATTTCAGTAAACCTTCGCAAAATTAAAATCAATGACATAAAAACGGTCATATTTTCTACTACCTTTAAAGTTATATATTTTAATGTAGATATGAACATAATCATTCCACAAGCCTATAAAGGTATGCCATATCAAAATCCGAGTTCATTTGACCAAGTTATGGGCTTTTAAAGATGTAAAGGAGGCCCATTTCAGTAAACCTTCGCAAAATTAAAATCAATGACATAAAAACGGTCATATTTTTTACAACCTTTAAAGTTATATATTTTAATGCAGATAACAACATTATCTTTCCACAAGCCCATAGAGGTATGCCATATCGAAATCCGAGTTCATTTAACCAAGCTATCGGCTTTTAAAGATGGAAAGAAGGCCCATTTCAGTAAACCTTCGCAAAATTAAAGTCAATGACATAAAACCGTCATATTTTTTACTACCTTTAAGGTTATATATTTTAATGCACATAACAACATATTCATTCCACAGCCAATAGTGGTATGCCATATCGAAATCCGAGTGCTTTTGACCAAGTTATGGACTTTTAAAGATGTAAGGAAGGCCCATTTCAGTAAACTTTCGCCAAATTAAAGTCAATGACATAAAAACCGTCATAGTTTTTACTACCTCTAAAGCTAAATATTTTAATGCAGATAACAACAAAATCATTCCTCAAGCCCCTAAGGGTATGCCATATCGAAATCCGAGTCCTTTTGACCAGGTTATGGGCTTTTAAAGATGGAAAGAAGGCCCATTTCAGTAAACCTTCGCAAAATTAAAATCAATGACTTAAAAACGATCATATTTTTTACTACCTTTAACGTTAAATATTTTAATGCAGATAACAACATAATAATTCCACAAGCCCATAGAGGTATGCCATATCAAAATCCGAGTTCATTTGACCAAGTTATGGGCTTTTAAAGATGGAAATAAGGCCCATTTCAGTAAGCCTTCGCAAAATTAAAATCAATGACATAAAAACGGTCATATTTTTTACTACCTTGAAAGTTATATATTTTAATGCAGATAACAACATAATCATTCCACAAGCCCATAAAGGTATGCCATATCGAAATCCGAGTTCATTCGACAACATTATGGGCTTTTAAAGATGGAAGGAAGGCCAATTTAAGTTAACCTTCGCAAAATTAGAATCATACATGAAAACGGTCATATTTTGTACTACCTTTAAAGTTAAATATTTTAATGCAGATAACAACAAAATAATTCCACAAGCCCCTAAAGGTAAGCCATATCGAAATCCGAGTTCATTTGACCAAGTTATTGGCTTTTAAAGATGGAAAGAAGGCCCATTTCAGTAAACCTTCGCAAAATTTATATCAATGACATAAAAACGGTCATATTTTGTACTACCTTTAAAGTTATATATTTTAATGCAGATTACAACATAATCATTCCACAAGCCTAAAAAGGTATGCCATATCGAAATCCCAGTTCATTTGACCAAGTTATGGGCTTTTAAAGATGTAAAGAAGGCCCATTTCAGTAAACCTTCGCAAAATTAAAGTCAATGACATAAAAACCGTCATATTTTTGACTACCTTTAAAGTTAAATATTTTAATGCAGATAACAACAAAATAATTCCACAAGCCCCTAAATGTATGGCATATCGAAGTCCGAGTTCATTTGACCAAGTTATTGGCTTTTAAAGATGGAAAGAAGGCCCTTTTTAGTAAACCTTCGCAAAATTAAAATCAATGACATAAAAACGGTCATACTTTCTACTACCTTTAAAGTTATATATTTTAATGCAGATATGAACATAATCATTCCACAAGCCTATAAAGGTATGCCATATCAAAATCCGAGTTCATTTGACCAAGTTATGGGCTTTTAAAGATGTAAAGAAGTAAACCTTCGCAAAATTAAAATCAATGACATAAAAACGGTCTATATTTTACTACCTTTAAAGTTATATATTTTAATGCAGATAACAACATAATCATTCCACAAGCCCATAGAAGTATGCCATATCGAAATCCGAGTCCTTTTGACCAGGTTATGGGCTTTTAAAGATGGAAAGAAGGCCCATTTCAGTAAACCTTTGCAAAATTAAAATCAATGACATAAAAACGGTCATATTTTTTACTACCTTTAATGTTATATATTTTAATGCACAGAACATTATAATCATTCCACAAGCCAATAGAGGTATGCCATATCGAAATCCGAGTCCTTTTGACCAGGTTATGGGCTTTTAAAGATAGAAAGAAGGCCCATTTCAGTAAACCTTCGCAAAATTAAAATCAATGACATAAAAACGGTCATATTTTTTACAACCTTTAAAGTTATATATTTTAATGCAGATAACAACATAATCTTTCCACAAGCCCATAGAGGTATGCCATATCGAAATCCGAGTTCATTTAACCAAGCTATCGGCTTTTAAAGATGGAAAGAAGGCCCATTTCAGTAAACCTTTGCAAAATTAAAGTCAATGACATAAAACCGTCATATTTTTTACTACCTTTAAGGTTATATATTTTAATGCACATAACAACATATTCATTCCACAGCCAATAGTGGTATGCCATATCGAAATCCGAGTGCTTTTGACCAAGTTATGGACTTTTAAAGATGTAAGGAAGGCCCATTTCAGTAAACTTTCGCAAAATTAAAGTCAATGACATAAAAACCGTCATAGTTTTTACTACCTCTAAGGCTAAATATTTTAATGCAGATAACAACAAAATCATTCCTCAAGCCCCTAAGGGTATGCCATATCGAAATCCGAGTCCTTTTGACCAGGTTGTGGGCTTTTAAAGATGGAAAGAAGAACCATTTCAGTAAACCTTCGCAAAATTAAAATCAATGACATAAAAACGGTCATATTTTTTACAACCTTTAAAGTTATATATTTTAATGCAGATAACAACATAATCATTCCACAAGCCCATAGAGGTATGCCATATCGAAATCCGAGTTCATTTAACCAAGTTATCGGCTTTTAAAGATGGAAAGAAGGCCCATTTCAGTAAACCTTCGCAAAGTTAAAGTCAATGACATAAAACCGTCATATTTTTTACTACCTTTAAGGTTATATATTTTAATGCACATAACAACATATTCATTCCACAGCCAATAGTGGTATGCCATATCGAAATCCGAGTCCTTTTGACCAAGTTATGGGCTTTTAAAGATGTAAAGAAGGCCCATTTCAGTAAACCTTCGCAAAACTAAAATCAATGACATAAAAACGGTAATATATTTTACTACCTTTAAAGTTATATATTTTATTGCAGATAACAACATAATCATTCCACAAGCCCGTAGAAGTATGCCATATCGAAATCCGAGTCCTTTTGACCAGGTTATGGGCTTTTAAAGATGGAAAGTAGGCCCATTTCAGTAAACCTTTGCAAAATTAAAATCAATGACATAAAAACGGTCATATTTTTTACTACCTTTAATGTTATATATTTTAATGCACAGAACAACATAATCATCACAAGCCAATAGAGGTATGCCATATCGAAATCCGAGTTCATTTGACAACGTTATGGGCTTTTAAAGATGGAAGGAAGGCCAATTTCAGTTAACCTTCGCAAAATTAAAATCAATGACTTAAAAACGGTCATATTTTTTACTACCTTTAAAGTTAAATATTTTAATGCAGATAACAACATAATCATTCCACAAGCCCATAGAGGTATGCCATATCAAAATCCGAGTTCATTTGACCAAGTTATGGGCTTTTAAAGATGGAAATAAGGCCCATTTCAGTAAACCTTCGCAAAATTAAAATCAATGACATAAAAACGGTCATATATTTTACTACCTTTAATGTTATATATTTTAATGCACAGAACAACATAATCACCACAAGCCAATAGAGGTATGCCATATCGAAATCCGAGTTCATTTGACAACGTTATGGGCTTTTAAAGATGGAAGGAAGGCCAATTTCAGTTAACCTTCGCAAAATTAAAATCAATGACTTAAAAACGGTCATATTTTTTACTACCTTTAAAGTTAAATATTTTAATGCAGATATGAACATAATCATTCCACAAGCCTATAAAGGTATGCCATATAAAAATCCGAGTTCATTTGACCAAGTTATGGGCTTTTAAAGATGTAAAGAAGGCCCATTTCAGTAAACCTTCGCAAAATTAAAATCAATGACATAAAAACGGTCATATTTTTTACTACCTTGAAAGTTGTATATTTTGATGCAGATAACAACATAATCATTCCACAAGCCCATAAAGGTATGCCATATCGAAATCCGAGTTCATTCGACAACATTATGGGCTTTTAAAGATGGAAGGAAGGCCAATTTCAGTTAACCTTCGCAAAATTAGAATCAACATAAAAACGGTCATATTTTTTACTACCTTTAAAGTTATATATTTTAATGCAGATTACAACATAATCATTCCACAAGCCTAAAAAGGTATGCCATATCGAAATCCCAGTTCATTTGACCAAGTTATAGGCTTTAAGGCCTTATGGCTTTATGGGCCCATTTCAGTAAACCTTCGCAAAATTAAAGTCAATGACATAAAAACCGTCATATTTTTAAATACCTTTAAAGTTAAACATTTTAATGCAGATAACAACAAAATAATTCCACAAGCCCCTAAATGTATGGCATATCGAAATCCGAGTTCATTTGACCAAGTTATTGGCTTTTAAAGATGGAAAGAAGGCCCATTTCAGTAAACCTTCGCAAAATTAAAATCAATGACATAAAAACGGTCATATTTTTGATTACCTTTAAAGTTATATATTTTAGTGCAGGTAACAACATAATCATTCCACAAGCCAATAGAGGTATGCCATATCGACATCCGAGTCCTTTTGGCCAAGTTATTGACTTTTAAAGATGTAAAGAAGGCCCATTTCAGTAAACCTTCGCAAAATTAAAATCAATGACATAAAAACGGTAATATATTTTACTACCTTTAAAGTTATATATTTTAATGCAGATAACAACATAATCATTCCACAAGCCCGTAGAAGTATGCCATATCGAAATCCGAGTCCTTTTGACCAGGTTATGGGCTTTTAAAGATGGAAAGAAGGCCCATTTCAGTAAACCTTTGCAAAATTAAAATCAATGACATAAAAACGGTCATATTTTTTACTATTTTTAATGTTATATATTTTAATGCACAGAACAACATAATCACCACAAGCCAATAGAGGTATGCCATATCGAAATCCGAGTTCATTTGACAACGTTATGGGCTTTTAAAGATGGAAGGAAGGCCAATTTCAGTTAACCTTCGCAAAATTAAAATCAATGACTTAAAAACGGTCATATTTTTTACTACCTTTAAAGTTATATATTTTAATGCAGATAACAACATAATCATTCCACAAGCCCATAGAAGTATGCCATATCGAAATCCGAGTCCTTTTGACCAGGTTATGGGCTTTTAAAGATGGAAAGAAGGCCCATTTCAGTAAACCTTTGCAAAATTAAAATCAATGACATAAAAACGGTCATATTTTTTACTACCTTTAATGTTATATATTTTAATGCACAGAACAACATAATCATTCCACAAGCCAATAGAGGTATGCCATATCGAAATCCGAGTCCTTTTGACCAGGCTATGGGCTTTTAAAGATGGAAAGAAGGCCCATTTCAGTAAACCTTCGCAAAATTAAAATCAATGACACAAAAACGGTCATATTTTTTACAACCTTTAAAGTTATATATTTTAATGCAGATAACAACATAATCATTCCACAAGCCCATAGAAGTATGCCATATCGAAATCCGAGTCCTTTTGACCAGGTTATGGGCTTTTAAAGATGGAAAGAAGGCCCATTTCAGTAAACCTTTGCAAAATTAAAATCAATGACATAAAAACGGTCATATATTTTACTACCTTTAATGTTATATATTTTAATGCACATAACAACATATTCATTCCACAGCCAATAGTGGTATGCCATATCGAAATCCGAGTCCTTTTGACCAGGTTATGGGCTTTTAAAGATGGAAAGAAGGCCCATTTCAGTAAACCTTCGCAAAATTAAAATCAATGACATAAAAACGGTCATATTTTTTACAACCTTTAAAGTTATATATATTAATGCAGATAACAACATAATCATTCCACAAGCCCATAGAGGTATGCCATATCGAAATCCGAGTTCATTTAACCAAGTTATCGGCTTTTAAAGATGGAAAGAAGGCCCATTTCAGTAAACCTTCGCAAAGTTAAAGTCAATGACATAAAACCGTCATATTTTGTACTACCTTTAAGGTTATATATTTTAATGCACATAACAACATATTCATTCCACAGCCAATAGTGGTATGCCATATCGAAATCCGAGTCCTTTTGACCAAGCTATGGGCTTTTAAAGATGTAAAGAAGGCCCATTTCAGTAAACCTTCGCAAAACTAAAATCAATGACATAAAAACGGTAATATATTTTACTACCTTTAAAGTTATATATTTTAATGCAGATAACAACATAATCATTCCACAAGCCCGTAGAAGTATGCCATATCGAAATCCGAGTCCTTTTGACCAGGTTATGGGCTTTTAAAGATGGAAAGAAGGCCCATTTCAGTTAACCTTCGCAAAATTAAAATCAATGACTTAAAAACGGTCATATTTTTTACTACCTTTAAAGTTAAATATTTTAATGCAGATAACAACATAATCATTCCACAGCCAATAGTGGTATGCCATATCGAAATCCGAGTCCTTTTGACCAAGCTATGGGCTTTTAAAGATGTAAAGAAGGCCCATTTCAGTAAACCTTTGCAAAATTAAAATCAATGACATAAAAACGGTCATATTTTTTACTACCTTTAATGTTATATATTTTAATGCACAGAACAACATAATCACCACAAGCCAATAGAGGTATGCCATATCGAAATCCGAGTTCATTTGACAACGTTATGGGCTTTTAAAGATGGAAGGAAGGCCAATTTCAGTTAACCTTCGCAAAATTAAAATCAATGACTTAAAAACGGTCATATTTTTTACTACCTTTAAAGTTAAATATTTTAATGCAGATAACAACATAATCATTCCACAAGCCCATAGAGGTATGCCATATCAAAATCCGAGTTCATTTGACCAAGTTATGGGCTTTTAAAGATGGAAATAAGGCCCATTTCAGTAAACCTTTGCAAAATTAAAATCAATGACATAAAAACGGTCATATATTTTACTACCTTTAATGTTATATATTTTAATGCACATAACAACATATTCATTCCACAGCCAATAGTGGTATGCCATATCGAAATCCGAGTCCTTTTGACCAGGTTATGGGCTTTTAAAGATGGAAAGAAGGCCCATTTCAGTAAACCTTCGCAAAATTAAAATCAATGACATAAAAACGGTCATATTTTTTACAACCTTTAAAGTTATATATATTAATGCAGATAACAACATAATCATTCCACAAGCCCATAGAAGTATGCCATATCGAAATCCGAGTCCTTTTGACCAGGTTATGGGCTTTTAAAGATGGAAAGAAGGCCCATTTCAGTAAACCTTTGCAAAATTAAAATCAATGACATAAAAACGGTCATATATTTTACTACCTTTAATGTTATATATTTTAATGCACATAACAACATATTCATTCCACAGCCAATAGTGGTATGCCATATCGAAATCCGAGTCCTTTTGACCAGGTTATGGGCTTTTAAAGATGGAAAGAAGGCCCATTTCAGTAAACCTTCGCAAAATTAAAATCAATGACATAAAAACGGTCATATTTTTTACAACCTTTAAAGTTATATATATTAATGCAGATAACAACATAATCATTCCACAAGCCCATAGAGGTATGCCATATCGAAATCCGAGTTCATTTAACCAAGTTATCGGCTTTTAAAGATGGAAAGAAGGCCCATTTCAGTAAACCTTCGCAAAGTTAAAGTCAATGACATAAAACCGTCATATTTTGTACTACCTTTAAGGTTATATATTTTAATGCACATAACAACATATTCATTCCACAGCCAATAGTGGTATGCCATATCGAAATCCGAGTCCTTTTGACCAAGCTATGGGCTTTTAAAGATGTAAAGAAGGCCCATTTCAGTAAACCTTCGCAAAACTAAAATCAATGACATAAAAACGGTAATATATTTTACTACCTTTAAAGTTATATATTTTAATGCAGATAACAACATAATCATTCCACAAGCCCGTAGAAGTATGCCATATCGAAATCCGAGTCCTTTTGACCAGGTTATGGGCTTTTAAAGATGGAAAGAAGGCCCATTTCAGTTAACCTTCGCAAAATTAAAATCAATGACTTAAAAACGGTCATATTTTTTACTACCTTTAAAGTTAAATATTTTAATGCAGATAACAACATAATCATTCCACAGCCAATAGTGGTATGCCATATCGAAATCCGAGTCCTTTTGACCAAGCTATGGGCTTTTAAAGATGTAAAGAAGGCCCATTTCAGTAAACCTTTGCAAAATTAAAATCAATGACATAAAAACGGTCATATTTTTTACTACCTTTAATGTTATATATTTTAATGCACAGAACAACATAATCACCACAAGCCAATAGAGGTATGCCATATCGAAATCCGAGTTCATTTGACAACGTTATGGGCTTTTAAAGATGGAAGGAAGGCCAATTTCAGTTAACCTTCGCAAAATTAAAATCAATGACTTAAAAACGGTCATATTTTTTACTACCTTTAAAGTTAAATATTTTAATGCAGATAACAACATAATCATTCCACAAGCCCATAGAGGTATGCCATATCAAAATCCGAGTTCATTTGACCAAGTTATGGGCTTTTAAAGATGGAAATAAGGCCCATTTCAGTAAGCCTTCGCAAAATTAAAATCAATGACATAAAAACGGTCATATTTTTTACTACCTTGAAAATTATATATTTTGATGCAGATAACAACATAATCATTCCACAAGCCCATAAAGGTATGCCATATCGAAATCCGAGTTCATTCGACAACATTATGGGCTTTTAAAGATGGAAGGAAGGCCAATTTCAGTTAACCTTCGCAAAATTAGAATCAACATAAAAACGGTCATAATTTTTACTACCTTTAAAGTTAAATATTTTAATGCAGATAACAACAAAATAATTCCACAAGCCCCTAAAGGTATGCCATATCGAAATCCGAGTTCATTTGACCAAGTTATATGCTTTTAAAGATGGAAAGAAGGCCCATTTCAGTAAACCTTCGCAAAATTTAAATCAATGACATAAAAACGGTCATATTTTTTACTACCTTTAAAGTTATATATTTTAATGCAGATTACAACATAATCATTCCACAAGCCTAAAAAGGTATGCCATATCGAAATCCCAGTTCATTTGACCAAGTTATAGGCTTTAAGGCCTTATGGCTTTATGGGCCCATTTCAGTAAACCTTCGCAAAATTAAAGTCAATGACATAAAAACCGTCATTTTTTTGACTACCTTTAAAGTTAAATATTTTAATGCAGATAACAACAAAATAATTCCACAAGCACCTAAATGTATGGCATATCGAAATCCGAGTTCATTTGACCAAGTTATTGGCTTTTAAAGATGTAAATAAGGCCCATTTCAGTAAACCTTCGCAAAATTAAAATCAATGACATAAAAACGGTCATATATTTTACTACCTTTAAAGTTATATATTTTAATGCAGATAACAACATAATCATTCCACAAGCCCATAGAAGTATGCCATATCGAAATCCGAGTCCTTTTGACCAGGTTATGGGCTTTTAAAGATGGAAAGAAGGCCCATTTCAGTAAACCTTCGCAAAATTAAAGTCAATGACATAAAAACCGTCTTATTTTTTACTACCTCTAAAGTTAAATATTTTAATGCAGATAACAACATAATCATTCCACAAGCCCATAGAGGTATGCCATATCGAAATCCGAGTTTATTTAACCAAGTTATGGGCTTTTAAAGATGGAAAGAAGGCCCATTTCAGTAAACCTTCGCAAAATTAAAATCAATGACTTAAAAACGGTCATATTTTTTACTACTTTTAAAGTTAATTATTTTAATGCAGATAACAACATAATCATTCCACAAGCCCATAGAGGTATGCCATATCGAAATCCGAGTTCATTTAACCAAGTTATTGGCTTTTAAAGATGGAAAGAAGGCCCATTTCAGTAAACCTTCGCAAAATTAAAATCAATGACATAAAAACGGTCATATTTTTGATTACCTTTAAAGTTATATATTTTAGTGCAGGTAACAACATAATCCGAGTCCTTTTGACCAGGTTATGGGCTTTTAAAGATGGAAAGAAGGCCCATTTCAGTAAACCTTTGCAAAATTAAAATCAATGACATAAAAACGGTCATATTTTTTACTATTTTTAATGTTATATATTTTAATGCACAGAACAACATAATCACCAAAAGCCAATAGAGGTATGCCATATCGAAATCCGAGTTCATTTGACAACGTTATGGGCTTTTAAAGATGGAAGGAAGGCCAATTTCAGTTAACCTTCGCAAAATTAAAATCAATGACTTAAAAACGGTCATATTTTTTACTACCTTTAAAGTTAAATATTTTAATGCAGATAACAACATAATCATTCCACAAGCCCATAGAAGTATGCCATATCGAAATCCGAGTCCTTTTGACCAGGTTATGGGCTTTTAAAGATGGAAAGAAGGCCCATTTCAGTAAACCTTTGCAAAATTAAAATCAATGACATAAAAACGGTCATATTTTTTACTACCTTTAATGTTATATATTTTAATGCACAGAACAACATAATCATTCCACAAGCCAATAGAGGTATGCCATATCGAAATCCGAGTCCTTTTGACCAGGCTATGGGCTTTTAAAGATGGAAAGAAGGCCCATTTCAGTAAACCTTCGCAAAATTAAAATCAATGACATAAAAACGGTCATATTTTTTACAACCTTTAAAGTTATATATTTTAATGCAGATAACAACATAATCATTCCACAAGCCCGTAGAAGTATGCCATATCGAAATCCGAGTCCTTTTGACCAGGTTATGGGCTTTTAAAGATGGAAAGAAGGCCCATTTCAGTTAACCTTCGCAAAATTAAAATCAATGACTTAAAAACGGTCATATTTTTTACTACCTTTAAAGTTAAATATTTTAATGCAGATAACAACATAATCATTCCACAGCCAATAGTGGTATGCCATATCGAAATCCGAGTCCTTTTGACCAAGCTATGGGCTTTTAAAGATGTAAAGAAGGCCCATTTCAGTAAACCTTTGCAAAATTAAAATCAATGACATAAAAACGGTCATATTTTTTACTACCTTTAATGTTATATATTTTAATGCACAGAACAACATAATCACCACAAGCCAATAGAGGTATGCCATATCGAAATCCGAGTTCATTTGACAACGTTATGGGCTTTTAAAGATGGAAGGAAGGCCAATTTCAGTTAACCTTCGCAAAATTAAAATCAATGACTTAAAAACGGTCATATTTTTTACTACCTTTAAAGTTAAATATTTTAATGCAGATAACAACATAATCATTCCACAAGCCCATAGAGGTATGCCATATCAAAATCCGAGTTCATTTGACCAAGTTATGGGCTTTTAAAGATGGAAATAAGGCCCATTTCAGTAAGCCTTCGCAAAATTAAAATCAATGACATAAAAACGGTCATATTTTTTACTACCTTGAAAATTATATATTTTGATGCAGATAACAACATAATCATTCCACAAGCCCATAAAGGTATGCCATATCGAAATCCGAGTTCATTCGACAACATTATGGGCTTTTAAAGATGGAAGGAAGGCCAATTTCAGTTAACCTTCGCAAAATTAGAATCAACATAAAAACGGTCATAATTTTTACTACCTTTAAAGTTAAATATTTTAATGCAGATAACAACAAAATAATTCCACAAGCCCCTAAAGGTATGCCATATCGAAATCCGAGTTCATTTGACCAAGTTATATGCTTTTAAAGATGGAAAGAAGGCCCATTTCAGTAAACCTTCGCAAAATTTAAATCAATGACATAAAAACGGTCATATTTTTTACTACCTTTAAAGTTATATATTTTAATGCAGATTACAACATAATCATTCCACAAGCCTAAAAAGGTATGCCATATCGAAATCCCAGTTCATTTGACCAAGTTATAGGCTTTAAGGCCTTATGGCTTTATGGGCCCATTTCAGTAAACCTTCGCAAAATTAAAGTCAATGACATAAAAACCGTCATTTTTTTGACTACCTTTAAAGTTAAATATTTTAATGCAGATAACAACAAAATAATTCCACAAGCACCTAAATGTATGGCATATCGAAATCCGAGTTCATTTGACCATGTTATTGGCTTTTAAAGATGTAAATAAGGCCCATTTCAGTAAACCTTCGCAAAATTAAAATCAATGACATAAAAACGGTCATATATTTTACTACCTTTAAAGTTATATATTTTAATGCAGATAACAACATAATCATTCCACAAGCCCATAGAAGTATGCCATATCGAAATCCGAGTCCTTTTGACCAGGTTATGGGCTTTTAAAGATGGAAAGAAGGCCCATTTCAGTAAACCTTCGCAAAATTAAAGTCAATGACATAAAAACCGTCTTATTTTTTACTACCTCTAAAGTTAAATATTTTAATGCAGATAACAACATAATCATTCCACAAGCCCATAGAGGTATGCCATATCGAAATCCGAGTTTATTTAACCAAGTTATGGGCTTTTAAAGATGGAAAGAAGGCCCATTTCAGTAAACCTTCGCAAAATTAAAATCAATGACTTAAAAACGGTCATATTTTTTACTACTTTTAAAGTTAATTATTTTAATGCAGATAACAACATAATCATTCCACAAGCCCATAGAGGTATGCCATATCGAAATCCGAGTTCATTTAACCAAGTTATTGGCTTTTAAAGATGGAAAGAAGGCCCATTTCAGTAAACCTTCGCAAAATTAAAATCAATGACATAAAAACGGTCATATTTTTGATTACCTTTAAAGTTATATATTTTAGTGCAGGTAACAACATAATCCGAGTCCTTTTGACCAGGTTATGGGCTTTTAAAGATGGAAAGAAGGCCCATTTCAGTAAACCTTTGCAAAATTAAAATCAATGACATAAAAACGGTCATATTTTTTACTATTTTTAATGTTATATATTTTAATGCACAGAACAACATAATCACCACAAGCCAATAGAGGTATGCCATATCGAAATCCGAGTTCATTTGACAACGTTATGGGCTTTTAAAGATGGAAGGAAGGCCAATTTCAGTTAACCTTCGCAAAATTAAAATCAATGACTTAAAAACGGTCATATTTTTTACTACCTTTAAAGTTATATATTTTAATGCAGATAACAACATAATCATTCCACAAGCCCATAGAAGTATGCCATATCGAAATCCGAGTCCTTTTGACCAGGTTATGGGCTTTTAAAGATGGAAAGAAGGCCCATTTCAGTAAACCTTTGCAAAATTAAAATCAATGACATAAAAACGGTCATATTTTTTACTACCTTTAATGTTATATATTTTAATGCACAGAACAACATAATCATTCCACAAGCCAATAGAGGTATGCCATATCGAAATCCGAGTCCTTTTGACCAGGCTATGGGCTTTTAAAGATGGAAAGAAGGCCCATTTCAGTAAACCTTCGCAAAATTAAAATCAATGACATAAAAACGGTCATATTTTTTACAACCTTTAAAGTTATATATTTTAATGCAGATAACAACATAATCATTCCACAAGCCCATAGAAGTATGCCATATCGAAATCCGAGTCCTTTTGACCAGGTTATGGGCTTTTAAAGATGGAAAGAAGGCCCATTTCAGTAAACCTTTGCAAAATTAAAATCAATGACATAAAAACGGTCATATATTTTACTACCTTTAATGTTATATATTTTAATGCACAGAACAACATAATCACCACAAGCCAATAGAGGTATGCCATATCGAAATCCGAGTTCATTTGACAACGTTATGGGCTTTTAAAGATGGAAGGAAGGCCAATTTCAGTTAACCTTCGCAAAATTAAAATCAATGACTTAAAAACGGTCATATTTTTTACTACCTTTAAAGTTAAATATTTTAATGCAGATAACAACATAATCATTCCACAAGCCCATAGAGGTATGCCATATCAAAATCCGAGTTCATTTGACCAAGTTATGGGCTTTTAAAGATGGAAATAAGGCCCATTTCAGTAAGCCTTCGCAAAATTAAAATCAATGACATAAAAACGGTCATATTTTTTACTACCTTGAAAATTATATATTTTGATGCAGATAACAACATAATCATTCCACAAGCCCATAAAGGTATGCCATATCGAAATCCGAGTTCATTCGACAACATTATGGGCTTTTAAAGATGGAAGGAAGGCCAATTTCAGTTAACCTTCGCAAAATTAGAATCAACATAAAAACGGTCATAATTTTTACTACCTTTAAAGTTAAATATTTTAATGCAGATAACAACAAAATAATTCCACAAGCCCCTAAAGGTATGCCATATCGAAATCCGAGTTCATTTGACCAAGTTATATGCTTTTAAAGATGGAAAGAAGGCCCATTTCAGTAAACCTTCGCAAAATTTAAATCAATGACATAAAAACGGTCATATTTTTTACTACCTTTAAAGTTATATATTTTAATGCAGATTACAACATAATCATTCCACAAGCCTAAAAAGGTATGCCATATCGAAATCCCAGTTCATTTGACCAAGTTATAGGCTTTAAGGCCTTATGGCTTTATGGGCCCATTTCAGTAAACCTTCGCAAAATTAAAGTCAATGACATAAAAACCGTCATTTTTTTGACTACCTTTAAAGTTAAATATTTTAATGCCGATAACAACAAAATAATTCCACAAGCACCTAAATGTATGGCATATCGAAATCCGAGTTCATTTGACCAAGTTATTGGCTTTTAAAGATGTAAATAAGGCCCATTTCAGTAAACCTTCGCAAAATTAAAATCAATGACATAAAAACGGTCATATATTTTACTACCTTTAAAGTTATATATTTTAATGCAGATAACAACATAATCATTCCACAAGCCCATAGAAGTATGCCATATCGAAATCCGAGTCCTTTTGACCAGGTTATGGGCTTTTAAAGATGGAAAGAAGGCCCATTTCAGTAAACCTTCGCAAAATTAAAGTCAATGACATAAAAACCGTCTTATTTTTTACTACCTCTAAAGTTAAATATTTTAATGCAGATAACAACATAATCATTCCACAAGCCCATAGAGGTATGCCATATCGAAATCCGAGTTTATTTAACCAAGTTATGGGCTTTTAAAGATGGAAAGAAGGCCCATTTCAGTAAACCTTCGCAAAATTAAAATCAATGACTTAAAAACGGTCATATTTTTTACTACTTTTAAAGTTAATTATTTTAATGCAGATAACAACATAATCATTCCACAAGCCCATAGAGGTATGCCATATCGAAATCCGAGTTCATTTAACCAAGTTATTGGCTTTTAAAGATGGAAAGAAGGCCCATTTCAGTAAACCTTCGCAAAATTAAAATCAATGACATAAAAACGGTCATATTTTTGATTACCTTTAAAGTTATATATTTTAGTGCAGGTAACAACATAATCCGAGTCCTTTTGACCAGGTTATGGGCTTTTAAAGATGGAAAGAAGGCCCATTTCAGTAAACCTTTGCAAAATTAAAATCAATGACATAAAAACGGTCATATTTTTTACTATTTTTAATGTTATATATTTTAATGCACAGAACAACATAATCACCACAAGCCAATAGAGGTATGCCATATCGAAATCCGAGTTCATTTGACAACGTTATGGGCTTTTAAAGATGGAAGGAAGGCCAATTTCAGTTAACCTTCGCAAAATTAAAATCAATGACTTAAAAACGGTCATATTTTTTACTACCTTTAAAGTTATATATTTTAATGCAGATAACAACATAATCATTCCACAAGCCCATAGAAGTATGCCATATCGAAATCCGAGTCCTTTTGACCAGGTTATGGGCTTTTAAAGATGGAAAGAAGGCCCATTTCAGTAAACCTTTGCAAAATTAAAATCAATGACATAAAAACGGTCATATTTTTTACTACCTTTAATGTTATATATTTTAATGCACAGAACAACATAATCATTCCACAAGCCAATAGAGGTATGCCATATCGAAATCCGAGTCCTTTTGACCAGGCTATGGGCTTTTAAAGATGGAAAGAAGGCCCATTTCAGTAAACCTTCGCAAAATTAAAATCAATGACATAAAAACGGTCATATTTTTTACAACCTTTAAAGTTATATATTTTAATGCAGATAACAACATAATCATTCCACAAGCCCATAGAAGTATGCCATATCGAAATCCGAGTCCTTTTGACCAGGTTATGGGCTTTTAAAGATGGAAAGAAGGCCCATTTCAGTAAACCTTTGCAAAATTAAAATCAATGACATAAAAACGGTCATATATTTTACTACCTTTAATGTTATATATTTTAATGCACATAACAACATATTCATTCCACAGCCAATAGTGGTATGCCATATCGAAATCCGAGTCCTTTTGACCAGGTTATGGGCTTTTAAAGATGGAAAGAAGGCCCATTTCAGTAAACCTTCGCAAAATTAAAATCAATGACATAAAAACGGTCATATTTTTTACAACCTTTAAAGTTATATATTTTAATGCAGATAACAACATAATCATTCCACAAGCCCATAGAGGTATGCCATATCGAAATCCGAGTTCATTTAACCAAGTTATCGGCTTTTAAAGATGGAAAGAAGGCCCATTTCAGTAAACCTTCGCAAAGTTAAAGTCAATGACATAAAACCGTCATATTTTTTACTACCTTTAAGGTTATATATTTTAATGCACATAACAACATATTCATTCCACAGCCAATAGTGGTATGCCATATCGAAATCCGAGTCCTTTTGACCAAGTTATGGGCTTTTAAAGATGTAAAGAAGGCCCATTTCAGTAAACCTTCGCAAAACTAAAATCAATGACATAAAAACGGTAATATATTTTACTACCTTTAAAGTTATATATTTTAATGCAGATAACAACATAATCATTCCACAAGCCCGTAGAAGTATGCCATATCGAAATCCGAGTCCTTTTGACCAGGTTATGGGCTTTTAAAGATGGAAAGAAGGCCCATTTCAGTAAACCTTTGCAAAATTAAAATCAATGACATAAAAACGGTCATATTTTTTACTACCTTTAATGTTATATATTTTAATGCACAGAACAACATAATCACCACAAGCCAATAGAGGTATGCCATATCGAAATCCGAGTTCATTTGACAACGTTATGGGCTTTTAAAGATGGAAGGAAGGCCAATTTCAGTTAACCTTCGCAAAATTAAAATCAATGACTTAAAAACGGTCATATTTTTTACTACCTTTAAAGTTAAATATTTTAATGCAGATAACAACATAATCATTCCACAAGCCCATAGAGGTATGCCATATCAAAATCCGAGTTCATATGACCAAGTTATGGGCTTTTAAAGATGGAAATAAGGCCCATTTCAGTAAACCTTCGCAAAATTAAAATCAATGACATAAAAACGGTCATATATTTTACTACCTTTAAAGTTATATATTTTAATGCAGATAACAACATAATCATTCCACAAGCCCATAGAAGTATGCCATATCGAAATCCGAGTCCTTTTGACCAGGTTATGGGCTTTTAAAGATGGAAAGAAGGCCCATTTCAGTAAACCTTCGCAAAATTAAAGTCAATGACATAAAAACCGTCATATTTTTTACTACCTCTAAAGTTAAATATTTTAATGCAGATAACAACATAATCATTCCACAAGCCCATAGAGGTATGCCATATCGAAATCCGAGTTCATTTAACCAAGTTATTGGCTTTTAAAGATGGAAAGAAGGCCCATTTCAGTAAACCTTCGCAAAATTAAAATCAATGACATAAAAACGGTCATATTTTTGATTACCTTTAAAGTTATATATTTTAGTGCAGGTAACAACATAATCATTCCACAAGCCCATAGAAGTATGCCATATCGAAATCCGAGTCCTTTTGACCAGGTTATGGGCTTTTAAAGATGGAAAGAAGGCCCATTTCAGTAAACCTTTGCAAAATTAAAATCAATGACATAAAAACGGTCATATTTTTTACTACCTTTAATGTTATATATTTTAATGCGCAGAACAACATAATCATTCCACAAGCCAATAGAGGTATGCCATATCGAAATCCGAGTTCATTTGACAACGTTATGGGCTTTTAAAGATGGAAGGAAGGCCCATTTCAGTTAACCTTCGCAAAATTAAAATCAATGACTTAAAAACGGTCATATTTTTTACTACCTTTAAAGTTAATTATTTTAATGCAGATAACAACATAATCATTCCACAAGCCCATAGAGGTATACCATATCGAAATCCGAGTCCTTTTGACCAGGTTATGGGCTTTTAAAGATAAAAAGAAGGCCCATTTCAGTAAACCTTCGCAAAATTAAAATCAATGACATAAAAACGGTCATATTTTTTACTACCTTTAAAGTTATATATTTTAATGCAGATAACAACATAATCATTCCACAAGCCCATAGAGGTATGCCATATCGAAATCCGAGTTTATTTAACCAAGTTATGAGCTTTTAAAGATGGAAAGAAGGCCCATTTCAGTAAACCTTCGCAAAATAAAAGTCAATGACATAAAACCGTCATATTTTCTACTACCTTTAAAGTTATATATTTTAATGCAGATAACAACATAATCATTCCACAAGCCTATAAAGGTATGCAATATCGAAATCCGAGTTCATTTGACCAAGTTATGGGCTTTTAAAGATGTAAAGAAGGCCCATTTCAGTAAACCCTCGCAAAATTAAAGTCAATGACATAAAAACCGTCATATTTTTGACTACCTTTAAAGTTATATATTTTAATGCAGATAAGAACATAATCATTCCACAAGCCCATAGACGTATGCCATATCGAAATCCGAGTCCTTTTGACCAGGTTATGGGCTTTTAAAGATGGAAATAAGGCCCATTTCTGTAAACCTTTGCAAAATTAAAATCAATGACATACAAACGGTCATATTTTTTACTGCCTTTAAAGTTAAATATTTTAATGCAGATAACAACATAATCATTCCACAAGCCTATAAAGGTATGCAATATCGAAATCCGAGTTCATTTGACCAAGTTATGGGCCTTAAAGATGGAAAGAAGGCCCATTTCAGTAAACCTTCGCAAAATTAAAATCAATGACTTAAAAACGGTCATATTTTTTACTACCTTTAAAGTTAATTATTTTAATGCAGATAACAACATAATCATTCCACAAGCCCATAGTGGTATGCCATATCGAAATCCGAGTTCATTTAACCAAGTTATTGGCTTTTAAAGATGGAAAGAAGGCCCATTTCAGTAAACCTTCGCAAAATTAAAATCAATGACATAAAAACGGTCATATTTTTGATTACCTTTAAAGTTATATATTTTAGTGCAGGTAACAACATAATCATTCCACAAGCCCATAGAAGTATGCCATATCGAAATCCGAGTCCTTTTGACCAGGTTATGGGCTTTTAAAGATGGAAAGAAGGCCCATTTCAGTAAACCTTTGCAAAATTAAAATCAATGACATAAAAACGGTCATATTTTTTACTACCTTTAATGTTATATATTTTAATGCACAGAACAACATAATCATTCCACAAGCCAATAGAGGTATGCCATATCGAAATCCGAGTTCATTTGACAACGTTATGGGCTTTTAAAGATGGAAGGAAGGCCCATTTCAGTTAACCTTCGCAAAATTAAAATCAATGACTTAAAAACGGTCATATTTTTTACTACCTTTAAAGTTAATTATTTTAATGCAGATAACAACATAATCATTCCACAAGCCCATAGAGGTATACCATATCGAAATCCGAGTCCTTTTGACCAGGTTATGGGCTTTTAAAGATGGAAAGAAGGCCCATTTCAGTAAACCTTCGCAAAATTAAAATCAATGACATAAAAACGGTCATATTTTTTACTACCTTTAAAGTTATATATTTTAATGCAGATAACAACATAATCATTCCACAAGCCCATAGAGGTATGCCATATCGAAATCCGAGTTTATTTAACCAAGTTATGAGCTTTTAAAGATGGAAAAAGGCCCATTTCAGTAAACCTTCGCAAAATAAAAGTCAATGACATAAAACCGTCATATTTTCTACTACCTTTAAAGTTATATATTTTAATGCAGATAACAACATAATCATTCCACAAGCCTATAAAGGTATGCAATATCGAAATCCGAGTTCATTTGACCAAGTTATGGGCTTTTAAAGATGGAAAGAAGGCCCATTTCAGTAAACCTTCGAAAAATTAAAATCAATGACATAAAAACGATCATATATTTTACTACCTTTAAAGTTATATATTTTAATGCAGATAAGAACATAATCATTCCACAAGCCCATAGACGTATGCCATATCGAAATCCGAGTCCTTTTGACCAGGTTATGGGCTTTTAAAGATGGAAATAAGGCCCATTTCAGTAAACCTTTGCAAAATTAAAATCAATGACATACAAACGGTCATATTTTTTACTGCCTTTAAAGTTAAATATTTTAATGCAGATAACAACATAATCATTCCACAAGCCTATAAAGGTATGCAATATCGAAATCCGAGTTCATTTGACCAAGTTATGGGCCTTAAAGATGGAAAGAAGGCCCATTTCAGTAAACCTTCTCAAAATTAAAATCAATGACATAAAAACGGTCATATTTTTTACTACCTTTAATGTTATATATTTTAATGCACATAACAACATAATCATTCCACAAGCCAATAGAGGTATGCCATGTCGAAATCCGAGTTCATTTGACAACGTTATGGGCTTTTAAAGATGGAAGGAAGGCCAATTTCAGTTAGCCTTCGCAAAACTAAAATCAATGACTTAAAAACGGTCATATTTTTTACTACCTTTAAAGTTAAATATTTTAATGCAGATAACAACATAATCATTCCACAAGCCCATAGAGGTATGCCATATCGAAATCCGAGTCCTTTTGAGCAGTTTATGGGCTTTTAAAGATGGAAAGAAGGCCCATTTCAGTAAACCTTTGCAAAATTAAAATCAATGACATAAAAACGGTCATATTTTTTACTACCTTTAAAGTTATATATTTTAACGCAGATAACAACATACTTATTCCAAAAGCCTATAAATGTATGCCATATCGAAATCCGAGTTCATTTAACCAAGTTATGGGCTTTTAAAGATGGAAAGAAGGCCCATTTCAGTAAACCTTCGCAAAATTAGAATCATACATAAAAACGGTCATATTTTTTACTACCTTTAAAGATATATATTTTAATGCATATAACAACATAATCATTCCACAAGCCCATAGAGGTATGCCATATCGAAATCCGAGTTCTTTTGACCAGGTTATGGGCTTTTAAAGATGGAAAGAAGGCCCATTTCAGTAAACCATCGCAAAATTAAAATCAATGAAATAAAAACGGTCATATTTGTTACTACCTTTAAAGTTATATATTTTAATGCAGATAGCAACATAATTATTCCACAAGCCTATAAAGGTATGCCATATCGAAAGCCGAGTTCATTTGACCAAGTTATGGGCTTTTAAAGATGTAAAGAAGGCCCATTTCAGTAAACCTTCGCAAAATTAAAATCAATCACATAAAAACGGTCATATTTTTTACTACCTTTAAAGTTATATATTTTAATGCAGGTAACAACATTATCATTCCACAAGCTCATAGAGGTATGCCATATCGAAATACGAGTTCATTTGACCAAGTTATTGGCTTTTAAAGATGAAAAGAAGGCCCATTTTAGTAAACCTTCGCAAAATTAAAATCAATGACATAAAAACGGTCATATTTTTAACTACCTTTAAAGTTATATATTTTAATGCAGATATCAACATAATCATTCCATATCGAAAGCCGAGTTCATTTGACCAAATTATGGGCTTTTAAAGATGTAAAGAAGGCCCATTTCAGTAAACCTTCGCAAAATTAAAATCAATCACATAAAAACGGTCATATTTTTTACTACCTTTAAAGTTATATATTTTAATGCAGGTAACAACATAGTCTTTCCACAAGCCCATAGAGGTATGCCATATCGAAATACGAGTTCATTTGACCAAGTTATGGGCTTTTAAAGATGGAAAGAAGGCCCATTTCAGTAAACCTTCGCAAAATTAAAATCAATGACATAAAAACGGTCATATTTTTTACTACCTTTAAAGTTATATATTTTAATGCAGGTAACAACATAATCATTCCACAAGCCCATAGAGGTATGCCATATCGAAATCCGAGTCCTTTTGACCAGGTTATGGGCTTTTAAAGATGGAAAGAAGGCTCATTTCAGTAAACCTTTGCAAAATTAAAATCAGTGACATAAAACGGTCATATTTTTTACTACCTTTAAAGTTATATATCTTAATGCAGATAGCAACATAATCATTCCACAAGCCTATAAAGGTATGCCATATCGAAAGCCGAGTTCATTTGACCAAGTTATGGGCTTTTAAAGATGTAAAGAAGACCTATTTCAGTATACCTTCGCAAAATTAAAATCAATGACATAAAAACGGTCATATGTTTTACTACCTTTAAAGTAATATATTTTAATGCAGGTAACAACATAATCATTCCACAAGCCCATAGAGGTATGCCATATCGAAATCCGAGTTCTTTTGACCAAGTTATGGACTTTTAAAGATGTAAAGAAGGCCCATTTCAGTAAACCTTCGCAAAATTAAAATCAATGACTTAAAAACGGTCATATTTTTTACTACCTTTAAAGTTAATTATTTTAATGCAGATAACAACATAATCATTCCACAAGCCCATAGAGGTATGCCATATCGAAATCCGAGTTCATTTAACCAAGTTATTGGCTTTTAAAGATGGAAAGAAGGCCCATTTCAGTAAACCTTCGCAAAATTAAAATCAATGACATAAAAACGGTCATATTTTTGATTACCTTTAAAGTTATATATTTTAGTGCAGGTAACAACATAATCATTCCACAAGCCCATAGAAGTATGCCATATCGAAATCCGAGTCCTTTTGACCAGGTTATGGGCTTTTAAAGATGGAAAGAAGGCCCATTTCAGTAAACCTTTGCAAAATTAAAATCAATGACATAAAAACGGTCATATTTTTTACTACCTTTAATGTTATATATTTTAATGCACAGAACAACATAATCATTCCACAAGCCAATAGAGGTATGCCATATCGAAATCCGAGTTCATTTGACAACGTTATGGGCTTTTAAAGATGGAAGGAAGGCCCATTTCAGTTAACCTTCGCAAAATTAAAATCAATGACTTAAAAACGGTCATATTTTTTACTACCTTTAAAGTTAATTATTTTAATGCAGATAACAACATAATCATTCCACAAGCCCATAGAGGTATACCATATCAAAATCCGAGTCCTTTTGACCAGGTTATGGGCTTTTAAAGATGGAAAGAAGGCCCATTTCAGTAAACCTTCGCAAAATTAAAATCAATGACATAAAAACGGTCATATTTTTTACTACCTTTAAAGTTATATATTTTAATGCAGATAACAACATAATCATTCCACAAGCCCATAGAGGTATGCCATATCGAAATCCGAGTTTATTTAACCAAGTTATGAGCTTTTAAAGATGGAAAAAGGCCCATTTCAGTAAACCTTCGCAAAATAAAAGTCAATGACATAAAACCGTCATATTTTCTACTACCTTTAAAGTTATATATTTTAATGCAGATAACAACATAATCATTCCACAAGCCTATAAAGGTATGCAATATCGAAATCCGAGTTCATTTGACCAAGTTATGGGCTTTTAAAGATGGAAAGAAGGCCCATTTCAGTAAACCTTCGAAAAATTAAAATCAATGACATAAAAACGATCATATATTTTACTACCTTTAAAGTTATATATTTTAATGCAGATAAGAACATAATCATTCCACAAGCCCATAGACGTATGCCATATCGAAATCCGAGTCCTTTTGACCAGGTTATGGGCTTTTAAAGATGGAAATAAGGCCCATTTCAGTAAACCTTTGCAAAATTAAAATCAATGACATACAAACGGTCATATTTTTTACTGCCTTTAAAGTTAAATATTTTAATGCAGATAACAACATAATCATTCCACAAGCCTATAAAGGTATGCAATATCGAAATCCGAGTTCATTTGACCAAGTTATTGGCCTTAAAGATGGAAAGAAGGCCCATTTCAGTAAACCTTCTCAAAATTAAAATCAATGACATAAAAACGGTCATATTTTTTACTACCTTTAATGTTATATATTTTAATGCACATAACAACATAATCATTCCACAAGCCAATAGAGGTATGCCATGTCGAAATCCGAGTTCATTTGACAACGTTATGGGCTTTTAAAGATGGAAGGAAGGCCAATTTCAGTTAGCCTTCGCAAAACTAAAATCAATGACTTAAAAACGGTCATATTTTTTACTACCTTTAAAGTTAAATATTTTAATGCAGATAACAACATAATCATTCCACAAGCCCATAGAGGTATGCCATATCGAAATCCGAGTCCTTTTGAGCAGTTTATGGGCTTTTAAAGATGGAAAGAAGGCCCATTTCAGTAAACCTTTGCAAAATTAAAATCAATGACATAAAAACGGTCATATTTTTTACTACCTTTAAAGTTATATATTTTAACGCAGATAACAACATACTTATTCCAAAAGCCTATAAATGTATGCCATATCGAAATCCGAGTTCATTTAACCAAGTTATGGGCTTTTAAAGATGGAAAGAAGGCCCATTTCAGTAAACCTTCGCAAAATTAGAATCATACATAAAAACGGTCATATTTTTTACTACCTTTAAAGATATATATTTTAATGCATATAACAACATAATCATTCCACAAGCCCATAGAGGTATGCCATATCGAAATCCGAGTTCTTTTGACCAGGTTATGGGCTTTTAAAGATGGAAAGAAGGCCCATTTCAGTAAACCATCGCAAAATTAAAATCAATGAAATAAAAACGGTCATATTTGTTACTACCTTTAAAGTTATATATTTTAATGCAGATAGCAACATAATTATTCCACAAGCCTATAAAGGTATGCCATATCGAAAGCCGAGTTCATTTGACCAAGTTATGGGCTTTTAAAGATGTAAAGAAGGCCCATTTCAGTAAACCTTCGCAAAATTAAAATCAATCACATAAAAACGGTCATATTTTTTACTACCTTTAAAGTTATATATTTTAATGCAGGTAACAACATTATCATTCCACAAGCTCATAGAGGTATGCCATATCGAAATACGAGTTCATTTGACCAAGTTATTGGCTTTTAAAGATGAAAAGAAGGCCCATTTTAGTAAACCTTCGCAAAATTAAAATCAATGACATAAAAACGGTCATATTTTTAACTACCTTTAAAGTTATATATTTTAATGCAGATATCAACATAATCATTCCATATCGAAAGCCGAGTTCATTTGACCAAATTATGGGCTTTTAAAGATGTAAAGAAGGCCCATTTCAGTAAACCTTCGCAAAATTAAAATCAATCACATAAAAACGGTCATATTTTTTACTACCTTTAAAGTTATATATTTTAATGCAGGTAACAACATAGTCTTTCCACAAGCCCATAGAGGTATGCCATATCGAAATACGAGTTCATTTGACCAAGTTATGGGCTTTTAAAGATGGAAAGAAGGCCCATTTCAGTAAACCTTCGCAAAATTAAAATCAATGACATAAAAACGGTCATATTTTTTACTACCTTTAAAGTTATATATTTTAATGCAGGTAACAACATAATCATTCCACAAGCCCATAGAGGTATGCCATATCGAAATCCGAGTCCTTTTGACCAGGTTATGGGCTTTTAAAGATCGAAAGAAGGCTCATTTCAGTAAACCTTTGCAAAATTAAAATCAGTGACATAAAACGGTCATATTTTTTACTACCTTTAAAGTTATATATCTTAATGCAGATAGCAACATAATCATTCCACAAGCCTATAAAGGTATGCCATATCGAAAGCCGAGTTCATTTGACCAAGTTATGGGCTTTTAAAGATGTAAAGAAGACCTATTTCAGTATACCTTCGCAAAATTAAAATCAATGACATAAAAACGGTCATATGTTTTACTACCTTTAAAGTAATATATTTTAATGCAGGTAACAACATAATCATTCCACAAGCCCATAGAGGTATGCCATATCGAAATCCGAGTTCTTTTGACCAAGTTATGGACTTTTAAAGATGTAAAGAAGGCCCATTTCAGTAAGCCTTCGCAAAATTAAAGTCAAGGACATAAAAACCGTCATATTTTTTACTACCTTTAAAGTTAAATATTTTAATGCAGATAACAACAAAATAATTCCACAAGCCTATAAAGGTATGCCATATCGAAATCCGAGTTCATTTGACCAAGTTATGGGCTTTTAAAGATGGAAAGAAGGCCCATTTCAGTAAACCTTCGCAAAATTCAAATCAATGACATAAAAACGGTCATATTTTTTACTACCTTTAAAGTTATATATTTTAATGCAGGTAACAACATAATCATTCCACAAGCCCATAGAGGTATGCCATATCGAAATCCGAGTCCTTTTGACCAGGTTATGGGCTTTTAAAGATGGAAAGAAGGCCCATTTCAGTAAACCTTCGCAAAATTAAAATCAATGACATAAAAACGGTCATATTTTTTACTACCTTTAAAGTTATATATTTTAATACAGATAACAACATAATCATTCCACAAGCCTATAAAGGTATGCCATATCGAAATCCGAGTTCATTTGACCAAGTTATGGGCTTTTAAAGATAGAAAGAAGAACCATTTCAGTAAACCTTCGCAAAATTAAAATCAATGACATAAAAACGGTCATATTTTTTACTACCTTTAAAGTTATATATTTTAATGCAGATAACAACATAATCATTCCACAGGCCCCTAAAGGTATGCCATATCGAAATCCGAGTTCATTCGACAACGTTATGGGCTTTTAAAGATGGAAGGAAGGTCAATTTCAGTTAACCTTCGCAAAATTAGAATCATACATAAAAACGGTCATATTTTTTACTACCTTTAAAGTTATATATTTTAATGCAGATAACAACATAATCATTCCACAAGCCCATAAAGGTATGATATATCGAAATCCGAGTTCATTTGACTAAGTTATGGGCTTTTAAAGATGGAAAGAAGGCCCATTTCAGTAAACCTTCGCAAAATTAAACTCAATGACCTAAAATCGGTCATATGTTTTACTACCTTTAAAGTTATATATTTAAATGCAGGTAACAACATAATCATTCCACAAGCCCATAGAGGTATGCCATATCGAAATACGAGTTCATTTGACCAAGTTATTGGCTTTTAAAGATGGAAAGAAGGCCCATTTCAGTAAACCTTCGCAAAATTAAAATCAATGACATAAAACGGTCATATTTTTTACTACCTTTAAAGTTATATATCTTAATGCAGATAGCAACATAATCATTCCACAAGCCTATAAAGGTATGCCATATCGAAAGCCGAGTTCATTTGACCAAGTTATGGGCTTTTAAAGATGTAAAAAAGACCTATTTCAGTATACCTTCGCAAAATTAAAATCAATGACATAAAAACGGTCATATGTTTTACTTCCTTTAAAGTTATATATTTTAATGCAGGTAACAACATAATCATTCCACAAGCCCATAGAGGTATGCCATATCGAAATCCGAGTCCTTTTGACCAGGTTATGGGCTTTTAAAGATGGAAAGAAGGCTCATTTCAGTAAACCTTTGCAAAATTAAAATCAGTGACTAAAAACGGTCATATTTTTTACTACCTTTAAAGTTATATATTTAAATGCACATAACAACATAATCATTCCACAAGCCTATAAAGGTATGCCATATCGAAATCCGAGTTCATTTGACCAAGTTATGGGCTTTTAAAGATGGAAAGAAGGCCCATTTCAGTAAACCTTCGCAAAATTCAAATCAATGACATAAAAACGGTCATATTTTTTACTACCTTTAAAGTTATATATTTTAATGCAGGTAACAACATAATCATTCCACAAGCCCATAGAGGTATGCCATATCGAAATCCGAGTTCATTCGACAACGTTATGGGCTTTTAAAGATGGAAGGAAGGTCAATTTCAGTTAACCTTCGCAAAATTAGAATCATACATAAAAACGGTCATATTTTTTACTACCTTTAAAGTTATATATTTTAATGCAGGTAACAACATAGTCTTTCCACAAGCCCATAGAGGTATGCCATATCGAAATACGAGTTCATTTGACCAAGTTATGGGCTTTTAAAGATGGAAAGAAGGCCCATTTCAGTAAACCTTCGCAAAATTAAAATCAATGACATAAAAACGGTCATATTTTTTACTACCTTTAAAGTTATATATTTTAATGCAGGTAACAACATAATCATTCCACAAGCCCATAGAGGTATGCCATATCGAAATCCGAGTCCTTTTGACCAGGTTATGGGCTTTTAAAGATGGAAAGAAGGCTCATTTCAGTAAACCTTTGCAAAATTAAAATCAGTGACATAAAACGGTCATATTTTTTACTACCTTTAAAGTTATATATCTTAATGCAGATAGCAACATAATCATTCCACAAGCCTATAAAGGTATGCCATATCGAAAGCCGAGTTCATTTGACCAAGTTATGGGCTTTTAAAGATGTAAAGAAGACCTATTTCAGTATACCTTCGCAAAATTAAAATCAATGACATAAAAACGGTCATATGTTTTACTACCTTTAAAGTAATATATTTTAATGCAGGTAACAACATAATCATTCCACAAGCCCATAGAGGTATGCCATATCGAAATCCGAGTTCTTTTGACCAAGTTATGGACTTTTAAAGATGTAAAGAAGGCCCATTTCAGTAAGCCTTCGCAAAATTAAAGTCAAGGACATAAAAACCGTCATATTTTTTACTACCTTTAAAGTTAAATATTTTAATGCAGATAACAACAAAATAATTCCACAAGCCTATAAAGGTATGCCATATCGAAATCCGAGTTCATTTGACCAAGTTATGGGCTTTTAAAGATGGAAAGAAGGCCCATTTCAGTAAACCTTCGCAAAATTCAAATCAATGACATAAAAACGGTCATATTTTTTACTACCTTTAAAGTTATATATTTTAATGCAGGTAACAACATAATCATTCCACAAGCCCATAGAGGTATGCCATATCGAAATCCGAGTCCTTTTGACCAGGTTATGGGCTTTTAAAGATGGAAAGAAGGCCCATTTCAGTAAACCTTCGCAAAATTAAAATCAATGACATAAAAACGGTCATATTTTTTACTACCTTTAAAGTTATATATTTTAATACAGATAACAACATAATCATTCCACAAGCCTATAAAGGTATGCCATATCGAAATCCGAGTTCATTTGACCAAGTTATGGGCTTTTAAAGATAGAAAGAAGAACCATTTCAGTAAACCTTCGCAAAATTAAAATCAATGACATAAAAACGGTCATATTTTTTACTACCTTTAAAGTTATATATTTTAATGCAGATAACAACATAATCATTCCACAAGCCCCTAAAGGTATGCCATATCGAAATCCGAGTTCATTCGACAACGTTATGGGCTTTTAAAGATGGAAGGAAGGTCAATTTCAGTTAACCTTCGCAAAATTAGAATCATACATAAAAACGGTCATATTTTTTACTACCTTTAAAGTTATATATTTTAATGCAGATAACAACATAATCATTCCACAAGCCCATAAAGGTATGATATATCGAAATCCGAGTTCATTTGACTAAGTTATGGGCTTTTAAAGATGGAAAGAAGGCCCATTTCAGTAAACCTTCGCAAAATTAAACTCAATGACCTAAAATCGGTCATATGTTTTACTACCTTTAAAGTTATATATTTTAATGCAGGTAACAACATAATCATTCCACAAGCCCATAGAGGTATGCCATATCGAAATACGAGTTCATTTGACCAAGTTATTGGCTTTTAAAGATGGAAAGAAGGCCCATTTCAGTAAACCTTCGCAAAATTAAAATCAATGACATAAAACGGTCATATTTTTTACTACCTTTAAAGTTATATATCTTAATGCAGATAGCAACATAATCATTCCACAAGCCTATAAAGGTATGCCATATCGAAAGCCGAGTTCATTTGACCAAGTTATGGGCTTTTAAAGATGTAAAAAAGACCTATTTCAGTATACCTTCGCAAAATTAAAATCAATGACATAAAAACGGTCATATGTTTTACTTCCTTTAAAGTTATATATTTTAATGCAGGTAACAACATAATCATTCCACAAGCCCATAGAGGTATGCCATATCGAAATCCGAGTCCTTTTGACCAGGTTATGGGCTTTTAAAGATGGAAAGAAGGCTCATTTCAGTAAACCTTTGCAAAATTAAAATCAGTGACTAAAAACGGTCATATTTTTTACTACCTTTAAAGTTATATATTGTAGGGGTATGATATATTCCCCCAAAGTTAAACACCAACACACATATATATGTACTTCTAGTCTTTATTTTATAATTTCGTCTGTTCAGGATCACGGTCGGCGTTCAACTGCCCTCGCTCTCAGCTCACGATCCGCATCAACCCCCGATTCATTGAGAGAGTGTGAGAGCGATGAGATTGAGAGAGAGAGTTAGAGAACAGTGAGCGGCATCGTACAACAACAACAACTTATTCTTAGAACTTACACGAATGATCTAGAAGGAATACAATAACATACACATACATACATACTACGACGTAGCAATCCTGCTACAATTCGGCCGTCCTGACATTTTAAGATCCCCTGATCTTGTGTTAATTTACAATTGATTTCGGCTTATATTTATCTTAGTTTCTATAATTTAGTTTTTTATTTACAAATTCTTTGATATATTTACAACTTTACTTTCGTTTTCCAATCCAATGCTTAATATTTTGGCTACTCCAGACACCTTGATAAGGGCAACGCGATAATTGAAAACCTTCAACATCTTTTATCAAGTATCTATCATTTCTCAAAACTTTATCTATAACATAAGGGCCCTTGTGTTTAGGTATTAGCTTTCTTGCGACTCCTACTGAGCTATCAAAATTCTTTACCATAATGTAGTCTCCCACTTTGTACTCCGAACTCTTTGTCCTTTTTTCATTATATCTCTGTTCGTTGTCTTTTTGTAATTTTCTTTGCGCTTCTGAACCATCTTTTCTAATTTTGTCTAAATCTCTAACATCACTAACATTATCTAATTCTTCTAACTTTTGTCTCAATTCATCAATAACTTTACCTTTCTGCTCGATTCCAAACAACATTTTACTTGGCATTTGTGCTATGCTTCTTTGCTTCGTGTTGTTCAATGAAAACTCAACATCTTCCACAACTGTGTCCCAATGCATTTTCTCTTCTGGATCTGCTAATTTAGCTATCATTGGTCCGACAATTCTATTAATCCTTTCTACTTGTCCATTGGCTTGAGGTGACCCAGTCGCAATTTTGACATGTTTAATATTACATTCTTCCATAAATTTTCCAAAATCTTCCGACGTAAAACAGCTTCCCCTATCCGAAACTATACAAGTTGGTCTGCTGTAAGACCTGAAATAGTCTTTCAATGCTATAATAACTTCCTTTGTGTTCGTCGTTTTTGTTGCATATAGCCTAACATATTTGGTAAATCCGTCTATGACCACAAAGAGATGTTTCTTTGCTCTTCCATTATCAACCGGTCCATAATGATCAATATGTATAATTTCGAATGGCACATTTCCTTTTGGTATACTGTGCAACAGTCCTTCCCCTTTCCCTGACTTTGGCGAATATGCTACACATCTTATACAATTTTCAATATGTCTAACCACTTTCTCTTTCAAATTCGAAAACCAATACGTCCTAGCAATAGCATCCATAACTTTATCTCTTCCTAAATGACCTAATTCATTGTGATATTTGTATAATATCTTTTCCTCCATTTCTTCTGGAACACAAAATAACAGCTTTCCATTATTCGACTTTCTATATATAACTCCATTCCTCATCTCAAACAATTTATCTTCCTCATTTTCTAACTTTTTTCTAACATCTTTTAATTTTTCATCTTTCGCTTGACAAATAATTAAATTATCTTCAAAGCTATTCGTTTCAACTACCATTATGTTTGTATTTCTACTTAACGCGTCAACATGTTGCATAAGTTTCCCCGATTTGTGGACTAATTCAAAGTCATATTCTAGCAATTCTAATGCCCACCGTGCAATACGGGGGTTTAACTCAATTCTATTTAACGTCAACGTCAGTGAGTTACAATCTGTGACTATTCTAAATCGTCTACCCTGCACATAAATTCTAAATCTTCTAAGAGCGTAAATTATTGCTAACGTTTCCAGTTCAAAACTATGATACTTTGCTTCGTCTTTTGTTGTTGCTTTCGAAAAATAAAATATTGGATGAAGCTTTTTATCCTCTTTTCTTTGAAGCAAAACTGCTCCAAAACCTTGTGCACTGGCGTCTGTATGCAATTCTACCTCGTCCTTGTAATAATATAATCCTAACACTGGAGCTTCCACCAACTTTTTCTTAAGCATTTCAAAACATTGTAATTCCTTTTCTTCAAATACAAATTCTTTATCCTTTTTTAACAATTCATATAGAGGTTTAGCGATCATCGAAAAATCTTTAATGAACCTTCTAAAATACGAACACAAACCCAGAAAGCTTCTAACACCGTGTACTTTGTCTGGAACGGGAAAATCTCGAACAGCTTCTATTCCTTTGTCATTAGCCTGTATTCCTTTGCTAGTTACCAAAAATCCTAAGTATTGTACACTTGCTTGTAGAAACTCACACTTGTCCATTCTTAATTCTAGTTTGTTCCTTGCTAATCGATCAAAAACTTCTCTAAGAACACTTAAATGTTCTTGCATTTCTTTACTCGCAATCATGATATCGTCCATGTATATAACTACCTTACCATCCCTTATCATGTCTGCAAAAATCTTATTGATAAATCGTTGAAACACCGCTGGTGCATTCTTCAGCCCCATTGGCATCCGCATAAACTCAAATTGTCCTAAAGGCGTCATAAATGAGGTATATTTTATCGATTCACTATCCACAAACACATGAAAGTAGCCATGCTTTAAATCTAATTTCGAAAATATTGTTTTATTTACTAATGTATCTAATAAATCGTCAATCAAAGGTAACGGATAATTATCTTTCACCATAGTCTTGTTAAGTTTTCGGTAATCTACACATAGTCGTAAGTCGCCTGACTTCTTTTTAACTAACACTATTGGAGATGCATACTCAGATTCACTTGGCCTTATAATTCCTTCACTTAGGTATTCGTCTAATATCACCTGTAATTTTTCTTTCTCTGTGTAAGCTAAACGTCTGGGCGAACAACTGAATGGTTTTGAATCCTCTAATCTTAATTTCATTTCGCATCTAACCTCCGGTTCCTTTGGCCTTTCTTTATTTACATAACAACTTTCTACCATCTTAACGAACTGACACCTAACATTATAATTCACATGATCACCGACTTTGTATTCAACACTTTCATCCGTTAAATTTATATTAAATAATTCCTTTTCCACTAGATTTATTTCCGGCTCAATATAATTTTTATTCGTAACTTCTTCTTCATTTCTGATTTTACTAAAAATTTCTTTAATTGTTTCCCTGCTGTCCCTAATTCCATGATTAACATCGCTAAAAATTGTATTCTTATCCCTAACATTACTAACACCATCGCTAATTATTTGCTTTTCATCACTAACTTCATCGCTAACTATCTGCTTTTCATCACTAACTTCATCGCTAACTATCTGCTTTTCATCACTAACTTCATCGCTAACTATCTGCTTTTCATCACTAACATCAGAAGGATTTTCAATATTCTCAACTGTAACCATTTTCAAAGTGTCAAGGCTTAAATTTAGATTACAAGCATCCATAAAATCTCGTCCCAAGATTACATCATGACTCATAGATTCGTTTGCCACAATAACTAAATTAAAATGTATTTTATCTAAATTTTTCATAACATAACATAATACTTTTCCATGCGTTTTTAGGTAACTTTTGTTTAAACCGTAATATGAACTTAAAACTGGTAATTTTGAAATGTCTTTGGGTACTTTGGATATTTTGATAAATGAAATCGGACTTCCCGTATCTATGAGGCATTCTGCAATTAACCTGGTATTTGATTCGTCTACAAAATTAATTTCAACATATCTTACATAATTATTTTCGCCCTCGTTCATGTTTTTATTGTTCAAACATTTCGCAACAAAATGTCCCCTCTTACCGCACGCATAGCACGATCCTTTCTCCCGCTTCGACTTCCTGCACTCGTACGCCCAATGCCCTTTTGCATTGCAATTGAAACAGCGAGTCTTCTTGCCGTCCTTGGGACCCGTTGATGTCGTCGGCCTGCCAACTCCATACGATTTTGGCAAGCTTACATCCGCAAACGCTCTCTTAATGTGCCCAATATCCACAAAGCATTGAATATGCGCCTGATTACGTAACCCTTGATTGGGAATTCCTTCGATGATGCAGCTCAACATTTCATCAGCCTCAATATTAATACCCTGAGCAAGCATTATCTTGTCGTCGATATAACTCCCAAAAGTTTCGCTTTGTTTCCATTTGCGACCTTCGAATTTGCGTCTTCTCTCCAACTTCGATGATTTTCCGCCAAACGTTGAAATCAGCTCTGCAGTCAAGCCATCCAACGGTAGCAACACGCGGTCTGAATTTGCGTGCAGCCACTCATAAGCTTTTCCTTTAATTTTGCTCACCATTAGCATTTTCTCGAATTTTCCACCTATTCCATAAATCTTCGCGATATTATGCATTTGAGTAGTCCATTTGCAGGCACATGACTCGCCAGCAAAATCTCTCAACACCTGTGTTGCCATATTCAACGAGACGCCGATGCTCTCGTTAAAGTTTTCCACCACCGCAACGTTGCCATTTTTCACTTTACGTTCGCTGCTTTTTGCGTTCCTAGAATTCTCTCCAGCCTGGTCGTGCATGTCGTCTTCTGTATAGTTTTCGTTCCGTTTGCCTCTAATTCTGAGAATGCTGCCAGCAACTTCGTCATTCCTTTCACCATCTTCGCCGTTTATTTCGCCGTCTTCTTCGTCGTAACTCTGGATGCCGCCGTCTTTGCCGTTACTTTTGTCACCGTCTTCTTCATCGTAATTCTGGATGCCGCCGTCTTTGCCGTTACTTTTGTCGCCGCCTTCTTTCTGGATAGTTCCGCCGCCTTCGAAATTCTCGTCGCCGCTGTCTTCGCCTTTACTTTTGTCGCCGTCTTTGTCTCCTTTTTGTCTCGCCATTTCGTCAAACTTTTCCCGAATTTCCTTCGGTATATTATTTAATCGCAAGATCAATTGTCTCTTTGTTCCGGTTGTTGATAACTTCAATACACTCAACCACCTTTTTAATTGTTCAATCGACTCGTTGTTTAAATCCATTTTGATTTTCTTTTTACTAACAATTTAATTAATTGGCTCGTGATCGGCCCACTTCTGATTTTGTAGGGGTATGATATATTCCCCCAAAGTTAAACACCAACACACATATATATGTACTTCTAGTCTTTATTTTATAATTTCGTCTGTTCAGGATCACGGTCGGCGTTCAACTGCCCTCGCTCTCAGCTCACGATCCGCATCAACCCCCGATTCATTGAGAGAGTGTGAGAGCGATGAGATTGAGAGAGAGAGTTAGAGAACAGTGAGCGGCATCGTACAACAACAACAACTTATTCTTAGAACTTACACGAATGATCTAGAAGGAATACAATAACATACACATACATACATACTACGACGTAGCAATCCTGCTACAATATTTAAATGCACATAACAACATAATCATTCCACAAGCCAATAGAGGTATGCCATATCGAAATCCGAGTCCTTTTGACCAAGTTATGGACTTTTAAAGATGTTAAGAAGGCCCATTTCAGTAAGCCTTCGCAAAATTAAAGTCAAAGAAATAAAAACCGTCATATTTTTTATTACCTTTAAAGTTAAATATTTTAATGCAGATAACAACAAAATAGTTCCACAAGCCCCTAAAGGTATGCCATATCAAAATCCGAGTTCATTTGACCAAGTTATTGGCTTTTACAGATGGAAAGAAGGCCCATTTCAGTAAACCTTCGCAAAATTAAAATCAATGACATAAAAACGGTCATATTTTGTACTACCTTTAAAGTAATATATTTTAATGCAGATAACAACATAATCATTCCACAAGCCTATAAAGGTATGCTATATCGAAATCCGAGTTCATTTGACCAAGTTATGGGCTTTTAAAGATGGAAAGAAGGCCCATTTCAGTAAACCATCGCAAAATTAAAATCAATGACATAAAAACGGTCATATTTTTTACTACCTTTAAAGTTTAATATTTTAATGCAGATAACAACAAAATCATTCCATAAGCCCCTAAAGGTATGCCACATCGATATACGAGTTCATTTGACCAAGTTATGGGCTTTTAAAGATGGAAATAAGGCCCATTTCATTAAGCCTTCGCAAAATTAAAATCTATAACATAAAAACGGTCATATTTGTTACTACCTTTAAAGTAATTTATTTTAATGCAGATAACAACATAATCATTCCACAAGCCTATAAAGGTATGCCATATCGAAATCCGAGTTAATTTGACCAAGTTATGGGCTTTTAAAGATGGAAAGAAGGCCCATTTCAGTAAACCTTCGCAAAATTAAAATCAATGACATAAAAACGGTCATATTTTTTACTACCTTTAAAGTTTAATATTTTAATGCAGATAACAACAAAATCATTCCATAAGCCCCTAAAGGTATGCCATATCGAAATACGAGTTCATTTGACCAAGTTATGGGCTTTTAAAGATGGAAATAAGGCCCATTTCAGTAAGCCTTCGCAAAATTAAAATCAATGACATAAAATCGGTCATATTTTTTACTACCTTTAAAGTTATATATCTTAATGCAGATAACAACATAATCATTCCACAAGCCTATAAAGGTATGCCATATCGAAATCCGAGTTCATTTGACCAAGTTATGGGCTTTTAAAGATGGAAAGAAGGCCCATTTCAGTAAACCTTCGCAAAATTAAAATCAATGACATAAAACGGTCATATTTTTTACTACCTTTAAAGTTTAATATTTTAATGCAGATAACAACAAAATCATTCCATTAGCCCCTAAAGGTATGCCATATCGAAATACGAGTTCATTTGACCAAGTTATGGGCTTTTACAGATGGAAATAAGGCCCATTTCAGTAAGCCTTCGCAAAATTAAAATCAATGACATAAAAACGGTCTTATGTTTTACCACCTTTAAAGTTATATATTTTAATGCAGGTAACAACATAATCATTCCACAAGCCCATAGAGGTATGCCATATCGAAATCCGAGTCCTTTTCACAAGGTTATTGGCTTTTAAAGATGGAAAGAAGGCTCATTTCAGTAAACCTTTGCAAAATTAAAATCAGTGACTAAAAACGGTCATATTTTTTACTACCTTTAAAGTTATATATTTAAATGCACATAACAACATAATCATTCCACAAGCCAATAGAGGTATGCCATATCGAAATCCGAGTCCTTTTGACCAAGTTATGGGCTTTTAAAGATGGAAAGAAGGCCCATTTCAGTAAACCTTTGCAAAATTAAAATCAATGACATAAAAACGGTCATATTTTTTACTACCTTTAAAGATATATATTTAAATGCACATAACAACATAATCATTCCACAAGCCTATAAAGGTATGCCATATCGAAATCCGAGTTCATTTGACCAAGTTATGGGCTTTTAAAGGTGGAAAGAAGGCCCATTTCAGTAAACCTTCGCAAAATTAAAATCAATGACATAAAAACGGTCATATTTTTTACTACCTTTAAAGTTTAATATTTTAATGCAGATAACAACAAAATCATTCCATAAGCCTCTAAAGGTATGCCATATCGAAATCCGAGTTCATTTGACCAAGTTATGGGCTTTTAAAGATGGAAAGAAGGCCCATTTCAGTAAACCTTCGCAAAATTAAAATCAATGACATAAAAACGGTCATATTTTTTACTACCTTTAAAGCTTAATATTTTAATGCAGATAACAACAAAATCATTCCATAAGCCCCTAAAGGTATGCCATATCGAAATACGAGATCATTTGACCAAGTTATTGGCTTTTAAAGATGGAAAGAAGGCCCATTTCAGTAAACCTTCGCAAAATTAAAATCAATGACATAAAAACGGTCATATTTTTTACTACCTTTAAAGTTATATATTTTAATGCAGGTAACAACATAATCATTCCACAAGCCCATAGAGGTATGCCATATCGAAATCCGAGTCCTTTTGACCAGGTTATGGGCTTTTAAAGATGGAAAGAAGGCCCATTTAAGTAAACCTTCGCAAAATTAAAATCAATGACATAAAAACGGTCATTTTTTTTACTACCTTTAAAGTTATATATCTTAATGCAGATAACAACATAATCATTCCACAAGCCTATAAAGGTATGCCATATCGAAATACGAGTTCATTTGACCAAGTTATGGGCTTTTAAAGATGTAAAGAAGGCCCATTTCAGTAAACCTTCGCAAAATTAAAATCAATGACATAAAAACGGTCAAATTTTTTACTACCTTTAAAGTTATATATTTTAATGCAGATAACAACATAATCATTCGACAAGCCCCTAAAGGTATGCCATATCGAAATCCGAGTTCATTCGACAACGTTATGGGCTTTTAAAGATGGAAGGAAGGCCAATTTCAGTTAACCTTCGCAAAATTAGAATCATACATAAAAACGGTCATATTTTTTACTACCTTTAAAGTTATATATTTTAATGCAGATAACAACATAATCATTCCACAAGCCCATAAAGGTATGCCATATCGAAATCCGAGTTCATTTGACTAAGTTATGGGCTTTTAAAGATGGAAATAAGGCCCATTTCATTAAGCCTTCGCAAAATTAAAATCTATGACATAAAAACGGTCATATTTTTTACTACCTTTAAAGTTTAATATTTTAATGCAGATAACAACAAAATCATTCCATAAGCCCCTAAAGGTATGCCACATCGATATACGAGTTCATTTGACCAAGTTATGGGCTTTTAAAGATGGAAATATGGCCCATTTCATTAAGCCTTCGCAAAATTAAAATCTATGACATAAAAACGGTCATATTTTGTACTACCTTTAAAGTAATTTATTTTAATGCAGATAACAACATAATCATTCGACAAGCCTATAAAGGTATGCCATATCGAAATCCGAGTTCATTTGACCAAGTTATGGGCTTCTAAAGATGGAAAGAAGGCCCATTTCAGTAAACCTTCGCAAAATTAAAATCAATGACATAAAAACGGTCATATTTTTTACTACCTTTAAAGTTTAATATTTTAATGCAGATAACAACAAAATCATTCCATAAGTTATGGGCTTTTAAAGATGGAAATAAGGCCCATTTCAGTAAGCCTTCGCAAAATTAAAATCAATGACATAAAATCGGTCATATTTTTTACTACCTTTAAAGTTATATATCTTAATGCAGATAACAACATAATCATTCCACAAGCCTATAAAGGTATGCCATATCGAAATCCGAGTTCATTTGACCAAGTTGTGGGCTTTTAAAGATGGAAAGAAGGCCCATTTCAGTAAACCTTCGCAAAATTAAAATCAATGACATAAAACGGTCATATTTTTTACTACCTTTAAAGTTTAATATTTTAATGCAGATAACAACAAAATCATTCCATTAGCCCCTAAAGGTATGCCATATCGAAATACGAGTTCATTTGACCAAGTTATGGGCTTTTACAGATGGAAATAAGGCCCATTTCAGTAAGCCTTCGCAAAATTAAAATCAATGACATAAAAACGGTCTTATGTTTTACTACCTTTAAAGTTATATATTTTAATGCTGGTAACAACATAATCATTCCACAAGCCCATAGAGGTATGCCATATCGAAATCCGAGTCCTTTTGACAAGGTTATGGGCTTTTAAAGATGGAAAGAAGGCTCATTTCAGTAAACCTTTGCAAAATTAAAATCAGTGACTAAAAACGGTCATATTTTTTACTACCTTTAAAGTTATATATTTAAATGCACATAACAACATAATCATTTCACAAGCCAATAGAGGTATGCCATATCGAAATCCGAGTCCTTTTGACCAAGTTATGGGCTTTTAAAGATGGAAAGAAGGCCCATTTCAGTAAACCTTCGCAAAATTAAAATCAATGACATAAAAACGGTCATATTTTTTACTACCTTTAAAGCTATATATTTTAATGCAGATAACAACATAATCATTCCACAAGCCTATAAAGGTATGCCATATCGAAATTCGAGTACATTTGACCAAGTTATGGGCTTTTAAAGGTGGAAAGAAGGCCCATTTCAGTAAACCTTCGCAAAATTAAAATCAATGACATAAAAACGGTCATATTTTTTACTGAAAAAATAAAAACTACGACCGCTGAAGAGAGTGGACGTGTCTTGTGCGAGCTCCGCGAAAAGTGCAAGAAAGTTGATAAATTAATGCAAACAAAACACAAAAACTAAACAGGTTAATTTCAAATAAGCGAAAAGACGCTAAAACCCAATGAAATTTAGGTTTCAACCCACAAAATCGGTGTAATGTCTTAAACTAGCACATAATTATTTTATCTTATAATAATAAATAAGTGCCACGCTAATAAAGCTCAATGAGCTACGAACAGAATAAAGAGCGACTCAGCTCCGCGAGCCGAAGAGACGGTTACTTTTCGTATGTCTCAACGCGTGATAGCGAAGTGCAAAAAACGACCCTACTGTCGGTCGATAGCCAAAGAGCACGATCTTGCTCACCATGCTTACTTACGGCTACCCCTACTCCGACGGCGTGGAGTCAACAATGCAAAACCCCCCCACCATCAGTTTCGACCCCTAGCGCACCAACAACATGCAACGGTAAAACTTCTGCATCCGCACTAAATTTGTCAGCAACAACTACGGCTACGGTAAAAAAACCAACGACAACCACAGCTACGACTATTATTTCGGAATCGACTGCAACCGCAGCTCTAAATACAACGGCAACAAAAACAACGACAACAAATCAAAACCAAAACAAAATTCAGCAAGCGGGTCCGGCCATACAGACCGGACTAGATCGGTACATCCATATCAAGCGTAAGCTTAGCCCGCAGAACACCGCGGTAGGTAACAAGTCAAAAATAAACCGTGTCCAAGTAGAAGATATATTACCCGGGAGATCTGACAGCAATCGATTTGCGCTTCTAGCAGAAAATGAATCAGGACGGGCTCAGGAGACCCAACCGAAACCTAAGCCCCCACCAATTTACATTAGGGAGAAAATCTCGAACGCCCTGGTCAACAAAATTGTTGCGCTGACCGGAGACGGAAACTTTCATGTTGTTCCGGTCACAAAAGGGGATATCCATGAAACCAAGCTTCAGACCAAATCTGAAGAACATTTCCGAGCAGTATCCAAATACCTGGAGGAAGCTAGGAAAAGCTACTACACGTACCAACTAAAAAGCAGCAAGGGCCTGCAAGTGGTAATAAAAGGAATCGAGCCCGACGTAACCGCCAAGGAAGTTATCGATGCTCTTAAGGAAAAGGGGTTTTCTGCAAAGAACGTCAGTAACATTATAAACAGGAACAAGGAGCCGCAACCACTCTTCAGGGTCGAGCTGGAGCCAGACAGCAGAGTCTTGAACGGCCCAGTGCAATGCACAAATTGTCAGGAGTATGGACACACCAGGGCATACTGTTCGCTTCGAACAGTCTGTGTAGCTTGTGGAGACTTCCACAATTCGGCTAACTGCCCTGCCAACAAAGAAGACCCCAAAAAGAAAAAATGCGTTAACTGCCAAGGTAACCACACGGATAACTACAGGGGCTGTCCGGTCTACAAGGAGATGAAGGACCGCATGCGAAAAGTGATAGCAACGCGTCATCAGAAAACCCAAAATGCGTACACTTACTCGCGTACGACGCCGGAAGTATTTTTCGGCACGGCTGCAAGATCCTCCTTTGGTCAACTAAATACCCAGACAGGATTCTCATACGCCGATGCCCTTCGATCGGGGACGGAAAACCCACTCCAGTCTAATCTAGGAAACGCTCAGCAGATCCGAGAACAGTCGCAAAGCACTCTGGAAACTATGATGGTCACCATGCAACAAAGTATGATGGAACTCATGTCATTCATGAAAACGACCATGCAAACACTGGTTCAAAACCAGAACATGGTGTTACAGCTACTTGCAGCTAAGCAGTCCAAATAATCAGATGGCAAACCTACGAATAACAATGTGGAACGCCAATGGCGTTTCACGGCACAACCTTGAAGTAACACAGTTCCTGAATGAAAATCATATCGACATTATGCTACTGGTAGAGACGCACCTCACAAACAAATACAACTTCCAAATAAGAGGCTACACTTTCTACCGCACAGACCATCCAGATGGTAAAGCCCACGGCGGAACCGGCATCCTAATCAGGGAACGCATCAAGCACCACTTTCACCAAAGGTGTTCAACTAATTACCTGCAAGCCACGTCTATCAAAGTGCAGTCAGGCAACGGAAACCTCACCATATCCGCTGTCTACTGCCCGCCTCGCTTTACAATTTCTGAAGGACAATTCATGGACTTCTACAACTTGCTTGGAGACCGCTTTATAGCTGCAGGGGACTATAATGCCAAACACACGCACTGGGGATCACGCCTTGTGACTCCCAAAGGAAGGCAATTATACAATGCAATCATAAAACCGAACAACAAATTAGACTATGTTTCCCCTGGCAGCCCCACATACTGGCCAACAGACCCCAGGAAAGTTCCAGACCTAATAGACTTTGCGGTGACAAAAAACATTCCCCGCAATATAATAAGCGCCAAAGCGCTTTCGGACCTGTCGTCAGACCATTCGCCAGTGCTAATAACTCTTCTTCAAAGCACAAGAACCACAGATCACCCCCTCAGGCTGACGTCGCACAGAACCAACTAGTTAAAATATAAAAAGTATGTAAGCTCACACATCAAATTAACACCTCACTTCAACATCGAAGCGGACATCGACTGCTCTACCGATGCTCTTGAAGAAGTATTCGTGGAGGCAGCCACTATCTCAACACCACAAGGCAGGGACGCGCAAACCAACCACTTCAAAACTAATCTGCAAATTGAACGGTTAGTCCTAGAAAAGAGGCGCCTGCGACGTGCCTGGCAAGCCAACAGATCGCCGTCATCAAAACAACGTCTTAAGGAAGCCACTCGCTCACTAAATCGAGCTCTAAAGCAAGAAACAGAAAATGCACAGCTGCAGTACATTACAAAACTATCGCCAACCAGTACAAAACATCCTCTGTGGAGGGCTCACCCAAATCTGAGCTCTCCAATCGAAACAGTGACTCCGATAAGAAACTCATCTGGCATCTGGGCCCGCAGCGACGAAGATAGAGCCGAAACTTTTGCGTTACATCTAAGAAACGTCTTCCAGCCGAACCCTGCCACTGGTTCATTTTTCCTACCACAAATCGAATCTGAATCTATTTCCCTACCACCATTGTTTCAGCCAAAGGAGATCGCGAAAGTCATTGGGGAACTGAAACCAAAAAAGGCCCCTGGCGGTGACCAAATAACCCCAAAAATGTTAATTGAACTTCCAAACTCTGCCATTGAGGTTATCTGTAAGCTCTTCAATGGGATTATAACTCTCGGCTACTATCCGAAAAAATGGAAAAAATCTATTATCATTATGATACCGAAGCCCGGAAAAGACCACACAATTCCGTCATCCTACAGACCAATTAGTTTATTATCGTGTCTGTCTAAGCTGTTCGAAAAATGCCTTCTAACTCGCATAACACCATATCTAGGAGCACACAATGTTATCCCTGCTCATCAATTTGGATTTCGTCAAAACCATGGAACAATCGAACAAGTTAACAGAATAACATCAGAAATACGCACAGCCTTTGAGCATCGGGAATACTGCAGCGCAATATTCCTCGATGTATCTCAAGCCTTCGATCGAGTATGGCTAGATGGCCTCATGCACAAAATCAAAACACACTTACCTGATTACACTCACAAGCTTCTTGAGTCGTATCTATACAACAGGACCTTCGCAGTAAGGTGCAATACAACAACATCCGACGACTACATTATCAAAGCTGGAGTCCCGCAAGGAAGCGCGCTAGGGCCTACTCTGTTCCTCCTATACACAGCGGATATTCCCACGAACGAGCAGCTAACAACATCTACGTTCGCTGACGACACCGCAATTTTAAGTCGCTCGAGGTGCCCAGGCCGAGCCACAACTCAGCTAGCAAACCACCTCCTCGTAGTAGAGAGGTGGCTATCTGATTGGCGGATTAAAATAAATGAACAAAAATGTAAACACATAACGTTTACTCTCAACAGGCAAACATGCCCTCCACTATTATTGAATAATACGCAGATTCCCCAAGTCAACGATGTAACGTATCTCGGCGTCCACCTTGACAGACGACTAACCTGGAGAAGACACATCGAACGCAAGAAAGTACATCTAAAACTAAAGGCCAGCAGCTTCCACTGGATTCTTAACGCTCGTTCGCCCCTGCGTCTGGACTACAAGGTTTTGCTCTACAACTCCACTCTCAAGCCCATCTGGACATATGGCTCCCAGCTATGGGGGAACGCCAGCAGAAGCAACATAGACATTATACAGCGCGCTCAATCGAAAATCCTGCGAACTATCACTGGGGCACCATGGTATATTCGCAACCAAAACATCCACAGGGACCTAAGCATTCTTACCGTTAAAGATGAAATAGACAAACAAAAAGCGTCCTACAACGAAAAACTCTCTGTGCACCCCAATCGCCTCGCAAGAGGCTTGACTTGGGTTTCCAGCCGATCCCGTCTACAACGCAACGACCTGCCAAGCCAGCTATAACTTTCGGGCCCCTTTAGCACAACATCAGTCATATGACTGTGAGTTAGATTAATTAGTCTAAGATTTGATACACTTATTGTTAGTATCCAAAGGGAGAAGATTCAATAAATAAATAGCAAAGCACTAAAAAAAAAAAAAAAAAAAAAATATTTTTTACTACCTTTAAAGTTTAATATTTTAATGCAGATAACAACAAAATCATTCCATAAGCCCCTAAAGGTATGCCATATCGAAATCCGAGTTCATTTGACCAAGTTATGGGCTTTTAAAGATGGAAAGAAGGGCCATTTCAGTAAACCTTCGCAAAATTAAAATCAATGACATAAAAACGGTCATATTTTTTACTACCTTTAAAGTTTAATATTTTAATGCAGATAACAACAAAATCATTCCATAAGCCCCTAAAGGTATGCCATATCGAAATACGAGATCATTTGACCAAGTTATTGGCTTTTAAAGATGGAAAGAAGGCCCATTTCAGTAAACCTTCGCAAAATTAAAATCAATGACATAAAAACGGTCATATTTTTTACTACCTTTAAAGTTATATATTTTAATGCAGGTAACAACATAATCATTTCACAAGCCCATAGAGGTATGCCATATCGAAATGCGAGTCCTTTTGACCAGGTTATGTGCTTTTAAAGATGGAAAGAAGGCCCATTTCAGTAAACCTTCGCAAAATTAAAATCAATGACATAAAAACGGTCATATTTTTTACTACCTTTAAAGTTATATATTTTAATGCAGATAACAACATAATCATTCCACAAGCCTATAAAGGTATGCCATATCGAAATCCGAGTTCATTTGACCAAGCTATGGGCTTTTAAAGATGGAAAGAAGGCCCATTTAAGTAAACCTTCGCAAAATTAAAATCAATGACATAAAAACGGTCATATTTTTTACTACCTTTAAAGTTATATATCTTAATGCAGATAACAACATAATCATTCCACAAGCCTATAAAGGTATGACATATCGAAATCCGAGTTCATTTGACCAAGCTATGGGCTTTTAAAGATGTAAACAAGGCCCATTTCAGTAAACCTTCGCAAAATTAAAATCAATGACATAAAAACGGTCATATTTTTTACTACCTTTAAAGTTATATATTTTAATGCAGATAACAACATAATCATTCCACAAGCCCCTAAAGGTATGCCATATCGAAATCCGAGTTCATTCGACAACGTTATGGGCTTTTAAAGATGGAAGGAAGGCCAATTTCAGTTAACCTTCGCAAAATTAGAATCATACATAAAAACGGTCATATTTTTTACTACCTTTAAAGAAATATATTTTAATGCAGATAACAACATAATCATTCCACAAGCCCATAAAGGTATGCCATATCGACATCCGAGTTCATTTGACTAAGTTATGGGCTTTTAAAGATGGAAAGAAGGCCCATTTCAGTAAACCTTCGCAAAATTAAACTCAATGACCTAAAATCGGTCATATGTTTTACTACCTTTAAAGTTATATATTTTAATGCAGGTAACAACATAATCATTCCACAAGCCCATAGAGGTATGCCATATCGAAATACGAGTTCATTTGACCAAGTTATTGGCTTTTAAAGATGGAAATAAGGCCCATTTCAGTAAGCCTTCGCAAAATTAAAGTCAAAGACATAAAAACCGTCATATTTTTTACTACCTTTAAAGTTATATATTTTAATGCAGATAACAACATAATCATTCCACAAGCCTATAAAGGTATGCCATATCGAAATCCGAGTTCATTTGACCAAGTTATGGGCTTTTAAAGATGGAAAGAAGGCCCATTTCAGTAAACCTTCGCAAAATTAAAATCAATGACATAAAACGGTCATATTTTTTACTACCTTTAAAGTTTAATATCTTAATGCAGATAACAACAAAATCATTCCATAAGCCCCTAAAGGTATGCCATATCGAAATGCGAGTTCATTTGACGAAGTTATTGGCTTTTAAAGATGGAAATAAGGCCCATTTCAGTAAGCCTTCGCAAAATTAAAATCAATGACATAAAAACGGGCATATTTTTTACTACCTTTAAAGTTATATATCTTTATGCAGATAACAACATAATCATTCCACAAGCCTATAAAGGTATGCCATATCGAAAGCCGAGTTCATTTGACCAAGTTATGGGCTTTAAAAGATGGAAAGAAGGCCCATTTCAGTAAACCTTCGCAAATTTAAAATCAATGACATAAAAACGGTAATATTTTTTACTACCTTTAAAGTTAAATATTTTAATGCAGATAACAACAAAATCATTCCATAAGCCCCTAAAGGTATGCCATATCGAAATACGAGTTCATTTGACCAAGTTATGGGCTTTTAAAGATGGAAATAGGGCACATTTCAGTAAGCCTTCGCAAAATTAAAATCAATGACATAAAAACGGTCATATTTTTTACTACCTTTAAAGTTATATATTTTAATGCAGATAACAACATAATCATTCCACAAGCCCCTAAAGGTATGCCATATCGAAATCCGAGTTCATTCGACAACGTTATGGGCTTTTAAAGATGGAAGGAAGGCCAATTTCAGTTAACCTTCGCAAAATTAGAATCATACATAAAAACGGTCATATTTTTTACTACCATTAAAGTTATATATTTTAATGCAGATAACAACATAATCATTCCACAAGCCCATAAAGGTATGCCATATCGAAATCCGAGTTCATTTGACTAAGTTATGGGGTTTTAAAGATGGAAAGAAGGCCCATTTCAGTAAACCTTCGCAAAATTAAACTCAATGACATAAAATCGGTCATATGTTTTACTACCTTTAAAGTTATATATTTTAATGCAGGTAACAACATAATCATTCCACAAGCCCATAGAGGTATGCCATATCGAAATCCGAGTCCTTTTGACCAGGTTATGGGCTTTTAAAGATGGAAAGAAGGCTCATTTCAGTAAACCTTTGCAAAATTTAAATCAGTGACTAAAAACGGTCATATTTTTTACAACCTTTAAAGTTATATATTTTAATGCACATAACAACATAATCATTCCACAAGCCAATAGAGGTATGCCATATCGAAAGCCGATTTCATTTGACCAAGCTATGGGCTTTTGAAGATGGAAAGAAGGCCCATTTCAGTAAACCTTCTCAAAATTAAAATTAATGACATAAAAACCGTCATATTTTTTACTACCTTTAAAGCTATATATTTTAATGCAGATAACGACATTATCATTCCACAAGCCTATAAGGGTATGCCATATCGAAATCCGAGTTCATTTGACAACGTTATGGGCTTTTAAAGATGGAAGGAAGGCCAATTTCAGTTAACCCTCGCAAAATTAAAAACAATGACATAAAAACGGTCATATTTTTTACTACCTTTAAAGATATATATTTTAATGCAGATAACAACATAATAATTCCACAAGCCCATAAAGGTATGCCATATCGAAATCCGAGTTCACTTGACTAAGCTATGGGCTTTTAAATATGTAAAGAAGGCCCATTTCAGTAAACCTTTGCAAAATTAAAATCAATGACATAAAAACGATCATATTTTTTGCTACCTTTAAAGTTTAATATTTTAATGCAGATATGAACATAATCATTCCACAAGCCTATAAAGGTATGCCATATCAAAATCCGAGTTCAGTTGACCAAGTTATGGGCTTTTAAAGATGGAAAGAAGGCCCATTTCAGTAAACCTTCGCAAAATTAAAATCAATGACATAAAAACGGTCATATTTTTTACTACCTTTAAAGTTATATATTTTAATGCACATAACAACATATTCATTCCACAAGCCCATAGAGGTATACCATATCGAAATCCGAGTCCTTTTGACCAGGTTATGGGCTTTTAAAGATGGAAAGAAGGCCCATTTCAGTAAACCTTCGCAAAATTAAAATCAATGACATAAAAACGGTCATATTTTTTACTACCTTTAAAGTTATATATATTAATGCAGATAACAACATAATCATTCCACAAGCCCATAGAGGTATGCCATATCGAAATCAGAGTTCATTTAACCAAGTTATGGGCTTTTAAAGATGGAAAGAAGGCCCATTTCAGTAAACCTTCGCAAAATTAAAGTCAATGACATAAAACCGTCATATTTTTTACTACCTTTAAGGTTATATATTTTAATGCACATAACAACATATTCATTCCACAGCCAATAGTGGTATGCCATATCGAAATCCGAGTCCTTTTGACCAAGTTATGGACTTTTAAAGATGTAAAGAAGGCCCATTTCAGTAAACTTTCGCAAAATTAAAGTCAATGACATAAAAACCGTCATATTTTTTACTACCTCTAAAGTTAAATATTTTAATGCAGATAACAACAAAATCATTCCTCAAGCCCCTAAGGGTATGCCATATAGAAATCCGAGTTCATTTGACCAAGTTATTGGCTTTTAAAGATGGAAAGAAGGCCCATTTCAGTAAACCTTCGCAAAATTAAAATCAATGACATAAAAACGGTCATATTTTTTACTACCTTTAAAGTTATATATTTTAATGCAGATAACAACATAATCATTCCACAAGCCTATAAAGGTATGCCATATCGAAATCCGAGTTCATTTGACCAAGTTATGGGCTTTAAAGATGGAAAGAAGGCCAATTTCAGTAAACCTTCTCAAAATTAAAATCAATGACATAAAACGGTCATATTTTTTACTACCTTTAAAGTTTAATATTTTAATGCAGATAACAACAAAATCATTCCATAAGCCCCTAAAGGTATGCCATATCGAAATACGAGTTCACTTGACCAAGTTATGGGCTTTTAAAGATGGAAATAAGGCCCATTTCAGTATACCTTCGCAAAATTAAAATCAATGACATAAAAACGGTCATATTTTTACTACCTTTAAAGTTATATACCTTAATGCAGATAACAACATAATCATTCCACAAGCCTATAAAGGTATGCCATATCGAAAGCCGAGTTCATTTGACCAAGTTATGGGCTTTTAAAGATGTAAAGAAGGCCCATTTCAGTATACCTTCGCAAAATTAAAATCAATGACATAAAAACGGTCATATGTTTTACTACCTTTAAAGTTATATATTTTAATGCAGGTAACAACATAATCATTCCAAAAGCCCATAGAGGTATGCCATATCGAAATCCGAGTCCTTTTGACCAGGTTATGGGCTTTTAAAGATGGAAATAGGGCCCATTTCAGTAAACCTTTGCAAAATTAAAATCAGTGACTAAAAACGGTCATATTTTTTACTACCTTTAAAGTTATATATTTTAATGCAGATAACAACATAATCATTCCACAAGCCTATAAAGGTATGCCATATCGAAATCCGAGTTCATTTGACCAAGCTATGGGCTTTTAAAGATGGAAAGAAGGCCCATTTAAGTAAACCTTCGCAAAATTAAAGTCAAAGACATAAAAACGGTCATATTTTTTACTACCTTTAAAGTTTAATATTTTAATGCAGATAACAACAAAATCATTCCATAAGCCCCTAAAGGTATGCCATATCGAAATACGAGTTCACTTGACCAAGTTATGGGCTTTTAAAGATGGAAATAAGGCCCATTTCAGTAAGCCTTCGCAAAATTAAAATCAATGACATAAAAACGGTCATATTTTTTACTACCTTTAAAGTTATATATCTTAATGCAGATAACAACATAATCATTCCACAAGCCCCTAAAGGTATGCCACATAGAAATCCGAGTTTAATGGACAACGTTATGGGCTTTTAAAGATGGAAAGAAGGCCCATTTCAGTAAACCTTCGCAAAATTAAAATCAATGACATAAAAACGGTCATATTTTTTACTACCTTTAAAGTTATATATTTTAATGCAGATAACAACATAATCATTCCACAAGCCTATAAAGGTATGCCATATCGAAATCCGAGTTCATTTGACCAAGCTATGGGCTTTTAAAGATGGAAAGAAGGCCCATTTAAGTAAACCTTCGCAAAATTAAAATCAATGACATAAAAACGGTCATATTTTTTACTACCTTTAAAGTTATATATCTTAATGCAGATAACAACATAATCATTCCACAAGCCTATAAAGGTATGCCATATCGAAATCCGAGTTCATTTGACCAAGCTATGGGCTTTTAAAGATGTAAAGAAGGCCCATTTCAGTAAACCTTCGCAAAATTAAAATCAATGACATAAAAACGGTCATATTTTTTACTACCTTGAAAGTTATATATTTTAATGCAGATAACAACATAATCATTCCACAAGCCCATAGAGGTATGCCATATCGAAATCCGAGTCCTTTTGACCAGGTTATGGGCTTTTAAAGATGGAAAGAAGGCTCATTTCAGTAAACCTTTGCAAAATTGAAATCAGTGACTAAAAACGGTCATATTTTTTACTACCTTTAAAGTTATATATTTAAATGCACATAACAACATAATCATTCCACAAGCCAATAGAGGTATGCCATATCGAAATCCGAGTCCTTTTGACCAAGTTATGGACTTTTAAAGATGTAAAGAAGGCCCATTTCAGTAAACCTTCGCAAAATTAAAGTCAAAGACATAAAAACCGTCATATTTTTTACTACCTTTAAAGTTAAATATTTTAATGCAGATAACAACAAAATAGTTCCACAAGCCCCTAAAGGTATGCCATATCGAAATCCGAGTTCATTTGACCAAGTTATTGGCTTTTAAAGATGGGAAGAAGGCCCATTTCAGTAAACCTTCGCAAAATTAAAATCAATGACATTAAAACGGTCATATTTTTTACTACCTTTAAAGTTATATATTTTAATGCAGATAACAACATAATCATTCCACAAGCCCATAGAGGTATGCCATATCGAAATCCGAGTCCTTTTGACCAGGATATGGGCTTTTAAAGATGGAAATAAGGCCCATTTCAGTAAACCTTCGCAAAATTAAAATCAATGACATAAAAACGGTCATATTTTTTACTACCTTTAAAAATTAATATTTTAATGCAGATAACAACAAAATCATTCCATAAGCCCCTAAAGGTTTGCCATATCGAAATACGAGTTCATTTGACCAAGTTATGGGCTTTTAAAGATGGAAATAAGGCCCATTTCAGTAAGCCTTCGCAAAATTAAAATCAATGACATAAAAACGGTCATATTTTTTACTACCTTTAAAGTTATATATTTTAATGCAGATAACAACATAATCATTCCACAAGCCCCTAAAGGTATGCCATATCGAAATCCGAGTTCATTCGACAACGTTATGGGCTTTTAAAGATGGAAGGAAGGCCAATTTCAGTTAACCTTCGCAAAATTAGAATCATACATAAAAACGGTCATATTTTTTACTACCTTTGAAGTTATATATTTTAATGCAGATAACAACATAATCATTCCACAAGCCCATAGAGGTATGCCAAATCGAAATCCGAGTTCATTTGACTAAGTTATGGGCTTTTAAAGAAGGAAAGAAGGCCCATTTCAGTAAACCTTCGCAAAATTAAACTCAATGACATAAAATCGGTCATATGTTTTACTACCTTTAAAGTTATATATTTTAATGCAGGTAACAACATAATCATTCCACAAGCCCATAGAGGTATGCCATATCGAAATACGAGTTTATTTGACCAAGTTATTGGCTTTTAAAGATGGAAAGAAGGCCCATTTCAGTAAACCTTCGCAAAATTCAAATCAATGACATAAAAACGGTCATATTTTTTACTACCTTTAAAGTTATATATCTTAATGCAGATAACAACATAATCATTCCACAAGCCTATAAAGGTATGCCATATCGAAATCCGAGTTCATTTGACCAAGTTATGGGCTTTTAAAGATGGAAAGAAGGCCCATTTCAGTAAACCTTCGCAAAATTAAAATCAATGACATAAAACGGTCATATTTTTTACTACCTTTAAAGTTAAATATTTTAATGCAGATAACAACAAAATCATTCCATTAGCCCCTAAAGGTATGCCATATCGAAATACGAGTTCATTTGACCAAGTTATGGGCTTTTACAGATGGAAATAAGGCCCATTTCAGTAAGCCTTCGCAAAATTAAAATCAATGACATAAAAACGGTCTTATGTTTTACTACCTTTAAAGTTATATATTTAAATGCACATAACAACATAATCATTCCACAAGCCAATAGAGGTATGCCATATCGAAATCCGAGTCCTTTTGACCAAGTTATGGGCTTTTAAAGATGGAAAGAAGGCCCATTTCAGTAAACCTTTGCAAAATTAAAATCAATGACATAAAAACGGTCATATTTTTTACTACCTTTAAAGTTATATATTTAAATGCACATAACAACATAATCATTCCACAAGCCTATAAAGGTATGCCATATCGAAATCCGAGTTCATTTGACCAAGTTATGGGCTTTTAAAGGTGGAAAGAAGGCCCATTTCAGTAAACCTTCGCAAAATTAAAATCAATGACATAAAAACGGTCATACTTTTTACTACCTTTAAAGTTTAATATTTTAATGCAGATAACAACAAAATCATTCCATAAGCCCCTAAAGGTATGCCATATCGAAATCCGAGTTCATTTGACCAAGTTATGGGCTTTTAAAGATGGAAAGAAGGCCCATTTCAGTAAACCTTCGCAAAATTTAAATCAATGACATAAAAACGGTCATATTTTTTACTACCTTTAAAGTTTAATATTTTAATGCAGATAACAACAAAATCATTCCATAAGCCCCTAAAGGTATGCCATATCGAAATACGAGATCATTTGACCAAGTTATTGGCTTTTAAAGATGGAAAGAAGGCCCATTTCAGTAAACCTTCGCAAAATTAAAATCAATGACATAAAAACGGTCATATTTTTTACTACCTTTAAAGTTATATATTTTAATGCAGGTAACAACATAATCATTCTACAAGCCCATAGAGGTATGCCATATCGAAATCCGAGTCCTTTTGACCAGGTTATGGGCTTTTAAAGATGGAAAGAAGGCCCATTTAAGTAAACCTTCGCAAAATTAAAATCAATGACATAAAACGGTCATTTTTTTTACTACCTTTAAAGTTATATATCTTAATGCAGATAACAACATAATCATTCCACAAGCCTATAAAGGTATGCCATATCGAAATCCGAGTTCATTTGACCAAGTTATGGGCTTTTAAAGATGTAAAGAAGGCCCATTTCAGTAAACCTTCGCAAAATTAAAATCAATGACATAAAAACGGTCAAATTTTTTACTACCTTTAAAGTTATATATTTTAATGCAGATAACAACATAATCATTCGACAAGCCCCTAAAGGTATGCCATATCGAAATCCGAGTTCATTCGACAACGTTATGGGCTTTTAAAGATGGAAGGAAGGCCAATTTCAGTTAACCTTCGCAAATTTAGAATCATACATAAAAACGGTCATATTTTTTACTACCTTTAAAGTTATATATTTTAATGCAGATAACAACATAATCATTCCACAAGCCCATATAGGTATGCCATATCGAAATCCGAGTTCATTTGACTAAGTTATGGGCTTTTAAAGATGGAAATAAGGCCCATTTCATTAAGCCTTCGCAAAATTAAAATCTATGACATAAAAACGGTCATATTTTTTACTACCTTTAAAGTTTAATATTTTAATGCAGATAACAACAAAATCATTCCATAAGCCCCTAAAGGTATGCCACATCGATATACGAGTTCATTTGACCAAGTTATGGGCTTTTAAAGATGGAAATATGGCCCATTTCATTAAGCCTTCGCAAAATTAAAATCTATGACATAAAAACGGTCATATTTTGTACTACCTTTAAAGTAATTTATTTTAATGCAGATAACAACATAATCATTCGACAAGCCTATAAAGGTATGCCATATCGAAATCCGAGTTCATTTGACCAAGTTATGGGCTTCTAAAGATGGAAAGAAGGCCCATTTCAGTAAACCTTCGCAAAATTAAAATCAATGACATAAAAACGGTCATATTTTTTACTACCTTTAAAGTTTAATATTTTAATGCAGATAACAACAAAATCATTCCATAAGCCCCTAAAGGTATGCCATATCGAAATACGAGTTCATTTGACCAAGTTATGGGCTTTTAAAGATGGAAATAAGGCCCATTTCAGTAAGCCTTCGCAAAATTAAAATCAATGACATAAAATCGGTCATATTTTTTACTACCTTTAAAGTTATATATCTTAATGCAGATAACAACATCATCATTCCACAAGCCTATAAAGTTATGCCATATCGAAATCCGAGTTCATTTGACCAAGTTGTGGGCTTTTAAAGATGGAAAGAAGGCCCATTTCAGTAAACCTTCGCAAAATTAAAATCAATGACATAAAACGGTCATATTTTTTACTACCTTTAAAGTTTAATATTTTAATGCAGATAACAACAAAATCATTCCATTAGCCCCTAAAGGTATGCCATATCGAAATACGAGTTCATTTGACCAAGTTATGGGCTTTTACAGATGGAAATAAGGCCCATTTCAGTAAGCCTTCGCAAAATTAAAATCAATGACATAAAAACGGTCTTATGTTTTACTACCTTTAAAGTTATATATTTTAATGCAGGTAACAACATAATCATTCCACAAGCCCATAGAGGTATGCCATATCGAAATCCGAGTCCTTTTGACAAGGTTATGGGCTTTTAAAGATGGAAAGAAAGCTCATTTCAGTAAACCTTTGCAAAATTAAAATCAATGACATAAAAACGGTCATATTTTTTACTACCTTTAAAGTTATATATTTTAATGCAGATAACAACATAATCATTCCACAAGCCTATAAAGGTATGCCATATCGAAATTCGAGTTCATTTGACCAAGTTATGGGCTTTTAAAGGTGGAAAGAAGGCCCATTTCAGTAAACCTTCGCAAAATTAAAATCAATGACATAAAAACGGTCATATTTTTTACTACCTTTAAAGTTTAATATTTTAATGCAGATAACAACAAAATCATTCCAAAACGCCCCTAAAGGTATGCCATATCGAAATCCGAGTTCATTTGACCAAGTTATGGGCTTTTAAAGATGGAAAGAAGGCCCATTTCAGTAAACCTTCGCAAAATTAAAATCAATGACATAAAAACGGTCATATTTTTTACTACCTTTAAAGTTTAATATTTTAATGCAGATAACAACAAAATCATTCCATAAGCCCCTAAAGGTATGCCATATCGAAATCCGAGTTCATTTGACCAAGTTATGGGCTTTTAAAGATGGAAAGAAGGCCCATTTCAGTAAACCTTCGCAAAATTAAAATCAATGACATAAAAACGGTCATATTTTTTACTACCTTTAAAGTTATATATTTTAATGCAGGTAACAACATAATCATTTCACAAGCCCATAGAGGTATGCCATATCGAAATCCGAGTCCTTTTGACCAGGTTATGTGCTTTTAAAGATGGAAAGAAGGCCCATTTCAGTAAACCTTCGCAAAATTAAAATCAATGACATAAAAACGGTCATATTTTTTACTACCTTTAAAGTTATATATCTTAATGCAGATAACAACATAATCATTCCACAAGCCTATAAAGGTATGCCATATCGAAATCCGAGTTCATTTGACCAAGCTATGGGCTTTTAAAGATGTAAAGAAGGCCCATTTCAGTAAACCTTCGCAAAATTAAAATCAATGACATAAAAACGGTCATATTTTTTACTACCTTTAAAGTTATATATTTTAATGCAGATAACAACATAATCATTCCACAAGCCCCTAAAGGTATGCCATATCGAAATCCGAGTTCATTCGACAACGTTATGGGCTTTTAAAGATGGAAGGAAGGCCAATTTCAGTTAACCTTCGCAAAATTAGAATCATACATAAAAACGGTCATATTTTTTACTACCTTTAAAGAAATATATTTTAATGCAGATAACAACATAATCATTCCACAAGCCCATAAAGGTATGCCATATCGACATCCGAGTTCATTTGACTAAGTTATGGGCTTTTAAAGATGGAAAGAAGGCCCATTTCAGTAAACCTTCGCAAAATTAAACTCAATGACCTAAAATCGGTCATATGTTTTACTACCTTTAAAGTTATATATTTTAATGCAGGTAACAACATAATCATTCCACAAGCCCATAGAGGTATGCCATATCGAAATACGAGTTCATTTGACCAAGTTATTGGCTTTTAAAGATGGAAATAAGGCCCATTTCAGTAAGCCTTCGCAAAATTAAAGTCAAAGACATAAAAACCGTCATATTTTTTACTACCTTTAAAGTTATATATTTTAATGCAGATAACAACATAATCATTCCACAAGCCTATAAAGGTATGCCATATCGAAATCCGAGTTCATTTGACCAAGTTATGGGCTTTTAAAGATGGAAAGAAGGCCCATTTCAGTAAACCTTCGCAAAATTAAAATCAATGACATAAAACGGTCATATTTTTTACTACCTTTAAAGTTTAATATTTTAATGCAGATAACAACAAAATCATTCCATAAGCCCCTAAAGGTATGCCATATCGAAATACGAGTTCATTTGACCAAGTTATGGGCTTTTAAAGATGGAAATAAGGCCCATTTCAGTAAGCCTTCGCAAAATTAAAATCAATGACATAAAAACGGTCATATTTTTTACTACCTTTAAAGTTATATATCTTTATGCAGATAACAACATAATCATTCCACAAGCCTATAAAGGTATGCCATATCGAAAGCCGAGTTCATTTGACCAAGTTATGGGCTTTAAAAGATGGAAAGAAGGCCCATTTCAGTAAACCTTCGCAAAATTAAAATCAATGACATAAAAACGGTAATATTTTTTACTACCTTTAAAGTTAAATATTTTAATGCAGATAACAACAAAATCATTCCATAAGCCCCTAAAGGTATGCCATATCGAAATACGAGTTCATTTGACCAAGTTATGGGCTTTTAAAGATGGAAATAGGGCCCATTTCAGTAAGCCTTCGCAAAATTAAAATCAATGACATAAAAACGGTCATATTTTTTACTACCTTTAAAGTTATATATTTTAATGCAGATAACAACATAATCATTCCACAAGCCCCTAAAGGTATGCCATATCGAAATCCGAGTTCATTCGACAACGTTATGGGCTTTTTAAGATGGAAGGAAGGCCAATTTCAGTTAACCTTCGCAAAATTAGAATCATACATAAAAACGGTCATATTTTTTACTACCTTTAAAGTTATATATTTTAATGCAGATAACAACATAATCATTCCACAAGCCCATAAAGGTATGCCATATCGAAATCCGAGTTCATTTGACTAAGTTATGGGGTTTTAAAGATGGAAAGAAGGCCCATTTCAGTAAACCTTCGCAAAATTAAACTCAATGACATAAAGTCGGTCATATGTTTTACTACCTTTAAAGTTATATATTTTAATGCCATATCGAAATCCGAGTCCTTTTGACCAGGTTATGGGCTTTTAAAGATGGAAAGAAGGCTCATTTCAGTAAACCTTTGCAAAATTTAAATCAGTGACTAAAAACGGTCATATTTTTTACAACCTTTAAAGTTATATATTTTAATGCACATAACAACATAATCATTCCACAAGCCAATAGAGGTATGCCATATCGAAAGCCGATTTCATTTGACCAAGCTATGGGCTTTTGAAGATGGAAAGAAGGCCCATTTCAGTAAACCTTCTCAAAATTAAAATTAATGACATAAAAACCGTCATATTTTTTACTACCTTTAAAGCTATATATTTTAATGCAGATAACGACATTATCATTCCACAAGCCTATAAGGGTATGCCATATCGAAATCCGAGTTCATTTGACAACGTTATGGGCTTTTAAAGATGGAAGGAAGGCCAATTTCAGTTAACCCTCGCAAAATTAAAAACAATGACATAAAAACGGTCATATTTTTTACTACCTTTAAAGATATATATTTTAATGCAGATAACAACATAATAATTCCACAAGCCCATAAAGGTATGCCATATCGAAATCCGAGTTCACTTGACTAAGTTATGGGCTTTTAAATATGTAAAGAAGGCCCATTTCAGTAAACCTTTGCAAAATTAAAATCAATGACATAAAAACGGTCATATTTTTTACTACCTTTAAAGTTTAATATTTTAATGCAGATATGAACATAATCATTCCACAAGCCTATAAAGGTATGCCATATCAAAATCCGAGTTCAGTTGACCAAGTTATGGGCTTTTAAAGATGGAAAGAAGGCCCATTTCAGTAAACCTTCGCAAAATTAAAATCAATGACATAAAAACGGTCATATTTTTGACTACCTTTAAAGTTATATATTTTAATGCACATAACAACATATTCATTCCACAAGCCCATAGAGGTATACCATATCGAAATCCGAGTCCTTTTCACCAGGTTATGGGCTTTAAAAGATGGAAAGAAGGCCCATTTCAGTAAACCTTCGCAAAATTAAAATCAATGACATAAAAACGGTCATATTTTTTACTACCTTTAAAGTTATATATTTTAATGCAGATAACAACATAATCATTCCACAAGCCCATAGAGGTATGCCATATCGAAATCAGAGTTCATTTAACCAAGTTATGGGCTTTTAAAGATGGAAAGAAGGCCCATTTCAGTAAACCTTCGCAAAATTAAAGTCAATGACATAAAACCGTCATATTTTTTACTACCTTTAAGGTTATATATTTTAATGCACATAACAACATATTCATTCCACAGCCAATAGTGGTATGCCATATCGAAATCCGAGTCCTTTTGACCAAGTTATGGACTTTTAAAGATGTAAAGAAGGCCCATTTCAGTAAACTTTCGCAAAATTAAAGTCAATGACATAAAAACCGTCATATTTTTTACTACCTCTAAAGTTAAATATTTTAATGCAGATAACAACAAAATCATTCCTCAAGCCCCTAAGGGTATGCCATATAGAAATCCGAGTTCATTTGACCAAGTTATTGGCTTTTAAAGATGGAAAGAAGGCCCATTTCAGTAAACCTTCGCAAAATTAAAATCAATGACACAAAACGGTCATATTTTTTACTACCTTTAAAGTTATATATTTTAATGCAGATAACAACATAATCATTCCACAAGCCCCTAAAGGTATGCCATATCGAAATCCGAGTTCATTCGACAACGTTATGGGCTTTTTAAGATGGAAGGAAGGCCAATTTCAGTTAACCTTCGCAAAATTAGAATCATACATAAAAACGGTCATATTTTTTACTACCTTTAAAGTTATATATTTTAATGCAGATAACAACATAATCATTCCACAAGCCTATAAAGGTATGCCATATCGAAATCCGAGTTCATTTGACCAAGTTATGGGCTTTAAAGATGAAAAGAAGGCCAATTTCAGTAAACCTTCTCAAAATTAAAATCAATGACATAAAACGGTCATATTTTTTACTACCTTTAAAGTTTAATATTTTAATGCAGATAACAACAAAATCATTCCATAAGCCCCTAAAGGTATGCCATATCGAAATACGAGTTCATTTGACCAAGTTATGGGCTTTTAAAGATGGAAATAAGGCCCATTTCAGTAAGCCTTCGCAAAATTAAAATCAATGACATAAAAACGGTCATATTTTTACTACCTTTAAAGTTATATATCTTTATGCAGATAACAACATAATCATTCCACAAGCCTATAAAGGTATGCCATATAGAAATCCGAGTTCATTTGACCACGTTATGGGCATTTAAAGATGGAAAGAAGGCCCATTTCAGTAAACCGTCGCAAAATTAAAATCAATGACATAAAACGGTCATATTTTTTACTACCTTTAAAGTTTAATATTTTAATGCAGATAACAACAAAATCATTCCATAAGCCCCTTAAGGTATGCCATATCGAAATACGAGTTCATTTGACCAGGCTATGGGCTTTTAAAGATGGAAATAAGGCCCATTTCAGTAAGCCTTCGCAAAATTAAAATCAATGACATAAAAACGGTCATATTTTTACTACCTTTAAAGTTATACATCTTTATGCAGATAACAACATAATCATTCCACAAGCCTAAAAAGGTATGCCATATCGAAAGCCGAGTTCATTTGACCAAGTTATGGGCTTTTAAAGATGTAAAGAAGGCCCATTTCAGTATACCTTCGCAAAATTAAAATCAATGACATAAAAACGGTCATATGTTTTACTACCTTTAAAGTTATATATTTTAATGCAGGTAACAACATAATCATTCCACAAGCCTATAAAGGTATGCCATATCGAAATCCGAGTTCATTTGACCAAGTTATGGGCTTTTAAAGATGGAAATAAGGCCCATTTCAGTAAGCCTTCGCAAAATTAAAGTCAAAGACATTAAAACCGTCATATTTTTTACTACCTTTAAAGTTATATATTTTAATGCAGATAACAACATAATCATTCCACAAGCCTATAAAGGTATGCCATATCGAAATCCGAGTTCATTTGACCAAGTTATGGGCTTTTAAAGATGGAAAGAAGGCCCATTTCAGTAAACCTTCGCAAAATTAAAATCAATGACATAAAACGGTCATATTTTTTACTACCTTTAAAGTTTAATATTTTAATGCAGATAACAACAAAATCATTCCATAAGCCCCTAAAGGTATGCCATATCGAAATACGAGTTCATTTGACCAAGTTATGGGCTTTTAAAGATGGAAATAAGGCCCATTTCAGTAAGCCTTCGCAAAATTAAAATCAATGACATAAAAACGGTCATATTTTTTACTACCTTTAAAGTTATATATCTTTATGCAGATAACAACATAATCATTCCACAAGCCTATAAAGGTATGCCATATCGAAAGCCGAGTTCATTTGACCAAGTTATGGGCTTTAAAAGATGGAAAGAAGGCCCATTTCAGTAAACCTTCGCAAAATTAAAATCAATGACATAAAAACGGTAATATTTTTTACTACCTTTAAAGTTAAATATTTTAATGCAGATAACAACAAAATCATTCCATAAGCCCCTAAAGGTATGCCATATCGAAATACGAGTTCATTTGACCAAGTTATGGGCTTTTAAAGATGGAAATAGGGCCCATTTCAGTAAGCCTTCGCAAAATTAAAATCAATGACATAAAAACGGTCATATTTTTTACTACCTTTAAAGTTATATATTTTAATGCAGATAACAACATAATCATTCCACAAGCCCCTAAAGGTATGCCATATCGAAATCCGAGTTCATTCGACAACGTTATGGGCTTTTTAAGATGGAAGGAAGGCCAATTTCAGTTAACCTTCGCAAAATTAGAATCATACATAAAAACGGTCATATTTTTTACTACCTTTAAAGTTATATATTTTAATGCAGATAACAACATAATCATTCCACAAGCCCATAAAGGTATGCCATATCGAAATCCGAGTTCATTTGACTAAATTATGGGGTTTTAAAGATGGAAAGAAGGCCCATTTCAGTAAACCTTCGCAAAATTAAACTCAATGACATAAAGTCGGTCATATGTTTTACTACCTTTAAAGTTATATATTTTAATGCCATATCGAAATCCGAGTCCTTTTGACCAGGTTATGGGCTTTTAAAGATGGAAAGAAGGCTCATTTCAGTAAACCTTTGCAAAATTTAAATCAGTGACTAAAAACGGTCATATTTTTTACAACCTTTAAAGTTATATATTTTAATGCACATAACAACATAATCATTCCACAAGCCAATAGAGGTATGCCATATCGAAAGCCGATTTCATTTGACCAAGCTATGGGCTTTTGAAGATGGAAAGAAGGCCCATTTCAGTAAACCTTCTCAAAATTAAAATTAATGACATAAAAACCGTCATATTTTTTACTACCTTTAAAGCTATATATTTTAATGCAGATAACGACATTATCATTCCACAAGCCTATAAGGGTATGCCATATCGAAATCCGAGTTCATTTGACAACGTTATGGGCTTTTAAAGATGGAAGGAAGGCCAATTTCAGTTAACCCTCGCAAAATTAAAAACAATGACATAAAAACGGTCATATTTTTTACTACCTTTAAAGATATATATTTTAATGCAGATAACAACATAATAATTCCACAAGCCCATAAAGGTATGCCATATCGAAATCCGAGTTCACTTGACTAAGTTATGGGCTTTTAAATATGTAAAGAAGGCCCATTTCAGTAAACCTTTGCAAAATTAAAATCAATGACATAAAAACGGTCATATTTTTTACTACCTTTAAAGTTTAATATTTTAATGCAGATATGAACATAATCATTCCACAAGCCTATAAAGGTATGCCATATCAAAATCCGAGTTCAGTTGACCAAGTTATGGGCTTTTAAAGATGGAAAGAAGGCCCATTTCAGTAAACCTTCGCAAAATTAAAATCAATGACATAAAAACGGTCATATTTTTGACTACCTTTAAAGTTATATATTTTAATGCACATAACAACATATTCATTCCACAAGCCCATAGAGGTATACCATATCGAAATCCGAGTCCTTTTGACCAGGTTATGGGCTTTTAAAGATGGAAAGAAGGCCCATTTCAGTAAACCTTCGCAAAATTAAAATCAATGACATAAAAACGGTCATATTTTTTACTACCTTTAAAGTTATATATTTTAATGCAGATAACAACATAATCATTCCACAAGCCCATAGAGGTATGCCATATCGAAATCAGAGTTCATTTAACCAAGTTATGGGCTTTTAAAGATGGAAAGAAGGCCCATTTCAGTAAACCTTCGCAAAATTAAAGTCAATGACATAAAACCGTCATATTTTTACTACCTTTAAAGTTATATATCTTTATGCAGATAACAACATAATCATTCCACAAGCCTATAAAGGTATGCCATATAGAAATCCGAGTTCATTTGACCACGTTATGGGCATTTAAAGATGGAAAGAAGGCCCATTTCAGTAAACCGTCGCAAAATTAAAATCAATGACATAAAACGGTCATATTTTTTACTACCTTTAAAGTTTAATATTTTAATGCAGATAACAACAAAATCATTCCATAAGCCCCTTAAGGTATGCCATATCGAAATACGAGTTCATTTGACCAGGCTATGGGCTTTTAAAGATGGAAATAAGGCCCATTTCAGTAAGCCTTCGCAAAATTAAAATCAATGACATAAAAACGGTCATATTTTTACTACCTTTAAAGTTATACATCTTTATGCAGATAACAACATAATCATTCCACAAGCCTATAAAGGTATGCCATATCGAAAGCCGAGTTCATTTGACCAAGTTATGGGCTTTTAAAGATGTAAAGAAGGCCCATTTCAGTATACCTTCGCAAAATTAAAATCAATGACATAAAAACGGTCATATGTTTTACTACCTTTAAAGTTATATATTTTAATGCAGGTAACAACATAATCATTCCACAAGCCCATAGAGGTATGCCATATCGAAATCCGAGTCCTTTTGACCAGATTATGGGCTTTTAAAGATGGAAAGAAGGCTCATTTCAGTAAACCTTTGCAAAATTGAAATCAGTGACTAAAAACGGTCATATTTTTTACTACCTTTAAAGCTATATATTTAAATGCACATAACAACATAATCATTCCACAAGCCAATAGAGGTATGCCATATCGAAATCCGAGTCCTTTTGACCAAGTTATGGACTTTTAAAGATGTAAAGAAGGCCCATTTCAGTAAACCTTCGCAAAATTAAAGTCAAAGACATAAAAACCGTCATATTTTTTACTACCTTTAAAGTTAAATATTTTAATGCAGATAACAACAAAATAGTTCCACAAGCCCCTAAAGGTATGCCATATCGAAATCCGAGTTCATTTGACCAAGTTATTGGCTTTTAAAGATGGGAAGAAGGCCCATTTCAGTAAACCTTCGCAAAATTAAAATCAATGACATTAAAACGGTCATATTTTTTACTACCTTTAAAGATATATATTTTAATGCAGATAACAACATAATCATTCCACAAGCCTATAAAGGTATGCCATATAGAAATCCGAGTTCATTTGACCACGTTATGGGCTTTTAAAGATGGAAAGAAGGCCCATTTCAGTAAACCTTCGCAAAATTAAAATCAATGACATAAAACGGTCATATTTTTTACTACCTTTAAAGTTTAATATTTTAATGCAGATAACAACAAAATCATTCCATAAGCCCCTAAAGGTATGCCATATCGAAATACGAGTTCATTTGACCAGGTTATGGGCTTTTAAAGATGGAAATAAGGCCCATTTCAGTAAGCCTTCGCAAAATTAAAATCAATGACATAAAAACGGTCATATTTTTACTACCTTTAAAGTTATATATCTTTATGCAGATAACAACATAATCATTCCACAAGCCTATAAAGGTATGCCATATCGAAAGCCGAGTTCATTTGACCAAGTTATGGGCTTTTAAAGATGTAAAGAAGGCCCATTTCAGTATACCTTCGCAAAATTAAAATCAATGACATAAAAACGGTCATATGTTTTACTACCTTTAAAGTTATATATTTTAATGCAGGTAACAACATAATCATTCCACAAGCCCATAGAGGTATGCCATATCGAAATCCGAGTCCTTTTGACCAGGTTATGGGCTTTTAAAGATGGAAAGAAGGCTCATTTCAGTAAACCTTTGCAAAATTAAAATCAATATCATAAAAACGGTCATATTTTTTACTACCTTTAAAGTTATATATTTAAATGCACATAACAACATAATCATTCCACAAGCCCCTAAAGGTATGCCACATAGAAATCCGAGTTTAATGGACAACGTTATGGGCTTTTAAAGATGGAAAGAAGGCCCATTTCAGTAAACCTTCGCAAAATTAAAATCAATGACATAAAAACGGTCATATTTTGTACTACCTTTAAAGTTATATATTTTAATGCAGATAACAACATAATCATTCCACAAGCCTATAAAGGTATGCCATATCGAAATCCGAGTTCATTTGACCAGGCTATGGGCTTTTAAAGATGGAAAGAAGGCCCATTTAAGTAAACCTTCGCAAAATTAAAATCAATGACATAAAAACGGTCATATTTTTTACTACCTTTAAAGTTATATATCTTAATGCAGATAACAACATAATCATTCCACAAGCCTATAAAGGTATGCCATATCGAAATCCGAGTTCATTTGACCAAGCTATGGGCTTTTAAAGATGTAAAGAAGGCCCATTTCAGTAAACCTTCGCAAAATTAAAATCAATGACATAAAAACGGTCATATTTTTTACTACCTTGAAAGTTATATATTTTAATGCAGATAACAACATAATCATTCCACAAGCCCATAGAGGTATGCCATATCGAAATCCGAGTCCTTTTGACCAGGTTATGGGCTTTTAAAGATGGAAAGAAGGCTCGTTTCAGTAAACCTTTGCAAAATTGAAATCAGTGACTAAAAACGGTCATATTTTTTACTACCTTTAAAGTTATATATTTAAATGCACATAACAACATAATCATTCCACAAGCCAATAGAGGTATGCCATATCGAAATCCGAGTCCTTTTGACCAAGTTATGGACTTTTAAAGATGTAAAGAAGGCCCATTTCAGTAAACCTTCGCAAAATTAAAGTCAAAGACATAAAAACCGTCATATTTTTTACTACCATTAAAGTTAAATATTTTAATGCAGATAACAACAAAATAGTTCCACAAGCCTCTAAAGGTATGCCATATCGAAATCCGAGTTCATTTGACCAAGTTATTGGCTTTTAAAGATGGGAAGAAGGCCCATTTCAGTAAACCTTCGCAAAATTAAAATCAATGACATTAAAACGGTCATATTTTTTACTACCTTTAAAGTTATATATTTTAATGCAGATAACAACATAATCATTCCACAAGCCCATAGAGGTATGCCATATCGAAATCCGAGTCCTTTTGACCAGGATATGGGCTTTTAAAGATGGAAATAAGGCCCATTTCAGTAAACCTTCGCAAAATTAAAATCAATGACATAAAAACGGTCATATTTTTTACTACCTTTAAAGTTTAATATTTTAATGCAGATAACAACAAAATCATTCCACAAGCCCCTAAAGGTATGCCACATAGAAATCCGAGTTTAATGGACAACGTTATGGGCTTTTAAAGATGGAAAGAAGGCCCATTTCAGTAAACCTTCGCAAAATTAAAATCAATGACATAAAAACGGTCATATTTTTTACTACCTTTAAAGTTATATATTTTAATGCAGATAACAACATAATCATTCCACAAGCCTATAAAGGTATGCCATATCGAAATCCAAGTTCATTTGACCAAGTTATGGGCTTTTAAAGATGGAAAGAAGGCCCATTTCAGTAAACCTTCGCAAAATTAAAATCAATGACATAAAAACGGTCATATTTTTTACTACCTTTAAAGTTAAATATTTTAATGCAGATAACAACAAAATCATTCCATAAGCCCCTAAAGGTATGCCATATCGAAATACGAGTTCATTTGACCAAGTTATGGGCTTTTAAAGATGGAAATAAGGCCCATTTCAGTAAGCCTTCGCAAAATTAAAATCAATGACATAAAAACGGTCATATTTTTTACTACCTTTAAAGTTATATATTTTAATGCAGATAACAACATAATCATTCCACAAGCCCCTAAAGGTATGCCATATCGAAATCCGAGTTCATTCGACAACGTTATGGGCTTTTAAAGATGGAAGGAAGGCCAATTTCAGTTAACCTTCGCAAAATTAGAATCATACATAAAAACGGTCATATTTTTTACTACCTTTAAAGTTATATATTTTAATGCAGATAACAACATAATCATTCCACAAGCCCATAAAGGTATGCCATATCGAAATCCGAGCTCATTTGACTAAGTTATGGGCTTTTAAAGATGGAAAGAAGGCCCATTTCAGTAAACCTTCGCAAAATTAAACTCAATGACATAAAATCGGTCATATGTTTTACTACCTTTAAAGTTATATATTTTATTGCAGGTAACAACATAATCATTCCACAAGCCCATAGAGGTATGCCATATCGAAATTCGAGTTTATTTGACCAAGTTATTTGCTTTTAAAGATGGAAAGAAGGCCCATCTCAGTAAACCTTCGCAAAATTAAAATCAATGACATAAAAACGGTCATATTTTTTACTACCTTTAAAGTTATATATTTTAATGCAGATAACAACATAATAATTCCACAAGCCTATAAAGGTATGCCATATCGAAATCCGAGTTCATTTGACCAAGTTATGGGCTTTTAAAGATGGAAAGAAGGCCCATTTCAGTAAACCTTCGCAAAATTAAAATCAATGACATAAAAACGGTCATATTTTTTACTACCTTTAAAGTTAAATATTTTAATGCAGATAACAACAAAATCATTCCATAAGCTCTAAAGGTATGCCATATCGAAATACGAGTTCATTTGACCAACTTATGGGCTTTTAAAGATGGAAATAAGGCCCATTTCAGTAAGCCTTCGCAAAATTAAAATCAATGACATAAAAACGGTCATATTTTTTACTACCTTTAAAGTTATATATTTTAATGCAGATAACAACATAATCATTCCACAAGCCCATAAAGGTATGCCATATCGAAATCCGAGCTCATTTGACTAAGTTATGGGCTTTTAAAGATGGAAAGAAGGCCCATTTCAGTAAACCTTCGCAAAATTAAACTCAATGACATAAAATCGGTCATATGTTTTACTACCTTTAAAGTTATATATTTTAATGCAGGTAACAACATAATCATTCCACAAGCCCATAGAGGTATGCCATATCGAAATTCGAGTTTATTTGAAGAAGTTATTTGCTTTTAAAGATGGAAAGAAGGCCCATCTCAGTAAACCTTCGCAAAATTAAAATCAATGACATAAAAACGGTCATATTTTTTACTACCTTTAAAGTTATATATTTTAAGGCAGATTACAACATAATCATTTCACAAGCCTATAAAGGTATGCCATATCGAAAGCAGAGTTCATTTGACCAAGTTATGGGCTTTTAAAGATGTAAAGAAGGCCCATTTCAGTAAACCTTCGCAAAATTAAAGTCAATAACATAAAAACGGTCATATTTTTTACTACCTTTAAAGTTAAATATTTTAATGCAGGTAACAACATAATCATTCCACAAGCCCATAGAGGTATGCCATATCGAAATCCGAGTCCTTTTGACCAGGTTATGGGCTTTTAAAGATGGAAAGAAGGCTCATTTCAGTAAACCTTTGCAAAATTTAAATCAGTGACTAAAAACGGTCATATTTTTTACTACCTTTAAAGTTATATATTTAAATGCACATAACAACATAATCATTCCACAAGCCAATAGAGGTATGCCATATCGAAATCCGAGTCCTTTTGACCAAGTTATGGACTTTTAAAGATGTAAAGAAGGCCCATTTCAGTAAACCTTCGCAAAATTAAAGTCAAAGACATAAAAACCGTCATATTTTTTACTACCTTTAAAGTTAAATATTTTAATGCAGATAACAACAAAATCATTCCATAAGCTCTAAAGGTATGCCATATCGAAATCCGAGTTCATTTGACCAAGTTATGGGCTTTTAAAGATGGAAAGAAGGCCCATTTCAGTAAACCTTCGCAAAATTAAAATCAATGACATAAAAACGGTCATATTTTTTACTACCTTTAAAGTTAAATATTTTAATGCAGATAACAACAAAATCATTCCATAAGCTCTAAAGGTATGCCATATCGAAATACGAGTTCATTTGACCAAGTTATGGGCTTTTAAAGATGGAAAGAAGGCCCATTTCAGTAAACCTTCGCAAAATTAAACTCAATGACATAAAATCGGTCATATGTTTTACTACCTTTAAAGTTATATATTTTAATGCAGGTAACAACATAATCATTCCACAAGCCCATAGAGGTATGCCATATCGAAATTCGAGTTTATTTGAAGAAGTTATTTGCTTTTAAAGATGGAAAGAAGGCCCATCTCAGTAAACCTTCGCAAAATTAAAATCAATGACATAAAAACGGTCATATTTTTTACTACCTTTAAAGTTATATATTTTAAGGCAGATTACAACATAATCATTTCACAAGCCTATAAAGGTATGCCATATCGAAAGCAGAGTTCATTTGACCAAGTTATGGGCTTTTAAAGATGTAAAGAAGGCCCATTTCAGTAAACCTTCGCAAAATTAAAGTCAATAACATAAAAACGGTCATATTTTTTACTACCTTTAAAGTTAAATATTTTAATGCAGGTAACAACATAATCATTCCACAAGCCCATAGAGGTATGCCATATCGAAATCCGAGTCCTTTTGACCAGGTTATGGGCTTTTAAAGATGGAAAGAAGGCTCATTTCAGTAAACCTTTGCAAAATTTAAATCAGTGACTAAAAACGGTCATATTTTTTACTACCTTTAAAGTTATATATTTAAATGCACATAACAACATAATCATTCCACAAGCCAATAGAGGTATGCCATATCGAAATCCGAGTCCTTTTGACCAAGTTATGGACTTTTAAAGATGTAAAGAAGGCCCATTTCAGTAAACCTTCGCAAAATTAAAGTCAAAGACATAAAAACCGTCATATTTTTTACTACCATTAAAGTTAAATATTTTAATGCAGATAACAACAAAATAGTTCCACAAGCCTCTAAAGGTATGCCATATCGAAATCCGAGTTCATTTGACCAAGTTATTGGCTTTTAAAGATGGGAAGAAGGCCCATTTCAGTAAACCTTCGCAAAATTAAAATCAATGACATTAAAACGGTCATATTTTTTACTACCTTTAAAGTTATATATTTTAATGCAGATAACAACATAATCATTCCACAAGCCCATAGAGGTATGCCATATCGAAATCCGAGTCCTTTTGACCAGGATATGGGCTTTTAAAGATGGAAATAAGGCCCATTTCAGTAAACCTTCGCAAAATTAAAATCAATGACATAAAAACGGTCATATTTTTTACTACCTTTAAAGTTTAATATTTTAATGCAGATAACAACAAAATCATTCCACAAGCCCCTAAAGGTATGCCACATAGAAATCCGAGTTTAATGGACAACGTTATGGGCTTTTAAAGATGGAAAGAAGGCCCATTTCAGTAAACCTTCGCAAAATTAAAATCAATGACATAAAAACGGTCATATTTTTTACTACCTTTAAAGTTATATATTTTAATGCAGATAACAACATAATCATTCCACAAGCCTATAAAGGTATGCCATATCGAAATCCAAGTTCATTTGACCAAGTTATGGGCTTTTAAAGATGGAAAGAAGGCCCATTTCAGTAAACCTTCGCAAAATTAAAATCAATGACATAAAAACGGTCATATTTTTTACTACCTTTAAAGTTAAATATTTTAATGCAGATAACAACAAAATCATTCCATAAGCCCCTAAAGGTATGCCATATCGAAATACGAGTTCATTTGATCAAGTTATGGGCTTTTAAAGATGGAAATAAGGCCCATTTCAGTAAGCCTTCGCAAAATTAAAATCAATGACATAAAAACGGTCATATTTTTTACTACCTTTAAAGTTATATATTTTAATGCAGATAACAACATAATCATTCCACAAGCCCCTAAAGGTATGCCATATCGAAATCCGAGTTCATTCGACAACGTTATGGGCTTTTAAAGATGGAAGGAAGGCCAATTTCAGTTAACCTTCGCAAAATTAGAATCATACATAAAAACGGTCATATTTTTTACTACCTTTAAAGTTATATATTTTAATGCAGATAACAACATAATCATTCCACAAGCCCATAAAGGTATGCCATATCGAAATCCGAGCTCATTTGACTAAGTTATGGGCTTTTAAAGATGGAAAGAAGGCCCATTTCAGTAAACCTTCGCAAAATTAAACTCAATGACATAAAATCGGTCATATGTTTTACTACCTTTAAAGTTATATATTTTAATGCAGGTAACAACATAATCATTCCACAAGCCCACAGAGGTATGCCATATCGAAATTCGAGTTTATTTGACCAAGTTATTTGCTTTTAAAGATGGAAAGAAGGCCCATCTCAGTAAACCTTCGCAAAATTAAAATCAATGACATAAAAACGGTCATATTTTTTACTACCTTTAAAGTTATATATTTTAATGCAGATAACAACATAATAATTCCACAAGCCTATAAAGGTATGCCATATTGAAATCCGAGTTCATTTGACCAAGTTATGGGCTTTTAAAGATGGAAAGAAGGCCCATTTCAGTAAACCTTCGCAAAATTAAAATCAATGACATAAAAACGGTCATATTTTTTACTACCTTTAAAGTTAAATATTTTAATGCAGATAACAACAAAATCATTCCATAAGCCCCTAAAGGTATGCCATATCGAAATACGAGTTCATTTGACCAAGTTATGGGCTTTTAAAGATGGAAATAAGGCCCATTTCAGTAAGCCTTCGCAAAATTAAAATCAATGACATAAAAACGGTCATATTTTTTACTACCTTTAAAGTTATATATTTTAATGCAGATAACAACATAATCATTCCACAAGCCCATAAAGGTATGCCATATCGAAATCCGAGCTCATTTGACTAAGTTATGGGCTTTTAAAGATGGAAAGAAGGCCCATTTCAGTAAACCTTCGCAAAATTAAACTCAATGACATAAAATCGGTCATATGTTTTACTACCTTTAAAGTTATATATTTTAATGCAGGTAACAACATAATCATTCCACAAGCCCATAGAGGTATGCCATATCGAAATTCGAGTTTATTTGAAGAAGTTATTTGCTTTTAAAGATGGAAAGAAGGCCCATCTCAGTAAACCTTCGCAAAATTAAAATCAATGACATAAAAACGGTCATATTTTTTACTACCTTTAAAGTTATATATTTTAAGGCAGATAACAACATAATCATTTCACAAGCCTATAAAGGTATGCCATATCGAAAGCAGAGTTCATTTGACCAAGTTATGGGCTTTTAAAGATGTAAAGAAGGCCCATTTCAGTAAACCTTCGCAAAATTAAAGTCAATAACATAAAAACGGTCATATTTTTTACTACCTTTAAAGTTAAATATTTTAATGCAGGTAACAACATAATCATTCCACAAGCCCATAGAGGTATGCCATATCGAAATCCGAGTCCTTTTGACCAGGTTATGGGCTTTTAAAGATGGAAAGAAGGCTCATTTCAGTAAACCTTTGCAAAATTTAAATCAGTGACTAAAAACGGTCATATTTTTTACTACCTTTAAAGTTATATATTTAAATGCACATAACAACATAATCATTCCACAAGCCAATAGAGGTATGCCATATCGAAATCCGAGTCCTTTTGACCAAGTTATGGACTTTTAAAGATGTAAAGAAGGCCCATTTCAGTAAACCTTCGCAAAATTAAAGTCAAAGACATAAAAACCGTCATATTTTGTACTACCTTTAAAGTTAAATATTTTAATGCAGATAACAACAAAATAGTTCCACAAGCCCCTAAAGGTATGCCATATCGAAATCCGAGTTCATTTGACCAAGTTATTGGCTTTTAAAGATGGGAAGAAGGCCCATTTCAGTAAACCTTCGCAAAATTAAAATCAATGACATAAAAACGGTCATATTTTTTACTACCTTTAAAGTTATATATTTTAATGCAGATAACAACATAATCATTCCACAAGCCTATAAAGGTATGCCATATCGAAATCCGAGTTCATTTGACCAAGTTATGGGCTTTTAAAGATGGAAAGAAGGCCCATTTCAGTGAACCTTCGCAAAATTAAAATCAATGACATAAAAACGGTCATATTTTTTACTACCTTTAAAGTTTAATATTTTAATGCAGATAACAACAAAATCATTCCATAAGCCCCTAAAGGTATGCTATATCGAAATCCGAGTTCATTCGACAACGTTATGGGCTTTTAAAGATGGAAGGAAGGCCAATTTCAGTTAACCTTCGCAAAATTAGAATCATACATAAAATCGGTCATATTTTTTACTACCTTTAAAGTTATATATTTTAATGCAGATAACAACATAATCATTCCACAAGCCCATAAAGGTATGCCAAATCGAAATCCGAGTTCGTTTGACTAAGTTATGGGCTTTTAAAGAAGGAAAGAAGGTCCATTTCAGTAAAACTTCGCAAAATTAATCTCAATGACATAAAATCGGTCATATGTTTTACTACCTTTAAAGTTATAAATTTTAATGCAGGTAACAACATAATCATTCCACAAGCCCATAGAGGTATGCCATATCGAAAGCCGAGTTCATTTGACCAAGTTATGGGCTTTTAAAGATGTAAAGAAGGCCCATTTCAGTAAACCTTCGCAAAATTAAAATCAATGACATAAAAACGGTCATATTTTTTACTACCTTTAAAGTTATATATTTTAATGCAGATAACAACATAATCATTCCACAAGCCTATAAAGGTATGCCATATCGAAATCCGAGTTCATTTGACCAAGTTATGGGTTTTTAAAGATGGAAAGAAGGCCCATTTCAGTGAACCTTCGCAAAATTAAAATCAATGACATAAAAACGGTCATATTTTTTACTACCTTTAAAGTTTAATATTTTAATGCAGATAACAACAAAATCATTCCGTAAGCCCGTAAAGGTATGCCATATCGAAATACGAGTTCATTTGACCAAGTTATGGGCTTTTAAAGATGGAAATAAGGCCCATTTCAGTAAGCCTTCGCAAAACTAAAATTAATGACATAAAAACGGTCATATTTTTTACTACCTTTAAAGTAATATATTTTAATGCAGATAACAACATAATCATTCCACAAGCCCCTAAAGGTATGCTATATCGAAATCCGAGTTCATTCGACAACGTTATGGGCTTTTAAAGATGGAAGGAAGGCCAATTTCAGTTAACCTTCGCAAAATTAGAATCATACATAAAAACGGTCATATTTTTTACTACCTTTAAAGTTATATATTTTAATGCAGATAACAACATAATCATTCCACAAGCCCATAAAGGTATGCCAAATCGAAATCCGAGTTCGTTTGACTAAGTTATGGGCTTTTAAAGAAGGAAAGAAGTCCCATTTCAGTAAAACTTCGCAAAATTAAAGTCAATAACATAAAAACGGTCATATTTTTTACTACCTTTAAAGTTATATATTTTAAGGCAGATAACAACATAATCATTTCACAAGCCTATAAAGGTATGCCATATCGAAAGCAGAGTTCATTTGACCAAGTTATGGGCTTTTAAAGATGTAAAGAAGGCCCATTTCAGTAAACCTTCGCAAAATTAAAGTCAATAACATAAAAACGGTCATATTTTTTACTACCTTTAAAGTTAAATATTTTAATGCAGGTAACAACATAATCATTCCACAAGCCCATAGAGGTATGCCATATCGAAATCCGAGTCCTTTTGACCAGGTTATGGGCTTTTAAAGATGGAAAGAAGGCTCATTTCAGTAAACCTTTGCAAAATTTAAATCAGTGACTAAAAACGGTCATATTTTTTACTACCTTTAAAGTTATATATTTAAATGCACATAACAACATAATCATTCCACAAGCCAATAGAGGTATGCCATATCGAAATCCGAGTCCTTTTGACCAAGTTATGGACTTTTAAAGATGTAAAGAAGGCCCATTTCAGTAAACCTTCGCAAAATTAAAGTCAAAGACATAAAAACCGTCATATTTTGTACTACCTTTAAAGTTAAATATTTTAATGCAGATAAGAACAAAATAGTTCCACAAGCCCCTAAAGGTATGCCATATCGAAATCCGAGTTCATTTGACCAAGTTATTGGCTTTTAAAGATGGGAAGAAGGCCCATTTCAGTAAACCTTCGCAAAATTAAAATCAATGACATAAAAACGGTCATATTTTTTACTACCTTTAAAGTTATATATTTTAATGCAGATAACAACATAATCATTCCACAAGCCTATAAAGGTATGCCATATCGAAATCCGAGTTCATTTGACCAAGTTATGGGCTTTTAAAGATGGAAAGAAGGCCATTTCAGTGAACCTTCGCAAAATTAAAATCAATGACATAAAAACGGTCATATTTTTTACTACCTTTAAAGTTTAATATTTTAATGCAGATAACAACAAAATCATTCCATAAGCCCGTAAAGGTATGCCATATCGAAATACGAGTTCATTTGACCAAGTTATGGGCTTTTAAAGATGGAAATAAGGCCCATTTCAGTAAGCCTTCGCAAAACTAAAATTAATGACATAAAAACGGTCATATTTTTTACTACCTTTAAAGTAATATATTTTAATGCAGATAACAACATAATCATTCCACAAGCCCCTAAAGGTATGCTATATCGAAATCCGAGTTCATTCGACAACGTTATGGGCTTTTAAAGATGGAAGGAAGGCCAATTTCAGTTAACCTTCGCAAAATTAGAATCATACATAAAAACGGTCATATTTTTTACTACCTTTAAAGTTATATATTTTAATGCAGATAACAACATAATCATTCCACAAGCCCATAAAGGTATGCCAAATCGAAATCCGAGTTCGTTTGACTAAGTTATGGGCTTTTAAAGAAGGAAAGAAGGCCCATTTCAGTAAAACTTCGCAAAATTAATCTCAATGACATAAAATCGGTCATATGTTTTACTACCTTTAAAGTTATAAATTTTAATGCAGGTAACAACATAATCATTCCACAAGCCCATAGAGGTATGCCATATCGAAAGCCGAGTTCATTTGACCAAGTTATGGGCTTTTAAAGATGTAAAGAAGGCCCATTTCAGTAAACCTTCGCAAAATTAAAATCAATGACATAAAAACGGTCATATTTTTTACTACCTTTAAAGTTATATATTTTAATGCAGATAACAACATAATCATTCCACAAGCCTATAAAGGTATGCCATATCGAAATCCGAGTTCATTTGACCAAGTTATGGGCTTTTAAAGATGGAAAGAAGGCCCATTTCAGTGAACCTTCGCAAAATTAAAATCAATGACATAAAAACGGTCATATTTTTTACTACCTTTAAAGTTTAATATTTTAATGCAGATAACAACAAAATCATTCCATAAGCCCGTAAAGGTATGCCATATCGAAATACGAGTTCATTTGACCAAGTTATGGGCTTTTAAAGATGGAAATAAGGCCCATTTCAGTAAGCCTTCGCAAAACTAAAATTAATGACATAAAAACGGTCATATTTTTTACTACCTTTAAAGTAATATATTTTAATGCAGATAACAACATAATCATTCCACAAGCCCCTAAAGGTATGCTATATCGAAATCCGAGTTCATTCGACAACGTTATGGGCTTTTAAAGATGGAAGGAAGGCCAATTTCAGTTAACCTTCGCAAAATTAGAATCATACATAAAAACGGTCATATTTTTTACTACCTTTAAAGTTATATATTTTAATGCAGATAACAACATAATCATTCCACAAGCCCATAAAGGTATGCCAAATCGAAATCCGAGTTCGTTTGACTAAGTTATGGGCTTTTAAAGAAGGAAAGAAGGCCCATTTCAGTAAAACTTCGCAAAATTAATCTCAATGACATAAAATCGGTCATATGTTTTACTACCTTTAAAGTTATAAATTTTAATGCAGGTAACAACATAATCATTCCACAAGCCCATAGAGGTATGCCATATCGAAAGCCGAGTTCATTTGACCAAGTTATGGGCTTTTAAAGATGTAAAGAAGGCCCATTTCAGTAAACCTTCGCAAAATTATAGTCATTGACATAAAAACGGTCATATTTTTTACTACCTTTAAAGTTATATATCTTAATGCAGGTAACAACATAATCATTCCACTAGCCCATAGAGGTATGCCATATCGAAATCCGAGTCCTTTTGACCAGGTTATGGGCTTTTAAAGATGGAAAGAAGGCTCATTTCAGTAGACCTTTGCAAAATTTAAATCAGTGACTAAAAACGGTCATATTTTTTACAACCTTTAAAGTTATATATTTTAATGCAGATAACAACATAATCATTCCACAAGCCAATAGAGGTATGCCATATCGAAAGCCGAGTTCATTTGACCAAGTTATGGGCTTTTGAAGATGGAAAGAAGGCCCATTTCAGTAAACCTTCTCAAAATTAAAATCAATGACATAAAAACCGTCATATTTTTTACTACCTTTAAAGCTATATATTTTAATGCAGATAACGACATTATCATTCCACAAGCCTATAGGGGTATGCCATATCGAAATCCGAAATCATTTGACAACGATATGGGCTTTTAAAGATGGAAGGAAGGCCAATTTCAGTTAACCCTCGCAAAATTAAAATCAATGACATAAAAACGGTCATATTTTTTACTACCTTTAAAGTTTAATATTTTAATGCAGATATGAACATAATCATTCCACAAGCCTATAAAGGTATGCCATATCAAAATCCGAGTTCAGTTGACCAAGTTATGGGCTTTTCAAGATGTAAAGAAGGCCCATTTCAGTAAACCTTCGCAAAATTAAAATCAATGACATAAATACGGTCATATTTTTTACTACCTTTAAAGTTATATATTTTAATGCACATAACAACATATTCATTCCACAGCAAAGAGTGGTATGTCATATCGAAATCCGAGTCCTTTTGACCAGGTTATGGGCTTTTAAAGATGGAAAGAAGGCCCATTTCAGTAAACCTTCGCAAAATTAAAATCAATGACATAAAAACGGTCATATTTTTTACTACCTTTAAAGTTATATATTTTAATGCAGATAACAACATAATCATTCCACAAGCCTATAAAGGTATGCCATACCGAAATCCGAGTTCATTTGACCAAGTTATGGGCTTTTAAAGATGGAAAGAAGGCCCATTTCAGTAAACCTTCGCAAAATTAAAATCAATGACATAAAAACGGTCATATTTTTTACTACCTTTAAAGTTTAATATTTTAATGCAGATAACAACAAAATCATTCCATAAGCCCCTAAGGGTATGCCGTACAGAAATCCGAGTTCATTTGACCAAGTTATTGGCTTTTAAAGATGGAAAGAAGGCCCATTTCAGTAAACCTTCGCAAAATTAAAGTCAATGACATAAAAACCGTCATATTTTTTACTACCTCTAAAGTTTAATATTTTAATGCACATAACAACATATTCATTCCACAGCCAATAGTGGTATGCCATATCGAAATTAAAGTCAATGACATAAAAAAAATGACATAAAAACCGTCATATTTTTTACTACCTCTAAAGTTAAATATTTTAATGCAGATAACAACAAAATCATTCCTCAAGCCCCTAAGGGTATGCCATATAGAAATCCGAGTTCATTTGACCAAGTTATTGGCTTTTAAAGATGGAAAGAAGGCCCATTTCAGTAAACCTTCGCAAAATTAAAATCAATGACATAAAAACGGTCATATTTTCTACTACCTTTAAAGTTATATATTTTAATGCAGATATGAACATAATCATTCCACAGGCCTATAAAGGTATGCCATATCGAAATCCGAGTTCATTTGACCAAGTTATGGGCTTTTAAAGATGTAAAGAAGGCCCATTTCAGTAAACCTTCGCAAAATTAAAATCAATGACATAAAAACGGTAATATATTTTACTACCTTTAAAGTTATATATTTTAATGCAGATAACAACATAATCATTCCACAAGCCCGTAGAAGTATGCCATATCGAAATCCGAGTCCTTTTGACCAGGTTATGGGCTTTCAAAGATGGAAAGAAGGCCCATTTCAGTAAACCTTCGCAAAATTAAAGTCAATGACATAAAAACCGTCATATTTTTGACTACCTTTAAAGTTAAATATTTTAATGCAGATAACAACAAAATAATTCCACAAGCCCCTAAATGTATGGCATATCGAAATCCGAGTTCATTTGACCAAGTTATTGGCTTTTAAAGATGGAAAGAAGGCCCATTTCAGTAAACCTTCGCAAAATTAAAATCAATGACATAAAAACGGTCATATTTTCTACTACCTTTAAAGTTATATATTTTAATGCAGATATGAACATAATCATTCCACAGGCCTATAAAGGTATACCATACCAGAAGCCCATAGAGGTATGCCATATCAAAATCCGAGTTCATTTGACGAAGTTATGGGCTTTTAAAGATGGAAATAAGGCCCATTTCAGTAAGCCTTCGCAAAATTAAAATCAATGACATAAAAACGGTCATATTTTTTACTACCTTGAAAGTTATATATTTTAATGCAGATAACAACATAATCATTCCACAAGCCCATAAAGGTATGCCATATCGAAATCCGAGTTCATTCGACAACATTATGGGCTTTTAAAGATGGAAGGAAGGCCAATTTCAGTTAACCTTTGCAAAATTAGAATCAACATAAAAACGGTCATATTTTCTACTACCTTTAAAGTTATATATTTTAATGCAGATATGAACATAATCATTCCACAAGCCCCTAAAGGTATGCCATATCGAAATCCGAGTTCATTTGACCAAGTTATTGGCTTTTAAAGATGGAAAGAAGGCCCATTTCAGTAAACCTTCGCAAAATTTTAATCAATGACATAAAAACGGTCATATTTTTTACTACCTTTAAAGGTATATATTTTAATGCAGATTACAACATAATCATTCCACAAGCCTAAAAAGGTATGCCATATCGAAATCCCAGTTCATTTGACCAAGTTATGGGCTTTTAAAGATGGAAAGAAGCCCCATTTCAGTAAACCTTCGCAAAATTAAAATCAATGACATAAAAACGGTCATATTTTCTACTACCTTTAAAGTTATATATTTTAATGCAGATATGAACATAATCATTCCACAGGCCTATAAAGGTATACCATACCAGAAGCCCATAGAGGTATGCCATATCAAAATCCGAGTTCATTTGACCAAGTTATGGGCTTTTAAAGATGGAAATAAGGCCCATTTCAGTAAGCCTTCGCAAAATTAAAATCAATGACATAAAAACGGTCATATTTTTTACTACCTTGAAAGTTATATATTTTAATGCAGATAACAACATAATCATTCCACAAGCCTATAAAGGTATGCCATATCGAAATCCGAGTTCATTCGACAACATTATGGGCTTTTAAAGATGGAAGGAAGGCCAATTTCAGTTAACCTTCGCAAAATTAGAATCAACATAAAAACGGTCATATACTACCTTTAAAGTTATATATTTTAATGCAGATATGAACATAATCATTCCACAAGCCCCTAAAGGTATGCCATATCGAAATCCGAGTTCATTTGACCAAGTTATTGGCTTTTAAAGATGGAAAGAAGGCCCATTTCAGTAAACCTTCGCAAAATTTTAATCAATGACATAAAAACGGTCATATTTTTTACTACCTTTAAAGTTATATATTTTAATGCAGATTACAACATAATCATTCCACAAGCCTAAAAAGGTATGCCATATCGAAATCCCAGTTCATTTGACCAAGTTATGGGCTTTTAAAGATGTAAAGAAGGCCCATTTCAGTAGACCTTCGCAAAATTAAAGTCAATGACATAAAAGCCGTCATATTTTTGGTTACCTTCAAAGTTAAATAATTTAATGCAGATAACAACAAAATAATTCCACAAGCCCCTAAATGTATGGCATATCGAAATCCGAGTTCATTTGACCAAGTTATTGGCTTTTAAAGATGGAAAGAAGGCCCATTTCAGTAAACCTTCGCAAAATTAAAATCAATGACATAAAAACGGTCACATTTTTGACTACCTTTAAAGTTATATATTTTAGTGCAGGTAACAACATAATCATTCCACAAGCCAATAGAGGTATGCCATATCGACATCCGAGTCCTTTTGACCAAGTTATGGACTTTTAAAGATGTAAAGAAGGCCCATTTCAGTAAACCTTCGCAAAATTAAAATCAATGACATAAAAACGGTCATATATTTTACAACCTTTAAAGTTATATATTTTAATGCAGATAACAACATAATCATTCCACAAGCCCATAGAAGTATGCCATATCGAAATCCGAGTCCTTTTGACCAGGTTATGGGCTTTTAAAGATGGAAAGAAGGCCCATTTCAGTAAACCTTTGCAAAATTAAAATCAATGACATAAAAACGGTCATATTTTTTACTACCTTTAATGTTATATATTTTAATGCACAGAACAACATAATCATTCCACAAGCCAATAGAGGTATGCCATATCGAAATCCGAGTTCATTTGACAACGTTATGGGCTTTTAAAGATGGAAGGAAGGCCAATTTCGCAAAATTAAAATCAATGACTTAAAAACGGTCATATTTTTTACTACCTTTAAAGTTAATTATTTTAATGCAGATAACAACATAATCATTCCACAAGCCAATAGAGGTATACCATATCGACATCCGAGTCCTTTTGACCAAGTTATGGACTTTTAAAGATGTAAAGAAGGCCCATTTCAGTAAACCTTCGCAAAATTAAAATCAATGACATAAAAACGGTCATATTTTCTACTACCTTTAAAGTTATATATTTTAATGCAGATATGAACATAATCATTCCACAGGCCTATAAAGGTATACCATACCAGAAGCCCATAGAGGTATGCCATATCAAAATCCGAGTTCATTTGACCAAGTTATGGGCTTTTAAAGATGGAAATAAGGCCCATTTCAGTAAGCCTTCGCAAAATTAAAATCAATGACATAAAAACGGTCATATTTTTTACTACCTTGAAAGTTATATATTTTAATGCAGATAACAACATAATCATTCCACAAGCCTATAAAGGTATGCCATATCGAAATCCGAGTTCATTCGACAACATTATGGGCTTTTAAAGATGGAAGGAAGGCCAATTTCAGTTAACCTTCGCAAAATTAGAATCAACATAAAAACGGTCATATACTACCTTTAAAGTTATATATTTTAATGCAGATATGAACATAATCATTCCACAAGCCCATAGAGGTATGCCATATCGAAATCCGAGTTCATTTAACCAAGTTATGGGCTTTTAAAGATGGAAAGAAGGCCCATTTCAGTAAACCTTCGCAAAATTAAAGTCAATGACATAAAACCGTCATATTTTTTACTACCTTTAAGGTTATATATTTTAATGCACATAACAACATATTCATTTCACAGCCAATAGTGGTATGCCATATCGACATCCGAGTCCTTTTGACCAAGTTATGGACTTTTAAAGATGTAAAGAAGGCCCCTTTCAGTAAACTTTCGCAAAATTAAAGTCAATGACATAAAAACCGTCATATTTTTTACTACCTCTAAAGTTAAATATTTTAATGCAGATAACAACAAAATCATTCCTCAAGCCCCTAAGGGTATGCCATATAGAAATCCGAGTTCATTTGACCAAGTTATTGGCTTTTAAAGATGGAAAGAAGGCCCATTTCAGTAAACCTTCGCAAAATTAAAATCAATGGCATAAAAACGGTTATATTTTTTACTACCTTTAAGGTTATATATTTTAAAGCAGATAACAACATAATCATTCCACAAGCCTATAAAGGTATGCCATATCGAAATCCGAGTTCATTTGACCAAGTTATGGGCTTTTAAAGATGGAAAGAAGGCCCATTTCAGTAAACCTTCGCAAAATTAGAATCAACATAAAAACGGTCATATTTTCTACTACCTTTAAAGTTATATATTTTAATGCAGATATGAACATAATCATTCCACAAGCCCCTAAAGGTATGCCATATCGAAATCCGAGTTCATTTGACCAAGTTATTGGCTTTTAAAGATGGAAAGAAGGCCCATTTCAGTAAACCTTCGCAAAATTTTAATCAATGACATAAAAACGGTCATATTTTTTATTACCTTTAAAGGTATATATTTTAATGCAGATTACAACATAATCATTCCACAAGCCTAAAAAGGTATGCCATATCGAAATCCCAGTTCATTTGACCAAGTTATGGGCTTTTAAAGATGTAAAGAAGGCCCATTTCAGTAGACCTTCGCAAAATTAAAGTCAATGACATAAAAGCCGTCATATTTTTGGTTACCTTTAAAGTTAAATAATTTAATGCAGATAACAACAAAATAATTCCACAAGCCCCTAAATGTATGGCATATCGAAATCCGAGTTCATTTGACCAAGTTATTGGCTTTTAAAGATGGAAAGAAGGCCCATTTCAGTAAACCTTCGCAAAATTAAAATCAATGACATAAAAACGGTCATATTTTTGACTACCTTTAAAGTTATATATTTTAGTGCAGGTAACAACATAATCATTCCACAAGCCAATAGAGGTATGCCATATCGACATCCGAGTCCTTTTGACCAAGTTATGGACTTTTAAAGATGTAAAGAAGGCCCATTTCAGTAAACCTTCGCAAAATTAAAATCAATGACATAAAAACGGTCATATATTTTACAACCTTTAAAGTTATATATTTTAATGCAGATAACAACATAATCATTCCACAAGCCCATAAAAGTATGCCATATCGAAATCCGAGTCCTTTTGACCAGGTTATGGGCTTTTAAAGATGGAAAGAAGGCCCATTTCAGTAAACCTTTGCAAAATTAAAATCAATGACATAAAAACGGTCATATTTTTTACTACCTTTAATGTTATATATTTTAATGCACAGAACAACATAATCATTCCACAAGCCAATAGAGGTATGCCATATCGAAATCCGAGTTCATTTGACAACGTTATGGGCTTTTAAAGATGGAAGGAAGGCCAATTTCGCAAAATTAAAATCAATGACTTAAAAACGGTCATATTTTTTACTACCTTTAAAGTTAATTATTTTAATGCAGATAACAACATAATCATTCCACAAGCCAATAGAGGTATACCATATCGAAATCCGAGTCCTTTTGACCAGGTTATGGGCTTTTAAAGATGGAAAGAAGGCCCATTTCAGTAAACCTTCGCAAAATTAAAATCAATGACATAAAAACGGTCATATTTTTTACTTCCTTTAAAGTTATATATTTTAATGCAGATAACAACATAATCATTCCACAAGCCCATAGAGGTATGCCATATCGAAATCCGAGTTCATTTAACCAAGTTATGGGCTTTTAAAGATGGAAAGAAGGCCCATTTCAGTAAACCTTCGCAAAATTAAAGTCAATGACATAAAACCGTCATATTTTTTACTACCTTTAAGGTTATATATTTTAATGCACATAACAACATATTCATTTCACAGCCAATAGTGGTATGCCATATCGACATCCGAGTCCTTTTGACCAAGTTATGGACTTTTAAAGATGTAAAGAAGGCCCATTTCAGTAAACTTTCGCAAAATTAAAGTCAATGACATAAAAACCGTCATATTTTTTACTACCTCTAAAGTTAAATATTTTAATGCAGATAACAACAAAATCATTCCTCAAGCCCCTAAGGGTATGCCATATAGAAATCCGAGTTCATTTGACCAAGTTATTGGCTTTTAAAGATGGAAAGAAGGCCCATTTCAGTAAACCTTCGCAAAATTAAAATCAATGGCATAAAAACGGTTATATTTTTTACTACCTTTAAAGTTATATATTTTAATGCAGATAACAACATAATCATTCCACAAGCCTATAAAGGTATGCCATATCGAAATCCGAGTTCATTTGACCAAGTTATGGGCTTTTAAAGATGGAAAGAAGGCCCATTTCAGTAAACCTTCGCAAAATTAAAATCAATGACATAAAACGGTCATATTTTTTACTACCTTTAAAGTTTAATATTTTAATGCAGATAACAACAAAATCATTCCATAAGCCCCTAAAGGTATGCCATATCGAAATACGAGTTCATTTGACCAAGTTATGGGCTTTTAAAGATGGAAATAAGGCCCATTTCAGTAAGCCTTCGCAAAATTAAAATCAATGACATAAAAACGGTCATATTTTTTACTACCTTTAAAGTTATATATCTTTATGCAGATAACAACATAATCATTCCACAAGCCTATAAAGTTATGCCATATCGAAAGCCGAGTTCATTTGACCAAGTTATGGGCTTTTAAAGATGTAAAGAAGGCCCATTTCAGTATACCTTCGCAAAATTAAAATCAATGACATAAAAACGGTCATATGTTTTACTACCTTTAAAGTTATATATTTTAATGCAGGTAACAACATAATCATTCCACAAGCCCATAGAGGTATGCCATATCGAAATCCGAGTCCTTTTGACCAGGTTATGGGCTTTTAAAGATGGAAAGAAGGCTCATTTCAGTAAACCTTTGCAAAATTAAAATCAGTGACTAAAAACGGTCATATTTTTTACTACCTTTAAAGTTATATATTTAAATGCACATAACAACATAATCATTCCACAAGCCCCTAAAGGTATGCAATATCGAAATCCGAGTTTAATGTACAACGTTATGGGCTTTTAAAGATGGAAAGAAGGCCCATTTCAGTAAACCTTCGCAAAATTAAAATCAATGACATAAAAACGGTCATATTTTTTACTACCTTTAAAGTTATATATTTTAATGCAGATAACAACATAATCATTCCACAAGCCCATAAAGGTATGCCATATCGAAATCCGAGTTCATTTGACCAAGTTATTGGCTTTTAAAGATGGAAAGAAGGCCCATTTCAGTAAACCTTCGCAAAATTAAAATCAATGACATAAAAACGGTCATATTTTTTACTACCTTTAAAGTTATATATTTTGATGCAGATTACAACATTATCATTCCACAAGCCTAAAAAGGTATGCCATATCGAAATCCCAGTTCATTTGACCAAGTTATGGTCTTTTAAAGATGTAAAGAAGGCCCATTTCAGTAAACCTTCGCAAAATTAAAGTCAATGACATAAAAACCGTCATATTTTTGACTACCTTTAAAGTTATATATTTTAATGCAGATAACAACATAATCATTCCACAAGCCTATAAAGGTATGCCATATCGAAATCCGAGTTCATTTGACCAAGTTATTGGCTTTTAAAGATGGAAAGAAGGCCCATTTCAGTAAACCTTCGCAAAATTTTAATCAATGACATAAAAACGGTCATATTTTTGACTACCTTTAAAGTTATATATTTTAGTGCAGGTAACAACATAAGCATTCCACGAGCCAATAGAGGTATGCCATATCGACATCCGAGTCCTTTTGACCAAGTTATGGACTTTTAAAGATGTAAAGAAGGCCCATTTCAGTAAACCTTCGCAAAATTAAAATCAATGACATAAAAACGGTCATATATTTTACAACCTTTAAAGTTATATATTTTAATGCAGATAACAACATAATCATTCCACAAGCCCATAGAAGTATGCCATATCGAAATCCGAGTCCTTTTGACCAGATTATGGGCTTTTAAAGATGGAAAGAAGGCCCATTTCAGTAAACCTTTGCAAAATTAAAATCAATGACATAAAAACGGTCATATTTTTTACTACCTTTAATGTTATATATTTTAATGCACAGAACAACATAATCATTCCACAAGCCAATAGAGGTATGCCATATCGAAATCCGAGTTCATTTGAGAACGTTATGGGCTTTTAAAGATGGAAGGAAGGCCAATTTCGCAAAATTAAAATCAATGACTTAAAAACGGTCATTTTTTTTACTACCTTTAAAGTTAATTATTTTAATGCAGATAACAACATAATCATTCCACAAGCCCATAGAGGTATACCATATCGAAATCCGAGTCCTTTTGACCAGGTTATGGGCTTTTAAAGATGGAAAGAAGGCCCATTTCAGTAAACCTTCGCAAAATTAAAATCAATGACATAAAAACGGTCATATTTTTTACTACCTTTAAAGTTATATATTTTAATGCAGATAACAACATAATCATTCCACAAGCCCATAGAGGTATGCCATATCGAAATCCGAGTTCATTTAACCAAGTTATGGGCTTTTAAAGATGGAAAGAAGGCCCATTTCAGTAAACCTTCGCAAAATTAAAGTCAATGACAAAAACCGTCATATTTTTTACTACCTTTAAATTATATATATTATAATGCACATAACAACATATTCATTTCACAGCCAATAGTGGTATGCCATATCGAAATCCGAGTCCTTTTGACCAGGTTATGGGCTTTTAAAGATGGAAAGAAGGCCCATTTCAGTAAACCTTCGCAAAATTAAAATCAATGACATAAAAACGGTCATATTTTTTACTACCTTTAAAGTTATATATTTTAATGCAGATAACAACATAATCATTCCACAAGCCCATAAAGGTATGCCATATCGAAATCCGAGTTCATTTGACCAAGTTATTGGCTTTTAAAGATGGAAAGAAGGCCCATTTCAGTAAACCTTCGCAAAATTTTAATCAATGACATAAAAACGGTCATATTTTTTACTACCTTTAAAGTTATATATTTTGATGCAGATTACAACATAATCATTCCACAAGCCTAAAAAGGTATGCCATATCGAAATCCGAGTTCATTTGACCAAGTTATTGGCTTTTAAAGATGGAAAGAAGGCCCATTTCAGTAAACCTTCGCAAAATTTTAATCAATGACATAAAAACCGTCATATTTTTGACTACCTTTAAAGTTATATATTTTAATGCAGATAACAACATAATCATTCCACAAGCCTATAAAGGTATGCCATATCGAAATCCGAGTTCATTTGACCAAGTTATTGGCTTTTAAAGATGGAAAGAAGGCCCATTTCAGTAAAACTTCGCAAAATTTTAATCAATGACATAAAAACGGTCATATTTTTTACTACCTTTAAAGTTATATATTTTAATGCAGATAACAACATAATCATTCCACAAGCCTATAAAGGTATGCCATATCGAAATCCGAGTTCATTTGACCAAGTTATTGGCCTTTAAAGATGGAAAGAAGGCCCATTTCAGTAAACCTTCGCAAAATTAAAATCAATGACATAAAAACGGTCATATTTTTTACTACCTTTAAAGTTATATATTTTAATGCAGATAACAACATAATCATTCCACAAGCCCATAAAGGTATGCCATATCGAAATCCGAGTTCATTTGACCAAGTTATTGGCTTTTAAAGATGGAAAGAAGGCCCATTCAGTAAACCTTCGCAAAATTTTAATCAATGACATAAAAACGGTCATATTTTTTACTACCTTTAAAGTTATATATTTTGATGCAGATTACAACATAATCATTCCACAAGCCTAAAAAGGTATGCCATATCGAAATCCGAGTTCATTTGACCAAGTTATTGGCTTTTAAAGATGGAAAGAAGGCCCATTTCAGTAAACCTTCGCAAAATTTTAATCAATGACATAAAAACCGTCATATTTTTGACTACCTTTAAAGTTATATATTTTAATGCAGATAACAACATAATCATTCCACAAGCCTATAAAGGTATGCCATATCGAAATCCGAGTTCATTTGACCAAGTTATTGGCCTTTAAAGATGGAAAGAACGCCCATTTCAGTAAACCTTCGCAAAATTAAAATCAATGACATAAAAACGGTCATATTTTTTACTACCTTTAAAGTTATATATTTTAATGCAGATAACAACATAATCATTCCATAAGCCCCTAAAGGTATGCCATATCGAAATACGAGTTCATTTGACCAAGTTATGGGCTTTTAAAGATGGAAATAAGGCCCATTTCAGTAAGCCTTCGCAAAATTAAAATCAATGACATAAAAACGGTCATATTTTTTACTACCTTTAAAGTTATATATTTTAATGCAGATAACAACATAATCATTCCACAAGCCCCTAAAGGTATGCCATATCGAAATCCGAGTTCATTCGACAACGTTATGGGCTTTTAAAGATGGAAGGAAGGCCAATTTCAGTTAACCTTCGCAAAATTAGAATCATACATAAAAACGGTTATATTTTTTACTACCTTTAAAGTTATATATTTTAATGCAGATAACAACATAATCATTCCACAAGCCCATAAAGGTATGCCATATCGAAATCCGAGTTCATTTGACTAAGTTATGGGCTTTTAAAGATGGAAAGAAGGCCCATTTCAGTAAACCTTCGCAAAATTAAACTCAATGACATAAAATCGGTCATATGTTTTACTACCTTTAAAGTTATATATTTTAATGCAGGTAACAACATAATCATTCCACAAGCCCATAGAGGTATGCCATATCGAAATTCGAGTTTATTTGACCAAGTTATTTGCTTTTAAAGATGGAAAGAAGGCCCATCTCAGTAAACCTTCGCAAAATTAAAATCAATGACATAAAAACGGTCATATTTTTTACTACCTTTAAAGTTATATATCTTAATGCAGATAACAACATAATCATTCCACAAGCCTATAAAGGTATGCCATATCGAAAGCAGAGTTCATTTGACCAAGTTATGGGCTTTTAAAGATGTAAAGAAGGCCCATTTCAGTAAACCTTCGCAAAATTAAAGTCAATAACATAAAAACGGTCATATTTTTTACTACCTTTAAAGTTATATATTTTAATGCAGGTAACAACATAATCATTCCACAAGCCCATAGAGGTATGCCATATCGAAATCCGAGTCCTTTTGACCAGGTTATGGGCTTTTAAAGATGGAAAGAAGGCTCATTTCAGTAAACCTTTGCAAAATTTAAATCAGTGACTAAAAACGGTCATATTTTTTACTACCTTTAAAGTTATATATTTAAATGCACATAACAACATAATCATTCCACAAGCCAATAGAGGTATGCCATATCGAAATCCGAGTCCTTTTCACCAAGTTATGGACTTTTAAAGATGTAAAGAAGGCCCATTTCAGTAAACCTTCGCAAAATTAAAGTCAATGACATAAAAACCGTCATATTTTTTACTACCTTTAAAGTTAAATATTTTAATGCAGATAACAACAAAATAGTTCCACAAGCCCCTAAAGGTATGCCATATCGAAATCCGAGTTCATTTGACCAAGTTATTGGCTTTTAAAGATGGGAAGAAGGCCCATTTCAGTAAACCTTCGCAAAATTAAAATCAATGACATAAAAACGGTCATATTTTTTACTACCTTTAAAGTTATATATTTTAATGCAGATAACAACATAATCATTCCACAAGCCTATAAAGGTATGCCATATCGAAATCCGAGTTCATTTGACCAAGCTATGGGCTTTTAAAGATGGAAAGGCCCATTTCAGTAAACCTTCGCAAAATTAAAATCAATGACATAAAAACGGTCATATTTTTTACTACCTTTAAAGTTATATATTTTAATGCAGATAACAACATAATCAATTCACAAGCCAATAGAGGTATGCCATATCGAAAGCCGAGTTCATTTGACCAAGTTATGGGCTTTTGAAGATGGAAAGAAGGCCCATTTCAGTAAACCTTTGCAAAATTAAAATCAATGACATAAAAACGGTCATATTTTTTACAACCTTTAAAGCTAAATATTTTAATGCAGATAACGACATTATCATTCCACAAGCCTATAAGGGTATGCCATATCGAAATCCGAGTTCATTTGACAACGTTATGGGCTTTTAAAGATGGAAGGAAGGCCAATTTCAGTTAACCCTCGCAAAATTAAAAACAATGACATAAAAACGGTCATATTTTTTACTACCTTTAAAGATATATATTTTAATGCAGATAACAACATAATAATTCCACAAGCCCATAAAGGTATGCCATATCGAAATCCGAGTTCACTTGACTAAGTTATGGGCTTTTAAATATGTAAAGAAGGCCCATTTCAGTAAACCTTTGCAAAATTAAAATCAATGACATAAAAACGGTCATATTTTTTACTACCTTTAAAGTTTAATATTTTAATGCAGATATGAACATAATCATTCCACAAGTTGACCAAGTTATGGTTTTTTAAAGATGTAAAGAAGGCCCATTTCAGTAAACCTTCGCAAAATTAAAATCAATGACATAAAAACGGTCATATTTTTTACTACCTTTAAAGTTTAATATTTTAATGCAGATATGAACATAATCATTCCACAAGTTGACCAAGTTATGGTTTTTTAAAGATGTAAAGAAGGCCCATTTCAGTAAACCTTCGCAAAATTAAAATCAATGACATAAAAACGGTCATATTTTTTACTACCTTTAAAGTTATATATTTTAATGCACATAACAACAGATTCATTCCACAGCCAATAGTGGTATGCCATATCGAAATCCGAGTACTTTTGACCAGGTTATGAACTTTTAAAGATGGAAAGAAGGCCCATTTCAGTAAACCTTCGCAAAATTAAAATCAATGACATAAAAACGGTCATATTTTTTACTACCTTTAAAGTTATATATTTTAATGCAGATAACAACATAATCATTCCACAAGCCCATAGAGGTATGCCATATCGAAATCCGAGTTCATTTAACCAAGTTATGGGCTTTTAAAGATGGAAAGAAGGCCCATTTCAGTAAACCTTCGCAAAATTAAAGTCAATGACATAAAACCGTCATATTTTTTACTACCTTTAAGGTTATATATTTAAATGCACATAACAACATATTCATTCCACAGCCAATAGTGGTATGCCATATCGAAATCCGAGTCCTTTTGACCAAGTTATGGACTTTTAAAGATGTCAAGAAGGCCCATTTCAGTAAACTTTCGCAAAATTAAAGTCAATGACATAAAAACCGTCATATTTTTTACTACCTCTAAAGTTAAATATTTTAATGCAGATAACAACAAAATCATTCCTCAAGCCCCTAAGGGTATGCCATATAGAAATCCGAGTTCATTTGACCAAGTTATTGGCTTTTAAAGATGGAAAGAAGGCCCATTTCAGTAAACCTTCGCAAAATTAAAATCAATGGCAAAACAACGGTCATATTTTGTACTACCTTTAAAGTTATATATTTTAATGCAGATATGAACATAATCATTCCACAAGCCTATAAAGGTATGCCATATCGAAATCCGAGTTCATTTGACAACGTTATGGGCTTTTAAAGATGGAAGGAAGGCCAATTTCAGTTAACCTTCGCAAAATTAAAATCAATGACTTAAAAACGGTCATATTTTTTACTACCTTTAAAGTTAAATATTTTAATGCAGATAACAACATAATCATTCCACAAGCCCATAGAGGTATGCCATATCAAAATCCGAGTTCATTTGACCAAGTTATGGGCTTTTAAAGATGGAAATAAGGCCCATTTCAGTAAGCCTTCGCAAAATTAAAATAAATGACATAAAAACGGTCATATTTTTTACTACCTTGAAAGTTATATATTTTTATGCAGATAACAACATAATCATTCCACAAGCCCATAAAGGTATGCCATATCGAAATCCGAGTTCATTCGACAACATTATGGGCTTTTAAAGATGGAAGGAAGGCCAATTTCAGTTAACCTTCGCAAAATTAGAATCAACATAAAAACGGTCATATTTTTTACTACCTTTAAAGTTAAATATTTTAATGCAGATAACAACAAAATAATTCCACAAGCCCCTAAAGGTATGCCATATCGAAATCCGAGTTCATTTGACCAAGTTATTGGCTTTTAAAGATGGAAAGAAGGCCCATTTCAGTAAACCTTCGCAAAATTTAAATCAATGACATAAAAACGGTCATATTTTTTACTACCTTTAAAGTTATATATTTTAATGCAGATTACAACATAATCATTCCACAAGCCTATAAAGGTATGCCATATCGAAATCCGAGTTCATTTGACCAAGCTATGGGCATAAAAGATGGAAAGAATTCCCATTTCAGTAAACCTTCTCAAAATTAAAATCAATGACATAAAAACGGTCATATTTTTTACTACCTTTAATGTTATATATATTAATGCACATAACAACATAATCATTCCACAAGCCAATAGAGGTATGCCATGTCGAAATCCGAGTTCATTTGACAACGTTATGGGCTTTTAAAGATGGAAGGAAGGCCAATTTCAGTTAGCCTTCGCAAAACTAAAATCAATGACATAAAAACGGTCATTTTTTTTACTACCTTTAAAGTTAAATATTTTAATGCAGATAACAACAAAATCATTCCACAAGCCCCTAAAGGTATGCCATATAGAAATCCGAGTTCATTTGACCAAGTTATTGGCTTTTAAAGATGGAAAGAAGGCCCATTTCAGTAAACCTTAGCAAAATTAAAATCAATGACATAAAAACGGTCATATTTTCTACTACCTTTAAAGTTATATATTTTAATGCAGATATGAACATAATCATTCCACAAGCCTATAAAGGTATGCCATATCGAAATCCGAGTTCATTTGACCAAGTTATGGGCTTTTAAAGATGGAAAGTAGGCACATTTCAGTAAACCTTCGCAAAATTAAAATCAATGACATAAAAACGCTCATATTTTTTACTACCTTTAATGTTATATATTTTAATGCAGATAACAACATAATCATTCCACAAGCCCATGCAGGTATGCCATATCGAAATCCGAGTTCATTTGACTAAGTTATGGGCTTTTAAAGATGGAAAGAAGGCCCATTTCAGTAAACCTTCGCAAAATTAAAGTCAATGACATAAAAACCGTCATATTTTTGACTACCTTTAAAGTTAAATATTTTAATGCAGATAACAACAAAATAATTCCACAAGCCCCTAAATGTATGGCATATCGAAATCCGAGTTCATTTGACCAAGTTATTGGCTTTTAAAGATGGAAAGAAGGCCCATTTCAGTAAACCTTCGCAAAATTAAAATCAGTGACATAAAAACGGTCATATTTTTGACTACCTTTAAAGTTATATATTTTAATGCAGATAACAACATAATCATTCCACAAGCCCATAGAGGTATGCCATATCGAAATCCGAGTTCATTTAACCAAGTTATGGGCTTTTAAAGATGGAAAGAAGGCCCATTTCAGTAAACCTTCGCAAAATTAAAGTCAATGACATAAAACCGTCATATTTTTTACTACCTTTAAGGTTAAATATTTTAATGCAGATAACAACAAAAACATTCCTCAAGGCCCTAAGGGTATGCCATATAGAAATCCGAGTTCATTTTACCAAGTTATTGGCTTTTAAAGATGGAAAGAAGGCCCATTTCAGTAAACCTTCGCAAAATTAAAATCAATGACAGAAAAACGGTCATATTTTCTACTACCTTTAAAGTTATATATTTTAATGCAGATATGAACATAATCATTCCACAAGCCTATAAAGGTATGCCATATCGAAATCCGAGTTCATTTGACCAAGTTATGGGCTTTTAAAGATGTAAAGAAGGCCCATTTCAGTAAACCTTCGCAAAATTAAAATCAATGACATAAAAACGGTCATATATTTTACTACCTTTAAAGTTATATATTTTAATGCAGATAACAACATAATCATTCCACAAGCCTGTAAAGGTATGCCATATAGAAATCCGAGTTCATTTGACCAAGTTATTGGCTTTTAAAGATGGAAAGAAGGCCCATTTCAGTAAACCTTCGCAAAATTAAAATCAATGACAGAAAAACGGTCATATTTTCTACTACCTTTAAAGTTATATATTTTAATGCAGATATGAACATAATCATTCCACAAGCCTATAAAGGTATGCCATATCGAAATCCGAGTTCATTTGACCAAGTTATGGGCTTTTAAAGATGGAAAGTAGGCACATTTCAGTAAACCTTCGCAAAATTAAAATCAATGACATAAAAACGATCATATTTTTTACTACCTTTAATGTTATATATTTTAATGCAGATAACAACATAATCATTCCACAAGCCCATGCAGGTATGCCATATCGAAATCCGAGTTCATTTGACTAAGTTATGGGCTTTTAAAGATGGAAAGAAGGCCCATTTCAGTAAACCTTCGCAAAATTAAAATCATTGACATAAAAACGGTCATATTTTTTACTACCTTTAAAGTTATATATTTTAATGCAGATAGCAACATAATCATTCCACAAGCCTATAAAGGTATGCCATATCGAAAGCCGAGTTCATTTGACCAAGTTATGGGCTTTTAAAGATGTGAAGTAGGCACATTTCAGTAAACCTTCGCAAAATTAAAATCAATGACATGAAAACGGTCATATTTTTTACTACCTTTAATGTTATATATTTTAATGCAGATAACAACATAATCATTCCACAAGCCCATGCAGGTATGCCATATCAAAATCCGAGTTCATTTGACCAAGTAATGGGCTTTTAAAGATGGAAATAAGGCCCATTTCAATAAGCCTTCGCAAAATCAATGACATAAAAACGGTCATATTTTTTACTACCTTTAAAGTTATATATTTTAATGCAGATAACAACATAATCATTCCACAAGCCCATAAAGGTATGCCATATCGAAATCCGAGTTCATTTGACTAAGTTATGGGCTTTTAAAGATGGAAAGAAGGCCCATTTCAGTAAACCTTCGCAAAATTAAAATCAATGACATAAAGCGGTCATATTTTTTACTACCTTTAAAGTTATATATTTTAATGCAGATAGCAACATAATCATTCCACAAGCCTATAAAGGTATGCCATATCGAAAGCCGAGTTCATTTGACCAAGTTATGGGCTTTTAAAGATGTAAAGAAGGCCCATTTCAGTAAACCTTCGCAAAATTAAAATCAATCACATAAAAACGGTCATATTTTTTACTACCTTTAAAGTTATATATTTTAATGCAGGTAACAACATTATCATTCCACAAGCTCATAGAGGTATGTCATATCGAAATACGAGTTCATTTGACCAAGTTATTGGCTTTTAAAGATGGAAAGAAGGCCCATTTCAGTAAACCTTCGCAAAATTAAAATCAATGACATAAAAACGGTCATATTTTTAACTACCTTTAAAGTTTAATTTATTTTAATGCAGATAACAACATAACCATTCCAAATCGAAAGCCGAGTTCATTTGACCAAGTTATGGGCTTTTAAAGATGTAAAGAAGGCCCATTTCAGTAAACCTTCGCAAAATTAAAATCAATGACATAAAAACGGTCATAATTTTTCCTACCTTTAAAGTTATATATTTTAATGCAGATAACAACATAATCATTCCACAAGCCCATAAAGGTATGCCATATCGAAATACGAGTTCATTTGACCAAGTTATGGGCTTTTAAAGATGGAAAGAAGGCCCATTTCAGTAAACCTTCGCAAAATTAAAATCAATGACATAAAAACGGTCATATTTTTTACTACCTTTAAAGTTATATTTTTTAGTGCAGGTAACAACATAATCATTCCACAAGCCCATAGAGGTATGCCATATCGAAATCCGAGTCCTTTTGACCAGGTTATGGGCTTTTAAAGATGGAAAGAAGGATCATTTCAGTAAACCTTTGCAAAATTAAAATCAGTGACTAAAAACGGTCATATTTTTTACTACCTTTAAAGTTATATGTTTAAATGCACATAACAACATAATCATTCCACAAGCCAATAGAGGTATGCCATATCGAAATCCGAGTCCTTTTGACCAAGTTATGGACGTTTAAAGATGTAAAGAAGGCCCATTTCAGTAAGCCTTCGCAAAATTAAAGTCAAGGACATAAAAACCGTCATATTTTGTACTACCTTTAAAGTTAAATATTTTAATGCAGATAACAACAAAATAATTCCACATGCCTATAAAGGTATGCCATATCGAAATCCGAGTTCATTTGACCAAGTTATGGGCTTTTAAAGATGGAAAGAAGGCCCATTTCAGTAAACCTTCGCAAAATTAAAATCAATGACATAAAAACGGTCATATTTTTTACTACCTTTAAAGTTTAATATTTTAATGCAGATATCAACAAAATCATTCCATAAGCCCCTAAAGGTATGCCATATCGAAATACGAGATCATTTGACCAAGTTATTGGCTTTTAAAGATGGAAAGAAGGCCCATTTCAGTAAACCTTCGCAAAATTAAAATCAATGACATAAAAACGGTCATATTTTTTACTACCTTTAAAGTTATATATCTTAATGCAGATAGCAACATAATCATTCCACAAGCCTATAAAGGTATGCCATATCGAAAGCCGAGTTCATTTGACCAAGTTATTGGCTTTTAAAGATGTAAAGAAGGCCCATTTCAGTATACCTTCGCAAAATTAAAATCAATGACATAAAAACGGTCATATGTTTTACTACCTTTAAAGTTATATATTTTAATGCACATAACAACATAATCATTCCACAAGCCAATAGAGGTATGCCATATCGAAATCCGAGTCCTTTTGACCAAGTTATGGACTTTTAAAGATGTGAAGAAGGTCCATTTCAGTAAGCCTTCGCAAAATTAAAATCAATGACATAAAAACGGTCATATTTTTTACTACCTTTAAAGTAATATATTTTAATGCAGATAACAACATAATCATTCCACAAGCCTATAAACGTATGCCATATCGAAATCCGAGTTCATTTGACCAAGATATGGGCTTTTAAAGATGGAAAGAAGGCCCATTTCAGTAAACCTTCGCAAAATTAAAATCAATCACATAAAAACGGTCATATTTTTTACTACCTTTAAAGTTATATATTTTAACGCAGGTAACAACATAGTCATTCCACAAGCCCATAGAGGTATGCCATATCGAAATACGAGTTCATTTGACCAAGTTATGGGCTTTTAAAGATGGAAAGAAGGCCCATTTCAGTAAACCTTCGCAAAATTAAAATCAATGACATAAAAACGGTCATATTTTTTACTACCTTTAAAGTTATATATTTTAATGCAGGTAACAACATAATCATTCCACAAGCCCATAGAGGTATGCCATATCGAAATCCGAGTCCTTTTGACCAGGTTATGGGCTTTTAAAGATGGAAAGAAGGCTCATTTCAGTAAACCTTTGCAAAATTAAAATCAGTGACTAAAAACGGTCATATATTTTACTACCTTTAAAGTTATATGTTTAAATGCACATAACAACATAATCATTACACAAGCCAATAGAGGTATGCCATATCGAAATACGAGATCATTTGACCAAGTTATTGGCTTTTAAAGATGGAAAGAAGGCCCATTTCAGTAAACCTTCGCAAAATTAAAATCAATGACATAAAAACGGTCATATTTTTTACTACCTTTAAAGTTATATATCTTAATACAGATAGCAACATAATCATTCCACAAGCCCATAAAGGTATGCCATATCGAAAGCCGAGTTCATTTGACCAAGTTATGGGCTTTTAAAGATGTAAAGAAGGCCCATTTCAGTATACCTTCGCAAAACTAAAATCAATGACATAAAAACGGTCATATGTTTTACTACCTTTAAAGTTATATATTTTAATGCACATAACAACATAATCATTCCACAAGCCAATAGAGGTATGCCATATCGAAATCCGAGTCCTTTTGACCAAGTTATGGACTTTTAAAGATGTAAAGAAGGTCCATTTCAGTAAGCCTTCGCAAAATTAAAGTCAAAGACATAAAAACCGTCATATTTTTTACTACCTTTAAAGTTAAATATTTTAATGCAGATAACAACAAAATAATTCCACAAGCCCCAAAAGGTATGCCATATCGAAATCCGAGTTAATTTGACCAAGTTATTGGCGTTTAAAGATGGAAAGAAGGCCCATTTCAGTAAACCTTCGCAAAATTAAAATCAATGACATAAAAACGGTCATATTTTTTACTACCTTTAAAGTAATATATTTTAATGCAGATAACAACATAATCATTCCACAAGCCCATAGAGGTATGCCATATCGAAGTCCGAGTCCTTTTGACCAGGTTATGGGCTTTTAAAGATGGAAAGAAGGATCATTTCAGTAAACCTTTGCAAAATTAAAATCAGTGACTAAAAACGGTCATATTTTTTACTACCTTTAAAGTTATATGTTTAAATGCACATAACAACATAATCATTCCACAAGCCAATAGAGGTATGCCATATCGAAATCCGAGTCCTTTTGACCAAGTTATGGACGTTTAAAGATGTAAAGAAGGCCCATTTCAGTAAGCCTTCGCAAAATTAAAGTCAAGGACATAAAAACCGTCATATTTTGTACTACCTTTAAAGTTAAATATTTTAATGCAGATAACAACAAAATAATTCCACATGCCTATAAAGGTATGCCATATCGAAATCCGAGTTCATTTGACCAAGTTATGGGCTTTTAAAGATGGAAAGAAGGCCCATTTCAGTAAACCTTCGCAAAATTAAAATCAATGACATAAAAACGGTCATATTTTTTACTACCTTTAAAGTTTAATATTTTAATGCAGATATCAACAAAATCATTCCATAAGCCCCTAAAGGTATGCCATATCGAAATACGAGATCATTTGACCAAGTTATTGGCTTTTAAAGATGGAAAGAAGGCCCATTTCAGTAAACCTTCGCAAAATTAAAATCAATGACATAAAAACGGTCATATTTTTTACTACCTTTAAAGTTATATATCTTAATGCAGATAGCAACATAATCATTCCACAAGCCTATAAAGGTATGCCATATCGAAAGCCGAGTTCATTTGACCAAGTTATTGGCTTTTAAAGATGTAAAGAAGGCCCATTTCAGTATACCTTCGCAAAATTAAAATCAATGACATAAAAACGGTCATATGTTTTACTACCTTTAAAGTTATATATTTTAATGCACATAACAACATAATCATTCCACAAGCCAATAGAGGTATGCCATATCGAAATCCGAGTCCTTTTGACCAAGTTATGGACTTTTAAAGATGTGAAGAAGGTCCATTTCAGTAAGCCTTCGCAAAATTAAAATCAATGACATAAAAACGGTCATATTTTTTACTACCTTTAAAGTAATATATTTTAATGCAGATAACAACATAATCATTCCACAAGCCTATAAAGGTATGCCATATCGAAATCCGAGTTCATTTGACCAAGATATGGGCTTTTAAAGATGGAAAGAAGGCCCATTTCAGTAAACCTTCGCAAAATTAAAATCAATCACATAAAAACGGTCATATTTTTTACTACCTTTAAAGTTATATATTTTAACGCAGGTAACAACATAGTCATTCCACAAGCCCATAGAGGTATGCCATATCGAAATACGAGTTCATTTGACCAAGTTATGGGCTTTTAAAGATGGAAAGAAGGCCCATTTCAGTAAACCTTCGCAAAATTAAAATCAATGACATAAAAACGGTCATATTTTTTACTACCTTTAAAGTTATATATTTTAATGCAGGTAACAACATAATCATTCCACAAGCCCATAGAGGTATGCCATATCGAAATCCGAGTCCTTTTGACCAGGTTATGGGCTTTTAAAGATGGAAAGAAGGCTCATTTCAGTAAACCTTTGCAAAATTAAAATCAGTGACTAAAAACGGTCATATTTTTTACTACCTTTAAAGTTATATGTTTAAATGCACATAACAACATAATCATTACACAAGCCAATAGAGGTATGCCATATCGAAATACGAGATCATTTGACCAAGTTATTGGCTTTTAAAGATGGAAAGAAGGCCCATTTCAGTAAACCTTCGCCAAATTAAAATCAATGACATAAAAACGGTCATATTTTTTACTACCTTTAAAGTTATATATCTTAATACAGATAGCAACATAATCATTCCACAAGCCCATAAAGGTATGCCATATCGAAAGCCGAGTTCATTTGACCAAGTTATGGGCTTTTAAAGATGTAAAGAAGGCCCATTTCAGTATACCTTCGCAAAACTAAAATCAATGACATAAAAACGGTCATATGTTTTACTACCTTTAAAGTTAAATATTTTAATGCAGATAACAACAAAATAATTCCACAAGCCCCAAAAGGTATACCATATCGAAATCCGAGTTAATTTGACCAAGTTATTGGCTTTTAAAGATGGAAAGAAAGCCCATTTCAGTAAACCTTCGCAAAATTAAAATCAATGACATAAAAACGGTCATATTTTTTACTACCTTTAAAGTAATATATTTTAATGCAGATAACAACATAATCATTCCACAAGCCTATAAAGGTATGCCATATCGAAATCCGAGTTCATTTGACCAAGATATGGGCTTTTAAAGATGGAAATAAGGCCCATTTCAGTAAACCTTCGCAAAATTAAAATCAATGACATAAAAACGGTCATATTTTTTACTACCTTTAAAGTTATATGTTTAAATGCACATAACAACATAATCATTACACAAGCCAATAGAGGTATGCCATATCGAAATACGAGATCATTTGACCAAGTTATTGGCTTTTAAAGATGGAAAGAAGGCCCATTTCAGTAAACCTTCGCAAAATTAAAATCAATGACATAAAAACGGTCATATTTTTTACTACCTTTAAAGTTATATATTTTAATGCACATAACAACATAATCATTCCACAAGCCAATAGAGGTATGCCATATCGAAATCCGAGTCCTTTTGACCAAGTTATGGACTTTTAAAGATGGAAAGAAGGCCCATTTCAGAAAAACTTCGCAAAATTAAAATCAATGACATAAAAACGGTCATACTTTTTACTACCTTTAAAGTTATATATCTTAATGCAGATAACAACATAATCATTCCACAAGCCTATAAAGGTATGCCATATCGAAAGCCGAGTTCATTTGACCAAGTTATGGGCTTTTAAAGATGGAAAGAAGGCTCATTTCAGTAAACCTTCGCAAAATTAAAATCAATGACATAAAAACGGTCATATTTTTTACTACCTTTAAAGTAATATATTTTAATGCAGGTAACAACATAATCATTCCACAAGCCCATAGAGGTATGCCATATCGAAATCCGAGTCCTTTTGACCAGGTTATGGGCTTTTAAAGATGGAAAGAAGGCTCATTTCAGTAAACCTTTGCAAAATTAAAATCAGTGACTAAAAACGGTCATATTTTGTACTACCTTTAAAGTTATATGTTTAAATGCACATAACAACATAATCATTCCACAAGCCAATAGAGGTATGCCATATCGAAATCCATAATGCAGATAACAACAAAACCATTCCATATCGAAAGCCGAGTTCATTTGACTAAGTTATGGGCTTTTAAAGATGTAAAGAAGGCCCATTTCAGTAAACCTTCGCAAAATTAAAATCAATCACATAAAAACGGTCATATTTTTTACTACCTTTAAAGTTATATATTTTAACGCAGGTAACAACATAGTCATTCCACAAGCCCATAGAGGTATGCCATATCGAAATACGAGTTCATTTGACCAAGTTATGGGCTTTTAAAGATGGAAAGAAGGCCCATTTCAGTAAACCTTCGCAAAATTAAAATCAATGACATAAAAACGGTCATATTTTTTACTACCTTTAAAGTTATATATTTTAATGCAGGTAACAACATAATCATTCCACAAGCCCATAGAGGTATGCCATATCGAAATCCGAGTCCTTTTGACCAGGTTATGGGCTTTTAAAGATGGAAAGAAGGATCATTTCAGTAAACCTTTGCAAAATTAAAATCAGTGACTAAAAACGGTCATATTTTTTACTACCTTTAAAGTTATATGTTTAAATGCACATAACAACATAATCATTCCACAAGCCAATAGAGGTATGCCATATCGAAATCCGAGTCCTTTTGACCAAGTTATGGACGTTTAAAGATGTAAAGAAGGCCCATTTCAGTAAGCCTTCGCAAAATTAAAGTCAAGGACATAAAAACCGTCATATTTTGTACTACCTTTAAAGTTAAATATTTTAATGCAGATAACAACAAAATAATTCCACATGCCTATAAAGGTATGCCATATCGAAATCCGAGTTCATTTGACCAAGTTATGGGCTTTTAAAGATGGAAAGAAGGCCCATTTCAGTAAACCTTCGCAAAATTAAAATCAATGACATAAAAACGGTCATATTTTTTACTACCTTTAAAGTTTAATATTTTAATGCAGATATCAACAAAATCATTCCATAAGCCCCTAAAGGTATGCCATATCGAAATACGAGATCATTTGACCAAGTTATTGGCTTTTAAAGATGGAAAGAAGGCCCATTTCAGTAAACCTTCGCAAAATTAAAATCAATGACATAAAAACGGTCATATTTTTTACTACCTTTAAAGTTATATATCTTAATGCAGATAGCAACATAATCATTCCACAAGCCTATAAAGGTATGCCATATCGAAAGCCGAGTTCATTTGACCAAGTTATTGGCTTTTAAAGATGTAAAGAAGGCCCATTTCAGTATACCTTCGCAAAATTAAAATCAATGACATAAAAACGGTCATATGTTTTACTACCTTTAAAGTTATATATTTTAATGCACATAACAACATAATCATTCCACAAGCCAATAGAGGTATGCCATATCGAAATCCGAGTCCTTTTGACCAAGTTATGGACTTTTAAAGATGTGAAGAAGGTCCATTTCAGTAAGCCTTCGCAAAATTAAAATCAATGACATAAAAACGGTCATATTTTTTACTACCTTTAAAGTAATATATTTTAATGCAGGTAACAACATAGTCATTCCACAAGCCCATAGAGGTATGCCATATCGAAATGCGAGTTCATTTGACCAAGTTATGGGCTTTTAAAGATGGAAAGAAGGCCCATTTCAGTAAACCTTCGCAAAATTAAAATCAATGACATAAAAACGGTCATATTTTTTACTACCTTTAAAGTTATATATTTTGATGCAGGTAACAACATAATCATTCCACAAGCCCATAGAGGTATGCCATATCGAAATCCGAGTCCTTTTGACCAGGTTATGGGCTTTTAAAGATGGAAAGAAGGCTCATTTCAGTAAACCTTTGCAAAATTAAAATCAGTGACTAAAAACGGTCATATTTTTTACTACCTTTAAAGTTATATGTTTAAATGCACATAACAACATAATCATTACACAAGCCAATAGAGGTATGCCATATCGAAATACGAGATCATTTGACCAAGTTATTGGCTTTTAAAGATGGAAAGAAGGCCCATTTCAGTAAACCTTCGCAAAATTAAAATCAATGACATAAAAACGGTCATATTTTTTACTACCTTTAAAGTTATATATCTTAATACAGATAGCAACATAATCATTCCACAAGCCCATAAAGGTATGCCATATCGAAAGCCGAGTTCATTTGACCAAGTTATGGGCTTTTAAAGATGTAAAGAAGGCCCATTTCAGTATACCTTCGCAAAACTAAAATCAATGACATAAAAACGGTCATATGTTTTACTACCTTTAAAGTTATATATTTTAATGCACATAACAACATAATCATTCCACAAGCCAATAGAGGTATGCCATATCGAAATCCGAGTCCTTTTGAATAAGTTATGGACTTTTAAAGATGTAAAGAAGGTCCATTTCAGTAAGCCTTCGCAAAATTAAAGTCAAAGACATAAAAACCGTCATATTTTTTACTACCTTTAAAGTTAAATATTTTAATGCAGATAACAACAAAATAATTCCACAAGCCCCAAAAGGTATGCCATATCGAAATCCGAGTTAATTTGACCAAGTTATTGGCTTTTAAAGATGGAAAGAAGGCCCATTTCAGTAAACCTTCGCAAAATTAAAATCAATGACATAAGAACGGTCATATTTTTTACTACCTTTAAAGTAATATATTTTAATGCAGATAACAACATAATCATTCCACAAGCCCATAGAGGTATGCCATATCGAAATCCGAGTCCTTTTGACCAGGTTATGGGCTTTTAAAGATGGAAAGAAGGATCATTTCAGTAAACCTTTGCAAAATTAAAATCAGTGACTAAAAACGGTCATATTTTTTACTACCTTTAAAGTTATATGTTTAAATGCACATAGCAACATAATCATTCCACAAGCCAATAGAGGTATGCCATATCGAAATCCGAGTCCTTTTGACCAAGTTATGGACGTTTAAAGATGTAAAGAAGGCCCATTTCAGTAAGCCTTCGCAAAATTAAAGTCAAGGACATAAAAACCGTCATATTTTGTACTACCTTTAAAGTTAAATATTTTAATGCAGATAACAACAAAATAATTCCACATGCCTATAAAGGTATGCCATATCGAAATCCGAGTTCATTTGACCAAGTTATGGGCTTTTAAAGATGGAAAGAAGGCCCATTTCAGTAAACCTTCGCAAAATTAAAATCAATGACATAAAAACGGTCATATTTTTTACTACCTTTAAAGTTTAATATTTTAATGCAGATATCAACAAAATCATTCCATAAGCCCCTAAAGGTATGCCATATCGAAATACGAGATCATTTGACCAAGTTATTGGCTTTTAAAGATGGAAAGAAGGCCCATTTCAGTAAACCTTCGCAAAATTAAAATCAATGACATAAAAACGGTCATATTTTTTACTACCTTTAAAGTTATATATCTTAATGCAGATAGCAACATAATCATTCCACAAGCCTATAAAGGTATGCCATATCGAAAGCCGAGTTCATTTGACCAAGTTATTGGCTTTTAAAGATGTAAAGAAGGCCCATTTCAGTATACCTTCGCAAAATTAAAATCAATGACATAAAAACGGTCATATGTTTTACTACCTTTAAAGTTATATATTTTAATGCACATAACAACATAATCATTCCACAAGCCAATAGAGGTATGCCATATCGAAATCCGAGTCCTTTTGACCAAGTTATGGACTTTTAAAGATGTGAAGAAGGTCCATTTCAGTAAGCCTTCGCAAAATTAAAATCAATGACATAAAAACGGTCATATTTTTTACTACTTTTAAAGTAATATATTTTAATGCAGATAACAACATAATCATTCCACAAGCCTATAAAGGTATGCCATATCGAAATCCGAGTTCATTTGACCAAGATATGGGCTTTTAAAGATGGAAAGAAGGCCCATTTCAGTAAACCTTCGCAAAATTAAAATCAATCACATAAAAACGGTCATATTTTTTACTACCTTTAAAGTTATATATTTTAACGCAGGTAACAACATAGTCATTCCACAAGCCCATAGAGGTATGCCATATCGAAATCCGAGTCCTTTTGACCAGGTTATGGGCTTTTAAAGATGGAAAGAAGGATCATTTCAGTAAACCTTTGCAAAATTAAAATCAGTGACTAAAAACGGTCATATTTTTTACTACCTTTAAAGTTATATGTTTAAATGCACATAACAACATAATCATTCCACAAGCCAATAGAGGTATGCCATATCGAAATCCGAGTCCTTTTGACCAAGTTATGGACGTTTAAAGATGTAAAGAAGGCCCATTTCAGTAAGCCTTCGCAAAATTAAAGTCAAGGACATAAAAACCGTCATATTTTGTACTACCTTTAAAGTTAAATATTTTAATGCAGATAACAACAAAATAATTCCACATGCCTATAAAGGTATGCCATATCGAAATCCGAGTTCATTTGACCAAGTTATGGGCTTTTAAAGATGGAAAGAAGGCCCATTTCAGTAAACCTTCGCAAAATTAAAATCAATGACATAAAAACGGTCATATTTTTTACTACCTTTAAAGTTTAATATTTTAATGCAGATATCAACAAAATCATTCCATAAGCCCCTAAAGTTATGCCATATCGAAATACGAGATCATTTGACCAAGTTATTGGCTTTTAAAGATGGAAAGAAGGCCCATTTCAGTAAACCTTCGCAAAATTAAAATCAATGACATAAAAACGGTCATATTTTTTACTACCTTTAAAGTTATATATCTTAATGCAGATAGCAACATAATCATTCCACAAGCCTATAAAGGTATGCCATATCGAAAGCCGAGTTCATTTGACCAAGTTATTGGCTTTTAAAGATGTAAAGAAGGCCCATTTCAGTATACCTTCGCAAAATTAAAATCAATGACATAAAAACGGTCATATGTTTTACTACCTTTAAAGTTATATATTTTAATGCACATAACAACATAATCATTCCACAAGCCAATAGAGGTATGCCATATCGAAATCCGAGTCCTTTTGACCAAGTTATGGACTTTTAAAGATGTGAAGAAGGTCCATTTCAGTAAGCCTTCGCAAAATTAAAATCAATGACATAAAAACGGTCATATTTTTTACTACCTTTAAAGTAATATATTTTAATGCAGATAACAACATAATCATTCCACAAGCCTATAAAGGTATGCCATATCGAAATCCGAGTTCATTTGACCAAGATATGGGCTTTTAAAGATGGAAAGAAGGCCCATTTCAGTAAACCTTCGCAAAATTAAAATCAATCACATAAAAACGGTCATATTTTTTACTACCTTTAAAGTTATATATTTTAACGCAGGTAACAACATAGTCATTCCACAAGCCCATAGAGGTATGCCATATCGAAATACGAGTTCATTTGACCAAGTTATGGGCTTTTAAAGATGGAAAGAAGGCCCATTTCAGTAAACCTTCGCAAAATTAAAATCAATGACATAAAAACGGTCATATTTTTTACTACCTTTAAAGTTATATATTTTAATGCAGGTAACAACATAATCATTCCACAAGCCCATAGAGGTATGCCATATCGAAATCCGAGTCCTTTTGACCAGGTTATGGGCTTTTAAAGATGGAAAGAAGGCTCATTTCAGTAAACCTTTGCAAAATTAAAATTAGTGACTAAAAACGGTCATATTTTTTACTACCTTTAAAGTTATATGTTTAAATGCACATAACAACATAATCATTACACAAGCCAATAGAGGTATGCCATATCGAAATACGAGATCATTTGACCAAGTTATTGGCTTTTAAAGATGGAAAGAAGGCCCATTTCAGTAAACCTTCGCAAAATTAAAATCAATGACATAAAAACGGTCATATTTTTTACTACCTTTAAAGTTATATATCTTAATACAGATAGCAACATAATCATTCCACAAGCCCATAAAGGTATGCCATATCGAAAGCCGAGTTCATTTGACCAAGTTATGGGCTTTTAAAGATGTAAAGAAGGCCCATTTCAGTATACCTTCGCAAAACTAAAATCAATGACATAAAAACGGTCATATGTTTTACTACCTTTAAAGTTAAATATTTTAATGCAGATAACAACAAAATAATTCCACAAGCCCCAAAAGGTATGCCATATCGAAATCCGAGTTAATTTGACCAAGTTATTGGCTTTTAAAGATGGAAAGAAGGCCCATTTCAGTAAACCTTCGCAAAATTAAAATCAATGACATAAAAACGGTCATATTTTTTACTACCTTTAAAGTAATATATTTTAATGCAGATAACAACATAATCATTCCACAAGCCTATAAAGGTATGCCATATCGAAATCCGAGTTCATTTGACCAAGATATGGGCTTTTAAAGATGGAAATAAGGCCCATTTCAGTAAACCTTCGCAAAATTAAAATCAATGACATAAAAACGGTCATATTTTTTACTACCTTTAAAGTTATATGTTTAAATGCACATAACAACATAATCATTACACAAGCCAATAGAGGTATGCCATATCGAAATACGAGATCATTTGACCAAGTTATTGGCTTTTAAAGATGGAAAGAAGGCCCATTTCAGTAAACCTTCGCAAAATTAAAATCAATGACATAAAAACGGTCATATTTTTTACTACCTTTAAAGTTATATATTTTAATGCACATAACAACATAATCATTCCACAAGCCAATAGAGGTATGCCATATCGAAATCCGAGTCCTTTTGACCAAGTTATGGACTTTTAAAGATGTAAAGAAGGTTCATTTCAGTAAGCCTTCGCAAAATTAAAGTCAAAGACATAAAAACCGTCATATTTTTTACTACCTTTAAAGTTAAATATTTTAATGCAGATAACAACAAAATAATTCCACAAGCCCCAAAAGGTATGCCATATCGAAATCCGAGTTAATTTGACCAAGTTATTGGCTTTTAAAGATGGAAAGAAGGCCCATTTCAGTAAACCTTCGCAAAATTAAAATCAATGACATAAAAACGGTCATATTTTTTACTACCTTTAAAGTAATATATTTTAATGCAGATAACAACATAATCATTCCACAAGCCTATAAAGGTATGCCATATCGAAATCCGAGTTCATTTGACCAAGATATGGGCTTTTAAAGATGGAAATAAGGCCCATTTCAGTAAACCTTCGCAAAATTAAAATCAATGACATAAAAACGGTCATATTTTTTACTACCTTTAAAGTTTAATATTTTAATGCAGATAACAACAAAATCATTCCATAAGCCCCTAAATGTATGCCATATCGAAATACGAGTTCATTTGACCATGTTATGGGATTTTAAAGATGGAAATAAGGCCCATTTCAGTAAGCCTTCGCAAAATTAAAATTAATGACATAAAAACGGTCATATTTTTTACTACCTTTAAAGTTATATATCTTAAGGCAGATAACAACATAATCATTCCACAAGCCTATAAAGGTATGCCATATCGAAATTCGAGTTTATTTGACCAAGTTATTGGCTTTTAAAGATGGAAAGAAGGCCCATTTCAGTAAACCTTCGCAAAATTAAAATCAATGACATAAAAACGGTCATATTTTTTACTACCTTTAAAGTTATATATCTTAATGCAGATAACAACATAATCATTCCTCAAGCCTATAATGGTATGCCATATCGAAAGCCGAGTTCATTTGACCAAGTTATGGGCTTTTAAAGATGGAAAGAAGGCACATTTCAGTAAGCTTTCGCAAAATTAAAATCAATGACATAAAAACGGTCTTATGTTTTTCTACCTTTAAAGTTATATATTTTAATGCAGGTAACAACATAATCATTCCACAAGCCCATAGAGGTATGCCATATCGAAATCCGAGTCCTTTTGACCAAGTTATGGACTTTTAAAGATGTAAAGAAGGCCCATTTCAGTAAGCCTTCGCAAAATAAAGTCAAATACATAAAAACCGTCATATTTTTTACTACCTTTAAAGTTAAATATTTTAATGCAGATAACAACAAAATAATTCCACAAGCCCCTAAAGGTATGCCATATCGAAATCCGAGTTCATTTCACCAAGTTATTGGCTTTTAAAGATGGAAAGAAGGCCCATTTCAGTAAACCTTCGCAAAATTAAAATCAATGACATAAAAACGGTCATATTTTTTACTACCTTTAAAGTAATATATTTTAATGCAGATAACAACATAATCATTCCACAAGCCTATAAAGGTATGCCATATCGAAATCCGAGTTCATTTGACCAAGTTATGGGCTTTTAAAGATGGAAAGAAGGCCCATTTCAGTAAACCTTCGCAAAATTAAAATCAATGACATAAAAACGGTCATATTTTTTACTACCTTTAAAGTTTAATATTTTAATGCAGATAACAACAAAATCATTCCATAAGCCCCTAAATGTAAGCCATATCGAAATACGAGTTCATTTGAGCATGTTATGGGATTTTAAAGATGGAAATAAGGCCCATTTCAGTAAGCCTTCGCAAAATTAAAATCAATGACATAAAAACGGTCATATTTTTTACTACCTTTAAAGTTATATATCTTAAGGCAGATAACAACATAATCATTCCACAAGCCCATAATGGTATGCCATATCGAAATTCGAGTTTATTTGACCAAGTTATTGGCTTTTAAAGATGGAAAGAAGGCCCATTTCAGTAAACCTTCGCAAAATTAAAATCAATGACATAAAAACGGTCATATTTTTTACTACCTTTAAAGTTATATATCTTAATGCAGATAACAACATAATCATTCCACAAGCCTATAAAGGTATGCCATATCGAAAGCCGAGTTCATTTGACCAAGTTATGGGCTTTTAAAGATGGAAAGAAGGCACATTTCAGTAAGCTTTCGCAAAATTAAAATCAATGACATAAAAACGGTCTTATGTTTTACTACCTTTAAAGTTATATATTTTAATGCAGGTAACAACATAATCATTCCACAAGCCCATAGAGGTATGCCATATCGAAATCCGAGTCCTTTTGACCAAGTTATGGACTTTTAAAGATGTAAAGAAGGCCCATTTCAGTAAGCCTTCGCAAAATTAAAGTCAAATACATAAAAACCGTCATATTTTTTACTACCTTTAAAGTTAAATATTTTAATGCAGATAACAACAAAATAATTCCACAAGCCCCTAAAGGTATGCCATATCGAAATCCGATTTCATTTGACTAAGTTATTGGCTTTTAAAGATGGAAAGAAGGCCCATTTCAGTAAACCTTCGCAAAATTAAAATCAATGACATAAAAACGGTCATATTTTTTACTACCTTTAAAGTAATATATTTTAATGCAGATAACAACATAATCATTCCACAAGCCTATAAAGGTATGCCATATCGAAATCCGAGTTCATTTGACCAAGTAATGGGCTTTTAAAGATGGAAATAAGGCCGATTTCAGTATACCTTCGCAAAATTAAAATCAATGACATAAAAACGGTCATATGTTTTACTACCTATAAAGTTATATATTTTAATGCAGGTAACAACATAATCATTCCACAAGCCCATAGAGGTATGCCATATCGAAATCCGAGTCCTTTTGACCAGGTTATGGGCTTTTAAAGATGGAAAGAAGGCTCATTTCAGTAAACCTTTGCAAAATTAAAATCAGTGACTAAAAACGGTCATATTTTTTACTACCTTTAAAGTTATATGTTTAAATGCACATAACAACATAATCATTCCACAAGCCAATAGAGGTATGCCATATCGAAATCCGAGTCCTTTTGACCAGGTTATGGGCTTTTAAAGATGGAAAGAAGGCCCATTTCAGAAAACCTTCGCAAAATTAAAATCAATGACATAAAAACGGTCATATTTTTTACTACCTTTAAAGTTATATATCTTAATGCAGATAACAACATAATCATTCCACAAGCCTATAAAGGTATGCCATATCGAAAGCCGAGTTCATTTGACCAAGTTATGGGCTTTTAAAGATGGAAAGAAGGCACATTTCAGTAAGCTTTCGCAAAATTAAAATCAATGACATAAAAACGGTCTTATGTTTTACTACCTTTAAAGTTATATATTTTAATGCAGGTAACAACATAATCATTCCACAAGCCCATAGAGGTATGCCATATCGAAATCCGAGTCCTTTTGACCAAGTTATGGACTTTTAAAGATGTAAAGAAGGCCCATTTCAGTAAGCCTTCGCAAAATTAAAGTCAAATACATAAAAACGGTCATATTTTTTAATACCTTTAAAGTTTAATATTTTAATGCAGATAACAACAAAATCATTCCATAAGCCCCTAAAGGTATGCCATATCGAAATACGAGTTCATTTGACCAAGTTATGGGCTTTTAAAGATGGAAATAAGGCCGATTTCAGTAAGCCTTCGCAAAATTAAAATCAATGACATAAAAACGGTCATATTTTTTACTGCCTTTAAAGTTATATATCTTAATGCAGATAACAACATAATCATTCCACAAGCCCATAAAGGTATGCCATATCGAAAGCCGAGTTCATTTGACCAAGTTATGGGCTTTTAAAGATGTAAAGAAGGCCCATTTCAGTATACCTTCGCAAAATTAAAATCAATGACATAAAAACGGTCATATGTTTTACTACCTTTAAAGTTATATATTTTAATGCAGGTAACAACATAATCATTCCACAAGCCCATAGAGGTATGCCATATCGAAATCCGAGTCCTTTTGACCAGGTTATGGGCTTTTAAAGATGGAAAGAAGGCTCATTTCAGTAAACCTTTGCAAAATTAAAATCAGTGACTAAAAACGGTCATATTTTTTACTACCTTTAAAGTTATATGTTTAAATGCACATAACAACATAATCATTCCACAAGCCAATAGAGGTATGCCGTATCGAAATCCGAGTCCTTTTGACAAAGTTATGGACGTTTAAAGATGTAAAGAAGGCCCATTTCAGTAAGCCTTCGCAAAATTAAAGTCAAGGACATAAAAATCGTCATATTTTGTACTACCTTTAAAGTTAAATATTTTAATGCAGATAGCAACAAAATAATTCCACATGCCTATAAAGGTATGCCATATCGAAATCCGAGTTCATTTGACCAAGTTATGGGCTTTTAAAGATGGAAATAAGGCCGATTTCAGTATACCTTCGCAAAATTAAAATCAATGACATAAAAACGGTCATATGTTTTACTACCTTTAAAGTTATATATTTTAATGCAGGTAACAACATAATCATTCCACAAGCCCATAGAGGTATGCCATATCGAAATACGAGTTCATTTGACCAAGTTATGGGCTTTTAAAGATGGAAATAAGGCCGATTTCAGTAAGCCTTCGCAAAATTAAAATCAATGACATAAAAACGGTCATATTTTTTACTACCTTTAAAGTTTAATATTTTAATGCAGATAACAACAAAATCATTCCATAAGCCCCTAAATGTATGCCATATCGAAATACGAGTTCATTTGACCATGTTATGGGATTTTAAAGATGGAAATAAGGCCCATTTCAGTAAGCCTTCGCAAAATTAAAATCAATGACATAAAAACGGTCATATTTTTTACTACCTTTAAAGTTATATATTTTAATGCAGATAAGAACATAATCATTCCACAAGCCTATAAAGGTATGCCATATCGAAATACGAGTTCATTTGACCAAGTTATGGGCTTTTAAAGATGGAAATAAGGCCGATTTCAGTAAGCCTTCGCAAAATTAAAATCAATGACATAAAAACGGTCATATTTTTTACTACCTTTAAAGTTTAATATTTTAATGCAGATAACAACAAAATCATTCCATAAGCCCCTAAATGTATGCCATATCGAAATCCGATTTCATTTGACTAAGTTATTGGCTTTTAAAGATGGAAAGAAGGCCCATTTCAGTAAACCTTCGCAAAATTAAAATCAATGACATAAAAACGGTCATATTTTTTACTACCTTTAAAGTAATATATTTTAATGCAGATAACAACATAATCATTCCACAAGCCTATAAAGGTATGCCATATCGAAATCCGAGTTCATTTGACCAAGTAATGGGCTTTTAAAGATGGAAATAAGGCCGATTTCAGTATACCTTCGCAAAATTAAAATCAATGACATAAAAACGGTCATATGTTTTACTACCTTTAAAGTTATATATTTTAATGCAGGTAACAACATAATCATTCCACAAGCCCATAGAGGTATGCCATATCGAAATCCGAGTCCTTTTGACCAGGTTATGGGCTTTTAAAGATGGAAAGAAGGCTCATTTCAGTAAACCTTTGCAAAATTAAAATCAGTGACTAAAAACGGTCATATTTTTTACTACCTTTAAAGTTATATGTTTAAATGCACATAACAACATAATCATTCCACAAGCCAATAGAGGTATGCCATATCGAAATCCGAGTCCTTTTGACCAGGTTATGGGCTTTTAAAGATGGAAAGAAGGCCCATTTCAGAAAACCTTCGCAAAATTAAAATCAATGACATAAAAACGGTCATATTTTTTACTACCTTTAAAGTTATATATCTTAATGCAGATAACAACATAATCATTCCACAAGCCTATAAAGGTATGCCATATCGAAAGCCGAGTTCATTTGACCAAGTTATGGGCTTTTAAAGATGGAAAGAAGGCACATTTCAGTAAGCTTTCGCAAAATTAAAATCAATGACATAAAAACGGTCTTATGTTTTACTACCTTTAAAGTTATATATTTTAATGCAGGTAACAACATAATCATTCCACAAGCCCATAGAGGTATGCCATATCGAAATCCGAGTCCTTTTGACCAAGTTATGGACTTTTAAAGATGTAAAGAAGGCCCATTTCAGTAAGCCTTCGCAAAATTAAAGTCAAATACATAAAAACGGTCATATTTTTTAATACCTTTAAAGTTTAATATTTTAATGCAGATAACAACAAAATCATTCCATAAGCCCCTAAAGGTATGCCATATCGAAATACGAGTTCATTTGACCAAGTTATGGGCTTTTAAAGATGGAAATAAGGCCGATTTCAGTAAGCCTTCGCAAAATTAAAATCAATGACATAAAAACGGTCATATTTTTTACTGCCTTTAAAGTTATATATCTTAATGCAGATAACAACATAATCATTCCACAAGCCCATAAAGGTATGCCATATCGAAAGCCGAGTTCATTTGACCAAGTTATGGGCTTTTAAAGATGTAAAGAAGGCCCATTTCAGTATACCTTCGCAAAATTAAAATCAATGACATAAAAACGGTCATATGTTTTACTACCTTTAAAGTTATATATTTTAATGCAGGTAACAACATAATCATTCCACAAGCCCATAGAGGTATGCCATATCGAAATCCGAGTCCTTTTGACCAGGTTATGGGCTTTTAAAGATGGAAAGAAGGCTCATTTCAGTAAACCTTTGCAAAATTAAAATCAGTGACTAAAAACGGTCATATTTTTTACTACCTTTAAAGTTATATGTTTAAATGCACATAACAACATAATCATTCCACAAGCCAATAGAGGTATGCCATATCGAAATCCGAGTCCTTTTGACAAAGTTATGGACGTTTAAAGATGTAAAGAAGGCCCATTTCAGTAAGCCTTCGCAAAATTAAAGTCAAGGACATAAAAATCGTCATATTTTGTACTACCTTTAAAGTTAAATATTTTAATGCAGATAGCAACAAAATAATTCCACATGCCTATAAAGGTATGCCATATCGAAATCCGAGTTCATTTGACCAAGTTATGGGCTTTTAAAGATGGAAATAAGGCCGATTTCAGTATACCTTCGCAAAATTAAAATCAATGACATAAAAACGGTCATATGTTTTACTACCTTTAAAGTTATATATTTTAATGCAGGTAACAACATAATCATTCCACAAGCCCATAGAGGTATGCCATATCGAAATACGAGTTCATTTGACCAAGTTATGGGCTTTTAAAGATGGAAATAAGGCCGATTTCAGTAAGCCTTCGCAAAATTAAAATCAATGACATAAAAACGGTCATATTTTTTACTACCTTTAAAGTTTAATATTTTAATGCAGATAACAACAAAATCATTCCATAAGCCCCTAAATGTATGCCATATCGAAATACGAGTTCATTTGACCATGTTATGGGATTTTAAAGATGGAAATAAGGCCCATTTCAGTAAGCCTTCGCAAAATTAAAATCAATGACATAAAAACGGTCATATTTTTTACTACCTTTAAAGTTATATATTTTAATGCAGATAAGAACATAATCATTCCACAAGCCTATAAAGGTATGCCATATCGAAATACGAGTTCATTTGACCAAGTTATGGGCTTTTAAAGATGGAAATAAGGCCGATTTCAGTAAGCCTTCGCAAAATTAAAATCAATGACATAAAAACGGTCATATTTTTTACTACCTTTAAAGTTTAATATTTTAATGCAGATAACAACAAAATCATTCCATAAGCCCCTAAATGTATGCCATATCGAAATACGAGTTCATTTGACCATGTTATGGGATTTTAAAGATGGAAATAGGGCCCATTTCAGTAAGCCTTCGCAAAATTAAAATCAATGACATAAAAACGGTCATATTTTTTACTACCTTTAAAGTTATATATCTTAAGGCAGATAACAACATAATCATTCCACAAGCCTAAAAAGGTATGCCATATCGAAATTCGAGTTTATTTGACCAAGTTATTGGCTTTTAAAGATGGAAAGAAGGCCCATTTCAGTAAACCTTCGCAAAATTAAAATCAATGACATAAAAACGGTCATATTTTTTACTACCTTTAAAGTAATATATTTTAATGCAGATAACAACATAATCATTCCACAAGCCTATAAAGGTATGCCATATCGAAATCCGAGTTCATTTGACCAAGTTATGGGCTTTTAAAGATGGAAATAAGGCCGATTTCAGTATACCTTCGCAAAATTAAAATCAATGACATAAAAACGGTCATATGTTTTACTACCTTTAAAGTTATATATTTTAATGCAGGTAACAACATAATCATTCCACAAGCCCATAGAGGTTTGCCATATCGAAATCCGAGTCCTTTTGACCAGGTTATGGGCTTTTAAAGATGGAAAGAAGGCTCATTTCAGTAAACCTTTTCAAAATTAAAATCAGTGACTAAAAACGGTCATATTTTTTACTACCTTTAAAGTTATATGTTTAAATGCACATAACAACATAATCATTCCACAAGCCAATAGAGGTATGCCATATCGAAATCCGAGTCCTTTTGACCAGGTTATGGGCTTTTAAAGATGGAAAGAAGGCCCATTTCAGAAAACCTTCGCAAAATTAAAATCAATGACATAAAAACGGTCATATTTTTTACTACCTTTAAAGTTATATATCTTAATGCAGATAACAACATAATCATTCCACAAGCCTATAAAGGTATGCCATATCGAAAGCCGAGTTCATTTGACCAAGTTATGGGCTTTTAAAGATGGAAAGAAGGAAGCACATTTCAGTAAGCTTTCGCAAAATTAAAATCAATGACATAAAAACGGTCTTATGTTTTACTACCTTTAAAGTTATATATTTTAATGCAGGTAACAACATAATCATTCCACAAGCCCATAGAGGTATGCCATATCGAAATCCGAATCCTTTTGACCAAGTTATGGACTTTTAAAGATGTAAAGAAGGCCCATTTCAGTAAGCCTTCGCAAAATTAAAGTCAAATACATAAAAACGGTCATATTTTTTAATACCTTTAAAGTTTAATATTTTAATGCAGATAACAACAAAATCATTCCATAAGCCCCTAAAGGTATGCCATATCGAAATACGAGTTCATTTGACCAAGTTATGGGCTTTTAAAGATGGAAATAAGGCCGATTTCAGTAAGCCTTCGCAAAATTAAAATCAATGACATAAAAACGGTCATATTTTTTACTGCCTTTAAAGTTATATATCTTAATGCAGATAACAACATAATCATTCCACAAGCCCATAAAGGTATGCCATATCGAAAGCCGAGTTCATTTGACCAAGTTATGGGCTTTTAAAGATGTAAAGAAGGCCCATTTCAGTATACCTTCGCAAAATTAAAATCAATGACATAAAAACGGTCATATGTTTTACTACCTTTAAAGTTATATATTTTAATGCAGGTAACAACATAATCATTCCACAAGCCCATAGAGGTATGCCATATCGAAATCCGAGTCCTTTTGACCAGGTTATGGGCTTTTAAAGATGGAAAGAAGGCTCATTTCAGTAAACCTTTGCAAAATTAAAATCAGTGACTAAAAACGGTCATATTTTTTACTACCTTTAAAGTTATATGTTTAAATGCACATAACAACATAATCATTCCACAAGCCAATAGAGGTATGCCATATCGAAATCCGAGTCCTTTTGACAAAGTTATGGACGTTTAAAGATGTAAAGAAGGCCCATTTCAGTAAGCCTTCGCAAAATTAAAGTCAAGGACATAAAAATCGTCATATTTTGTACTACCTTTAAAGTTAAATATTTTAATGCAGATAGCAACAAAATAATTCCACATGCCTATAAAGGTATGCCATATCGAAATCCGAGTTCATTTGACCAAGTTATGGGCTTTTAAAGATGGAAATAAGGCCGATTTCAGTATACCTTCGCAAAATTAAAATCAATGACATAAAAACGGTCATATGTTTTACTACCTTTAAAGTTATATATTTTAATGCAGGTAACAACATAATCATTCCACAAGCCCATAGAGGTATGCCATATCGAAATACGAGTTCATTTGACCAAGTTATGGGCTTTTAAAGATGGAAATAAGGCCGATTTCAGTAAGCCTTCGCAAAATTAAAATCAATGACATAAAAACGGTCATATTTTTTACTACCTTTAAAGTTTAATATTTTAATGCAGATAACAACAAAATCATTCCATAAGCCCCTAAATGTATGCCATATCGAAATACGAGTTCATTTGACCATGTTATGGGATTTTAAAGATGGAAATAAGGCCCATTTCAGTAAGCCTTCGCAAAATTAAAATCAATGACATAAAAACGGTCATATTTTTTACTACCTTTAAAGTTATATATTTTAATGCAGATAAGAACATAATCATTCCACAAGCCTATAAAGGTATGCCATATCGAAATACGAGTTCATTTGACCAAGTTATGGGCTTTTAAAGATGGAAATAAGGCCGATTTCAGTAAGCCTTCGCAAAATTAAAATCAATGACATAAAAACGGTCATATTTTTTACTACCTTTAAAGTTTAATATTTTAATGCAGATAACAACAAAATCATTCCATAAGCCCCTAAATGTATGCCATATCGAAATACGAGTTCATTTGACCATGTTATGGGATTTTAAAGATGGAAATAGGGCCCATTTCAGTAAGCCTTCGCAAAATTAAAATCAATGACATAAAAACGGTCATATTTTTTACTACCTTTAAAGTTATATATCTTAAGGCAGATAACAACATAATCATTCCACAAGCCTAAAAAGGTATGCCATATCGAAATTCGAGTTTATTTGACCAAGTTATTGGCTTTTAAAGATGGAAAGAAGGCCCATTTCAGTAAACCTTCGCAAAATTAAAATCAATGACATAAAAACGGTCATATTTTTTACTACCTTTAAAGTAATATATTTTAATGCAGATAACAACATAATCATTCCACAAGCCTATAAAGGTATGCCATATCGAAATCCGAGTTCATTTGACCAAGTTATGGGCTTTTAAAGATGGAAATAAGGCCGATTTCAGTATACCTTCGCAAAATTAAAATCAATGACATAAAAACGGTCATATGTTTTACTACCTTTAAAGTTATATATTTTAATGCAGGTAACAACATAATCATTCCACAAGCCCATAGAGGTTTGCCATATCGAAATCCGAGTCCTTTTGACCAGGTTATGGGCTTTTAAAGATGGAAAGAAGGCTCATTTCAGTAAACCTTTGCAAAATTAAAATCAGTGACTAAAAACGGTCATATTTTTTACTACCTTTAAAGTTATATCTTTAAATGCACATAACAACATAATCATTCCACAAGCCAATAGAGGTATGCCATATCGAAATCCGAGTCCTTTTGACCAGGTTATGGGCTTTTAAAGATGGAAAGAAGGCCCATTTCAGAAAACCTTCGCAAAATTAAAATCAATGACATAAAAACGGTCATATTTTTTACTACCTTTAAAGTTATATATCTTAATGCAGATAACAACATAATCATTCCACAAGCCTATAAAGGTATGCCATATCGAAAGCCGAGTTCATTTGACCAAGTTATGGCCTTTTAAAGATGGAAAGAAGGAAGCACATTTCAGTAAGCTTTCGCAAAATTAAAATCAATGACATAAAAACGGTCTTATGTTTTACTACCTTTAAAGTTATATATTTTAATGCAGGTAACAACATAATCATTCCACAAGCCCATAGAGGTATGCCATATCGAAATCCGAGTCCTTTTGACCAAGTTATGGACTTTTAAAGATGTAAAGAAGGCCCATTTCAGTAAGCCTTCGCAAAATTAAAGTCAAATACATAAAAACGGTCATATTTTTTAATACCTTTAAAGTTTAATATTTTAATGCAGATAACAACAAAATCATTCCATAAGCCCCTAAAGGTATGCCATATCGAAATACGAGTTCATTTGACCAAGTTATGGGCTTTTAAAGATGGAAATAAGGCCGATTTCAGTAAGCCTTCGCAAAATTAAAATCAATGACATAAAAACGGTCATATTTTTTACTACCTTTAAAGTTATATATCTTAATGCAGATAACAACATAATCATTCCACAAGCCTATAAAGGTATGCCATATCGAAAGCCGAGTTCATTTGACCAAGTTATGGGCTTTTAAAGATGTAAAGAAGGCCCATTTCAGTATACCTTCGCAAAATTAAAATCAATGACATAAAAACGGTCATATGTTTTACTACCTTTAAAGTTATATATTTTAATGCAGGTAACAACATAATCATTCCACAAGCTCATAGAGGTATGCCATATCGAAATCCGAGTCCTTTTGACCAGGTTATGGGCTTTTAAAGATGGAAAGAAGGCTCATTTCAGTAAACCTTTGCAAAATTAAAATCAGTGACTAAAAACGGTCATATTTTTTACTACCTTTAAAGTTATATGTTTAAATGCACATAACAACATAATCATTCCACAAGCCAATAGAGGTATGCCATATCGAGATCCGAGTCCTTTTGACCAGGTTATGGGCTTTTAAAGATGGAAAGAAGGCCCATTTCAGAAAAACTTCGCAAAATTAAAATCAATGACATAAAAACGGTCATACTTTTTACTACCTTTAAAGTTATATATCTTAATGCAGATAACAACATAATCATTCCACAAGCCTATAAAGGTATGCCATATCGAAAGCCGAGTTCATTTGACCAAGTTATGGGCTTTTAAAGATGGAAAGAAGGCACATTTCAGTAAGCTTTCGCAAAATTAAAATCATTGACATAAAAACGGTCTTATGTTTTACTACCTTTAAAGTTATATATTTTAATGCAGGTAACAACATAATCATTCCACAAGCCCATAGAGGTATGCCATATCGAAGTCCGAGTCCTTTTGACCAAGTTATGGACTTTTAAAGATGTAAAGAAGGCCCATTTCAGTAAGCCTTCGCAAAATTAAAGTCAAATACATAAAAACGGTCATATTTTTTAATACCTTTAAAGTTTAATATTTTAATGCAGATAACAACAAAATCATTCCATAAGCCCCTAAAGGTATGCCATATCGAAATACGAGTTCATTTGACCAAGTTATGGGCTTTTAAAGATGGAAATAAGGCCGATTTCAGTAAGCCTTCGCAAAATTAAAATCAATGACATAAAAACGGTCATATTTTTTACTACCTTTAAAGTTATATATCTTAATGCAGATAACAACATAATCATTCCACAAGCCTATAAAGGTATGCCATATCGAAAGCCGAGTTCATTTGACCAAGTTATGGGCTTTTAAAGATGTAAAGAAGGCCCATTTCAGTATACCTTCGCAAAATTAAAATCAATGACATAAAAACGGTCATATGTTTTACTACCTTTAAAGTTATATATTTTAATGCAGGTAACAACATAATCATTCCACAAGCCCATAGAGGTATGCCATATCGAAATCCGAGTCCTTTTGACCAGGTTATGGGCTTTTAAAGATGGAAAGAAGGCTCATTTCAGTAAACCTTTGCAAAATTAAAATCAGTGACTAAAAACGGTCATATTTTTTACTACCTTTAAAGTTATATGTTTAAATGCACATAACAACATAATCATTCCACAAGCCAATAGAGGTATGCCATATCGAAATCCGAGTCCTTTTGACCAGGTTATGGGCTTTTAAAGATGGAAAGAAGGCCCATCTCAGAAAACCTTCGCAAAATTAAAATCAATGACATAAAAACGGTCATATTTTGTACTACCTTTAAAGTTATATATCTTAATGCAGATAACAACATAATCATTCCACAAGCCTATAAAGGTATGCCATATCGAAAGCCGAGTTCATTTGACCAAGTTATGGGCTTTTAAAGATGGAAAGAAGGCACATTTCAGTAAGCTTTCGCAAAATTAAAATCAATGACATAAAAACGGTCTTATGTTTTACTACCTTTAAAGTTATATATTTTAATGCAGGTAACAACATAATCATTCCACAAGCCCATAGAGGTATGCCATATCGAAATCCGAGTCCTTTTGACCACGTTATGGACTTTTAACATGACATAAAAACGGTCATATTTTTTACTACCTTTAAAGTTATATATCTTAATGCAGATAACAACATAATCATTCCACAAGCCTATAAAGGTATGCCATATCGAAAGCCGAGTTCATTTGACCAAGTTATGGGCTTTTAAAGATGTAAAGAAGGCCCATTTCAGTATACCTTCGCAAAATTAAAATCAATGACATAAAAACGGTCATATGTTTTACTACCTTTAAAGTTATATATTTTAATGCAGGTAACAACATAATCATTCCACAAGCTCATAGAGGTATGCCATATCGAAATCCGAGTCCTTTTGACCAGGTTATGGGCTTTTAAAGATGGAAAGAAGGCTCATTTCAGTAAACCTTTGCAAAATTAAAATCAGTGACTAAAAACGGTCATATTTTTTACTACTTTTAAAGTTATATGTTTAAATGCACATAACAACATAATCATTCCACAAGCCAATAGAGGTATGCCATATCGAAATCCGAGTCCTTTTGACCAGGTTATGGGCTTTTAAAGATGGAAAGAAGGCCCATTTCAGAAAACCTTCGCAAAATTAAAATCAATGACATAAAAACGGTCATATTTTTTACTACCTTTAAAGTTATATATCTTAATGCAGATAACAACATAATCATTCCACAAGCCTATAAAGGTATGCCATATCGAAAGCCGAGTTCATTTGACCAAGTTATGGGCTTTTAAAGATGGAAAGAAGGCACATTTCAGTAAGCTTTCGCAAAATTAAAATCATTGACATAAAAACGGTCTTATGTTTTACTACCTTTAAAGTTATATATTTTAATGCAGGTAACAACATAATCATTCCACAAGCCCATAGAGGTATGCCATATCGAAATCCGAGTCCTTTTGACCAAGTTATGGACTTTTAAAGATGTAAAGAAGGCCCATTTCAGTAAGCCTTCGCAAAATTAAAGTCAAATACATAAAAACGGTCATATTTTTTAATACCTTTAAAGTTTAATATTTTAATGCAGATAACAACAAAATCATTCCATAAGCCCCTAAAGGTATGCCATATCGAAATACGAGTTCATTTGACCAAGTTATGGGCTTTTAAAGATGGAAATAAGGCCGATTTCAGTAAGCCTTCGCAAAATTAAAATCAATGACATAAAAACGGTCATATTTTTTACTACCTTTAAAGTTATATATCTTAATGCAGATAACAACATAATCATTCCACAAGCCTATAAAGGTATGCCATATCGAAAGCCGAGTTCATTTGACCAAGTTATGGGCTTTTAAAGATGTAAAGAAGGCCCATTTCAGTATACCTTCGCAAAATTAAAATCAATGACATAAAAACGGTCATATGTTTTACTACCTTTAAAGTTATATATTTTAATGCAGGTAACAACATAATCATTCCACAAGCCCATAGAGGTATGCCATATCGAAATCCGAGTCCTTTTGACCAGGTTATGGGCTTTTAAAGATGGAAAGAAGGCTCATTTCAGTAAACCTTTGCAAAATTAAGATCAGTGACTAAAAACGGTCATATTTTTTACTACCTTTAAAGTTATATGTTTAAATGCACATAACAACATAATCATTCCACAAGCCAATAGAGGTATGCCATATCGAAATCCGAGTCCTTTTGACCAGGTTATGGGCTTTTAAAGATGGAAAGAAGGCCCATTTCAGAAAACCTTCGCAAAATTAAAATCAATGACATAAAAACGGTCATATTTTTTACTACCTTTAAAGTTATATATCTTAATGCAGATAACAACATAATCATTCCACAAGCCTATAAAGGTATGCCATATCGAAAGCCGAGTTCATTTGACCAAGTTATGGGCTTTTAAAGATGGAAAGAAGGCACATTTCAGTAAGCTTTCGCAAAATTAAAATCCATGACATAAAAACGGTCTTATGTTTTACTACCTTTAAAGTTATATATTTTAATGCAGGTAACAACATAATCATTCCACAAGCCCATAGAGGTATGCCATATCGAAATCCGAGTCCTTTTGACCAAGTTATGGACTTTTAAAGATGTAAAGAAGGCCCATTTCAGTAAGCCTTCGCAAAATTAAAGTCAAATACATAAAAACGGTCATATTTTTTAATACCTTTAAAGTTTAATATTTTAATGCAGATAACAACAAAATCATTCCATAAGCCCCTAAAGGTATGCCATATCGAAATACGAGTTCATTTGACCAAGTAATGGGCTTTTAAAGATGGAAATAAGGCCGATTTCAGTAAGCCTTCGCAAAATTAAAATCAATGACATAAAAACGGTCATATTTTTTACTACCTTTAAAGTTATATATCTTAATGCAGATAACAACATAATCATTCCACAAGCCTATAAAGGTATGCCATATCGAAAGCCGAGTTCATTTGACCAAGTTATGGGCTTTTAAAGATGTAAAGAAGGCCCATTTCAGTATACCTTCGCAAAATTAAAATCAATGACATAAAAACGGTCATATGTTTTACTACCTTTAAAGTTATATATTTTAATGCAGGTAACAACATAATCATTCCACAAGCCCATAGAGGTATGCCATATCGAAATCCGAGTCCTTTTGACCAGGTTATGGGCTTTTAAAGATGGAAAGAAGGCTCATTTCAGTAAACCTTTGCAAAATTAAAATCAGTGACTAAAAACGGTCATATTTTTTACTACCTTTAAAGTTATATGTTTAAATGCACATAACAACATAATCATTCCACAAGCCAATAGAGGTATGCCATATCGAAATCCGAGTCCTTTTGACCAGGTTATGGGCTTTTAAAGATGGAAAGAAGGCCCATTTCAGAAAACCTTCGCAAAATTAAAATCAATGACATAAAAACGGTCATATTTTTTACTACCTTTAAAGTTATATATCTTAATGCAGATAACAACATAATCATTCCACAAGCCTATAAAGGTATGCCATATCGAAAGCCGAGTTCATTTGACCAAGTTATGGGCTTTTAAAGATGGAAAGAAGGCACATTTCAGTAAGCTTTCGCAAAATTAAAATCAATGACATAAAAACGGTCTTATGTTTTACTACCTTTAAAGTTATATATTTTAATGCAGGTAACAACATAATCATTCCACAAGCCCATAGAGGTATGCCATATCGAAATCCGAGTCCTTTTGACCAAGTTATGGACTTTTAAAGATGTAAAGAAGGCCCATTTCAGTAAGCCTTCGCAAAATTAAAGTCAAATACATAAAAACGGTCATATTTTTATACCCGTTACTCGTAGAGTAAAAGGGTATACTAGATTCGTCGGAAAGTATGTAACAGGCAGAAGGAAGCGTTTCCGACCCCATAAAGTATATATATTCTTGATCAGGATCACTAGCCGAGTCGATCTAGCCATGTCCGTCTGTCCGTCTGTCCGTCTGTCCGGATGAACGCTGAGATCTCGGAAACTATGGGAGCTAGGCTATTGAGATTTGGCGTGCAGATTCCTGAGCTTCCTACGCAGCGCAAGTTTGTTTCAGTAGACTGCCACGCCCACTCTAACGCCCACAAACCGCCCAAAACTGTGGCTCCTACAGTTTTGATGCTAGATAGAAAATTTTAACTGAAATGTAATGTTCTCATCAATACCTATCGATTGACCCAAAAAAAAGTTTGCCACGCCCACTTTAACGCCCACAAACCGCAAAACCCTGTGACGCCCACAATTTTCATGCTAGATAAAAAATTTTAACTGAAATGTATTGGTCTCGTCAATACCTATCGATTGATCCAAAAAAAAATTTGCCACGCCCACTCTAACGCCCATAACGCTTAAATCTGTATACCGCCGGTAGGTGGCGCATTTTAATCTCGCTTTGCTGCTTGCATATCTCCATTTAGCTGAGTAACGGGTATCTGATAGTCGAGGTACTCGACTATAGCGTTCTCCCTTGTTTAATACCTTTAAAGTTTAATATTTTAATGCAGATAACAACAAAATCATTCCATAAGCCTCTAAAGGTATGCCATATCGAAATACGAGTTCATTTGACCAAGTTATGGGCTTTTAAAGATGGAAATAAGGCCGATTTCAGTAAGCCTTCGCAAAATTAAAATCAATGACATAAAAACGGTCATATTTTTTACTACCTTTAAAGTTATATATCTTAATGCAGATAACAACATAATCATTCCACAAGCCTATAAAGGTATGCCATATCGAAAGCCGAGTTCATTTGACCAAGTTATGGGCTTTTAAAGATGTAAAGAAGGCCCATTTCAGTATACCTTCGCAAAATTAAAATCAATGACATAAAAACGGTCATATGTTTTACTACCTTTAAAGTTATATATTTTAATGCAGGTAACAACATAATCATTCCACAAGCCCATAGAGGTATGCCATATCGAAATCCGAGTCCTTTTGACCAGGTTATGGGCTTTTAAAGATGGAAAGAAGGCTCATTTCAGTAAACCTTTGCAAAATTAAAATCAGTGACTAAAAACGGTCATATTTTTTACTACCTTTAAAGTTATATGTTTAAATGCACATAACAACATAATCATTCCACAAGCCAATAGAGGTATGCCATATCGAAATCCGAGTCCTTTTGACAAAGTTATGGACGTTTAAAATTGTAAAGAAGGCCCATTTCAGTAAGCCTTCGCAAAATTAAAGTCAAGGACATAAAAACCGTCATATTTTGTACTACCTTTAAAGTTAAATATTTTAATGCAGATAACAACAAAATAATTCCACATGCCTATAAAGGTATGCCATATCGAAATCCGAGTTCATTTGACCAAGTTATGGGCTTTTAAAGATGGAAAGAAGGCCCATTTCAGTAAACCTTCGCAAAATTAAAATCATTGACATAAAAACGGTCATATTTTTTACTACCTTTAAAGTAATATATTTTAATGCAGATAACAACATAATCATTCCACAAGCCTATAAAGGTATGCCATATCGAAATCCGAGTTCATTTGACCAAGTTATGGGCTTTTAAAGATGGAAAGAAGGCCCATTTCAGTAAACCTTCGCAAAATTAAAATCAATGACATAAAAACGGTCATAATTTTTACCACCTTTTAAGTTTAATATTTTAATGCAGATAACAACAAAATCATTCCATAAGCCCCTAAATGTATGCCATATCGAAATACGAGTTCATTTGACCATGTTATGGGATTTTAAAGATGGAAATAAGGCCCATTTCAGTAAGCCTTCGCAAAATTAAAATCAATGACATAAAAACGGTCATATTTTTTACTACCTTTAAAGTTATATATCTTAAGGCAGATAACAACATAATCATTCCACAAGCCTAAAAGGTATGCCATATCGAAATTCGAGTTTATTTGACCAAGTTATTGGCTTTTAAAGATGGAAAGAAGGCCCATTTCAGTAAACCTTCGCAAAATTAAAATCAATGACATAAAAACGGTCATATTTTTTACTACCTTTAAAGTTATATATCTTAATGCAGATAACAACATAATCATTCCACAAGCCTATAAAGGTATGCCATATCGAAAGCCGAGTTCATTTGACCAAGTTATGGGCTTTTAAAGATGTAAAGAAGGCCCATTTCAGTATACCTTCGCAAAATTAAAATCAATGACATAAAAACGGTCATATGTTTTACTACCTTTAAAGTTATATATTTTAATGCAGGTAACAACATAATCATTCCACAAGCCCATAGAGGTATGCCATATCGAAATCCGAGTCCTTTTGACCAGGTTATGGGCTTTTAAAGATGGAAAGAAGGCTCATTTCAGTAAACCTTTGCAAAATTAAGATCAGTGACTAAAAACGGTCATATTTTTTACTACCTTTAAAGTTATATGTTTAAATGCACATAACAACATAATCATTCCACAAGCCAATAGAGGTATGCCATATCGAAATCCGAGTGCTTTTGACCAGGTTATGGGCTTTTAAAGATGGAAAGAAGGCCCATTTCAGAAAACCTTCGCAAAATTAAAATCAATGACATAAAAACGGTCATATTTTTTACTACCTTTAAAGTTATATATCTTAATGCAGATAACAACATAATCATTCCACAAGCCTATAAAGGTATGCCATATCGAAAGCCGAGTTCATTTGACCAAGTTATGGGCTTTTAAAGATGGAAAGAAGGCACATTTCAGTAAGCTTTCGCAAAATTAAAATCCATGACATAAAAACGGTCTTATGTTTTACTACCTTTAAAGTTATATATTTTAATGCAGGTAACAACATAATCATTCCACAAGCCCATAGAGGTATGCCATATCGAAATCCGAGTCCTTTTGACCAAGTTATGGACTTTTAAAGATGTAAAGAAGGCCCATTTCAGTAAGCCTTCGCAAAATTAAAGTCAAATACATAAAAACGGTCATATTTTTTAATACCTTTAAAGTTTAATATTTTAATGCAGATAACAACAAAATCATTCCATAAGCCCCTAAAGGTATGCCATATCGAAATACGAGTTCATTTGACCAAGTAATGGGCTTTTAAAGATGGAAATAAGGCCGATTTCAGTAAGCCTTCGCAAAATTAAAATCAATGACATAAAAACGGTCATATTTTTTACTACCTTTAAAGTTATATATCTTAATGCAGATAACAACATAATCATTCCACAAGCCTATAAAGGTATGCCATATCGAAAGCCGAGTTCATTTGACCAAGTTATGGGCTTTTAAAGATGTAAAGAAGGCCCATTTCAGTATACCTTCGCAAAATTAAAATCAATGACATAAAAACGGTCATATGTTTTACTACCTTTAAAGTTATATATTTTAATGCAGGTAACAACATAATCATTCCACAAGCCCATAGAGGTATGCCATATCGAAATCCGAGTCCTTTTGACCAGGTTATGGGCTTTTAAAGATGGAAAGAAGGCTCATTTCAGTAAACCTTTGCAAAATTAAAATCAGTGACTAAAAACGGTCATATTTTTTACTACCTTTAAAGTTATATGTTTAAATGCACATAACAACATAATCATTCCACAAGCCAATAGAGGTATGCCATATCGAAATCCGAGTCCTTTTGACCAGGTTATGGGCTTTTAAAGATGGAAAGAAGGCCCATTTCAGAAAACCTTCGCAAAATTAAAATCAATGACATAAAAACGGTCATATTTTTTACTACCTTTAAAGTTATATATCTTAATGCAGATAACAACATAATCATTCCACAAGCCTATAAAGGTATGCCATATCGAAAGCCGAGTTCATTTGACCAAGTTATGGGCTTTTAAAGATGGAAAGAAGGCACATTTCAGTAAGCTTTCGCAAAATTAAAATCAATGACATAAAAACGGTCTTATGTTTTACTACCTTTAAAGTTATATATTTTAATGCAGGTAACAACATAATCATTCCACAAGCCCATAGAGGTATGCCATATCGAAATCCGAGTCCTTTTGACCAAGTTATGGACTTTTAAAGATGTAAAGAAGGCCCATTTCAGTAAGCCTTCGCAAAATTAAAGTCAAATACATAAAAACGGTCATATTTTTATACCCGTTACTCGTAGAGTAAAAGGGTATACTAGATTCGTCGGAAAGTATGTAACAGGCAGAAGGAAGCGTTTCCGACCCCATAAAGTATATATATTCTTGATCAGGATCACTAGCCGAGTCGATCTAGCCATGTCCGTCTGTCCGTCTGTCCGTCTGTCCGGATGAACGCTGAGATCTCGGAAACTATGGGAGCTAGGCTATTGAGATTTGGCGTGCAGATTCCTGAGCTTCCTACGCAGCGCAAGTTTGTTTCAGTAGACTGCCACGCCCACTCTAACGCCCACAAACCGCCCAAAACTGTGGCTCCTACAGTTTTGATGCTAGATAGAAAATTTTAACTGAAATGTAATGTTCTCATCAATACCTATCGATTGACCCAAAAAAAAGTTTGCCACGCCCACTTTAACGCCCACAAACCGCAAAACCCTGTGACGCCCACAATTTTCATGCTAGATAAAAAATTTTAACTGAAATGTATTGGTCTCGTCAATACCTATCGATTGATCCAAAAAAAAATTTGCCACGCCCACTCTAACGCCCATAACGCTTAAATCTGTATACCGCCGGTAGGTGGCGCATTTTAATCTCGCTTTGCTGCTTGCATATCTCCATTTAGCTGAGTAACGGGTATCTGATAGTCGAGGTACTCGACTATAGCGTTCTCCCTTGTTTAATACCTTTAAAGTTTAATATTTTAATGCAGATAACAACAAAATCATTCCATAAGCCTCTAAAGGTATGCCATATCGAAATACGAGTTCATTTGACCAAGTTATGGGCTTTTAAAGATGGAAATAAGGCCGATTTCAGTAAGCCTTCGCAAAATTAAAATCAATGACATAAAAACGGTCATATTTTTTACTACCTTTAAAGTTATATATCTTAATGCAGATAACAACATAATCATTCCACAAGCCTATAAAGGTATGCCATATCGAAAGCCGAGTTCATTTGACCAAGTTATGGGCTTTTAAAGATGTAAAGAAGGCCCATTTCAGTATACCTTCGCAAAATTAAAATCAATGACATAAAAACGGTCATATGTTTTACTACCTTTAAAGTTATATATTTTAATGCAGGTAACAACATAATCATTCCACAAGCCCATAGAGGTATGCCATATCGAAATCCGAGTCCTTTTGACCAGGTTATGGGCTTTTAAAGATGGAAAGAAGGCTCATTTCAGTAAACCTTTGCAAAATTAAAATCAGTGACTAAAAACGGTCATATTTTTTACTACCTTTAAAGTTATATGTTTAAATGCACATAACAACATAATCATTCCACAAGCCAATAGAGGTATGCCATATCGAAATCCGAGTCCTTTTGACAAAGTTATGGACGTTTAAAATTGTAAAGAAGGCCCATTTCAGTAAGCCTTCGCAAAATTAAAGTCAAGGACATAAAAACCGTCATATTTTGTACTACCTTTAAAGTTAAATATTTTAATGCAGATAACAACATAATAATTCCACATGCCTATAAAGCTATGCCATATCGAAATCCGAGTTCATTTGACCAAGTTATGGGCTTTTAAAGATGGAAAGAAGGCCCATTTCAGTAAACCTTCGCAAAATTAAAATCATTGACATAAAAACGGTCATATTTTTTACTACCTTTAAAGTAATATATTTTAATGCAGATAACAACATAATCATTCCACAAGCCTATAAAGGTATGCCATATCGAAATCCGAGTTCATTTGACCAAGTTATGGGCTTTTAAAGATGGAAAGAAGGCCCATTTCAGTAAACCTTCGCAAAATTAAAATCAATGACATAAAAACGGTCATAATTTTTACCACCTTTTAAGTTTAATATTTTAATGCAGATAACAACAAAATCATTCCATAAGCCCCTAAATGTATGCCATATCGAAATACGAGTTCATTTGACCATGTTATGGGATTTTAAAGATGGAAATAAGGCCCATTTCAGTAAGCCTTCGCAAAATTAAAATCAATGACATAAAAACGGTCATATTTTTTACTACCTTTAAAGTTATATATCTTAAGGCAGATAACAACATAATCATTCCACAAGCCTAAAAGGTATGCCATATCGAAATTCGAGTTTATTTGACCAAGTTATTGGCTTTTAAAGATGGAAAGAAGGCCCATTTCAGTAAACCTTCGCAAAATTAAAATCAATGACATAAAAACGGTCATATTTTTTACTACCTTTAAAGTAATATATTTTAATGCAGATAACAACATAATCATTCCACAAGCCTATAAAGGTATGCCATATCGAAATCCGAGTTCATTTGACCAAGTTATGGGCTTTTAAAGATGGAAATAAGGCCGATTTCAGTATACCTTCGCAAAATTAAAATCAATGACATAAAAACGGTCATATGTTTTACTACCTTTAAAGTTATATATTTTAATGCAGGTAACAACATAATCATTCCACAAGCCCATAGAGGTATGCCATATCGAAATCCGAGTCCTTTTGACCAGGTTATGGGCTTTTAAAGATGGAAAGAAGGCTCATTTCAGTAAACCTTTGCAAAATTAAAATCAGTGACTAAAAACGGTCATATTTTTTACTACCTTTAAAGTTATATGTTTAAATGCACATAACAACATAATCATTCCACAAGCCAATAGAGGTATGCCATATCGAAATCCGAGTCCTTTTGACCAGGTTATGGGCTTTTAAAGATGGAAAGAAGGCCCATTTCAGAAAACCTTCGCAAAATTAAAATCAATGACATAAAAACGGTCATATTTTTTACTACCTTTAAAGTTATATATCTTAATGCAGATAACAACATAATCATTCCACAAGCCTATAAAGGTATGCCATATCGAAAGCCGAGTTCATTTGACCAAGTTATGGGCTTTTAAAGATGGAAAGAAGGCACATTTCAGTAAGCTTTCGCAAAATTAAAATCAATGACATAAAAACGGTCTTATGTTTTACTACCTTTAAAGTTATATATTTTAATGCAGGTAACAACATAATCATTCCACAAGCCCATAGAGGTATGCCATATCGAAATCCGAGTCCTTTTGACCAAGTTATGGACTTTTAAAGATGTAAAGAAGGCCCATTTCAGTAAGCCTTCGCAAAATTAAAGTCAAATACATAAAAACGGTCATATTTTTTAATACCTTTAAAGTTTAATATTTTAATGCAGATAACAAAAAAATCATTCCATAAGCCCCTAAAGGTATGCCATATCGAAATACGAGTTCATTTGACCAAGTTATGGGCTTTTAAAGATGGAAATAAGGCCGATTTCAGTAAGCCTTCGCAAAATTAAAATCAATGACATAAAAACGGTCATATTTTTTACTACCTTTAAAGTTATATATCTTAATGCAGATAACAACATAATCATTCCACAAGCCTATAAAGGTATGCCATATCGAAAGCCGAGTTCATTTGACCAAGTTATGGGCTTTTAAAGATGTAAAGAAGGCCCATTTCAGTATACCTTCGCAAAATTAAAATCAATGACATAAAAACGGTCATATGTTTTACTACCTTTAAAGTTATATATTTTAATGCAGGTAACAACATAATCATTCCACAAGCCCATAGAGGTATGCCATATCGAAATCCGAGTCCTTTTGACCAGGTTATGGGCTTTTAAAGATGGAAAGAAGGCTCATTTCAGTAAACCTTTGCAAAATTAAAATCAGTGACTAAAAACGGTCATATTTTTTACTACCTTTAAAGTTATATGTTTAAATGCACATAACAACATAATCATTCCACAAGCCAATAGAGGTATGCCATATCGAAGTCCGAGTCCTTTTGACAAAGTTATGGACGTTTAAAGATGTAAAGAAGGCCCATTTCAGTAAGCCTTCGCAAAATTAAAGTCAATGACATAAAAACGGTCATATTTTTTACTACCTTTAAAGTTTAATATTTTAATGCAGATAACAACAAAATCATTCCATAAGCCCCTAAATGTATGCCATATCGAAATACGAGTTCTTTTGACCATGTTATGGGATTTTAAAGATGAAAATAAGGCCCATTTCAGTAAGCCTTCGCAAAATTAAAATCAATGACATAAAAACGGTCATATTTTTTACTACCTTTAAAGTTATATATCTTAATGCAGATAACAACATAATCATTCCACAAGCCTATAAAGGTATGCCATATCGAAAGCCGAGTTCATTTGACCAAGTTATGGGCTTTTAAAGATGGAAAGAAGGCACATTTCAGTAAGCTTTCGCAAAATTAAAATCAATGACATAAAAACGGTCTTATGTTTTACTACCTTTAAAGTTATATATTTTAATGCAGGTAACAACATAATCATTCCACAAGCCCATAGAGGTATGCCATATCGAAATCCGAGTCCTTTTGACCAAGTTATGGACTTTTAAAGATGTAAAGAAGGCCCATTTCAGTAAGCCTTCGCAAAATTAAAGTCAATGACATAAAAACGGTCATATTTTTTACTACCTTTAAAGTTTAATATTTTAATGCAGATAACAACAAAATCATTCCATAAGCCCCTAAATGTATGCCATATCGAAATACGAGTTCTTTTGACCATGTTATGGGATTTTAAAGATGGAAATAAGGCCCATTTCAGTAAGCCTTCGCAAAATTAAAATCAATGACATAAAAACGGTCATATTTTTTACTACCTTTAAAGTTATATATCTTAAGGCAGATAACAACATAATCATTCCACAAGCCTAAAAAGGTATGCCATATCGAAAGCCGAGTTCATTTGACCAAGTTATGTGCTTTTAAAGATGGAAAGAAGGCCCATTTCAGTAAACCTTCGCAAAATTAAAATCAATGACATAAAAACGGTCATATTTTTTACTACCTTTAAAGTTATATATCTTAATGCAGATAACAACATAATCATTCCACAAGCCTATAAAGTTATGCCATATCGAAGCCGATTTGACCAAGTTATGGGCTTTTAAAGATGGAAAGAAGGCACATTTCAGTAAGCTTTCGCAAAATTAAAATCAATGACATAAAAACGGTCTTATGTTTTACTACCTTTAACGTTATATATCTTAATGCAGGTAACAACATAATCATTCCACAAGCCCATAGAGGTATGCCATATCGAAATCCGAGTCCTTTTGACCAAGTTATGGACTTTTAAAGATGTAAAGAAGGCCCATTTCAGTAAGCCTTCGCAAAATTAAAGTCAAATACATAAAAACCGTCATATTTTTTACTACCTTTAAAGTTAAATATTTTAATGCAGATAACAACAAAATAATTCCACAAGCCCCTAAAGGTATGCCATATCGAAATCCGAGTTCATTTGACCAAGTTATTGGCTTTTAAAGATGGAAAGAAGGCACATTTCAGTAAGCTTTCGCAAAATTAAAATCAATGACATAAAAACGGTCTTATGTTTTACTACCTTTAAAGTTATATATTTTAATGCAGGTAACAACATAATCATTCCACAAGCCCATAGAGGTATGCCATATCGAAATCCGAGTCCTTTTGACCAAGTTATGGACTTTTAAAGATGTAAAGAAGGCCCATTTCAGTAAGCCTTCGCAAAATTAAAGTCAAATACATAAAAACGGTCATATTTTTTAATACCTTTAAAGTTTAATATTTTAATGCAGATAACAACAAAATCATTCCATAAGCCCCTAAAGGTATGCCATATCGAAATACGAGTTCATTTGACCAAGTTATGGGCTTTTAAAGATGGAAATAAGGCCGATTTCAGTAAGCCTTCGCAAAATTAAAATCAATGACATAAAAACGGTCATATTTTTTACTACCTTTAAAGTTATATATCTTAATGCAGATAACAACATAATCATTCCACAAGCCTATAAAGGTATGCCATATCGAAAGCCGAGTTCATTTGACCAAGTTATGGGCTTTTAAAGATGGAAAGAAGGCCCATTTCAGTATACCTTCGCAAAATTAAAATCAATGACATAAAAACGGTCATATGTTTTACTACCTTTAAAGTTATATATTTTAATGCAGGTAACAACATAATCATTCCACAAGCCCATAGAGGTATGCCATATCGAAATCCGAGTCCTTTTGACCAGGTTATGGGCTTTCAAAGATGGAAAGAAGGCTCATTTCAGTAAACCTTTGCAAAATTAAAATCAGTGACTAAAACGGTCATATTTTTTACTACCTTTAAAGTTATATGTTTAAATGCACATAACAACATAATCATTCCACAAGCCAATAGAGGTATGCCATATCGAAATCCGAGTCCTTTTGACAAAGTTATGGACGTTTAAAGATGTAAAGAAGGCCCATTTCAGTAAGCCTTCGCAAAATTAAAGTCAATGACATAAAAACGGTCATATTTTTTACTACCTTTAAAGTTTAATATTTTAATGCAGATAACAACAAAATCATTCCATAAGCCCCTAAATGTATGCCATATCGAAATACGAGTTCATTTGACCATGTTATGGGATTTTAAAGATGAAAATAAGGCCCATTTCAGTAAGCCTTCGCAAAATTAAAATCAATGACATAAAAACGGTCATATTTTTTACTACCTTTAAAGTTATATATCTTAAGGCAGATAACAACATAATCATTCCACAAGCCTAAAAAGGTATGCCATATCGAAATTCGAGTTTATTTGACCAAGTTATGTGCTTTTAAGGATGGAAAGAAGGCCCATTTCAGTAAACCTTCGCAAAATTAAAATCAATGACATAAAAACGGTCATATTTTTTACTACCTTTAAAGTTATATATCTTAATGCAGATAACAACATAATCATTCCACAAGCCTATAAAGTTATGCCATATCGAAGCCGATTTGACCAAGTTATGGGCTTTTAAAGATGGAAAGAAGGCACATTTCAGTAAGCTTTCGCAAAATTAAAATCAATGACATAAAAACGGTCTTATGTTTTACTACCTTTAACGTTATATATCTTAATGCAGGTAACAACATAATCATTCCACAAGCCCATAGAGGTATGCCATATCGAAATCCGAGTCCTTTTGACCAAGTTATGGACTTTTAAAGATGTAAAGAAGGCCCATTTCAGTAAGCCTTCGCAAAATTAAAGTCAAATACATAAAAACCGTCATATTTTTTACTACCTTTAAAGTTAAATATTTTAATGCAGATAACAACAAAATAATTCCACAAGCCCCTAAAGGTATGCCATATCGAAATCCGAGTTCATTTGACCAAGTTATTGGCTTTTAAAGATGGAAAGAAGGCCCATTTCAGTAAACCTTCGCAAAATTAAAATCAATGACATAAAAACGGTCATATTTTTTACTACCTTTAAAGTAATATATTTTAATGCAGATAACAACATAATCATTCCACAAGCCTATAAAGGTATGCCATATCGAAATCCGAGTTCATTTGACCAAGTTATGGGCTTTTAAAGATGGAAAGAAGGCCCATTTCAGTAAACCTTCGCAAAATTAAAATCAATGACATAGAAAACGGTCATATTTTTTAATACCTTTAAAGTTATATATTTTAATGCAGGTAACAACATAATCATTCCACAAGCCCATAGAGGTATGCCATATCGAAATCCGAGTCCTTTTGACCAGGTTATGGGCTTTTAAAGATGGAAAGAAGGCTCATTTCAGTAAACCTTTGCAAAATTAAGATCAGTGACTAAAAACGGTCATATTTTTTACTACCTTTAAAGTTATATGTTTAAATGCACATAACAACATAATCATTCCACAAGCCAATAGAGGTATGCCATATCGAAATCCGAGTCCTTTTGACCAGGTTATGGGCTTTTAAAGATGGAAAGAAGGCCCATTTCAGAAAACCTTCGCAAAATTAAAATCAATGACATAAAAACGGTCATATTTTTTACTACCTTTAAAGTTATATATCTTAATGCAGATAACAACATAATCATTCCACAAGCCTATAAAGGTATGCCATATCGAAAGCCGAGTTCATTTGACCAAGTTATGGGCTTTTAAAGATGGAAAGAAGGCACATTTCAGTAAGCTTTCGCAAAATTAAAATCAATGACATAAAAACGGTCTTATGTTTTACTACCTTTAAAGTTATATATTTTAATGCAGGTAACAACATAATCATTCCACAAGCCCATAGAGGTATGCCATATCGAAATCCGAGTCCTTTTGACCAAGTTATGGACTTTTAAAGATGTAAAGAAGGCCCATTTCAGTAAGCCTTCGCAAAATTAAAGTCAAATACATAAAAACGGTCATATTTTTTAATACCTTTAAAGTTTAATATTTTAATGCAGATAACAACAAAATCATTCCATAAGCCCCTAAAGGTATGCCATATCGAAATACGAGTTCATTTGACCAAGTAATGGGCTTTTAAAGATGGAAATAAGGCCGATTTCAGTAAGCCTTCGCAAAATTAAAATCAATGACATAAAAACGGTCATATTTTTTACTACCTTTAAAGGTATATATCTTAATGCAGATAACAACATAATCATTCCACAAGCCTATAAAGGTATGCCATATCGAAAGCCGAGTTCATTTGACCAAGTTATGGGCTTTTAAAGATGTAAAGAAGGCCCATTTCAGTATACCTTCGCAAAATTAAAATCAATGACATAAAAACGGTCATATGTTTTACTACCTTTAAAGTTATATATTTTAATGCAGGTAACAACATAATCATTCCACAAGCCCATAGAGGTATGCCATATCGAAATCCGAGTCCTTTTGACCAGGTTATGGGCTTTTAAAAATGGAAAGAAGGCTCATTTCAGTAAACCTTTGCAAAATTAAAATCAGTGACTAAAAACGGTCATATTTTTTACTACCTTTAAAGTTATATGTTTAAATGCACATAACAACATAATCATTCCACAAGCCAATAGAGGTATGCCATATCGAAATCCGAGTCCTTTTGACCAGGTTATGGGCTTTTAAAGATGGAAAGAAGGCCCATTTCAGAAAACCTTCGCAAAATTAAAATCAATGACATAAAAACGGTCATATTTTTTACTACCTTTAAAGTTATATATCTTAATGCAGATAACAACATAATCATTCCACAAGCCTATAAAGGTATGCCATATCGAAAGCCGAGTTCATTTGACCAAGTTATGGGCTTTTAAAGATGAAAAGAAGGCACATTTCAGTAAGCTTTCGCAAAATTAAAATCAATAACATAAAAACGGTTTTATGTTTTACTACCTTTAAAGTTATATATTTTAATGCAGGTAACAACATAATCATTCCACAAGCCCATAGAGGTATGCCATATCGAAATCCGAGTCCTTTTGACCAAGTTATGGACTTTTAAAGATGTAAAGAAGGCCCATTTCAGTAAGCCTTCGCAAAATTAAAGTCAAATACATAAAAACGGTCATATTTTTATACCCGTTACTCGTAGAGTAAAAGGGTATACTAGATTCGTCGGAAAGTATGTAACAGGCAGAAGGAAGCGTTTCCGACCCCATAAAGTATATATATTCTTGATCAGGATCACTAGCCGAGTCGATCTAGCCATGTCCGTCTGTCCGTCTGTCCGTCTGTCCGTCTGTCCGGATGAACGCTGAGATCTCGGAAACTATGGGAGCTAGGCTATTGAGATTTGGCGTGCAGATTCCTGAGCTTCCTACGCAGCGCAAGTTTGTTTCAGTAGACTGCCACGCCCACTCTAACGCCCACAAACCGCCCAAAACTGTGGCTCCTACAGTTTTGATGCTAGATAGAAAATTTTAACTGAAATGTAATGTTCTCATCAATACCTATCGATTGACCCAAAAAAAAGTTTGCCACGCCCACTTTAACGCCCACAAACCGCAAAACCCTGTGACGCCCACAATTTTCATGCTAGATAAAAAATTTTAACTGAAATGTATTGGTCTCGTCAATACCTATCGATTGATCCAAAAAAAAATTTGCCACGCCCACTCTAACGCCCATAACGCTTAAATCTGTATACCGCCGGTAGGTGGCGCATTTTAATCTCGCTTTGCTGCTTGCATATCTCCATTTAGCTGAGTAACGGGTATCTGATAGTCGAGGTACTCGACTATAGCGTTCTCCCTTGTTTAATACCTTTAAAGTTTAATATTTTAATGCAGATAACAACAAAATCATTCCATAAGCCTCTAAAGGTATGCCATATCGAAATACGAGTTCATTTGACCAAGTTATGGGCTTTTAAAGATGGAAATAAGGCCGATTTCAGTAAGCCTTCGCAAAATTAAAATCAATGACATAAAAACGGTCATATTTATACCCGTTACTCGTAGAGTAAAAGGGTATACTAGATTCGTCGGAAAGTATGTAACAGGCAGAAGGAAGCGTTTCCGACCCCATAAAGTATATATATTCTTGATCAGGATCACTAGCCGAGTCGATCTAGCCATGTCCGTCTGTCCGTCTGTCCGTCTGTCCGTCTGTCCGTCTGTCCGTCTGTCCGTCTGTCCGTCTGTCCGTCTGTCCGTCTGTCCGTATGAACGCTGAGATCTCGGAAACTATGAGAGTTACAATACTGGGATTAGGCACGCAGATTCCTGAGATTCCTGCGCAGCGCAAGTTTGTTTCAGTAGAGTGCCACGCCCACTCTAACGCCCACAAACCGCCCAAAACTGTGGCTCCTACAGTTTTGATGCTAGATAGAAAATTTTAACTGAAATGTAATGTTCTCATCAATACCTATCGATTGACCCAAAAAAAAATTTGCCACGCCCACTTTAACGCCCACAAACCGCAAAACCCTGTGACGCCCACAATTTTCATGCTAGATAAAAAATTTTAACTGAAATGTATTGGTCTCGTCAATACCTATCGATTGATCCAAAAAAAAATTTGCCACGCCCACTTTAACGCCCACAAACCGCAAAACCCTGTGACGCCCACAATTTTCATGCTAGATAAAAAATTTTAACTGAAATGTATTGGTCTCGTCAATACCTATCGATTGATCCAAAAAAAAATTTGCCACGCCCACTCTAACGCCCATAACGCTTAAATCTGTATACCGCCGGTAGGTGGCGCATTTTAATCTCGCTTTGCTGCTTGCATATCTCCATTTAGCTGAGTAACGGGTATCTGATAGTCGAGGTACTCGACTATAGCGTTCTCCCTTGTTTTTACTACCTTTAAAGTTATATATCTTAATGCAGATAACAACATAATCATTCCACAAGCCTATAAAGGTATGCCATATCGAAAGCCGAGTTCATTTGACCAAGTTATGGGCTTTTAAAGATGTAAAGAAGGCCCATTTCAGTATACCTTCGCAAAATTAAAATCAATGACATAAAAACGGTCATATGTTTTACTACCTTTAAAGTTATATATTTTAATGCAGGTAACAACATAATCATTCCACAAGCCCATAGAGGTATGCCATATCGAAATCCGAGTCCTTTTGACCAGGTTATGGGCTTTTAAAGATGGAAAGAAGGCTCATTTCAGTAAACCTTTGCAAAATTAAAATCAGTGACTAAAAACGGTCATATTTTTTACTACCTTTAAAGTTATATATTTTAATGCAGATAACAACAAAATAATTCCACATGCCTATAAAGGTATGCCATATCGAAATCCGAGTTCATTTGACCAAGTTATGGGCTTTTAAAGATGGAAAGAAGGCCCATTTCAGTAAACCTTCGCAAAATTAAAATCATTGACATAAAAACGGTCATATTTTTTACTACCTTTAAAGTAATATATTTTAATGCAGATAACAACATAATCATTCCACAAGCCTATAAAGGTATGCCATATCGAAATCCGAGTTCATTTGACCAAGTTATGGGCTTTTAAAGATGGAAAGAAGGCCCATTTCAGTAAACCTTCGCAAAATTAAAATCAATGACATAAAAACGGTCATAATTTTTACTACCTTTTAAGTTTAATATTTTAATGCAGATAACAACAAAATCATTCCATAAGCCCCTAAATGTATGCCATATCGAAATTCGAGTTTATTTGACCAAGTTATTGGCTTTTAAAGATGGAAAGAAGGCCCATTTCAGTAAACCTTCGCAAAATTAAAATCAATGACATAAAAACGGTCATATTTTTTACTACCTTTAAAGTAATATATTTTAATGCAGATAACAACATAATCATTCCACAAGCCTATAAAGGTATGCCATATCGAAATCCGAGTTCATTTGACCAAGTTATGGGCTTTTAAAGATGGAAATAAGGCCGATTTCAGTATACCTTCGCAAAATTAAAATCAATGACATAAAAACGGTCATATGTTTTACTACCTTTAAAGTTATATATTTTAATGCAGGTAACAACATAATCATTCCACAAGCCCATAGAGGTATGCCATATCGAAATCCGAGTCCTTTTGACCAGGTTATGGGCTTTTAAAGATGGAAAGAAGGCTCATTTCAGTAAACCTTTGCAAAATTAAAATCAGTGACTAAAAACGGTCATATTTTTTACTACCTTTAAAGTTATATGTTTAAATGCACATAACAACATAATCATTCCACAAGCCAATAGAGGTATGCCATATCGAAATCCGAGTCCTTTTGACCAGGTTATGGGCTTTTAAAGATGGAAAGAAGGCCCATTTCAGAAAACCTTCGCAAAATTAAAATCAATGACATAAAAACGGTCATATTTTTTACTACCTTTAAAGTTATATATCTTAATGCAGATAACAACATAATCATTCCACAAGCCTATAAAGGTATGCCATATCGAAAGCCGAGTTCATTTGACCAAGTTATGGGCTTTTAAAGATGCCTATAAAGGTATGCCATATCGAAAGCCGAGTTCATTTGACCAAGTTATGGGCTTTTAAAGATGTAAAGAAGGCCCATTTCAGTATACCTTCGCAAAATTAAAATCAATGACATAAAAACGGTCATATGTTTTACTACCTTTAAAGTTATATATTTTAATGCAGGTAACAACATAATCATTCCACAAGCCCATAGAGGTATGCCATATCGAAATCCGAGTCCTTTTGACCAGGTTATGGGCTTTTAAAGATGGAAAGAAGGCTCATTTCAGTAAACCTTTGCAAAATTAAAATCAGTGACTAAAAACGGTCATATTTTTTACTACCTTTAAAGTTATATGTTTAAATGCACATAACAACATAATCATTCCACAAGCCAATAGAGGTATGCCATATCGAAATCCGAGTCCTTTTGACAAAGTTATGGACGTTTAAAGATGTAAAGAAGGCCCATTTCAGTAAGCCTTCGCAAAATTAAAGTCAATGACGGTCATATTTTTTACTACCTTTAAAGTTTAATATTTTAATGCAGATAACAACAAAATCATTCCATAAGCCCCTAAATGTATGCCATATCGAAATACAAGTTCATTTGACCATGTTATGGGATTTTAAAGATGGAAATAAGGCCCATTTCAGTAAGCCTTCGCAAAATTAAAATCAATGACATAAAAACGGTCATATTTTTTACTACCTTTAAAGTTATATATCTTAAGGCAGATAACAACATAATCATTCCACAAGCCTAAAAAGGTATGCCATATCGAAATTCGAGTTTATTTGACCAAGTTATGTGCTTTTAAAGATGGAAAGAAGGCCCATTTCAGTAAACCTTCGCAAAATTAAAATCAATGACATAAAAACGGTCATATTTTTTACTACCTTTAAAGTTATATATCTTAATGCAGATAACAACATAATCATTCCACAAGCCTATAAAGTTATGCCATATCGAAGCCGATTTGACCAAGTTATGGGCTTTTAAAGATGGAAAGAAGGCACATTTCAGTAAGCTTTCGCAAAATTAAAATCAATGACATAAAAACGGTCTTATGTTTTACTACCTTTAAAGTTATATATTTTAATGCAGGTAACAACATAATCATTCCACAAGCCCATAGAGGTATGCCATATCGAAATCCGAGTCCTTTTGACCAAGTTATGGACTTTTAAAGATGTAAAGAAGGCCCATTTCAGTAAGCCTTCGCAAAATTAAAGTCAAATACATAAAAACCGTCATATTTTTTACTACCTTTAAAGTTAAATATTTTAATGCAGATAACAACAAAATAATTCCACAAGCCCCTAAAGGTATGCCATATCGAAATCCGAGTTCATTTGACCAAGTTATTGGCTTTTAAAGATGGAAAGAAGGCCCATTTCAGTAAACCTTCGCAAAATTAAAATCAATGACATAAAAACGGTCATATTTTTTACTACCTTTAAAGTAATATATTTTAATGCAGATAACAACATAATCATTCCACAAGCCTATAAAGGTATGCCATATCGAAATCCGAGTTCATTTGACCAAGTTATGGGCTTTTAAAGATGGAAAGAAGGCCCATTTCAGTAAACCTTCGCAAAATTAAAATCAATGACATAGAAAACGGTCATATTTTTTAATACCTTTAAAGTTTAATATTTTAATGCAGATAACAACAAAATCATTCCATAAGCCCCTAAAGGTATGCCATATCGAAATACGAGTTCATTTGACCAAGTTATGGGCTTTTAAAGATGGAAATAAGGCCGATTTCAGTAAGCCTTCGCAAAATTAAAATCAATGACATAAAAACGGTCATATTTATACCCGTTACTCGTAGAGTAAAAGGGTATACTAGATTCGTCGGAAAGTATGTAACAGGCAGAAGGAAGCGTTTCCGACCCCATAAAGTATATATATTCTTGATCAGGATCACTAGCCGAGTCGATCTAGCCATGTCCGTCTGTCCGTCTGTCCGTCTGTCCGTCTGACCGTCTGTCCGTCTGTCCGTCTGTCTGTCCGGATGAACGCTGAGATCTCGGAAACTATGAGAGCTAGGCTATTAAAATTTGGCGTACAGATTCCTGAGCTTCTTACGCAGCGCAAGTTTGTTTCAGTAGACTGCCACGCCCACTCTAACGCCCACAAACCACCCAAAACTGTAACTCCTACAGTTTTGATGCTAGACAAAAAATATTAACTGAAATGTATTGTTCTCATCAATACCTATCGATTGACCTAAAAAAAAGTTTGCCACGCCCACTTACACGCCCACAAACCGCGAAAACCTGTGACGCCCACAATTTGCATGCTAGATAAAAAATGTTAACTGAAATGTATTGGTGTCGTCAATACCTATCGATTAATCTAAAAATAAACTTGCCACGCCCACTCTAACGCCCATAACGCTTAAATCTGTCTACCGCCGGTAGGTGGCGCATTTTAATTTCGCTTTGCTGCTTGCATATCTCCATTTCCCTTTGAGTAACGGGTATCTGATTGTCGAGGTACTCGACTATAGCGTTCTTCCTTGTTTTTACTACCTTTAAAGTTATATATCTTAATGCAGATAACAACATAATCATTCCACAAGCCTATAAAGGTATGCCATATCGAAAGCCGAGTTCATTTGACCAAGTTATGGGCTTTTAAAGATGTAAAGAGGGCCCATTTCAGTATACCTTCGCAAAATTAAAATCAATGACATAAAAACGGTCATATGTTTTACTACCTTTAAAGTTATATATTTTAATGCAGGTAACAACATAATCATTCCACAAGCTCATAGAGGTATGCCATATCGAAATCCGAGTCCTTTTGACCAAGTTATGGACTTTTAAAGATGTAAAGAAGGCCCATTTCAGTAAGCCTTCGCAAAATTAAAGTCAAATACATAAAAACCGTCATATATTTTACTACCTTTAAACTTAAATATTTTAATGCAGATAACAACAAAATAATTCCACAAGCCCCTAAAGGTATGCCATATCGAAATCCGAGTTCATTTGACCAAGTTATTGGCTTTTAAAGATGGAAAGAAGGCCCATTTCAGTAAACCTTCGCAAAATTAAAATCAATGACATAAAAACGGTCATATTTTTTACTACCTTTAAAGTAATATATTTTAATGCAGATAACAACATAATCATTCCACAAGCCTATAAAGGTATGCCATATCGAAATCCGAGTTCATTTGACCAAGTTATGGGCTTTTAAAGATGGAAAGAAGGCCCATTTCAGTAAACCTTCGCAAAATTAAAATCAATGACATAGAAAACGGTCATATTTTTTAATACCTTTAAAGTTTAATATTTTAATGCAGATAACAACAAAATCATTCCATAAGCCCCTAAAGGTATGCCATATCGAAATACGAGTTCATTTGACCAAGTTAACTGAAATGTATTGGTGTCGTCAATACCTATCGATTAATCTAAAAATAAACTTGCCACGCCCACTCTAACGCCCATAACGCTTAAATCTGTCTACCGCCGGTAGGTGGCGCATTTTAATTTCGCTTTGCTGCTTGCATATCTCCATTTCCCTTTGAGTAACGGGTATCTGATTGTCGAGGTACTCGACTATAGCGTTCTTCCTTGTTTTTACTACCTTTAAAGTTATATATCTTAATGCAGATAACAACATAATCATTCCACAAGCCTATAAAGGTATGCCATATCGAAAGCCGAGTTCATTTGACCAAGTTATGGGCTTTTAAAGATGTAAAGAGGGCCCATTTCAGTATACCTTCGCAAAATTAAAATCAATGACATAAAAACGGTCATATGTTTTACTACCTTTAAAGTTATATATTTTAATGCAGGTAACAACATAATCATTCCACAAGCCCATAGAGGTATGCCATATCGAAATCCGAGTCCTTTTGACCAAGTTATGGACTTTTAAAGATGTAAAGAAGGCCCATTTCAGTAAGCCTTCGCAAAATTAAAGTCAAATACATAAAAACCGTCATATTTTTTACTACCTTTAAACTTAAATATTTTAATGCAGATAACAACAAAATAATTCCACAAGCCCCTAAAGGTATGCCATATCGAAATCCGAGTTCATTTGACCAAGTTATTGGCTTTTAAAGATGGAAAGAAGGCCCATTTCAGTAAACCTTCGCAAAATTAAAATCAATGACATAAAAACGGTCATATTTTTTACTACCTTTAAAGTAATATATTTTAATGCAGATAACAACATAATCATTCCACAAGCCTATAAAGGTATGCCATATCGAAATCCGAGTTCATTTGACCAAGTTATGGGCTTTTAAAGATGGAAAGAAGGCCCATTTCAGTAAACCTTCGCAAAATTAAAATCAATGACTTAGAAAACGGTCATATTTTTTAATACCTTTAAAGTTTAATATTTTAATGCAGATAACAACAAAATCATTCCATAAGCCCCTAAAGGTATGCCATATCGAAATACGAGTTCATTTGACCAAGTTATGGGCTTTTAAAGATGGAAATAAGGCCGATTTCAGTAAGCCTTCGCAAAATTAAAATCAATGACATAAAAACGGTCATATTTATACCCGTTACTCGTAGAGTAAAAGGGTATACTAGATTCGTCGGAAAGTATGTAACAGGCAGAAGGAAGCGTTTCCGACCCCATAAAGTATATATATTCTTGATCAGGATCACTAGCCGAGTCGATCTAGCCATGTCCGTCTGTCCGTCTGTCCGTCTGTCCGTCTGACCGTCTGTCCGTCTGTCCGTCTGTCTGTCCGGATGAACGCTGAGATCTCGGAAACTATGAGAGCTAGGCTATTAAAATTTGGCGTACAGATTCCTGAGCTTCTTACGCAGCGCAAGTTTGTTTCAGTAGACTGCCACGCAGACTCTAACGCCCACAAACCACCCAAAACTGTAACTCCTACAGTTTTGATGCTAGACAAAAAATATTAACTGAAATGTATTGTTCTCATCAATACCTATCGATTGACCTAAAAAAAAGTTTGCCACGCCCACTTACACGCCCACAAACCGCGAAAACCTGTGACGCCCACAATTTGCATGCTAGATAAAAAATTTTAACTGAAATGTATTGGTGTCGTCAATACCTATCGATTAATCTAAAAATAAACTTGCCACGCCCACTCTAACGCCCATAACGCTTAAATCTGTCTACCGCCGGTAGGTGGCGCATTTTAATTTCGCTTTGCTGCTTGCATATCTCCATTTCCCTTTGAGTAACGGGTATCTGATTGTCGAGGTACTCGACTATAGCGTTCTTCCTTGTTTTTACTACCTTTAAAGTTATATATCTTAATGCAGATAACAACATAATCATTCCACAAGCCTATAAAGGTATGCCATATCGAAAGCCGAGTTCATTTGACCAAGTTATGGGCTTTTAAAGATGTAAAGAAGGCCCATTTCAGTATACCTTCGCAAAATTAAAATCAATGACATAAAAACGGTCATATGTTTTACTACCTTTAAAGTTATATATTTTAATGCAGGTAACAACATAATCATTCCACAAGCCCATAGAGGTATGCCATATCGAAATCCGAGTCCTTTTGACCAGGTTATGGGCTTTTAAAGATGGAAAGAAGGCTCATTTCAGTAAACCTTTGCAAAATTAAAATCAGTGACTAAAAACGGTCATATTTTTTACTACCTTTAAAGTTATATATTTAAATGCACATAACAACATAATCATTCCACAAGCCCCTAAAGGTATGCCGTATCGAAATCCGAGTTCATTTGACCAAGTTATGGGCTTTTAAAGATGGAAATAAGGCCGATTTCAGTAAGCCTTCGCAAAATTAAAATCAATGACATAAAAACGGTCATATTTTTTACTACCTTTAAAGTTATATATCTTAATGCAGATAACAACATAATCATTCCACAAGCCTATAAAGGTATGCCATATCGAAAGCCGAGTTCATTTGACCAAGTTATGGGCTTTTAAAGATGTAAAGAAGGCCCATTTCAGTATACCTTCGCAAAATTAAAATCAATGACATAAAAACGGTCATATGTTTTACTACCTTTAAAGTTATATATTTTAATGCAGGTAACAACATAATCATTCCACAAGCCCATAGAGGTATGCCATATCGAAATCCGAGTCCTTTTGACCAGGTTATGGGCTTTTAAAGATGGAAAGAAGGCTCATTTCAGTAAACCTTTGCAAAATTAAAATCAGTGACTAAAAACGGTCATATTTTTTACTACCTTTAAAGTTATATGTTTAAATGCACATAACAACATAATCATTCCACAAGCCAATAGAGGTATGCCATATCGAAATCCGAGTCCTTTTGACAAAGTTATGGACGTTTAAAGATGTAAAGAAGGCCCATTTCAGTAAGCCTTCGCAAAATTAAAGTCAATGACATAAAAACGGTCATATTTTTTACTACCTTTAAAGTTTAATATTTTAATGCAGATAACAACAAAATCATTCCATAAGCCCCTAAATGTATGCCATATCGAAATACGAGTTCATTTGACCATGTTATGGGATTTTAAAGATGGAAATAAGGCCCATTTCAGTAAGCCTTCGCAAAATTAAAATCAATGACATAAAAACGGTCATATTTTTTACTACCTTTAAAGTTATATATCTTAAGGCAGATAACAACATAATCATTCCACAAGCCTAAAAAGGTATGCCATATCGAAATTCGAGTTTATTTGACCAAGTTATGTGCTTTTAAAGATGGAAAGAAGGCCCATTTCAGTAAACCTTCGCAAAATTAAAATCAATGACATAAAAACGGTCATATTTTTTACTACCTTTAAAGTTATATATCTTAATGCAGATAACAACATAATCATTCCACAAGCCTATAAAGTTATGCCATATCGAAGCCGATTTGGCCAAGTTATGGGCTTTTAAAGTTGGAAAGAAGGCACATTTCAGTAAGCTTTCGCAAAATTAAAATCAATGACATAAAAACGGTCTTATGTTTTACTACCTTTAAAGTTATATATTTTAATGCAGGTAACAACATAATCATTCCACAAGCCCATAGAGGTATGCCATATCGAAATCCGAGTCCTTTTGACCAAGTTATGGACTTTTAAAGATGTAAAGAAGGCCCATTTCAGTAAGCCTTCGCAAAATTAAAGTCAAATACATAAAAACCGTCATATTTTTTACTACCTTTAAAGTTAAATATTTTAATGCAGATAACAACAAAATAATTCCACAAGCCCCTAAAGGTATGCCATATCGAAATCCGAGTTCATTTGACAAAGTTATTGGCTTTTAAAGATGGAAAGAAGGCCCATTTCAGTAAACCTTCGCAAAATTAAAATCAATGACATAAAAACGGTCATATTTTTTACTACCTTTAAAGTAATATATTTTAATGCAGATAACAACATAATCATTCCACAAGCCTATAAAGGTATGCCATATCGAAATCCGAGTTCATTTGACCAAGTTATGGGCTTTTAAAGATGGAAAGAAGGCCCATTTCAGTAAACCTTCGCAAAATTAAAATCAATGACATAGAAAACGGTCATATTTTTTAATACCTTTAAAGTTTAATATTTTAATGCAGATAACAACAAAATCATTCCATAAGCCCCTAAAGGTATGCCATATCGAAATACGAGTTCATTTGACCAAGTTATGGGCTTTTAAAGATGGAAATAAGGCCGATTTCAGTAAGCCTTCGCAAAATTAAAATCAATGACATAAAAACGGTCATATTTATACCCGTTACTCGTAGAGTAAAAGGGTATACTAGATTCGTCGGAAAGTATGTAACAGGCAGAAGGAAGCGTTTCCGACCCCATAAAGTATATATATTCTTGATCAGGATCACTAGCCGAGTCGATCTAGCCATGTCCGTCTGTCCGTCTGTCCGTCTGTCCGTCTGACCGTCTGTCCGTCTGTCCGTCTGTCTGTCCGGATGAACGCTGAGATCTCGGAAACTATGAGAGCTAGGCTATTAAAATTTGGCGTACAGATTCCTGACCTTCTTACGCAGCGCAAGTTTGTTTCAGTAGACTGCCACGCCCACTCTAACGCCCACAAACCACCCAAAACTGTAACTCCTACAGTTTTGATGCTAGACAAAAAATATTAACTGAAATGTATTGTTCTCATCAATACCTATCGATTGACCTAAAAAAAAGTTTGCCACGCCCACTTACACGCCCACAAACCGCGAAAACCTGTGACGCCCACAATTTGCATGCTAGATAAAAAATTTTAACTGAAATGTATTGGTGTCGTCAATACCTATCGATTAATCTAAAAATAAACTTGCCACGCCCACTCTAACGCCCATAACGCTTAAATCTGTCTACCGCCGGTAGGTGGCGCATTTTAATTTCGCTTTGCTGCTTGCATATCTCCATTTCCCTTTGAGTAACGGGTATCTGATTGTCGAGGTACTCGACTATAGCGTTCTTCCTTGTTTTTACTACCTTTAAAGTTATATATCTTAATGCAGATAACAACATAATCATTCCACAAGCCTATAAAGGTATGCCATATCGAAAGCCGAGTTCATTTGACCAAGTTATGGGCTTTTAAAGATGTAAAGAAGGCCCATTTCAGTATACCTTCGCAAAATTAAAATCAATGACATAAAAACGGTCATATGTTTTACTACCTTTAAAGTTATATATTTTAATGCAGGTAACAACATAATCATTCCACAAGCCCATAGAGGTATGCCATATCGAAATCCGAGTCCTTTTGACCAGGTTATGGGCTTTTAAAGATGGAAAGAAGGCTCATTTCAGTAAACCTTTGCAAAATTAAAATCAGTGACTAAAAACGGTCATATTTTTTACTACCTTTAAAGTTATATATTTAAATGCACATAACAACATAATCATTCCACAAGCCCCTAAAGGTATGCCGTATCGAAATCCGAGTTCATTTGACCAAGTTATTGGCTTTTAAAGATGGAAAGAAGGCCCATTTCAGTAAACCTTCGCAAAATTAAAATCAATGACATAAAAACGGTCATATTTTTTACTACCTTAAAAGTTATATATTTTAATGCAGATAACAACATAATCATTCCACAAGCCTATAAAGGTATGCCATATCGAAATCCGAGTTCATTTGACCAAGTTATGGGCTTTTAAAGATGGAAAGAAGGCCCATTTCAGTAAACCTTCGCAAAATTAAAATCAATGACATAAAAACGGTCATATTTTTTACTACCTTAAAAGTTATATATTTTAACGCAGGTAACAACATAGTCATTCCACAAGCCCATAGAGGTATGCCATATCGAAATCCGAGTTCATTTGACCAAGTTATGGGCTTTTAAAGATGGAAAGAAGGCCCATTTCAGTAAACCTTCGCAAAATTAAAATCAATGACATAAAAACGGTCATATTTTTTACTACCTTAAAAGTTATATATTTTAACGCAGGTAACAACATAGTCATTCCACAAGCCCATAGAGGTATGCCATATCGAAATACGAGTTCATTTGACCAAGTTATGGGCTTTTAAAGATGGAAAGAAGGCCCATTTCAGTAAACCTTCGCAAAATTAAAATCAATGACATAAAAACGGTCATATTTTTTACTACCTTAAAAGTTATATATTTTAATGCAGATAACAACATAATCATTCCACAAGCCTATAAAGGTATGCCATATCGAAATCCGAGTTCATTTGACCAAGTTATGGGCTTTTAAAGATGGAAAGAAGGCCCATTCAGTAAACCTTCGCAAAATTAAAATCAATGACATAAAAACGGTCATATTTTTTACTACCTTTAGAGTTTAATATTTTAATGCAGATAACAACAAAATCATTCCATAAGTCCCTAAAGGTATGCCATATCGAAATACGAGTTCATTTGACCAAGTTATGGGCTTTTAAAGATGGAAATAAGGCCCATTTCAGTAAACCTTCGCAAAATTAAACTCAATGACATAAAATCGGTCATATGTTTTACTACCTTTAAAGTTATATATTTTAATGCAGGTAACAACATAATCATTCCACAAGCCCATAGAGGTATGCCATATCGAAATTCGAGTTTATTTGACCAAGTGATTGGCTTTTAAAGATGGAAAGAAGGCCCATTTCAGTAAACCTTCGCAAAATTAAAGTCAATGACATAAAAACGGTCATATTTTTTACTACCTTTTAAGTTATATATCTTAATGCAGATAACAACATAATCATTCCACAAGCCTATAAAGGTATGCCATATCGAAAGCCGAGTTCATTTGACCAAGTTATGGGCTTTTAAAGATGTAAGGAAGGCCCATTTCAATAAACCTTCGCAAAATTAAAGTCAATGACATAAAAACGGTCATATTTTTTACTACCATTTAAGTTATATATTTTAATGCAGGTAACAACATAATCATTCCATAAGCCCATAGAGGTATGCCATATCGAAATCCGAGTCCTTTTGACCAGGTTATGGGCTTTTAAAGATGGAAAGAAGGCTCATTTCAGTAAACCTTTGCAAAATTTAAATCAGTGACTAAAAACGGTCATATTTTTTACTACCTTTAAAGTTATATATTTAAATGCACATAAACAACATAATCATTCCACAAGCCAATAGAGGTATGCCATATCGAAATCCGAGTCCTTTTGACCAAGTTATGGGCTTTTAAAGATGTAAAGAAGGCCCATTTCAGTATACCTTCGCAAAATTAAAATCAATGACATAAAAACGGTCATATGTTTTACTACCTTTAAAGTTATATATTTAAATGAACATAAACAACATAATCATTCCACAAGCCAATAGAGGTATGCCATATCGAAATCCGAGTCCTTTTGACCAAGTTATGGATTTTAAAGATGTAAAGAAGGCCCATTTCAGTAAACCTTCGCAAAATTAAAGTCAAAGACATAAAAACCGTCATATTTTTTACTTCCTTTAAAGTTAAATATTTTAATGCAGATAACAACAAAATAATTCCACAAGCCCCTAAAGGTATGCCATATCGAAATCCGAGTTCATTTGACCAAGTTATTGGCTTTTAAAGATGGGAAGAAGGCCCATTTCAGTAAACCTTCGCAAAATTAAAATCAATGACATAAAACCGGTCATATTTTTTACTACCTTTAAAGTTATATATTTTAATGCAGATAACAACATAATCATTCCACAAGCCTATAAAGGTATGCCATATCGAAATCCGAGTTCATTTGACCAAGTTATGGGCTTTTAAAGATGGAAAGAAGGCCCATTTCAGTAAACCTTCGCAAAATTAAAATCAATGACATAAAAACGGTCATATTTTTTACTACCTTTAAAGTTTAATATTTTAATCCAGATAACAACAAAATCATTCCATAAGCCCCTAAAGGTATGCCATATCGAAATACGAGTTCATCTGACCAAGTTATGGGCTTTTAAAGATGTAAAGAAGGCCCATTTCAGTGAGCCTTCGCAAAATTAAAATCAATGACATAAAAACGGTTTAAAGTTATATATTTTAATGCAGATAACAACATAATCATTCCACAAGCCCCTAAAGGTATGCCATATCGAAATCCGAGTTCATTCAACAACGTTATGGGCTTTTAAAGATGGAAGGAAGGCCAATTTCAGTTAACCTTCGCAAAATTAGAATCATACATAAAAACGGTCATATTTTTTACTACCTTTAAAGTTATATATTTTAATGCAGATAACAACATAATCATTCCACAAGCCCATAAAGGTATGCCATATCGAAATCCGAGTTCATTTGACTAAGTTATGGGCTTTTAAAGATGGAAAGAAGGCCCATTTCAGTAAACCTTCGCAAAATTAAACTCAATGACATAAAAACGGTCATATGTTTTACTACCTTTAAAGTTATATATTTTAATGCAGGTAACAACATAATCATTCCACAAGCCCATAGAGGTATGCCATATCGAAATTCGAGTTTATTTGACCAAGTTATTGGCTTTTAAAGATGGAAAGAAGGCCCATTTCAGTAAACCTTCGCAAAATTAAAATCAATGACATAAAAACGGTCATATTTTTTACTACCTTTAAAGTTATATATCTTAATGCAGATAACAACATAATCATTCCACAAGCCTATAAAGGTATGCCATATCGAAAGCCGAGTTCATTTGACCAAGTTATGGGCTTTTAAAGATGTAAAGAAGGCCCATTTCAGTAAACCTTCGCAAAATTAAAGTCAATGACATAAAAACGGTCATATGTTTTACTACCTTTAAAGTTATATATTTTAATGCAGGTAACAACATAATCATTCCACAAGCCCATAGAGGTATGCCATATCGAAATTCGAGTTTATTTGACCAAGTTATTGGCTTTTAAAGATGGAAAGAAGGCCCATTTCAGTAAACCTTCGCAAAATTAAAATCAATGACATAAAAACGGTCATATTTTCTACTACCTTTAAAGTTATATATTTTAATGCACATAACAACATAATCATTCCACAAGCCCCTAAAGGTATGCCATATCGAAATCCGAGTTCATTCAACAACGTTATGGGCTTTTAAAGATGGAAGGAAGGCCAATTTCAGTTAACCTTCGCAAAATTAGAATCATACATAAAAACGGTCATATTTTTTACTACCTTTAAAGTTATATATTTTAATGCAGATAACAACATAATCATTCCACAAGCCCATAAAGGTATGCCATATCGAAATCCGAGTTCATTTGACTAAGTTATGGGCTTTTAAAGATGGAAAGAAGGCCCATTTCAGTAAACCTTCGCAAAATTAAACTCAATGACATAAAAACGGTCATATGTTTTACTACCTTTAAAGTTATATATTTTAATGCAGGTAACAACATAATCATTCCACAAGCCCATAGAGGTATGCCATATCAAAATTCGAGTTTATTTGACCAAGTTATTGGCTTTTAAAGATGGAAAGAAGGCCCATTTCAGTAAACCTTCGCAAAATTAAAATCAATGACATAAAAACGGTCATATTTTTTACTACCTTTAAAGTTATATATCTTAATGCAGATAACAACATAATCATTCCACAAGCCTATAAAGGTATGCCATATCGAAAGCCGAGTTCATTTGACCAAGTTATGGGCTTTTAAAGATGTAAAGAAGGCCCATTTCAGTAAACCTTCGCAAAATTAAAGTCAATGACATAAAAACGGTCATATGTTTTACTACCTTTAAAGTTATATATTTTAATGCAGGTAACAACATAATCATTCCACAAGCCCATAGAGGTATGCCATATCGAAATTCGAGTTTATTTGACCAAGTTATTGGCTTTTAAAGATGGAAAGAAGGCCCATTTCAGTAAACCTTCGCAAAATTAAAATCAATGACATAAAAACGGTCATATTTTTTACTACCTTTAAAGTTATATATTTTAATGCACATAACAACATAATCATTCCAAAAGCCAATAGAGGTATGCCATATCGAAATCCGAGTCCTTTTGACCAAGTTATGGACTTTTAAAGATGTAAAGAAGGCCCATTTCAGTAAACCTTCGTAAAATTAAAGTCAAAGACATAAAAACCGTCATATTTTGTACTACCTTTAAAGTTAAATATTTTAATGCAGATAACAACAAAATAATTCCAGAAGCCCCTAAAGGTATGCCATATCGAAATCCGAGTTCATTTGACCAAGTTATTGGCTTTTAAAGATGGGAAGAAGGCCCATTTCAGTAAACCTTCGCAAAATTAAAATCAATGACATAAAAACGGTCATATTTTTTACTACCTTTAAAGTTATATATTTTAATGCAGATAACAACATTATCATTCCACAAGCCTATAAAGGTATGCCATATCGAAATCCGAGTTCATTTGACCAAGTTATGGGCTTTTAAAGATGGAAAGAAGGCCCATTTCAGTAAACCTTCGCAAAATTAAAATCAATGACATAAAAACGGTCATATTTTTTACTACCTTTAAAGTTTAATATTTTAATCCAGATAACAACAAAATCATTCCATAAGCCCCTAAAGGTATGCCATATCGAAATACGAATTCATTTGACCAAGTTATGGGCTTTTAAAGATGGAAATAAGGCCCATTTCAGTAAGCCTTCGCAAAATTCAAATCAATGACATAAAAACGGTCATATTTTTTACTACCTTTAAAGTTATATATCTTAATGCAGATAACAACATAATCATTCCACAAGCCTATAAAGGTATGCCATATCGAAAGCCGAGTTCTTTTGACCAAGTTATGGGCTTTTAAAGATGTAAAAAAGGCCAATTTCAGTAAGCCTTCGCAAAATTAAAGTCAATGACATAAAAACGGTCATATTTTTTACTACCTTTAAAGTTATATATTTTAATGCAGGTATCAACATAATCATTCCACAAGCCCATAGAGGTATGCCATATCGAAATCCGAGTCCTTTTGACCAGGTTATGGGCTTTTAAAGATGGAAAGATGGCTCATTTCAGTAAACCTTTGCAAAATTTAAGTCAGTGACTAAAAACGGTCATATTTTTTACAACCTTTAAAGTTTAATATTTTAATGCACATAACAACATAATCATTCCACAAGCCAATAGAGGTATGCCATATCGAAAGCCGAGTTCATTTGACCAAGTTATGGGCTTTTGAAGATGGAAAGAAGGCCCATTTCAGTAAACCTTCTCAAAATTAAAATCAATGACATAAAAACCGTCATATTTTTTACTACCTTTAAAGCTATATATTTTAATGCAGATAACAACATTATCATTCCACAAGCCTATAAGGGTATGCCATGTCGAAATCCGAGTTCATTTGACAACGTTATGGGCTTTTAAAGATGGAAGGAATTCCAATTTCAGTTAACCCTCGCAAAATTAAAAACAATGACATAAAAACGGTCATATTTTTTACTACCTTTAAAGATATATATTTTAATGCAGATAACAACATAATCATTCCACAAGCGCATAAAGGTATGCCATATCGAAATCCGAGTTCACTTGACTAAGTTATGGGCTTTTAAATATGTAAAGAAGGCCCATTTCAGTAAACCTTTGCAAAATTAAAATCAATGACATAAAAACGGTCATATTTTTTACTACCTTTAAAGCTTAATAATTTAATGCAGATAACAACAAAATCATTCCACAAGCCCCTAAAGGTATGCCATATCGAAATACGAGTTCATTTGACCAAGTTATTGGCTTTTAAAGACGGAAAGAAGGCCCATTTCAGTAAACCTTCGCAAAATTAATATCAATGACATAAAAACGGTCATATATTTTACTACCTTTAAAGTTATATATTTTAATCCAGATAACAACATAATCATTCCACAAGCCTATAAAGGTATGCCATATCGAAATCCGAGTTCATTTGACCAAGTTATGGGCTTTAAAGATGGAAAGAAGGCCCATTTCAGTAAACCATCGCAAAATTAAAATCAATGACATAAAAACGGTCATATTTTTTACTACCTTTAAAGTTATATATTTTAATGAAGATAACAACATAATCATTCCACAAGCCTATAAAGGTATGCCATATCGCAATCCGAGTTCATTTGACCAAGTTATTGGCTTTTAAAGATGGAAAGAAGGCCGATTTCAGTAAACCTTCGCAAAATTAAAATCAATGACATAAAAACGGTCATATTTTTTACTACCTTTAAAGTTATATATTTTAATGCAGATAACAACATAATCAATTCACAGGCCCATAGAGGTATGCCATATCGAAATCCGAGTCCTTTTGACCAGGTTATGGGCTTTTAAAGATTGAAAAAAAGGCCCATTTCAGTAAACCTTTGCAAAATTAAAATTAAAATTACTACCTTTAAAGTTAAATATTTTAATGCAGATAACAACATAATCATTCCACAAGCCTATGAAGGTATGCCATATCGAAATCCGAGTTCATTTGACCAAGTTATGGGCTTTTAAAGATGGAAAGAAGGCCCATTTCAGTAAACCTTCGCAAAATTAAAATCAATGACATAAAAACGGTCATATTTTTTACTACCTTTAAAGTTATATATTTTAATGCACATAACAACATAATCATTCCATAAGCCCCTAAAGGTATGCCATATCGAAATACGAATTCATTTGACCAAGTTATGGGCTTTTAAAGATGGAAATAAGGCCCATTTCAGTAAGCCTTCGCAAAATTCAAATCAATGACATAAAAACGGTCATATTTTTTACTACCTTTAAAGTTATATATCTTAATGCAGATAACAACATAATCATTCCACAAGCCTATAAAGGTATGCCATATCGAAAGCCGAGTTCTTTCGACCAAGTTATGGGCTTTTAAAGATGTAAAAAAGGCCAATTTCAGTAAACCTTCGCAAAATTAAAGTCAATGACATAAAAACGGTCATATTTTTTACTACCTTTAAAGTTATATATTTTAATGCAGGTATCAACATAATCATTCCAAAAGCCCATAGAGGTATGCCATATCGAAATCCGAGTCCTTTTGACCAAGTTATGGGCTTTTAAAGATGTAAGGAAGGCCCATTTCAGTAAACCTTCGCAAAATTAAAGTCAATGACATAAAAACGGTCATATTTTTTACTACCCTTAAAGTTATATATTTTAATGCAGGTAACAACATAATCATTCCATAAGCCCATAGAGGTATGCCATATCGAAATCCGAGTCCTTTTGACCAGGTTATGGGCTTTTAAAGATGGAAAGAAGGCTCATTTCAGTAAACCTTTGCAAAATTTAAGTCAGTGACTAAAAACGGTCATATTTTTTACAACCTTTAAAGTTATATATTTTAATGCACATAACAACATAATCATTCCACAAGCCAATAGAGGTATGCCATATCGAAAGCCGAGTTCATTTGACCAAGTTATGGGCTTTTGAAGATGGAAAGAAGGCCCATTTCAGTAAACCTTCTCAAAATTAAAATCAATGACATAAAAACCGTCATATTTTTTACTACCTTTAAAGCTATATATTTTAATGCAGATTACAACATTATCATTCCACAAGCCTATAAGGGTATGCCATGTCGAAATCCGAGTTCATTTGACAACGTTATGGGCTTTTAAAGATGGAAGGAATTCCAATTTCAGTTAACCCTCGCAAAATTAAAAACAATGACATAAAAACGGTCATATTTTTTACTACCTTTAAAGATATATATTTTAATGCAGATAACAACATAATCATTCCACAAGCGCATAAAGGTATGCCATATCGAAATCCGAGTTCACTTGACTAAGTTATGGGCTTTTAAATATGTAAAGAAGGCCCATTTCAGTAAACCTTTGCAAAATTAAAATCAATGACATAAAAACGGTCATATTTTTTACTACCTTTAAAGCTTAATAATTTAATGCAGATAACAACAAAATCATTCCACAAGCCCCTAAAGGTATGCCATATCGAAATACGAGTTCATTTGACCAAGTTATTGGCTTTTAAAGACGGAAAGAAGGCCCATTTCAGTAAACCTTCGCAAAATTAATATCAATGACATAAAAACGGTCATATATTTTACTACCTTTAAAGTTATATATTTTAATCCAGATAACAACATAATCATTCCACAAGCCTATAAAGGTATGCCATATCGAAATCCGAGTTCATTTGACCAAGTTATGGGCTTTAAAGATGGAAAGAAGGCCCATTTCAGTAAACCTCCTCAAAATTAAAATCAATGAAATAAAACCGGTCATATTTTTTACTACCTTTAATGTTATATATTTTAATGCACATAAGAACATAATCATTCCGCAAGCCAATAGAGGTATGCCATATCGAAATCCGAGTTCATTTGACAACGTTATGGGCTTTTAAAGATGGAAGGAAGACCAATTTCCGTTAACCTTCGCAAAGTTAAAAACAATGACATAAAAACGGTCATATTTTTTACTACCTTTAAAGTTATATATTTTAATGCACATAACAACATAATCATTCCACAAGCCCCTAAAGGTATGCCATATCGAAGTACGAGTTCATTTGACCAAGTTATTGGCCTTTAAAGATGGAAAGAAGGCCCATTTCAGTAAACCATCGCAAAATTAAAATCAATGACATAAAAACGGTCATATTTTTTACTACCTTTAAAGTTATATATTTTAATGCAGATAACAACATAATCATTCCACAAGCCTATAAAGGTATGCCATATCGCAATCCGAGTTCATTTGACCAAGTTATTGGCTTTTAAAGATGGAAAGAAGGCCGATTTCAGTAAACCTTCGCAAAATTAAAATCAATGACATAAAAACGGTCATATTTTTTACTACCTTTAAAGTTATATATTTTAATGCAGATAACAACATAATCAATTCACAGGCCCATAGAGGTATGCCATATCGAAATCCGAGTCCTTTTGACCAGGTTATGGGCTTTTAAAGATTGAAAAAAAGGCCCATTTCAGTAAACCTTTGCAAAATTAAAATTAAAATTACTACCTTTAAAGTTAAATATTTTAATGCAGATAACAACATAATCATTCCACAAGCCTATGAAGGTATGCCATATCGAAATCCGAGTTCATCTGACCAAGTTATGGGCTTTTAAAGATGGAAAGAAGGCCCATTTCAGTAAACCTTCGCAAAATTAAAATCAATGACATAGAAACGGTCATATTTTTTACTACCCTTAAAGTTTAATATTTTAATCCAGATAACAACAAAATCATTCCATAAGCCCCTAAAGGTATGCCATATCGAAATACGAGTTCATTTGACTAAGTTATGGGCTTTTAAAGATGGAAATGAGGCCCACTTCAGTAAGCCTTCGCAAAATTAAAATCAATGACATAAAAACGGTCATATTTTTTACTACCTTAAAAGTTATATATTTTAATGCAGATAACAACATAATCATTCCACAAGCCCTTAAAGGTATGCCATATCGAAATCCGAGTTCATTCGACAACGTTATGGGCTTTTAAAGATGGAAGGAAGGCCAATTTCAGTTAACCTTCGCAAAATTAGAATCATACATAAAAACGGTCATATTTTTTACTACCTTTAAAGTTATATATTTTAATGCAGATAACAACATAATCATTCCATAAGCCCCTAAAGGTATGCCATATCGAAATACGAGTTCATTTGACCAAGTTATGGGCTTTTAAAGATGGAAATGAGGCCCACTTCAGTAAGCCTTCGCAAAATTAAAATCAATGACATAAAAACGGTCATATTTTTTACTACCTTTAAAGTTATATATTTTAATGCACATAACAACATAATCATTCCACAAGCCCCTAAAGGTATGCCATATCGAAATCCGAGTTCATTCAACAACGTTATGGGCTTTTAAAGATGGAAGGAAGGCCAATTTCAGTTAACCTTCGCAAAATTAGAATCATACATAAAAACGGTCATATTTTTTACTACCTTTAAAGTTATATATTTTAATGCAGATAACAACATAATCATTCCACAAGCCCATAAAGGTATGCCATATCGAAATCCGAGTTCATTTGACTAAGTTATGGGCTTTTAAAGATGGAAAGAAGGCCCATTTCAGTAAACCTTCGCAAAATTAAACTCAATGACATAAAAACGGTCATATGTTTTACTACCTTTAAAGTTATATATTTTAATGCAGGTAACAACATAATCATTCCACAAGCCCATAGAGGTATGCCATATCGAAATTCGAGTTTATTTGACCAAGTTATTGGCTTTTAAAGATGGAAAGAAGGCCCATTTCAGTAAACCTTCGCAAAATTAAAATCAATGACATAAAAACGGTCATATTTTTTACTACCTTTAAAGTTATATATCTTAATGCAGATAACAACATAATCATTCCACAAGCCTATAAAGGTATGCCATATCGAAAGCCGAGTTCATTTGACCAAGTTATGGGCTTTTAAAGATGTAAAGAAGGCCCATTTCAGTAAACCTTCGCAAAATTAAAGTCAATGACATAAAAACGGTCATATGTTTTACTACCTTTAAAGTTATATATTTTAATGCAGGTAACAACATAATCATTCCACAAGCCCATAGAGGTATGCCATATCGAAATTCGAGTTTATTTGACCAAGTTATTGGCTTTTAAAGATGGAAAGAAGGCCCATTTCAGTAAACCTTCGCAAAATTAAAATCAATGACATAAAAACGGTCATATTTTTTACTACCTTTAAAGTTATATATTTTAATGCACATAACAACATAATCATTCCAAAAGCCAATAGAGGTATGCCATATCGAAATCCGAGTCCTTTTGACCAAGTTATGGACTTTTAAAGATGTAAAGAAGGCCCATTTCAGTAAACCTTCGTAAAATTAAAGTCAAAGACATAAAAACCGTCATATTTTGTACTACCTTTAAAGTTAAATATTTTAATGCAGATAACAACAAAATAATTCCACAAGCCCCTAAAGGTATGCCATATCGAAATCCGAGTTCATTTGACCAAGTTATTGGCTTTTAAAGATGGGAAGAAGGCCCATTTCAGTAAACCTTCGCAAAATTAAAATCAATGACATAAAAACGGTCATATTTTTTACTACCTTTAAAGTTATATATTTTAATGCAGATAACAACATTATCATTCCACAAGCCTATAAAGGTATGCCATATCGAAATCCGAGTTCATTTGACCAAGTTATGGGCTTTTAAAGATGGAAAGAAGGCCCATTTCAGTAAACCTTCGCAAAATTAAAATCAATGACATAAAAACGGTCATATTTTTTACTACCTTTAAAGTTTAATATTTTAATCCAGATAACAACAAAATCATTCCATAAGCCCCTAAAGGTATGCCATATCGAAATACGAATTCATTTGACCAAGTTATGGGCTTTTAAAGATGGAAATAAGGCCCATTTCAGTAAGCCTTCGCAAAATTCAAATCAATGACATAAAAACGGTCATATTTTTTACTACCTTTAAAGTTATATATCTTAATGCAGATAACAACATAATCATTCCACAAGCCTATAAAGGTATGCCATATCGAAAGCCGAGTTCTTTTGACCAAGTTATGGGCTTTTAAAGATGTAAAAAAGGCAAATTTCAGTAAGCCTTCGCAAAATTAAAGTCAATGACATAAAAACGGTCATATTTTTTACTACCTTTAAAGTTATATATTTTAATGCAGGTATCAACATAATCATTCCACAAGCCCATAGAGGTATGCCATATCGAAATCCGAGTCCTTTTGACCAGGTTATGGGCTTTTAAAGATGGAAAGATGGCTCATTTCAGTAAACCTTTGCAAAATTTAAGTCAGTGACTAAAAACGGTCATATTTTTTACAACCTTTAACGTTTAATATTTTAATGCACATAACAACATAATCATTCCACAAGCCAATAGAGGTATGCCATATCGAAAGCCGAGTTCATTTGACCAAGTTATGGGCTTTTGAAGATGGAAAGAAGGCCCATTTCAGTAAACCTTCTCAAAATTAAAATCAATGACATAAAAACCGTCATATTTTTTACTACCTTTAAAGCTATATATTTTAATGCAGATAACAACATTATCATTCCACAAGCCTATAAGGGTATGCCATGTCGAAATCCGAGTTCATTTGACAACGTTATGGGCTTTTAAAGATGGAAGGAATTCCAATTTCAGTTAACCCTCGCAAAATTAAAAACAATGACATAAAAACGGTCATATTTTTTACTACCTTTAAAGATATATATTTTAATGCAGATAACAACATAATCATTCCACAAGCGCATAAAGGTATGCCATATCGAAATCCGAGTTCACTTGACTAAGTTATGGGCTTTTAAATATGTAAAGAAGGCCCATTTCAGTACACCTTTGCAAAATTAAAATCAATGACATAAAAACGGTCATATTTTTTACTACCTTTAAAGCTTAATAATTTAATGCAGATAACAACAAAATCATTCCACAAGCCCCTAAAGGTATGCCATATCGAAATACGAGTTCATTTGACCAAGTTATTGGCTTTTAAAGACGGAAAGAAGGCCCATTTCAGTAAACCTTCGCAAAATTAATATCAATGACATAAAAACGGTCATATATTTTACTACTCTTAAAGTTATATATTTTAATCCAGATAACAACATAATCATTCCACAAGCCTATAAAGGTATGCCATATCGAAATCCGAGTTCATTTGACCAAGTTATGGGCTTTAAAGATGGAAAGAAGGCCCATTTCAGTAAACCATCGCAAAATTAAAATCAATGACATAAAAACGGTCATATTTTTTACTACCTTTAAAGTTATATATTTTAATGCAGATAACAACATAATCATTCCACAAGCCTATAAAGGTATGCCATATCGCAATCCGAGTTCATTTGACCAAGTTATTGGCTTTTAAAGATGGAAAGAAGGCCGATTTCAGTAAACCTTCGCAAAATTAAAATCAATGACATAAAAACGGTCATATTTTTTACTACCTTTAAAGTTATATATTTTAATGCAGATAACAACATAATCAATTCACAGGCCCATAGAGGTATGCCATATCGAAATCCGAGTCCTTTTGACCAGGTTATGGGCTTTTAAAGATGGAAAGAAGGCCCATTTCAGTAAACCTTCGCAAAATTAAAATCAATGACATAAAAACGGTCATATTTTTTACTACCTTTAAAGCTTAATATTTTAATCCAGATAACAACAAAATCATTCCATAAGCCCCTAAAGGTATGCCATATCGAAATACGAATTCATTTGACCAAGTTATGGGCTTTTAAAGATGGAAATAAGGCCCATTTCAGTAAGCCTTCGCAAAATTCAAATCAATGACATAAAAACGGTCATATTTTTTACTACCTTTAAAGTTATATATCTTAATGCAGATAACAACATAATCATTCCACAAGCCTATAAAGGTATGCCATATCGAAAGCCGAGTTCTTTCGACCAAGTTATGGGCTTTTAAAGATGTAAAAAAGGCCAATTTCAGTAAACCTTCGCAAAATTAAAGTCAATGACATAAAAACGGTCATATTTTTTACTACCTTTAAAGTTATATATTTTAATGCAGGTATCAACATAATCATTCCAAAAGCCCATAGAGGTATGCCATATCGAAATCCGAGTCCTTTTGACCAAGTTATGGGCTTTTAAAGATGTAAGGAAGGCCCATTTCAGTAAACCTTCGCAAAATTAAAGTCAATGACATAAAAACGGTCATATTTTTTACTACCCTTAAAGTTATATATTTTAATGCAGGTAACAACATAATCATTCCATAAGCCCATAGAGGTATGCCATATCGAAATCCGAGTCCTTTTGACCAGGTTATGGGCTTTTAAAGATGGAAAGAAGGCTCATTTCAGTAAACCTTTGCAAAATTTAAGTCAGTGACTAAAAACGGTCATATTTTTTACAACCTTTAAAGTTATATATTTTAATGCACATAACAACATAATCATTCCACAAGCCAATAGAGGTATGCCATATCGAAAGCCGAGTTCATTTGACCAAGTTATGGGCTTTTGAAGATGGAAAGAAGGCCCATTTCAGTAAACCTTCTCAAAATTAAAATCAATGACATAAAAACCGTCATATTTTTTACTACCTTTAAAGCTATATATTTTAATGCAGATTACAACATTATCATTCCACAAGCCTATAAGGGTATGCCATGTCGAAATCCGAGTTCATTTGACAACGTTATGGGCTTTTAAAGATGGAAGGAATTCCAATTTCAGTTAACCCTCGCAAAATTAAAAACAATGACATAAAAACGGTCATATTTTTTACTACCTTTAAAGATATATATTTTAATGCAGATAACAACATAATCATTCCACAAGCGCATAAAGGTATGCCATATCGAAATCCGAGTTCACTTGACTAAGTTATGGGCTTTTAAATATGTAAAGAAGGCCCATTTCAGTAAACCTTTGCAAAATTAAAATCAATGACATAAAAACGGTCATATTTTTTACTACCTTTAAAGCTTAATAATTTAATGCAGATAACAACAAAATCATTCCACAAGCCCCTAAAGGTATGCCATATCGAAATACGAGTTCATTTGACCAAGTTATTGGCTTTTAAAGACGGAAAGAAGGCCCATTTCAGTAAACCTTCGCAAAATTAATATCAATGACATAAAAACGGTCATATATTTTACTACCTTTAAAGTTATATATTTTAATCCAGATAACAACATAATCATTCCACAAGCCTATAAAGGTATGCCATATCGAAATCCGAGTTCATTTGACCAAGTTATGGGCTTTAAAGATGGAAAGAAGGCCCATTTCAGTAAACCTCCTCAAAATTAAAATCAATGAAATAAAACCGGTCATATTTTTTACTACCTTTAATGTTATATATTTTAATGCACATAAGAACATAATCATTCCGCAAGCCAATAGAGGTATGCCATATCGAAATCCGAGTTCATTTGACAACGTTATGGGCTTTTAAAGATGGAAGGAAGACCAATTTCCGTTAACCTTCGCAAAGTTAAAAACAATGACATAAAAACGATCATATTTTTTACTACCTTTAAAGTTATATATTTTAATGCACATAACAACATAATCATTCCACAAGCCCCTAAAGGTATGCCATATCGAAGTACGAGTTCATTTGACCAAGTTATTGGCCTTTAAAGATGGAAAGAAGGCCCATTTCAGTAAACCATCGCAAAATTAAAATCAATGACATAAAAACGGTCATATTTTTTACTACCTTTAAAGTTATATATTTTAATGCAGATAACAACATAATCATTCCACAAGCCTATAAAGGTATGCCATATCGCAATCCGAGTTCATTTGACCAAGTTATTGGCTTTTAAAGATGGAAAGAAGGCCGATTTCAGTAAACCTTCGCAAAATTAAAATCAATGACATAAAAACGGTCATATTTTTTACTACCTTTAAAGTTATATATTTTAATGCAGATAACAACATAATCAATTCACAGGCCCATAGAGGTATGCCATATCGAAATCCGAGTCCTTTTGACCAGGTTATGGGCTTTTAAAGATTGAAAAAAAGGCCCATTTCAGTAAACCTTTGCAAAATTAAAATTAAAATTACTACCTTTAAAGTTAAATATTTTAATGCAGATAACAACATAATCATTCCACAAGCCTATGAAGGTATGCCATATCGAAATCCGAGTTCATCTGACCAAGTTATGGGCTTTTAAAGATGGAAAGAAGGCCCATTTCAGTAAACCTTCGCAAAATTAAAATCAATGACATAGAAACGGTCATATTTTTTACTACCCTTAAAGTTTAATATTTTAATCCAGATAACAACAAAATCATTCCATAAGCCCCTAAAGGTATGCCATATCGAAATACGAGTTCATTTGACCAAGTTATGGGCTTTTAAAGATGGAAATGAGGCCCACTTCAGTAAGCCTTCGCAAAATTAAAATCAATGACATAAAAACGGTCATATTTTTTACTACCTTAAAAGTTATATATTTTAATGCAGATAACAACATAATCATTCCACAAGCCCCTAAAGGTATGCCATATCGAAATCCGAGTTCATTCGACAACGTTATGGGCTTTTAAAGATGGAAGGAAGGCCAATTTCAGTTAACCTTCGCAAAATTAGAATCATACATAAAAACGGTCATATTTTTTACTACCTTTAAAGTTATATATTTTAATGCAGATAACAACATAATCATTCCACAAGCCCATAAAGGTATGCCATATCGAAATCCGAGTTCATTTGATTAAGTTATGGGCTTTTAAAGATGGAAAGAAGGCCCATTTCAGTAAACCTTCGCAAAATTAAACTCAATGACATAAAATCGGCCATATGTTTTAGTACCTTTAAAGTTATATATTTTAATGCAGGTAACAACATAATCATTCCACAAGCCCATAGAGGTATGCCATATCGAAATACGAGTTTATTTGACCAAGTTATGGGCTTTTAAAGATGGAAAGAAGGCCCATTTCAGTAAACCTTCGCAAAATTCAAATCAATGACATAAAAACGGTCATATTTTTTACTACCTTTAAAGTTATATATCTTAATGCAGATAACAACATAATCATTCCACAAGCCTATAAAGGTATGCCATATCGAAAGCCGAGTTCATTTGACCAAGTTATGGGCTTTTAAAGATGTAAAGAAGGCCAATTTCAGCAAACCTTCGCAAAATTAAAGTCAATGACATAAAAACGGTTATATTTTTTACTACCTTTAAAGTTATATATTTTAATGCAGGTAACAACATAATCATTCCACAAGCCCATAGAGGTATGCCATATCGAAATCCGAGTCCTTTTGACCAGGTTATGGGCTTTTAAAGATGGAAAGAAGGCTCATTTCAGTAAACCTTTGAAAAATTTAAATCAATGACATAAAAACGGTCATATTTTTTACAACCTTTAAAGTTATATATTTTAATGCACATAACAACATAATCATTCCACAAGCCAATAGAGGTATGCCATATCGAAAGCCGAGTTCATTTGACCAAGTTATGGGCTTTAAAGATGGAAAGAAGGCCCATTTCAGTAAACCTTCGCAAAATTAAAGTCAAAGACATAAAAACCGTCATATTTTGTACTACCTTTAAAGTTAAATATTTTAATGCAGATAACAACAAAATAATTCTACAAGCCCTTAAAGGTATGCCATATCGAAATCCGAGTTCATTTGACCAAGTTATTGGCTTTTAAAGACGGAAAGAAGGCCCATTTCAGTAAACCTTCGCAAAATTAATATCAATGACATAAAAACGGTCATATTTTTTACTACCTTTAAAGTTATATATTTTAATGCAGATAACAACATAATCATTCCACAAGCCTATAAAGGTATGCCATATCGAAATCCGAGTTCATTTGACCAAGTTATGGGCTTTTAAAGATGGAAAAGAAAGCCCATTTCAGTAAACCTTCGCAAAATTAAAATCAATGACATAAAAACGGTTATATTTTTTACCACCTTTAAAGTTTAATATTTTAACGCAGATAACAACAAAATCATTCCACAAGCCCCTAAAGGTATGCAATAACGAAATACGAGTTCATTTGACCAAGTTATGGGCTTTTAAAGATGGAAATAAGGCCCATTTCAGTAAGCCCTCGCAAAATTAAAATCAATGACATAAAAACGGTCATATTTTTTACTACCTTTAAAGTTATATATTTTAATGCAGATAACAACATAATCATTCCACAAGCCTATAAAGGTATGCCATATCGAAATCCGAGTTTATTTGACCAAGTAATGGGCTTTAAAAGATGGAAAAGAAGGCCCATTTCAATAAACCTTCGCAAAATTAAAATCAATGACATAAAAACGGTCATATTTTTTACTACCTTTAAAGTTATATATTTTAATGCAGCTAAGAACATAATCATTCCACAAGCATATAAAGGTATGCCATATCGAAATCCGAGTTCATTTGACTAAGTTATGGGCATTTAAATATGTAAAGAAGGCCCATTTCAGTAAACCTTTGCAAAATTGAAATTAATGACATAAAAACGGTCATATTTTTTACTACCTTTAAAGTTTAATATTTTAATGCAGATAACAACAAAATCATTCCACAAGCCCCTAAAGGTATGCCATATCGAAATACGAGTTCATTTGACCAAGTTATTGGCTTTTAAAGATGGAAAGAAGGCCCATTTCAGTAAACCATCGCAAAATTAATATCAATGACATAAAAACGGTCATATTTTTTACTACCTTTAAAGTTATATATTTTAATGCAGATAACAACATAATCATTCCACAAGCCTATAAAGGTATTCCATATCGAAATCCGAGTTCATTTGACCAAGCTATGGGCTTTTAAAGATGTAAAGAAGGCCGATTTCAGTAAACCTTCGCAAAATAAAATTCAATGACATAAAAACGGTCATATTTTTTACTACCTTTAAAGTTATATATTTTAATGCAAATAGCAACATAATCATTTCACAAGCCTATAAAGGTATGCCATATCAAAATCCGAGATCATTTGACCAAGTTATGGGCTTTAAAGATGGAAAGAAGGCCCATTTCAGTAAACCTTCTCAAAATTAAAATCAGTGACATAAAACCGGTCATATTTTTTACTACCTTTAATGTTATATATTTTAATGCACATAACAACATAATCATTCCACAAGCCAATATCGAAATCGGAGTTCATTTGACAACGTTATGGGCTTTTAAAGATGGAAGGAAGGCCAATTTCAGTTAACCTTCGCAAAATTAAAAACAATTACTTAAAAACGGTCATATTTTTTACTACCTTTAAAGTTATATATTTTAATGCAGATAACAACATAATCATTCCACAAGCCCATAAAGGTATGCCATATCGAAATCCGAGTTCATTTGACCAAGTTATGGGCTTTTGAAGATAAAAAGAAGGCCCATTTCAGTAAACCTTCTCAAAATTAAAATCAATGACATAAAAACCGTCATTTTTTTTACTACCTTTAAAGATATATATTTTAATGCAGATAACAAAATAATCATTCCACAAGCCTATAACGGTATGCCATATCGAAATCCGAGTTCATTTGACCAAGTTGTGGGCTTTAAAGATGGAAAGAAGGCCCATTTCAGTAAACCTTCTCAAAATTGAAGTCAATGACATAAAACCGGTCATATTTTTTACTACCTTTAATGTTATATATTTTAATGCACATAACAACATAATCATTCCACAAGCCAATAGAGGTATGCCATATCGTAATCCGAGTCCTTTTGAGCAAGTTATGCACTTTTAAAGATGTAAAGAAGGCCCATTTCAGTAAACCTTCGCAAAATAAAAATCAATGACATAAAAACGGTCATATTTTTTACTACCTTTAAAGTTTAATATTTTAATGCAGATAACAACAAAATCATTCCACAAGCCCCTAAAGGTATGCCATATCGAAATACGAGTTCATTTGACCAAGTTATGGGCTTTAAAGATGGAAAGAAGGCCCATTTCAGTTAACCTTCTCAAAATTAAAATCAATGACATAAAACCGGTCATATTTTTTACTACCTTTAATGTTATATATTTTAATGCACATAACAACATAATCATTCCACAAGCCAATATCGAGATCCGAGTTCATTTGACAACGTTATGGGCTTTTAAAGATGGAAGGAAGGCCAATTTCAGTTAACCTTCGCAAAATTAAAAACAAATACTTAAAAACGGTCATATTTTTTACTACCTTTCAAGTTATATATTTTAATGCAGATAACAACATAATCATTCCACAAGCCCATAAAGGTACGCCATATCGAAATCCGAGTCCTTTTGACCAGGTTATGGGCTTTTAAAGATTTTAAAAAAGGCCCATTTCAGTAAACCTTTGCAAAATTAAAATCAATGACATAAAACGGTCATATTTTTTACTACCTTTAAAGTTAAAAATCTTAATGCAGATAACAACATAATCTTTCCACAAGCCTATAAAGGTATGCCATATCGAAATCCGAGTTCATTTGACCAAGTTATGGGCTTTAAAGATGGAAAGAAGGCCCATTTCAGTAAACCTTCTCAAAATTGAAATCAATGACAACATAATCATTCCACAAGCCCATAGAGGTATGCCATATCGAAATCCGAGTCCTTTTGACCAGGTTATGGGCTTTTAAAGATGGAAAGAAGGCCCATTTCAGTAAACCTTCGCAAAATTAAAGTCAATGACTTAAAAACCGTCATATTTTTTACTACCTTTAAAGTTTAATATTTAAATGCAGACATCAACAAAATCATTCCAGAAGCCCCTAAAGGTATGCCATATCGAAATCCGAGTTCATTTGACCAAGTTATTGGCTTTTAAAGATGGAAAGAAGGCCCATTTCAGTAAACCTTCGCAAAATTAAAATCAATGACATAAAATCGGTCATATTTTTTACTACCTTTAAAGTTATATATTTTAATGCAGATAACATTATAATCATTCCACAAGCCTATAAAGGTATGCAATATCGAAATCCGAGTTCATTTGACTAAGTTATTGGCTTTTAAATATGTAAAGAAGGCCCAATTCAGTAAACCTTCGCAAAATTAAAATCAATGACATAAAATCGGTCATATTTTTTACTACCTTTAAAGTTTAATATTTTAATGCAGATAACAACAAAATCATTCCACAAGCCCCTAAAGGTATGCCATTTCGAAATACGAGTTCATTTGACCAAATTATTGGCCTTTAAAGATGGAAAGAAGGCCCATTTCAGTAAACCTTCGCAAAATTAAAATCAATGACATAAAAACCGTCATATTTTTTTCTACCTTTAAAGTTAAATATTTCAAGGCAGATAACAACGTAATCATTCCACAAGCCCATAAAGGTATGCCATATCGAAATCCGAGTTCATTTGACCAAGTTATGGGCTTTTGAAGATGGAAAGAAGGCCTATTTCAGTAAACCTTCTCAAAATTAAAATCAATGACATAAAAACCGTCATATTTTTTTCTACCTTTAAAGTTAAATATTTCAAGGCAGATAACAACGTAATCATTCCACAAGCCCATAAAGGTATGCCATATCGAAATTCGAGTTCATTTGACCAAGTTATGGGCTTTTGAAGATGGAAAGAAGGCCTATTTCAGTAAACCTTCTCAAAATTAAAATCAATGACATAAAAACCGTCATTTTTTTTACTACCTTTAAAGTTATATATTTTAATGCAGATAACAAAATAATCATTCCACAAGCCTATAAAGGTATGCAATATCGAAATCCGAGTTCATTTGACTAAGTTATTGGCTTTTAAATATGTAAAGAAGGCCAAATTCAGTAAACCTTCGCAAAATTAAAATCAATGACATAAAAACGGTCATATTTTTTACTACCTTTAATGTTATATATTTTAATGCACATAACAACATAATCATTCCACAAGCCAATAGAGGTATGCCATATCGTAATCCGAGTCCTTTTGAGCAAGTTATGCACTTTTAAAGATGTAAAGAAGGCCCATTTCAGTAAACCTTCGCAAAATAAAAATCAATGACATAAAAACGGTCATATTTTTTACTACCTTTAAAGTTTAATATTTTAATGCAGATAACAACAAAATCATTCCACAAGCCCCTAAAGGTATGCCATATCGAAATACGAGTTCATTTGACCAAGTTATGGGCTTTAAAGATGGAAAGAAGGCCCATTTCAGTAAACCTTCTCAAAATTAAAATCAATGACATAAAACCGGTCATATTTTTTACTACCTTTAATGTTATATATTTTAATGCAGATAACATTATAATCATTCCACAAGCCAATGTCGAAATCCTAGTTCATTTGACAACGTTATGGGCTTTTAAAGATGGAAGGAAGGCCAATTTCAGTTAACCTTCGCAAAATTAAAAACAATTACTTAAAAACGGTCATATTTTTTACTACCTTTAAAGTTATATATTTTAATGCAGATAACAACATAATCATTCCACAAGCCCATAAAGGTACGCCATATCGAAATCCGAATCCTTTTGACCAGGTTATGGGCTTTTAAAGATTTTAAAAAAGGACCATTTCAGTAAACCTTTGCAAAATTAAAATCAATGACATAAAACGGTCATATTTTTTACTACCTTTAAAGTTAAAAATCTTAATGCAGATAACAACATAATCATTCCACAAGCCTATAAAGGTATGCCATATCGAAATCCGAGTTCATTTGACCAAGTTATGGGCTTTAAAGATGGAAAGAAGGCCCATTTCAGTAAACCTTCTCAAATTTAAAATCAATGACAACATAATCATTCCACAAGCCCATAGAGGTATGCCATATCGGGCTTATGGGCTTTTAAAGATGGAAAGAAGGCCCATTTCAGTAAACCTTCGCAAAATTAAAGTCAATGACTTAAAAACCGTCATATTTATACCCGTTACTCGTAGAGTAAAAGGGTATACTAGATTCGTCGGAAAGTGTGTAACAGGCAGAAGGAAGCGTTTCCGACCCCATAAAGTGATCAGGATCACTAGCCGAGTCGATCTAGCCATGTCCGTCTGTCCGTCTGTCCGTCTGTCCGGATGAACGCTGAGATCTCGGAAACTATGGGAGCTAGGCTATTGAGATTTGGCGTGCAGATTCCTGAGCTTCCTACGCAGCGCAAGTTTGTTTCAGTAGACTGCCACACCCACTCTAACGCCCATAAGCCGCCCAAAACTGTGGCTCCTACAGTTTTCATGCTAGATAGAAAATTTTAACTGAAATGTAATGTTCTCATCCATACCTATCGATTGACCCAAAAAAAAGTTTGCCACGCCCACTTTAACGCCCACAAACCGCAAAACCCTGTGACGCCCACAATTTTCATGCTAGATAAAATTTTTAACTGAAATGTATTGGTCTCGTCAATACCTATCGATTGATCCAAAAAAAAATTTGCCACGCCCATAACGCTTAAATCTGTATACCGCCGGTAGGTGGCGCCCCTAAAGCCCCTAAAGGTATGCCATATCGAAATACGAGTTCATTTGACCAAATTATTGGCCTTTAAAGATGGAAAGAAGGCCCATTTCAGTAAACCTTCGCAAAATTAAAATCAATGACATAAAAACGGTCAAATTTTTTACTACCTTTAAAGTTATATATTTTAATGCAGATAACAACATAATCATTCCACAAGCCTATAAAGGTATGCCATATCGAAATCCGAGTTCATTTGACCAAGTTATGGGCTTTTGAAGATGGAAAGAAGGCCCATTTCAGTAAACCTTCGCAAAATTAAAGTCAATGACATAAAAACCGTCATATTTTTTACTACCTTTAAAGTTAAATATTTTAATGCAGATAATAACATAATCATTCCACAAGCCGATAAAGGTATGCCATATCGAAATCCGAGTCCTTTTGACCAAGTTATGGACTTTTGAAGATTGAAAGAAGGCCCATTTCAGTAAATCTTCTCAAAATTAAAATCAATGACATAAAAACCCTCATTTTTTTTACTACCTTTAAAGTTATATATTTTAATGCAGATAACAACATAATCATTCCACAAGCCTATAAAGGTATGCCATATCAAAATCCGAGTTCATTTGACCAAGTTATGGGCTTTAAAGATGGAAAGAAGGCCGATTTCAGTAAACCTTCTCAAAATTGAAGTCGATGACATAAAACCGGTCATATTTTTTACTACCTTTAATGTTATATTATTATTATTATAAAATATTCGACTATAATGTAAAATTTACAGGCGAACCTAAAATAAGCTATAGCTACGTGGCCTTAAGCTTAAAAACTAGATAACAAATTTCAATATTAATTTCATAACTTCATTTATCTATACGTTTACAAGCTTATTAAATTTCATTAATTATATTATTAAAGCTAAGGAATTTTATTATTTTTTTTATTTGTGGTGCGGTGGGGATAAATATGGATTGTAAGGGGTTTGTGGAAGTGAAGAGAGACGATCTTATGGAATCCAGATAGGAACATTCTATTAGGATGTGTCGAGGAGTTCTTATTTCGTTGTTGCATAAGGGGCAAGAGGGTCTTGTGGGAGGGCGCGTAAAAAGGTAGCTATGGGTTAGGTTAGTGTGTCCTAACCGAAGACGTACAATTTTTGTAAAGATATGACGTGGGATGAATAGGTCGGCTTGGAGTCGACCATAATTGTATATATTTTTTTGATCTGTATTGTTTGATTTGTAATATGTATTTGTTTGGTTAAAAAGAGAAGACTGTAGTTCTTTATGGTGTTTTTTAATTTGTTTTAGCATATCGGATATGTTTAGGTTGTCGTAGAATGTCAGGGGCAATGCAAAGGCGTTTCTGGCGGTTTTATCAGCAACTTCGTTTCCTTCTATGCCGCAGTGACCCGGGATCCATTTTATGGTTATTTTGTTAAAATTTTTTAACAGAATTTGTCTGATTGTGGCTGGGTAGAAGGAATTATTGGAGGGATTTGGGAGGGAGTCGGAACAGATTACTGAAGAGTCTGGTGAGTGTTGAGCTAAAAGGACTGCATTGTAGATAGCAATGATTTCGGCAGAGAAGATGGAGCTATAATATGGTAGTAAGTGCTGTTGGCTTATGTCGTTGGATACTACACTAAAGGATGTCGCGCCTGAAATTTTGGAACCATCGGTGTAGATGAATGTGCTGGTCGGGTATTCGTTTTCGAACTCGAGAAACTTTTGCTGGTAGACTAGTTGTGGAGTGGTGGTTTTCGGTAGTTTACGCAGAGTTGTATCTATCAGATTGGATACATCCGACCAAGGTGGGTTAATGGGGTTTTATACCCGTTACTCGTAGAGTAAAAGGGTATACTAGATTCGTCGGAAAGTATGTAACAGGCAGAAGGAAGCGTTTCCGACCCCACAAAGTATATATATTCTTGATCAGGATCACTAGCCGAGTCGATCTAGCCATGTCCGTCTGTCCGTCTGTCCGTCTGTCCGTCTGTACGTCTGTCTGTCCGTCCGGATGAACGCTGAGATCTCGGAAACTATGGGAGCTAGGCTATTAAGATTTGGCGTGCAGATTCCTGAGCTTCTTACGCAGCGCAAGTTTGTTTCAGCACAGTGCCACGCCCACTCTAACGCCCACAAACCGCCCAAAACTGTGGCTCCTACAGTTTTGATGCTAGAATAAAAATTTTAACTGAAATGTATTGTTCTCACCAATACCTATCGATTGACCCAAAAAAAAGTTTGCCACGCCCACTTTAACGCCCACAAACCGCGAAAACCTGTGACGGCCACAATTTTCATGCTAGATAAAAAATTTTAACTGAAATGTATTGGTCTCGTCGATACCTATCGATTGATCAAAAAAAAATTTGCCACGCCCACTCTAACGCCCATAACGCTTAAATCTGTATACCTCCGGTAGGTGGCGCATTTTAATCTCGCTTTGCTGCTTGCATATCTCCATATAGCTGAGTAACGGGTATCTGATAGTCGAGGTACTCGACTATAGCGTTCTTCCTTGTTTTAAAATGGGTTGTTTGATTGGTAAACCAAGTTCTACGGCGGAATTCAAGGCTCTGTGGACGACAGATGGAATCTTTGGGATTCGCTTCTTTCTTTTTAATATTTTGGTAACTATAGATTTTAGCGGAGAGTTATGGGATAGAAGGATTGGTTTTATAGTTTTGGAGATTCAAAACTTGGTTCGGATATCTATTGGCATCATGTTAGACTCGAAGAGAATGTTATGGATAGGAGTGGTTCGGAAAGCACCTAGTGCTGATCTGATGGCAGAGTGGTAAATGCTTTTAATTGGCTTAATTGTGGATGTTGGGCAATTAGCGTAAAAGGGTAAGCCGAAGTCGATTTTTGACAAAATAAGCGCTTTTATAATGTTTAAGATGGTGAGGTGATTGCAGTTGAACTTGTTGCTCGATATGCACTTTATTATATTGAGGCGATTTGAGAGGGAAGAGAGGCTGGCTACGTGATCTGTCCAATTAAATTTCTTATTAAATGTTATTCCGAATATTTTTAGCGTTTTAGTATTGTCTATTGGTGCAAGTGTAGTGGATATTCGAAGTTGGCAGGAGTGTTTTTTACAAAAATGAAGGTGTTTACACTTGTTGAGTGAGAGGACAGCGCCTGAGTACTCACACCAAGAGCGGATATCATTGAGGAGGGGGTCAATATTTATTTGTGTGTCTTTGTTTATCTTTTTAAATATGTGATAATCGTCGGCGTAGGCGCAAAAGTTGAATTGTTTGTGGTTAAGGATAACTAGATTTAGTTTGTTAAGCGCGATGAGGAAGAGAATTACTGAGAGTGGCGAACCCTGGGAAATGCCGTTGTGTTGTGGGCGGGTGAAAGAAAAATGGTTATTGGCATAGACTTTGATTTTTCTGTTGGTCATGAAATTAATGCAATAATTAATAATCTTAGGGCCGATTTTCCATGACTGCAGTTCGTCGACAACAGTATGGATTCCAATTTTATCAAACGCCTTTGTAAAATCCAGTGAGATCACTGATAAGTGATTCTTCGTTGATAAGGAAGAGGATATCAGGTGATCTAAAACCATTAGATTGTCTGATATTGACTTCCCTTTTCGAAATCCAGTTTGACGACTATCGATCGAGTTGTTGTAGGAAACAAACCACCATAGCCGATTTGCAATGATTTTGTCTAGCGTTTTAGCGAAGCATGAATTAAGGGATATGGGACGATAAGAGTTTAGGGATGTTTTGTCTGTATTAGGTTTGTGAACAGGTATTATTTTACTAAGCTTGTAATGTTGTGGAATGAAGCTGTTAAATATATTGTTTAAATGATCACGCAGTCTGAGTTTTACTGCTGGGTGGAGGTTCTTTAGCATTTGGTAGGAGACACGATCGAGACCTGGGGACTTTCCTTTTTGCTTAGACAGGGCTATGTTGAGTTAAATGGAGGTGATGGGTGAATCGATTTTTAATGCGCTAGTGGAAGGCTGGTAATTCTGGTGGATGGGTAGAATGTTATTTTTGTGGTGGGTGAAGGTTACTGAGAAATTATCGTCACTTGATTCGGAGGACTAAAAGGAACATAGTTCATTGGCTATCTCTAGGCTATTTGTTATTTTAGTTGTTGAATTTGGTTGTGAGATGCAATGGATACCGATTCTTGGTCGAAGTCCACAGAATCTTCGAAGATTACTCCAAATTTTGGAGGTCGAAGAGTTTGGATTAATTTCGGAGGTGAATATTACTAGTGAGTTACGTTTAGCTATTTTTATTTCGCGTTTGAGAAGGGCATTGGCTCTCCTATAGTTAATTATGTTCGTGTTGGAGATGTTTCTTCGAAGGATATTAAAGTAAGCGTTTTTTGATTTTTTAAGTGTTTGTAGGTGAGTGTTCCACCATGGTACTGTGCGTTTTGAATGGGGATTAGGTATGCATTGTGGGATAGAACAATTAGCGCTTTGGTGAACTATTCTTTTAAGGTTAGCGGCTTCCTTATTAAGATTGTGGCTTATGGGCCGTTGAAGGTGGAAGTAGTTACTAGCTTCGACGTATTTGGGCCAGTTTGCGTCATCTAATTTGAATTTAGGTAAGAAGGTAGGGGTAGAAGTAGTGTCAAATAGTGTTGTGATGATCGGAAAGTGGTCGCTTACAAACGTACTTGACTCGATGAACCAAACGGATTCGAGGGCAAGGGTCGCAGATGCGAGAGTGAGATCGACGTGTGTGAGAGTGTTGTGGGTGCTGAAATGTGTGGGAGAACCATCGTTTAGTAGGGTAAGAGGAGATTGGTGAATAAATTGGGCAAGTGTATTTCCTTTTTTGTTATTCCTAGGTGAACCCCATAAGGTATGCCAGCTATTGAAGTCCCCGGTAATGAGGGTGGGGGTTGATAAATCGCTGTATACATTTTCAAGGTTGTTGCATGTAAAATGTTGTCTTGGTGGGATGTAAGAGCAGATTATGTTGAAGGTATATTTGGATTGGATTTTAGAGCAGAGTGACTCAAAGTCTTGTGGAAGATGAATTTCGGTGTGCTGGATTGAGTTGTGTACTAGGTTAGCAACGCCTCTAGAGGCATTGACAGCAGAGTTAAGAGTATATATAGTGTAATTGATTGGAGTGGGAAAGTTTTTATAGGGTATTAGGTGAGTTTCTTGTAGGCATATAATTTGTGGAGTGTATTTTTTTATCAGGAGTTGGAGTTGTTTGTAGTGGTTTAAGTAGCCGTTCATATTCCATTGTAGTATTGAAATAGTCATAATATTTAGTTGGTAATGTAATGGCTTAAAGTGTAACTTAGGATTTAGTTTGTTGTTTTTTTATTGGTGGAGTTGACTGTGGCCTTAATTTTGGATCTAGTTAGCATATAATCTTGTTTAACGAATCTTTTCTCTCTTTTGGATAGTTTGGAAGGGTAGATTTTAGTAGTGAAATTAGACTTATCGTTAGTAGGTGGTTGCGAGGTGTCAGAAGCTGTAGCCATCTCTTCCTCGCTTTCATATTGAATTGAAGGTCGAATATTACTGCAGGAGGGTTGATCTGCTCCGTTTTTCTTATTGTCCATTGTATCTTGGTGATTGGTTGTTGTTGTCGGCGGTGGTGTGAAGTCTGTTGTGGAGGTTTTTGCGGCTTGTTGTTGCGGCTTGCCATGGTTAGGACTAGCCACTGTAGAGTAGAGGGATCCGTCGTGTTGGTGTCTTGTCTTATAAATGGTCCAGGCTTCGCGGTTGTTTACTTTTTGAATGGCCTTGATTGCTTGGATTTCCTTGTAGGTGATAAGGACAAAACATACCTTATCTCTGGCATGGTGGTTCTTGTTGGGGTATTTTCTGTCCGCGCAGTTGATGCAACTTAAGTTGTTGGTGCATGACTCTCCCAGTTCGAGATTGATGTGGGCTGGTTGACTGCACGAAAGGCATAGTTCGGCGTTTTTGCAGTACTTGGATGGGTGTCCGATTCGCAGGCAGTTAAAGCAACGCATTACCGGTGGAATGTACTTTAACACGTTCGTAGCCGACGTAAATAAACTCCGGGATATTTTGTAGCGAAAAAGTTATAATTAATAATCCTGTGTCAGTTGGCTTGCGTTGTATAAGCTTGGTAATTTTCCTTATTTCGACTACTTTTTGGGATTTTAAGTTGTCCAGGATTTCCTCGGTGTCGATTCCATTTAGGTCTGGGTAGTATATGACTCCTTTGCAGGTGTTTAACGATCGATGTTCTGAGACTGTTACAGGGATGTCGCCGGGGATCATTTTTAGATTTAAGACTTTGTCCGTTTGGGTCTGGTTTTTGGTTTTGATCAAAATATTTCCATCTCGAAGTTTCTTGCATTCTTCAACTACTCCTCCAACGGTTACGTCAATGATTTTTTTCAGTGTAAACGGCGAGACCTTTGCTAGGGAACCGTCGTTGTTGTTGTCGGATCGAGCGATAATTAGGTACTTCCCGTCAGGTACGGGGGGTCGTTTCCAGGGGGGGTCAAGCATTTTTTCGTCTTCAGTTGACTACGCGACGGTTTTTGGCGACGAAGACAGTAGTTGCTGATTTGAATTGCTGATAAGAAATCAATAGGTAGGCGCGGGGTCGCGGGGGGTGGTTCGATTCGGAAGATTGAAGGTTTATTACTTGAGAGAACACAAGAATGGCACAACCGTTCGTATCGACTGCCGAAATTGAACTGATGTTATATATTTTAATGCACATAACTACATAATCATTCCACAAGCCAATAGAGGTATGCCATATCGAAATCCGAGTCCTTTTGACCAAGCTATGCACTTTTAAAGATGTAAAGAAGGCCCATTTCAGTAAACCTTCGCAAAATTAAAATCAATGACATAAAATCCGTCATATTTTTTACTACCTTTAAAGTTATATATTTTAATGCAGATATCATTATAATCATTCCACAAGCCCATAAAGGTATGCCATATCGAAATCCGTGTTCATTTGACAACGTTATGGGCTTTTAAAGATGGAAGAAAGGCCAATTTCAGTTAACCTTCGCAAAATTAGAATCAATACATAAAAACGGTCATATTTTTTACTACCTTAAAAGATATATATTTTAGTGCAGATAACAACATAATCATTCCACAAGCCTATAAAGGTATGCCATATCGAAATCCGACTTCATTTGACCAAGTTATGGGCTTTTAAAGATGTAAAGAAGGCCCATTTCAGCCAACCTTCGCAAGATTAAAATCAATGACATAAAAACGGTCATATTTTGTACTACCTTTAAAGTTATATATTTAAATGCAGATAATCATTTCACAAGCCCATAGAGGTATGCCATATCGAAATCCGAGTTCATTTGACTAAGTTATGGGCTTTTAAAGATGGAAAGAATGTCAATTTCAGTAAACCTTCGCAAAATTAAAATCAATGACATAAAAACGGTCATATTTTTTACTACCTTTAAAGATTTATATTTTAATGCAGATAACAACATAATCATTCCACAAGCCTATAAAGGTATGCCATATCGAAATCCGACTTCATTTGACCAAGTTATGGGCTTTTAAAGATGTAAAGAAGGCCCATTTCAGCAAACCTTCGCAAGATTAAAATCAATGACATAAAAACGGTCATATTTTGTACTACCTTTAAAGTTATATATTTAAAAGCAGATAATTATTCCACAAGCCCATAGAGGTATGCCATATCGAAATCCGAGTCCTTTTGACCAGGTTATGGGCTTTTAAAGATGGAAAGAAGGCCCATTTCAGTAAACCTTCGCAAAATTAAAATCAATGACATAAAAACGGTCATATTTTTTACTACCTTTAAAGATATATATTTAAGTGCAGATAACAACATAATCATTCCACGAGCCCATAAAGGTATGCAATATCGAAATCCGAGTTCATTTGACTAAGTAATGGGCTTTAAAATATGAAAAAAAGGCCCAATTCAGTAAACCTTCGCAAAATTAAAATCAATGACATAAAAACGGTCATATTTTTTACTACCTTTAAAGTTATATATTTTAATGCAGATAACAACATAATCATTCCACAAGCCCATAGAGGTATGCCATTTCGAAATCTGAGTCCTTTTGACCAGGCTATGGGCTTTTAAAGATGGAAAGAAGGCCCATTTCAGTAAACCTTCGCAAAATTAAAATCAATGACATAAAAACGGTCATATTTTTTACTACATTTAATGTTATATATTTTAATGCAGATAACAACATAATCATTCCACAAGCCAATAGAGGTATGCCATATCGAAATCCGAGTCCTTTTGACCAAGTTATGCACTTTTAAAGATGTAAAGAAGGCCCATTTCAGTAAACCTTCGCAAAATTAAAGTCAATGACATAAAACCGTCATATTTTTTACTACCTTTAAAGGTATGTATTTTAATGCACATCACAACATAAACATTCCGCAAGCCAATAGTGGTATGCCATATCGAAATCCGGGTCCTTTTGGCCAAGTTATGGACTTTTAAAGATGTAAAGAAGGCCCATTTCAGTAAGACTTCGCAAAATTAAAATCAATGACATAAAAACCGTCATATTTTTTACTACCTTTAAAGTTTAAAATTTTAATGCAGATAACAACAAAATCATTCCACAAGCCCCTAAAGGTATGCCTTATCGAAATACGAGTTCATTTGACCAAGTTATGGGCTTTTAAAGATGGAAAAAAGGCCCATTTCAGTAAACTTTCGCAAAATTAAAATCAATGACATAAAAACGGTCATATTTTTTACTACCTTTAATGTTATATATTTTAATGCAGATAACAACATAATCATTCCACAAGCCCATAGAAATATGCCATATCGAAATCCGAGTCCTTTTGACCAGGTTATGGGCTTTTAAAGATGGAAAAAAGGCCCATTTCAGTAAACTTTCGCAAAATTAAAATCAATGACATAAAAACGGTCATATTTTTTACTACCTTTAATGTTATATATTTTAATGCAGATAACAACATAATCATTCCACAAGCCCATAGAAATATGCCATATCGAAATCCGAGTCCTTTTGACCAGGTTATGGGCTTTTAAAGATGGAAAGAAGGCCCATTTCAGTAAACCTTCGCAAAATTAAAGTCAATGACATAAAACCGTCATATTTTTTACTACCTTTAAAGGTATATATTTTAATGCACATCACAACATAAACATTCCGCAAGCCAATAGTGGTATGCCATATCGAAATCCGGGTCCTTTTGGCCAAGTTATGGACTTTTAAAGATGTAAAGAAGGCCCATTTCAGTAAGACTTCGCAAAATTAAAGTCAATGACATAAAAACCGTCATATTTTTTACTACCTTTAAAGTTAAATATTTTAATGCAGATAACAACAAAATCATTCCACAAGCCCCTAAAGGTATGCCATATAGAAATCCGTGTTCATTTGACCAAGTTATTGGCTTTTAAAGATGGAAAGAAGGCCCATCTCAGTAAACCTTCGCAAAATTAAAATCAATGACATTAAAACGGTCATATTTTTTACTACCTTTAAAGTTATATATTTTAATGCAGATAAGAACATAATCATTCCACAAGCCTATAAAGGTATGCCATATCGGAATCCGAGTTCATTTGACCAAGTTATGGGCTTTTAAAGATGGAAAGAAGGCACATTTCAGTAAACCTTCGCAAAATTAAAATCAATGACATAAAAACGGTCATATTTTGTACTACCTTTAAAGTTTAAAATTTTAATGCAGATAACAACAAAATCATTCCACAAGCCCCTAAAGGTATGCCTTATCGAAATTCGAGTTCATTTGACCAAGTTATGGGCTTTTAAAGATGGAAAAAAGGCCCATTTCAGTAAACTTTCGCAAAATTAAAATCAATGACATAAAAACGGTCATATTTTTTACTACCTTTAATGTTATATATTTTAATGGAGATAACAACATAATCATTCCACAAGCCCATAGAAATATGCCATATCGAAATCCGAGTCCTTTTGACCAGGTTATGGGCTTTTAAAGATGGAAAAAAGGCCCATTTCAGTAAACTTTCGCAAAATTAAAATCAATGACATAAAAACGGTCATATTTTTTACTACCTTTAATGTTATATATTTTAATGCAGATAACAACATAATCATTCCACAAGCCCATAGAAATATGCCATATCGAAATCCGAGTCCGTTTGACCAGGTTATGGGCTTTTAAAGATGGAAAGAAGGCCCATTTCAGTAAACCTTCGCAAAATTAAAGTCAATGACATAAAACCGTCATATTTTTTACTACCTTTAAAGGTATATATTTTAATGCACATCACAACATAAACATTCCGCAAGCCAATAGTGGTATGCCATATCGAAATCCGGGTCCTTTTGGCCAAGTTATGGACTTTTAAAGATGTAAAGAAGGCCCATTTCAGTAAGACTTCGCAAAATTAAAGTCAATGACATAAAAACCGTCATATTTTTTACTACCTTTAAAGTTAAATATTTTAATGCAGATAACAACAAAATCATTCCACAAGCCCCTAAAGGTATGCCATATAGAAATCCGAGTTCATTTGACCAAGTTATTGGCTTTTAAAGATGGAAAGAAGGCCCATCTCAGTAAACCTTCGCAAAATTAAAATCAATGACATTAAAACGGTCATATTTTTTACTACCTTTAAAGTTATATATTTTAATGCAGATAAGAACATAATCATTCCACAAGCCTATAAAGGTATGCCATATCGGAATCCGAGTTCATTTGACCAAGTTATGGGCTTTTAAAGATGGAAAGAAGGCACATTTCAGTAAACCTTCGCAAAATTAAAATCAATGACATAAAAACGGTCATATTTTGTACTACCTTTAATGATATATATTTTAATGCAGATAACAACATAATCATTCCACAAGCCCCTAAAAGTATGCCATATCAAAATCCGAGTTCATTTGACCAAGTTATGGGCTTTTAAAGATGGAAATAAGGCCCATTTCAGTAAGCCTTCGCAAAATTAAAATCAATGACATAAAAACGGTCATATTTTTTACTACCTTTAAAGTTATATATTTCAATGCAGATAACAACAAAATCATTCCACAAGCCCCTAAAGGTATGCCATATAGAAATCCGAGTTCATTTGACCAAGTTATTGGCTTTTAAAGATGGAAAGAAGGCCCATTTTAGTAAACCTTCGCAAAATTAAAATCAATGACATAAAAACGGTCACATTTTTTACTACCTTTAAAGTTATATATTTTAATGCAGATAACAACATAATCATTCCACAAGCCCATAAAGGTATGCCATATCGAAATCCGAGTTCATTCGACAATGTTATGGGCTTTTAAAGATGGAAAGAAGGCCCATTTTAGTAAACCTTCGCAAAATTAAAATCAATGACATAAAAACGGTCATATTTTTACGACCTTTAAAGTTTAATATTTTAATGCACATAACAACAAAATCATTCCACAAGCCCCTAAAGGTATGCCATATCGAAATACGAGTTCATTTGACCAAGTTATTGGCTTTTAAAGATGGAAAGAAGGCCCATTTCAGTAAACCTTCGCAAAATTAAAATCAATGACATAAAAACGGTCATATTTTTTACTACCTTTCAAGTTATATATTTTAATGCAGATAACAACATAATCATTCCACAAGCGCATAAAGGTATGCCATATCGAAATCCCAGTTCATTTGACTAAGTTATGGGCTTTTAAAGATGGAAAGAAGGCCCATTTCAGTAAACCTTCGAAGAATTAAAATCAATGACATAAAAACGGTCATATTTTTTACTACCTTTAAAGTTTAATATTTTAGTGCACATAACAACAAAATCATTCCACAAGCCCCTAAAGGTATGCCATATCGAAATACGAGTTCATTTGACCAAGTTATTGGCTTTTAAAGATGGAAAGAAGGCCCATTTCAGTAAACCTTCGCAAAATTAAAATCAATGACATAAAAACGGTCATATTTTTTACTACCTTTAAAGTTATATATTTTATTGCAGGTAACAACATTATCATTCCACTAGCCCATAGAGGTATGCCATATCGAAATCCGAGTTCATTTGACAAAGTTATGGGCTTTTAAAGATGGAAATAAGGCCCATTTCAGTAAACCTTCGCAAAATTAAAATCAATGACATAAAAACGGTCATATTTTTTACTACCTTTAAAGTTATATATTTCAATGCAGATAACAACAAAATCATTCCACAAGCCCCTAAAGGTATGCCATATCGAAATACGAGTTCATTTGACCAAGTTATGGGCTTTTAAAGATGGAAATAAGGCCCATTTCAGTAAACCTTCGCAAAATTAAAATCAATGACATAAAAACGGTCATATTTTTTACTACCTTTAAAGTTATATATTTCAATGCAGATAACAACAAAATCATTCCACAAGCCCCTAAAGGTATGCCATATCGAAATCCGAGTTCATTTGACCAAGTTATGGGCTTTTAAAGATGGAAAGAAGGCCCATTTTAGTAAACCTTCGCAAAATTAAAATCAATGACATAAAAACGGTCACATTTTTTACTACCTTTAAAGTAAAATATTTTAATGCAGATAACAACATAATCATTCCACAAGCCCATAGAGGTATGCCATATCGAAATCCGAGTTCATTTGACAAAGTTATGGGCTTTTAAAGATGGAAATAAGGCCCATTTCAGTAAACCTTCGCAAAATTAAAATCATTGACATAAAAACGGTCATATTTTTTACTACCTTTAATGTTATATATTTTAATGCAGATAACAACATAATCATTCCACAAGCCCCTAAAAGTATGCGATATCAAAATCCAAGTTTATTCGACAACGTTATGGGCTTTTAAAGATGGAAGGAAGGCCAATTTCAGTTAACCTTCGCAAAATAAGAATCATACATAAAAACGGTCATATTTTTTACTACCTTTAAAGATATATATTTTAATGCAGATAACAACATAATCATTCCACAGGCCCATAAAGGTATGCCATATCGAAATCCCAGTTCATTTGACTAAGTTATGGGCTTTTAAAGATGGAAAGAAGGCCCATTTCAATAAACCTTCGCAAAATTAAAATCAATGACATAAAAACAGTCATATTTTTTACTACCTTTAAAGTTTAATATTTTAATGCACATAACAACAAAATCATTCCACAAGCCCCTAAAGGTATGCCATATCGAAATACGAGTTCATTTGACCAAGTTATTGGCTTTTAAAGATGGAAAGAAGGCCCATTTCAGTAAACCATCGCACAATTAAAATCAATGACATAAAAACGGTCATATGTTTTACTACCTTTAAAGTTATATATTTTATTGCAGGTAACAACATAATCATTCCACAAGCCCATAGAGGTATGCCATATCGAAATCCGAGTCCTTTTGACCAGGTTATGGGCTTTTAAAGATGGAAAGAAGGCCCATTTCAGTAAACCTTTGCAAAATTAAAATCAATGACTAAAAACGGTCATATTTTTTACTACCTTTAAAGTTATATATTTTAATGCACATAACAACATAATCATTCCACAAGCCAATAGAGGTATGCCATATCGAAATCCGAGTTCATTTGACCAAGTTATGGACTTTTAAAGATGGAAAGAAGGCCCATTTCAGTAAACCTTCGCAAAATAAAAGTCAATGACATAAAAACCGTCATATTTTTTACTACCTTTAAAGTTAAATATTTTAATGCAGATAACAACAAAATAATTCCACAAGCCCCTAAAGGTATGCCATATCGAAATACGAGTTCATTTGACCAAGTTATGGGCTTTTAAAGATGGAAATAAGGCCCATTTCAGTAAGCCTTCGCAAAATTAAAATCAATGACATAAAAACGGTCATATTTGTTACTACCTTTAAAGTTATATATTTTAATGCAGATAGCAACATAATCATTCCACAAGCCCATAAAGGTATGCCATATCGAAATCCGAGTTCATTTGACAACGTTATGGCTTTTAAAGATGGAAGGAAGGCCAATTTCAGTAAACCTTCGCAAAATTAGAATCATACATAAAAACGGTCATATTTTTTACTACCTTTAAAGATATATATTTTAATGCAAATAACAACATAATCATTCCACAAGCCCATAAAGGTATGCCATATCGAAATCCGAGTTCATTTGACTAAGTTATGGGCTTTTAAATATATAAAGAAGGCCCATTTCAGTAAGCCTTCGCAAAAATAAAATCAATGACATAAAATCGGTCACATTTTTTACTACCTTTAAAGTTATATATTTTAATGCACATAACAACAAAATCATTCCACAAGCCCCTAAAGGTATGCTATATCGAAATCCGAGTCCTTTTGACCAGGTTATGGGCTTTTAAAGATGGAAAGAAGGCCCATTTCAGTAAAGCTTTGCAAAATTAAAATCAATAACTAAAAACGGTCATATTTTTTACTACCTTTAAAGTTATATATTTTAATGCAGATAACAACATAATCATTCCACCAGCCTATAAATGTATGCCATATTGAAATCCGAGTTCATTTAACCAAGTTATGGGCTTTTAAAGATGGAAAGAAGGCCAATTTCAGTAAACCTTCGCAAAATTAAAGTCAATGACATAAAACCGTCATATTTTTTACTACCTTTAAAGTTATATATTTTAATGCACATAACAACATAATCATTTCACAAGCCAATAGTGGTATGCCATATCGAAATCCGAGTCCTTTTGACCAAGTTATGGACTTTTAGAGATGTAAAGAAGGCCCACTTCAGTAAACCTTCGCAAAATTAAAGTCAATGACATAAAAACCGGCATCATTAAATATTTTAATGCAGCTAACAACAAAATCATTCCTTAAGCCCCTTAATGTATGCCATATCGAAATGCGAGTTAATTTGACCAGGCTATGGGCTTTTAAAGATGGAAAGAAGGCCCATTTCAGTAAACCTTTGCAAAATTAAAATCAATGACTAAAAACGGTCATATTTTTTACTACCTTTAAAGTTATATATTTTAATGCAGATAACAAAATAATCATTCCACAAGCCTATAAATGTATGCCATATCGAAATCCGAGTTCATTTAACCAAGTTATGGGCTTTTAAAGATGGAAAGAAGGCCAATTTCAGTAAACCTGTAGGGGTATGATATATTCCCCCAAAGTTAAACACCAACACACATATATATGTACTTCTAGTCTTTATTTTATAATTTCGTCTGTTCAGGATCACGGTCGGCGTTCAACTGCCCTCGCTCTCAGCTCACGATCCGCATCAACCCCCGATTCATTGAGAGAGTGTGAGAGCGATGAGATTGAGAGAGAGAGTTAGAGAACAGTGAGCGGCATCGTACAACAACAACAACTTATTCTTAGAACTTACACGAATGATCTAGAAGGAATACAATAACATACACATACATACATACTACGACGTAGCAATCCTGCTACAATTCGGCCGTCCTGACATTTTAAGATCCCCTGATCTTGTGTTAATTTACAATTGATTTCGGCTTATATTTATCTTAGTTTCTATAATTTAGTTTTTTATTTACAAATTCTTTGATATATTTACAACTTTACTTTCGTTTTCCAATCCAATGCTTAATATTTTGGCTACTCCAGACACCTTGATAAGGGCAACGCGATAATTGAAAACCTTCAACATCTTTTATCAAGTATCTATCATTTCTCAAAACTTTATCTATAACATAAGGGCCCTTGTGTTTAGGTATTAGCTTTCTTGCGACTCCTACTGAGCTATCAAAATTCTTTACCATAATGTAGTCTCCCACTTTGTACTCCGAACTCTTTGTCCTTTTTTCATTATATCTCTGTTCGTTGTCTTTTTGTAATTTTCTTTGCGCTTCTGAACCATCTTTTCTAATTTTGTCTAAATCTCTAACATCACTAACATTATCTAATTCTTCTAACTTTTGTCTCAATTCATCAATAACTTTACCTTTCTGCTCGATTCCAAACAACATTTTACTTGGCATTTGTGCTATGCTTCTTTGCTTCGTGTTGTTCAATGAAAACTCAACATCTTCCACAACTGTGTCCCAATGCATTTTCTCTTCTGGATCTGCTAATTTAGCTATCATTGGTCCGACAATTCTATTAATCCTTTCTACTTGTCCATTGGCTTGAGGTGACCCAGTCGCAATTTTGACATGTTTAATATTACATTCTTCCATAAATTTTCCAAAATCTTCCGACGTAAAACAGCTTCCCCTATCCGAAACTATACAAGTTGGTCTGCTGTAAGACCTGAAATAGTCTTTCAATGCTATAATAACTTCCTTTGTGTTCGTCGTTTTTGTTGCATATAGCCTAACATATTTGGTAAATCCGTCTATGACCACAAAGAGATGTTTCTTTGCTCTTCCATTATCAACCGGTCCATAATGATCAATATGTATAATTTCGAATGGCACATTTCCTTTTGGTATACTGTGCAACAGTCCTTCCCCTTTCCCTGACTTTGGCGAATATGCTACACATCTTATACAATTTTCAATATGTCTAACCACTTTCTCTTTCAAATTCGAAAACCAATACGTCCTAGCAATAGCATCCATAACTTTATCTCTTCCTAAATGACCTAATTCATTGTGATATTTGTATAATATCTTTTCCTCCATTTCTTCTGGAACACAAAATAACAGCTTTCCATTATTCGACTTTCTATATATAACTCCATTCCTCATCTCAAACAATTTATCTTCCTCATTTTCTAACTTTTTTCTAACATCTTTTAATTTTTCATCTTTCGCTTGACAAATAATTAAATTATCTTCAAAGCTATTCGTTTCAACTACCATTATGTTTGTATTTCTACTTAACGCGTCAACATGTTGCATAAGTTTCCCCGATTTGTGGACTAATTCAAAGTCATATTCTAGCAATTCTAATGCCCACCGTGCAATACGGGGGTTTAACTCAATTCTATTTAACGTCAACGTCAGTGAGTTACAATCTGTGACTATTCTAAATCGTCTACCCTGCACATAAATTCTAAATCTTCTAAGAGCGTAAATTATTGCTAACGTTTCCAGTTCAAAACAAGGGAGAACGCTATAGTCGAGTACCTCGACTATCAGATACCCGTTACTCAGCTAAATGGAGATATGCAAGCAGCAAAGCGAGATTAAAATGCGCCACCTACCGGCGGTATACAGATTTAAGCGTTATGGGCGTTAGAGTGGGCGTGGCAAATTTTTTTTTGGATCAATCGATAGGTATTGACGAGACCAATACATTTCAGTTAAAATTTTTTATCTAGCATGAAAATTGTGGGCGTCACAGGGTTTTGCGGTTTGTGGGCGTTAAAGTGGGCGTGGCAAATTTTTTTTTGGATCAATCGATAGGTATTGACGAGACCAATACATTTCAGTTAAAATTTTTTATCTAGCATGAAAATTGTGGGCGTCACAGGGTTTTGCGGTTTGTGGGCGTTAAAGTGGGCGTGGCAAATTTTTTTTGGGTCAATCGATAGGTATTGATGAGAACATTACATTTCAGTTAAAATTTTCTATCTAGCATCAAAACTGTAGGAGCCACAGTTTTGGGCGGTTTGTGGGCGTTAGAGTGGGCGTGGCAGTCTACTGAAACAAACTTGCGCTGCGTAGGAAGCTCAGGAATCTGCACGCCAAATCTCAATAGCCTAGCTCCCATAGTTTCCGAGATCTCAGCGTTCATCCGGACAGACGGACAGACGGACAGACGGACAGACGGACATGGCTAGATCGACTCGGCTAGTGATCCTGATCAAGAATATATATACTTTATGGGGTCGGAAACGCTTCCTTCTGCCTGTTACATACTTTCCGACGAATCTAGTATACCCTTTTACTCTACGAGTAACGGGTATAACTATGATACTTTGCTTCGTCTTTTGTTGTTGCTTTCGAAAAATAAAATATTGGATGAAGCTTTTTATCCTCTTTTCTTTGAAGCAAAACTGCTCCAAAACCTTGTGCACTGGCGTCTGTATGCAATTCTACCTCGTCCTTGTAATAATATAATCCTAACACTGGAGCTTCCACCAACTTTTTCTTAAGCATTTCAAAACATTGTAATTCCTTTTCTTCAAATACAAATTCTTTATCCTTTTTTAACAATTCATATAGAGGTTTAGCGATCATCGAAAAATCTTTAATGAACCTTCTAAAATACGAACACAAACCCAGAAAGCTTCTAACACCGTGTACTTTGTCTGGAACGGGAAAATCTCGAACAGCTTCTATTCCTTTGTCATTAGCCTGTATTCCTTTGCTAGTTACCAAAAATCCTAAGTATTGTACACTTGCTTGTAGAAACTCACACTTGTCCATTCTTAATTCTAGTTTGTTCCTTGCTAATCGATCAAAAACTTCTCTAAGAACACTTAAATGTTCTTGCATTTCTTTACTCGCAATCATGATATCGTCCATGTATATAACTACCTTACCATCCCTTATCATGTCTGCAAAAATCTTATTGATAAATCGTTGAAACACCGCTGGTGCATTCTTCAGCCCCATTGGCATCCGCATAAACTCAAATTGTCCTAAAGGCGTCATAAATGAGGTATATTTTATCGATTCACTATCCACAAACACATGAAAGTAGCCATGCTTTAAATCTAATTTCGAAAATATTGTTTTATTTACTAATGTATCTAATAAATCGTCAATCAAAGGTAACGGATAATTATCTTTCACCATAGTCTTGTTAAGTTTTCGGTAATCTACACATAGTCGTAAGTCGCCTGACTTCTTTTTAACTAACACTATTGGAGATGCATACTCAGATTCACTTGGCCTTATAATTCCTTCACTTAGGTATTCGTCTAATATCACCTGTAATTTTTCTTTCTCTGTGTAAGCTAAACGTCTGGGCGAACAACTGAATGGTTTTGAATCCTCTAATCTTAATTTCATTTCGCATCTAACCTCCGGTTCCTTTGGCCTTTCTTTATTTACATAACAACTTTCTACCATCTTAACGAACTGACACCTAACATTATAATTCACATGATCACCGACTTTGTATTCAACACTTTCATCCGTTAAATTTATATTAAATAATTCCTTTTCCACTAGATTTATTTCCGGCTCAATATAATTTTTATTCGTAACTTCTTCTTCATTTCTGATTTTACTAAAAATTTCTTTAATTGTTTCCCTGCTGTCCCTAATTCCATGATTAACATCGCTAAAAATTGTATTCTTATCCCTAACATTACTAACACCATCGCTAATTATTTGCTTTTCATCACTAACTTCATCGCTAACTATCTGCTTTTCATCACTAACTTCATCGCTAACTATCTGCTTTTCATCACTAACTTCATCGCTAACTATCTGCTTTTCATCACTAACATCAGAAGGATTTTCAATATTCTCAACTGTAACCATTTTCAAAGTGTCAAGGCTTAAATTTAGATTACAAGCATCCATAAAATCTCGTCCCAAGATTACATCATGACTCATAGATTCGTTTGCCACAATAACTAAATTAAAATGTATTTTATCTAAATTTTTCATAACATAACATAATACTTTTCCATGCGTTTTTAGGTAACTTTTGTTTAAACCGTAATATGAACTTAAAACTGGTAATTTTGAAATGTCTTTGGGTACTTTGGATATTTTGATAAATGAAATCGGACTTCCCGTATCTATGAGGCATTCTGCAATTAACCTGGTATTTGATTCGTCTACAAAATTAATTTCAACATATCTTACATAATTATTTTCGCCCTCGTTCATGTTTTTATTGTTCAAACATTTCGCAACAAAATGTCCCCTCTTACCGCACGCATAGCACGATCCTTTCTCCCGCTTCGACTTCCTGCACTCGTACGCTCAATGCCCTTTTGCATTGCAATTGAAACAGCGAGTCTTCTTGCCGTCCTTGGGACCCGTTGATGTCGTCGGCCTGCCAACTCCATACGATTTTGGCAAGCTTACATCCGCAAACGCTCTCTTAATGTGCCCAATATCCACAAAGCATTGAATATGCGCCTGATTACGTAACCCTTGATTGGGAATTCCTTCGATGATGCAGCTCAACATTTCATCAGCCTCAATATTAATACCCTGAGCAAGCATTATCTTGTCGTCGATATAACTCCCAAAAGTTTCGCTTTGTTTCCATTTGCGACCTTCGAATTTGCGTCTTCTCTCCAACTTCGATGATTTTCCGCCAAACGTTGAAATCAGCTCTGCAGTCAAGCCATCCAACGGTAGCAACACGCGGTCTGAATTTGCGTGCAGCCACTCATAAGCTTTTCCTTTAATTTTGCTCACCATTAGCATTTTCTCGAATTTTCCACCTATTCCATAAATCTTCGCGATATTATGCATTTGAGTAGTCCATTTGCAGGCACATGACTCGCCAGCAAAATCTCTCAACACCTGTGTTGCCATATTCAACGAGACGCCGATGCTCTCGTTAAAGTTTTCCACCACCGCAACGTTGCCATTTTTCACTTTACGTTCGCTGCTTTTTGCGTTCCTAGAATTCTCTCCAGCCTGGTCGTGCATGTCGTCTTCTGTATAGTTTTCGTTCCGTTTGCCTCTAATTCTGAGAATGCTGCCAGCAACTTCGTCATTCCTTTCACCATCTTCGCCGTTTATTTCGCCGTCTTCTTCGTCGTAACTCTGGATGCCGCCGTCTTTGCCGTTACTTTTGTCACCGTCTTCTTCATCGTAATTCTGGATGCCGCCGTCTTTGCCGTTACTTTTGTCGCCGCCTTCTTCGTCATAATTCTGGATGCCGCCGTCTTTGCCGTTACTTTTGTCGCCGCCTTCTTTCTGGATAGTTCCGCCGCCTTCGAAATTCTCGTCGCCGCTGTCTTCGCCTTTACTTTTGTCGCCGTCTTTGTCTCCTTTTTGTCTCGCCATTTCGTCAAACTTTTCCCGAATTTCCTTCGGTATTTTATTTAATCGCAAGATCAATTGTCTCTTTGTTCCGGTTGTTGATAACTTCAATACACTCAACCACCTTTTTAATTGTTCAATCGACTCGTTGTTTAAATCCATTTTGATTTTCTTTTTACTAACAATTTAATTAATTGGCTCGTGATCGGCCCACTTCTGATTTTGTAGGGGTATGATATATTCCCCCAAAGTTAAACACCAACACACATATATATGTACTTCTAGTCTTTATTTTATAATTTCGTCTGTTCAGGATCACGGTCGGCGTTCAACTGCCCTCGCTCTCAGCTCACGATCCGCATCAACCCCCGATTCATTGAGAGAGTGTGAGAGCGATGAGATTGAGAGAGAGAGTTAGAGAACAGTGAGCGGCATCGTACAACAACAACAACTTATTCTTAGAACTTACACGAATGATCTAGAAGGAATACAATAACATACACATACATACATACTACGACGTAGCAATCCTGCTACAAACCTTCGCAAAATTAAAGTCAATGACATAAAACCGTCATATTTTTTACTACCTTTAAAGTTATAAATTTTAATGCACATAACAACATAATCATTCCACAAGCCAATAGTGGTATGCCATATCGAAATCCGAGTCCTTTTGACCAAGTTATGGACTTTTAAAGATGGAAAGAAGGCCAATTTCAGTAAACCTTCGCAAAATTAAAGTCAATGACATATAAACCGTCATATTTTTTAGTACCTTTAAAGTTAAATATTTTAATGCAGATAACAACAAAATCATTCCACAAGCCTATAAAGGTATGCCATATCGAAATCCGAGTTCATTTGACCAAGTTATTGGCTTTTAAAGATGGAAAGAAGGCCCATTTCAGTAAACCTTCGCAAAATTAAAATCAATGACATAAAAACGGTCATATTTTTTACTACCTTTAATGTTATATATTTTAATGCAGATAACAACATAATCATTCCACAAGCCCATAGAGGTATGCCATATCAAAATCCGAGTTCATTTGACCAAGTTATGGGCTTTTAAAGATGGAAATAAGGCCCATTTCAGTAAGCCTTCGCAAAATTAAAATCAATGACATAAAAACGGTCATATTTTTTACTACCTTGAAAGTTATATATTTTAATGCAGATAACAACATAATCATTCCACAAGCCCATTAAGGTATGCCATATCGAAATCCGAGTTCATTCGACAACATTATGGGCTTTTAAAGATGGAAGGAAGGCCAATTTCAGTTAACCTTCGCAAAATTAGAATCATACATGAAAACGGTCATATTTTGTACTACCTTTAAAGTTAAATATTTTAATGCAGATAACAACAAAATAATTCCACAAGCCCCTAAAGGTATGCCATATCGAAATCCGAGTTCATTTGACCAAGTTATTGGCTTTTAAAGATGAAAAGAAGGCCCATTTCAGTAAACCTTTGCAAAATTAAAATCGATGACATAAAAACGGTCATACTTTCTACTACCTTTAAAGTTATATATTTTAATGCAGATATGAACATAAGCATTCCACAAGCCTATAAAGGTATGCCGTATCAAAATCCGAGTTCATTTGACCAAGTTATGGGCTTTTAAAGATGTAAAGAAGGCCCATTTCAGTAAACCTTCGCAAAATTAAAGTCAATGACATAAAAACCGTCATATTTTTGACCACCTTTAAAGTTAAATATTTTAATGCAGATAACAACAAAATAATTCCACAAGCCCCTAAATGTATGGCATATCGAAATCCGAGTTTATTTGACCAAGTTATTGGCTTTTAAAGATGGAAAGAAGGCCCCTTTTAGTAAACCTTCGCAAAATTAAAATCAATGACATAAAAACGGTCATACTTTCTACTACCTTTAAAGTTATATATTTTAATGCAGATATGAACATAAGCATTCCACAAGCCTATAAAGGTATGCCGTATCAAAATCCGAGTTCATTTGACCAAGTTATGGGCTTTTAAAGATGTAAAGAAGGCCCATTTCAGTAAACCTTCGCAAAATTAAAATCAATGACATAAAAACGGTCATATATTTTACTACCTTTTAAGTTATATATTTTAATGCAGATAACAACATAATCATTCCACAAGCCCATAGAAGTATGCCATATCGAAATCCGAGTCCTTTTGACCAGGTTATGGGCTTTTAAAGATGGAAAGAAGGCCCATTTCAGTAAACCTTTGCAAAATTAAAATCAATGACATAAAAACGGTCATATTTTTTACTACCTTTAAAGTTATATATTTTAATGCACATAACAACAAAATCATTCCACAAGCCCCTAAAGGTATGCCATATCGAAATCCGAGTTCATTTGACCAAGTTATTGGCTTTTAAAGATGGAAAGAAGGCCCATTTCAGTAAACCTTCGCCAAATTAAAATCAATGACATAAAAACGGTCATATTTTTTACTACCTTTAAATTTATATATTTTAATGCAGATAACAACATAATCATTCCACAAGCCTATAAAGGTATGCCATACCGAAATCCGAGTTCATTTGATCAAGTTATGGGCTTTTAAAGATGGAAAGAAGGCACATTTCAGTAAACCTTCGCAAAATTAAAATCAGTGACATAAAAACGGTCATATTTTTTACTACCTTTAATGTTATATATTTTAATGCAGATAACAACATAATCATTCCACAAGCCCATGGAGGTATGCCATATCAAAATCCGAGTTCATTTGACCAAGTTATGGGCTTTTAAAGATGGAAATAAGGCCCATTTCAGTAAGCCTTCGCAAAATTAAAATCAATGACATAAAACGGTCATATTTTTTACTACCTTGAAAGTTATATATTTTAATGCAGATAACAACATAATCATTCCACAAGCCCCTAAAGGTATGCCATATAGAAATCCGAGTTCATTTGACTAAGTTATGGGCTTTTAAATATATAAAGAAGGCCCATTTCAGTAAACCTTCGCAAAATTAAAGTCAATGACATAAAAACCGTCATATTTTTGACTACCTTTAAAGTTAAATATTTTAATGCAGATAACAACAAAATAATTCCACAAGACCCTAAATGTATGCCATATCGAAATCCGAGTTCATTTGACCAAGTTATTGGCTTTTAAAGATGGAAAGAAGGCCCATTTCAGTAAACCTTTGCAAAATTAAAATCAATGACATAAAAACGGTCATATTTTTTACTACCTTTAAAGTTATATATTTTAATGCAGATAACAACATAATCATTCCACAAGCCCATAGAAGTATGCCATATCGAAATCCGAGTCCTTTTGACCAGGTTATGGGCTTTTAAAGATGGAAAGAAGGCCCATTTCAGTAAACCTTTGCAAAATTAAAATCAATGACATAAAAACGGTCATATTTTTTACTACCTTTAAAGTTATATATTTTAATGCACATAACAACATAATCATTCCACAAGCCTATAAAGGTATGCCATATCGAAATCCGAGTTCATTCGACAACATTATGGGCTTTTAAAGATGGAAGGAAGGCAAAATTAGAATCATACATGAAAACGGTCATATTTTGTACTACCTTTAAAGTTAAATATTTTAATGCAGATAACAACAAAATAATTCCACAAGACCCTAAATGTATGCCATACCGAAATCCGAGTTCATTTGATCAAGTTATGGGCTTTTAAAGATGGAAAGAAGGCACATTTCAGTAAACCTTCGCAAAATTAAAATCAATGACATAAAAACGGTCATATTTTCTACTTCCTTTAAAGTTATATATTTTAATGCAGATAACAACATAATCATTCCACAAGCCCATAAAGGTATGCCATATCGAAATCCGAGTTCATTCGACAACATTATGGGCTTTTAAAGATGGAAGGAAGGCAAAATTAGAATCATACATGAAAACGGTCATATTTTGTACTACCTTTAAAGTTAAATATTTTAATGCAGATAACAACAAAATAATTCCACAAGCCCCTAAAGGTATGCCATATCGAAATCCGAGTTCATTTGACCAAGTTATTGGCTTTTAAAGATGGAAGGAAGGCCCATTTCAGTAAACCTTCGCAAAATGTATATCAATGACATAAAAACGGTCATATTTTTTACTACCTTTAAAGTTATATATTTTAATGCAGATAACAACATAATCATTCCACAAGCCCATAGAAGTATGCCATATCGAAATCCGAGTCCTTTTGACCAGGTTATGGGCTTTTAAAGATGGAAAGAAGGCCCATTTCAGTAAACCTTTGCAAAATTAAAATCAATGACATAAAAACGGTCATATTTTTTACTACCTTTAAAGTTATATATTTTAATGCACATAACAACATAATCATTCCACAAGCCTATAAAGGTATGCCATATCGAAATCCGAGTTCATTTGACCAAGTTATTGGCTTTTAAAGATGGAAAGAAGGCCCATTTCAGTAAACCTTCGCAAAATTAAAATCAATGACATAAAAACGGTCATATTTTTTACTACCTTTAATGTTATATATTTTAATGCAGATAACAACATAATCATTCCACAAGCCCATAGAGGTATGCCATATCAAAATCCGAGTTCATTTGACCAAGTTATGGGCTTTTAAAGATGGAAATAAGGCCCATTTCAGTAAGCCTTCGCAAAATTAAAATCAATGACATAAAAACGGTCATATTTTTTACTACCTTGAAAGTTATATATTTTAATGCAGATAACAACATAATCATTCCACAAGCCCATTAAGGTATGCCATATCGAAATCCGAGTTCATTCGACAACATTATGGGCTTTTAAAGATGGAAGGAAGGCCAATTTCAGTTAACCTTCGCAAAATTAGAATCATACATGAAAACGGTCATATTTTGTACTACCTTTAAAGTTAAATATTTTAATGCAGATAACAACAAAATAATTCCACAAGCCCCTAAAGGTATGCCATATCGAAATCCGAGTTCATTTGACCAAGTTATTGGCTTTTAAAGATGGAAAGAAGGCCCATTTCAGTAAACCTTCGCAAAATGTATATCAATGACATAAAAACGGTCGTATTTTTTACTACCTTTAAAGTTATATATTTTAATGCAGATTACAACATAATCATTCCACAAGCCTAAAAAGGTATGCCATATCGAAATCCCAGTTCATTTGACCAAGTTATGGGCTTTTAAAGATGTAAAGAAGGCCCATTTCAGTAAACCTTCGCAAAATTAAAGTCAATGACATAAAAACCGTCATATTTTTGACTACCTTTAAAGTTAAATATTTTAATGCAGATAACAACAAAATAATTCCACAAGCCCCTAAATGTATGGCATATCGAAATCCGAGTTTATTTGACCAAGTTATTGGCTTTTAAAGATGGAAAGAAGGCCCCTTTTAGTAAACCTTCGCAAAATTAAAATCAATGACATAAAAACGGTCATACTTTCTACTACCTTTAAAGTTATATATTTTAATGCAGATATGAACATAAGCATTCCACAAGCCTATAAAGGTATGCCGTATCAAAATCCGAGTTCATTTGACCAAGTTATGGGCTTTTAAAGATGTAAAGAAGGCCCATTTCAGTAAACCTTCGCAAAATTAAAATCAATGACATAAAAACGGTCATATATTTTACTACCTTTTAAGTTATATATTTTAATGCAGATAACAACATAATCATTCCACAAGCCCATAGAAGTATGCCATATCGAAATCCGAGTCCTTTTGACCAGGTTATGGGCTTTTAAAGATGGAAAGAAGGCCCATTTCAGTAAACCTTTGCAAAATTAAAATCAATGACATAAAAACGGTCATATTTTTTACTACCTTTAAAGTTATATATTTTAATGCACATAACAACAAAATCATTCCACAAGCCCCTAAAGGTATGCCATATCGAAATCCGAGTTCATTTGACCAAGTTATTGGCTTTTAAAGATAGAAAGAAGGCCCATTTCAGTAAACCTTCGCCAAATTAAAATCAATGACATAAAAACGGTCATATTTTTTACTACCTTTAAATTTATATATTTTAATGCAGATAACAACATAATCATTCCACAAGCCTATAAAGGTATGCCATACCGAAATCCGAGTTCATTTGATCAAGTTATGGGCTTTTAAAGATGGAAAGAAGGCACATTTCAGTAAACCTTCGCAAAATTAAAATCAGTGACATAAAAACGGTCATATTTTTTACTACCTTTAATGTTATATATTTTAATGCAGATAACAACATAATCATTCCACAAGCCCATGGAGGTATGCCATATCAAAATCCGAGTTCATTTGACCAAGTTATGGGCTTTTAAAGATGGAAATAAGGCCCATTTCAGTAAGCCTTCGCAAAATTAAAATCAATGACATAAAACGGTCATATTTTTTACTACCTTGAAAGTTATATATTTTAATGCAGATAACAACATAATCATTCCACAAGCCCCTAAAGGTATGCCATATAGAAATCCGAGTTCATTTGACTAAGTTATGGGCTTTTAAATATATAAAGAAGGCCCATTTCAGTAAACCTTCGCAAAATTAAAGTCAATGACATAAAAACCGTCATATTTTTGACTACCTTTAAAGTTAAATATTTTAATGCAGATAACAACAAAATAATTCCACAAGACCCTAAATGTATGCCATATCGAAATCCGAGTTCATTTGACCAAGTTATTGGCTTTTAAAGATGGAAAGAAGGCCCATTTCAGTAAACCTTCGCAAAATTAAAATCAATGACATAAAAACGGTCATATTTTCTACTTCCTTTAAAGTTATATATTTTAATGCAGATAACAACATAATCATTCCACAAGCCCATAAAGGTATGCCATATCGAAATCCGAGTTCATTCGACAACATTATGGGCTTTTAAAGATGGAAGGAAGGCAAAATTAGAATCATACATGAAAACGGTCATATTTTGTACTACCTTTAAAGTTAAATATTTTAATGCAGATAACAACAAAATAATTCCACAAGCCCCTAAAGGTATGCCATATCGAAATCCGAGTTCATTTGACCAAGTTATTGGCTTTTAAAGATGGAAGGAAGGCCCATTTCAGTAAACCTTCGCAAAATGTATATCAATGACATAAAAACGGTCATATTTTTTACTACCTTTAAAGTTATATATTTTAATGCAGATAACAACATAATCATTCCACAAGCCCATAGAAGTATGCCATATCGAAATCCGAGTCCTTTTGACCAGGTTATGGGCTTTTAAAGATGGAAAGAAGGCCCATTTCAGTAAACCTTTGCAAAATTAAAATCAATGACATAAAAACGGTCATATTTTTTACTACCTTTAAAGTTATATATTTTAATGCACATAACAACATAATCATTCCACAAGCCTATAAAGGTATGCCATATCGAAATCCGAGTTCATTTAACCAAGTTATGGGCTTTTAAAGATGGAAAGAAGGCCAATTTCAGTAAACCTTCGCAAAATTAAAGTCAATGACATAAAACCGTCATATTTTTTACTACCTTTAAAGTTATATATTTTAATGCACATAACAACATAATCATTCCACAAGCCAATAGTGGTATGCCATATCGAAATCCGAGTCCTTTTGACCAAGTTATGGACTTTTAAAGATGTTAAGAAGGCCCATTTCAGTAAACCTTCGCAAAATTAAAGTCAATGACATAAAAACCGTCATATTTTTTACTACGTCTAAAGTTTAATATTTTAATGCAGATAACAACAAAATCATTCCACAAGCCCCTAAAGGTATGCCATATCGAAATCCGAGTTCATTTGACCAAGTTATTGGCTTTTAAAGATGGAAAGAAGGCCCATTTCAGTAAACCTTCGCCAAATTAAAATCAATGACATAAAAACGGTCATATTTTTTACTACCTTTAAATTTATATATTTTAATACAGATAACAACATAATCATTCCACAAGCCTATAAAGGTATGCCATATCGAAATCCGAGTTCATTTGATCAAGTTATGGACTTTGAAAGATGGAAAGAAGGCACATTTCAGTAAACCTTCGCAAAATTAAAATCAGTGACATAAAAACGGTCATATTTTTTACTACCTTTAATGTTATATATTTTAATGCAGATAACAACATAATCATTCCACAAGCCCATGGAGGTATGCCATATAAAAATCGGAGTTCATTTGACCAAGTTATGGGCTTTTAAAGATGGAAATAAGGCCCATTTCAGTAAGCCTTCGCAAAATTAAAATCAATGACATAAAAACGGTCATATTTTTTACTACCTTGAAAGTTATATATTTTAATGCAGATAACAACATAATCATTCCACAAGCCCATAAAGGTATGCCATATCGAAATCCGAGTTCATTTGACTAAGTTATGGGCTTTTAAATATATAAAGAAGGCCCATTTCAGTAAACCTTCGCAAAATTAAAGTCAATGACATAAAAACCGTCATATTTTTGACTACCTTTAAAGTTAAATATTTTAATGCAGATAACAACAAAATAATTCCACAAGCCCCTAAATGTATGCCATATCGAAATCCGAGTTCATTTGACCAAGTTATTGGCTTTTAAAGATGGAAAGAAGGCCCATTTCAGTAAACCTTCGCAAAATTAAAATCAATGACATAAAAACGGTCATATTTTCTACTTCCTTTAAAGTTATATATTTTAATGCAGATAACAACATAATCATTCCACAAGCCCATAGAAGTATGCCATATCGAAATCCGAGTCCTTTTGACCAGGCTATGGGCTTTTAAAGATGGAAAGAAGGCCCATTTCAGTAAACCTTTGCAAAATTAAAATCAATGACATAAAAACGGTCATATTTTTTACTACTTTTAATGTTATATATTTTAATGCAGATAACAACATAATCATTCCACAAGCCTATAAATGTATGCCATATCGAAATCTGAGTTCATTTAACCAAGTTATGGGCTTTTAAAGATGGAAAGAAGGCCAATTTCAGTAAACCTTCGCAAAATTAAAGTCAATGACATAAAACCGTCATATTTTTTACTACCTTTAAAGTTATATATTTTAATGCACATAACAACATAATCATTCCACAAGCCCCTAAAGGTATGCCATATCGAAATCCGAGTTCATTTGACCAAGTTATTGGCTTTTAAAGATGGAAAGAAGGCCCATTTCAGTAAACCTTCGCAAAATTAAAATCAATGACATAAAAACGGTCATATTTTTTACTACCTTTAAATTTATATATTTTAATACAGATAACAACATAATCATTCCACAAGCCTATAAAGGTATGCCATATCGAAATCCGAGTTCATTTGATCAAGTTATGGGCTTTGAAAGATGGAAAGAAGGCACATTTCAGTAAACCTTCGCAAAATTAAAATCAGTGACATAAAAACGGTCATATTTTTTACTACCTTTAATGTTATATATTTTAATGCAGATAACAACATAATCATTCCACAAGCCCATGGAGGTATGCCATATCAAAATCGGAGTTCATTTGACCAAGTTATGGGCTTTTAAAGATGGAAATAAGGCCCATTTCAGTAAGCCTTCGCAAAATTAAAATCAATGACATAAAAACGGTCATATTTTTTACTACCTTGAAAGTTATATATTTTAATGCAGATAACAACATAATCATTCCACAAGCCCATAAAGGTATGCCATATCGAAATCCGAGTTCATTTGACTAAGTTATGGGCTTTTAAATATATAAAGAAGGCCCATTTCACTAAACCTTCGCAAAATTAAAGTCAATGACATAAAAACCGTCATATTTTTGACTACCTTTAAAGTTAAATATTTTAATGCAGATAACAACAAAATAATTCCACAAGCCCCTAAAGGTATGCCATATCGAAATCCGAGTTCATTTGACCAAGTTATTGGCTTTTAAAGATGGAAAGAAGGCCCATTTCAGTAAACCTTCGCAAAATTAAAATCAATGACATAAAAACGGTCATATTTTTTACTACCTTTAAATTTATATATTTTAATACAGATAACAACATAATCATTCCACAAGCCTATAAAGGTATGCCATATCGAAATCCGAGTTCATTTGATCAAGTTATGGGCTTTGAAAGATGGAAAGAAGGCACATTTCAGTAAACCTTCGCAAAATTAAAATCAGTGACATAAAAACGGTCATATTTTTTACTACCTTTAATGTTATATATTTTAATGCAGATAACAACATAATCATTCCACAAGCCCATGGAGGTATGCCATATCAAAATCGGAGTTCATTTGACCAAGTTATGGGCTTTTAAAGATGGAAATAAGGCCCATTTCAGTAAGCCTTCGCAAAATTAAAATCAATGACATAAAAACGGTCATATTTTTTACTACCTTGAAAGTTATATATTTTAATGCAGATAACAACATAATCATTCCACAAGCCCATAAAGGTATGCCATATCGAAATCCGAGTTCATTTGACTAAGTTATGGGCTTTTAAATATATAAAGAAGGCCCATTTCAGTAAACCTTCGCAAAATTAAAGTCAATGACATAAAAACCGTCATATTTTTGACTACCTTTAAAGTTAAATATTTTAATGCAGATAACAACAAAATAATTCCACAAGCCCCTAAATGTATGCCATATCGAAATCCGAGTTCATTTGACCAAGTTATTGGCTTTTAAAGATGGAAAGAAGGCCCATTTCAGTAAACCTTCGCAAAATTAAAATCAATGACATAAAAACGGTCATATTTTCTACTTCCTTTAAAGTTATATATTTTAATGTAGATATGAACATAATCATTCCACAAGCCTATAAAGGTATGCCATAGCAAAATCCGAGTTCATTTGACCAAGTTATGGGCTTTTAAAGATGGAAGGAAGGCCAATTTCAGTTAACCTTCGCAAAATTAAAATCAATGACTTAAAAACGATCATATTTTTTACTACCTTTAAAGTTAAATATTTTAATGCAGATAACAACATAATCATTCCACAAGCCCATAGAGGTATGCCATATCAAAATCCGAGTTCATTTGACCAAGTTATGGGCTTTTAAAGATGGAAATAAGGCCCATTTCAGTAAGCCTTTGCAAAATTAAAATCAATGACATAAAAACGGTCATATTTTTTACTACCTTGAAAGTTATATATTTTAATGCAGATAACAACATAATCATTCCACAAGCCCATAAAGGTATGCCATATCGAAATCCGAGTTCATTCGACAACATTATGGGCTTTTAAAGATGGAAGGAAGGCAAAATTAGAATCATACATGAAAACGGTCATATTTTGTACTACCTTTAAAGTTAAATATTTTAATGCAGATAACAACAAAATAATTCCACAAGCCCCTAAAGGTATGCCATATCGAAATCCGAGTTCATTTGACCAAGTTATTGGCTTTTAAAGATGGAAGGAAGGCCCATTTCAGTAAACCTTCGCAAAATGTATATCAATGACATAAAAACGGTCATATTTTTTACTACCTTTAAAGTTATATATTTTAATGCAGATAACAACATAATCATTCCACAAGCCCATAGAAGTATGCCATATCGAAATCCGAGTCCTTTTGACCAGGCTATGGGCTTTTAAAGATGGAAAGAAGGCCCATTTCAGTAAACCTTTGCAAAATTAAAATCAATGACATAAAAACGGTCATATTTTTTACTACTTTTAATGTTATATATTTTAATGAAGATAACAACATAATCATTCCACAAGCCTATAAATGTATTTCATATCGAAATCTGAGCTCATTTAACCAAGTTATGGGCTTTTAAAGATGGAAAGAAGGCCAATTTCAGTAAACCTTCGCAAAATTAAAGTCAATGACATAAAACCGTCATTTTTTTTACTACCTTTAAAGTTATATATTTTAATGCACATAACAACATAATCATTCCACAAGCCCCTAAAGGTATGCCATATCGAAATCCGAGTTCATTTGACCAAGTTATTGGCTTTTAAAGATGGAAAGAAGGCCCATTTCAGTAAACCTTCGCAAAATTAAAATCAATGACATAAAAACGGTCATATTTTTTACTACCTTTAAATTTATATATTTTTATACAGATAACAACATAATCATTCCACAAGCCTATAAAGGTATGCCATATCGAAATCCGAGTTCATTTGATCAAGTTATGGGCTTTGAAAGATGGAAAGAAGGCACATTTCAGTAAACCTTCGCAAAATTAAAATCAGTGACATAAAAACGGTCATATTTTTTACTACCTTTAATGTTATATATTTTAATGCAGATAACAACATAATCATTCCACAAGCCCATGGAGGTATGCCATATCAAAATCGGAGTTCATTTGACCAAGTTATGGGCTTTTAAAGATGGAAATAAGGCCCATTTCAGTAAGCCTTCGCAAAATTAAAATCAATGACATAAAAACGGTCATATTTTTTACTACCTTGAAAGTTATATATTTTAATGCAGATAACAACATAATCATTCCACAAGCCCATAAAGGTATGCCATATCGAAATCCGAGTTCATTCGACAACATTATAGGCTTTTAAAGATGGAAGAAAGTCCAATTTCAGTTAACCTTCGCAAAATTAGAATCATACATAAAAACGGTCATATTTTTTACTACCTTTAAAGACATATATTTTAATGCAGATAACAACATAATCATTCCACAAGCCCCTAAAGGTATGCCATATAGAAATCCGAGTTCATTTGACTAAGTTATGGGCTTTTAAATATATAAAGAAGGCCCATTTCAGTAAACCTTCGCAAAATTAAAGTCAATGACATAAAAACCGTCATATTTTTGACTACATTTAAAGTTAAATATTTTAATGCAGATAACAACAAAATAATTCCACAAGCCCCTAAATGTATGCCATATCGAAATCCGAGTTCATTTGACCAAGTTATTGGCTTTTAAAGATGGAAAGAAGGCCCATTTCAGTAAACCTTCGCAAAATTAAAATCAATGACATAAAAACGGTCATATTTTCTACTTCATTTAAAGTTATATATTTTAATGTAGATATGAACATAATCAATCCACAAGCCTATAAAGGTATGCCATATCGAAATCCGAGTTCATTCGACAACATTATAGGCTTTTAAAGATGGAAGAATGGCCAATTTCAGTTAACCTTCGCAAAATTAGAATCATACATAAAAACGGTCATATTTTTTACTACCTTTAAAGACATATATTTTAATGCAGATAACAACATAATCATTCCACAAGCCCCTAAAGGTATGCCATATAGAAATCCGAGTTCATTTGACTAAGTTATGGGCTTTTAAATATATAAAGAAGGCCCATTTAGTAAACCTTCGCAAAATTAAAGTCAATGACATAAAAACCGTCATATTTTTGACTACCTTTAAAGTTAAATATTTTAATGCAGATAACAACAAAATAATTCCACAAGCCCCTAAATGTATGCCATATCGAAATCCGAGTTCATTTGACCAAGTTATTGGCTTTTAAAGATGGAAAGAAGGCCCATTTCAGTAAACCTTCGCAAAATTAAAATCAATGACATAAAAACGGTCATATTTTCTACTTCCTTTAAAGTTATATATTTTAATGTAGATATGAACATAATCATTCCACAAGCCTATAAAGGTATGCCATAGCAAAATCCGAGTTCATTTGACCAAGTTATGGGCTTTTAAAGATGGAAGGAAGGCCAATTTCAGTTAACCTTCGCAAAATTAAAATCAATGACTTAAAAACGATCATATTTTTTACTACCTTTAAAGTTAAATATTTTAATGCAGATAACAACATAATCATTCCACAAGCCCATAGAGGTATGCCATATCAAAATCCGAGTTCATTTGACCAAGTTATGGGCTTTTAAAGATGGAAATAAGGCCCATTTCAGTAAACCTTCGCAAAATTAAAATCAATGACATAAAAACGGTCATATTTTCTACTTCCTTTAAAGTTATATATTTTAATGTAGATATGAACATAATCATTCCACAAGCCTATAAAGGTATGCCATAGCAAAATCCGAGTTCATTTGACCAAGTTATGGGCTTTTAAAGATGGAAGGAAGGCCAATTTCAGTTAACCTTCGCAAAATTAAAATCAATGACATAAAAACGGTCATATTTTTTACTACCTTGAAAGTTATATATTTTAATGCAGATAACAACATAATCATTCCACAAGCCCATAAAGGTATGCCATATCGAAATCCGAGTTCATTCGACAACATTATGGGCTTTTAAAGATGGAAGGAAGGCAAAATTAGAATCATACATGAAAACGGTCATATTTTGTACTACCTTTAAAGTTAAATATTTTAATGCAGATAACAACAAAATAATTCCACAAGCCCCTAAAGGTATGCCATATCGAAATCCGAGTTCATTTGACCAAGTTATTGGCTTTTAAAGATGGAAGGAAGGCCCATTTCAGTAAACCTTCGCAAAATGTATATCAATGACATAAAAACGGTCATATTTTTTACTACCTTTAAAGTTATATATTTTAATGCAGATAACAACATAATCATTCCACAAGCCCATAGAAGTATGCCATATCGAAATCCGAGTCCTTTTGACCAGGCTATGGGCTTTTAAAGATGGAAAGAAGGCCCATTTCAGTAAACCTTTGCAAAATTAAAATCAATGACATAAAAACGGTCATATTTTTTACTACTTTTAATGTTATATATTTTAATGAAGATAACAACATAATCATTCCACAAGCCTATAAATGTATTTCATATCGAAATCTGAGCTCATTTAACCAAGTTATGGGCTTTTAAAGATGGAAAGAAGGCCAATTTCAGTAAACCTTCGCAAAATTAAAGTCAATGACATAAAACCGTCATTTTTTTTACTACCTTTAAAGTTATATATTTTAGTGCACATAACAACATAATCATTCCACAAGCCCCTAAAGGTATGCCATATCGAAATCCGAGTTCATTTGACCAAGTTATTGGCTTTTAAAGATGGAAAGAAGGCCCATTTCAGTAAACCTTCGCAAAATTAAAATCAATGACATAAAAACGGTCATATTTTTTACTACCTTTAAATTTATATATTTTAATACAGATAACAACATAATCATTCCACAAGCCTATAAAGGTATGCCATATCGAAATCCGAGTTCATTTGATCAAGTTATGGGCTTTGAAAGATGGAAAGAAGGCACATTTCAGTAAACCTTCGCAAAATTAAAATCAGTGACATAAAAACGGTCATATTTTTTACTACCTTTAATGTTATATATTTTAATGCAGATAACAACATAATCATTCCACAAGCCCATGGAGGTATGCCATATCAAAATCGGAGTTCATTTGACCAAGTTATGGGCTTTTAAAGATGGAAATAAGGCCCATTTCAGTAAGCCTTCGCAAAATTAAAATCAATGACATAAAAACGGTCATATTTTGTACTACCTTGAAAGTTATATATTTTAATGCAGATAACAACATAATCATTCCACAAGCCCATAAAGGTATGCCATATCGAAATCCGAGTTCATTCGACAACATTATAGGCTTTTAAAGATGGAAGAAAGTCCAATTTCAGTTAACCTTCGCAAAATTAGAATCATACATAAAAACGGTCATATTTTTTACTACCTTTAAAGACATATATTTTAATGCAGATAACAACATAATCATTCCACAAGCCCCTAAAGGTATGCCATATAGAAATCCGAGTTCATTTGACTAAGTTATGGGCTTTTAAATATATAAAGAAGGCCCATTTCAGTAAACCTTCGCAAAATTAAAGTCAATGACATAAAAACCGTCATATTTTTGACTACATTTAAAGTTAAATATTTTAATGCAGATAACAACAAAATAATTCCACAAGCCCCTAAATGTATGCCATATCGAAATCCGAGTTCATTTGACCAAGTTATTGGCTTTTAAAGATGGAAAGAAGGCCCATTTCAGTAAACCTTCGCAAAATTAAAATCAATGACATAAAAACGGTCATATTTTCTACTTCATTTAAAGTTATATATTTTAATGTAGATATGAACATAATCAATCCACAAGCCTATAAAGGTATGCCATATCGAAATCCGAGTTCATTCGACAACATTATAGGCTTTTAAAGATGGAAGAATGGCCAATTTCAGTTAACCTTCGCAAAATTAGAATCATACATAAAAACTGTCATATTTTTTACTACCTTTAAAGACATATATTTTAATGCAGATAACAACATAATCATTCCACAAGCCCCTAAAGGTATGCCATATAGAAATCCGAGTTCATTTGACTAAGTTATGGGCTTTTAAATATATAAAGAAGGCCCATTTAGTAAACCTTCGCAAAATTAAAGTCAATGACATAAAAACCGTCATATTTTTGACTACCTTTAAAGTTAAATATTTTAATGCAGATAACAACAAAATAATTCCACAAGCCCCTAAATGTATGCCATATCGAAATCCGAGTTCATTTGACCAAGTTATTGGCTTTTAAAGATGGAAAGAAGGCCCATTTCAGTAAACCTTCGCAAAATTAAAATCAATGACATAAAAACGGTCATATTTTCTACTTCCTTTAAAGTTATATATTTTAATGTAGATATGAACATAATCATTCCACAAGCCTATAAAGGTATGCCATATCAAAATCCGAGTTCATTTGACCAAGTTATGGGCTTTTAAAGATGGAAGGAAGGCCAATTTCAGTTAACCTTCGCAAAATTAAAATCAATGACTTAAAAACGATCATATTTTTTACTACCTTTAAAGTAAAATATTTTAATGCAGATAACAACATAATCATTCCACAAGCCCATAGAGGGTTATATATTTTAATGTAGATATGAACATAATCATTCCACAAGCCTATAAAGGTATGCCATATCAAAATCCGAGTTCATTTCACCAAGTTATGGGCTTTTAAAGATGGAAATAAGGCCCATTTCAGTAAGCCTTCGCAAAATTAAAATCAATGACATAAAAACGGTCATATTTTTTACTACCTTGAAAGTTATATATTTTAATGCAGATAACAACATAATCATTCCACAAGCCCATAAAGGTATGCCATATCGAAATCCGAGTTCATTCGACAACATTATGGGCTTTTAAAGATGGAAGGAAGGCAAAATTAGAATCATACATGAAAACGGTCATATTTTGTACTACCTTTAAAGTTAAATATTTTAATGCAGATAACAACAAAATAATTCCACAAGCCCCTAAAGGTATGCCATATCGAAATATGAGTTCATTTGACCAAGTTATTGGCTTTTAAAGATGGAAGGAAGGCCCATTTCAGTAAACCTTCGCAAAATGTATATCAATGACATAAAAACGGTCATATTTTTTACTGCCTTTAAAAGTATATATTTTAATGCAGATAACAACATAATCATTCCACAAGCCTATAAAGGTATGCCATATCGAAATCCGAGTTCATTTGACCAAGTTATTGGCTTTTAAAGATGGAAAGAAGGCCCATTTCAGTAAACCTTCGCAAAATTAAAATCAATGACATAAAAACGGTCATATTTTTTACTACCTTTAAATTTATATATTTTAATACAGATAACAACATAATCATTCCACAAGCCTATAAAGGTATGCCATATCGAAATCCGAGTTCATTTGATCAAGTTATGGGCTTTGAAAGATGGAAAGAAGGCACATTTCAGTAAACCTTCGCAAAATTAAAATCAGTGACATAAAAACGGTCATATTTTTTACTACCTTTAATGTTATATATTTTAATGCAGATAACAACATAATCATTCCACAAGCCCATGGAGGTATGCCATATCAAAATCGGAGTTCATTTGACCAAGTTATGGGCTTTTAAAGATGGAAATAAGGCCCATTTCAGTAAGCCTTCGCAAAATTAAAATCAATGACATAAAAACGGTCATATTTTTTACTACCTTGAAAGTTATATATTTTAATGCAGATAACAACATAATCATTCCACAAGCCCATAAAGGTATGCCATATCGAAATCCGAGTTCATTCGACAACATTATAGGCTTTTAAAGATGGAAGAAAGTCCAATTTCAGTTAACCTTCGCAAAATTAGAATCATACATAAAAACGGTCATATCTTTTACTACCTTTAAAGACATATATTTTAATGCAGATAACAACATAATCATTCCACAAGCCCCTAAAGGTATGCCATATAGAAATCCGAGTTCATTTGACTAAGTTATGGGCTTTTAAATATATAAAGAAGGCCCATTTCAGTAAACCTTCGCAAAATTAAAGTCAATGACATAAAAACCGTCATATTTTTGACTACATTTAAAGTTAAATATTTTAATGCAGATAACAACAAAATAATTCCACAAGCCCCTAAATGTATGCCATATCGAAATCCGAGTTCATTTGACCAAGTTATTGGCTTTTAAAGATGGAAAGAAGGCCCATTTCAGTAAACCTTCGCAAAATTAAAATCAATGACATAAAAACGGTCATATTTTCTACTTCATTTAAAGTTATATATTTTAATGTAGATATGAACATAATCAATCCACAAGCCTATAAAGGTATGCCATATCGAAATCCGAGTTCATTCGACAACATTATAGGCTTTTAAAGATGGAAGAATGGCCAATTTCAGTTAACCTTCGCAAAATTAGAATCATACATAAAAACGGTCATATTTTTTACTACCTTTAAAGACATATATTTTAATGCAGATAACAACATAATCATTCCACAAGCCCCTAAAGGTATGCCATATAGAAATCCGAGTTCATTTGACTAAGTTATGGGCTTTTAAATATATAAAGAAGGCCCATTTAGTAAACCTTCGCAAAATTAAAGTCAATGACATAAAAACCGTCATATTTTTGACTACCTTTAAAGTTAAATATTTTAATGCAGATAACAACAAAATAATTCCACAAGCCCCTAAATGTATGCCATATCGAAATCCGAGTTCATTTGACCAAGTTATTGGCTTTTAAAGATGGAAAGAAGGCCCATTTCAGTAAACCTTCGCAAAATTAAAATCAATGACATAAAAACGGTCATATTTTCTACTTCCTTTAAAGTTATATATTTTAATGTAGATATGAACATAATCATTCCACAAGCCTATAAAGGTATGCCATATCAAAATCCGAGTTCATTTGACCAAGTTATGGGCTTTTAAAGATGGAAGGAAGGCCAATTTCAGTTAACCTTCGCAAAATTAAAATCAATGACTTAAAAACGATCATATTTTTTACTACCTTTAAAGTAAAATATTTTAATGCAGATAACAACATAATCATTCCACAAGCCCATAGAGGTATGCCATATCAAAATCCGAGTTCATTTCACCAAGTTATGGGCTTTTAAAGATGGAAATAAGGCCCATTTCAGTAAGCCTTCGCAAAATTAAAATCAATGACATAAAAACGGTCATATTTTTTACTACCTTGAAAGTTATATATTTTAATGCAGATAACAACATAATCATTCCACAAGCCCATAAAGGTATGCCATATCGAAATCCGAGTTCATTCGACAACATTATGGGCTTTTAAAGATGGAAGGAAGGCAAAATCAGAATCATACATGAAAACGGTCATATTTTGTACTACCTTTAAAGTTAAATATTTTAATGCAGATAACAACAAAATAATTCCACAAGCCCCTAAAGGTATGCCATATCGAAATATGAGTTCATTTGACCAAGTTATTGGCTTTTAAAGATGGAAGGAAGGCCCATTTCAGTAAACCTTCGCAAAATGTATATCAATGACATAAAAACGGTCATATTTTTTACTGCCTTTAAAAGTATATATTTTAATGCAGATAACAACATAATCATTCCACAAGCCCATAGAAGTATGCCATATCGAAATCCGAGTCCTTTTGACCAGGTTATGGGCTTTTAAAGATGGAAAGAAGGCCCATTTCAGTAAACCTTTGCAAAATTAAAATCAATGACATAAAAACGGTCATATTTTTTACTACCTCTAATGTTATATATTTTAATGCAGATAACAACATAATCATTCCACAAGCCTATAAAGGTATGCCATATCGAAATCCGAGTTCATTTGACCAAGTTATTGGCTTTTAAAGATGGAAAGAAGGCCCATTTCAGTAAACCTTCGCAAAATTAAAATCAATGACATAAAAACGGTCATATTTTTTACTACCTTTAAATTTATATATTTCAATGCAGATAACAACATAATCATTCCACAAGCCTATAAAGGTATGCCATATCGAAATCCGAGTTCATTTGATCAAGTTATGGGCTTTTAAAGATGGAAAGAAGGCACATTTCAGTAAACCTTCGCAAAATTAAAATCAGTGACATAAAAACGGTCATATTTTTTACTACCTTTAATGTTATATATTTTAATGCAGATAACAACATAATCATTCCACAAGCCCATGGAGGTATGCCATATCAAAATCGGAGTTCATTTGACCAAGTTATGGGCTTTTAAAGATGGAAATAAGGCCCATTTCAGTAAGCCTTCGCAAAATTAAAATCAATGACATAAAAACGGTCATATTTTTTACTACCTTGAAAGTTATATATTTTAATGCAGATAACAACATAATCATTCCACAAGCCCATAAAGGTATGCCATATCGAAATCCGAGTTCATTCGACAACATTTTAGGCTTTTAAAGATGGAAGAAAGTCCAATTTCAGTTAACCTTCGCAAAATTAGAATCATACATAAAAACGGTCATATTTTTTACTACCTTTAAAGACATATATTTTAATGCAGATAACAACATAATCATTCCACAAGCCCCTAAAGGTATGCCATATAGAAATCCGAGTTCATTTGACTAAGTTATGGGCTTTTAAATATATAAAGAAGGCCCATTTCAGTAAACCTTCGCAAAATTAAAGTCAATGACATAAAAACCGTCATATTTTTGACTACATTTAAAGTTAAATATTTTAATGCAGATAACAACAAAATAATTCCACAAGCCCCTAAATGTATGCCATATCGAAATCCGAGTTCATTTGACCAAGTTATTGGCTTTTAAAGATGGAAAGAAGGCCCATTTCAGTAAACCTTCGCAAAATTAAAATCAATGACATAAAAACGGTCATATTTTCTACTTCCTTTAAAGTTATATATTTTAATGTAGATATGAACATAATCAATCCACAAGCCTATAAAGGTATGCCATAACGAAATCCGAGTTCATTCGACAACATTATAGGCTTTTAAAGATGGAAGAAAGGCCAATTTCAGTTAACCTTCGCAAAATTAGAATCATACATAAAAACGGTCATATTTTTTACTACCTTTAAAGACATATATTTTAATGCAGATAACAACATAATCATTCCACAAGCCCCTAAAGGTATGCCATATAGAAATCCGAGTTCATTTGACTAAGTTATGGGCTTTTAAATATATAAAGAAGGCCCATTTAGTAAACCTTCGCAAAATTAAAGTCAATGACATAAAAACCGTCATATTTTTGACTACCTTTAAAGTTAAATATTTTAATGCAGATAACAACAAAATAATTCCACAAGCCCCTAAATGTATGCCATATCGAAATCCGAGTTCATTTGACCAAGTTATTGGCTTTTAAAGATGGAAAGAAGGCCCATTTCAGTAAACCTTCGTAAAATTAAAATCAATGACATAAAAACGGTCATATTTTCTACTTCCTTTAAAGTTATATATTTTAATGTAGATAACAACATAATCATTCCACAAGCCTATAAAGGTATGCCATATCAAAATCCGAGTTCATTTGACCAAGTTATGGGCTTTTAAAGATGGAAGGAAGGCCAATTTCAGTTAACCTTCGCAAAATTAAAATCAATGACTTGATCATATTTTTTACTTCCTTTAAAGTAAAATATTTTAATGCAGATAACAACATAATCATTCCACAAGCCCATAGAGGTATGCCATATCAAAATCCGAGTTCATTTCACCAAGTTATGGGCTTTTAAAGATGGAAATAAGGCCCATTTCAGTAAGCCTTCGCAAAATTAAAATCAATGACATAAAAACGGTCATATTTTTTACTACCTTGAAAGTTATATATTTTAATGCAGATAACAACATAATCATTCCACAAGCCCATAAAGGTATGCCATATCGAAATCCGAGTTCATTCGACAACATTATGGGCTTTTAAAGATGGAAGGAAGGCAAAATTAGAATCATACATACATGAAAACGGTCATATTTTGTACTACCTTTAAAGTTAAATATTTTAATGCAGATAACAACAAAATAATTCCACAAGCCCCTAAAGGTATGCCATATCGAAATCCGAGTTCATTTGACCAAGTTATTGGCTTTTAAAGATGGAAGGAAGGCCCATTTCAGTAAACCTTCGCAAAATGTATATCAATGACATAAAAACGATCATATTTTTTACTGCCTTTAAAGTTATATATTTTAATGCAGATAACAACATAATAATACCACAAGCCCATAGAAGTATGCCATATCGAAATCCGAGTCCTTTTGACCAGGTTATGGGCTTTTAAAGATGGAAAGAAGGCCCATTTCAGTAAACCTTTGCAAAATTAAAATCAATGACATAAAAACGGTCATATTTTTTACTACCTTTAATGTTATATATTTTAATGCAGATAACAACATAATCATTCCACAAGCCTATAAAGGTATGCCATATCGAAATCCGAGTTCATTTGATCAAGTTATGGGCTTTTAAAGATGGAAAGAAGGCACATTTCAGTAAACCTTCGCAAAATTAAAATCAATGACATAACAACGGTCATATTTTCTACTTCATTTAAAGTTATATATTTTAATGTAGATATGAACATAATCAATCCACAAGCCTATAAAGGTATGCCATATCGAAATCCGAGTTCATTCGACAACATTATAGGCTTTTAAAGATGGAAGAATGGCCAATTTCAGTTAACCTTCGCAAAATTAGAATCATACATAAAAACGGTCATATTTTTTACTACCTTTAAAGACATATATTTTAATGCAGATAACAACATAATCATTCCACAAGCCCCTAAAGGTATGCCATATAGAAATCCGAGTTCATTTGACTAAGTTATGGGCTTTTAAATATATAAAGAAGGCCCATTTAGTAAACCTTCGCAAAATTAAAGTCAATGACATAAAAACCGTCATATTTTTGACTACCTTTAAAGTTAAATATTTTAATGCAGATAACAACAAAATAATTCCACAAGCCCCTAAATGTATGCCATATCGAAACCCGAGTTCATTTGACCAAGTTATTGGCTTTTAAAGATGGAAAGAAGGCCCATTTCAGTAAACCTTCGCAAAATTAAAATCAATGACATAAAAACGGTCATATTTTCTACTTCCTTTAAAGTTATATATTTTAATGTAGATATGAACATAATCATTCCACAAGCCTATAAAGGTATGCCATATCAAAATCCGAGTTCATTTGACCAAGTTATGGGCTTTTAAAGATGGAAGGAAGGCCAATTTCAGTTAACCTTCGCAAAATTAAAATCAATGACTTAAAAACGATCATATTTTTTACTACCTTTAAAGTAAAATATTTTAATGCAGATAACAACATAATCATTCCACAAGCCCATAGAGGTATGCCATATCAAAATCCGAGTTCATTTCACCAAGTTATGGGCTTTTAAAGATGGAAATAAGGCCCATTTCAGTAAGCCTTCGCAAAATTAAAATCAATGACATAAAAACGGTCATATTTTTTACTACCTTGAAAGTTATATATTTTAATGCAGATAACAACATAATCATTCCACAAGCCCATAAAGGTATGCCATATCGAAATCCGAGTTCATTCGACAACATTATGGGCTTTTAAAGATGGAAGGAAGGCAAAATTAGAATCATACATGAAAACGGTCATATTTTGTACTACCTTTAAAGTTAAATATTTTAATGCAGATAACAACAAAATAATTCCACAAGCCCCTAAAGGTATGCCATATCGAAATATGAGTTCATTTGACCAAGTTATTGGCTTTTAAAGATGGAAGGAAGGCCCATTTCAGTAAACCTTCGCAAAATGTATATCAATGACATAAAAACGGTCATATTTTTTACTGCCTTTAAAAGTATATATTTTAATGCAGATAACAACATAATCATTCCACAAGCCCATAGAAGTATGCCATATCGAAATCCGAGTCCTTTTGACCAGGTTATGGGCTTTTAAAGATGGAAAGAAGGCCCATTTCAGTAAACCTTTGCAAAATTAAAATCAATGACATAAAAACGGTCATATTTTTTACTACCTCTAATGTTATATATTTTAATGCAGATAACAACATAATCATTCCACAAGCCTATAAAGGTATGCCATATCGAAATCCGAGTTCATTTGACCAAGTTATTGGCTTTTAAAGATGGAAAGAAGGCCCATTTCAGTAAACCTTCGCAAAATTAAAATCAATGACATAAAAACGGTCATATTTTTTACTACCTTTAAATTTATATATTTCAATGCAGATAACAACATAATCATTCCACAAGCCTATAAAGGTATGCCATATCGAAATCCGAGTTCATTTGATCAAGTTATGGGCTTTTAAAGATGGAAAGAAGGCACATTTCAGTAAACCTTCGCAAAATTAAAATCAGTGACATAAAAACGGTCATATTTTTTACTACCTTTAATGTTATATATTTTAATGCAGATAACAACATAATCATTCCACAAGCCCATGGAGGTATGCCATATCAAAATCGGAGTTCATTTGACCAAGTTATGGGCTTTTAAAGATGGAAATAAGGCCCATTTCAGTAAGCCTTCGCAAAATTAAAATCAATGACATAAAAACGGTCATATTTTTTACTACCTTGAAAGTTATATATTTTAATGCAGATAACAACATAATCATTCCACAAGCCCATAAAGGTATGCCATATCGAAATCCGAGTTCATTCGACAACATTTTAGGCTTTTAAAGATGGAAGAAAGTCCAATTTCAGTTAACCTTCGCAAAATTAGAATCATACATAAAAACGGTCATATTTTTTACTACCTTTAAAGACATATATTTTAATGCAGATAACAACATAATCATTCCACAAGCCCCTAAAGGTATGCCATATAGAAATTCGAGTTCATTTGACTAAGTTATGGGCTTTTAAATATATAAAGAAGGCCCATTTCAGTAAACCTTCGCAAAATTAAAGTCAATGACATAAAAACCGTCATATTTTTGACTACATTTAAAGTTAAATATTTTAATGCAGATAACAACAAAATAATTCCACAAGCCCCTAAATGTATGCCATATCGAAATCCGAGTTCATTTGACCAAGTTATTGGCTTTTAAAGATGGAAAGAAGGCCCATTTCAGTAAACCTTCGCAAAATTAAAATCAATGACATAAAAACGGTCATATTTTCTACTTCCTTTAAAGTTATATATTTTAATGTAGATATGAACATAATCAATCCACAAGCCTATAAAGGTATGCCATAACGAAATCCGAGTTCATTCGACAACATTATAGGCTTTTAAAGATGGAAGAAAGGCCAATTTCAGTTAACCTTCGCAAAATTAGAATCATACATAAAAACGGTCATATTTTTTACTACCTTTAAAGACATATATTTTAATGCAGATAACAACATAATCATTCCACAAGCCCCTAAAGGTATGCCATATAGAAATCCGAGTTCATTTGACTAAGTTATGGGCTTTTAAATATATAAAGAAGGCCCATTTAGTAAACCTTCGCAAAATTAAAGTCAATGACATAAAAACCGTCATATTTTTGACTACCTTTAAAGTTAAATATTTTAATGCAGATAACAACAAAATAATTCCACAAGCCCCTAAATGTATGCCATATCGAAATCCGAGTTCATTTGACCAAGTTATTGGCTTTTAAAGATGGAAAGAAGGCCCATTTCAGTAAACCTTCGTAAAATTAAAATCAATGACATAAAAACGGTCATATTTTCTACTTCCTTTAAAGTTATATATTTTAATGTAGATATGAACATAATCATTCCACAAGCCTATAAAGGTATGCCATATCAAAATCCGAGTTCATTTGACCAAGTTATGGGCTTTTAAAGATGGAAGGAAGGCCAATTTCAGTTAACCTTCGCAAAATTAAAATCAATGACTTAAAAACGATCATATTTTTTACTTCCTTTAAAGTAAAATATTTTAATGCAGATAACAACATAATCATTCCACAAGCCCAAAGAGGTATGCCATATCAAAATCCGAGTTCATTTCACCAAGTTATGGGCTTTTAAAGATGGAAATAAGGCCCATTTCAGTAAGCCTTCGCAAAATTAAAATCAATGACATAAAAACGGTCATATTTTTTACTACCTTGAAAGTTATATATTTTAATGCAGATAACAACATAATCATTCCACAAGCCCATAAAGGTATGCCATATCGAAATCCGAGTTCATTCGACAACATTATGGGCTTTTAAAGATGGAAGGAAGGCAAAATTAGAATCATACATGAAAACGGTCATATTTTGTACTACCTTTAAAGTTAAATATTTTAATGCAGATAACAACAAAATAATTCCACAAGCCCCTAAAGGTATGCCATATCGAAATCCGAGTTCATTTGACCAAGTTATTGGCTTTTAAAGATGGAAGGAAGGCCCATTTCAGTAAACCTTCGCAAAATGTATATCAATGACATAAAAACGATCATATTTTTTACTGCCTTTAAAGTTATATATTTTAATGCAGATAACAACATAATAATACCACAAGCCCATAGAAGTATGCCATATCGAAATCCGAGTCCTTTTGACCAGGTTATGGGCTTTTAAAGATGGAAAGAAGGCCCATTTCAGTAAACCTTTGCAAAATTAAAATCAATGACATAAAAACGGTCATATTTTTTACTACCTTTAATGTTATATATTTTAATGCAGATAACAACATAATCATTCCACAAGCCTATAAAGGTATGCCATATCGAAATCCGAGTTCATTTGATCAAGTTATGGGCTTTTAAAGATGGAAAGAAGGCACATTTCAGTAAACCTTCGCAAAATTAAAATCAGTGACATAAAAACGGTCATATTTTTTACTACCTTTAATGTTATATATTTTAATGCAGATAACAACATAATCATTCCACAAGCCCATGGAGGTATGCCATATCAAAATCGGAGTTCATTTGACCAAGTTATGGGCTTTTAAAGATGGAAATAAGGCCCATTTCAGTAAGCCTTCGCAAAATTAAAATCAATGACATAAAAACGGTCATATATTTTACTTCCTTGAAAGTTATATATTTTAATGCAGATAACAACATAATCATTCCACAAGCCCATAAAGGTATGCCATATCGAAATCCGAGTTCATTCGACAACATTATAGGCTTTTAAAGATGGAAGAAAGGCCAATTTCAGTTAACCTTCGCAAAATTAGAATCATACATAAAAACGGTCATATTTTTTACTACCTTTAAAGACATATATTTTAATGCAGATAACAACATAATCATTCCACAAGCCCCTAAAGGTATGCCATATAGAAATCCGAGTTCATTTGACTAAGTTATGGGCTTTTAAATATATAAAGAAGGCCCATTTCAGTAAACCTTCGCAAAATTAAAGTCAATGACATAAAAACCGTCATATTTTTGACTACCTTTAAAGTTAAATATTTTAATGCAGATAACAACAAAATAATTCCACAAGCCCCTAAATGTATGCCATATCGAAATCCGAGTTCATTTGACCAAGTTATTGGCTTTTAAAGATGGAAAGAAGGCCCATTTCAGTAAACCTTCGCAAAATTAAAATCAATGACATAAAAACGGTCATATTTTCTACTTCCTTTAAAGTTATATATTTTAATGTAGATATGAACATAATCATTCCACAAGCCTATAAAGGTATGCCATATCAAAATCCGAGTTCATTTGACCAAGTTATGTGCTTTTAAAGATGGAAGGAAGGCCAATTTCAGTTAACCTTCGCAAAATTAAAATCAATGACTTAAAAACGATCATATTTTTTACTACCTTTAAAGTTAAATATTTTAATGCAGATAACAACATAATCATTCCACAAGCCCATAGAGGTATGCCATATCAAAATCCGAGTTCATTTGACCAAGTTATGGGCTTTTAAAGATGGAAATAAGGCCCATTTCAGTAAGCCTTCGCAAAATTAAAATCAATGACATAAAAACGGTCATATTTTTGACTACCTTGAAAGTTATATATTTTAATGCAGATAACAACATAATCATTCCACAAGCCCATAAAGGTATGCCATATCGAAATCCGAGTTCATTCGACAACATTATGGGCTTTTAAAGATGGAAGGAAGGCAAAATTAGAATCATACATGAAAACGGTCATATTTTGTACTACCTTTAAAGTTAAATATTTTAATGCAGATAACAACAAAATAATTCCACAAGCCCCTAAAGGTATGCCATATCGAAATCCGAGTTCATTTGACCAAGTTATTGGCTTTTAAAGATGGATGGAAGGCCCATTTCAGTAAACCTTCGCAAAATGTAAATCAATGACATAAAAACGGTCATATTTTTTACTACCTTTAAAGTTATACATTTTAATGCAGATAACAACATAATCATTCCACAAGCCCATAAAAGTATGCCATATCGAAATCCGAGTCCTTTTGACCAGGTTATGGGCTTTTAAAGATGGAAAGAAGGCCCATTTCAGTAAACCTTTGCAAAATTAAAATCAATGACATAAAAACGGTCATATTTTTTACTACCTTTAATGTTATATATTTTAATGCAGATAACAACATAATCATTCCACAAGCCTATAAATGTATGCCATATCGAAATCCGAGTTCATTTAACCAAGTTATGGGCTTTTAAAGATGGAAAGATGGAAAATTAAAGTCAATGACATAAAACCGTCATATTTTTTACTACCTTTAAAGTTATATATTTTAATGCACATAGCAACATAATCATTCCACAAGCCAATAGTGGTATGCCATATCGAAATCCGAGTCCTTTTGACCAAGTTATGGACTTTTAAAGATGTTAAGAAGGCCCATTTCAGTAAACCTTCGCAAAATTAAAGTCAATGACATAAAAACCGTCATATCTTTTACTACCTCTAAAGTTTAATATTTTAATGCAGATAACAACAAAATCATTCCACAAGCCCCTAAAGGTATGCCATATCGAAATCCGAGTTCATTTGACCAAGTTATTGGCTTTTAAAGATGGAAAGAAGGCCCATTTCAGTAAACCTTCGCAAAATTAAAATCAATGACATAAAAACGGTCATATTTTTTACTACCTTTAAATTTATATATTTTAATGCAGATAACAACATAATCATTCCACAAGCCTGTAAAGGTATGCCATATCGAATTCCGAGTTCATTTGATCAAGTTATGGGCTTTTAAAGATGGAAAGAAGGCACATTTCAGGAAACCTTCGCAAAATTAAAATCAGTGACATAAAAACGGTCATATTTTTTACTACCTTTAATGTTATATATTTTAATGCAGATAACAACATAATCATTCCACAAGCCCATGGAGGTATGCCATATCAAAATCGGAGTTCATTTGACCAAGTTATGGGCTTTTAAAGATGGAAATAAGGCCCATTTCAGTAAGCCTTCGCAAAATTAAAATCAATGACATAAAAACGGTCATATTTTTTACTTCCTTGAAAGTTATATATTTTAATGCAGATAACAACATAATCATTCCACAAGCCCATAAAGGTATGCCATATCGAAATCCGAGTTCATTCGACAACATTATGGGCTTTTAAAGATGGAAGGAAGGCAAAATTAGAATCATACATGAAAACGGTCATATTTTGTACTACCTTTAAAGGTAAATATTTTAATGCAGATAACAACAAAATAATTCCACAAGCCCCTAAATGTATGCCATATCGAAATCCGAGTTCATTTGACCAAGTTATTGGCTTTTAAAGATGGAAAGAAGGCCCATTTCAGTAAACCTTCGCAAAATTAAAATCAATGACATAAAAACGGTCATATTTTCTACTTCTTTTTAAAGTTATATATTTTAATGTAGATATGAACATAATCATTCCACAAGCCTATAAAGGTATGCCATATCGAAATCCGAGTTCATTCGACAACATTATAGGCTTTTAAAGATGGAAGAAAGGCCAATTTCAGTTAACCTTCGCAAAATTAGAATCATACATAAAAACGGTCATATTTTTTACTACCTTTAAAGACATATATTTTAATGCAGATAACAACATAATCATTCCACAAGCCCCTAAAGGTATGCCATATAGAAATCCGAGTTCATTTGACTAAGTTATGGGCTTTTAAATATATAAAGAAGGCCCATTTCAGTAAACCTTCGCAAAATTAAAGTCAATGACATAAAAACCGTCATATTTTTGACTACCTTTAAAGTTAAATATTTTAATGCAGATAACAACAAAATAATTCCACAAGCCCCTAAATGTATGCCATATCGAAATCCGAGTTCATTTGACCAAGTTATTGGCTTTTAAAGATGGAAAGAAGGCCCATTTCAGTAAACCTTCGCAAAATTAAAATCAATGACATAAAAACGGTCATATTTTCTACTTCCTTTAAAGTTATATATTTTAATGTAGATATGAACATAATCATTCCACAAGCCTAAAAAGGTATGCCATATCAAAATCCGAGTTCATTTGACCAAGTTATGTGCTTTTAAAGATGGAAGGAAGGCCAATTTCAGTTAACCTTCGCAAAATTAAAATCAATGACTTAAAAACGATCATATTTTTTACTACCTTTAAAGTTATATATTTTAATGCACATAGCAACATAATCATTCCACAAGCCAATAGTGGTATGCCATATCGAAATCCGAGTCCTTTTGACCAAGTTATGGACTTTTAAAGATGTTAAGAAGGCCCATTTCAGTAAACCTTCGCAAAATTAAAGTCAATGACATAAAAACCGTCATATCTTTTACTACCTCTAAAGTTTAATATTTTAATGCAGATAACAACAAAATCATTCCACAAGCCCCTAAAGGTATGCCATATCGAAATCCGAGTTCATTTGACCAAGTTATTGGCTTTTAAAGATGGAAAGAAGGCCCATTTCAGTAAACCTTCGCAAAATTAAAATCAATGACATAAAAACGGTCATATTTTTTACTACCTTTAAATTTATATATTTTAATGCAGATAACAACATAATCATTCCACAAGCCTGTAAAGGTATGCCATATCGAATTCCGAGTTCATTTGATCAAGTTATGGGCTTTTAAAGATGGAAAGAAGGCACATTTCAGGAAACCTTCGCAAAATTAAAATCAGTGACATAAAAACGGTCATATTTTTTACTACCTTTAATGTTATATATTTTAATGCAGATAACAACATAATCATTCCACAAGCCCATGGAGGTATGCCATATAAAAATCGGAGTTCATTTGACCAAGTTATGGGCTTTTAAAGATGGAAATAAGGCCCATTTCAGTAAGCCTTCGCAAAATTAAAATCAATGACATAAAAACGGTCATATTTTTTACTTCCTTGAAAGTTATATATTTTAATGCAGATAACAACATAATCATTCCACAAGCCCATAAAGGTATGCCATATCGAAATCCGAGTTCATTCGACAACATTATGGGCTTTTAAAGATGGAAGGAAGGCAAAATTAGAATCATACATGAAAACGGTCATATTTTGTACTACCTTTAAAGGTAAATATTTTAATGCAGATAACAACAAAATAATTCCACAAGCCCCTAAATGTATGCCATATCGAAATCCGAGTTCATTTGACCAAGTTATTGGCTTTTAAAGATGGAAAGAAGGCCCATTTCAGTAAACCTTCGCAAAATTAAAATCAATGACATAAAAACGGTCATATTTTCTACTTCTTTTTAAAGTTATATATTTTAATGAAGATATGAACATAATCATTCCACAAGCCTATAAAGGTATGCCATATCGAAATCCGAGTTCATTCGACAACATTATAGGCTTTTAAAGATGGAAGAAAGGCCAATTTCAGTTAACCTTCGCAAAATTAGAATCATACATAAAAACGGTCATATTTTTTACTACCTTTAAAGACATATATTTTAATGCAGATAACAACATAATCATTCCACAAGCCCCTAAAGGTATGCCATATAGAAATCCGAGTTCATTTGACTAAGTTATGGGCTTTTAAATATATAAAGAAGGCCCATTTCAGTAAACCTTCGCAAAATTAAAGTCAATGACATAAAAACCGTCATATTTTTGACTACCTTTAAAGTTAAATATTTTAATGCAGATAACAACAAAATAATTCCACAAGCCCCTAAATGTATGCCATATCGAAATCCGAGTTCATTTGACCAAGTTATTGGCTTTTAAAGATGGAAAGAAGGCCCATTTCAGTAAACCTTCGCAAAATTAAAATCAATGACATAAAAACGGTCATATTTTCTACTTCCTTTAAAGTTATATATTTTAATGTAGATATAAACATAATCATTCCACAAGCCTAAAAAGGTATGCCATATCAAAATCCGAGTTCATTTGACCAAGTTATGTGCTTTTAAAGATGGAAGGAAGGCCAATTTCAGTTAACCTTCGCAAAATTAAAATCAATGACTTAAAAACGATCATATTTTTTACTACCTTTAAAGTTATATATTTTAATGCACATAGCAACATAATCATTCCACAAGCCAATAGTGGTATGCCATATCGAAATCCGAGTCCTTTTGACCAAGTTATGGACTTTTAAAGATGTTAAGAAGGCCCATTTCAGTAAACCTTCGCAAAATTAAAGTCAATGACATAAAAACCGTCATATCTTTTACTACCTCTAAAGTTTAATATTTTAATGCAGATAACAACAAAATCATTCCACAAGCCCCTAAAGGTATGCCATATCGAAATCCGAGTTCATTTGACCAAGTTATTGGCTTTTAAAGATGGAAAGAAGGCCCATTTCAGTAAACCTTCGCAAAATTAAAATCAATGACATAAAAACGGTCATATTTTTTACTACCTTTAAATTTATATATTTTAATGCAGATAACAACATAATCATTCCACAAGCCTGTAAAGGTATGCCATATCGAATTCCGAGTTCATTTGATCAAGTTATGGGCTTTTAAAGATGGAAAGAAGGCACATTTCAGGAAACCTTCGCAAAATTAAAATCAGTGACATAAAAACCGTCATATTTTTTACTACCTTTAATGTTATATATTTTAATGCAGATAACAACATAATCATTCCACAAGCCCATGGAGGTATGCCATATCAAAATCGGAGTTCATTTGACCAAGTTATGGGCTTTTAAAGATGGAAATAAGGCCCATTTCAGTAAGCCTTCGCAAAATTAAAATCAATGACATAAAAACGGTCATATTTTTTACTTCCTTGAAAGTTATATATTTTAATGCAGATAACAACATAATCATTCCACAAGCCCATAAAGGTATGCCATATCGAAATCCGAGTTCATTCGACAACATTATGGGCTTTTAAAGATGGAAGGAAGGCAAAATTAGAATCATACATGAGAACGGTCATATTTTGTACTACCTTTAAAGGTAAATATTTTAATGCAGATAACAACAAAATAATTCCACAAGCCCCTAAATGTATGCCATATCGAAATCCGAGTTCATTTGACCAAGTTATTGGCTTTTAAAGATGGAAAGAAGGCCCATTTCAGTAAACCTTCGCAAAATTAAAATCAATGACATAAAAACGGTCATATTTTCTACTTCCTTTTAAAGTTATATATTTTAATGTAGATATGAACATAATCATTCCACAAGCCTATAAAGGTATGCCATATCGAAATCCGAGTTCATTCGACAACATTATAGGCTTTTAAAGATGGAAGAAAGGCCAATTTCAGTTAACCTTCGCAAAATTAGAATCATACATAAAAACGGTCATATTTTTTACTACCTTTAAAGACATATATTTTAATGCAGATAACAACATAATCATTCCCCAAGCCCCTAAAGGTATGCCATATAGAAATCCGAGTTCATTTGACTAAGTTATGGGCTTTTAAATATATAAAGAAGGCCCATTTCAGTAAACCTTCGCAAAATTAAAGTCAATGACATAAAAACCGTCATATTTTTGACTACCTTTAAAGTTAAATATTTTAATGCAGATAACGACAAAATAATTCCACAAGCCCCTAAATGTATGCCATATCGAAATCCGAGTTCATTTGACCAAGTTATTGGCCTTTAAAGATGGAAAGAAGGCCCATTTCAGTAAACCTTCGCAAAATTAAAATCAATGACATAAAAACGGTCATATTTTCTACTTCCTTTAAAGTTATATATTTTAATGTAGATATGAACATAATCATTCCACAAGCCTATAAAGGTATGCCATATCAAAATCCGAGTTCATTTGACCAAGTTATGTGCTTTTAAAGATGGAAGGAAGGCCAATTTCAGTTAACCTTCGCAAAATTAAAATCAATGACTTAAAAACGATCATATTTTTTACTACCTTTAAAGTTAAATATTTTAATGCAGATAACAACATAATCATTCCACAAGCCCATAGAGGTATGCCATATCAAAATCCGAGTTCATTTGACCAAGTTATGGGCTTTTAAAGATGGAAATAAGGCCCATTTCAGTAAGCCTTCGCAAAATTAAAATCAATGACATAAAAACGGTCATATTTTTGACTACCTTGAAAGTTATATATTTTAATGAAGATAACAACATAATCATTCCACAAGCCCATAAAGGTATGCCATATCGAAATCCGAGTTCATTCGACAACATTATGGACTTTTAAAGATGGAAGGAAGGCAAAATTAGAATCATACATGAAAACGGTCATATTTTGTAATACCTTTAAAGTTAAATATTTTAATGCAGATAACAACAAAATAATTCCACAAGCCCCTAAAGGTATGCCATATCGAAATCCGAGTTCATTTGACCAAGTTATTGGCTTTTAAAGATGGATGGAAGGCCCATTTCAGTAAACCTTCGCAAAATGTATATCAATGACATAAAAACGGTCATATTTTTTACTACCTTTAAAGTTATATATTTTAATGCAGATAACAACATAATCATTCCACAAGCCCATAGAAGTATGCCATATCGAAATCCGAGTCCTTTTGACCAGGTTATGGGCTTTTAAAGATGGAAAGAAGGCCCATTTCAGTAAACCTTTGCAAAATTAAAATCAATGACATAAAAACGGTCATATTTTTTACTACCTTTAATGTTATATATTTTAATGCAGATAACAACATAATCATTCCACAAGCCTATAAATGTATGCCATATCGAAATCCGAGTTCATTTAACCAAGTTATGGGCTTTTAAAGATGGAAAGAAGGCCAATTTCAGTAAACCTTCGCAAAATTAAAGTCAATGACATAAAACCGTCATATTTTTTACTACCTTTAAAGTTATATATTTTAATGCACATAGCAACATAATCATTCCACAAGCCAATAGTGGTATGCCATATCGAAATCCGATTCCTTTTGACCAAGTTATGGACTTTTAAAGATGGAAAGAAGGCCAATTTCAGTAAACCTTCGCAAAATTAAAGTCAATGACATAAAAACCGTCATATCTTTTACTACCTCTAAAGTTTAATATTTTAATGCAGATAACAACAAAATCATTCCACAAGCCCCTGAAGGTATGCCATATCGAAATCCGAGTTCATTTGACCAAGTTATTGGCTTTTAAAGATGGAAAGAAGGCCCATTTCAGTAAACCTTCGCAAAATTAAAATCAATGACATAAAAACGGTCATATTTTTTACTACTTTTAAATTTATATATTTTAATGCAGATAACAACATAATCATTCCACAAGCCTGTAAAGGTATGCCATATCGAATTCCGAGTTCATTTGATCAAGTTATGGGCTTTTAAAGATGGAAAGAAGGCACATTTCAGGAAACCTTCGCAAAATTAAAATCAGTGACATAAAAACGGTCATATTTTTTACTACCTTTAATGTTATATATTTTAATGCAGATAACAACATAATCATTCCACATGCCCATGGAGGTATGCCATATCAAAATCGGAGTTCATTTGACCAAGTTATGGGCTTTTAAAGATGGAAATAAGGCCCATTTCAGTAAGCCTTCGCAAAATTAAAATCAATGACATAAAAACGGTCATATTTTTTACTTCCTTGAAAGTTATATATTTTAATGCAGATAACAACATAATCATTCCACAAGCCCATAAAGGTATGCCATATCGAAATCCGAGTTCATTCGACAACATTATGGGCTTTTAAATGGAAGGAAGGCAAAATTAGAATCATACATGAAAACGGTCATATTTTGTACTACCTTTAAAGGTAAATATTTTAATGCAGATAACAACAAAATAATTCCACAAGCCCCTAAATGTATGCCATATCGAAATCCGAGTTCATTTGACCAAGTTATTGGCTTTTAAAGATGGAAAGAAGGCCCATTTCAGTAAACCTTCGCAAAATTAAAATCAATGACATAAAAACGGTCATATTTTCTACTTCTTCTTAAAGTTATATATTTTAATGTAGATATGAACATAATCAATCCACAAGCCTATAAAGGTATGCCATATCGAAATCCGAGTTCATTCGACAACATTATAGGCTTTTAAAGATGGAAGAAAGGCCAATTTCAGTTAACCTTCGCAAAATTAGAATCATACATAAAAACGGTCATATTTTTTACTACCTTTAAAGACATATATTTTAATGCAGATAACAACATAATCATTCCACAAGCCCCTAAAGGTATGCCATATAGAAATCCGAGTTCATTTGACTAAGTTATGGGCTTTTAAATATATAAAGAAGGCCCATTTCAGTAAACCTTCGCAAAATTAAAGTCAATGACATAAAAACCGTCATATTTTTGACTACCTTTAAAGTTAAATATTTTAATGCAGATAACAACAAAATAATTCCACAAGCCCCTAAATGTATGCCATATCGAAATCCGAGTTCATTTGACCAAGTTATTGGCTTTTAAAGATGGAAAGAAGGCCCATTTCAGTAAACCTTCGCAAAATTAAAATCAATGACATAAAAACGGTCATATTTTCTACTTCCTTTAAAGTTATATATTTTAATGTAGATATGAACATAATCATTCCACAAGCCTAAAAAGGTATGCCATATCAAAATCCGAGTTCATTTGACCAAGTTATGTGCTTTTAAAGATGGAAGGAAGGCCAATTTCAGTTAACCTTCGCAAAATTAAAATCAATGACTTAAAAACGATCATATTTTTTACTACCTTTAAAGTTATATATTTTAATGCACATAGCAACATAATCATTCCACAAGCCAATAGTGGTATGCCATATCGAAATCCGAGTCCTTTTGACCAAGTTATGGACTTTTAAAGATGTTAAGAAGGCCCATTTCAGTAAACCTTCGCAAAATTAAAGTCAATGACATAAAAACCGTCATATCTTTTACTACCTCTAAAGTTTAATATTTTAATGCAGATAACAACAAAATCATTCCACAAGCCCCTAAAGGTATGCCATATCGAAATCCGAGTTCATTTGACCAAGTTATTGGCTTTTAAAGATGGAAAGAAGGCCCATTTCAGTAAACCTTCGCAAAATTAAAATCAATGACATAAAAACGGTCATATTTTTTACTACCTTTAAATTTATATATTTTAATGCAGATAACAACATAATCATTCCACAAGCCTGTAAAGGTATGCCATATCGAATTCCGAGTTCATTTGATCAAGTTATGGGCTTTTAAAGATGGAAAGAAGGCACATTTCAGGAAACCTTCGCAAAATTAAAATCAGTGACATAAAAACGGTCATATTTTTTACTACCTTTAATGTTATATATTTTAATGCAGATAACAACATAATCATTCCACAAGCCCATGGAGGTATGCCATATAAAAATCGGAGTTCATTTGACCAAGTTATGGGCTTTTAAAGATGGAAATAAGGCCCATTTCAGTAAGCCTTCGCAAAATTAAAATCAATGACATAAAAACGGTCATATTTTTTACTTCCTTGAAAGTTATATATTTTAATGCAGATAACAACATAATCATTCCACAAGCCCATAAAGGTATGCCATATCGAAATCCGAGTTCATTCGACAACATTATGGGCTTTTAAAGATGGAAGGAAGGCAAAATTAGAATCATACATGAAAACGGTCATATTTTGTACTACCTTTAAAGGTAAATATTTTAATGCAGATAACAACAAAATAATTCCACAAGCCCCTAAATGTATGCCATATCGAAATCCGAGTTCATTTGACCAAGTTATTGGCTTTTAAAGATGGAAAGAAGGCCCATTTCAGTAAACCTTCGCAAAATTAAAATCAATGACATAAAAACGGTCATATTTTCTACTTCTTTTTAAAGTTATATATTTTAATGAAGATATGAACATAATCATTCCACAAGCCTATAAAGGTATGCCATATCGAAATCCGAGTTCATTCGACAACATTATAGGCTTTTAAAGATGGAAGAAAGGCCAATTTCAGTTAACCTTCGCAAAATTAGAATCATACATAAAAACGGTCATATTTTTTACTACCTTTAAAGACATATATTTTAATGCAGATAACAACATAATCATTCCACAAGCCCCTAAAGGTATGCCATATAGAAATCCGAGTTCATTTGACTAAGTTATGGGCTTTTAAATATATAAAGAAGGCCCATTTCAGTAAACCTTCGCAAAATTAAAGTCAATGACATAAAAACCGTCATATTTTTGACTACCTTTAAAGTTAAATATTTTAATGCAGATAACAACAAAATAATTCCACAAGCCCCTAAATGTATGCCATATCGAAATCCGAGTTCATTTGACCAAGTTATTGGCTTTTAAAGATGGAAAGAAGGCCCATTTCAGTAAACCTTCGCAAAATTAAAATCAATGACATAAAAACGGTCATATTTTCTACTTCCTTTAAAGTTATATATTTTAATGTAGATATAAACATAATCATTCCACAAGCCTAAAAAGGTATGCCATATCAAAATCCGAGTTCATTTGACCAAGTTATGTGCTTTTAAAGATGGAAGGAAGGCCAATTTCAGTTAACCTTCGCAAAATTAAAATCAATGACTTAAAAACGATCATATTTTTTACTACCTTTAAAGTTATATATTTTAATGCACATAGCAACATAATCATTCCACAAGCCAATAGTGGTATGCCATATCGAAATCCGAGTCCTTTTGACCAAGTTATGGACTTTTAAAGATGTTAAGAAGGCCCATTTCAGTAAACCTTCGCAAAATTAAAGTCAATGACATAAAAACCGTCATATCTTTTACTACCTCTAAAGTTTAATATTTTAATGCAGATAACAACAAAATCATTCCACAAGCCCCTAAAGGTATGCCATATCGAAATCCGAGTTCATTTGACCAAGTTATTGGCTTTTAAAGATGGAAAGAAGGCCCATTTCAGTAAACCTTCGCAAAATTAAAATCAATGACATAAAAACGGTCATATTTTTTACTACCTTTAAATTTATATATTTTAATGCAGATAACAACATAATCATTCCACAAGCCTGTAAAGGTATGCCATATCGAATTCCGAGTTCATTTGATCAAGTTATGGGCTTTTAAAGATGGAAAGAAGGCACATTTCAGGAAACCTTCGCAAAATTAAAATCAGTGACATAAAAACGGTCATATTTTTTACTACCTTTAATGTTATATATTTTAATGCAGATAACAACATAATCATTCCACAAGCCCATGGAGGTATGCCATATCAAAATCGGAGTTCATTTGACCAAGTTATGGGCTTTTAAAGATGGAAATAAGGCCCATTTCAGTAAGCCTTCGCAAAATTAAAATCAATGACATAAAAACGGTCATATTTTTTACTTCCTTGAAAGTTATATATTTTAATGCAGATAACAACATAATCATTCCACAAGCCCATAAAGGTATGCCATATCGAAATCCGAGTTCATTCGACAACATTATGGGCTTTTAAAGATGGAAGGAAGGCAAAATTAGAATCATACATGAGAACGGTCATATTTTGTACTACCTTTAAAGGTAAATATTTTAATGCAGATAACAACAAAATAATTCCACAAGCCCCTAAATGTATGCCATATCGAAATCCGAGTTCATTTGACCAAGTTATTGGCTTTTAAAGATGGAAAGAAGGCCCATTTCAGTAAACCTTCGCAAAATTAAAATCAATGACATAAAAACGGTCATATTTTCTACTTCCTTTTAAAGTTATATATTTTAATGTAGATATGAACATAATCATTCCACAAGCCTATAAAGGTATGCCATATCGAAATCCGAGTTCATTCGACAACATTATAGGCTTTTAAAGATGGAAGAAAGGCCAATTTCAGTTAACCTTCGCAAAATTAGAATCATACATAAAAACGGTCATATTTTTTACTACCTTTAAAGACATATATTTTAATGCAGATAACAACATAATCATTCCCCAAGCCCCTAAAGGTATGCCATATAGAAATCCGAGTTCATTTGACTAAGTTATGGGCTTTTAAATATATAAAGAAGGCCCATTTCAGTAAACCTTCGCAAAATTAAAGTCAATGACATAAAAACCGTCATATTTTTGACTACCTTTAAAGTTAAATATTTTAATGCAGATAACGACAAAATAATTCCACAAGCCCCTAAATGTATGCCATATCGAAATCCGAGTTCATTTGACCAAGTTATTGGCCTTTAAAGATGGAAAGAAGGCCCATTTCAGTAAACCTTCGCAAAATTAAAATCAATGACATAAAAACGGTCATATTTTCTACTTCCTTTAAAGTTATATATTTTAATGTAGATATGAACATAATCATTCCACAAGCCTATAAAGGTATGCCATATCAAAATCCGAGTTCATTTGACCAAGTTATGTGCTTTTAAAGATGGAAGGAAGGCCAATTTCAGTTAACCTTCGCAAAATTAAAATCAATGACTTAAAAACGATCATATTTTTTACTACCTTTAAAGTTAAATATTTTAATGCAGATAACAACATAATCATTCCACAAGCCCATAGAGGTATGCCATATCAAAATCCGAGTTCATTTGACCAAGTTATGGGCTTTTAAAGATGGAAATAAGGCCCATTTCAGTAAGCCTTCGCAAAATTAAAATCAATGACATAAAAACGGTCATATTTTTGACTACCTTGAAAGTTATATATTTTAATGAAGATAACAACATAATCATTCCACAAGCCCATAAAGGTATGCCATATCGAAATCCGAGTTCATTCGACAACATTATGGACTTTTAAAGATGGAAGGAAGGCAAAATTAGAATCATACATGAAAACGGTCATATTTTGTAATACCTTTAAAGTTAAATATTTTAATGCAGATAACAACAAAATAATTCCACAAGCCCCTAAAGGTATGCCATATCGAAATCCGAGTTCATTTGACCAAGTTATTGGCTTTTAAAGATGGATGGAAGGCCCATTTCAGTAAACCTTCGCAAAATGTATATCAATGACATAAAAACGGTCATATTTTTTACTACCTTTAAAGTTATATATTTTAATGCAGATAACAACATAATCATTCCACAAGCCCATAGAAGTATGCCATATCGAAATCCGAGTCCTTTTGACCAGGTTATGGGCTTTTAAAGATGGAAAGAAGGCCCATTTCAGTAAACCTTTGCAAAATTAAAATCAATGACATAAAAACGGTCATATTTTTTACTACCTTTAATGTTATATATTTTAATGCAGATAACAACATAATCATTCCACAAGCCTATAAATGTATGCCATATCGAAATCCGAGTTCATTTAACCAAGTTATGGGCTTTTAAAGATGGAAAGAAGGCCAATTTCAGTAAACCTTCGCAAAATTAAAGTCAATGACATAAAACCGTCATATTTTTTACTACCTTTAAAGTTATATATTTTAATGCACATAGCAACATAATCATTCCACAAGCCAATAGTGGTATGCCATATCGAAATCCGAGTCCTTTTGACCAAGTTATGGACTTTTAAAGATGGAAAGAAGGCCAATTTCAGTAAACCTTCGCAAAATTAAAGTCAATGACATAAAAACCGTCATATCTTTTACTACCTCTAAAGTTTAATATTTTAATGCAGATAACAACAAAATCATTCCACAAGCCCCTGAAGGTATGCCATATCGAAATCCGAGTTCATTTGACCAAGTTATTGGCTTTTAAAGATGGAAAGAAGGCCCATTTCAGTAAACCTTCGCAAAATTAAAATCAATGACATAAAAACGGTCATATTTTTTACTACTTTTAAATTTATATATTTTAATGCAGATAACAACATAATCATTCCACAAGCCTGTAAAGGTATGCCATATCGAATTCCGAGTTCATTTGATCAAGTTATGGGCTTTTAAAGATGGAAAGAAGGCACATTTCAGGAAACCTTCGCAAAATTAAAATCAGTGACATAAAAACGGTCATATTTTTTACTACATTTAATGTTATATATTTTAATGCAGATAACAACATAATCATTCCACAAGCCCATGGAGGTATGCCATATCAAAATCGGAGTTCATTTGACCAAGTTATGGGCTTTTAAAGATGGAAATAAGGCCCATTTCAGTAAGCCTTCGCAAAATTAAAATCAATGACATAAAAACGGTCATATTTTTTACTTCCTTGAAAGTTATATATTTTAATGCAGATAACAACATAATCATTCCACAAGCCCATAAAGGTATGCCATATCGAAATCCGAGTTCATTCGACAACATTATAGGCTTTTAAAGATGGAAGAAAGCCCAATTTCAGTTAACCTTCGCAAAATTAGAATCATACATAAAAACGGTCATATTTTTTACTACCTTTAAAGACATATATTTTAATGCAGATAACAACATAATCATTCCACAAGCCCCTAAAGGTATGCCATATAGAAATCCGAGTTCATTTGACTAAGTTATGGGCTTTTAAATATATAAAGAAGGCCCATTTCAGTAAACCTTCGCAAAATTAAAGTCAATGACATAAAAACCGTCATATTTTTGACTACCTTTAAAGTTAAATATTTTAATGCAGATAACAACAAAATAATTCCACAAGCCCCTAAATGTATGCCATATAGAAATCCGAGTTCATTTGACTAAGTTATGGGCTTTTAAATATATAAAGAAGGCCCATTTCAGTAAACCTTCGCAAAATTAAAGTCAATGACATAAAAACCGTCATATTTTTGACTACCTTCAAAGTTAAATATTTTAATGCAGATAACAACAAAATAATTCCACAAGCCCCTAAATGTATGCCATATCGAAATCCGAGTTCATTTGACCAAGTTATTGGCTTTTAAAGATGGAAAGAAGGCCCATTTCAGTAAACCTTCGCAAAATTAAAATCAATGACATAAAAACGGTCATATTTTCTACTTCCTTTAAAGTTATATATTTTAATGTAGATATGAACATAATCATTCCACAAGCCTATAAAGGTATGCCATATCAAAATCCGAGTTCATTTGACCAAGTTATGGGCTTTTAAAGATGGAAGGAAGGCCAATTTCAGTTAACCTTCGCAAAATTAAAATCAATGACTTAAAAACGATCATATTTTTTACTACCTTTAAAGTTAAATATTTTAATGCAGATAACAACATAATCATTCCACAAGCCCATAGAGGTATGCCATATCAAAATCCGAGTTCATTTGACCAAGTTATGGGCTTTTAAAGATGGAAGGAAGGCCAATTTCAGTTAACCTTCGCAAAATTAAAATCAATGACATAAAAACGGTAATATATTTTACTACCTTTAAAGTTATATATTTTAATGCAGATAACAACATAATCATTCCACAAGCCCATAGAGGTATGCCATATCGAAATCCGAGTTCATTTAACCAAGTTATGGGCTTTTAAAGATGGAAAGAAGGCCCATTTCAGTAAACCTTCGCAAAATTAAAGTCAATGACATAAAAACCGTCATATTTTTTATTACCTTTAAGGTTATATATTTTAATGCACATAACAACATATTCATTTCACAGCCAATAGTGGTATGCCATATCGAAATCCGAGTCCTTTTGACCAAGTTATGGACTTTTAAAGATGTAAAGAAGGCCCATTTCAGTAAACTTTCGCAAAATTAAAGTCAGCCTCTAAAGTTAAATATTTTAATGCAGATAACAACAAAATCATTCCTCAAGCCCCTAAGGGTATGCCATATAGAAATCCGAGTTCATTTGACCAAGTTATTGGCTTTTAAAGATGGAAAGAAGGCCCATTTCAGTAAACCTTCGCAAAATTAAAATCAATGACATAAAAACGGTAATATATTTTACTACCTTTAAAGTTATATATTTTAATGCAGATAACAACATAATCATTCCACAAGCCCGTAGAAGTATGCCATATCGAAATCCGAGTCCTTTTGACCAGGTTATGGGCTTTTAAAGATGGAAAGAAGGCCCATATCAGTAAACCTTTGCAAAATTAAAATCAATGAAATAAAAACGGTCATATTTTTTACTACCTTTAAAGTTATATATTTTAATGCAGATTACAACATAATCATTCCACAAGCCTAAGAAGGTATGCCATATCGAAATCCCAGTTCATTTGACCAAGTTATGGGCTTTTAAAGATGTAAAGAAGGCCCATTTCAGTAAACCCTCGCAAAATTAAAGTCAATGACATAAAAACCGTCATACTTTTGACTACCTTTAAAGTTAAATATTTTAATGCAGATAACAACAAAATAATTCCACAAGCCCCTAAATGTATGGCATATCGAAATCCGAGTTCATTTGACCAAGTTATTGGCTTTTAAAGATGGAAAGAAGGCCCTTTTTAGTAAGCCTTCGCCAAATTAAAATCAATGACATAAAACGGTCATACTTTCTACTACCTTTACTGTTATATATTTTAATGCAGATATGAACATAATCATTCCACAAGCCTATAAAGGTATGCCATATAAAAATCCGAGTTCATTTGACCAAGTTATGGGCTTTTAAAGATGTAAAGAAGGCCCATTTCAGTTAACCTTCGCAAAATTAAAATCAATGACATAAAAACGGTCATATTTTTTACTACCTTTAAAGTTATATATTTTAATGCAGATAACAACATAATCATTCCACAAGCCCATAGAGGTATGCCATATCGAAATCCGAGTTCATTTAACCAAGTTATGGGCTTTTAAAGATGGAAAGAAGGCCCATTTCAGTAAACCTTCGCAAAATTAAAGTCAATGACATAAAACCGTCATATTTTTTACTACCTTTAAGGTTATATATTTTAATGCACATAACAACATATTCATTCCACAGCCAATAGTGGTATGCCATATCGAAATCCGAGTCCTTTTGACCAAGTTATGGACTTTTAAAGATGTAAAGAAGGCCAATTTCAGTAAACTTTCGCAAAATTAAAGTCAATGACATAAAAACCGTCATATTTTTTACTACCTCTAAAGTTAAATATTTTAATGCAGATAACAACATAATCATTCCACAAGCCTAAAAAGGTATGCCATATCGAAATCCCAGTTCATTTGACCAAGTTATGGGCTTTTAAAGATGTAGAGAAGGCCCATTTCAGTAAACCTTCGCAAAATTAAAATCAATGACATAAAAACGGTCATATTTTTTACTACCTTTAAAGTTATATATTTTAATGCAGATAGCAACATAATCATTCCACAAGCCCATAGAGGTATGCCATATCAAAATCCGAGTTCATTTAACCAAGTTATGGGCTTTTAAAGATGGAAAGAAGGCCCATTTCAGTAAACCTTCGCAAAATTAAAGTCAATGACATAAAAACCGTCATATTTTTTATTACCTTTAAGGTTATATATTTTAATGCACATAACAACATATTCATTTCACAGCCAATAGTGGTATGCCATATCGAAATCCGAGTCCTTTTGACCAAGTTATGGACTTTTAAAGATGTAAAGAAGGCCCATTTCAGTAAACTTTCGCAAAATTAAAGTCAGCCTCTAAAGTTAAATATTTTAATGCAGATAACAACAAAATCATTCCTCAAGCCCCTAAGGGTATGCCATATAGAAATCCGAGTTCATTTGACCAAGTTATTGGCTTTTAAAGATGGAAAGAAGGCCCATTTCAGTAAACCTTCGCAAAATTAAAATCAATGACATAAAAACGGTCATATTTTCTACTACCTTTAAAGTTATATATTTTAATGCAGATATGAACATAATCATTCCACAAGCCTATAAAGGTATGCCATATCGAAATCCGAGTTCATTTGACCAAGTTATGGGCTTTTAAAGATGTAAAGAAGGCCCATTTCAGTAAACCTTCGCAAAATTAAAATCAATGACATAAAAACGGTAATATGTTTTACTACCTTTAAAGTTATATATTTTAATGCAGATAACAACATAATCATTCCACAAGCCCGTAGAAGTATGCCATATCGAAATCCGAGTCCTTTTGACCAGGTTATGGGCTTTTAAAGATGGAAAGAAGGCCCATATCAGTAAACCTTTGCAAAATTAAAAATCAATGAAATAAAAACGGTCATATTTTTTACTACCCTTAAAGTTATATATTTTAATGCAGATTACAACATAATCATTCCACAAGCCTAAAAAGGTATGCCATATCGAAATACCAGTTCATTTGACCAAGTTATGGGCTTTTAAAGATGTAAAGAAGGCCCATTTCAGTAAACCTTCGCAAAATTAAAGTCAATGACATAAAAACCGTCATATTTTTGACTACCTTTAAAGTTAAATATTTTAATGCAGATAACAACAAAATAATTCCACAAGCCCCTAAATGTATGGCATATCGAAATCCGAGTTCATTTGACCAAGTTATTGGCTTTTAAAGATGGAAAGAAGGCCCTTTTTAGTAAACCTTCGCAAAATTAAAATCAATGACATAAAACGGTCATACTTTCTACTACCTTTAATGTTATATATTTTAATGCAGAAATGAACATAATCATTCCACAAGCCTATAAAGGTATGCCATATAAAAATCCGAGTTCATTTGACCAAGTTATGGGCTTTTAAAGATGTAAAGAAGGCCCATTTCAGTTAACCTTCGCAAAATTAAAATCAATGACATAAAAACGGTCATATATTTTACTACCTTTAAAGTTATATATTTTAATGCAGATAACAACATAATTATTCCACAAGCCCATAGAAGTATGCCATATCGAAATCCGCGTCCTTTTGTCCAGGTTATGGGCTTTTAAAGATGGAAAGAAGGCCCATTTCAGTAAACCTTTGCAAAATTAAAATCAATGACATAAAACGGTCATACTTTCTACTACCTTTAATGTTATATATTTTAATGCAGAAATGAACATAATCATTCCACAAGCCTATAAAGGTATGCCATATAAAAATCCGAGTTCATTTGACCAAGTTATGGGCTTTTAAAGATGTAAAGAAGGCCCATTTCAGTTAACCTTCGCAAAATTAAAATCAATGACATAAAAACGGTCATATTTTTTACTACCTTTAAAGTTATATATTTTAATGCAGATAACAACATAATCATTCCACAAGCCTAAAAAGGTATGCCATATCGAAATCCCAGTTCATTTGACCAAGTTATGGGCTTTTAAAGATGTAGAGAAGGCCCATTTCAGTAAACCTTCGCAAAATTAAAATCAATGACATAAAAACGGTCATATTTTTTACTACCTTTAAAGTTATATATTTTAATGCAGATAGTAACATAATCATTCCACAAGCCCATAGAGGTATGCCATATCAAAATCCGAGTTCATTTAACTAAGTTATGGGCTTTTAAAGATGGAAAGAAGGCCCATTTCAGTAAACCTTCGCAAAATTAAAGTCAATGACATAAAACCGTCATATTTTTTACTACCTTTAAGGTTATATATTTTAATGCACATAACAACATATTCATTTCACAGCCAATAGTGGTATGCCATATCGAAATCCGAGTCCTTTTGACCAAGTTATGAACTTTTAAAGATGTAAAGAAGGCCCATTTCAGTAAACTTTCGCAAAATTAAAGTCAGCCTCTAAAGTTAAATATTTTAATGCAGATAACAACAAAATCATTCCTCAAGCCCCTAAGGGTATGCCATATAGAAATCCGAGTTCATTTGACCAAGTTATTGGCTTTTAAAGATGGAAAGAAGGCCCATTTCAGTAAACCTTCGCAAAATTAAAATCAATGACATAAAAACGGTCATATTTTCTACTACCTTTAAAGTTATATATTTTAATGCAGATATGAACATAATCATTCCACAAGCCTATAAAGGTATGCCATATCGAAATCCGAGTTCATTTGACCAAGTTATGGGCTTTTAAAGATGTAAAGAAGGCCCATTTCAGTAAACCTTCGCAAAATTAAAATCAATGACATAAAAACGGTAATATATTTTACTACCTTTAAAGTTATATATTTTAATGCAGATAACAACATAATCATTCCACAAGCCCGAAGAAGTATGCCATATCGAAATCCGAGTCGTTTTGCCCAGGCTATGGGCTTTTAAAGATGGAAAGAAGGCCCATATCAGTAAACCTTTGCAAAATTAAAATCAATGAAATAAAAACGGTCATATTTTTTACGACCTTGAAAGTTATATATTTTAATGCAGATAACAACATAATCATTCCACAAGCCCATAAAGGGATGCCATATCGAAATCCGAGTTCATTCGACAACATTATGGGCTTTTAAAGATGGAAGGAAGGCCAATTTCAGTTAACCTTCGCAAAATTAGAATCAACATAAAAACGGTCATATTTTTTACTACCTTTAAAGTTAAATATTTTAATGCAGATAACAACAAAATAATTCCACAAGCCCCTAAAGGTATGCCATATCGAAATCCGAGTTCATTTGACCAAGTAATTGGCTTTTAAAGATGGAAAGAAGGCCCATTTCAGTAAACCTTCGCAAAATTTAAATCAATGACATAAAAACGGTCATATTTTTTACTACCTTGAAAGTTATATATTTTAATGCAGATAACAACATAATCATTCCACAAGCCCATAAAGGGATGCCATATCGAAATCCGAGTTCATTCGACAACATTATGGGCTTTTAAAGATGGAAGGAAGGCCAATTTCAGTTAACCTTCGCAAAATTAGAATCAACATAAAAACGGTCATATTTTTTACTACCTTTAAAGTTAAATATTTTAATGCAGATAACAACAAAATAATTCCACAAGCCCCTAAAGGTATGCCATATCGAAATCCGAGTTCATTTGACCAAGTAATTGGCTTTTAAAGATGGAAAGAAGGCCCATTTCAGTAAACCTTCGCAAAATTTAAATCAATGACATAAAAACGGTCATATTTTTTACTACCTTTAAAGTTATATATTTTAATGCAGATTACAACATAATCATTCCACAAGCCTAAAAAGGTATGCCATATCGAAATCCCAGTTCATTTGACCAAGTTATGGGCTTTTAAAGATGTAAAGAAGGCCCATTTCAGTAAACCTTCGCAAAATTAAAGTCAATGACATAAAAACCGTCATATTGTTGACTACCTTTAAAGTTAAATATTTTAATGCAGATAACAACAAAATAATTCCACAAGCTCCTAAATGTATGGCATATCGAAATCCGAGTTCATTTGACCAAGTTATTGGCTTTTAAAGATGGAAAGAAGGCCCATTTCAGTAAACCTTCGCAAAATTAAAATCAATGACATAAAAACGGTCATATTTTTGACTACCTTTAAAGTTATATATTTTAGTGCAGGTAACAACATAATCATTCCACAAGCCAATAGAGGTATGCCATATCGACATCCGAATCCTTTTGGCAAAGTTATTGACTTTTAAAGATGTAAAGAAGGCCCATTTCAGTAAACCTTCGCAAAATTAAAATCAATGACATAAAAACGGTCATATTTTTTACTACCTTTAATGTTATATATTTGAATGCACAGAACAACATAATCATTCCACAAGCCAATAGAGGTATGCCATATCGAAATCCGAGTTCATTTGACAACGTTATGGGCTTTTAAAGATGGAAGGAAGACCAATTTCAGTTAACCTTCGCAAAATTAAAATCAATGACTTAAAAACGGTCATATTTTTTACTACCTTTAAAGTTAATTATTTTAATGCAGATAACAACATAATCATTCCACAAGCCCATAGAGGTATACCATATCGAAACCCGAGTCCTTTTGACCAGGTTATGGGCTTTTAAAGATGGAAAGAAGGCCCATTTCAGTAAACCTTCGCAAAATTAAAATCAATGACATAAAAACGGTCATATTTTTTACTACCTTTAAAGTTATATATTTTAATGCAGATAACAACATAATCATTCCAAAAGCCTATAACTGTATGCCATATCGAAATCCGAGTTCATTTAACCAAGTTATGGGCTTTTAAAGATGAAAAGAAGGCCCATTTCAGTAAACCTTCGCAAAATTAAAGTCAACGACATAAAACCGTCATATTTTTTACTACCTTTAAAGTTATATATTTTAATGCACATAACAACATAATCATTCCACAGCCAATAGTGGTATGCCATATCGTAATCCGAGTCCTTTTGACCAAGTTATGGACTTTTAAAGATGTAAAGAAGGCCCATTCCAGTAAACCTTCGCAAAATTAAAGTCAATGACATAAAAACCGTTATATTTTTTACTACCTTTAAAGTTAAATATTTTAATGCAGCTAACAACAAAATCATTCCACAAGCCCCTAAAGGTACGCCATATCGAAATCCGAGTTCATTTGACCAAGTTATGGGCTTTTAAAGATGGAAAGTAGGCACATTTCAGTGAACCTTCGCAAAATTAAAATCAATGACATAAAAACGGTCATATTTTTTACTACCTTTAATGTTATATATTTTAATGCAGATAACAACATAATCATTCCACAAGCCCATGCAGGTATGCCATATCAAAATCCGAGTTCATTTGACCAAGTTGTGGGCTTTTAAAGATGGAAATAAGGCCCATTTCAATAAGCCTTCGCAAAATTAAAATCAATGACATAAAAACGGTCATATTTTTACAACCTTTAAAATTATATATTTTAATGCGGATAACAACATAATCATTCCACAAGTACATAAAGGTATGCCATATCGAAATCCGAGTTCATTCGACACCGTTATGGGCTTTTAAAGATGGAAGGAAGGCCAATTTCAGTTAACCTTCGCAAAATTAGAATCATACATAAAAACGGCCATATTTGTTACTACCTTTAAAGATATATATTTTAATGCATATAACAACATAATCATTCCACAAGTCCATAGAGGTATGCCATATCGAAATCCGAGTTCTTTTGACCAGGTTATGGGCTTTTAAAGATGGAAAGAAGGCCCATTTCAGTAAACCTTCGCAAAATTAAAATCAATCACATAAAAACGGTCATATTTTTTACTACCTTTAAAAATAATGATTTTATTGCAGATAACAACATAATCATTCCACAAGCCTATAAATGTATGCCATATCGAAATCCGAGTTCATTGGTTAGTTATGGGCTTTTAAAGATGGAAAGAAGGCCCATTTCAGTAAACCTTCGCAAAATTAAAGTCAATGACATAAAACCGTCATATTTTTTACTACCTTTAAAGTTGTATATTTTAATGCACATAACAACATAATCATTCCACAGTCAATAGTGGTATGCCATAAAATCCGAGTCCTTTTGACCAAGTTATGGACTTTTAAAGATGTAAAGAAGGCCCATTTCAGTAAACCCTCGCAAAATTAAAGTCAATGACATAAAAACCGTCATATTTTTTACTACCTCTTAAGTATATATTTTAATGCAGATAACAACATAATCATTCCACAAGCCCATAAAGGTATGCCATATGGAAATTCGAGTTCATTTGACCAAGTTATGGGCTTTTAAAGATGGAAAGAAGGCCCATTTCAGTAAGCCTTCGCAAAATTAAAATCAATGACATAAAAACGGTCATATTTTTTACTACCTTTAAAGTTATATATTTTAATGCAGATAGCAACATAATCATTCCACAAGCCTATAAAGGTATGCCATATCGAAAGCCGAGTTCATTTGACCAAGTTATGGGCTTTTAATGATGTAAAGAAGGCCCATTTCAGTAAACCTTCGCAAAATTAAAATCAATCACATAAAAACGGTCATATTTTTTACTACCTTTAAAGTTATATATTTTAATGCAGGTAACAACATTATCATTCCACAAGCTCATAGAGGTATGCCATATCGAAATACGAGTTCATTTGACCAAGTTATTGGCTTTTAAAGATGAAAAGAAGGCCCATTTCAGTAAACCTTCGCAAAATTAAAATCAATGACATAAAAACGGTCATATTTTTAACTACCTTTAAAGTTATATATTTTAATGCAGATAACAACATAATCATTCCATATCGAAAGCCGAGTTCATTTGACCAAGTTATGGGGTTTTAAAGATGTAAAGAAGGCCCATTTCAGTAAACCTTTGCAAAATTAAAATCAATCACATAAAAACGGTCATATTTTTCACTACCTTTAAAGTTATATATTTTAATGCAGATAGCAACATAATCATTCCACAAGCCTATAAAGGCATGCCATATCGAAAGCCGAGTTCATTTGACCAAGTTATGGGCTTTTAAAGATGTAAGGAAGGCCCATTTCAGTAAACCTTCGCATAATTAAAATCAATCACATAAAAACGGTCATATTTTTTACTACCTTTAAAGTTATATATTTTAATGCAGGTAACAACATTATCATTCCACAAGCTCATAGAGGTATGCCATATCGAAATACGAGTTCATTTGACCAAGTTATTGTCTTTTAAAGATGAAAAGAAGGCCCATTTCAGTAAACCTTCGCAAAATTAAAATCAATGACATAAAAACGGTCATATTTTTAACTACCTTTAAAGTTATATATTTTAATGCAGATAACAACATAATCATTCCATATCGAAAGCCGAGTTCATTTGACCAAGTTATTGGCATTTAAAGATGTAAAGAAGGCCCATTTCAGTAAACCTTCGCAAAATTAAAATCAATGACATAAAAACGGTCATATTTTTTACTACCTTTAAAGTTATATATTTTAATGCAGATAACAACATAATCATTCCAAAAGCCTATAACTGTATGCCATATCGAAATCCGAGTTCATTTAACCAAGTTATGGGCTTTTAAAGATGAAAAGAAGGCCCATTTCAGTAAACCTTCGCAAAATTAAAGTCAACGACATAAAACCGTCATATTTTTTACTACCTTTAAAGTTATATATTTTAATGCACATAACAACATAATCATTCCACAGCCAATAGTGGTATGCCATATCGTAATCCGAGTCCTTTTGACCAAGCTATGGACTTTTAAAGATGTAAAGAAGGCCCATTCCAGTAAACCTTCGCAAAATTAAAGTCAATGACATAAAAACCGTTATATTTTTTACTACCTTTAAAGTTAAATATTTTAATGCAGCTAACAACAAAATCATTCCACAAGCCCCTAAAGGTACGCCATATCGAAATCCGAGTTCATTTGACCAAGTTATGGGCTTTTAAAGATGGAAAGTAGGCACATTTCAGTGAACCTTCGCAAAATTAAAATCAATGACATAAAAACGGTCATATTTTTTACTACCTTTAATGTTATATATTTTAATGCAGATAACAACATAATCATTCCACAAGCCCATGCAGGTATGCCATATCAAAATCCGAGTTCATTTGACCAAGTTGTGGGCTTTTAAAGATGGAAATAAGGCCCATTTCAATAAGCCTTCGCAAAATTAAAATCAATGACATAAAAACGGTCATATTTTTACAACCTTTAAAATTATATATTTTAATGCGGATAACAACATAATCATTCCACAAGTACATAAAGGTATGCCATATCGAAATCCGAGTTCATTCGACACCGTTATGGGCTTTTAAAGATGGAAGGAAGGCCAATTTCAGTTAACCTTCGCAAAATTAGAATCATACATAAAAACGGCCATATTTGTTACTACCTTTAAAGATATATATTTTAATGCATATAACAACATAATCATTCCACAAGTCCATAGAGGTATGCCATATCGAAATCCGAGTTCTTTTGACCAGGTTATGGGCTTTTAAAGATGGAAAGAAGGCCCATTTCAGTAAACCTTCGCAAAATTAAAATCAATCACATAAAAACGGTCATATTTTTTACTACCTTTAAAAATAATGATTTTATTGCAGATAACAACATAATCATTCCACAAGCCTATAAATGTATGCCATATCGAAATCCGAGTTCATTGGTTAGTTATGGGCTTTTAAAGATGGAAAGAAGGCCCATTTCAGTAAACCTTCGCAAAATTAAAGTCAATGACATAAAACCGTCATATTTTTTACTACCTTTAAAGTTGTATATTTTAATGCACATAACAACATAATCATTCCACAGTCAATAGTGGTATGCCATAAAATCCGAGTCCTTTTGACCAAGTTATGGACTTTTAAAGATGTAAAGAAGGCCCATTTCAGTAAACCCTCGCAAAATTAAAGTCAATGACATAAAAACCGTCATATTTTTTACTACCTCTTAAGTATATATTTTAATGCAGATAACAACATAATCATTCCACAAGCCCATAAAGGTATGCCATATGGAAATTCGAGTTCATTTGACCAAGTTATGGGCTTTTAAAGATGGAAAGAAGGCCCATTTCAGTAAGCCTTCGCAAAATTAAAATCAATGACATAAAAACGGTCATATTTTTTACTACCTTTAAAGTTATATATTTTAATGCAGATAGCAACATAATCATTCCACAAGCCTATAAAGGTATGCCATATCGAAAGCCGAGTTCATTTGACCAAGTTATGGGCTTTTAATGATGTAAAGAAGGCCCATTTCAGTAAACCTTCGCAAAATTAAAATCAATCACATAAAAACGGTCATATTTTTTACTACCTTTAAAGTTATATATTTTAATGCAGGTAACAACATTATCATTCCACAAGCTCATAGAGGTATGCCATATCGAAATACGAGTTCATTTGACCAAGTTATTGGCTTTTAAAGATGAAAAGAAGGCCCATTTCAGTAAACCTTCGCAAAATTAAAATCAATGACATAAAAACGGTCATATTTTTAACTACCTTTAAAGTTATATATTTTAATGCAGATAACAACATAATCATTCCATATCGAAAGCCGAGTTCATTTGACCAAGTTATGGGGTTTTAAAGATGTAAAGAAGGCCCATTTCAGTAAACCTTTGCAAAATTAAAATCAATCACATAAAAACGGTCATATTTTTCACTACCTTTAAAGTTATATATTTTAATGCAGATAGCAACATAATCATTCCACAAGCCTATAAAGGCATGCCATATCGAAAGCCGAGTTCATTTGACCAAGTTATGGGCTTTTAAAGATGTAAGGAAGGCCCATTTCAGTAAACCTTCGCATAATTAAAATCAATCACATAAAAACGGTCATATTTTTTACTACCTTTAAAGTTATATATTTTAATGCAGGTAACAACATTATCATTCCACAAGCTCATAGAGGTATGCCATATCGAAATACGAGTTCATTTGACCAAGTTATTGTCTTTTAAAGATGAAAAGAAGGCCCATTTCAGTAAACCTTCGCAAAATTAAAATCAATGACATAAAAACGGTCATATTTTTAACTACCTTTAAAGTTATATATTTTAATGCAGATAACAACATAATCATTCCATATCGAAAGCCGAGTTCATTTGACCAAGTTATTGGCATTTAAAGATGTAAAGAAGGCCCATTTCAGTAAACCTTCGCAAAATTAAAATCAATGACATAAAAACGGTCATATTTTTTACTACCTTTAAAGTTATATATTTTAATGCAGATAACAACAAAATCATTCCACAAGCCCATAGAGGTATGCCATATCGAAATCCGAGTCCTTTTGACCAGGTTATGGGCTTTTAAAGATGGAAAGAAGGCCCATTTCAGTAAACCTTTGCAAAATTAAAATCAATGACATAAAAACGGTCATATTTTTTACTACCTTTAAAGTTATATATTTTAATGCAGATAACAACATAATCATTCCATTAGCCCCTAAAGGTATGCCATATCGAAATACGAGTTCATTTGACCAAGTTATGGGCTTTTAAAGATGGAAATAAAGCCCATTTCAGTAAGCCTTCGCAAAATTAAAATCAATGACATAAAAACGGTCTTATGTTTTACTACCTTTAAAGTTATATATTTTAATGCAGGTAACAACATAATCATTCCACAAGCCCATAGAGGTATGCCATATCGAAATCCGAGTCCTTTTGACCAGGTTATGGGCTTTTAAAGATGGAAAGAAGGCTCATTTCAGTAAACCTTTGCAAAATTAAAATCAGTGACTAAAAACGGTCATATTTTTTACAACCTTTAAAGTTATGTATTTAAATGCACATAACAACATAATCATTCCACAAGCCAATAGAGGTATGCCATATCGAAATCCGAGTCCTTTTGACCAAGTTATGGGCTTTGAAAGATGGAAAGAAGGCCCATTTCAGTAAACCTTCGCAAAATTAAAATCAATGACATAAAAACGGTCATATTTTTTACTACCTTTAAAGTTATATATTTTAATGCAGATAACAACATAATCATTCCACAAGCCTATAAAGGTATGCCATATCGAAATCCGAGTTCATTTGACCAAGTTATGGGCTTTTAAAGATGGAAAGAAGGCCCATTTCAGTAAACCTTCGCAAAAATAAAATCAATGACATAAAAACGGTCATATGTTTTACTACCTTTAAAGTTATATATTTTAATGCAGGTAACAAAATAATCATTCCACAAGCCCATAGAGGTATGCCATATCGAAATCCGAGTCCTTTTGACCAGGTTATGGGCTTTTAAAGATGGAAAGAAGGCTCATTTCAGAAAACCTTTGCAAAATTAAAATCAGTGACTAAAAACGGTCATATTTTTTACTACCTTTAAAGTTATATATTTAAATGCACATAACAACATAATCATTCCACAAGCCAATAGAGGTATGCCATATCGAAATCCGAGTCCTTTTGACCAAGTTATGGACTTTTAAAGATGTAAAGAAGGCCCATTTCAGTAAGCCTTCGCAAAACTAAAGTCAAAGAAATAAAAACCGTCATATTTTTTACTACCTTTAAAGTTAAATATTTTAATGCAGATAACAACAAAATAATTCCACAAGCCCCTAAAGGTATGCCATATCGAAATCCGAGTTCATTTGACCAAGTTATGGGCTTTTAAAGATGGAAAGAAGGCCCATTTCAGTAAACCTTCGCAAAATTAAAATCAATGACATAAAAACGGTCATATTGTTTACTACCTTTAAAGTAATATATTTTAATGCAGATAACAACATAATCATTCCACAAGCCTATAAAGGTATGCCATATCGAAATCCGAGTTCATTTGACCAAGTTATGGGCTTTTAAAGATGGAAAGAAGGCCCATTTCAGTAAACCTTCGCAAAATTAAAATCAATGACATAAAAACGGTCATATTTTTTACTACCTATAAAGTTTAATATTTTAATGCAGATAACAACAAAATCATTCCATAAGCCCCTAAAGGTATGCCATATCGAAATACGAGTTCATTTGACCAAGTTATGGGCTTTTAAAGATGGAAATAAGGCCCATTTCAGTAAGCCTTCGCAAAATTAAAATCAATGACATAAAAACGGTCTTATGTTTTACTACCTTTAAAGTTATATATTTTAATGCGGGTAACAACATAATCATTCCACAAGCCCATAGAGGTATGCCATATCGAAATCCGAGTCCTTTTGACCAGGTTATGGGCTTTTAAAGATGGAAAGAAGGCTGATTTCAGTAAACCTTTGCAAAATTAAAATCAGTGACTAAAAACGGTCATATTTTTTACAACCTTTAAAGTTATGTATTTAAATGCACATAACAACATAATCATTCCACAAGCTAATAGAGGTATGCCATATCGAAATCCGAGTCCTTTTGACCAAGTTATGGGCTTTTAAAGATGGAAAGAAGGCCCATTTCAGTAAACCTTCGCAAAAATAAAATCAATGACATAAAAACGGTCATATTTTTTACTACCTTTAAAGTTTAATATTTTAATGCAGATAACAACAAAATCATTCCATAAGCCCCTAAAGGTATGCCATATCGAAATCCGAGTTCATTTGACCAAGTTATTGGCTTTTAAAGATGTAAAGAAGGCCCATTTCAGTAAGCCTTCGCAAAATTAAAATCAATGACATAAAAACGGTCTTATGTTTTACTACCTTTAAAGTTATATATTTTAATGCAGGTAACAACATAATCATTCCACAAGCCCATAGAGGTATGCCATATCGAAATCCGAGTCCTTTTGACCAGGTTATGGGCTTTTAAAGATGGAAAGAAGGCTCATTTCAGTAAACCTTTGCAAAATTAAAATCAGTGACTAAAAACGGTCATATTTTTTACAACCTTTAAAGTTATGTATTTAAATGCACATAACAACATAATCATTCCACAAGCCAATAGAGGTATGCCATATCGAAATCCGAGTCCATTTGACCAAGTTATGGGCTTTGAAAGATGGAAAGAAGGCCCATTTCAGTAAACCTTCGCAAAATTAAAATCAATGACATAAAAACGGTCATATTTTTTACTACCTATAAAGTTTAATATTTTAATGCAGATAACAACATAATCATTCCACAAGCCCCTAAAGGTATGCCATATCGAAATACGAGTTCATTTGACCAAGTTATGGGCTTTTAAAGATGGAAATAAGGCCCATTTCAGTAAGCCTTCGCAAAATTAAAATCAATGACATAAAAACGGTCTTATGTTTTACTACCTTTAAAGTTATATATTTTAATGCGGGTAACAACATAATCATTCCACAAGCCCATAGAGGTATGCCATATCGAAATCCGAGTCCTTTTGACCAGGTTATGGGCTTTTAAAGATGGAAAGAAGGCTGATTTCAGTAAACCTTTGCAAAATTAAAATCAGTGACTAAAAACGGTCATATTTTTTACAACCTTTAAAGTTATGTATTTAAATGCACATAACAACATAATCATTCCACAAGCTAATAGAGGTATGCCATATCGAAATCCGAGTCCTTTTGACCAAGTTATGGGCTTTTAAAGATGGAAAGAAGGCCCATTTCAGTAAACCTTCGCAAAATTAAAATCAATGACATAAAAACGGTCATATTTTTTACTACCTTTAAAGTTATATATTTTAATGCAGATAACAACATAATCATTCCACAAGCCTATAAAGGTATGCCATATCGAAATCCGAGTTCATTTGACCAAGTTATGGGCTTTTAAAGATGGAAAGAAGGCCCATTTCAGTAAACCTTCGCAAAAATAAAATCAATGACATAAAAACGGTCATATTTTTTACTACCTTTAAAGTTTAATATTTTAATGCAGATAACAACAAAATCATTCCATAAGCCCCTAAAGGTATGCCATATCGAAATCCGAGTTCATTTGACCAAGTTATGGGCTTTTAAAGATGTAAAGAAGGCCCATTTCAGTTAACCTTCGCAAAATTAAAATCAATGACATAAAAACGGTCATATATTTTACTACCTTTAAAGTTATATATTTTAATGCAGATAACAACATAATCATTCCATATCGAAAGCCGAGTTCATTTGACCAAGTTATTGGCATTTAAAGATGTAAAGAAGGCCCATTTCAGTAAACCTTCGCAAAATTAAAATCAATGACATAAAAACGGTCATATTTTTTACTACCTTTAAAGTTATATATTTTAATGCAGATAACAACAAAATCATTCCACAAGCCCATAGAGGTATGCCATATCGAAATCCGAGTCCTTTTGACCAGGTTATGGGCTTTTAAAGATGGAAAGAAGGCCCATTTCAGTAAACCTTTGCAAAATTAAAATCAATGACATAAAAACGGTCATATTTTTTACTACCTTTAAAGTTATATATTTTAATGCAGATAACAACATAATCATTCCATTAGCCCCTAAAGGTATGCCATATCGAAATACGAGTTCATTTGACCAAGTTATGGGCTTTTAAAGATGGAAATAAAGCCCATTTCAGTAAGCCTTCGCAAAATTAAAATCAATGACATAAAAACGGTCTTATGTTTTACTACCTTTAAAGTTATATATTTTAATGCAGGTAACAACATAATCATTCCACAAGCCCATAGAGGTATGCCATATCGAAATCCGAGTCCTTTTGACCAGGTTATGGGCTTTTAAAGATGGAAAGAAGGCTCATTTCAGTAAACCTTTGCAAAATTAAAATCAGTGACTAAAAACGGTCATATTTTTTACAACCTTTAAAGTTATGTATTTAAATGCACATAACAACATAATCATTCCACAAGCCAATAGAGGTATGCCATATCGAAATCCGAGTCCTTTTGACCAAGTTATGGGCATTGAAAGATGGAAAGAAGGCCCATTTCAGTAAACCTTCGCAAAATTAAAATCAATGACATAAAAACGGTCATATTTTTTACTACCTTTAAAGTTATATATTTTAATGCAGATAACAACATAATCATTCCACAAGCCTATAAAGGTATGCCATATCGAAATCCGAGTTCATTTGACCAAGTTATGGGCTTTTAAAGATGGAAAGAAGGCCCATTTCAGTAAACCTTCGCAAAAATAAAATCAATGACATAAAAACGGTCATATGTTTTACTACCTTTAAAGTTATATATTTTAATGCAGGTAACAAAATAATCATTCCACAAGCCCATAGAGGTATGCCATATCGAAATCCGAGTCCTTTTGACCAGGTTATGGGCTTTTAAAGATGGAAAGAAGGCTCATTTCAGTAAACCTTTGCAAAATTAAAATCAGTGACTAAAAACGGTCATATTTTTTACTACCTTTAAAGTTATATATTTAAATGCACATAACAACATAATCATTCCACAAGCCAATAGAGGTATGCCATATCGAAATCCGAGTCCTTTTGACCAAGTTATGGACTTTTAAAGATGTAAAGAAGGCCCATTTCAGTAAGCCTTCGCAAAATTAAAGTCAAAGAAATAAAAACCGTCATATTTTTTACTACCTTTAAAGTTAAATATTTTAATGCAGATAACAACAAAATAATTCCACAAGCCCCTAAAGGTATGCCATATCGAAATCCGAGTTCATTTGACCAAGTTATGGGCTTTTAAAGATGGAAAGAAGGCCCATTTCAGTAAACCTTCGCAAAATTAAAATCAATGACATAAAAACGGTCATATTGTTTACTACCTTTAAAGTAATATATTTTAATGCAGATAACAACATAATCATTCCACAAGCCTATAAAGGTATGCCATATCGAAATCCGAGTTCATTTGACCAAGTTATGGGCTTTTAAAGATGGAAAGAAGGCCCATTTCAGTAAACCTTCGCAAAATTAAAATCAATGACATAAAAACGGTCATATTTTTTACTACCTATAAAGTTTAATATTTTAATGCAGATAACAACAAAATCATTCCATAAGCCCCTAAAGGTATGCCATATCGAAATACGAGTTCATTTGACCAAGTTATGGGCTTTTAAAGATGGAAATAAGGCCCATTTCAGTAAGCCTTCGCAAAATTAAAATCAATGACATAAAAACGGTCTTATGTTTTACTACCTTTAAAGTTATATATTTTAATGCGGGTAACAACATAATCATTCCACAAGCCCATAGAGGTATGCCATATCGAAATCCGAGTCCTTTTGACCAGGTTATGGGCTTTTAAAGATGGAAAGAAGGCTGATTTCAGTAAACCTTTGCAAAATTAAAATCAGTGACTAAAAACGGTCATATTTTTTACAACCTTTAAAGTTATGTATTTAAATGCACATAACAACATAATCATTCCACAAGCTAATAGAGGTATGCCATATCGAAATCCGAGTCCTTTTGACCAGGTTATGGGCTTTTAAAGATGGAAAGAAGGCCCATTTCAGTAAACCTTTGCAAAATTAAAATCAATGACATAAAAACGGTCATATTGTTTACTACCTTTAAAGTAATATATTTTAATGCAGATAACAACATAATCATTCCACAAGCCTATAAAGGTATGCCATATCGAAATCCGAGTTCATTTGACCAAGTTATGGGCTTTTAAAGATGGAAAGAAGGCCCATTTCAGTAAACCTTCGCAAAAATAAAATCAATGACATAAAAACGGTCATATGTTTTACTACCTTTAAAGTTATATATTTTAATGCAGGTAACAAAATAATCATTCCACAAGCCCATAGAGGTATGCCATATCGAAATCCGAGTCCTTTTGACCAGGTTATGGGCTTTTAAAGATGGAAAGAAGGCTCATTTCAGTAAACCTTTGCAAAATTAAAATCAGTGACTAAAAACGGTCATATTTTTTACTACCTTTAAAGTTATATATTTAAATGCACATAACAACATAATCATTCCACAAGCCAATAGAGGTATGCCATATCGAAATCCGAGTCCTTTTGACCAAGTTATGGACTTTTAAAGATGTAAAGAAGGGCCATTTCAGTAAGCCTTCGCAAAATTAAAGTCAAAGAAATAAAAACCGTCATATTTTTTACTACCTTTAAAGTTAAATATTTTAATGCAGATAACAACAAAATAATTCCACAAGCCCCTAAAGGTATGCCATATCGAAATCCGAGTTCATTTGACCAAGTTATGGGCTTTTAAAGATGGAAAGAAGGCCCATTTCAGTAAACCTTCGCAAAATTAAAATCAATGACATAAAAACGGTCATATTGTTTACTACCTTTAAAGTAATATATTTTAATGCAGATAACAACATAATCATTCCACAAGCCTATAAAGGTATGCCATATCGAAATCCGAGTTCATTTGACCAAGTTATGGGCTTTTAAAGATGGAAAGAAGGCCCATTTCAGTAAACCTTCGCAAAATTAAAATCAATGACATAAAAACGGTCATATTTTTTACTACCTATAAAGTTTAATATTTTAATGCAGATAACAACAAAATCATTCCATAAGCCCCTAAAGGTATGCCATATCGAAATACGAGTTCATTTGACCAAGTTATGGGCTTTTAAAGATGGAAATAAGGCCCATTTCAGTAAGCCTTCGCAAAATTAAAATCAATGACATAAAAACGGTCTTATGTTTTACTACCTTTAAAGTTATATATTTTAATGCGGGTAACAACATAATCATTCCACAAGCCCATAGAGGTATGCCATATCGAAATCCGAGTCCTTTTGACCAGGTTATGGGCTTTTAAAGATGGAAAGAAGGCTGATTTCAGTAAACCTTTGCAAAATTAAAATCAGTGACTAAAAACGGTCATATTTTTTACAACCTTTAAAGTTATGTATTTAAATGCACATAACAACATAATCATTCCACAAGCTAATAGAGGTATGCCATATCGAAATCCGAGTCCTTTTGACCAAGTTATGGGCTTTTAAAGATGGAAAGAAGGCCCATTTCAGTAAACCTTCGCAAAATTAAAATCAATGACATAAAAACGGTCATATTTTTTACTACCTTTAAAGTTATATATTTTAATGCAGATAACAACATAATCATTCCACAAGCCTATAAAGGTATGCCATATCGAAATCCGAGTTCATTTGACCAAGTTATGGGCTTTTAAAGATGGAAAGAAGGCCCATTTCAGTAAACCTTCGCAAAAATAAAATCAATGACATAAAAACGGTCATATTTTTTACTACCTTTAAAGTTTAATATTTTAATGCAGATAACAACAAAATCATTCCATAAGCCCCTAAAGGTATGCCATATCGAAATCCGAGTTCATTTGACCAAGTTATGGGCTTTTAAAGATGTAAAGAAGGCCCATTTCAGTTAACCTTCGCAAAATTAAAATCAATGACATAAAAACGGTCATATATTTTACTACCTTTAAAGTTATATATTTTAATGCAGATAACAACATAATCATTCCACAAGCCCATAGAAGTATGCCATATCGAAATCCGAGTTCATTTGACCAAGTTATGGGCTTTTAAAGATGGAAAGAAGGCCCATTTCAGTAAACCTTTGCAAAATTAAAATCAATGACATAAGAACGGTCATATTTTTTACTACCTTTAAAGTTATATATTTTAATGCAGATAACAACATAATCATTCCACAAGCCTATAAAGGTATGCCATATCGAAATCCGAGTTCATTTGACCAAGTTATGGGCTTTTAAAGATGGAAAGAAGGCCCATTTCAGTAATCCTTCGCAAAATTAAAATCAATGACATAAAAACGGTCATATTTTTTACTACCTTTAAAGTTATCTATTTTAATGCAGATAACAACATAATCATTCCACAAGCCCCTAAAGGTATGCCATATCGAAATCCGAGTTCATTCGACAACGTTATGGGCTTTTAAAGATGGAAATAAGGCCCATTTCAGTAAACCTTCGCAAAATTAAAATCAATGACATAAAACGGTCATATTTTTTACTACCTTTAAAGTTATATATCTTAATGCAGATAACAACATAATCATTCCACAAGCCCATAAAGGTATGCCATATCGAAATCCGAGTTCATTTGACTAAGTTATGGGCTTTTAAAGATGGAAAGAAGGCCCATTTCAGTAAACCTTCGCAAAATTAAACTCAATGACCTAAAATCGGTCATATGTTTTACTACCTTTAAAGTTATATATTTTAATGCAGGTAACAACATAATCATTCCACAAGCCCATAGAGGTATGCCATATCGAAATACGAGTTCATTTGACCAAGTTGTTGGCTTTTAAAGATGGAAAGAAGGCCCATTTCAGTAAACCTTCGCAAAATTAAAATCAATGACATAAAACGGTCATATTTTTTACTACCTTTAAAGTTATATATCTTAATGCAGATAGCAACATAATCATTCCACAAGCCTATAAAGGTATGCCATATCGAAAGCCGAGTTCATTTGACCAAGTTATGGGCTTTCAAAGATGTAAAGAAGGCCCATTTCAGTAAACCTTCGCAAAATTAAAATCAATGACATAAAACGGTCATATTTTTTACTACCTTTAAAGTTATATATCTTAATGCAGATAACAACATAATCATTCCACAAGCCCATAAAGGTATGCCATATCGAAATCCGAGTTCATTTGACTAAGTTATGGGCTTTTAAAGATGGAAAGAAGGCCCATTTCAGTAAACCTTCGCAAAATTAAACTCAATGACCTAAAATCGGTCATATGTTTTACTACCTTTAAAGTTATATATTTTAATGCAGGTAACAACATAATCATTCCACAAGCCAATAGAGGTATGCCATATCGAAATCCGAGTCCTTTTGACCAGGTTTTGGGCTTTTAAAGATGGAAAGAAGGCCCATTTCAGTAAACCTTCGCAAAATTAAAATCAATGACATAAAAACGGTCATATTTTTTACTACCTTTAAAGTTTAATATTTTAATGCAGATAGCAACAAAATCATTCCATTAGCCCCTAAAGGTATGCCATATCGAAATACGAGTTCATTTGACCAAGTTATGGGCTTTTAAAGATGGAAATAAGGCCCATTTCAGTAAGCCTTCGCAAAATTAAAATCAATGACATAAAAACGGTCTTATGCTTTACTACCTTTAAAGTTATATATTTTAATGCAGGTAACAACATAATCATTCCACAAGCCCATAGAGGTATGCCATATCGAAATCCGAGTCCTTTTGACCAGGTTATGGGCTTTTAAAGATGGAAAGAAGGCTCATTTCAGTAAACCTTTGCAAAATTAAAATCAGTGACTAAAAACGGTCATATTTTTTACTACCTTTAAAGTTATATATTTAAATGCACATAACAACATAATCATTCCACAAGCCCCTAAATGTATGCCATATCGAAATCCGAGTTCATTCGACAACGTTATGGGCTTTTAAAGATGGAAGGAAGGCCAATTTCAGTTAACCTTCGCAAAATTAGAATCATACATAAAAACGGTCATATATTTTACTACCTTTAAAGTTATATATTTTAATGCAGATAACAACATAGTCATTCCACAAGCCCATAAAGGTATGCCATATCGAAATCCGAGTTCATTTGACTAAGTTATGGGCTTTTAAAGATGGAAAGAAGGCCCATTTCAGTAAACCTTCGCAAAATGAAACTCAATGACCTAAAATCGGTCATATGTTTTCCTACCTTTAAAGTTATATATTTTAATGCAGGTAACAACATAATCATTCCACAAGCCCATAGAGGTATGCCATATCGAAATACGAGTTCATTTGACCAAGTTATTGGCCCATTTCAGTAAACCTTCGCAAAATTAAAATCAATGACATAAAACGGTCATATTTTTTACTACCTTTAATAATATATATCTTAATGCAGATAGCAACATAATCATTCCACAAGCCTATAAAGGTATGCCATATCGAAAGCCGAGTTCATTTGACCAAGTTATGGGCTTTTAAAGATGTAAAGAAGGCCCATTTCAGTATACCTTCGCAAAATTAAAATCAATGACATAAAAACGGTCATATGTTTTACTACCTTTAAAGTTATATATTTTAATGCAGGTAACAACATAATCATTCCACAAGCCCATAGAGGTATGCCATATCGAAATCCGAGTCCTTTTGACCAGGTTATGGGCTTTTAAAGATGGAAAGAAGGCTTATTTCAGTAAACCTTTGCAAAATTAAAATCAGTGCCTAAAAACGGTCATATTTTTTACTACCTTTAAAGTTATATATTTAAATGCACATAACAACATAATCATTCCACAAGCCAATAGAGGTATGCCATATCGAAATCCGAGTCCTTTTGACCAAGCCACTATAGGCTGGCTGAACACTTTTTGTGGCCAAAATTAATAACTTCAAGCAAAACCAAATATTTGAGTTCGGTTCTTATATTTGGGCTTATAATTAGCAAACTAACAGAAAAAGGCGTGGCAACGCCCCATTTTGGAGAAATTTCTAGTTGTATCATAAAAAATAATATAAAAATATATAAGAAAGTACTTACCCTAAAAACAAAACATAATTTAGAGGTGTATATTTTTGATTTGGATTTATATCGATATAATGAACATATATTTAGAAAAAAGGTGTGGCGCCGCCCATTTTTCACATGTTAAATCGAAAACAATTCTGAGTTGTCCAACCTGAGGTTGTGACCTAAAAAGGTAAATTGCGACGAAAGTGCGCAAAAGTGCACTTTAGGATAGCATTCATATGAACAAGAACTGAACTACCGACAACACAGTGTAAATATTAAGGTGAAACTAGGTGAAACTCACTTTATATCTCTATTTAAAGTTAGTTTTTATTGTAAATTTGTACACTTAAAGCGACTATAAAAAACACTCAATTACAGGGACAACACAAACAAATCCAACTTGTGACGACCACAAACATAAAGTACAAACCGCTATCTTTCGATGCCATTATAAATTGTTTGGTAAAAAATTAGTTTGGTGCCTTATTTTTATAATTTTAAACCGACTCTTTTTTTCACAAAGTAGCTTTCGTGCGCCCGTGACACCGAACAGCTGTTTTAACAGCCGATATTTTAACAGATCGTGACTCTGTTAAAATTTCTGTTACGTAACATTGAAGTTTGAAGTTTTCCCAACACTTTGACTTCATTAGATTTTAATATTAACGACTTTCGAAAAATGGATTTTTGGCCACAAAAAGTGGTCAGCCAGCCTATAGTGCAAGCTATGGACTTTTAAAGATGTAAAGAAGGCCCATTTCAGTAAGCCTTCGCAAAATTAAAATCAAAGACATATAAACCGTCATATTTTTTACTACCTTTAAAGATAAATATTTTAATGCAGATAACAACAAAATAATTCCACAAGCCCCTAAGGGTATGCCATATCGAAATCCGATTTCATTTGACCAAGTTATTGGCTTTTAAAGATGGAAAGAAGGCCCATTTCAGTAAACCTTCGCAAAATTAAAATCAATGACATAAAAACGGTCATATTTTTTACTACCTTTAAAGTTATATATTTTAATGCAGATAACAACATAATCATTCCACAAGCCTATAAAGGTATGCCATATCGAAATCCGAGTTCATTTGACCAAGTTAAGGGCTTTTAAAAATGGAAAGAAGGCCCATTTCAGTAAACCTTCGCAAAATTAAAATCAATGACATAAAAACGGTCATATTTTTTACTACCTTTAAAGTTTAATATTTTAATGCAGATAACAACAAAATCATTCCATAAGCCCCTAAAGGTATGCCATATCGAAATACGAGTTCATTTGACCAAGTAATGGGCTTTTAAAGATGGAAATAAGGCCCATTTCAGTAAGCCTTCGCAAAATTAAAATCAATGACATAAAAACGGTCATATTTTTTACTACCTTTAAAGTTATATATCTTAATGCAGATAACAACATAATCATTCCACAAGCCTATAAAGGTATGCCATATCGAAAGCCGAGTTCATTTGACCAAGTTATGGGCTTTTAAAGATGGAAAGAAGGCCCATTTCAGTATACCTTCGCAAAATTAAAATCAATGACATAAAAACGGTCATATGTTTTACTACCTTTAAAGTTATATATTTTAATGCAGGTAACAACATTATCATTCCACAAGCCCATAGAGGTATGCCATATCGACATCCGAGTCCTTTTGACCAGGTTATGGGCTTTTAAAGATAGAAAGAAGGCTCATTTCAGTAAACCTTTGCAAAATTAAAATCAGTGACTAAAAACGGTCATATTTTTTACTACCTTTAAAGTTATATATTTTAATGCAGATAACAACATAATCATTCCACAAGCCCCTAAAGGTATGCCATATCGAAATCCGAGTTCATTTGACCAAGTTATTGGCTTTTAAAGATGGAAAGAAGGCCCATTTCAGTAAACCTTCGCAAAATTTAAATCAATGACATAAAAACGGTCATATTTTTTACTACCTTTAAAGATATATATTTTAATGCAGATAACAACATAATCATTCCACAAGCCTATAAAGGTATGCCATATCGAAATCCGAGTTCATTTGACCAAGTTATGGGCTTTTAAAGATGGAAAGAAGGCCCATTTCAGTAAACCTTCGCAAAATTAAAATCAATGGCATAAAAACGGTCATATTTTTTACTACCTTTAAAGTTAAATATTTTAATGCAGATAACAACAAAATCATTCCATAAGCCCGTAAAGGTATGCCATATCGAAATACGAGTTCATTTGACAACGTTATGGGCTTTTAAAGATGGAAGGAAGGCCAATTTCAGTTAACCTTCGCAAAATTAGAATCATACATAAAAACGGTCATATTTTTTAATACCTTTAAAAATATATATTTTAATGCAGATAACAACATAATCATTCCACAAGCCCATAAAGGTATGCCATATCGAAATCCGAGTTCATTTGACTAAGTTATGGGCTTTTAAAGATGGAAAGAAGGCCCATTTCATTAAACCTTCGCAAAATTAAACTCAATGACATAAAATCGGTCATATGTTTTACTACCTTTAAAGTTATATATTTTAATGCAGGTAACAACATAATCATTCCACAAGCCCATAGAGGTATGCCATATCGAAATCCGAGTCCTTTTGACCAGGTTATGGGCTTTTAAAGATGGAAAGAAGGCTCATTTCAGTAAACCTTTGCAAAATTAACATCAGTGACTAAAAACGGTAATATATTTTACAACCTTTAAAGTTATATATTTAAATGCACATAACAACATAATCATTCCACAAGCCTATAAAAATATGCCATATCGAAATCCGAGTTCATTTGACCAAGTTATGGGCTTTTAAAGATGGAAAGAAGGCCCATTTCAGTAAACCTTCGCAAAATTAAGATCAATGACATAAAAACGGTCATATTTTTTACTACCTTTAAAGTTTAATATTTTAATGCAGATAACAACAAAATCATTCCATTAGCCCCTAAAGGTATGCCATATCGAAATACGAGTTCATTTGACCAAGTTATGGGCTTTTAAAGATGGAAATAAGGCCCATTTCAGTAAGCCTTCGCAAAATTAAAATCAATGACATAAAAACGGTCTTATGTTTTAATACCTTTAAAGTTATATATTTTAATGCAGGTAACAACATAATCATTCCACAAGCCCATAGAGGTATGCCATATCGAAATCCGAGTCCTTTTGACCAGGTTATGGGCTTTTAAAGATAGAAAGAAGGCTCATTTCAGTAAACCTTTGCAAAATTAAAATCAGTGACTAAAAACGGTCATATTTTTTACAACCTTTAAAGTTATATATTTAAATGCACATAACAACATAATCATTCCACAAGCCAATATAGGTATGCCATATCGAAATCCGAGTCCTTTTGACCAAGTTATGGGCTTTTAAAGATGGAAAGAAGGCCCATTTCAGTAAACCTTCGCAAAATTAAAATCAATGACGTAAAAACGGTCATATTTTTTACTACCTTTAAAGTTATATATTTTAATGCAGATAACAACATAATCATTCCACAAGCCTATAAAGGTATGCCATATCGAAATCCGAGTTCATTTGACCAAGTTATGGGCTTTTAAAGATGGAAAGAAGGCCCATTTCAGTAAACCTTCGCAAAAATAAAATCAATGACATAAAAACGGTCATATTTTTTACTACCTTTAAAGTTTAATATTTTAATGCAGATAACAACAAAATCATTCCATAAGCCCCTAAAGGTATGCCATATCGAAATCCGAGTTCATTTGACCAAGTTATGGGCTTTTAAAGATGGAAATAAGGCCCATTTCAGTAAGCCTTCGCAAAATTAAAATCAATGACATAAAAACGGTCATATGTTTTACTACCTTTAAAGTTATATATTTTAATGCAGGTAACAACATAATCATTCCACAAGCCCATAGAGGTATGCCATATCGAAATCCGAGTCCTTTTGACCAGGTTATGGGCTTTTAAAGATGGAAAGAAGGCTCATTTCAGTAAACCTTTGCAAAATTAAAATCAGTGACTAAAAACGGTCATATTTTTTACTACCTTTAAAGTTATATATTTAAATGCACATAACAACATAATCATTCCACAAGCCCCTAAATGTATGCCATATCGAAATCCGAGTTCATTCGACAACGTTATGGGCTTTTAAAGATGGAAGGAAGGCCAATTTCAGTTAACTTTCGCAAAATTAGAATCATACATAAAAACGGTCATATTTTTTACTACCTTTAAAGATATATATTTTAATGCAGATAACAACATAATCATTCCACAAGCCTATAAAGGTATGCCATATCGAAATCCGAGTTCATTTGACCAAGTTATGGGCTTTTAAAGATGGAAATAAGGCCCATTTCAGTAAGCCTTCGCAAAATTAAGATCAATGACATAAAAACGGTCATATTTTTTACTACCTTTAAAGTTTAATATTTTAATGCAGATAACAACAAAATCATTCCATTAGCCCCTAAAGGTATGCCATATCGAAATACGAGTTCATTTGACCAAGTTATGGGCTTTTAAAGATGGAAAGAAGGCCCATTTCAGTAAACCTTCGCAAAATTAAAATCAATGACATAAAAACGGTCATATTTTTTACTACCTTTAAAGTTATATATTTTAATGCAGATAACAACATAATCATTCCACAAGCCTATAAAGATATGCCATATCGAAATCCGAGTTCATTTGACCAAGTTATGGGCTTTTAAAGATGGAAAGAAGGCCCATTTCAGTAAACCTTCGCAAAATTAAAATCAATGACATAAAAACGGTCATATTTTTACTACCTTTAAAGTTATATATTTTAATGCAGATAACAACATAATCATTCCACAAGCCTATAAAGGTATGCCATATCGAAATCCGAGTTCATTTGACCAAGTTATGGGCTTTTAAAGATGGAAATAAGGCCCATTTCAGTAAGCCTTCGCAAAATTAAAATCAATGACATAAAAACGGTCATATGTTTTACTACCTTTAAAGTTATATATCTTAATGCAGATAACAACATAATCATTCCACAAGCCTATAAAGGTATGCCATATCGAAAGCCGAGTTCATTTGACCAAGTTATGGGCTTTTAAAGATGTAAAGAAGGCCCATTTCAGTATACCTTCGCAAAATTAAAATCAATGACATAAAAACGGTCATATGTTTTACTACCTTTAAAGTTATATATTTTAATGCAGGTAACAACATAATCATTCCACAAGCCCATAGAGGTATGCCATATCGAAATCCGAGTCCTTTTGACCAGGTTATGGGCTTTTAAAGATGGAAAGAAGGCCCATTTCAGTAAACCTTCGCAAAATTAAAATCAATGACATGAAAACGGTCATATTTTTTACTACCTTTAAAGTTTAATATTTTAATGCAGATTGCAACAAAATCATTCCATAAGCCCCTAAAGGTATGCCATGTCGAAATACGAGATCATTTGACCAAGTTATTGGCTTTTAAAGATGGAAAGAAGGCCCATTTCAGTAAACCTTCGCAAAATTAAAATCAATGACATAAAAACGGTCATATTTTTTACTACCTTTAAAGTTATATATTTGAATGCAGATAACAACATAATCATTCCACAAGCCCCTAAAGGTATGCCATATCGAAATCCGAGTTCATTCGACAACGTTATGGGCTTTTAAAGATGGAAGGAAGGCCAATTTCAGTTAACCTTCGCAAAATTAGAATCATACATAAAAACGGTCATATGTTTTACTACCTTTAAAGTTATATATTTTAATGCAGATAACAACATAATCATTCCATAAGCCCCTAAATGTATGGCATATCGAAATCCGAGCTCATTTGACCAAGTTATTGGCTTTTAAAGATGGAAAGAAGGCCGTTTTTAGTAAACCTTCGCAAAATTAAAATCAATGACATAAAAACGGTCATACTTTCTACTACCTTTAAAGTTATATATTTTAATGCAGATATGAACATAATCATTCCACAAGCCTATAAAGGTATGCCATATCAAAATCCGAGTTCATTTGACCAAGTTATGGGCTTTTAAAGATGTAAAGAAGGCCCATTTCAGTTAACCTTCGCAAAATTAAAATCAATGACATAAAAACGGTCATATATTTTACTACCTTTAAAGTTATATATTTTAATGCAGATAACAACATAATCATTCCACAAGCCTATAAAGGTATGCCTTATCGAAATCCGAGTTCATTTGACCAAGTTATGGGCTTTTAAAGATGGAAAGAAGGCCCATTTCATTAAACCTTCGCAAAATTAAAATCAATGACATAAAAACGGTCATATTTTTTACTACCTTTAAAGTTATATATTTTAATGCAGATAACAACATAATCATTCCACAAGCCCCTAAAGGTATGCCATATCGAAATCCGAGTTCATTCGACAACGTTATGGGCTTTTAAAGATGGAAGGAAGGCCAATTTCAGTTAACCTTCGCAAAATTAGAATCATACATAAAAACGGTCATATTTTTTACTACCTTTAAAGTTATATATTTTAATGCAGATAACAACATAATTATTCCACAAGCCCATAAAGGTATGCCATATCGAAATCCGAGTTCATTTGACTAAGTTATGGGCTTTTAAAGATGGAAAGAAGGCCCATTTCAGTAAACCTTCGCAAAATTAAACTCAATGACCTAAAATCGGTCATATGTTTTACTACCTTTAAAGTTATATATTTTAATGCAGGTAACAACATAATCATTCCACAAGCCCATAGAGGTATGCCATATCGAAATACGAGTTCATTTGACCAAGCTATGGGCTTTTAAAGATGGAAAGAAGGCCCATTTCAGTAAACCTTCGCAAAATTAAAATCAATGACATAAAACGGTCATATTTTTTACTACCTTTAAAGTTATATATCTTAATGCAGATAGCAACATAATCATTCCACAAGCCTATAAAGGTATGCCATATCGAAAGCCGAGTTCATTTGACCAAGTTATGGGCTTTCAAAGATGTAAAGAAGGCCCATTTCAGTATACCTTCGCAAAATTAAAATCAATGACATAAAGACGGTCATATTTTTTACTACCTTTAAAGTTTAATATTTTAATGCAGATAGCAACAAAATCATTCCATTAGCCCCTAAAGGGGCTACCTTTAAAGTTATATATTTTAATGCAGGTAACAACATAATCATTCCACAAGCCCATAGAGGTATGCCATATCGAAATCCGAGTCCTTTTGACCAGGTTATGGGCTTTTAAAGATGGAAAGAAGGCTCATTTCAGTAAACCTTTGCAAAATTAAAATCAGTGACTAAAAACGGTCATATTTTTTACTACCTTTAAAGTTATATATTTAAATGCACATAACAACATAATCATTCCACAAGCCCCTAAATGTATGCCATATCGAAATCCGAGTTCATTCGACAACGTTATGGGCTTTTAAAGATGGAAGGAAGGCCAATTTCAGTTAACCTTCGCAAAATTAGAATCATACATAAAAACGGTCATATTTTTTACTACCTTTAAAGATATATATTTTAATGCAGATAACAACATAGTCATTCCACGAGCCCATAAAGGTATGCCATATCGAAATCCGAGTTCATTTGACAAAGTTATGGGCTTTTAAAGATGGAAAGAAGGCTTATTTCAGTAAACCTTTGCAAAATTAAAATCAGTGACTAAAAACGGTCATATTTTTTACTACCTTTAAAGTTATATATTTAAATGCACATAACAACATAATAATTCCACAAGCCAATAGAGGTATGCCATATCGAAATCCGAGTCCTTTTGACCAAGCTATGGACTTTTAAAGATGTAAAGAAGGCCCATTTCAGTAAGCCTTCGCAAAATTAAAGTCAAAGACATATAAACCGTCATATTTTTTACTACCTTTAAAGATAAATATTTTAATGCAGATAACAACAAAATAATTCCACAAGCCCCTAAAGGTATGCCATATCGAAATCCGAGTTCATTTGACCAAGTTATTGGCTTTTAAAGATGGAAAGAAGGCCCATTTCAGTAAACCTTCGCAAAATTAAAATCAATGACATAAAAACGGTCATATTTTTAACTACCTTTAAAGTTATATATTTTAATGCAGATAACAACATAATCATTCCACAAGCCTATAAAGGTATGCCATATCGAAATACGAGTTCATTTGACCAAGTTATGGGCTTTTAAAAATGGAAAGAAGGCCCATTTCAGTAAACCTTCGCAAAATTAAAATCAATGACATAAAAACGGTCATATTTTTTACTACCTTTAAAGTTTAATATTTTAATGCAGATAACAACAAAATCATTTCATAAGCCCCTAAAGGTATGCCATATCGAAATACGAGTTCATTTGACCAAGTAATGGTCTTTTAAAGATGGAAATAAGGCCCATTTCAGTAAGCCTTCGCAAAATTAAAATCAATGACATAAAAACGGTCATATTTTTTACTACCTTTAAAGTTATATATCTTAATGCAGATAACAACATAATCATTCCACAAGCCTATAAAGGTATGCCATATCGAAAGCCGAGTTCATTTGACCAAGTTATGGGCTTTTAAAGATGTAAAGAAGGCCCATTTCAGTATACCTTCGCAAAATTAAAATCAATGACATAAAAACGGTCATATGTTTTACTACCTTTAAAGTTATATATTTTAATGCAGGTAACAACATAATCATTCCACAAGCCCATAGAGGTATGCCATATCGACATCCGAGTCCTTTTGACCAGGTTATGGGCTTTTAAAGATGGAAAGAAGGCTCATTTCAGTAAACCTTTGCAAAATAAAAATCAGTGACTAAAAACGGTCATATTTTTTACTACCTTTAAAGTTATATATTTTAATGCAGATAACAACATAATCATTCCGCAAGCCCCTAAAGGTATGCCATATCGAAATCCGAGTTCATTTGACCAAGTTATTGGCTTTTAAAGATGGAAAGAAGGCCCATTTCAGTAAACCTTCGCAAAATTAAAATCAATGACATAAAAACGGTCATATTTTTTACTACCTTTAAAGTTATATATTTTAATGCAGATAACAACATAATCATTCCACAAGCCTATAAAGGTATGCCATATCGAAATCCGAGTTCATTTGACCAAGTTATGGGCTTTTAAAGATGGAAAGAAGGCCCATTTCAGTAAACCTTCGCAAAATTAAAATCAATGACATAAAAACGGTCATATTTTTTACTACCTTTAAAGTTAAATATTTTAATGCAGATAACAACAAAATCATTCCATAAGCCCCTAAAGGTATGCCATATCGAAATACGAGTTCATTTGACCAAGTTATGGGCTTTTAAAGATGGAAATAAGGCCCATTTCAGTAAGCCTTCCCAAAATTAAAATCAATGACATAAAAACGGTCATATTTTTTACTACCTTTAAAGTTATATATTTTAATGCAGATAACAACATAATCATTCCACAAGCCCATAAAGGTATGCCATATATTTTAATACCTTTAAAGTTATATATTTTAATGCAGGTACCAACATAATCATTCCACAAGCCCATAAAGGTATGCCATATTTTTTACTTTCTTTAAAGTTAAATATTTTAATGCAGATAACAACAAAATCATTCCATAAGCCCCTAAAGGTATGCCATATCGATGCGCTTTTAAAGATGGAAGGAAGGCCAATTTCAGTTAACCTTCGCAAAATTAGAATCATACAAAAAACGGTCATATTTTTTAATACCTTTAAAGTTATATATTTTAATGCAGATAACAACATAATCATTCCACAAGCCCATAAAGGTATGCCATATTTTTTAATACCTTTAAAGTTATATATATTAATGCAGGTAACAACATAATCATTCCACAAGCCCATAGAGGTATGCCATATCGAAATCCGAGTCCTTTTGACCAGGTTATGGGCTTTTAAAGATGGAAAGAAGGCTCATTTCAGTAAACCTTTGCAAAATTTAAATCAGTGACTAAAAACGGTCATATTTTTTACTACCTTTAAAGTTATATATTTAAATGCACATAACAACATAATCATTCCACAAGCCAATAGAGGTATGCCATATCGAAATCCGAGTCCTTTTGACCAAGTTATGGACTTTTAAAGATGTAAAGAAGGCCCATTTCAGTAAACCTTCGCAAAATTAAAGTCAAAGACATAAAAACCGTCATATTTTTTACTACCTTTAAAGTTAAATATTTTAATGCAGATAACAACAAAATAATTCCACAAGCCCCTAAAGGTATGCCATATCGAAATCCGAGTTCATTTGACCATGTTATTGGCTTTTAAAGATGGGAAGAAGGCCCATTTCAGTAAACCTTCGCAAAATTAAAATCAATGACATAAAAACGGTCATATTTTTTACTACCTTTAAAGATATATATTTAAATGCAGATAACAACATAATCATTCCACAAGCCTATAAAGGTATGCCATATCGAAATCCGAGTTCATTTGACCAAGTTATGGGCTTTTAAAGATGGAAAGAAGGCCCATTTCAGTAAACCTTCGCAAAATTAAAATCAATGACATAAAAACGGTCATATTTTTTACTACCTTTAAAGTTTAATATTTTAATGCAGATAACAACAAAATCATTCCATAAGCCCCTAAAGGTATGCCATATCGAAATACGAGTTCATTTGACCAAGTAATGGGCTTTTAAAGATGGAAATAAGGCCCATTTCAGTAAGCCTTCGCAAAATTAAAATCAATGACATAAAAACGGTCATATTTTTTACTACCTTTAAAGTTATATATCTTAATGCAGATAACAACATAATCATTCCAAAAGCCCCTAAAGGTATGCGACAACGTTATGGGCTTTTAAAGATGGAAGGAAGGCCAATTTCAGTTAACCTTCGCAAAATTAGAATCATACATAAAAACGGTCATATTTTTTACTACCTTTAAAGTTATATATTTTAATGCAGATAACAACATAATCATTCCACAAGCCCATAAAGGCATGCCAAATCGAAATCCGAGTTCATTTGACTAAGTTATGGGCTTTTAAAGATGGAAAGAAGGCACATTTCAGTAAACCTTCGCAAAATTAAACTCAATGGCATAAAATCGGTCATATGTTTTACTACCTTTAAAGTTATATATTTTAATGCAGGTAACAACATAATCATTCCACAAGCCCATAGAGGTATGCCATATCGAAATACGAGTTTATTTGACCAAGTTATTGGCTTTTAAAGATGGAAAGAGGGCCCATTTCAGTAAACCTTCGCAAAATTAAATCAATGACATAAAAACGGTCATATTTTTTACTACCTTTAAAGTTATATATCTTAATGCAGATAACAACATAATCATTCCACAAGCCTATAAAGGTATGCCATATCGAAAGCCGAGTTCATTTGACCAAGTTATGGGCTTTTAAAGATGTAAAGAAGGCCCATTTCAGTAAACCTTCGCAAAATTAAAGTCAATGACATAAAAACGGTCATATTTTTTACTACCTTTAAAGTTATATATTTCAATGCAGGTAACAACATAATCATTCCACAAGCCCATAGAGGTATGCCATATCGAAATCCGAGTCCTTTTGACCAGGTTATGGGCTTTTAAAGATGAAAAGAAGGCTCATTTCAATAAACCTTTGCAAAATGTAAATCAGTGACGAAAAACGGTCATATTTTTTACAACCTTCAAGGTTATATATTTTAATGCACATAACAACATAATCATTCCACAAGCCAATAGAGGTATGCCATATCGAAAGCCGAGTTCATTTGACCAAGTTATGGGCTTTTGAAGATGGAAAGAAGGCCCATTTCAGTAAACCTTCGCAAAATTAAAGTCAAAGACATAAAAACCGTCATATTTTTTACTACCTTTAAAGTTAAATATTTTAATGCAGATAACAACAAAATAATTCCACAAGCCCCTAAAGGTATGCCATATCGAAATCCGAGTTCATTTGACCAAGTTATTGGCTTTTAAAGATGGGAAGAAGGCCCATTTCAGTAAACCTTCGCAAAATTAAAATCAATGACATAAAAACGGTCATATTTTTTACTACCTTTAAAGATATATATTTTAATGCAGATAACAACATAATCATTCCGCAAGCCCCTAAAGGTATGCCATATCGAAATCCGAGTTCATTTGACCAAGTTATTGGCTTTTAAAGATGGAAAGAAGGCCCATTTCAGTAAACCTTCGCAAAATTAAAATCAATGACATAAAAACGGTCATATTTTTTACTACCTTTAAAGTTATATATTTTAATGCAGATAACAACATAATCATTCCACAAGCCTATAAAGGTATGCCATATCGAAATCCGAGTTCATTTGACCAAGTTATGGGCTTTTAAAGATGGAAAGAAGGCCCATTTCAGTAAACCTTCGCAAAATTAAAATCAATGACATAAAAACGGTCATATTTTTTACTACCTTTAAAGTTAAATATTTTAATGCAGATAACAACAAAATCATTCCATAAGCCCCTAAAGGTATGCCATATCGAAATACGAGTTCATTTGACCAAGTTATGGGCTTTTAAAGATGGAAATAAGGCCCATTTCAGTAAGCCTTCCCAAAATTAAAATCAATGACATAAAAACGGTCATATTTTTTACTACCTTTAAAGTTATATATTTTAATGCAGATAACAACATAATCATTCCACAAGCCCATAAAGGTATGCCATATATTTTATTACCTTTAAAGTTATATATTTTAATGCAGGTACCAACATAATCATTCCACAAGCCCATAAAGGTATGCCATATTTTTTACTTTCTTTAAAGTTAAATATTTTAATGCAGATAACAACAAAATCATTCCATAAGCCCCTAAAGGTATGCCATATCGATGCGCTTTTAAAGATGGAAGGAAGGCCAATTTCAGTTAACCTTCGCAAAATTAGAATCATACAAAAAACGGTCATATTTTTTAATACCTTTAAAGTTATATATTTTAATGCAGATAACAACATAATCATTCCACAAGCCCATAAAGGTATGCCATATTTTTTAATACCTTTAAAGTTATATATATTAATGCAGGTAACAACATAATCATTCCACAAGCCCATAGAGGTATGCCATATCGAAATCCGAGTCCTTTTGACCAGGTTATGGGCTTTTAAAGATGGAAAGAAGGCTCATTTCAGTAAACCTTTGCAAAATTTAAATCAGTGACTAAAAACGGTCATATTTTTTACTACCTTTAAAGTTATATATTTAAATGCACATAACAACATAATCATTCCACAAGCCAATAGAGGTATGCCATATCGAAATCCGAGTCCTTTTGACCAAGTTATGGACTTTTAAAGATGTAAAGAAGGCCCATTTCAGTAAACCTTCGCAAAATTAAAGTCAAAGACATAAAAACCGTCATATTTTTTACTACCTTTAAAGTTAAATATTTTAATGCAGATAACAACAAAATAATTCCACAAGCCCCTAAAGGTATGCCATATCGAAATCCGAGTTCATTTGACCAAGTTATTGGCTTTTAAAGATGGGAAGAAGGCCCATTTCAGTAAACCTTCGCAAAATTAAAATCAATGACATAAAAACGGTCATATTTTTTACTACCTTTAAAGATATATATTTAAATGCAGATAACAACATAATCATTCCACAAGCCTATAAAGGTATGCCATATCGAAATCCGAGTTCATTTGACCAAGTTATGGGCTTTTAAAGATGGAAAGAAGGCCCATTTCAGTAAACCTTCGCAAAATTAAAATCAATGACATAAAAACGGTCATATTTTTTACTACCTTTAAAGTTTAATATTTTAATGCAGATAACAACAAAATCATTCCATAAGCCCCTAAAGGTATGCCATATCGAAATACGAGTTCATTTGACCAAGTAATGGGCTTTTAAAGATGGAAATAAGGCCCATTTCAGTAAGCCTTCGCAAAATTAAAATCAATGACATAAAAACGGTCATATTTTTTACTACCTTTAAAGTTATATATCTTAATGCAGATAACAACATAATCATTCCACAAGCCCCTAAAGGTAAGTAGGTAGTTAATACGGGAGCTGGCTCACTAGGTAATAAATCATGTCAAAAAAGGAGGTGGGGGTGACCCTAATTAGTCACGCATGGTTGCACACTGACCCTAATTAGTCACGCATGGTTGCACACAGGTGTTCTAATGACCTAATTAGCATAATTAATTCAAAAAGGGGGGTGTTGCTGACCCTAGTTAGATGAGCATGGTTGCACACAGGTCACTTAATGAGCTTAGAAAGTGGTGTGTAGGAGTGTGAGAGAGTGGTGTTTTGATATGTCTTGTTTTGTCTTGTCTTTTTCTCAAGCTAAAGGTGCGTGTGTGATAGGGGTGTTTTGTCATGCGTGGGATTTTGTGGAGTGCAATGGTTGCACACAGCTCACTATGTTGCTTCTAACTTGTGTTAGAACGCGTTATGCGTGGGCGTTTTGTTGAGTCAATTAGGGTTGTAGGTGACACCTGGCTTGCGTGTGTGATAGGGGTGTTTTGTCATGCGTAGGATTTTGTGGAGTGCAATGGTTGCACACAGATCACTATGTTGCTTCTAACTTGGGTTAGAAGGCGTTATGCGTGGGCGTTTTGTTGAGTCAATTAGGGTTGTAGGTGACACCTGGCTACGGTCTTGTGGTCAAAAGGTGTTGGTTTGAGGGATATTAGACCGCATACTTTTGTGGTGTGAAACAAGCGTGAGTTCGGTAACCTTCCTCTCTTTAGCGAGCATTAGATGGGAAAGTGAGCGTGGGAGTGTAACAAAAACGTTGTTTTGTTATGCGTGGGCGTTTTGTTGATTCAATTAGGGTTGTAGGTGACACCTGTTAGTGTAACCTGCCTACGGTCTTGTGGTCAAAATGGTGACTGTGGTGGTGGTGGTTCCTAACAGAACAAAACCAAATGAGATCGTTTGTTTAGTCAAATACGTTTTTCTTTAATCATATTTGAACATTTTTTCTCATGCGCTTACATGAGAGAGAAAACGGTTACCTTCTAAGTTTTCAAAAAATGTATGTGTTAAGGAGAAATGTGGAAAGTAGTTCAGTTTTAGAAAACTATTCGTTTTACAAGGGGTGTTTTGTCATGCGTATGAATTTGTAAAACTATATTTAGGCGGAGGAGGAGGAGGAACGGAAGTTGTTTTTCTATGCGTGGGCGTTTTGTTGATTCAATTAGGGTTGTAGGTGACACCTGTTAGTGTAACCTGGCTACGGTCTTGTGGACAAAAGGTGTTGGTTTGAGGGATATTAGACCGCATACTTTTGTGGTGTGAAACAAGCGTGAGTTCGGTAACCTCTCCCCTCTTTAGCGAGCATTAGATGGAAAAGTGAGCGTAGGAGTGTAAGAGGGATGGTGGTGGTGGCGGTGCTTGTGTTGGTGGTTCCTAACAGAATATACACATTTATACACAAAAACAAATGAGATCGTTTGTTTAGTCAAATACGTTTTTCTTTAATCATATTTGAAAATTTTTTCTCATGCGCTTATAGAAAGAGAAAACGGTTACCTTCTAAGTTTTCAAAAAAATGTATTTGTTAAGGAGAAATGTGGAAAGTAGTTCAGTTTTAGAAAAGTATTTGAGTTGAGCGAACCATCTAGAATCGTCGTGTGAACCCTCCGGTAATTCAAAGCTAAAGTAAAGTTGTGTTAACTTACGTTCCATCCGAATTCGATTTGTGCGAGATTATCAAACTGATAAAAATTAAAATACTTTACCAAGTGTAAAGTAAAGTTGTGTGAACTGTGAACTATCCAGATTTGTGTTGTGTAAACTTATCAAATTGATAAAACATAAAATACTTTACAGTAAAAGTAAAGTATAACAAAGTGAAAAGTACAAGTAACAATACAATACTTCCAAAAAAAAAAAAGGAAAAAATAAAAACAAAAAAATGAACAAGTATTGTGGAAAGTGCAACATTACCCTATCGGGTAACATTTCGTGGGCTCATCATCTGCGAACGGAGCAACACAAGAAGAATGTTGTTGAACCAGTGGATTCAAGGATAAAAAAAATCAGTTCTGGATTTCAAGGAAGGATTGTTCACTACTTATATGAAAACACCAACAATGATGTAATTTATCCAACACAATTTATGGAGCAAGCAGGAGAAGCTTTTCTACCTCACTTGTATCCATTGTTGGAAAGTTATGCATCGGTGAAAATAAATTTTGAACTTTTTGGAGAGTACGGACTTTTGAAGGAAGAAAAGGAATGTATTGAAATAAAGTCATTTCAAAGTAAGATGACAATAATTAGTGCCTATTCGAACATTGAAAATGAATATAAGGAGCACATGGAAAAAATTTTGGCGAGGATGGAAGAATTCCAAGAAAGGGATAGTGGATGGACTTTGCTTCATCTCACTCGATTGGAGATGAATATTAATCAATATTCACCCTTAAGAGGATCATCTTATATAAAACTACCCTCTTGTTTAGAAGGAAAAAAAGCAATTATAAATGTAAAAAACACAGATGATGAATATTGTTTTAAATGGAGCTTAATCGCAGCATTAAGTAAACTAAATAAGAATGCGAACAGATGCACAAGCTATAAAGTGAATATAAATGATGAAGTAATTCAAGTCAATGGGATCACACTAAATTTCACTGGATTGCAATTTCCACTAAAGCCTGCGGATATATCGAAATTTATGGAAATAAATAAGGACATAAATATTACACTTTTTGGATTCGACGATGGAGTTATATTCGGGCCCATATTTTACTCTCCTGAAGTGAGGAGAAATCATATAAATATGTTGATACTGGAGGAAGGATGTAAAGCACACTATACTTGGATAAAAAATCTCTCAAAGTAAGTTGTTTTATCATTTTATCATTATTATATCTTTTACCTGTATTTGTTTTTAAATTTCATAATATTTATTTGCTTTCATACTTAAAAAAAAATTTTTTTTTCTTGTGTTTATCTTTTTTTAGTTTGGTTTCCTCTCAAGTTTCGAGAGACAAATCAAAAAAATGGTTCTGTCAAATTTGCTTAAATTACTCATTGAGTGAAGATGCTGCCAACCGGCATTCAGAAGTCTGTGGGAAAAAAGTCTCGCGTTTACCCAACATGAAGGATGCCACTTTACGGTATACAAATGTTCAAAAGGAAGTGATGGTCCCATTCACAGTTTACGCTGACTTTGAATCCATCCTTCAACCAATTAATAAAAACGAAACATTAAATTTAAGTATTATAAATATACATAGACCTGTTTCATATGCATACTATATAAAGTGTGCACATGATAACAGTTTAGATAAGTTTGTCTTAGAAACTGTATTTAACTCGGGAATGAATTTCCTGTTATCACTAATAGAAAATTTAAGTTTTATATATGAAAACTATATTTCAAAATCTGTTTCTTTAATAATGTCAGATGTTGAAGAAGATGATTTCCAAAAATCTAATAATTGTCATATATGCAATACTCCTCTTTTATTAGACAGAGTTAGGGATCACTGTCACTTCACAGGAAAATTTAGGGGGGCAGCACATAATGAGTGTAATTTAAAATACACAGTTCCAAAATTTATTCCTGTTTTCTTCCACAATTTCACCAGGTATGATTGCCATCTATTTATTAAAGATTTGGCAGTCATACCTGGTGAAATAAAGGTAATTCCATTAAATAAGGAACAATATATATCAATTTCAAAAATTATAACTTTAAGTAATGGTGATAACTTTGAAATCCGTTTTCTAGACTCGTTTCGATTTATGCCTTCTGCTTTAGATACATTAGCTTCAAATCTAGATAGTGAACAAATGTGTATAACAAGATCATTTTTCCCTAATGAAAATCATTTCAATTTAATGCGACGAAAGGGTGTATTTCCATATGAATATTTAGATTCAGTTGAGAAATTAAAAGAAAGTAAATTACCTCCTAGAGAAGCTTTCTATAGTTCCTTAACCGAAAATGAATGTTCAGTTGAAAATTATACTCACGCACAAAAGGTATGGAATGAGTTTTCTTGTAATAATCTTAAAGATTATTTAGAATTATATTTAAAAACAGATGTTTTATTAATGTCTGATGTCTTTGAAAACTTTCGAAGACTTTGTAGTAAAATTTATTCACTTGATCCAGCACATTTTTTCACTACACCAGGATTATCATGGGAAGCTATGTTAAAATGTACTAAAATTGAATTAGATTTATTAACTGATATAGATCAGTATAAATTTATTCAAAGTGGTATTCGTGGTGGTTTAGTTCAATGTACATGTAGATATGCTAAAGCAAATAATAAATATGTTGAGAATTTTGATAGTACTCAAAAATCATCATATTTGATTTATTTGGATGCAAATAATTTATATGGTTGGGCTATGTCACAATCTTTACCATATGGAGGTTTTGAATGGATTTCAAGGGGGGAACTTGATAGTATTAACATTGCTGAGATTGCAGATGATAGTGAATATGGATACATTTTTGAGGTAGATTTAAAATATCCTTTAAAATTGCATGATAAACATAATGACCTTCCATTTTGTTGTAATAATCAGTTACCAACAAAGTCAGACAAAATAAAAAAATTAATTGCTGATTTAAGGGATAAAGAAAAATATATAATTCATTATAAAAATCTTCAACAGTGTATAGAAAATGGATTAATTCTAACAAAAATTCATAGAGGTCTTCGCTTCTTTCAGAAACCTTGGCTAAAAACATATATTGATTTGAATACATTCCATAGAACTAATGCAAAAAATACATTTGAAAAAGATTTTTTTAAACTTTTAAATAATGCTGTCTACGGTAAAACGATGGAAAATGTAGATAAGCGCGTTAATATTAAATTAATTACTGAATGGGAAAGTGCTTCACCATCCGATTCTTCTGGTCCAAAAAGGCATTGCGGTAGATCTCTTATTTCAAAGTCAAACTTCCATAGTGTCAAACAGTTTTCAGAAAACTTCTTTGCCTTTCAAATGAAAAGATTAAATGTGTTGTACAACAAACCTTTATATTTAGGTTTTGCTGTATTAGATTTATCGAAATGGAAAATGTATGATTTTCATTATAATTATATCAAACCTAAATACAATGAAAATGTTCAATTAAATTATATGGATACAGATTCTTTTATATATACCATTAACACTGAAGATTTTTATAAAGATATTCGGAATGATGTTGAGATGAAGTTTGATACATCAGATTATTCTGATGAATTACTTAATCTCTATAATTTTCCTAAAGCTAATAAAAAAAGGTTGGGTTTTTTTAAAGATGAACTCAATGGAAGACCTATGACTGAATTTGTTGGTTTGAGATCAAAAATGTATGCCTTTAAAACATCTAATAGTAATGACAGCTCTGAAAAAACAGTGAAAAAATCAAAGGGTGTTAAAAGAAGTGCAATAGATCAACTAACTTTTAATAGTTTTAAAAAATGTTTGTTTTCGGAAGAGGAAGTGGTAGGCTCTATGTCAATGATTAGATCTAAAAATCATCTTTTATCAACAATTAAATGTAAAAAAGTAGTTCTCAGTCATAAAGACACAAAGGTTCTTATACAAGACAATAAAATTAATACACTACAATATGGCCATTATAAAATAGATGAAAAAAGATTAGAAAATAAACTTAATGAAATGGATTCAAATATTTATGTTTATGAACAAAGAATAAAAGAAATAGAGAATTGTTCTAATAGAAATAATTATCAAGAGAGTGAAATAGAAAAATTTAAGAAAAATATATATGAATGTGAATTTGAAATGTTTTATACAGAACTAGAATTAAATTTATTAGATTGTAAAAAAAATGAATAAATGTACTCTATAATTGTAAATAAGACAGAACAAACAACGCTTTTTTATTTAAAGGGTAAAATGTAAGGTAATGTATAAACTAAATATTACAATTCACAATATTATTATTATTATAAAATTTTTATTTAACAGAACAAACATCGCTTTTACTTACAGGGTAATGTTAAAATTTATGAGAATTAACAGATCATGAAAATTTGAATTTAACAGAAGAATTACAATATTTTCTTTGAATTACATTCAATTTGTTTACTTTCTTCTATATTTAGTGGTATAGTTTGTTTATAGTTATCTATACCACCCTGTAATCTATATACTTTATTGTCATCATTACTTAAAGGAATTGATTTAATGTATTTATCATTATCTTCATCTAAATTAAACGGTATAGTTTGAACATAGTTATCTATACCACCCTCAACAAGAATAGTTTCATCCTCACTAGATGATCTTGGAATACATGGTTCCGGATTTTCATCATCATAAAGGATTGTATCATGGTCATCATCATCATCATCATCGTCATCACCATACAAATTATGAGAAAATTTACCATCCTCTTTTATATTAATGTTTTGGAGATCTGAAAATATAAATATTTTACTATATATATACAAATATTATTTTATATGTATTTAACCAACCTTTTTGAGCTCCATCCGAAATATTATTTTCAACTTTTTTATTTATGTTTTGGAGTTCTGAAAATATATATATATATATATATTAGTATATAAAATTATATATATATATATATATATTAAACTCACCTTTTTTTAATTTACTCGAATTATTATTTTCATCTTCTATTTTTATATTCTGTAAAAATAAACATATTTCCCTACTAAATCAGATTATGTTATAATATCACTATTAGTTATTTTGAAATCATTAATATCGTTAATTGATATTTTATCTGTACTAATCTGACTTTCTTTTTTATTTAAATATTCAAGCATCATTTGAGCTGCTAAATTTCTCTTTCTTAAATATATCCCATTAATTCTTTCTGCTTCCTCTATTTCAATTTCTTGGATTTGTGGGCCATCACTAAGATAACCTGTTTCTTCTTCTTCTATCTCTTCTCTTTTACTCTCTTGTTTGGAGAGAAGATCAGCATCCTTTGAAATTTTGTCATAGACAATCCTGTCTTTTCGTCTCTCTGCATTAATTACTGTTTGGGATAAAACTTCTGCAAATTCAAAACAATTTATTCTTAAAGTTGCTAAGGGGGTATTAGTATGGCGTTTAGATTTTTGATGGCGTTGGCGATTAGATAAATATTTTAAATTCATACGCTTAGATTTACTTAGACTTCGTCTAGAATGTGTTCTTCTATATATATTATTGTAATGACATTTAACTCCTACTGTAGCAGTTTTGTATTGGATGGTAAAGAATCTGTTTAGACCCCTTCTTCCCAAATCCATATGCCCTCCTATTCTCCTTTCATTTTCAACTAGTTTTTGCTTAAAATTCTCAATTATAGCTCTCTTTGTGAATTCGATTTGAGAGTTGTGTATGTTTTCAGTGCTTTTTAATTTATGAGTAGTGTTCCTTTTTATTGGAACCCGACTTACACTTTCAAATTCTGTATCACTATCACTGATCCCCAACACTAATTCTTGTGACGTATTACTAAATGTTGGTGCTCGACTTACGTTTTCAAATTCTCTCTCACTATCAATTATACCCATATCAATTTTTTCTGATTTTTCTTCTCCTATGTTCTTATTTTCTATGTGATCAACACTTTCATTTTCGCTACTAAAATCAAAAAGATTGGTTGGGGTTGTAGTTGTTGATGTAGCTGTTTTTGTTGTATCTTCTTCCAGAAGTTCTTTTTTTAATGTAGTTGCTGCTGTTGTAGTTGTTGTTTCTTCCTTCTCCTCCTCCTCCAGAATTCCCCTTCTCATTGTAGGTGTAGTTGCACTTGTTGTAGTTGAGGTAGATGTAGTTGTAGTAGATGTTGATGTAGATATTTCTTCTTCTTCAACTGTACTTGCACTTGTACTTGTTGTTAAGTCTTTTTCATTAATGCTACCATTAATAGCATTAAATATTTTAGTATCGAGTTCACTTTTTAAGTTTGGTATCTCCTTTTCATCACTTGTCTTGTTTATGAGATCCATAAAAATATGACTGTCCTCTAGGATCTCAAATTTTAACTCAATTTTAATGATTTTTTTTAGTTTTGGAACATTGATAAATAACCCAATCGAATTATTGGAAGTCGATGGGTTTTCAATTAAAGTCATTTCATTGGGGAGTGGTACCATTTTCACCATCGGATTAAAGAGGGAAAGTATCACAAAAAATATTATAAAAACCGTCATTTTAATTTTGATTTTGTTTTTTTTTTTTTTTTGACAATCGAACAAACGAACTATCGAATGAATAAGCAAACGATCCGAAATTGAGTTGCGTGAACGAATAGATGGAAACTGAACACTTTTTGAAATTCTTCTGCCTTTATACCCTCCAGATTTGTATATATAAATATGTAACGTTCTGTTTAAATTCTTATCTGTACATGCTTTTCTTCACACTTTATAAATAGGAATTGCGTGATTGTGAAGAAACATAATTTATTTCACGCATTGACGTCAATGTCTACATTTTTATTGTTGTTTATAGAATTTCGTTTTTATGAATCCAACTATCTTCTGATTTTGAAAGGCCTACCCAACGCACAAGCACATAATCAAGTTCCACCCAAAATTCTTATCTGTATATACTCTTTTAGTCTAGCCAACGCACAAGCTCATAATCAAGTTCCGTTCCGTTTATAAATAGGAATTGCGTGCTTGTGAAGAGGAAACATAATTTATTTTCACACATTGACGTCAATGCCTACATTTTAATTGTTCTATGCTTCCACTTGTTGTTTATAGAATTTCGTTTTTATGAATCCAACTATCTTCTGATTTTGAAAAGCCTAGCCAACGCACAAGCACATAATCACCTTTTTGTTTCACAATCTTTTCAACAAGATAAGTATTAGGGAATTTTGTTTTTTTAATTTCTTGTTTATAGAAACCGCCTTGTACTGGATCACCCTTCAAGTCCTCAAGTAAATATGTGGTGGGGGATGTATTTTGTACTTTCCGAATTCGAAAAATTTCCGTTGTCCAGTTTGGGGTATAGCCTTTTTCAAAGACATGTTTATATTTACTTATTCGTACATGATCCCCCTCTTTAAAGTCCCCATTTGTAAATATTTTTAGATGATTGTATGATCTCATCAAAATCTGTTTTTCATTTTTAGCATTGACGTCAATAGGCTTCATTTTAATCGTTCTATGCTTCCTGTTATTATAATTATTAATCAACTCTTTGTATATTTGAAGCCAAGTATATTTTCCATTAAAACTAAACTCACGCCACATAAGTTCTTTTATTGTTCTATTAAAACGTTCCACAATAGATGCTTTAAGAGTACTAAATGTTGAGTAATGATTAATTTCATATCTTTTCATCAATTCTCTAAATTGTTTATTATAGAATTCATTTCCATTATCTGTTTGTAAATTCTTTGGTACTCCACGACCAGATTTCATTATTTTTTCCATTGCTTTTGTAACTTCATCTGCATTTTTTGATTTTATTGCTTCACCCCATCCATATTTAGAAAATGTATCTATTACTGTTAACAAATACCTATACCCCTTATTTGATGATGCATATGCCCCCATTTCAACCAAATCAGCCTGCCATAAATCATTAATACCCTTTACTATAACTCTACGTCTTGGGAAATTCTTTAATGATGGGCGATGTAACTCATTTACAATATCTCGTTTACTCATAGCTTTATTTTATCTGGTATAAATGGTTTCTTCTCTAAAGATTCAGTTTCACCTTTTAAAACTGAGGTTGGTGCAATTATATAATTGAAAATGTTACTTTCTATTTCATTTATATCCTCCACTACCTTATTAAAAGTTTTCATGAGAAATTCCAATTTTTTAGAAATTTCACTCACTTTTCCCTCAATATTATTGATTCGAGGTCTTAATCTAAAGATTTGTTGTTTCTGCGGTTGCTTAGAAATTTCATTAGATGTATTCTGTACTACTTTACTTATTTCATCATCAATATAAATCTTTGTTGCAATATCATTTTCATGAATGGGGGGTAGGGAATTTTTAAATCGTTTCCTCTGAACATTTAAATGTCCATCATAATCATTAAGTATACTTTGAAATTTTTCTAGACCTTTTGTTATATCTCTTGAGTACTCTTTCTCATTTAAAAAACAACCAAACTTATCAACTGACATTTTAATTATAAAATAAATAATGAAAGATTGGTATATTTATGTATGATCCACATTAATTGTTAAAACTTCTTCTTCGTTTACACGATGTGCAAATGGACTTTTCCGAAGTATTATTCCATCTATTTGTGTCTGATCAGAACGAATGATTGGTGGAGGTTTTTTTAAATGTTGGTTTATGAATTTGTTAAAATTTTCCAATTTATCAACAAACTCTTTTATTGAATTATGTATATACTCCATTTGAGCTATCATTTTTATTACTTTACTTTCCAGCTCTGATACTCTTTTATTTCGTAGTTGAAATGATTTAGTTATAGTTTCCATTTGATGTGATTTCGCTTCATTAATTTTATCATCAACATACAATTTAATAGCCAAATCATTTCCGTTTATTGGTTTTGAAGAGTTTTTAATTCTTTTTTTCTGAACATTTATGTGACCATCAGTGTCTATATATATACCTGTAAGACTCTCAACTTCCCTTTTGAAAAGCAAGGAAAAATCTCTATCATTTGAAAAGTGACCAAACTTGTCAATAGACATTTTACTATTAAACAAAATGAGAAAATGTTTTCTATTTTATTAATATATTATTTTTGCTTCCCGCAATTCTTCTATTATTGAAAGAATTTCATTAGTATGGTTATTATTACCAGCCGCTCTCGATGCCATTAAGAGTTGCAATCTTTCAACAAGTTCATTAACATTATCCCAATATACATAGTTTGGTGGTATTTTTTGTAGTCTCATATACCCAGAACCAGTATGTTCTTCATTTACTGAAGATGATATTAATGGTTTAATAATTGAAGAATATTTTTTAGAACGATTCCCCTTTACTTGACCATCTGGTTGATAGTTTCTTTTGTGAGCACTTGTTTCAATTAAAATGTTTTTATATGATTCTAAATCGTTCTTAGTATAATCCTTAGGACTATTATGAAAAATTAAAGAGTATAGACCTGGTGATAGAGTCCATAAATTTCCACTTCCTAATTCCATCAAATTTTTTTTAATTTTAAGTGTTGTATTACCCAACATTAAAATATTATTTTCTTCTCTTGGTCCATAACTATTGTCTAAGATCTTTTCTTGCTTTAACTGATTAATGTTGAGATTGTACTTCACCCCGGTATCTTCATATACACTTTCATTTAAATCATCTGTGTGAGGTTGTTGTGAAACATCGGATTCATCTATAAGAGACTGTTGTGAAACATCAGATTCATCTATAAGAGACTGTCGTGAAAAAGCATCAACATAAGCATCACTCTCACTATCACTTTCGATTACTCTCTCGTGTACCCTTTTTTCTTTTTTACTTTTAGGTACTCTTATTTTCTCTTTCTTGAACTTAGTCTTAATATCATGTGTATCATTAATATATTCCTTTTTATTCAATTTTTTATTTTCAGTGAGTAATTCATGTAAAGGTTCTGTAATAGGTTTAAAAGTTTCCTCCAAATTTGATACGTTCTCATTTTTTATTTGTTTCAATTCATTAAATTTTCTTTTTAATGAATTTCTACTTTTCGTCAACTGTTCTAAAAGTTTACGCTTCATTGTTGTCGTTTTCTCTGATACTCATGTGCTACTGGGAAAAATGTACTATAATTTAAATATTTATAACAAAGAGTTTGAGTTTGAGTTTTATAAAACTTTATTTTTATTTTTATTTTTATTTATCAAAATAGATACATTAATAATATTAAAAATGAAAACATTTTAAGCTTTATTTAATTCTAAATAGAGATTGTTATCATTCCTTTTAATAATACAAAAAAGATTATCTTTTATATAATCAATTGTTGAATCCTCTAAAGTTGAGTATCGTTCCGGCAAGTACAGCATATACTCTTCAAGTTCAAGAGTGAGGGTCATCCCAAAGCTGGTTTTCTTACGTTGAGCACGTCGAATAGGGTAGCACACCTCCGATTCCATCTTCGCCTTTGTTAAGAGAGGTTTTGGTGCGTTACCATTAAACTCCTTGAGTACTTTCATCATTCCCGGATTGACCATTTGTAGTTGTTTCTTCTTGTAGTTGTTTTCGTTGTTTTTGTTGCTTTTACCTGTTTTTGTTGTTAATTTTAGTTGTTATTTTAGCAGTTGTAGCTGTTTTTTGTTGTTTAATTTACCTGTTTTTTAGCAGTTGTAGCTGTTTTTGTTGTTAATTTTAGTTGTTTTTAGCAGTTGTAGCTGTTTTTGTTGTTAATTTTAGTTGTTTTTTAGCGGATGTAGCTGTTTTGTTGTTTTCAGCTGTTTTTAGCAGTTGTATCTGTTTTAATTGTTGTTGTTGTCTTACTGTTTTAACTGTTTTTTATGTTGTTCTTATTGTTGTTGATTTTGATGATTGCAAGATTTTTTAGGTTGAAACTTTAGGCTGAGAACGTTTTAGCTTGAAACTTTTAGGTTGAGACTGTTTGCAGGTGGTTTTTAAATGTGTGTTAGAATAACTTTTGATCGAGTTTTTATACCTTGAGGTAAACTAACCCTCCCTGTTCTCTCTCATTCTTGATTTAGCATCGACCAATCATAGCAGTGAATAGCATGTAAATAGGGTGGGTTTCAAGAATCATAGAGAAATTACTTGATCATAGTGTAAAAGTTAGGGTGGGATAGAGAGAGTAAGAATTGGAGGGATAGGTGTCCACAGTTGGTACTATTAAAGTCTTGTTTTCTCTCATAGTTATAGTTAATGTTATTCCCCAAGTATTTCACAATTTCTTTTGGGGGTTGTAAATTTCCAAAACTATCAAAGTAATGTATACTTTTTTTATTTTTGTTATAAGCTACCCAATGTGTACCATTTGATGAACTATCATCTAGGTTTATAATTCCTGACTCTTCTCTCCAAGGAGATTTGGGGAGTGAGTCTCTCATAAACACACCTCGGAAATGTGGAATGTACTTTTGAGCAAAATTCAAAATTTCGAAATTTGAAAGAGGTTTTTTAGGTAGCTTAGTAATTAGTTTTTTGGATTTCCTCTAAATGGATTAAGATATAATCCATAACCTTTTCTATAAGGTTTAAGAAACATACCTTCACCCACCTTAATACTTTCCATTTTCTTATTATGTTGCTTACTCTCTTCTAATTGTTTTTTCCCCATATTTGCATTATTAATAGTTTTAGCAATAGCTGCACTACCAGAGGCGAGACTACCTAATGCACTTAGTGCAGTCAAAATGGGTACAATAGGTAAAAAACCACCAATTTTCGGTACATTAATAATACGAGGAATCTTAATTTTTTTTTTATTTCTGCCTATTGATTTATTGACTGCTTTACGTGCAACCTTAATCGCACTCATTAGATCTAGTGGCTTCTGAGTTTTCAATGCCCGCATTCCTGTTTGGATAACATTTGAAAAACTCTTTACCTTTGATTTCCTTTTCTTACACTTTCTCTTTGTTCCCTTTTTCACACCCATTCCGAATTTCTTTTTTGTTTTCATAATATTTGTAATCAAGTATGCTGCTGTTTTCTCTGCAATACTACTATCTTTTGAACCAACACGTTCCCACGCTTTATTTATTAGTACTGCGTCAGCCCTATGTCGATCAGCTAGATCCTTATATTGTGAATATGCAATATCATGTACTCTACAAGCTTCATCCAATTGATTTATCCCACGATCTCCGCGCTCCAACCTTTGTTTTAGCTTTGTTCCAGGTCCACAAAAATTATAACCAGGAATATGTACTTCAAATGGAAGTGTGTTAATTATTTTGTTGATAATACCACTACCTCGTTTCAAGTTTGAACTCTGACTGCAACAATTATAAAAACTTTTACCCATTTTATATAATGTTTAATCAAGGAGCATTTCTCATCGAATGAAGTACATTACACACGTGAATATGCGTTTAATACGTCAAAAACAAGAAATCTGTGTTAGAAATATCGAGGGTGGTGATCATTCATTAACAAATTCAGTTCCACGACATAGTTCTTTATTACCCAATACAATAAGAGCATTGGTTGTCGGTCCCTCAAACTGTGGAAAAACAAATGTTATGCTCAGCCTTATTGAAAGTCCAAACGGGTTAAAATTTGAGAATATATATGTATTCTCAAAGAGTTTATATCAACCAAAGTATGAGTATTTAGAGAAACTAATTAAACCGATAAAGGGAATGGGATATTATACGTTCTCACAAAATGATGAAGTTTTACCACCCGCTAAGGCTAAAGAAAACTCTATTATGATTTTTGATGATGTTGCTTGTGAAAAACAAAACAACATTCGTTCATATTTCTGTATGGGGCGTCATAAAAATATAGATTCTTTTTACCTATGCCAAACATATACTCATATTCCAAAACATCTAATACGTGATAACGCGAATATGATTATAATGTTTAAACAAGATGATTTAAATATGCGTCATATATATCGTGATCATGTAAATACTGATATGTCCTATGATTCATTTATGAAAATTTGTCAAAAGTGTTGGAGTGATAAATACGGATTCCTCATAATAAGTAAAGATAACGATATGGAAAAGGGAAGATACAGGAAGGGTTTTAATGAATTTATAATTATTTGAGAATATAAGTTTCATTCTGTAAGCTATATTTTCACAGTACATTATTAGACCCCAAAATGAGTAGATCATTCACTCTTACATTAAATGGTAATGAACCCATTACAAACATTTCTTATTTCCCACCCATTGAACTGACAAATGGTGAATATGAGTGTGCACTCATTGACTTTCATATGTACAACTCTATACCCAATGTTGATATAAATAATAATCTATTTCATATTGGTGATAAAGTAATTCAACTTCCAATCGGGTCATATGAACTCAATGATATTTATGATTTTCTAAAAAATAAACTAAAAGATTATGATCTTGAGAAAACATTTCAAATGGAGAGTAATAATAACACACTTCAAGTTCATATTACAACTACCAAGGAACCTATTTATTTTAATAGAAACAACTCCATTGGACAATTGCTTGGTTTCAATAAAAAAATAATTTATCCCGACTTGAAAAAAACATATATATCTGATCAACCTGTCAACATTTTAAAAATAAACACAATACGCTTAGTATGTAATATTGTAAGCGGCTCATATATTGATAGTAGACAAGATCATTCATTATACGAATTTGGAATTAATGTTCCACCAGGCTATAAAATGAATATCACACCACACAATCTTATTTACTTACCAGTCAACACCAGAGAAATAAGTACACTCTCTATTCACATAACTGATCAGAACGGTGAATTAATAAATTTACGCGGTGAAAACTATACAATTCGTTTACACTTAAGATTAATACAATGATTATATACAATAAAAGAGGTGATACCTACCATCATCAGCACACTTTAAAACATAAAGTTATAGGAAGAGGATCGAAACCAAAAAGACACACACTTACATTAAAAAATAAGTTAATTCTTAAATCATTGGGCTTCAAAGTGCGAGTTTAACTAAAGTCATGGGGTTGAATGAAATATTGGCAGTACGGGAAAAACCTTTCTCTGATGAAAGTATATCAAAGAAGGAATATCACAGCTATCAACCCTATCAACAATCATTTAAACCAAATGATGAGATAAGAATTACAATCCAAAATCAAGATTTATATGTACTCCCCCATGAGAGTCTTCTAAATTTTCAAGGAGATATTACCCTAATTAAGGAAGGGGGAGCGGTAGAAACTCAAAATGTTATTGCGAAAATGAGAAATAATTGTATGGCATACTTTTTAGATGAAATACGCTATGAAATCAATGGTGTTGAAATAGATAGAACAAGATTTAGTGGTATTACTTCTACAATAAAAAACTTTGTTTCTTTAAATCAATTTGAAAGCAAGAGACTTTACAATTCTGGATGGAGTGGAGGACCCGTTTTCAATTTAAGCCCCCACTTCAACTTTTCAATACCCCTTAAAAACCTACTTGGATTTGCTGAAGATTTCAAAAAAGTATTATTAAATTGTAAACATGAACTAGTACTATTAATATCAAAAAATTTTAATGATGTACTTGAGCAAGATAAATTTGAGAATGCACAATTAGTCGGAAAATATCATCTCAATATGACTAATATTACATGGAAAATTCCTCATATAACACCCAGCGATTCAACGAAAATTAAAATGTATGATATTATAAAAAGTGGAACCAATCTACCGATTGCATTCCGTAGTTGGGATACATACATTAATCCTAAACTAAGTAATGGAACAAATCATGTTTGGAATGTTAAATTAGCTGCTAACCGAGAACGTCCACGATTTGCTTTAATTGGATTTAAAGATAACCACTATCTGATTACAAACAATTTAAGAAATCTAAAGGTCTACTTAAACTCTGAAACTTATCCCTACGATGACTTAAACTTGGACTTTGATAAAGATCGATTTGCTCACCTGTATGATATGTACTGCAAGTTTCAATCTAGCTACTATAACCGAAGTGAATCTCCTTTACTATCACCTACAGACTTTAAAACTAAAGCTCCTATTATCGTAATTGACTTATCATATCAAAATGAAATGGTTAAATCGGGACCCATTGATGTTAGGATTTCAATTGAACTTACCAAGCCTGCTATCGAAAATGTTCAAGTATATTGCGTGCTCATACATGATCGTTTAGTTGAATATAACCCGTTGAATGGTCTAGTTCAGCGGATTGTCTAACAATTAATCAATCAATCATGAGTGAAGATATTGTTGCAATTGATGTTCAAGGATTTCTTGGGAACAACAATAAATTTATTCTAAAGGAAATTGGTGTGGTATTCAAAAACGAGACAATCTTGAACTCTAATTTTATCATACACTCTCCACATGATTTTATTGAATTGAATAAGAAATGTAGAAAAACAGCTACTTGGCTAACAAAAAAACATCACAAAATTTATTGGAATGATGGAGTATACTTTTTCAAAGAAACACAAATGTATTTAAGAGAAATAATTAGAAAACAGGAAATAATTTGTAAGGGATATCAAAAAAGGTTATTCCTACAAAAATTTTTAAAAATTGATAATGTAATTAACATTGATGAAATTGGTTGTCCCTCTCTAAAAATAATGGATGGAAAGCACTTTCCGTATTGTTCATTACATGCTCGGGATGGTGTCTGCTCTCTGAACAATGCTCATAAAATCTTAAACTTTTACACAAACGAAAACTCCTAAACACCTTTTAAACAATTCATTCACATTTTGAGAGTCGGGAAAATAAGTTTACGAAATGACTGATTCTAATAACAATCTTAATATACCGACTTATTCATCTTTAATAAATAAAATTAATTTTTTTATTAATACATTTGGAAATATGATTTCAAAAGAGGACTTGAAATTACTACTGGAGACAAGGAACATGTTCATGGGTACTGACGTAAAGGAGTTTATAAAAACAACATTTGGAGAACATTTAAATTTATGTACATTTTCTAATGATAATATAGAAACTTGTGCTTGTTTTCATATTGTAATTCAACAATATAGAGTTAGAAAATTAATTTCATCATATATTGAAATTTTTAAATAAAGAGAAAACCAAAAAAAAAAATTTTCTATTGTTTTGAATTTGTTTTCGAGGGTGGGTCTATCATCAGCTGTTGCATTTTTTAACATCTGTTTTCTAAGTATAATACAACGAGTTATCTCTACCAAACTTTAGTTTAAGATAAACATTCAGACTATTACGTTGAAAGAAAAAATGATTTCCTCAAAAATTGAAGAGTTCTTAAGGGAGCATGGAAGTGAGATCTTCAAGGAACATGCTACGAAATTGAAATCATTTCATACATTTTTTAAAGATGTAGAAGCCACCCCACTAATTCATTCAAAGTATGGAGAACACCTATCATCCTGTGCATGGGCATATGATGATTGTAAAGTTGGACCTGACACTTGCAGGTGTATGCATGTTGAAAAGAGAGAAGAAGACGCCTTAAAATTGATGGAAAGATACATTCATTTATTTGAAAGACTCAATGTAAACTAATTTAAGACGAATATATAGAAATAAAAACGTATTTGACTAAACAAACGATCTCATTTGTTTTTGTGTATAAATGTGTATATTCTGTTAGGAACCACCACCACAAGCACCGCCACCACCACCATCCCTCTTACACTCCTACGCTCACTTTCCCATCTAATGCTCGCTAAAGAGGGGAGAGGTTACCGAACTCACGCTTGTTTCACACCACAAAAGTATGCGGTCTAATATCCCTCAAACCAACACCTTTTGACCACAAGACCGTAGCCAGGTTACACTAACAGGTGTCACCTACAACCCTAATTGAATCAACAAAACGCCCACGCATAGAAAAACAACTTCCCTTCCTCCTCCTCCTCCGCCTAAATATAGTTTTACAAATTCATACGCATGACAAAACACCCCTTGTAAAACGAATAGTTTTCTAAAACTGAACTACTTTCCACATTTCTCCTTAACACATACATTTTTTGAAAACTTAGAAGGTAACCGTTTTCTCTCTCATGTAAGCGCATGAGAAAAAATTTTCAAATATGATTAAAGAAAAACGTATTTGACTAAACAAACGATCTCATTTGGTTTTGTTCTGTTAGGAACCACCACCACCACAGTCACCATTTTGACCACAAGACCGTAGGCAGGTTACACCAACAGGTGTCACCTACAACCCTAATTGAATCAACAAAACGCCCACGCATAACAAAACAACGTTTTTGTTACACTCCCACGCTCACTTTCCCATCTAATGCTCGCTAAAGAGGGGGAGGTTACCGAACTCACGCTTGTTTCACACCACAAAAGTATGCGGTCTAATATCCCTCAAACCAACACCTTTTGACCACAAGACCGTAGCCAGGTGTCACCTACAACCCTAATTGACTCAACAAAACGCCCACGCATAACGCCTTCTAACCCAAGTTAGAAGCAACATAGTGATCTGTGTGCAACCATTGCACTCCACAAAATCCCACGCATGACAAAACACCCCTATCACACACGCAAGCCAGGTGTCACCTACAACCCTAATTGACTCAACAAAACGCCCACGCATAACGCGTTCTAACACAAGTTAGAAGCAACATAGTGACCTGTGTGCAACCATTGCACTCCACAAAATTCCACGCATGACAAAACACCCCTATCACACACGCACCTTTAGCTTGAGAAAAAGACAAGACAAAACAAGACATATCAAAACACCACTCTCTCACACTCCTACACACCACTTTCTAACCTCATTAAGTGACCTGTGTGCAACCATGCTCATCTAACTAGGGTCAGCAACACCCCCCTTTTTGAATTAATTATGCTAAGTAGGTCATTAGAACACCTGTGTGCAACCATGCGTGACTAATTAGGGTCAGTGTGCAACCATGCGTGACTAATTAGGGTCACCCCCACCTCCTTTTTTGACATGATTTATTACCTAGTGAGCCAGCTCCCGTATTAACTACCTACTAAGGTATGCGACAACGTTATGGGCTTTTAAAGATGGAAGGAAGGCCAATTTCAGTTAACCTTCGCAAAATTAGAATCATACATAAAAACGGTCATATTTTTTACTACCTTTAAAGTTATATATTTTAATGCAGATAACAACATAATCATTCCACAAGCCCATAAAGGCATGCCAAATCGAAATCCGAGTTCATTTGACTAAGTTATGGGCTTTTAAAGATGGAAAGAAGGCACATTTCAGTAAACCTTCGCAAAATTAAACTCAATGGCATAAAATCGGTCATATGTTTTACTACCTTTAAAGTTATATATTTTAATGCAGGTAACAACATAATCATTCCACAAGCCCATAGAGGTATGCCATATCGAAATACGAGTTTATTTGACCAAGTTATTGGCTTTTAAAGATGGAAAGAGGGCCCATTTCAGTAAACCTTCGCAAAATTAAATCAATGACATAAAAACGGTCATATTTTTTACTACCTTTAAAGTTATATATCTTAATGCAGATAACAACATAATCATTCCACAAGCCTATAAAGGTATGCCATATCGAAAGCCGAGTTCATTTGACCAAGTTATGGGCTTTTAAAGATGTAAAGAAGGCCCATTTCAGTAAACCTTCGCAAAATTAAAGTCAATGACATAAAAACGGTCATATTTTTTACTACCTTTAAAGTTATATATTTCAATGCAGGTAACAACATAATCATTCCACAAGCCCATAGAGGTATGCCATATCGAAATCCGAGTCCTTTTGACCAGGTTATGGGCTTTTAAAGATGAAAAGAAGGCTCATTTCAATAAACCTTTGCAAAATGTAAATCAGTGACGAAAAACGGTCATATTTTTTACAACCTTCAAGGTTATATATTTTAATGCACATAACAACATAATCATTCCACAAGCCAATAGAGGTATGCCATATCGAAAGCCGAGTTCATTTGACCAAGTTATGGGCTTTTGAAGATGGAAAGAAGGCCCATTTCAGTAAACCTTCTCAAAATTAAAATCAATGACATAAAAACCGTCATATTTTTTACTACCTTTAAAGCTATATATTTTAATGCAGATAACGACATTATCATTCCACAAGCCTATAAGGGTATGCCATATCGAAATCCGAGTTCATTTGACAACGTTATGGGCTTTTAAAGATGGAAGGAAGGCCAACTTCAGTTAACCCTCGCAAAATTAAAAACAATGACATAAAAACGGTCATATTTTTTATTACCTTTAAAGATATATATTTTAATGCAGATAACAACATAATCATTCCACAAGCCCATAAAGGTATGCCATATCGAAATCCGAGTTCACTTGACTAAGTTATGGGCTTTTAAATATGTAAAGAAGGCCCATTTCAGTAAACCTTTGCAAAATTTAAATCAATGACATAAAAACGGTCATATTTTTTACTACCTTTAAAGTTTAATATTTTAATGCAGATATGAACATAATCATTCCACAAGCCTATAAAGGTATGCCATATCAAAATCCGAGTTCAGTAGACCAAGTTATGGGCTTTTAAAGATGTAAAGAAGGCCCATTTCAGTAAACCTTCGCAAAATTAAAATCAATGACATAAAAACGGTCATATATTTTACTACCTTTAAAGTTATATATTTTAATGCAGATAACAACATAATCATTCCACAAGCCAATAGAGGTATGCCATATCGAAATCCGAGTTCATTTGACAACTTTATGGGCTTTTAAAGATGGAAGGAAGGCCAATTTCCGTTAACCTTCGCAAAATTAAAAACAATGACATAAAAACGGTCATATTTTTTACTACCTTTAAAGTTATATATTTTAATGCACATAACAACATATTCATTCCACAGCCAATGGTGGTATGCCATATCGAAATCCGAGTCCTTTTGACCAGGTTATGGGCTTTTAAAGATGGAAAGAAGGCCCATTTCAGTAAACTTTCGCAAAATTCAAGTCAATGACATAAAAACCGTCATATTTTTTACTACCTCTAAAGTTAAATATTTTAATGCAGATAACAACAAAATCATTCCTCAAGCCCGTAAGGGTATGCCATATAGAAATCCGAGTTCATTTGACCAAGTTATTGGCTTTTAAAGATGGAAAGAAGACCCATTTCAGTAAACCTTCGCAAAATTAAAATCAATGACATAAAAACGGTCATATTTTCTACTACCTTTAAAGTTATATATTTTAATGCAGATATGAACATAATCATTCCACAAGCCTATAAAGGTATGCCATATCGAAATCCGAGTTCATTTGACCAAGTTATGGGCTTTTAAAGATGTAAAGAAGGCCCATTTCAGTTAACCTTCGCAAAATTAAAATCAATGACTTAAAAACGGTCATATTTTTAACTACCTTTAAAGTTAAATATTTTAATGCAGATAACAACATAATCATTCCACAAGCCCATAGAGGTATGCCTTATCAAAATCCGAGTTCATTTGACCAAGTTATGGGCTTTTAAACATGGAAATAAGGCCCATTTCAGTAAGCCTTCGCAAAATTAAAATCAATGACATAAAAACGGTCATATTTTTTACTACCTTGAAAGTTATATATTTTAATGCAGATAACAACATAATCATTCCACAAGCCCATAGAGGTATGCCATATCAAAATCCGAGTTCATTTGACCAAGTTATGGGCTTTTAAAGATGGAAATAAGGCCCATTTCAGTAAGCCTTCGCAAAATTAAAATCAATGACATAAAAACGGTCATATTTTTTACTACCTTGAAAGTTATATATTTTAATGCAGATAACAACATAGTCATTCCACAAGCCCATAGAGGTATGCCATATCGAAATACGAGTTCATTTGACCAAGTTATGGGCTTTTAAAGATGGAAAGAAGGCCCATTTCAGTAAACCTTCGCAAAATTAAAATCAATGACATAAAAACGGTCATATTTTTTACTACCTTTAAAGTTATATATTTTAATGCAGGTAACAACATAATCATTCCACAAGCCCATAGAGGTATGCCATATCGAAATCCGAGTCCTTTTGACCAGGTTATGGGCTTTTAAAGATGGAAAGAAGGCTCATTTCAGTAAACCTTTGCAAAATTAAAATCAGTGACTAAAAACGGTCATATTTTTTACTACCTTTAAAGTTATATATTTAAATGCACATAACAACATAATCATTCCACAAGCCAATAGAGGTATGCCATATCGAAATCCGAGTCCTTTTGACCAAGTTATGGACTTTTAAAGATGTAAAGAAGGCCCATTTCAGTAAGCCTTCGCAAAATTAAAGTCAAGGACATAAAAACCGTCATATTTTGTACTACCTTTAAAGTTAAATATTTTAATGCAGATAACAACAAAATAATTCCACAAGCCTATAAAGGTATGCCATATCGAAATCCGAGTTCATTTGACCAAGTTATGGGCTTTTAAAGATGGAAAGAAGGCCCATTTCAGTAAACCTTCGCAAAATTAAAATCAATGACATAAAAACGGTCATATTTTTTACTACCTTTAAAGTTTAATATTTTAATGCAGATAACAACAAAATCATTCCATAAGCCCCTAAAGGTATGCCATATCGAAATACGAGTTAATTTGACCAAGTAATGGGCTTTTAAAGATGGAAATAAGGCCCATTTCAGTAAGCCTTCGCAAAATTAAAATCAATGACATAAAAACGGTCATATTTTGTACTACCTTTAAAGTTATATATTTTAATGCAGATAACAACATAATCATTCCACAAGCCCCTAAAGGTATGCGACAACGTTATGGGCTTTTAAAGATGGAAGGAAGGCCAATTTCAGTTAACCTTCGCAAAATTAGAATCATACATAAAAACGGTCATATTTTTTACTACCTTTAAAGTTATATATTTTAATGCAGATAACAACATAATCATTCCACAAGCCCATAAAGGCATGCCAAATCGAAATCCGAGTTCATTTGACTAAGTTATGGGCTTTTAAAGATGGAAAGAAGGCCCATTTCAGTAAACCTTCGCAAAATTAAACTCAATGGCATAAAATCGGTCATATGTTTTACTACCTTTAAAGTTATATATTTTAATGCAGGTAACAACATAATCATTCCACAAGCCCATAGAGGTATGCCATATCGAAATACGAGTTTATTTGACCAAGTTATTGGCTTTTAAAGATGGAAAGAAGGCCCATTTCAGTAAACCTTCGCAAAATTAAATCAATGACATAAAAACGGTCATATTTTTTACTACCTTTAAAGTTATATATCTTAATGCAGATAACAACATAATCATTCCACAAGCCTATAAAGGTATGCCATATCGAAAGCCGAGTTCATTTGACCAAGTTATGGGCTTTTAAAGATGTAAAGAAGGCCCATTTCAGTAAACCTTCGCAAAATTAAAGTCAATGACATAAAACCGGTCATATTTTTAACTACCTTTAAAGTTATATATTTCAATGCAGGTAACAACATAATAATTCCACAAGCCCATAGAGGTATGCCATATCGAAATCCGAGTCCTTTTGACCAGGTTATGGGCTTTTAAAGATGAAAAGAAGGCTCATTTCAGTAAACCTTTGCAAAATGTAAATCAGTGACTAAAAACGGTCATATTTTTTACAACCTTCAAGGTTATATATTTTAATGCACATAACAACATAATCATTCCACAAGCCAATAGAGGTATGCCATATCGAAAGCCGAGTTCATTTGACCAAGTTATGGGCTTTTGAAGATGGAAAGAAGGCCCATTTCAGTAAACCTTCTCAAAATTAAAATCAATGACATAAAAACCGTCATATTTTTTACTACCTTTAAAGCTATATATTTTAATGCAGATAACGACATTATCATTCCACAAGCCTATAAGGGTATGCCATATCGAAATCCGAGTTCATTTGACAACGTTATGGGCTTTTAAAGATGGAAGGAAGGCCAACTTCAGTTAACCCTCGCAAAATTAAAAACAATGACATAAAAACGGTCATATTTTTTATTACCTTTAAAGATATATATTTTAATGCAGATAACAACATAATCATTCCACAAGCCCATAAAGGTATGCCATATCGAAATCCGAGTTCACTTGACTAAGTTATGTGCTTTTAAATATGTAAAGAAGGCCCATTTCAGTAAACCTTTGCAAAATTTAAATCAATGACATAAAAACGGTCATATTTTTTACTACCTTTAAAGTTTAATATTTTAATGCAGATATGAACATAATCATTCCACAAGCCTATAAAGGTATGCCATATCAAAATCCGAGTTCAGTAGACCAAGTTATGGGCTTTTAAAGATGTAAAGAAGGCCCATTTCAGTAAACCTTCGCAAAATTAAAATCAATGACATAAAAACGGTCATATATTTTACTACCTTTAAAGTTATATATTTTAATGCAGATAACAACATAATCATTCCACAAGCCAATAGAGGTATGCCATATCGAAATCCGAGTTCATTTAACAACTTTATGGGCTTTTAAAGATGTAAAGAAGGCCCATTTCAGTTAACCTTCGCAAAATTAAAAACAATGACATAAAAACGGTCATATTTTTTACTACCTTTAAAGTTATATATTTTAATGCACATAACAACATATTCATTCCACAGCCAATAGTGGTATGCCATATCGAAATCCGAGTCCTTTTGACCAGGTTATGGGCTTTTAAAGATGGAAAGAAGGCCCATTTCAGTAAACTTTCGCAAAATTAAAGTCAATGACATAAAAACCGTCATATTTTTTACTACCTCTAAAGTTAAATATTTTAATGCAGATAACAACGAAATCATTCCTCAAGCCCGTAAGGGTATGCCATATAGAAATCCGTGTTCATTTGACCAAGTTATTGGCTTTTAAAGATGGAAAGAAGGCCCATTTCAGTAAACCTTCGCAAAATTAAAATCAATGACATAAAAACGGTCATATTTTCTACTACCTTTAAAGTTATATATTTTAATGCAGATATGAACATAATCATTCCACAAGCCTATAAAGGTATGCCATATCGAAATCCGAGTTCATTTGACCAAGTTATGGGCTTTTAAAGATGTAAAGAAGGCCCATTTCAGTTAACCTTCGCAAAATTAAAATCAATGACTTAAAAACGGTCATATTTTTAACTACCTTTAAAGTTAAATATTTTAATGCAGATAACAACATAATCATTCCACAAGCCCATAGAGGTATGCCTTATCAAAATCCGAGCTCATTTGACCAAGTTATGGGCTTTTAAACATGGAAATAAGGCCCATTTCAGTAAGCCTTCGCAAAATTAAAATCAATGACATAAAAACGGTCATATTTTTTACTACCTTGAAAGTTATATATTTTAATGCAGATAACAACATAATCATTCCACAAGCCCATAGAGGTATGCCATATCAAAATCCGAGTTCATTTGACCAAGTTATGGGCTTTTAAAGATGGAAATAAGGCCCATTTCAGTAAGCCTTCGCAAAATTAAAATCAATGACATAAAAACGGTCATATTTTTTACTACCTTGAAAGTTATATATTAAACAATTTATGAGCAACATTCGTCTGCAATAAAAACTGTTTTATCTCATATTTCCGAAAGGGATCTTTTAATTGTTTTGGGTGATTTCAATCTCCCTGACATTTCTTGGTCCCTTTCCACTGACTCACTTGTCTCTACCCCTTTATCTGACCATGACTTCGTTGCCGGTCTGTTAGAATTATCATTACAGCAAGTTAGCTTTATACGTAATTCACTAAACAGACAATTAGATCTAGTATTTGTTTTAGATCCGTCTGAAGTCACTGTATCTAGAATTGACCCACTAGTTGTGCCTGAAGACCAGTATCATCCCACATTAGAACTTACAATTTGTCTTCCCAGCATTGATACCCTCTCTCCTTCACTTTCTCCAAATAAATGTAGATGCTTTCGTAAATGTGACTTTAGTAAACTCAACAACTTGATTTCACAATATAACTGGACAAATTTATATAATTGCTTGGATATTGACCTAAACTCTTTTTTCAGTGAATGTGTTCCTGACAGTTTTCCTCCTAAGTTAGACAGGCCACCTTGGTTTACCAATCAGTTGCAAAGACTTAGAAACCTAAAAACAAACTTCTACAATATAAAAAGTACAAAAAGTCGGGTAGGCAATCCGATTTTTCAAGATATGTGGTGGCTCGTACTAATTTTAATGTACTTAACACTCATTGCTATTCCATGTATTTGAACCAATGTAAATTTGAATTTTCAAAGGATCCGAGGAAATTTTATAACTTTGTCAATGCTAAGCGAAAGTCTTCAGCATTGCCATCATCCGTACGATTAAACTCTATTGAGGCATCTACGGATCCCGAAATTGCAGATTTATTTGCTGAATTCTTCCAATCTACTTATAGTTCTGTTTCATGGTCTAATTCTAGCTACCCTAATCACTTAAACAGGGCAAATTGTATTTTTTCTCCTGTAATCACCGAGAGTTCTCTCTTAAGGGATTTAGAAACTATAACGCCAACCTATTCTCCGGGGCCAGATGGACTCCCTGGGTGTGTTCTTAAGTTTTGTGCCCGAACTATTTATAAACCCATTCTTAAACTTTTTAATTTGTCTATCTCATCATCTGTTTTTCCTACTATCTGGAAAGATTCTTTTATTATTCCACTCCACAAAAAGGGTGCGAAGGTTAATGCTCAGAACTATAGAGGAATCTCCAAATTGTCTGCAATTCCTAAAACATTTGAACGCATTATTACCTCTCAGTTGCAACATTTGTGCTCCTCTTTAATATCGCCGTGTCAACATGGTTTTGTTAAGCGTAGATCGACCACCACTAACCTGCTCGAATTGACATCTTTTGTACTAGATGGATTTAACAAAAAATTACAGACGGACGTTATATATACAGATTTTAGTAAAGACTTTGACTCTGTTAACCACTCTCTTCTTTTATTCAAATTAGATCAGCTCGGGTTTCCGAATAATCTGTTAACTTGGATTTCAAGTTATTTGAATGGTAGATCTCAGAGGGTTTTATTCAAAAACGCCGTTTCCAAGATGATCAACGTGACATCTGGAGTGCCTCAGGGCAGTCATTTAGGCCCTTTGCTGTTTACTCTGTTTATAAATGATCTTCCTTCTATCGTAAATCACTCTCGTGTACTAATGTATGCTGATGATGTTAAGCTTTGTTTTTCATATAATAACATTGAATCTGGTTTCTGCAACGTTATGACTTTTTATAGGGGTACGCCAACGTTCATGAGTTACTCTCTTCAGAACATGTCCTTGGACCGAATATACTCAGTAAACGATTTAGGTGTTCTCCTAGATCCTAAACTTAAATTTGACTCCCACATAACCTCTACTGTAAATAAAGCTATGAGTGTTCTTGGGTTTATAAAGCGTTGGTCTAAAGAATTTGATGATCCATACACTACCAAATTATTATTTACCTCACTTGTCCGACCTAATTTAGAATACTGTTCTTCCGTTTGGAGTCCTCAGTATCAAGTGCACATTGACCGTATAGAGTCCGTACAGAAACAATTTCTTCTTTTTGCCTTACGTGGTTTGAACTGGGATCAAAACGTCAGGTTGCCTTCTTACTCGAGTAGATTGCTATTAATTAATTTGCCTACTCTAGTAAGCCGTAGAATTATGCTTGGTACTATTTTTATGAATAATCTTATCAGAGGCGATATTGATTCTGTAGATTTGGTTAGCCGCCTAAGTTTCAATGTTCCTGTTAGACTAATGCGAAACTACCATCCTATAAACTTGCCACGATGTTCATCTAATTTTAGTCAGCATGAGCCCTTTCGCGTTCTTTCTAATAATTATAACAACCTGTATCATTTAATTTGTTCCTCAACTTCTATCCCTGTACTAAAAACTAAAATCTTAGCTCATTTGCTTTAATCTTGTTGATCTATGTTTTGACCTGTCTTTATTTGTTCTATGTACCTTCCTCGCGAACCGTATTTGCCCGAAATAAAAATGGGCCCGCGCGTAACAAGCACGTGCTTGGTGTCGTTTGGGCCACTTGTTTGTACTGCTCTTAGTGCATCAACGTTCAACAATAATAATAACAACATAATCATTCCACAAGCCCATAAAGGTATGCCATATCGAAATCCGAGTTCATTCGACAACATTATGGGCTTTTAAAGATGGAAGGAAGGCCAATTTCAGTTAACCTTCGCAAAATTAGAATCAACATAAAAACGGTCATATTTTTTACTACCTTTAAAGTTAAATATTTTAATGCAGATAACAACAAAATAATTCCACAAGCCCCTAAAGGTATGCCATATCGAAATCCGAGTTCATTTGACCAGGTTATTGGCTTTTAAAGATGGAAAGAAGGCCCATTTCAGTAAACCTTCGCAAAATTTAAATCAATGACATAAAAACGGTCATATTTTTTACTACCCTTAAAGTTATATATTTTAATGCAGATTATAACATAATCATTCCACAAGCCTAAAAAGGTATGCCATATCGAAATCCCAGTTCATTTGACCAAGTTATGGGCTTTTAAAGATGTAAAGAAGGCCCATTTCAGTAAACCTTCGCAAAATTAAAGTCAATGACATAAAAACCGTCATATTTTTGACTACCCTTAAAGTTAAATATTTTAATGCAGATAACAACAAAATGTATGGCATATCGAAATCCGAGTTCATTTGACCAAGTTATTGGCTTTTAAAGATGGAAAGAAGGCCCATTTCAGTAAACCTTCGCAAAATTAAAATCAATGACATAAAAACGGTCATATTTTTGACTACCTTTAAAGTTATATATTTTAGTGCAGGTAACAACATAATCATTCCACAAGCCAATAGAGGTATGCCATATCGACATCCGAGTCCATTTGACCAAGTTATTGACTTTTAAAGATGTAAAGAAGGCCCATTTCAGTAAACCTTCGCAAAATTAAAATCAATGACATAAAAACGGTCATATATTTTACTACCTTTAAAGTTATATATTTTAATGCAGATAACAACATACTCATTCCACAAGCCCATAGAAGTATGCCATATCGAAATCCGAGTCCTTTTGACCAGGCTATGGGCTTTTAAAGATGGAAAGAAGGCCCATTTCAGTAAACCTTTGCAAAATTAAAATCAATGACATAAAAACGGTCATATTTTTTACTACCTTTAATGTTATATATTTTAATGCACAGAACAACATTATCATTCCACAAGCCAATAGAGGTATGCCATATCGAAATCCGAGTTCATTTGACAACGTTATGGTCTTTTAAAGATGGAAGGAAGGCCAATTTCGCAAAATTAAAATCAATGACTTAAAAACGGTCATTTTTTTTACTACCTTTAAAGTTAATTATTTTAATGCAGATAACAACATAATCATTCCACAAGCCCATAGAGGTATACCATATCGAAATCCGAGTCCTTTTGACCAGGTTATGGGCTTTTAAAGATGGAAAGAAGGCCCATTTCAGTAAACCTTCGCAAAATTAAAATCAATGACATAAAAACGGTCATATTTTTTACTACCTTTAAAGTTATATATTTTAATACAGATAACAACATAATCATTCCACAAGCCCATAGAGGTATGCCATATCGAAATCCGAGTTCATTTGACCAAGTTATGGGCTTTTAAAGATGGAAAGAAGGCCCATTTCAGTAAACCTTCGCAAAATTAAAGTCAATGACATAAAACCGTCATATTTTTTACTACCTTTAAGGTTATATATTTTAATGCACATAACAACATATTCATTCCACAGCCAATAATGGTATGCCATATCGAAATCCGAGTCCTTTTGACCAAGTTATGGACTTTTAAAGATGTAAAGAAGGCCCATTTCAGTAAACTTTCGCAAAATTAAAGTCAATGACATAAAAACCGTCATATTTTTTACTACATCTAAAGTTAAATATTTTAATGCAGATAACAACAAAATCATTCCTCAAGCCCCTAAGGGTATGCCATATAGAAATCCGAGTTCATTTGACAAAGTTATTGGCTTTTAAAGATGGAAATAAGGCCCATTTCAGTAAACCTTTGCAAAATTAAAATCAATGACATAAAAACGGTCATATTTTTTACTGCCTTTAAAGTTAAATATTTTAATGCAGATAACAACATAATCATTCCACAAGCCTATAAAGGTATGCCATATCGAAATCCGAGTTCATTTGACCAAGTTATGGGCATTAAAGATGGAAAGAAGGCCCATTTCAGTAAACCTTCTCAAAATTAAAATCAATGACATAAAAACGGTCATATTTTTTACTACCTTTAATGTTATATATTTTAATGCACATAACAACATAATCATTCCACAAGCCAATAGAGGTATGCCATGTCGAAATCCGAGTTCATTTGACAACGTTATGGGCTTTTAAAGATGGAAGGAAGGCCAATTTCAGTTAGCCTTCGCAAAACTAAAATCAATGACATAAAAACAGTCATATTTTTTACTACCTTTAAAGTTAAATATTTTAATGCAGATAACAACATAATCATTCCACAAGCCCATAGAGGTATGCCATATCGAAATCCGAGTCCTTTTGAGCAGGTTATGGGCTTTTAAAGATGGAAAGAAGGCCCATTTCAGTAAACCTTCGCAAAATTAAAATCAATGACATAAAAACGGTCATATTTTTTACTACCTTTAAAGTTATATATTTTAATGCACATAAAAACATAATCATTCCACAGCCAATAGTTGTATGCCATATCGTAATCCGAGTCCTTTTGACCAAGCTATGGACTTTTAAAGATGTAAAGAAGGCCCATTTCAGTAAACCTTCGCAAAATTAAAATCAATGACATAAAAACGGTCATATTTTTTACTACCTTTAAAGTTATATATTTTAATGCAGATAACAACATAATCATTCCACAAGCCCATAAAGGTATGCCATATCGAAATCCGAGTTCATTCGACACCGTTATGGGCTTTTAAAGATGGAAGGAAGGCCAATTTCAGTTAACCTTCGCAAAATTAGAATCATACATAAAAGCGGTCATATTTTTTACTACCTTTAAAGATATATATTTTAATGCATATAACAACATAATCATTCCACAAGCCCATAGAGGTATGCCATAAAGAAATCCGAGTTCTTTTGACCAGGTTATGGGCTTTTAAAGATGGAAAGAAGGCCCATTTCAGTAAACCTTCGCAAAATTAAAATCAATGACATAAAAACGGTCATATTTTTTACTACCTTTAAAGTTATATATTTTAATGCAGATAACAACATAATCATTCCACAAGCCTATAAATGTATGCCATATCGAAATCCGAGTTCATTGGTTAGTTATGGGCTTTTAAAGATGGAAAGAAGGCCCATTTCAGTAAACCTTCGCAAAATTAAAGTCAATGACATAAAACCGTCATATTTTTTACTACCTTTAAAGTTATATATTTTAATGCACATAACAACATAATCATTACACAGTCAATAGTGGTATGCCATAAAATCCGAGTCCTTTTGACCAAGTTATGGACTTTTAAAGATGTAAAGAAGGCCCATTTCAGTAAACCTTCGCAAAATTAAAGTCAATGACATAAAAACGGTCATATTTTTCACTACCTTTAAAGTTATATATTTTAATGCAGGTAACAACATAATCATTCCACAAGCCCATAGAGGTATGCCGTATCGAAATCCGAGTCCTTTTGACCAGGTTATGGGCTTTTAAAGATGGAAAGAAGGCTCATTTCAGTAAACCTTTGCAAAATTTAAATCAGTGACTAAAAACGGTCATATTTTTTACTACCTTTAAAGTTATATATTTAAATGCACATAACAACATAATCATTCCACAAGCCAATAGAGGTATGCCATATCGAAATCCGAGTCCTTCTGACCAAGTTATGGACTTTTAAAGATGTAAAGAAGGCCCATTTTAGTAAACCTTCGCAAAATTAAAGTCAAAGACATAAAAACCGTCATATTTTTTACTACCTTTAAAGTTAAATATTTTTATGCAGATAACAACAGAATAATTCCACAAGCCCCTAGAGGTATGCCATATTGAAATCCGAGTTCATTTGACCAAGTTATTGGCTTTTAAAGATGGGAAGAAGGCCCATTTCAGTAAACCTTCGCAAAATTAAAATCAATGACATAAAAACGGTCATATTTTTTACTACCTTTAAAGTTATATATTTTAATGCAGATAACAACAAAATAATTCCACAAGCCCCTAAAGGTATGCCATATTGAAATCCGAGTTCATTTGACCAAGTTATTGGCTTTTAAAGATGGGAAGAAGGCCCATTTCAGTAAACCTTCGCAAAATTAAAATCAATGACATAAAAACGGTCATATTTTTTACTACCTTTAAAGTAATATATTTTAATGCAGATAGCAACATAATCATTCCACAAGCCTATAAAGGTATGCCATATCGAAAGCCGAGTTTATTTGACCAAGTTATGGGCTTTTAAAGATGTAAAGAAGGCCCATTTCAGTAAACCTTCGCAAAATTTAAATCAATCACATAAAAACGGTCATATTTTTTACTACCTTTAAAGTTATATATTTTAATGCAGGTAACAACATTATCATTCCACAAGCTCATAGAGGTATGCCATATCGAAATACGAGTTCATTTGACCAAGTTATTGGCTTTTAAAGCTGGAAAGAAGGCCCATTTCAGTAAACCTTCGCAAAATTAAAATCAATGACATAAAAACGGTCATATTTTTTACTACCTTTAAAGTTTAATATTTTAATGCAGATAACAACAAAATCATTCCATAAGCCCCTAAAGGTATGCCATATCGAAATACGAGATCATTTGACCAAGTTATTGGCTTTTAAAGATGGAAAGAAGGCCCATTTCAGTAAACCTTCGCAAAATTAAAATCAATGACATAAAAACGGTCATATTTTTTACTACCTTTAATGTTATATATTTTAATGCAGGTAACAACATAATCATTCCACAAGCCCATATAGGTATGCCATATCGAAATCCGAGTCCTTTTGACCAGGTTATGGGCTTTTAAAGATGGAAAGAAGGCCCATTTCAATAAACCTTCGCAAAATTAAAATCAATGACATAATAACGGTCATATTTTTTACTACCTTTAAAGTTATATATTTTAATGCAGATAACAACATAATCATTCCACAAGCCTATAAAGGTATGCCATATCGAAATCCGAGTTCATTTGACCAAGTTATGGGCTTTTAAAGATGGAAAAAAGGCCCATTTCAGTAAACCTTCGCAAAATTAAAATCAATGACATAAAAACGGTCATATTTTTTAATACCTTTAAAGTTATATATTTAAATGCACATAACAACATAATCATTCCACAAGCCAATAGAGGTATGCCATATCGAAATCCGAGTCCTTTTGACCAAGTTATGCACTTTTAAAGATGTAAAGAAGGCCCATTTCAGTAAGCCTTCGCAAAATTAAAGTCAAGGACATAAAAACGGCCATATTTTTTACTACCTTTAAAGTTATATATTTTAATGCAGGTAACAACATAATCATTCCACAAGCCCATATAGGTATGCCATATCGAAATCCGAGTCCTTTTGACCAGGTTATGGGCTTTTAAAGATGGAAAGAAGGCCCATTTCAGTAAACCTTCGCAAAATTAAAATCAATGACATAAAAACGGTCATATTTTTATACCCGTTACTCGTAGAGTAAAAGGGTATACTAGATTCGTCGGAAAGTATGTAACAGGCAGAAGGAAGCGTTTCCGACCCCACAAAGTATATATATTCTTGATCAGGATCACTAGCCGAGTCGATCTAGCCATGTCCGTCTGTCCGTCTGTCCGTCTGTCCGTCTGTCCGTCTGTCTGTCCGTCCGGATGAACGCTGAGATCTCGGAAACTATGGGAGCTAGGCTATTGAGATTTGGTGTGCAGATTCCTGAGCTTCTTACGCAGCGCAAGTTTGTTTCAGCACAGTGCCACGCCCACTCTAACGCCCACAAACCGCCCAAAACTGTGGCTCCTACAGTTTTGATGCTAGAATAAAAATTTTAACTGAAATGTATTGTTCTCACCAATACCTATCGATTGACCTAAAAAAAAGTTTGCCACGCCCACTTTAACGCCCACAAACCGCGAAAACCTGTGACGCCCACAATTTTCATGCTAGATAAAAAATTTTAACTGAAATGTATTGGTGTCGTCAATACCTATCGATTGATCCAAAAATAAATTTGCCACGCCCACTCTAACGCCCATAACGCTTAAATCTGTATACCTCCGGTAGGTGGCGCATTTTAATCTCGCTTTGCTGCTTGCATATCTCCATATAGCTGAGTAACGGGTATCTGATAGTCGAGGTACTCGACTATAGCGTTCTTCCTTGTTTACTACCTTTAAAGTTATATATTTTAATGCAGATAACAACATAATCATTCCACAAGCCCCTAAAGGTATGCCATATCGAAATCCGAGTTTATTCGACAACGTTATGGGCTTTTAAAGATGGAAGGAAGGCCAATTTCAGTTAACCTTCGCAAAATTAGAATCATACATAAGAACGGTCATATTTTTTACTACCTTTAAAGTTATATATTTTAATGCAGATAACAACATAATCATTCCACAAGCCCATAAAGGCATGCCATATCGAAATCCGAGTTCATTTGACTAAGTTATGGGCTTTTAAAGATGGAAAGAAGGCCCATTTCAGTAAACCTTCGCAAAATTAAACTCAATGACCTAAAATCGGTCATATGTTTTACTACCTTTATAGTTATATATTTTAATGCAGGTAACAACATAATCATTCCACAAGCCCATAGAGGTATGCCATATCGAAATACGAGTTCATTTGACCAAGTTATTGGCTTTTAAAGATGGAAAGAAGGCCCATTTCAGTAAACCTTCGCAAAATTAAAATCAATGACATAAAAACGGTCATATTTTTTACTACCTTTAAAGTTATATATTTTAATGCAGATAACAACATAATCATTCCACAAGCCTATAAAGGTATGCCATATCGAAATCCGAGTTCATTTGACCAAGTTATGGGCTTTTAAAGATGGAAAAAAGGCCCATTTCAGTAAACCTTCGCAAAATTAAAATCAATGACATAAAAACGGTCATATTTTTTACTACCTTTAAAGTTTAATATTTTAATGCAGATAACAACAAAATCATTCCATAAGCCCCTAAAGGTATGCCATATCGAAATACGAGTTCATTTGACCAAGTTATGGGATTTTAAAGATGGAAATAAGGCCCATTTCAGTAAGCCTTCGCAAAATTAAATTCAATGACATAAAAATGGTCATATTTTTTACTACCTTTAAAGTTATATATCTTAATGAAGATAACAACCTAATCATTCCACAAGCCTATAAAGGTATGCCATATCGAAATTCGAGTTTATTTGACCAAGTTATTGGCTTTTAAAGATGGAAAGAAGGCCCATTTCAGTAAATCTTCGCAAAATTAAAATCAAGGACATAAAAACGGTCATATTTTTACTACCTTTAAAGTTATATATATTAATGCAGATAACAACATAATCATTCCACAAGCCTATAGAGGTATGCCATATCGAAAGCCGAGTTTATTTGACCAAGTTATGGGCTTTTAAAGATGGAAATAAGGCCCATTTCAGTAAGTCTTCGCAAAATTAAAATCAATGACATAAAAACGGTCTTATGTCTTACTACCTTTAAAGTTATATATTTTAATGCAGGTAACAACATAATCATTCCACAAGCCCATAGAGGTATGCCATATCGAAATCCGAGTCCTTTTGACAAAGTTATGGACTTTTAAAGATGTAAAGAAGGCCCATTTCAGTAAGCCTTCGCAAAATTAAAGTCAAAGACATAAAAACCGTCATATTTTTTACTACCTTTAAAGTTAAATATTTTAATGCAGATAACAACAAAATAATTCCACAAGCCCCTAAAGGTATGCCATATCGAAATACGAGTTCATTTGACCAAGTTATTGGCTTTTAAAGATGGAAATAAGGCCCATTTCAGTAAATCTTCGCAAAATTAAAATCAATGACATAAAAACGGTCATATTTTTTACTACCTTTAAAGTTTAATATTTTAATGCAGATAACAACATAATCATTCCACAAGCCTATAAAGGTATGCCATATCGAAAGCCGAGTTCATTTGACCAAGTTATGGGCTTTTAAAGATGTAAAGAAGGCCCATTTCAGTATACCTTCGCAAAATTAAAATCAATGACATAAAAACGGTCATATGTTTTACTACCTTTAAAGTTATATATTTTAATGCAGGTAACAACATAATCATTCCACAAGCCCATGGAGGTATGCCATATCGAAATCCGAGTCCTTTTGACCAGGTTATGGGCTTTTAAAGATGGAAAGAAGGCTCATTTCAGTAAACCTTTGCAAAATTAAAATCAGTGACTAAAAACGGTCATATTTTTACTACCTTTAAAGTTATATATTTAAATGCACATAACAACATAATCATTCCACAAGCCCCTAAAGGTATGCCATATCGAAATACGAGTTCATTTGACCAAGTTATTGGCTTTTAAAGATGGAAAGAAGGCCCATTTCAGTAAACCTTCGCAAAGTTAAAATCAATGACATAAAAACGGTCATATTTTTTACTACCTTTAAAGTTATATATTTTAATGCAGATAACAACATAATCATTCCACAAGCCTATAAAGGTATGCCATATCGAAATCCGAGTTCATTTGACCAAGTTATGGGCTTTTAAAGATGGAAATAAGGCCCATTTCAGTAAACCTTCGCAAAATTAAAATCAATGACATAAAAACGGTCATATTTTTTACTACCTTTAAAGTTTAATATTTTAATGCACATAACAACAAAATCATTCCATAAGTCCCTAAAGGTATGCCATATCGAAATACGAGTTCATTTGACCAAGTTATGGGCTTTTAAAGATGGAAATAAGGCCCATTTCAGTAAGCCTTCGCAAAATTAAAATCAATGACATAAAAACGGTCATATTTTTTACTACCTTTAAAGTTATATATTTTAATGCAGATAACAACATAATCATTCCACAAGCCCATAAAGGTATGCCATATCGAAATCCGAGTTCATTTGACTAAGTTATGGGCTTTTAAAGATGGAAATAAGGCCCATTTCAGTAAGCCCTCGCAAAATTAAAATCAATGACATAAAAACGGTCATATTTTTTACTACCTTTAAAGTTATATATTTAAATGCAGATAACAACATAATCATTCCACAAGCCTATAAAGGTATGCCATATCGAAATCCGAGTTCATTTGACCAAGTTATGGGCTTTTAAAGATGGAAAGAAGGCCCATTTCAGTAAACCTTCGCAAAAATAAAATCAATGACATAAAAACGGTCATATTTTTTACTACCTTTAAAGTTTAATATTTTAATGCAGATAACAACAAAATCATTCCATAAGTCCCTAAAGGTATGCCATATCGAAATACGAGTTCATTTGACCAAGTTATGGGCTTTTAAAGATGGAAGGAAGGCCAATTTCAGTTAACCTTCGCAAAATTAGAATCATACATAAAAACGGTCATATTTTTTACTATCTTTAAAGTTATATATTTTAATGCAGATAACAACATAATCATTCCACAAGCCTATAAAGGTATGCCATATCGAAATCCGAGTTCATTTGACCAAGTTATGGGCTTTTAAAGATGGAAAGAAGGCCCATTTCAGTAAACCTTCGCAAAATTAAAATCAATGACATAAAAGCGGTCATATTTTTTACTACCTTTAAAGTTTAATATTTTAATGCACATAACAACAAAATCATTCCATAAGTCCCTAAAGGTATGCCATATCGAAATACGAGTTCATTTGACCAAGTTATGGGCTTTTAAAGATGGAAATAAGGGCCATTTCATTAAGCCCTCGCAAAATTAAAATCAATGATATAAAAACGGTCATATTTTTTACTACCTTTAAAGTTATATATTTTAATGCAGATAACAACATAATCATGCCACAAGCCCCTAAAGGTATGCCATATCGAAATCCAAGTTCATTCGACAACGTTATGGGCTTTAAAAGATGGAAGGAAGGCCAATTTCAGAAAACTTTCGCAAAATTAGAATTATACATAAAAACGGTCATATTTTTTACTACCTTTAAAGTTGTATATCTTAATGCAGATAACAACATAATCATTCCACAAGCCTATAAAGGTATGCCATATCGAAAGCCGAGTTCATTTGACCAAGTTATGGGCTTTTAAATATGTAAAGAAGGCCCATTTCAGTAAACCTTTGCAAAATTGAAATCAATGACATAAAAACGGTCATATTTTTTACTACCTTTAAAGTTTAATAGTTTAATGCAGATAACAACATAATCATTCCACAAGCCCATAGAGGTATGCCATATCGAAATTCGAGTTTAATTGACCAAGTTATTGGCTTTTTAAGATGGAAAGAAGGCCCATTTCAGTAAACCTTCGCAAAATTAAAATCAATGACATAAAAACGGTCATATTTTTTACTACCTTTAAAGTTATATATCTTAATGCAGATAACAACATAATCATTCCACAAGCCCCTAAAGGTATGCCATATCGAAATACGAGTTCATTTGACCAAGTTATTGGCTTTTAAAGATGGAAAGAAGGCCCATTTCAGTAAACCTTCGTAAAATAAAAATCAATGACATAAAAACGGTCATATTTTTTACTACCTTTAAAGTTATATATTTTAATGCAGATAACAACATAATCATTCCACAAGCCTATAAAGGTATGCCATATCGAAATCCGAGTTCATTTGACCAAGTTATGGGCTTTAAAGATGGAAAGAAGGCCCATTTCAGTAAACCTTCTCAAAATTAAAATCAATGACATAAATTCGGTCATATTTTTTACTACCTTTAATGTTATATATTTTAATGCACATAACAACATAATCATTCCACAAGCCAATATCGAAATCCGAGTTCATTTGACAACGTTATGGGCTTTTAAAGATGGAAGGAAGGCCAATTTCAGTTAACCTTCGCAAAATTAAAAACAATTACTTAAAAACGGTCATATTTTTTACTACCTTTAAAGTTATATATTTTAATGCAGATAACAACATAATCATTCCACAAGCCCATAAAGGTATGCCATATCGAAATCCGAGTCTTTTTGACCAGGTTATGGGCTTTTAAAGATTTTAAAAAAGGCCCATTTCAGTAAACCTTTGCAAAATTAAAATCAATGACATAAAACGGTCATATTTTTTACTACCTTTAAAGTTAAACATCTTAATGCAGATAACAACATAATCTTTCCACAAGCCTTTAAAGGTATGCCATATCGAAATCCGAGTTCATTTGACCAAGTTATGGGCTTTAAAGATGGAAAGAAGGCCCATTTCAGTAAAGCTTCTCAAAATTAAAATCAATGACAACATAATCATTCCACAAGCCCATAGAGTTCATTTATCCAAGTTATGGGCTTTTAAAGACGGAAAGAAGGCCCATTTCAGTAAACCTTCGCAAAATTAAAGTCAATGACATAAAAACCGTCATATTTTTTACTACCTTTAAAGTTTAATATTTAAATGCAGACATCAACAAAATCATTCCACAAGCCCATAGAGGTATGCCATATCCGAGTTCATCTGACCAAGTAATGGGCTTTTCAAGATGGAAAGAAGGCCCATTTCAGTAAACCTTCGCAAAATTAAAATCAATGACATAAAATCGGTCATATTTTTTACTACCTTTAAAGTTATATATTTTAATGCAGATCACATTATAATCATTCCACAAGCCTATAAAGGTATGCAATATCGAAATCCGAGTTCATTTGACTAAGTTATTGGCTTTTAAATATGTAAAGAAGGCCCAATTCAGTAAACCTTCGCAAAATTAAAATCAATGACATAAAAACGGTCATATTTTTTACTACCTTTAAAGTATAATATTTTAATGCAGATAACAACAAAATCATTTCACAAGCCCCTAAAGGTATGCCATATCGAAATACGAGTTCATTTGACCAAATTATTGGCCTTTAAAGGTGGAAAGAAGGCCCATTTCAGTAAACCTTCGCAAAATTAAAATCAATGACATAAAAACGGTCATATTTTTTACTACCATTAAAGTTATATATTTTAATGCAGATAACAACATAATCATTCCACAAGCCTATGAAGGTATGCCATATCGAAATCCGAGTTCATTTGACCAAGTTATGGGCTTTTGAAGATGGAAAGAAGGCCCATTTCAGTAAACCTTCTCAAAATTAAAATCAATGACATAAAACCGGTCATATATTTTCTACCTTTAATGTTATATATTTTAATGCACATAACAACATAATCATTCCACAAGCCAATAGAGGTATGCCATATCGAAATCCGAGTTCATTTGACCAAGTTATGGGCTTTAAAGATGGAAAGAAGGCCCATTTCAGTAAACCTTCTCAAAATTGAAGTCAATGACATAAAACCGGTCATATATTTTACTACCTTTAATGTTATATATTTTAATGCACATAACAACATAATCATTCCACAAGCCAATAGAGGTATGCCATATCGAAATCCGAGTCCTTTTGAGCAAGTTATGCACTTTTAAAGATGTAAAGAAGGCCCATTTCAGTAAACCTTCGCAAAATTAAAATCAATGACATAAAAACGGTCTTATTTTTTACTACCTTTAGAGTTTAATTTTTTAATGCAGATACCAACAAAATCATTCCACAAGCCCCTAAAGGTATGCCATATCGAAATACGAGTTCATTTGACCAAGTTATTGGCCTTTAAAGATGGAAAGAAGGACCATTTCAGTAAACCTTCGCAAAATTAAAATCAATGACATAAAAACGGTCATATATTTTACTACCTTTAAAGATATATATTTTAATGCCGATAACAACATAATCATTCCACAAGCCTATAAAGGTATGCCATATCGAAATCCGAGTTCATTTGACCAAGTTATGGGCTTTTGAAGTTGGAAAGAAGGCCCATTTCAGTAAACCTTCTCAAAATTAAAATCAATGACATAAAAACCGTCATATTTTTTTCTACCTTTAAAGTTAAATATTTTAAGGCAGATAACAACGTTATCATTCCACAAGCCCATAAAGGTATGCCATATCGAAATCCGAGTTCATTTGACCAAGTTATGGGCTTTTGAAGATGGAAAGAAGGCCCATTTCAGTAAACCTTCTCAAAATTAAAATCATGTCATAAAAACCGTCATTTTTTTTACTACCTTTAAAGTTATATATTTTAATGCAGATAACAACATAATCATTCCACAAGCCTATAAAGGTATGCCATATCGAAATCCGAGTTCATTTGACCAAGTTATGGGCTTTAAGGATGGAAAGAAGGACCATTTCAGTAAACCTTCTCAAAATTGAAGTCAATGACATAAAACCGGTCATATTTTTTACTACCTTTAATGTTATATATTTTAATGCACATAGCAACATAATCATTCCACAAGCCAATAGAGGTATGCCATATCGAAATCCGAGTCCTTTTGAGCAAGTTATGCACTTTTAAAGATGTAAAGAAGGCCCATTTCAGTAAACCTTCAATTAAAATCAATGACATAAAAACCCTTATTTTTTTTACTACCTTTAAAGTTATATATTTTAATGCAGATAACAACATAATCATTCCACAAGCCTATAAAGGTATGCCATATCAAAATCCGAGTTCATTTGACCAAGTTATGGGCTTTAAAGATGGAAAGAAGGCCGATTTCAGTAAACCTTCTCAAAATTGAAGTCAATGACATAAAACCGGTCATATTTTTTACTACCTTTAATGTTATATTATTATTATTATAAAATTTTCGACTATAATGTAAAATTTACAGGCGAACCTAAAATAAGCTATATGGCCTTAAGCTTAAAAACTAGATAACAAATTTCAATATTAATTTCATAACTTCATTTATCTATACGTTTACAAGCTTATTAAATTTCATTAATTATATTATTAAAGCTAAGGAATTTTATTATTTTTTTTATTTGTGGTGCGGTGGGGATAAATATGGATTGTAAGGGGTTTGTGGAAGTGAAGAGAGACGATCTTATGGAATCCAGATAGGAACATTCTATTAGGATGTGTCGAGGAGTTCTTATTTCGTTGTTGCATAAGGGGCAAGAGGGTCTTGTGGGAGGGCGCGTAAAAAGGTAGCTATGGGTTAGGTTAGTGTGTCCTAACCGAAGACGTACAATTTTTGTAAAGATATGACGTGGGATGAAAAGGTCGGCTTGGAGTCGACCATAATTGTATATATTGTTTTGATCTGTATTGTTTGATTTGTAATATGTATTTGTTTGGTTAAAAAGAGAAGACTGTAGTTCTTTATAGTGTTTTTTAATTTGTTTTAGCATATCGGATATGTTTAGGTTGTCGTAGAATGTCAGGGGCAATGCAAAGGCGTTTTTGGCGGTTTTATCAGCAACTTCGTTGCCTTCTATGCCGCAGTGACCCGGGATCCATTTTATGGTTATTTTGTTAAAATTTTTTAACAGAATTTGTCTGATTGTGGCTGGGTAGAAGGAATTATTGGAGGGATTTGGGAGGGAGTCGGAACAGATTACTGAAGAGTTTGGTGAGTGTTGAGCTAAAAGGACTGCATTGTAGATAGCAATGATTTCGGCAGAGAAGATGGAGCTATAATATGGTAGTAAGTGCTGTTGGCTTATGTCGTTGGATACTACACTAAAGGATGTCGCGCCTGAAATTTTGGAACCATCGGTGTAGATGAATGTGCTGGTCGGGTATTCGTTTTTGAACTCGAGAAACTTTTGCTGGTAGACTAGTTGTGGAGTGGTGGTTTTCGGTAGTTTACGCAGAGTTGTATCTATCAGATTGGATACATCCGACCAAGGTGGGTTAATGGGTTTTTTTAAAATGGGTGGTTTGATTGGTAAACCAAGTTCTACGGCGGAATTCAAGGCTCTGTGGACGACAGATGGAATCTTTGGGATTCTCTTCTTTCTTTTTAATATTTTGGTAACTATAGATTTTAGCGGAGAGTTATGGGATAGAAGGATGGGTTTTATAGTTTTGGAGATACAAAACTTGGTTCGGATATCTATTGGCATCATGTTAGACTCGAAGAGAATGTTATTGATAGGAGTGGTTCGGAAAGCACCTAGTGCTGATCTGATGGCAGAGTGGTAAATGCTTTTAATTGGCTTAATTGTCGATGTTGGGCAATTACCGTAAAAGGGTAAGCCGAAGTCGATTTTTGACAAAATAAGCGCTTTTATAATGTTTAAGATGGTGAGGTGATTGCAGTTGAACTTGTTGCTCGATATGCACTTTATTATATTGTGGCGATTTGAGAGGGAAGAGACGAGGCTAGCTACGTGATCTGTCCAATTAAATTTCTTATTAAATGTTATTCCTAATATTTTTAGCGTTTTAGTATTGTCTATTGGTGCAAGTGTAGTGGATATTCGAAGTTGGCAGGAGTGTTTTTTACAAAAATGAAGGTGTTTGCACTTGTTGAGTGAGAGGACAGCGCCTGAGTACTCACACCAAGAGCGGATATCATTGAGGAGGGGGTCAATATTTATTTGTGTGTCTTTGTTTATCTTTTTAAATATGTGATAATCGTCGGCGTAGGCGCAACAGTTGAATTGTTTGTGGTTAAGGATAACTAGATTTAGTTTGTTAAACGCGATGAGGAACAGAATTACTGAGAGTGGCGAACCCTGGGGAATGCCGTTGTGTTGTGGGCGGGTGAAAGAAAAATGGTTATTGGCATAGACTTTGATTTTTCTGTTGGTCATGAAATTAATGCAATAATTTATAATCTTAGGGCCGATTTTCCATGACTGCAGTTCGTCGACAACAGTATGGATTCCAATTTTATCAAACGCCTTTGTAAAATCCAGTGAGATCACTGATAAGTGATTCTTCGTTGATAAGGAAGAGGATATCAGGTGATCTAAAACCAGTAGATTGTCTGATACTGACTTCCCTTTTCGAAATCCAGTTTAACGACTATCGATCGAGTTGTTGTAGGAAACAAACCACCATAGCCGATTTGCAATGATTTTGTCTAGCGTTTTAGCGAAGCATGAATTAAGGGATATGGGACGATAAGAGTTTAGGGATGTTTTGTCTGTATTAGGTTTGTGAACAGGTATTATTTTACTAAGCTTGTAATGTTGTGGAATGAAGCTGTTAAATATATTGTTAAAATGATCACGCAGTCTGAGTTTTACTGCTGGGTGGAGGTTCTATAGCATTTGGTAGGAGACACGATCGAGACCTGGGGACTTTCCTTTTTGCTTAGACAGGGCTATGTTGAGTTCAATGGAGGTGATGGGTGAATCGATTTTTAATGCGCTAGAGGAAGGCTGGTAATTCTGGTGGATGGGTAGAATGTTATTTTTGTGGTGGGTGAAGGTTGCTGAGAAATTATCGTCACTTGATTCGGAGGACCAAAAGGAACATAGTTCATTGGCTATCTCTAGGCTATTTGTTGTGAGATGCAATGGATACCGATTCTTGGTCGAAGTCCACAGAATCTTCGAAGATTACTCCAAATTTTGGAGGTCGAAGAGTTTGGATTAATTTTATTACTAGTGAGTTACGTTTAGCTATTTTTATTTCGCATTTGAGAAGGGCATTGGCTCTCCTATAGTTAATTATGTTCGTGTTGGAGATGTTTCTTCGAAGGATATTAAAGTAAGCGTTTTTTGATTTTTTAAGTGTTTGTAGGTGAGTGTTCCACCATTGTACTGTGCGTTTTGAATGGGGATTAGGTATGCATTGTGGGATAGAACAATTATCGCTTTGGTGAACTATTCTTTTAAGGTTAGCGGCTTCCTTATTAAGATTGTGGCTTATGGGCCGTTGAAGGTGGAAATAGTTACTAGCTTCGACGTATTTGGGCCAGTTTGCGTCATCTAATTTGAATTTAGGTAAGAAGGTAGGGGTAGAAGTAGTGTCAAATAGTGTTGTGATGATCGGAAAGTGGTCGCTTCCAAACGTACTTGACTCGATGAACCAAACGGATTCGAGGGCATGGGTCGCAGATGCGAGAGTGAGATCGAGGTGTGTGAGAGTGTTGTGGGTGCTGTGTGGGAGAACCATCGTTTAGTAGGGTAAAAGGAGATTGGTGAATAAATTGGGCAAGTGTATTTCCTTTTTTGTTATTCCTAGGTGAACCCCATAAGGTATGCCAGCTATTGAAGTCCCCGGTAATGAGGGTGGGGGTAGATAAATAGCTGTATACATTTTCAAGGTTGTTGCATGTAAAATGTTGTCTTGGTGGGATGTAAGAGCAGATTATGTTGAAGGTATATTTGGATTGGATTTTAGAGCAGAGTGACTCAAAGTCTTGTGGAAGACGAATTTCGGTGTGCTAGATTGAGTTGTGTACTAGGATAGCAACGCCTCCAGAGGCATTGACAGCAGAGTTAAGAGTATATATAGTGTAATTGATTGGAGTGGGAAAGTTTTTATAGGGTATTAGGTGAGTTTCTTGTAGGCATATAATTTGTGGAGTGTATTTTTTTATCAGGAGTTGGAGTTGTTTGTAGTGGTTTAAGTAGCCGTTCATATTCCATTGTAGTATTGAAATAGTCATAATATTTAGTTGGTAATGTAATGGCTTAAAGTGTAACTTAGGATTTAGTTTGTTGTTTTTGTATTGGTGGAGTTGACTGTGGCCTTAATTTTGGACCTAGTTAGCATATAATCTTGTTTAACGAATCTTTTCTCTCTTTTGGATAGTTTGGAAGGGTCGATTTTAGTAGTGAAATAAGACTTATCGTTAGTAGGTGGTTGCGAGGTGTCAGAAGCTGTAGCCATCTTTTCCTCGCTTTCATATTGAATTGAAGGTCGAATATTACTGCAGGAGGGTTGATCTGCTCCGTTCTTCTTATTGTCCGTTGTATCTTGGTGTTTGGTTGTTGTTGTCGGCGGTGGTGTGAAGTCTGTTGTGGAGGTTTTTGCGGCTTGTTGTTGCGGCTTGCCATGGTTAGGACTAGCCACTGTAGAGTAGAGGGATCCGTCGTGTTGGTGTCTTGTCTTATAAATGGTCCAGGCTTCGCGGTTGTTTACTTTTTGAATGGCCTTGATTGCTTGGATTTCCTTGTAGGTGATAAGGACAGGACATACCTTATCTCTGGCATGGTGATTGTTGTTGGGGTATTTTCTGTCCGCGCAGTTGATGCAACTTAAGTTGTTGGTGCATGACTCTCCCAGTTCAAGATTGATGTTCGGCGTTTTTGCAGTACTTGGATTGGTGTCCGATTCGCAGGCAGTTAAAGCAACGCATTACCGGTGGAATGTAAGTGCGTACTTTAACACGTTCGTAGCCGACGTAAATAAACTCCGGGATATTTTGTAGCGAAAAAGTTATAATTAATAATCCTGTGTCAGTTGGCTTGCGTTGTATAAGCTTGGTAATTTTCCTTATTTCGACTACTTTTTGGGATTTTAAGTTGTCCAGGATTTCCTCGGTGTCGATTCCATTTAGGTCTGGGCAGTATATGACTCCTTTGCAGGTGTTTAACGACCGATGTTCTGAGACTGTTACAGGGATGTCGCCGGGGATCATTTTTAGATTTAAGACTTTGTCCGTTTGGGTCTGGTTTTTGGTTTTGATCAAAATATTTCCATCTCTAAGTTTCTTGCATTCTTCAACTACTCCTCCAACGGTTACGTCAATGATTTTTTTCAGTGTAAACGGCGAGACCTTTGCTAGGGAACCGTCGTTGTTGTTGTCGGATCGAGCGATAATTAGGTACTTCCCGTCAGGTGCGGGGGGTCGTTTCCAGGGGGGGTCAAGCATTTTTTCGTCTTCAGTTGACTACGCGACGGTTTTTGGCGACGAAGACAGTAGTTGCTCATTTGAATTGCTGATAAGAAATCAATAGGTAGGCGCGGGGTCGCGGGGGGTGGTTCGATTCGGAAGATTGAAGGTTTATTACTTGAGAGAACACAAGAATGGCACAACCGTTCGTATCGACTGCCGAAATTGAACTGATGTTATATATTTTAATGCACATAACAACATAATCATTCCACAAGACAATAGAGGTATGCCATATGGAAATCCGAGTCATTTTGACCAAGCTATGCACTTTTAAAGATGTAAAGAAGGCCCATTTCAGTAAACTTTCGCAAAATTAAAATCAATGACATAAAACCCTCATATTTTTTACTGCATTTAAAGTTATATATCTTAATGCAGATAACAACAAAATCATTCCACAAGCCCCTAAGGGTATGCCATATCGAAATCCGAGTTCATTTGACCAAGTTATTGGCTTTTAAAATGGAAAGAAGGCCCATTTCAGTAAACCTTCGCAAAATTAAAATCAATGATATATAATCCGTCATATTTTTTACTACCTTTAAAGTTATATATTTTACTGCAGATATCATGATAATCATTCCACAAGCCAATAAAGGTATGTTATATCGAAATCCGAGTTCATTTGACTAAGTTATGGGCTTTTAAAGATGGAAAGAAGGCCCATTTCAGTAAACCTTCGCAAAATTAAAATCATTGACATAAAAACGGTCATATTTTTTACTACCTTTAAAGTTATATATTTTATTGCAGGTAACAACATAATCATTCCACAAGCCCATAGAGGTATGCCATATCGAAATCCGAGTCCTTTTGACCAGGTTATGGGCTTTTAAAGATGGAAAGAAGGCCCATTTCAGTAAACCTTTGCAAAATCAAAATCAATGACTAAAAACGGTCATATTTTTACTACCTTTAAAGGTTTATATTTTAATGCACATAACAACATAATCATTCCACAAGCCAAAAGAGGTAAGCCATATCGAAATCCGAGTTCATTTGACCAAGTTATGGGCTTTTAAAGATGGAAAGAAGGCACATTTCAGTAAACCTTCGCAAAATTAAAATCAATGACATAAAAACCCTCATATTTTTTACTGCATTTAAAGTTATATATATTAATGCAGATAACAACATAATCATTCCACAAGCCCATAGAGGTATGCCATATCAAAATCCGAGTTCATTTGACTAAGTTATGGGCTTTTAAATATGTAAAGAAGGCCCATTTTAGTAAACCTTCGCAAAATGAAAATCAATGACATAAAAACGGTCATATTTTTTACTACCTTTAAAGTTTAATATTTTAATGCAGATAACAACAAAATCATTCCACAAGCCCCTAAAGGTATGCCATATCGAAATACGAGTTCATTTGACCAAGTTATGGGCTTTTAAAGATGGAAGGAAGGCCAATTTCAGTTAACAAATTAGAAATCACAACAAAATTAGAATCACAACATAAAAACGGTCATATTTTTTACTACCTATAAAGATATATATTTTAGTGCAGATAACAACATAATCATTCCACGAGCCCATAAAGGTATGCAATATCGAAATCCGAGTTCTTTTGACTAAGTTATGGGCTTTTAAATATGTAAAGAAGGCCCATTTTAGTAAACCTTCGCAAAATGAAAATCAATGACATAAAAACGGTCATATTTTTTACTACCTTTAAAGTTTAATATTTTAATGCAGATAACAACAAAATCATTCCACAAGCCCCTAAAGGTATGCCATATCGAAATACGAGTTCATTTGACCAAGTTATTGGCCTTTAAAGATGGAAAGAAGGCCCATTTCAGTAAACCTTCGCAAAATTAAAATCAATGACATAAAAACGGTCATATTTTTTACTACCTTTAAAGTTATATATTTTAATGCAGATAACAACATAATCATTCCACAAGCCTATAAAGGTATGCCACATCGAAATCCGAGTTCATTTGACCAAGTTATTGGCCTTTAAAGATGGAAAGAAGGCCCATTTCAGTAAACCTTCGCAAAATTAAAGTCAATGACATAAAAACCGTCATATTTTTTACTACCTTTAAAGTTATATATTTTAATGCAGATTACAACATAATCATTCCACAAGCCTATAAAGGTATGCCATATCGAAATTCGAGTTCATTTGACCAAGTTATGGGCTTTAAAGATGGAAAGAGGGCCCATTTCAGTAAACCTTCTCAAAATTAAAATCAATGACATAAAAACGGTCATATTTTTTACTACCTTTAATGTTATATATTTTAATGCACATAACAACATAATCATTCAAATTAGATCAGCTCGGGTTTCCGAATAATCTGTTAACTTGGATTTCAAGTTATTTGAATGGTAGATCTCAAAGGGTTTTATTCAAAAACGCTGTTTCCAAGATGATCAACGTGACATCTGGAGTGCCTCAGGGCAGTCATTTAGGCCCTTTGCTGTTTACTCTGTTTATAAATGATCTTCCTTCTATCGTAAATCACTCTCGTGTACTACTGTATGCTGATGATGTTAAGCTATGTTTTTCATATAATAATATTGAATCTGGTTTCTGCTTGCAGTCAGACATGAATTGATTTCAGAAATGGTGTCAGTAGGTTAGGTTAGGTTAGGTAGGAGTGGTTGGAGACTAAATTTTAGTCCCCTCACTTAGGCCACAATGGGCCCCTTGTGATACCACATGATCTCTGAAAAGATCCTTTTCCCTAGCTCATGGGTTATCTGCTTTCGCGAAGTATTCTGTTTTTCTTAAGAAACATAGTAGTTTTTGAATGCTTACGTCCTGAATGGCCGCAAGGTTCGGAAGTGTGTAGCTACCTAGGGTTTGAAAGCGCTTCAGGTTATGCGCTGGGCAGAAGCATAGGAGGTGTTCGATGCTCTCCTCTTCGTCTATCTGTTTGCAGCTGCGGCAGAAGTCGTGGTTACTTAGACCCAGCCTTATCGCATGAGTCCCTAACAGTGGCCCGTGAGGGCATTTAGGAGAGTGGAGATGTTCTCCCTGCTACATTGTAGGAGAGTTTTTGTTCTTTTCGTGTTGTAGTTTGGCCATGTGAGTCTAGAATTGTGGCATGTTGAGATTGAGTTCCAACGGTTGTTGGAAAGAGTATACAATCTCTGCCTGAGATGGAGCTTGCAGGTAGCCATGGGCATCCCTACCGTGTCCTTATCGCGAAGGATATCGGCTGTTGTCCCCTGTCTTGCTAGCTCGTCTGCTATGCAGTTGCCCTCAATGTTGCGGTGTCCAGGCACCCAGATGAGGTTGATACTCAGATGAGTGGCCATCTCGTTAAGAGATTTGCGGCATTCAGAGATTGTTTTTGAGCTCGTTGTGTAGGAGTCGAGGGCCCTAAGGGCAGCTTGACTATCCGAGAAGATGAAGATATCTATGTCTTGATGTACAGACGTGTTCAGGTGGGTAGTGGCTTCCTGAATTGCAATCACTTCCGCTTGGAAAACACTACAGTGGTCTGGTAGGCGGAAAGAGACTTTTAAGTCTAGTTCGGGGGAAAAGACTCCCCCACCTGTTTGGGAGTTAAGCTTGGAGCCGTCAGTGTATATGTTGACGGCGTTTACGAATTGATGTGGGAGGTTGTTCCAGTCTGAACGGGTCGGTATATAAATTTTGTATCTTCTTTCGAAGTCGACTATGGGTGGGACGTAGTCTGTATAACGTGGTAGGGGAGAATGCTTTGATAGGATATTGGAGTGACCCGTGGAGCCTGTTGTCCATGCCGCTGCTTCACGGATCCTCAGCGCTGTGGCTGAAGCCCAGCTTTTGGCAAGTAGGTCCAGGGGTTGGAGATCGAGAATTGTATTTAGTGCCTCAGTGGCGGTAGTGCGCAGCGCCCCACTGATCCAAGCAATTATATAAATTTGTCCAGTTATATTGTGAAATCAAGTTGTTGAGTTTACTAAAGTCACATTTACGAAAGCATCTACATTTATTTGGAGAAAGTGAAGGAGAGAGGGTATCAACGCTGGGAAGACAAATTGTAAGTTCTAATGTGGGATGATACTGGTCTTCAGGCACAACTAGTGGGTCAATTCTAGATACAGTGACTTCAGACGGATCTAAAACAAATACTAGATCTAATTGTCTGTTTAGTGAATTACGTATAAAGCTAACTTGCTGTAATGATAATTCTAACAGACCGGCAACGAAGTCATGGTCAGATAAAGGGGTAGAGACAAGTGAGTCAGTGGAAAGGGACCAAGAAATGTCAGGGAGATTGAAATCACCCAAAACAATTAAAAGATCCCTTTCGGAAATATGAGATAAAACAGTTTTTATTGCAGACGAATGTTGCTCATAAATTGTTAAGTCGGATCCAGGTGGAATATAAGAACAAGTTACATAAATAGAAAAAGATTTCAAAGAAACTTTAACACCAACGAATTCTATGTCATTAGGATTAAGAAAGTATATTCTCTCCGATGATAAAGTAGAGGTAACGGCAACCAGCACCCCACCCCCCCTACGAGGAGAGCGTTCAGTTCTATACGTATTAAAATTTTTAGACAGAACTTCGGAGTCTGATATCTCCGGTTTCAGCCAAGTCTCAGTAAAGGTCTTCAGAAAAGGCAGAGGAGTCAGCATAAAGCTTAGGTAGTTTCATATTGAGTCCCCTAACATTTTGATAGGCCAAAAATAAGCTGCTCAGTTTTTTGGCGCAGGTACAGTCGTGGAAGGCCTATTATTAGTTCTCCGTCTGTTTGGAACAAATTCTTTAATGACCAATTCATCATTAAGCCAAAAACTTTTAGAATTTAGTACATTAAATACTTCCGGAGGAGCAGATATTTTAAATGAAGATATCATACGAACATATGGAAATTTAAACTCCTCCACTGTGATGTTTTGAGATGGGAATTCCTGTTGTATAAATTCCAAAACATCTGCAGATGTGGTTTCAGGTGTTAAACGAGACACAAATAATTGCTTCCTATATGGAACAACCGAGAGGCTCTTTCTTCCACCATTTGCAATCTGAACATCGTTCGTCTGATTACCAAGACTAGGGACTCCTATAGAGCTAACTTCACCAATAGGCACAGAAAGCTGCATAGGGTTTGACCCCTTAGTCTGACTAGCAGAAACAGGGACTCCTCCAGAGCTTTTGGTACCTATGGGTACTGCTGTCAGAGAAACTTTAGGTCCCCCGGACCCAGTAGATGCCGACATAGCTGCCGTTACCGATCGGGTACAAATATTTGGAGCTAAGTTGGGATTTGGAACTGATGCCTTTATGGGAGCAGATTTTGAAAGAGCGGTCTTTTTGCGTTTAGGTGACCCTACTGACATTTTTTTATTATCAAGGTCCGCCTTAAACTCTTTAAAATCAGCAACTACGCTCATAAGCTTATCAAAAAGTTTCATAAAACGATCATTGGTCAGCGCAACATAGCCATCCAAATCACGGTCTATTTCAACGCAAGAGGCACAAGTCCACGAAAAACCAACACGCAGATCAATAAAATCTTTTACTCTGCCAACAAGTCCAGTACATTTTGGATGAATGACTGTATTGCAGAGACGACAATAAATAAAAACATCATTAGGTGACGATCCAAACTCACAATCTTTCTTGGAACAAAAAAGAGCCATTTTTACGTATTTAAATTTAAGAAAAAAAGTTGTTTATAAAACCAAAGTATCAAAAGAATTATAAATACCTCACTTAATTTGACACTGGGATCAAACAATAAAAATGTAGACACACAAAAACACAAAAGTATAAGAGCGCGAAGAGACTGCGAAAGCGAGAGAGCGCGACAGAGTGGCTGTCGACTGAGCGTGGCTTGCGAAACACAAACAAAATATACACGACAACAGTTGCGACGACAAGAAACGGGAGAGAGATTACAAGAGAGAGAGATTACAGATTATGGGAAACAACAACAAAAGCTATTGAAACAAATGCACCGCAGCTTACAGAAGTTACAATAACAAAATGCACAGGTTAAAAACAGAGTTAGGTTTTGTTAAAATTGCTACAATAAAATAGACAATTAAACGATTAGACGATTTAAAACACAAGCACGGCTGGTTATGTTGGACTAAGACACAAATCAAGGCACCAGTAACACAGATATTAATGACAAATTGACAAAAATCACAGAGCACAAGATAAACACAACCGGTCACAAGCGACGCTAAATCGAAGATTTTTATCATTCCAGAGAAGCTTTTTGTCAAGAATGACACCTAGGTACTTTGCTTGGTTGCTAAAGGTTAGGCGCGTTTGGTGTAGTTTTGGGGGAACTAGAATTGGTACCTTTTACTTCCTTGTAAAGAGAACTAGTTCGGTTTTTTCCGGGTTAACTCCCAGTCCACAGCCAGCTGTCCACCGGGAGAGGGTGGATAGGGCTGTCTCCATTAGATTGCAAAGGGTTTGCGGGAATTTACCCTGCAGTAGGATAACCACGTCATCCGCGTAGGCTACCACTTTTGTGCCCGCCTCTTCTAGGAGTGAAAGCAGTTTGTTGACCACTAAAACCCATAGAAGAGGTGAGAGTACGCCCCCTTGTGGGGTTCCTCTACCGACGTTCCTGGTCGAGTGGGCCGGTCCCATAGTGGAGTGCACTACCCTGCTGGTTAGCATGGTGTGTATGAGTCCCACTATGGGCCGCTCAATGCCCAGTTTAGTCAAAGCACAAGTAATCGCCGTTGGGGTGACGTTGTTAAAGGCGCCTTCTATGTCTAGAAACGCTGCAAGAGAGTATTCCTTATTGCGGAAGCCTCGTTCTATACTGTACACTAGAGAGTGGAGGGCGGTATCGGTTGACCTACCCTTACGGTACGCATGCTGTGCGTCAGAGAGTAGGCTATGGTCGATGGTTAGTCTGATGTGGGTGTCGATTAGCCTTTCCAGGGTCTTCAACAAGAAGGAAGAGAGACTGATCGGGCGGAAGTCCTTTGGGCTGGTGTGGGAGGGCTTGCCGGCTTTCGGTATAAAAATTACCTTAACGTCCAGCCACCTTGTTGGAATATGGTTTAGAGCAAGGCATCCGTGGAAGATGGCTGTTAGCCAGGGAAGGGACATATCTAGTGTCCGTTGTAACTGGGCCGGGAAGAACCCATCTGGGCCAGGTGATTTGAAGGGCTTGAAAGAGTTGACAGCCCACTGAATGCGGCCAGGGTTTGAAATGTTGTCAATACTCTGGTCGTCTAAATTCTCCTCTATGTGGAGGTCCTCCATTACATGGGTGTTCTTAGGGAAGTGGGTGTCTAACAGTAGTTCAAGGGTTTCCTGACTGTTTTCCGTCCAGCTGTCAGCATTGGTTTTAAGATAGCCAATGGTCGCTGGAGCTTTAGCTAGAATTTTTCTGAGTCTGGATGCCTCCGCAGTAGATTCTATACTACTGCAGAAGTTAGCCCAGGCTCTTCGTTTTGATATTCTAATTTCCTTTTTGTATAGGCTTAGTTTTGTATGATATAAATTCCAGGAGGATTCGCTATTGTTGTATTTAGCTTTATTGAAGTAAGTTCTACACTCTCTTTTAAGGTTCGCTAGGGTTGGGTTCCACCATGGGGGTTTGTGCTTTGTTTTGACTGTTCTACTTGGGCAAGCCCTTTTTAAGGCCTCACCGCAGATATCAGTAAAAGTGTTAACTTGAGTAGTAGGGAAACGCGGGTTCTGGGACAATTAGCATATTAATGGCCCCCGGCCCCCCCTCCCCCCCTCATTAACGTATGCGGGTTCTGGGACAATTAGCATAATCCAATAAATTAACTGATTTTAATGGGCTTTGAAGTCATAAAAATGTCGCGATCATGTCTATAAAGAGTATACTTAATTGCCCCCATCGCCCCCACATCCACTAGACACACCAGACAATATTGATAATGTATCCTTCGCCTCATTATGTGCAATTAATAGTCAGGTGAGAAAGGTGCACGTGAGAAAGGTCGCACAACCATAGTATCCAAAGGTTGTTATCTTAGAGGAACATATCCGATCATGTTGGGGAAAGGTGTGATCACGTACCCTTTTGCCTCATTATCACAGGTGTTGCTGTGCACGTGTGAAAGGTCGCACACCCAAAGTATTCAAAGATGGTTATCTTAGAGGAACATGTCCGATCATGTTGGGGAATAATGTTTCCTATGATTGTAAAACTAATTTAGAAATCAAAAGAACCCCAATAAAATAAATCTCACAAGTTAATGATTCTCAGATGTGGAATATTTTCAAATACACATTTTTGTTTCCGTCCCAGAACGTTTAACTGGTAAATTGTCTAAGATTCTCTCCTTTCCACAAATGGGTCATAAACATGTCATAAAAGGGATTCAAGCAAGAGCTACCCGAACATGCGCACCTGTCAATTACCTGACCGCAATAAAAGGGACACATGCACAACCCAGAAGGCGCACGCTCATTGACAAGATCGTGGGCCTCACGCCAACGACCTCATACGACCTCATACGACGTTCCCATAATAGGGGTTGAAATCACGACCGCGCAACAACTCGCAAGTAGCCGACATATCTCAGTCAAGGAAATATTTTCCATTCTCCGTACCTGTAATTTTAACTCGAAATAAAAAGTCAGAAGTTTATTTTGGTACTGCGAACATGTTTTATTATGTTATTTAATCATTTTCATTCTTTTTTCTAGATTATAGTATTCCTTTTTGTAATCCGAAATTCGATGGCATACACAAGTATCAACTCCCTCAGTGGCTGCATCATTGCTCCACACGCAGGTGTCCATATGATTTCCATGAATAGATGTTTTTATATTACCTCGTTCACATTCAAAGAGTTTTGATTGTATGAACTGGAGCCGTACATAGTGTGCATTGAACAGAATTCCGTCAAATACATTCAAAAAGTTATTTATTTTAACTGAATGCATGTTGTCTATATAAGTCAACAATCTCGTCTTACCCTTTTAAATATGCTTACACGATTTATAAGGAAATTTCTACAGGTTTTCATCTTCTTCTTTTACCCAAAAATATGCATTCTCGAAATTCAACAAATGAAAATCTTTGATTCTTCCTCTTCTTTTACCCAAAAATGTTCATTCTCGAAATTTAACAAATGAAAATCTTTGTTTTTTCCCAAACTCGAAATGATTTTTTCCAAACTGTCCCCTATTGGCTACCTGAGTATGATGGTGTGTCTAAAAAATGACCTTTGCTTTCCCACCTGCAGCAAAGTATGTGCGACCTCTTCTAACCAACACTCTCCTTTATTCTATGATTTTGTGTCTCCTTTATCGATTTGATGGTGTCCTATTGGTTACACTTGTATCAAATATTTTTCAAAATCAATACTTCTCATCTCTTCTAACCAATGAACAGTCGATGTAACCTACTAGAATTGCCTATATTGTTTTCGAATTTAAAAAAATCTTAAGTATGCATCTCTCATCTTCAATATTATCGTTCACGCCCACTTCAAACACTATAAATGATCGAGGACAATAGTTAGTCTACCAAAAATAGTCTTGAAGTGGGATACTCTGCTACGTCAAGCACAACTTGAGTAAAAGTGAAAAAAGTGATTGTGAAAAAAGAATTTTACCAAAACGAATAAAATAAAAATGAATAACCAAAATCAGTTTTGTCAATCCTGCAAGTGTTTCTTGCTAAAGAATAAGTGGGCAAATCATGTCCGTTCGGAGTTGCATAAGCGAAATGCAATTCAACCCCTTGACGGAAGAGTCAAAAAAATTTCTGAGGGATTCAAGGGAAGAATACTACATTACATGTATGTAAACGATGGATCGGACTTGATCTTACCTGAGAGTTTCTTGAGTGAAGCTGGATTGTCCCTGCTACCTCATCTCAGCATTCTGTTAGAAAGTTATACTTCAGCAAAAGTAAATTTTGAACTGTTTGCAGAGTATATACTTTTTAAAGAAGAATCTGAAGAAATTGATATGAAAAGTTTTCAAAGTAAAATGACGATCATGAATAAAGATTCTGACTTAGAAAATATCTTCCATGAACATACCATGGAAATAATTTCAAAAACACAAGAATTTCAAGAGAGAGATAGTGGATGGTCTCTTATAAAATTGATTCGCTTGGAAATGAATGTGAATCATTATACACCGATGGCTGGTTCATCTTTCATACCACTACCTCGTTTCCTTTTAACGAAAAAAGCAATAGTTAACGTTTGTAACGAAAATGATCATTATTGTTTTAAATGGGCTTTGATTTCTGCCTTAAAAATTGTTAACAGGCCGCAAAGATGTTCGGCATATAATATTGATATATCGCTGGAGATAATTCGTATAAGTGATGAAATAATATTAGATTTCACAGGGTTGACTTTCCCCCTTGAAATAAAATGTATAAAAAATTTTTTAAAGAAGAATACTCATATGAGTTTAAACGTATTCGGATATAATGAAGAGACGAGGGAAATAATTGGACCGCTTTTTCAATCGGAAGTGGAAAAGCCTCTTCATATCAATATGATGTTTTTGGAAGAAGGTGGAAATGGACATTACATGTACATTAAAAATATTTCAAGGTAAATTCTTTTATACATTTTTATCTCTTTTAAGCAATTAACTAATTTGTATATATTTCTCTTTCAAAGACTAATGACTGCTCAGAGAGGAAATCAGAAGAGGGCGCAATATTTCTGCAATGTGTGTTTGAATTTTTCCGGAACCCAGGAAGCTGCATTAAAACACAAGACGCTCTGCAGTAGGAAGGTTTCAAAGATGCCGCACCCCCAGAACAACACACTGGAATTTACCCAAGTTCAACATCAGCTTCAAGTTCCATTTGTTGTCTACGCGGATTTTGAATGCATTCTGGATCCGAAAAATCTTGAAGTGAGCCCCAAATTATTTAATATTAATGAGCATATTCCAATATCATATGCGTATTATATAAAGTGTGCTTTTGATTCTAGACTAGATAAATTTGTTTTAGAAACAGGAAAAAATTCGGGAGTAAGTTTTGTAGATTCATTGATAAAAAATTTAAGTAAATTGAGTGATGACTACTTAAATAAAATAGTTCCTATGAGAATGACTTTGGATGACCAGCAAATATTTGATAATTCATTGAGTTGTTCTATTTGTCAGAAAGATTTAGGGACTGATAGGGTTAGAGATCATTGTCATTTCACAGGTCGCTTTAGAGGTGCAGCCCACTCTAAGTGTAACTTGGATTATAAAGTTAACAAATTCATACCAGTATTTTTTCATAATTTTTCAAAATACGACTGTCATTTGTTTATTCAAGAGTTGGGAAAGATTCCCGGTGAAATTTCCGTAATACCAATAAATAAGGAAAACTATATTTCTGTCTCAAAGAAAATAAAAAGTTTAAGTGGAAATAGTTTTGAAATTCGTTTTCTCGATACATATAGATTTATGTAATCAAGTTTAGACACCCTAGCTTCTAATTTAGTTGATGATCAATTGAACACTGTTAAATCATTTTTCAGTGATGATATAGAATTTGGACTAATGCGTAAGAAGGGTATATTTCCCTATGAATATTTAGACTCCGCTAGTAGACTCGAGGAAACTTCCCTCCCACCAAGGGAAGCATTCTATAATAATTTAACGGAAAGGGAATGCTCTCAGGAAGATTATGATCAAGCTCTTAAGGTTTGGTCGCATTTCTCTTGTTCCACTCTTAAAGATTATTTAGAATTATATTTAAAAACTGATGTATTTCTTTTAACCGACATTTTTGAAAACTTCCGAAAAATTTGTATGCAAATTTATTCACTTGACCCAGCTCAGTATTTTACGACACCAGGTCTATCTTGGGAGGCAATGTTAAAATCTACAAATATTCAACTTGAATTGCTGACAGATATAGATATGTATAGATTTATTCAAAGTAGCATTCGAGGTGGTTTAGTTCAATGTTGTCATAGATATACAAAAGCAAATAACAAATATTTGTCAGATTATGATTCCTCGAAGGAGTCTTCATTTTTAATGTATGTGGATGCGAATAACTTGTATGGTTGGGCAATGTCACAACCTTTACCATATAAAGATTTTAAGTGGATGTCTACCACAGATATAGACAATTTTGATATTAATAATATTCCAATCGATAGCAAATACGGTTATTTTTTGGAAGTGGACTTAATATATCCATACCGTTTACATGATCTTCATAATGATCTTCCATTTTGTCCGTCAAACTGTCTGGCCTCAAAAGAGGATAAGGTAAAAAAATTAATTGCTGACCTGGGAAATAAGAAAAATTATGTAATACATTATCGGAATTTGCAACAATGTATACAGAATGGGTTAGTATTGAAAAAGATCCATAGAGGTGTTCAGTTTTTACAAAAGCCTTGGTTAAAGAAGTACATTGATCTAAATACTTTACATAGGCAAAATGCAAAAAATAAATTTGAAAAAGATTTTTTTAAATTAATGAATAATTCTGTTTACGGAAAAACAATGGAAGATCCCGAGCGCAGGGTCGATATTAAGCTTGTTAGTACATGGGAAGCTCCGGATAGCTCGAAGACTGGACGAAAAGCACATTGTGCCAAAACTTTAATTTCAAAATCAAATTTTCATAGTGCAACTAAAATAAATGATAATTTCTATGCAATTCAAATGAAAAGATTGTCCGTTCTATTTAATAAGCCAATGTTTTTAGGATTTGCAGTATTAGACTTATCGAAATGGAAAATGTACGATTTTCACTATCAATATATGAAGCCAAAGTTTCAGGAAAAGTTACTCTTAAATTATATGGATACTGATTCATTTATCTATACAATAAAAACTGAAGATTTTTATAAAGATATTCGTAATGATCTTGGAGCAAAATTTGATACATCGGACTATTCAGACGAAAGAATTAATCTATATAACTTTAAAAGAGTTAACAAAAAAAGTTTAGGGTTTTTTAAAGATGAGCTTAACGGTAAACTCATGACAGAATTTGTAGGTCTGTGCTCAAAGGTTTATTGTTATAGAATAGATCAAGTTAAATCTTCACATAATAAAGCAAAGGGAGTGAGTTCACGAAATCTTACAATCGAAGACTATAAAAACGTTTTATTAACTGGGGCCTCACTATATGGTAATAGAACAATGTTTAGATCAAAAACACATAAAATAACTACAGTTAAAGTAAATAAAAAAATTCTTTGTGGCAAAGATAACAAAAGAAAACGTAATGTTAATGAAACACAATTTTTAGAGTTAAGTAATGAAGACCATGGTACGACATCAATAAAACATCAGAGATTAATTGAAAAAGATATTTTAGAAAATGTTGAATGGCTAGAATCAAATTCATTTTGCTTGGGTGAGATGATACAAAATAATTATGTGAACGATGGAGAATCATTAGATAGCCTTAAATTTCAAAAGGAACATATTGAAAAAGAACTATTTTATAAATCAGTTGAATTGGAGATGTTTTATTATGATCGAGACTTTGGAAAATATAAATGAAAATGATTTTGAGTTTGTAAAAAGTATTTTTATTATATTTAATTTTAATTTAAAACATTGTAAAAAAATATTAATATTAAACTTAATATAAGATAAGATAATATGTAAATAAAAATTATTTAAATAAATCATTTATTATACTACAAAATGTCTTCCTTGTTTATCCAGCTAGTCTTTGAAAACCCAAGCCACTTAACCAAAACCTTATTTCCTTTTCGCCTTACAATTTTTTCAACTAGGTATGTGTGGGGAAATCGTGTTTTTTTCAGTTCTTCTTTATAGAATCCGCCCTGAATCGGGCTACCATCTAAATCTTCAAGTAAGTATGTTTTAGGGTATGTATTCTTCACCTTTCTAATTTTAAAGATTTCAGTTGTATAGTTTGGTGTATACCCTTTCTCAAAGACATGTTTATATTTACTGATACGAACGTGGTCCCCCTTACGAAATTTACTTGCAACAAATATTTTCAGGTGATTATACGATGTTTGTAATATTTGTTTTTCATTGGAAGAATTGACTTTACTTGGACTCATTTTTATTGTTCTATGCTCTCTATTATTATATTTGTTAATTAATTGTTTATACATATCTATCCACTTATATTTTCCATTGAAACTAAACTCACGCCACATTAACTCTTTAAGAGTTCTATTGAAACGTTCAACTATTGATGCTTTTAGAGTACTGAAGGTTGAATAATGATTTATCCTATAACTTTTCATTAATACCTTAAATTTGGAATTAAAGAACTCAGTGCCATCATCAGTTTGCAGGTTTCTTGGTGTTCCATGACCCGATTTAAATATTCTCTCCATGGCTTGGGAAACATCATTTGCATTTTTTGATTTTAATGCCTCACCCCAAGCATATTTCGAAAATGTGTCTATAACAGTCAACAAGTATCGGTACCCATCATTAGATTTTGAAAAGGCTCCCATTTCAACCAAATCTGCTTGCCACAGATCGTTTATACCCCTTGTAATAACTCGTCTTCGTTGAAAGTTTTTTCGAGATGGTCCGTGCAACTCATTTACGATTTCTCGCTTAATCATATTCTTCTAATAGGCTGAAAAGCAACACCTTCTAACTCAATTGTGGTTTTTTTCGGTAGTGATATCGGTTTTGTTACATATTTAAATATATAGTCCTCAATGGTTTTAATCTTTTCCAGAATTTTGGCAAAAATTTGGTCAGCGCTGTCTGCCCTCTTACTATTCAATTCAATTTTATTTTCTAAGGTTGAAATTTTTGTGAGTCGACGATTAACATTTTGAGTTATAATTTTTCTTAAATCTTCTCCCAACTTTCCGAGGATCTCATCAGTATATTGTTTCGTTGCTAGATCATTGTTGTCTAAAGGCTTAGATCCGTTTTTGATACGTTTATTTTGAGCATTTAGATTACCGTCCTCATCGATGAATAATCCCTCAGTAGAATTAACACGTCTTTTCAAATTTTCTGATCGTTCCTTATCAACAGAAAAATGTCCAAACTTGTCGACAGACATGATGTTTATAAATGTAAAACATATTTGTCCTTCCTATTTATACTCATTAATATATAATCCTTTCTTCACGCAATTCCTCTAATATTGAAAAAATTTCGTTATTGTGGCTGGTGTTACCCGCTCCTTTTGATGCTACTAAAATTTCCAATCGTTCGACTAACTCATTTACATCATTCCAATATACATAGTTTGGATTTGATTTCTGAAGAGTCATGTAACCAAAGCCTGTTTTTGAGCGAAGTGGAGTAGACGTTGAAGGACTGAAATCTTTGTCTATCAACTTCTTAATAATATGGCTATATTTGTATGCTCGTGTACCCTTGATTCTGTTATTAGGTTTAAAGCCTACTCTATGTATATTCGTTTCTAAAATAATTTTTTTATACATTTTCAAGTCTTGATCATCATAGTTTTCAGGTTTACTAAGAAAAATTAGAGAGTACAGACCAGGAGTCAGATCACAACTCATTCCACTAGAAAATGTTATTTTATTATTTTTAATTTTTAATTCTTTATCTCCCAAAGTTAATGAATTGCTTGCGCTTTTTTTAGGTCCATAACCCTTATCCAACACATTTCCTCTGGTCAAATTACTGATATTAAAATCATAATTATAACTAGTGTTATTATCTTCTAGCTCTGCATCCACACCCATATCGGCCTCTCCTGTATACATTGGTAAAGGTATTGTCCCTTCTTCTTCACTCTTTTCCGTCTCCTTTTTCTCTTCTTCTATATCTTCCTCTATATTCGTTTGTGAAAAGAATTGATTATAGGAATCACTATCATCGAAAGACCTTGGTGGAGTTATGTTTCGATTAGACTGCGGATCTTTCTCATTAGTTGTAAAGTAGAAATCGTCAAGCTCTCTCTCATTATCATCGTATTTCTTAATTTGCTTCATTTCACGCTTTACTTTTATACTATCTTTTACATTAGAAATCTTTTGTTTTTTATTTTCCTTAACAAGTTCATGTAAGGGTTCAGTAATAGGTTTAAAAGTTTCCTCCAATTGTAAATTCGTATGATTTTTGACTTGTTTGAGATCATCGAATTTTCGCTTCAAAGCAAATCTAGCTTTGGTTAACTGTGACAAAATATTCATTGTAGTATATTGTTCAAACTTTATAGGTGAAAGATTTAAAATTTCCGAAATTCATGTAGTCACTCCTCAGTTACTAAACAAATACTGTTTAGGGAACGCCAAGATCTGTAATATTTATATACCATTTCCGAATAAAAAAAAGATTCGATACATTTTCTTCATTATATTTTAAAAAGTGTATTTATTGTTATATTCTTAAAATCTCAATCTTTTTAATGATTACTGACTTATTTCTAAATACAAATTGTCATTACTTTTATAAATATTAAATTTTTCATCAACCATTTCATTGATGATAACATCTTGAAGAGAGGTGTACCTTTCCGGCATGTACAGAATGTGCTCCTCCAACTCGAGAGCAATAGATTCTCCAACCTTTGTTGTTTTGCGCTCCGCCTTGAGGATCGGGAATCTTACATTTTCAGGCATCCTTGTCTTCGATAGCAGTGTCTTTTTATTAAATTTATTGAACTCTTTAACTACAATGTTCATCTGGTTTTCCTGATTCATGATGGTTGTTGAGTTTTTTGAACTTGGTACAGTTGTTCCACGTTGTTTTTAGCTGTATTTTGATGTTTACTACCTGTTTAGCAGTTGTTCAGTACTTGTTTCGTAGTTGCTTACTACTTGTTTTAGCTGGTTAATAGCTGTTATTAGATGGTTATTATCTGTTTAGTAGCTGTTAACTAGTTGTTTACTAGTTGTTATAAGCTGGTCACCAGCTGTTTTGAGCTGTTATGAGCAGTTATAGGCTTTTTTTTTTTTTTTTTTGTTAAGAATGATCAAAAATTCTTGTCCTCTAGATGACGTTCGATGTGAAGTAGAAACTTAGACTGTGAATTTGAACGCGTGCAGGTCCACTTTTTATACCATACAGAGTTCACACATACACGTACCCATACATTGATTTTCAACCCCCCAAATGTAAATTAACCATTTAAATATACCGGTTTTGACTCCACATTTTCTACGAAAGAAAGTAGAAAAGCGAGGCACAGGTGTCCACAGTTGTATGTATCAAAGTCTTGAACTCTATCATAGTTGTATTGTATTCTATGTCCCAAGTATTTCACAACTTCTCTAGGTGGCTGAAGATTTCCAAAACTGTCGAAATAATGTATATTATTCTTATTTTTATTATATGCAACCCAATGTGTACCACTTGATCGTGAATTATCTAAGTTTACTATACCACACTCCCTACTTTTTGGTGCTTCTGGGAGTAGATCTCTCATAAACACCCCTCTAAAATGTGGAATATATTTCCTAGCAAAATGTATAATGTCGATATTTGATAGTGGTCTATTGGGTAGCAGAGAAATTAGTTTTTTCGCTTCTTAATTCCTTTCCCCTTACTATAGGGCTTAAGAAAGAAACCATAACCCTTTCTATAGGGCTTGAGATATAATCCTTCTCCTACAGCAACACTTTCAATTTTCCTATTGTGACGTTTTTTCTCCTCCATATCTTCCTTAGCCATTCTCGCATTGTTAATTGTTTTTGCAATTGCTGCACTACCACTTGCTAAGCTACCTAGAGCGCTGAGGGCTGTCAAGATCGGCACGATTGGTAGAAAACCTCCAATTTTGGGTACATTAATTACACGAGGTACTTTAACATTTTTCTTAGAACCCATTGATTGATGAATTGATTTACGTGCAACTTTAATTGCACTCATAATGTCTAATGGTTTTTGTTTTTTTAATGTCTTAGTAGCAGCATTTATTACAGTCGAAAGGTTTGTCTTCTTCATTTTATTCTTCAATATCTTTTTCCTTCCTTTCTTTTCCGTTTTATTCAATCCCATACCAAATTTTTTCTTGGCTTTCATTATATTTGTAACAAAGTATGCTGCTGCTCTTTCACCAAGACTGCTATCTGGTGCCTTGACACGCGACCAGGCTTTGTCAATTAATATGGAGTCTGCCCTATGTCGTTCACTCAATGCCTTGTTTTGAGAATATGCGATATCGTGCTCTTTGCAAGCTTCATCCAATGGGTTTATTCCTTGATCACCACGTTCCAACCGTTTCTGTAACTTTGTACCCGGCCCACAAAAATTATATCCCGGAATATGGGCTTCAAACGGTAATGTATTAATTAGCTTATCGACAAGACCACCACCGTGTTTACAATTAAAAATACGACTGATGCGATTATAAAAACGTTTCCCCATTTTATTGATGTTTAATCATCAAAGATTTCTCATTGAATGAGGTACATTAGGTTAAAAGATGCGTTTAATAAGTCAGAAACAAAAAATTGTAGTTAGAAATATTAACGATGAAAACGAGAAAAATCTACCGCCACGACATAGTGCTCTCTTACCGAACACAATAAGGGCTCTAATTGTTGGGCCTTCGAATTGTGGTAAAACTAATATTATGTTAAGTCTAATAGAGAGTCCTAATGGATTAAAATTCGAAAATGTTTATATATTTTCAAAAAGTTTATATCAACCTAAATATGAGTACTTGGAGAAATTAATCAAACCGATTAAAGGAATGGGATATCATACATTCTCCCATAATGAGGGTGTACTAGACCCCAGTGAAGCTAAAAACAATTCCATTATGATATTCGATGACGTAGCTTGTGAAAAACAAGATAACATAAGATCTTATTTTTGTATGGGTCGACATAAAAATATCGACTCTTTTTATTTATGTCAAACGTATAGTCATATACCTAAACATCTGATTCGTGACAATGCCAACTTTATTATAATGTTAAAGCAAGATGATTTAAATATGCGGCATATATATCGGGACCATATTAACACTGATATGAATTATGAAACATTTGTGAAAATTTGTCAAAAATGTTGGGAGGACAAGCACGGATTCCTATTAATTAGCAAGGATAACGAAATGGATAACGGAAGATACAGAAAAGGATTTGATCAATTTATTATGATTTAAGGAGTAATTTCAATATAAAGCTTGGTTAGATACTTACAATCCCACAGTTTATCAAGAGTTTTCAATATGTCTAGATCACTTGCATTATCCTTGAATGGAAATAGTTCCATTATAAATACAAACTTTTTTCCACCTATCGAATTGAATGGTCGATATGAGTGCGCTCATATCGATTTTAATATGTATAATTCGATTCCAAATATTGATGAAAAAAATAACCTCTTCCACATCGGTGACAAGGTTATTACAATTCCAACTGGATCATATGAATTGAATGATATCACCGATTTCATTTACAATAAACTAAAAGACTATAACCTTGAAAATACATTTAAAATTCAAAGTAATAATAATACACTTCAAGTTGAAATAACTACCATACGAGAGTCAGTTTACTTTAATAAGGAAAGATCGGTTGGACAGCTGTTTGGTTTCCATCAAAAAGTACTAGAACCACATCCTACAAAAACCTATCGATCAGATCAGACCGTGAACATATTAAAAATTAATACAATTCGTTTGGAATGTAATATAATCAGCGGTTCATATGTAGATAATACACCGAATCATACATTACATGAGTTTGGCATTAATGTTCCGCCTGGGTATAAAATGACAGTGACACCACATAACCTAATTTATTTACCAATCAACTGTGACGAAATAAGCACACTATCTATACGCATAGTTGATCAAAACGGTGATTTGGTGAATTTACGTGGTGAAAACGTTTCGATTCGCATGCACATTCGGTTAATAGAATGATTATTTATAATAAAAGACGTAGCTTAAGTCCTCAGCCAAGCATTACTAATTGTAAAGCTATAGAAAGAGGACCAAAAGTAAAAAGAAGCTCACTTACTTTGAAAAATAAACTATTTTTAAAGTCGTTAGGCTTGAAGCTTCGAGTATAATATAAAAGGTGGAAAGGAAAACAATGAACGAAATTTTAAATGTTCGAGAAAAGGTTTACTCAGATGAGAGTATTTCGAAGAAAGAGTTTCATACTTATTCATCGTATAATCAAACATTTAAGCCAAACGATGAAATTCGAATTACTATTCAAAATCAAGACTTGTACGTGCTTCCTCACGAAAGTTACCTTAATTTTCAAGGAATTATTAGAAAAGATTCACCGAATGGACCTACAACTGAAAATGTTACCACTTTTTTTAAAAATAATTGTATGGCTTACTTTTTGGATGAAATTAAGTACGAAATAAATGGATGTGAGATTGATAAAACACGATTTGTCGGTATGACTACAACCCTAAAAAATTATATATCTCTGGATAATCTTCAAAGTCAAAATCTATTAAATTCCGGATGGAGCAGTGGGGACGAAATATCTACGGGACCCCACTTTAACTTTTCTGTACCATTAAAAAATTTATTGGGATTTGCTGAGGATTATAAAAAAGTTTTGTTAAATTGTAAACACGAACTAGTGTTGATGCTAACTAAGAATCTTGGTGATGTGTTTGAACAAACCAGAAATGAACAAACTTTTAAGTTGGAAATGACGAATATAACCTGGAAAATTCCCCATGTAACTCCGAGCGATTTTGCGAAAATTAAGATGTACGATATTATTAAAAGTGGTGTAAACCTACCAATCGCATTCCGGAGTTGGGATTCATATGTTAACCCCAAATTGGGGTATGGAAGTCAACACAGCTGGAATGTGAAATTGTCGGCTAACCGCGAAAAACCAAGATTTGCTATAATTGGATTTACACTAAATGGAGAACTTATCACAAATAACTTATCAAACTTGAAAGTTCACTTGAATTCAGAGTCATATCCATATGATAATCTGAATGTTGATTTTAGTAAGAATCAGTATGCTCACCTATATGAAATGTATACAAGATTTCAATCTAGTTACTATAATCGTGAATCACAACCATTTTTGACCCCAAATGAATTTAAATTGAAGGCCCCTATTATTGTGGTTGATCTTTCATATCAAAACGAATCAGTGAAAACTGGTCCTATTGATGTGAGAATTTCAATAGAACTGAAGACACCAAGTCATGAAAATACCCAAGCTTACTGTCTCCTCATACATGACCGTTTAGTTGAATATAACCCATTAAACGGACTAGTACAACGAGTTGTTTAACATTAGAAAAATGTTGAATGATACTGTTTCGATTGATGTTCAAGGTTTCTTTGATAATAATAATAATTTTATTTTAAAGGAAATTGGAATTGTATTCGAAAAAGATCCAAACTTGAATAATAGTATTTTAATAGAACCACCATATGATTTTACTTTGCTAAATACAAAATCTCGAAAGACTGCAATTTGGTTAACCAATACACATCACAAAATTTTTTGGAACGATGGAGAGAACAGTTTTCCACAAACTCGAAAGTATCTAAGGACAATTACAAGCGGAAAAGAAATTATTTGTAAAGGTGTGGAAAAGAAACGATTTCTACAGAAGTTTTTTGGGAGTCGTCAGCTCATTAATATCGAGGAAATGGGCTGTCCGTCATTAAACAGGTTTAAAGGAAACCGGTTTCCCTATTGTGAAACACACCTTAAGGGCGGGGTTTGTGCTCTAAACAATGCTTACATTATTTTGACATTTTTTAAAAGTAGCTCCAAAACAATAAAATAATTGTTATACATCATTTTAAAGTTGAGACTAGATGTGTAAAGACCTACAAGAAAATAGAATTAACAAAATGAAATTTCATGAGGAAATTGACCAATTTATTGAACAATTTAAAGGAGAGATAACTGGTCAGCATTTTCAATATCTTCTAAACACAAAATCTATGTTCATGAATCGAGGTGGACATGATCTCAAAACTACGAATTATGGTGAACACTTTACATTTTGTAATCCAGAAATGACGTCGGAAACGTGCGCCTGCTTCTTCTATGCAAATCGCCGGAATCAAAGCAGAAAATTAATTTCTATGTATAACAAAAATGTTCGCAATACCAAAATAAATGAATAAATGTATTATTATGCTACAAAATAAACTTCTGACTTTTTATTTCGAGTTAAAATTACAGGTACGGAGAATGGAAAATATTTCCTTGACTGAGATATGTCGGCTACTTGCGAGTTGTTGCGCGGTCGTGATTTCAACCCCTATTATGGGAACGTCGTATGAGGTCGTATGAGGTCGTTGGCGTGAGGCCCACGATCTTGTCAATGAGCGTGCGCCTTCTGGGTTGTGCATGTGTCCCTTTTATTGCGGTCAGGTAATTGACAGGTGCGCATGTTCGGGTAGCTCTTGCTTGAATCCCTTTTATGACATGTTTATGACCCATTTGTGGAAAGGAGAGAATCTTAGACAATTTACCAGTTAAACGTTCTGGGACGGAAACAAAAATGTGTATTTGAAAATATTCCACATCTGAGAATCATTAACTTGTGAGATTTATTTTATTGGGGTTCTTTTGATTTCTAAATTAGTTTTACAATCATAGGAAACATTATTCCCCAACATGATCGGACATGTTCCTCTAAGATAACCATCTTTGAATACTTTGGGTGTGCGACCTTTCACACGTGCACAGCAACACCTGTGATAATGAGGCAAAAGGGTACGTGATCACACCTTTCCCCAACATGATCGGATATGTTCCTCTAAGATAACAACCTTTGGATACTATGGTTGTGCGACCTTTCTCACGTGCACCTTTCTCACCTGACTATTAATTGCACATAATGAGGCGAAGGATACATTATCAATATTGTCACATGGGGATGTGGGGGCGATGGGGGCAATTAAGTATACTCTTTATAGACATGATCGCGACATTTTTATGACTTCAAAGCCCATTAAAATCAGTTAATTTATTGGATTATGCTAATTGTCCCAGAACCCGCATACGTTAATGAGGGGGGGAGGGGGGGCCGGGGGCCATTAATATGCTAATTGTCCCAGAACCCGCGTTTCCCTACTACTAACTTGGCTATCTAATTCTTGACGGTTGCGTATGTGTGTCGGAGGAGCGGGTAGGTTCCTGTTGAGGAGATTTTTATAGTATCCCCAGTTGGTTAATCTTAGATTAGTTATGTTCTCGGCGGGAGGATGTTCTAGACTTATTGTAAATTCTATGTATCGGTGGTCCGAGAATGAGTGTTCGATCCCCACCTTCCACGCGTCTAGCTGGTTAAGTAAGGGATCAGATATTAGAGTAATGTCTAGTACTTCCCTCCTACTTCTAGTGATGAAAGTTGGGTCATTACCTTTGTTGCAGATGAATAGATTTGATTGAAGGAGATAGTCGTAGAGTAACTCACCCCTTTCGTTGGTGTTTGTACTTCCCCATTGTGTGTGGTGTGAGTTAGCGTCCCCACCCAGGATGAGTTCCTTAGATGAGTGAGTGCGTATGAGTTCTTGTGTAGTGGTGTTTGGTAGTGGCCCTTCGTAGTCGTGAGCCAGATAGAATGATGCTATGGTGTGATGGGTGTGTTCGTTTAGCTCCAGTCTGACTGTGGTAAGGTCGCCTTCGCTAAACTGTGGAATAAGAAATGTGTTAAAGTGTGACTTTGTAAGAATGCAGGTTCTGGTTTTACCCTTGTCCTTGGTGTAAAAAAGCTTGTATAGGGGGGTTGATAAGCCACAGATGTTGTTACCAACAATCCATGGCTCTTGAATGAGGACTACGTCTATGTTGCCTGTTGCCAGGCGGGTGAGGAGGGCAGCGGATGCTGCCTTGCTGTGGTGCAGATTAATTTGCAGAAACTGCACCATCTTTGGGACTGGGTTCGGGCTGGGTACCCTCCGCTTCCTCCGCTATGTCCTGGAGAACAGAGCGCCCTGGTCGGGTTGTGTCCTGGGTGCACAGCTGCTTCAGGCTCTCCGTCAGCTCCGAGTCGGTTGACACGTAGCCGGTGAGGGTGGCCTCTTCGTGATCTGGTTCGTCGTCGCTCGGGGGTTCGTACGACGCGCAGGCAGCCAGGTTGTCTGCCGCCAACTTATCGGTGTCATATATGCGTAGCTGCACCTTATCGAACCCGTAGTTCACTCTGTGTTGTTGGGCTGCGAGGGGTTCCAAGCAGGCCTGGTTCAGGAGGATAACCACGCTCATGGTGACTCGCTCGGTTTTCTCCACCTTGACCACCTTCCAACCGTCTGTTGGAAGTTTTGGGTTGAACCTGGTCAGTAGGCTGAGTATAGCCTCTGGTTCCGATGGTTCCGACGGCAGCCACACCCTCGCTCTCGGTCGAGACGGGATATCTGCAGCCTCACAAACTGCCAGCTTGGCCCCGGGGTAGACCTCGCCGACTTTGGTAATTGCAGCCTTGTAGAGTGCTGCCGATCTCTCGTCTTCGCAGGCGATCAACTTTACATTGCCCTGGTACCACCCTGCATCTGTGCAATCGGGTGGCGGGCCTGGGTTTTCGTCCAGCACTTTCAAGGCCACTGATGCAAGGGCCCGTCTAACCAGACCCCATTGGTTTCGTGGGATCCTACCGCCTTCAACGCTCTGGTCGATGACACCAATGATCTTCCGATCCTTTACCACTTCCGCAAAGGATCTCGACCATGTGCCGCGGTTGGTTACCTTAGCCTTCTTGCTCGCTGGTTGAGCTGACTCCATCGACCTCTCTCGCTTGTTGCTGTGGCTGGTGGTCATAGCGATGTCGAAGTCTGGGATAATTGCCTTTGCCCAGGCTATGTCCTCTTGGATTTTTTGGTAATCCAATTTCGATGTCTGATCCTCCCGTATCGGATTGGTGGCCAGCCGTTTGAGGATCCTAGAAGCCTTCCTTCTTTCAAGAGGTCCTGCCTGGTTAGGTGGTACCCTCTTAAACTCCTTTGCCCTGGTACTCAACACGAGACCGGCCTTAGCGCTACCCTCAGGTTGGAGTGGCTGGTTAGCCACACCTACGCTGGTGGAAGGCTTGGGCTTGTCGCTATGGCGAGTTGGGCTTAGCCGGCTGCGTTGTTCGCTGGCCTTGGCAGGGGTGGACGTCACGTGGACTGGGGTAGTCAGAGCCGTGATTTTGCTCTTTCTTTCGTCGTTGGTTACGACTTCCGACTTTATAAGAGTGTCGGGCTCTTGTCTTGTGCAGTCTTTTAGTTTTATATTTGTTAAGTTCTCCATGTTAATTCCCACGAGCTGCGGAGAAAGGACAGGTCCACCCGGGCAGAGATCCGCCGTACCCGGGTAAGGCTGAATTAGAACAGGCGGTCGCCACTTGCCTGAGCTCACCGTTTGAGACTGAGTTATTTGATAACTCGGGCTCCCAGCCAGATTGACTCTCGGCACGGTACGAGTGACACCTTAGTCCAGCCCGGGGTGAGATGAGTTGTGTGGGTATGGAAGAGGTAGGTACAGAGCGTGTGGGTAGGGGTGTGTGTGAGCTATTTGTCGGAGGCGGCAGCACAAGCGCGATGTCGGTACTGCTACGGCGCAGATACCCGCTGACTGTCCGGGGCTACTTATTTGCGCTTCGTGTTGGGGGCTTGGTGGTAACCGGGCCGTGTCCACCTTCCACGCTTATTCGTAGCTACCCTGGAGAACCAGGGCGCTCGCTATCCGCAACCTGCGACCCGTTCGGTAGCCTTCAGCTCGGCGCCCTCAGAGCCATCCCACTAGCTCTTTAGCCGAAATGGTGTCAGTAAAACCTTTTGAATTTAAACTATCTTAAATGCAACGTTATGACTTTTTATAGGGGTACGCCAACGTTCATGAGTTACTCTCTACAGAACATGTCCTTGGACCGAATATACTCAGTAAACGATTTAGGTGTTCTCCTAGATCCTAAACTTAAATTTGACTTCCACATAACCTCTACTGTAAATAAAGTTATGAGTGTTCTTGGGTTTATAAAGCGTTGGTCTAAAGAATTTGATGATCCATACACTACCAATTTATTATTTACCTCACTTGTCCGTCCTAATTTAGAATACTGTTCTTCCGTTTGGAGTCCTCAGTATCAAGTGCACATTGACTAAAATCTAAGCTCATTTGCTTTAATCTTGTTGATCTATGTTTTGTCCTGTCTTTATTTGTTCTATGTACCTTCCTCGCGAACCGTATTTGTCCGAAATAAAAATGGGCCCGCGCGTAACAAGCACGTGCTTGGTGTCGTTTGGGCCACTTGTTTGTACTGCTCTTAGTGCATCAACGTTCAACAATATATAAAGATGGAAAGAAGGCCCATTTCAGTAAACCTTCGCAAAATTAAAGTCAATGACATAAAAACCGTCATATTTTTTACTACCTTTAAAGTTATATATTTTAATGCAGATAACAACATAATCATTCCACAAGCCTATAAAGGTATGCCATATCGAAATCCGAGTTCAGTTGACCAAGTTATGGGCTTTTAAAGATGGAAAGAAGGCCCATTTCAGTAAACCTTCTCAAAATTAAAATCAATGACATAAAAACGGTCATATTTTTTACTACCTTTAATGTTATATATTTTAATGCACATAACAACATAATCATTCCACAAGCCAATAGAGGTATGCCATATCGAAATCCGAGTCCTTTTGACCAAGTTATGCACTTTTAAAGATGTAAAGAAGATTTCAGTAAACCTTCGCAAAATTAATGTCAATGACATAAAATCCGTCATATTTTTTACTACTTTTAAAGTTAAATATTTTAATGCAGATAAAAACAAAATCATTCCACAAGCCCCTAAAGGTATGCCATATCGAAATCCGAGTTCATTTGACTAAGTTATTGGCTTTTAAAGCCAGTCTCGATAATCAGACGAACGATGTTCAGATCGCTGGTGGTGGAACCGAGAGCTGGTTGTTCCATATAGGAAGTAACTATTTGTGGCTCGTTTAACACCTGAAACCACATCTGCAGATATTTTGGAATTTATACAACAGGAATTCCCATCTCAAAACATCACAGTGGAGGAGTTTAAATTTCCATATGTTTATAGGATATCTTCATTTAAAATATCTGCTCCTCCGGAAGTATTTAATGTACTAGATTCTAAAAGTTTTTGGCTAAATGATGAATTGGTCATTAAAGAATTTGTTCCAAACAGACGGACAACTAATAATAGGCCTTCCACGACTGTACCTGCGCCAAAAAACTGAGCAGTTTATTTTTGGCCTATCAAAACGTTAGGGGACTTTATATGAAGCTACCTTAGCTTAATGCTGACTCCTATGCCTTTTCTGAAGACATTCTGGCCTTTACTGAGACTTGGCTGAAACCGGAGATATCAGACTCCGAAGTTCTGTCCAAAAATTGTAATACGTATAGAACTGATCGCTCTCCTCGTAGGGGGGGTGGGGTGCTGGTTGCCTTTACCTCTACTTTAACATCGGAGAGAATATACTTTCTTAATCCCAATGACATAGAATTCGTTGGTGTTAAAGTTTCTTTGAAATCTTTTTCTATTTATGTAACTTGTTCTTATATTCCACCTGGATCCGACTTAACAATTTTTGAGCAACATTTGTCTGCAATAAAAACTGATTTATCTCATCTTTCCGAAAGGGATCTTTTAATTGTTTTGGGTGATTTCAATCTTCTTGACATTTCTTGGTCCCTTACCACTGACTCACTTGTCTCTACCCCTTTATCTGACCATGACTTCGTTGACGGTCTGTTAGAATTATCATTACAGCAAGTTAGCTTTATACGTGATTCACTAAATAGACAATTAGATCTTGTATTTGTTTTAGATCCGTCTGAAGTCACTGTATCTAGAATTGACGCACTAGTTGTGCCTGAAGACCAGTATCATCCCACATTAGAACTTACAATTTTTCTTCCCTGCGTTGATACCCACTCTCCTTCACTTTCTCCCACTAAAAGTAGATGCTTTCGTAAATGTGACTTTAGTAAACTTAACAACTTGATTTCACAATATAACTGGACAAATTTATATAATTGCTTGGATATTGAAAGTGCTACGGAACTATTTTATAGTGTCCTAAACTCTTTTTTCTGTGAATGTGTTCCTGACAGTTTTCCTCCTAAGGTAGACAGGTCACCTTGGTTTACCAATCAGTTGCAAAGACTTAGAAACCTAAAAACAAACTTCTATAAAAAGTACAAAAAGTCAAGTAGGCCATCCGATTTTTCAAGATATGTGGTGGCTCGTACTAATTTTAATGTACTTAACAGTCATTGCTATTCCATGTATTTGAACCGATGTAAATTTTAATTTTCAAAGGATCCGAGGCAATTTTATAACTTTGTCAATGCTAAACGAAAGTCTTCAGCATTGCCATCATCCGTACGATTAAACTCTATTGAGGCATCTACGGATCCCGAAATTGCAGATTTATTTGCTGAATTCTTCCAATCTACTTATAGTTCTGTTTCTTGGTCTAATTCTAGCTACCCTAATCACTTAAACAGGGCAAATTGAATTTTTTCTCCTGTAATCACCGAGAGTTCTCTCTTAAGTGATTTAGAAACTATAACGCCAACCTATTCTCCGGGGCCAGATGGACTCCCTGGGTGTGTTCTTAAGTTTTGTGCCCGAACTATTTATAAACCCATTCTTAAACTTTTTAATTTGTCTATCTCATCATCTGTTTTTCCTACTATCTGGAAAGATTATTTTATTATTCCACTCCACAAAAAGGGTGCGAAGGTTAATGCTCAGAACTATAGAGGAATCTCCAAATTGTCTGCAATTCCTAAACTATTTGAACGCATTATTACCTCTCAGTTGCAACATTTGTGTTCCTCTTTAATATCGCCGTGTCAACATGGTTTTGTTAAGCGTAGATCGACCACCACTAACCTGCTCGAACTGACATCTTTTGTACTAGATGGATTTAACAAAAAATTGCAGACGGACGTTATATATACAGATTTTAGTAAAGACTTTGACTCTGTTAACCACTCTCTTCTTTTATTCAAATTAGATCAGCTCGGGTTTCCGAATAATCTGTTAACTTGGATTTCAAGTTATTTGAATGGTAGATCTCAGAGGGTTTTATTCAAAAACGCTGTTTCCAAGATGATCAACGTGACATCTGGAGTGCCTCAGGGCAGTCATTTAGGCCCTTTGCTGTTTACTCTGTTTATAAATGATCTTCCTTCTATCGTAAATCACTCTCGTGTACTAATGTATGGTGATGATGTTAAGCTTTGTTTTTCATATAATAATATTGAATCTGGTTTCTGCTTGCAGACAGACATGAATAGATTCCAGGAATGGTGTCAGTACACACTTTTGAATTTAAACTATCTTAAATGCAACGTTATGACTTTTTATAGGGGTACGCCAACGTTCATGAGTTACTCTCTACAGAACATGTCCTTGGACCGAATATACTCAGTAAACGATTTAGGTGTTCTCCTAGATCCTAAACATAAATTTGACTCCCACATAACCTCTACTGTAAATAAAGTTATGAGTGTTCTTGGGTTTATAAAGCGTTGGTATCAAGTGCACATTGACCGTATAGAGTTCGTACAGAAAAAATGTCTTCTTTTTGCCTTACGTGGTTTGAACTGGGATCAAAACGTCAGGTTGCCTTCTTACTCGAGTAGATTGCTATTAATTAATTTGCCTAGTCTAGTAAGCCGTAGAATTATGCTTGGTACTATTTTTATGAATAATCTTATCAGAGGCGATATTGATTCTGTAGATTTGGTAAGCCGCCTAAGTTTCAATGTTCCTGTTAGACTAATGCGAAACTACCATCCTATCAACTTGCCACGATGTTCATCTAATTTTAGTCAGCATGAGCCCTTTCGCGTTCTTTCTAATAATTATAAAAACCTATATCATTTAATTTGTCCTCAACTTCTATCCCTGTACTAAAAACTAAAATCTTAGCTCATTTGCTTTAATCTTGTTGATCTATGTTTTGTCCTGTCTTTATTTTTTTCTATGTACCTTCCTCGCGAACCGTATTTTCCCGAAATAAAAATGGGCCCGCGCGTAACAAGCACGTGCTTGGTGTCGTTTGGGCCACTTGTTTGTAGTGCTCTTAGTGCATCAACGTTCAACAATATATAAAGATGGAAAGAAGGCCCATTTCAGTAAACCTTCGCCAAATTAAAGTCAATGACATAAAAACCGTCATATTTTTTACTACCTTTAAAGTTATATATTTTAATGCAGATAACAACATAATCATTCCACAAGCCTATAAAAGTATGCCATATCGAAATCCGAGTTCAGTTGACCAAGTTATGGGCTTTTAAAGATGGAAAGAAGGCCCATTTCAGTAAACCTTCTCAAAATTAAAATCAATGACATAAAAACCGTCATATTTTTTACTACCTTTAAAGTTATATATTTTAATGCAGATTACAACATAATCATTCCACAAGCCTATAAAGGTATGCCATATCGAAATCCGAGTTCATTTGACCAAGTTATTGGCTTTTAAAGATGGAAAGAAGGCCCATTTCAGTAAACCTTCGCAAAATTAAAATCAATAACATAAAAACGGTCATATTTTTTACTACCCTTAAAGTTATATATTTTAATGCAGATAACAACATAATCATTCCACAAGCCCCTAAAGGTATGCCATATCGAAATCCGAGTTCATTTGACCAAGTTATTGGCTTTTAAAGATGGAAAGAAGGCCCATTTCAGTAAACCTTCGCAAAATTAAAATCAATGACATAAAAACGGTCATATTTTTTACTACCTTTAAAGTTATATATTTTAATGCAGATAACAACATAATCATTCCACAAGCCTATAAAGGTATGCCATATCGAAGTCCGAGCTCATTTGACAACGTAATGGGCTTTTAAAAATGGAAAGAAGACCCATTTCAGTAAACCTTCGCAGAATTAAAGCCAATGACATAAAAACCGTCGTATTTTTTACTACCTTTAAAGTTAAATATTTTAATGCAGATAACAACATAATCATTCCACAAGCCCATAGAGGTATGCCATATCGAAATCCGAGTCCTTTTGACCAGGCTATGGGCTTTTAAAGATGGAAAGAAGGCCCATTTCATTAAACCTTTGCAAAATTAAAATCAATGACATAAAAACGGTCATATTTTTTACTACCTTTAAAGATATATATTTTAATGCAGATATCAACATTATCATTCCACAAGCCCATAGAAGTATGTCATATCGAAATCCGAGTCCTTTTGACCAGGCTATGGGCTTTTAAAGATGGAAAGAAGGCCCATTTCAGTAAACCTTTGCAAAATTAAAATCAATCACATAAAAACGGTCATATTTTTTACTACCTTTAAAGTTATATATTTTAATGTAGATATCAACATAATCATTCCATCAGCCCATAAAGGTATGCCATATCGAAATCCGAGTTCATTTGACCAAGTTATGGACTTTTAAAGATGGAAAGAAGGCCGATTTCAGTAAACCTTCGCAAAATTAAAGCCAATGAAATAAAAACCATCGTATTTTTTACTACCATTAAAGTTAAATATTTTAATGCAGATAACAACAAAATCATTCCACAAGCCCCTAAAGGTATGCCATATCGAAATCCGAGTTCATTTGACCAAGTTATGGGCTTTTAAAGATGTAAAGAAGGCCCATTTCAGTAAACCTTCGCAAAATTAAAATAAATGACATAAAAACGGTTATATATTTTACTACCTTCAAAGTTATATATTTTAATGCAGATAACAACATAATCATTCCACAAGCCCATAGAAGTATGCCATATCGAAATCCGAGTTCATTTGACCAGGTTATGGGCTTTTAAAGATGGAAAGAAGGCCCATTTCAGTAAACCTTTGCAAAATTAAAATCAATCACATAAAAACGGTCATATTTTTTACTACCTTTAAAGTTATATATTTTAATGCAGATAACAACATAATCATTCCACAAGCCCATAGAAGTATGCCATATCGAAATCCGAGTTCATTTGACCAGGTTATGGGCTTTTAAAGATGGAAAGAAGGCCCATTTCAGTAAACCTTTGCAAAATTAAAATCAATCACATAAAAACGGTCATATTTTTTACTACCTTTAAAGTTATATATTTTAATGCAGCTAACAACATAATCATTCCACAAGCCCATAAAGGTATGCCATATCGAAATCCGAGTTCATTTGACCAAGTTATTGGCTTTTAAAGATGGAAAGAAGGCCCATTTCAGTAAACCTTTGCAAAATTAAAATCAATCACATAAAAACGGTCATATTTTTTACTACCTTTAAAGTTATATATTTTAATGCAGATAACAACATAATCATTCCACAAGCCCATAGAAGTATGCCATATCGAAATCCGAGTTTATTTGTCTAAGTTATGGGCTTTTAAATATGTAAAGAAGGCCCATTTCAGTGAACCTTCGCAAAATTAAAATCAATAACATAAAAACGGTCATATTTTTTACTACCTTTAAAGTTATATATTTTAATGCAGCTAACAACATAATCATTCCACAAGCCCCTAAAGGTATGCCATATCGAAATCCGAGTTCATTTGACCAAGTTATTGGCTTTTAAAGATGGAAAGAAGGCCCATTTCAGTAAACCTTTGCAAAATTAAAATCAATCACATAAAAACGGTCATATTTTTTACTACCTTTAAAGTTATATATTTTAATGCAGATAACAACATAATCATTCCACAAGCCCATAGAAGTATGCCATATCGAAATCCGAGTTCATTTGACCAGGTTATGGGCTTTTAAAGATGGAAAGAAGGCCCATTTCAGTAAACCTTTGCAAAATTAAAATCAATCACATAAAAACGGTCATATTTTTTACTACCTTCAAAGTTATATATTTTAAGGCAGATAACAACATAATCATTCCACAAGCCCATAGAAGTATGCCATATCGAAATCCGAGTTCATTTGACCAGGTTATGGGCTTTTAAAGATGGAAAGAAGGCCCATTTCAGTAAACCTTTGCAAAATTTAAATCAATCACATAAAAACGGTCATATTTTTTACTACCTTTAAAGTTATATATTTTAATGCAGATAACAACATAATCATTCCACAAGCCCATAGAAGTATGCCATATCGAAATCCGAGTTCATTTGACTAAGTTATGGGCTTTTAAATATGTAAAGAAGGCCCATTTCAGTGAACCTTCGCAAAATTAAAATCAATGACATAAAAACGGTCACATTTTTTACTACCTTTAAAGTTTAATATTTTAATGCAGATAACAACAAAATCATTCCACAAGCCCCTAAAGGTATGCCATATCGAAATCCGAGTTCATTTGACCAAGATATTGGCTTTTAAAGATGGAAAGAAGGCCCATTTCAGTAAACCTTCGCAAAATTAAAATCAATAACATAAAAACGGTCATATTTTTTACTACCCTTTAAGTTATATATTTTCATGCAGATAACAACATAATCATTCCACAAGCCTATAAAGGTATGCCATATCGAAGTCCGAGTTCATTTGACAACGTTATGGGCTTTTAAAAATGGAAAGAAGGCCCATTTCAGTAAACCTTTTCAAAATTAAAATCAATCACATAAAAACGGTCATATTTTTTACTACCTTTAAAGTTATATATTTTAATGCAGATAACAACATAATCATTCCACAAGCCCATAAAGGTATGCCATATCGAAATCCGAGTTCATTTGACCAAGTAATGGGCTTTTAAAGATGTAAAGAAGGCCCATTTCAGTAAACCTTCGCAAAATTAAAATAAATGACATAAAAACGGTCATATTTTTTACTACCTTTAAAGTTATATATTTTAATGCAGATAACAACATAATCATTCCACAAGCCTATAAAGGTATGCCATATCGAAGTCCGAGTTCATTTGACAACGTTATGGGCTTTTAAAGATGGAAAGAAGACCCATTTCAGTTAACCTTTGCAAAATTAAAATCAATCACATAAAAACGGTCATATTTTTTACAACCTTTAAAGTTATATATTTTAATGCAGATAACAATATAATCATTCCACAAGCCCATAAAGGTATGCCATATCGAAATCCGAGTTCATTTGACTAAGTTATGGGCTTTTAAATGTGTAAAGAAGGCCCATTTCAGAAAACCTTCGCAAAATTAAAATCAATGACATAAAAACGGTCATATTTTTTACTACCTTTAAAGTTTAATATTATAATGCAGATAACAACAAAATCATTCCATCAGCCCATAAAGGTATGCCATATCGAAATCCGAGTTCATTTGACCAAGTTATGGACTTTTAAAGATGGAAAGAAGGCCCATTTCAGTAAGCCTTCGCAAAATTAAAGCCAATGACATAAAAACCGTCATATTTTTTACTACCTTTAAAGTTATATATTTTAATGCAGATAACAACATAATCATTCCACAAGCCTATAGAGGTATGCCATATCGAAATCCGAGTTCATTTGACCAAGTTATGGGCTTTTAAAGATGAAGAGAAGGCCCATTTCAGTAAACCTTCGCAAAATTAAAATCAATAACATAAAAACGGTCATATTTTTTACTACCCTTAAAGTTATATATTTTCATGCAGATAACAACATAATCATTCCACAAGCCTATAAAGGTATGCCATATCGAAGTCCGAGTTCATTTGACAACGTTATGGGCTTTTAAAGATGGAAAGAAGACCCATTTCAGTAAACCTTTGCAAAATTAAAATCAATCACATAAAAACGGTCATATTTTTTACAACCTTTAAAGTTATATATTTTAATGCAGATAACAACATAATCATTCCACAAGCCCATAAAGGTATGCCATATCGAAATCCGAGTTCATTTGACTAAGTTATGGGCTTTTAAATGTGTAAAGAAGGCCCATTTCAGAAAACCTTCGCAAAATTAAAATCAATGACATAAAAACGGTCATATTTTTTACTACCTTTAAAGTTTAATATTTTAATGCAGATAACAACAAAATCATTCCACAAGCCCATAAAGGTATGCCATATCGAAATCCGAGTTCATTTGACTAAGTTATGGGCTTTTAAATGTGTAAAGAAGGCCCATTTCAGAAAACCTTCGCAAAATTAAAATCAATGACATAAAAACGGTCATATTTTTTACTACCTTTAAAGTTTAATATTTTAATGCAGATAACAACAAAATCATTCCATCAGCCCATAAAGGTATGCCATATCGAAATCCGAGTTCATTTGACCAAGTTATGGACTTTTAAAGATGGAAAGAAGGCCCATTTCAGTAAACCTTCGCAAAATTAAAATCAATAACATAAAAACGGTCATATTTTTTACTACCCTTAAAGTTATATATTTTCATGCAGATAACAACATAATCATTACACAAGCCTATAAAGGTATGCCATATCGAAGTCCGAGTTCATTTGACAACGTTATGGGCTTTTAAAAATGGAAAGAAGACCCATTTCAGTAAACCTTTGCAAAATTAAAATCAATCACATAAAAACGGTCATATTTTTTACTACCTTTAAAGTTATATATTTTAATGCAGCTAACAACATAATCATTCCACAAGCCCATAAAGGTATGCCATATCGAAATCCGAGTTCATTTGACCAGGTTATGGGCTTTTAAAGATGGAAAGAAGGCCCATTTCAGTAAACCTTTGCAAAATTAAAATCAATCACATAAAAACGGTCATATTTTTTACTACCTTTAAAGTTATATATTTTAATGCAGATAACAACATAATCATTCCACAAGCCCATAGAAGTATGCCATATCGAAATCCGAGTTCATTTGACCAGGTTATGGGCTTTTAAAGATGGAAAGAAGGCCCATTGCAGTAAACCTTTGCAAAATTAAAATCAATCACATAAAAACGGTCATATTTTTTACTACCTTTAAAGTTATATATTTTAATGCAGCTAACAACATAATCATTCCACAAGCCCATAAAGGTATGCCATATCGAAATCCGAGTTCATTTGACCAAGTTATTGGCTTTTAAAGATGGAAAGAAGGCCCATTTCAGTAAACCTTTGCAAAATTAAAATCAATCACATAAAAACGGTCATATTTTTTACTACCTTTAAAGTTATATATTTTAATGCAGATAACAACATAATCATTCCACAAGCCCATAGAAGTATGCCATATCGAAATCCGAGTTTATTTGTCTAAGTTATGGGCTTTTAAATATGTAAAGAAGGCCCATTTCAGTGAACCTTCGCAAAATTAAAATCAATAACATAAAAACGGTCATATTTTTTACTACCTTTAAAGTTATATATTTTAATGCAGCTAACAACATAATCATTCCACAAGCCCCTAAGGGTATGCCATATCGAAATCCGAGTCCTTTTGACCAGGTTATGGGCTTTTAAAAATGGAAAGAAGGCCCGTTTCAGTAAACCTTTGCAAAATTAAAATCAATGACATATAAGCGGTCATATTTTTTACTACCTTTAAAGATATATATTTTAATGCAGATAACAACATTATCATTCCACAAGCCCATAGAAGTATGCCATATCGAAATCCGAGTTCATTTGACCAGGTTATGGGCTTTTAAAGATGGAAAGAAGGCCCATTGCAGTAAACCTTTGCAAAATTAAAATCAATCACATAAAAACGGTCATATTTTTTACTACCTTTAAAGTTATATATTTTAATGCAGCTAACAACATAATCATTCCACAAGCCCATAAAGGTATGCCATATCGAAATCCGAGTTCATTTGACCAAGTTATTGGCTTTTAAAGATGGAAAGAAGGCCCATTTCAGTAAACCTTTGCAAAATTAAAATCAATCACATAAAAACGGTCATATTTTTTACTACCTTTAAAGTTATATATTTTAATGCAGATAACAACATAATCATTCCACAAGCCCATAGAAGTATGCCATATCGAAATCCGAGTTTATTTGTCTAAGTTATGGGCTTTTAAATATGTAAAGAAGGCCCATTTCAGTGAACCTTCGCAAAATTAAAATCAATAACATAAAAACGGTCATATTTTTTACTACCTTTAAAGTTATATATTTTAATGCAGCTAACAACATAATCATTCCACAAGCCCCTAAGGGTATGCCATATCGAAATCCGAGTCCTTTTGACCAGGTTATGGGCTTTTAAAAATGGAAAGAAGGCCCGTTTCAGTAAACCTTTGCAAAATTAAAATCAATGACATATAAGCGGTCATATTTTTTACTACCTTTAAAGATATATATTTTAATGCAGATAACAACATTATCATTCCACAAGCCCATAGAAGTATGCCATATCGAAATCCGAGTTCATTTGACTAAGTTATGGGCTTTTAAAGATGGAAAGAAGACCCATTTCAGTTAACCTTTGCAAAATTAAAATCAATCACATAAAAACGGTCATATTTTTTACAACCTTTAAAGTTATATATTTTAATGCAGATAACAATATAATCATTCCACAAGCCCATAAAGGTATGCCATATCGAAATCCGAGTTCATTTGACTAAGTTATGGGCTTTTAAATGTGTAAAGAAGGCCCATTTCAGAAAACCTTCGCAAAATTAAAATCAATGACATAAAAACGGTCATATTTTTTACTACCTTTAAAGTTTAATATTTTAATGCAGATAACAACAAAATCATTCCATCAGCCCATAAAGGTATGCCATATCGAAATCCGAGTTCATTTGACCAAGTTATGGACTTTTAAAGATGGAAAGAAGGCCCATTTCAGTAAGCCTTCGCAAAATTAAAGCCAATGACATAAAAACCGTCATATTTTTTACTACCTTTAAAGTTATATATTTTAATGCAGATAACAACATAATCATTCCACAAGCCCATAGAGGTATGCCATATCGAAATCCGAGTTCATTTGACCAAGTTATGGGCTTTTAAAGATGAAGAGAAGGCCCATTTCAGTAAACCTTCGCAAAATTAAAATCAATAACATAAAAACGGTCATATTTTTTACTACCCTTAAAGTTATATATTTTCATGCAGATAACAACATAATCATTCCACAAGCCTATAAAGGTATGCCATATCGAAGTCCGAGTTCATTTGACAACGTTATGGGCTTTTAAAGATGGAAAGAAGACCCATTTCAGTAAACCTTTGCAAAATTAAAATCAATCACATAAAAACGGTCATATTTTTTACAACCTTTAAAGTTATATATTTTAATGCAGATAACAACATAATCATTCCACAAGCCCATAAAGGTATGCCATATCGAAATCCGAGTTCATTTGACTAAGTTATGGGCTTTTAAATGTGTAAAGAAGGCCCATTTCAGAAAACCTTCGCAAAATTAAAATCAATGACATAAAAACGGTCATATTTTTTACTACCTTTAAAGTTTAATATTTTAATGCAGATAACAACAAAATCATTCCACAAGCCCATAAAGGTATGCCATATCGAAATCCGAGTTCATTTGACTAAGTTATGGGCTTTTAAATGTGTAAAGAAGGCCCATTTCAGAAAACCTTCGCAAAATTAAAATCAATGACATAAAAACGGTCATATTTTTTACTACCTTTAAAGTTTAATATTTTAATGCAGATAACAACAAAATCATTCCATCAGCCCATAAAGGTATGCCATATCGAAATCCGAGTTCATTTGACCAAGTTATGGACTTTTAAAGATGGAAAGAAGGCCCATTTCAGTAAACCTTCGCAAAATTAAAATCAATAACATAAAAACGGTCATATTTTTTACTACCCTTAAAGTTATATATTTTCATGCAGATAACAACATAATCATTACACAAGCCTATAAAGGTATGCCATATCGAAGTCCGAGTTCATTTGACAACGTTATGGGCTTTTAAAAATGGAAAGAAGACCCATTTCAGTAAACCTTTGCAAAATTAAAATCAATCACATAAAAACGGTCATATTTTTTACTACCTTTAAAGTTATATATTTTAATGCAGCTAACAACATAATCATTCCACAAGCCCATAAAGGTATGCCATATCGAAATCCGAGTTCATTTGACCAGGTTATGGGCTTTTAAAGATGGAAAGAAGGCCCATTTCAGTAAACCTTTGCAAAATTAAAATCAATCACATAAAAACGGTCATATTTTTTACTACCTTTAAAGTTATATATTTTAATGCAGATAACAACATAATCATTCCACAAGCCCATAAAGGTATGCCATATCGAAATCCGAGTTCATTTGACTAAGTTATGGGCTTTTAAATGTGTAAAGAAGGCCCATTTCAGAAAACCTTCGCAAAATTAAAATCAATGACATAAAAACGGTCATATTTTTTACTACCTTTAAAGTTTAATATTTTAATGCAGATAACAACAAAATCATTCCATCAGCCCATAAAGGTATGCCATATCGAAATCCGAGTTCATTTGACCAAGTTATGGGCTTTTAAAGATGTAAAGAAGGCCCATTTCAGTAAACCTTTGCAAAATTAAAATCAATCACATAAAAACGGTCATATTTTTTACTACCTTTAAAGTTATATATTTTAATGCAGATAACAACATAATCATTCCACAAGCCCATAAAGGTATGCCATATCGAAATCCGAGTTCATTTGACTAAGTTATGGGCTTTTAAATGTGTAAAGAAGGCCCATTTCAGAAAACCTTCGCAAAATTAAAATCAATGACTTAAAAACGGTCATATTTTTTACTACCTTTAAAGTTTAATATTTTAATGCAGATAACAACAAAATCATTCCATCAGCCCATAAAGGTATGCCATATCGAAATCCGAGTTCATTTGACCAAGTTATGGGCTTTTAAAGATGTAAAGAAGGCCCATTTCAGTAAACCTTCGCAAAATTAAAATCAATAACATAAAAACGGTCATATTTTTTACTACCTTTAAAGTTATATATTTTAATGCAGCTAACAACATAATCATTCCACAAGCCCCTAAGGGTATGCCATATCGAAATCCGAGTTCATTTGACCAAGTTATTGGCTTTTAAAGATGGAAAGAAGGCCCATTTCAGTAAACCTTTGCAAAATTAAAATCAATCACATAAAAACGGTCATATTTTTTACTACCTTTAAAGTTATATATTTTAATGCAGATAACAACATAATCATTCCACAAGCCCATAGAAGTATGCCATATCGAAATCCGAGTTCATTTGACCAGGTTATGGGCTTTTAAAGATGGAAAGAAGGCCCATTTCAGTAAACCTTCGCAAAATTAAAATAAATGACATAAAAACGGTCATATTTTTTACTACCTTTAAAGTTATATATTTTAATGCAGATAACAACATAATCATTCCACAAGCCCATAGAGGTATGCCATATCGAAATCCGAGTCCTTTTGACCAGGTTATGGGCTTTTAAAAATGGAAAGAAGGCCCGTTTCAGTAAACCTTTGCAAAATTAAAATCAATGACATATAAGCGGTCATATTTTTTACTACCTTTAAAGATATATATTTTAATGCAGATAACAACATTATCATTCCACAAGCCCATAGAAGTATGCCATATCGAAATCCGAGTTCATTTGACTAAGTTATGGGCTTTTAAATATGTAAAGAAGGCCCATTTCAGTGAACCTTCGCAAAATTAAAATCAATGACATAAAAACGGTCACATTTTTTACTACCTTTAAAGTTTAATATTTTAATGCAGATAACAACAAAATCATTCCACAAGCCCCTAAAGGTATGCCATATCGAAATCCGAGTTCATTTGACCAAGATATTGGCTTTTAAAGATGGAAAGAAGGCCCATTTCAGTAAACCTTCGCAAAATTAAAATCAATAACATAAAAACGGTCATATTTTTTACTACCCTTAAAGTTATATATTTTCATGCAGATAACAACATAATCATTCCACAAGCCTATAAAGGTATGCCATATCGAAGTCCGAGTTCATTTGACAACGTTATGGGCTTTTAAAAATGGAAAGAAGACCCATTTCAGTAAACCTTTGCAAAATTAAAATCAATCACATAAAAACGGTCATATTTTTTACTACCTTTAAAGTTATATATTTTAATGCAGATAACAACATAATCATTCCACAAGCCCATAAAGGTATGCCATATCGAAATCCGAGTTCATTTGACCAAGTTATGGGCTTTTAAAGATGTAAAGAAGGCCCATTTCAGTAAACCTTCGCAAAATTAAAATAAATGACATAAAAACGGTCATATTTTTTACTACCTTTAAAGTTATATATTTTAATGCAGATAACAACATAATCATTCCACAAGCCTATAAAGGTATGCCATATCGAAGTCCGAGTTCATTTGACAACGTTATGGGCTTCTAAAGATGGAAAGAAGACCCATTTCAGTAAACCTTTGCAAAATTAAAATCAATCACATAAAAACGGTCATATTTTTTACAACCTTTAAAGTTATATATTTTAATGCAGATAACAACATAATCATTCCACAAGCCCATAAAGGTATGCCATATCGAAATCCGAGTTCATTTGACTAAGTTATGGGCTTTTAAATGTGTAAAGAAGGCCCATATCAGAAAACCTTCGCAAAATTAAAATCAATGACATAAAAACGGTCATATTTTTTACTACCTTTAAAGTTTAATATTTTAATGCAGATAACAACAAAATCATTCCATCAGCCCATAAAGGTATGCCATATCGAAATCCGAGTTCATTTGACCAAGTTATGGACTTTTAAAGATGGAAAGAAGGCCCATTTCAGTAAGCCTTCGCAAAATTAAAGCCAATGACATAAAAACCGTCATATTTTTTACTACCTTTAAAGTTATATATTTTAATGCAGATAACAACATAATCATTCCACAAGCCCATAGAGGTATGCCATATCGAAATCCGAGTTCATTTGACCAAGTTATGGGCTTTTAAAGATGAAGAGAAGGCCCATTTCAGTAAACCTTCGCAAAATTAAAATCAATAACATAAAAACGGTCATATTTTTTACTACCCTTAAAGTTATATATTTTCATGCAGATAACAACATAATCATTCCACAAGCCTGTAAAGGTATGCCATATCGAAGTCCGAGTTCATTTGACAACGTTATGGGCTTTTAAAGATGGAAAGAAGACCCATTTCAGTAAACCTTTGCAAAATTAAAATCAATCACATAAAAACGGTCATATTTTTTACAACCTTTAAAGTTATATATTTTAATGCAGATAACAACATAATCATTCCACAAGCCCATAAAGGTATGCCATATCGAAATCCGAGTTCATTTGACTAAGTTATGGGCTTTTAAATGTGTAAAGAAGGCCCATTTCAGAAAACCTTCGCAAAATTAAAATCAATGACATAAAAACGGTCATATTTTTTACTACCTTTAAAGTTTAATATTTTAATGCAGATAACAACATAATCATTCCACAAGCCCATAAAGGTATGCCATATCGAAATCCGAGTTCATTTGACTAAGTTATGGGCTTTTAAATGTGTAAAGAAGGCCCATTTCAGAAAACCTTCGCAAAATTAAAATCAATGACATAAAAACGGTCATATTTTTTACTACCTTTAAAGTTATATATTTTAATGCAGCTAACAACATAATCATTCCACAAGCCCCTAAAGGTATGCCATATCGAAATCCGAGTTCATTTGACCAAGTTATTGGCTTTTAAAGATGGAAAGAAGGCCCATTTCAGTAAACCTTCGCAAAATTAAAATCAATAACATAAAAACGGTCATATTTTTTACTACCCTTAAAGTTATATATTTTCATGCAGATAACAACATAATCATTACACAAGCCTATAAAGGTATGCCATATCGAAGTCCGAGTTCATTTGACAACGTTATGGGCTTTTAAAAATGGAAAGAAGACCCGTTTCAGTAAACCTTTGCAAAATTAAAATCAATCACATAAAAACGGTCATATTTTTTACTACCTTTAAAGTTATATATTTTAATGCAGATAACAACATAATCATTCCACAAGCCCATAAAGGTATGCCATATCGAAATCCGAGTTCATTTGACTAAGTTATGGGCTTTTAAAGATGTAAAGAAGGCCCTTTTCAGTAAACCTTCGCAAAATTAAAATAAATGATATAAAAACGGTCATATTTTTTACTACCTTTAAAGTTATATATTTTAATGCAGATAACAACATAATCATTCCACAAGCCCATAGAGGTATGCCATATCGAAATCCGAGTCCTTTTGACCAGGTTATGGGCTTTTAAAAATGGAAAGAAGGCCCATTTCAGTAAACCTTTGCAAAATTAAAATCAATGACATATAAGCGGTCATATTTTTTACTACCTTTAAAGATATATATTTTAATGCAGATAACAACATTATCATTCCACAAGCCCATAGAAGTATGCCATATCGAAATCCGAGTCCTTTTGACCAGGTTATGGGCTTTTAAAGATGGAAAGAAGGCCCATTTCAGTAAACCTTTGCAAAATTAAAATCAATCACATAAAAACGGTCATATTTTTTACAACCTTTAAAGTTAAATATTTTAATGCAGATAACAACAAAATCATTCCACAAGCCCCTAAAGGTATGCCATATCGAAATCCGAGTTCATTTGACCAAGTTATTGGCTTTTAAAGATGGAAAGAAGGCCCATTTCAGTAAACCTTCGCAAAATTAAAATCAATAACATAAAAACGGTCATATTTTTTACTACCCTTAAAGTTATATATTTTCATGCAGATAACAACATAATCATTCCACAAGCCTATAAAGGTATGCCATATCGAAGTCCGAGTTCATTTGACAACGTTATGGGCTTTTAAAGATGGAAAGAAGACCCATTTCAGTAAACCTTTGCAAAATTAAAATCAATCACATAAAAACGGTCATATTTTTTACAACCTTTAAAGTTATATATTTTAATGCAGATAACAACATAATCATTCCACAAGCCCATAAAGGTATGCCATATCGAAATCCGAGTTCATTTGACTAAGTTATGGGCTTTTAAATGTGTAAAGAAGGCCCATTTCAGAAAACCTTCGCAAAATTAAAATCAATGACATAAAAACGGTCATATTTTTTACTACCTTTAAAGTTTAATATTTTAATGCAGATAACAACAAAATCATTCCACAAGCCCATAAAGGTATGCCATATCGAAATCCGAGTTCATTTGACTAAGTTATGGGCTTTTAAATGTGTAAAGAAGGCCCATTTCAGAAAACCTTCGCAAAATTAAAATCAATGACATAAAAACGGTCATATTTTTTACTACCTTTAAAGTTTAATATTTTAATGCAGATAACAACAAAATCATTCCATCAGCCCATAAAGGTATGCCATATCGAAATCCGAGTTCATTTGACCAAGTTATGGACTTTTAAAGATGGAAAGAAGGCCCATTTCAGTAAACCTTCGCAAAATTAAAATCAATAACATAAAAACGGTCATATTTTTTACTACCCTTAAAGTTATATATTTTCATGCAGATAACAACATAATCATTACACAAGCCTATAAAGGTATGCCATATCGAAGTCCGAGTTCATTTGACAACGTTATGGGCTTTTAAAAATGGAAAGAAGACCCATTTCAGTAAACCTTTGCAAAATTAAAATCAATCACATAAAAACGGTCATATTTTTTACTACCTTTAAAGTTATATATTTTAATGCAGCTAACAACATAATCATTCCACAAGCCCATAAAGGTATGCCATATCGAAATCCGAGTTCATTTGACCAGGTTATGGGCTTTTAAAGATGGAAAGAAGGCCCATTTCAGTAAACCTTTGCAAAATTAAAATCAATCACATAAAAACGGTCATATTTTTTACTACCTTTAAAGTTATATATTTTAATGCAGATAACAACATAATCATTCCACAAGCCCATAGAAGTATGCCATATCGAAATCCGAGTTCATTTGACCAGGTTATGGGCTTTTAAAGATGGAAAGAAGGCCCATTTCAGTAAACCTTTGCAAAATTAAAATCAATCACATAAAAACGGTCATATTTTTTACTACCTTTAAAGTTATATATTTTAATGCAGCTAACAACATAATCATTCCACAAGCCCATAAAGGTATGCCATATCGAAATCCGAGTTCATTTGACCAAGTTATTGGCTTTTAAAGATGGAAAGAAGGCCCATTTCAGTAAACCTTTGCAAAATTAAAATCAATCACATAAAAACGGTCATATTTTTTACTACCTTTAAAGTTATATATTTTAATGCAGATAACAACATAATCATTCCACAAGCCCATAGAAGTATGCCATATCGAAATCCGAGTTTATTTGTCTAAGTTATGGGCTTTTAAATATGTAAAGAAGGCCCATTTCAGTGAACCTTCGCAAAATTAAAATCAATAACATAAAAACGGTCATATTTTTTACTACCTTTAAAGTTATATATTTTAATGCAGCTAACAACATAATCATTCCACAAGCCCCTAAGGGTATGCCATATCGAAATCCGAGTCCTTTTGACCAGGTTATGGGCTTTTAAAAATGGAAAGAAGGCCCGTTTCAGTAAACCTTTGCAAAATTAAAATCAATGACATATAAGCGGTCATATTTTTTACTACCTTTAAAGATATATATTTTAATGCAGATAACAACATTATCATTCCACAAGCCCATAGAAGTATGCCATATCGAAATCCGAGTTCATTTGACTAAGTTATGGGCTTTTAAATATGTAAAGAAGGCCCATTTCAGTGAACCTTCGCAAAATTAAAATCAATGACATAAAAACGGTCATATTTTTTACTACCTTTAAAGTTATATATTTTAATGCAGATAACAACATAATCATTCCACAAGCCCATAAAGGTATGCCATATCGAAATCCGAGTTCATTTGACTAAGTTATGGGCTTTTAAATGTGTAAAGAAGGCCCATTTCAGAAAACCTTCGCAAAATTAAAATCAATGACATAAAAACGGTCATATTTTTTACTACCTTTAAAGTTTAATATTTTAATGCAGATAACAACAAAATCATTCCATCAGCCCATAAAGGTATGCCATATCGAAATCCGAGTTCATTTGACCAAGTTATGGGCTTTTAAAGATGTAAAGAAGGCCCATTTCAGTAAACCTTTGCAAAATTAAAATCAATCACATAAAAACGGTCATATTTTTTACTACCTTTAAAGTTATATATTTTAATGCAGATAACAACATAATCATTCCACAAGCCCATAAAGGTATGCCATATCGAAATCCGAGTTCATTTGACTAAGTTATGGGCTTTTAAATGTGTAAAGAAGGCCCATTTCAGAAAACCTTCGCAAAATTAAAATCAATGACTTAAAAACGGTCATATTTTTTACTACCTTTAAAGTTTAATATTTTAATGCAGATAACAACAAAATCATTCCATCAGCCCATAAAGGTATGCCATATCGAAATCCGAGTTCATTTGACCAAGTTATGGGCTTTTAAAGATGTAAAGAAGGCCCATTTCAGTAAACCTTCGCAAAATTAAAATCAATAACATAAAAACGGTCATATTTTTTACTACCTTTAAAGTTATATATTTTAATGCAGCTAACAACATAATCATTCCACAAGCCCCTAAGGGTATGCCATATCGAAATCCGAGTTCATTTGACCAAGTTATTGGCTTTTAAAGATGGAAAGAAGGCCCATTTCAGTAAACCTTTGCAAAATTAAAATCAATCACATAAAAACGGTCATATTTTTTACTACCTTTAAAGTTATATATTTTAATGCAGATAACAACATAATCATTCCACAAGCCCATAGAAGTATGCCATATCGAAATCCGAGTTCATTTGACCAGGTTATGGGCTTTTAAAGATGGAAAGAAGGCCCATTTCAGTAAACCTTCGCAAAATTAAAATAAATGACATAAAAACGGTCATATTTTTTACTACCTTTAAAGTTATATATTTTAATGCAGATAACAACATAATCATTCCACAAGCCCATAGAGGTATGCCATATCGAAATCCGAGTCCTTTTGACCAGGTTATGGGCTTTTAAAAATGGAAAGAAGGCCCGTTTCAGTAAACCTTTGCAAAATTAAAATCAATGACATATAAGCGGTCATATTTTTTACTACCTTTAAAGATATATATTTTGATGCAGATAACAACATTATCATTCCACAAGCCCATAGAAGTATGCCATATCGAAATCCGAGTTCATTTGACTAAGTTATGGGCTTTTAAATATGTAAAGAAGGCCCATTTCAGTGAACCTTCGCAAAATTAAAATCAATGACATAAAAACGGTCACATTTTTTACTACCTTTAAAGTTTAATATTTTAATGCAGATAACAACAAAATCATTCCACAAGCCCCTAAAGGTATGCCATATCGAAATCCGAGTTCATTTGACCAAGATATTGGCTTTTAAAGATGGAAAGAAGGCCCATTTCAGTAAACCTTCGCAAAATTAAAATCAATAACATAAAAACGGTCATATTTTTTACTACCCTTAAAGTTATATATTTTCATGCAGATAACAACATAATCATTCCACAAGCCTATAAAGGTATGCCATATCGAAGTCCGAGTTCATTTGACAACGTTATGGGCTTTTAAAAATGGAAAGAAGACCCATTTCAGTAAACCTTTGCAAAATTAAAATCAATCACATAAAAACGGTCATATTTTTTACTACCTTTAAAGTTATATATTTTAATGCAGATAACAACATAATCATTCCACAAGCCCATAAAGGTATGCCATATCGAAATCCGAGTTCATTTGACCAAGTTATGGGCTTTTAAAGATGTAAAGAAGGCCCATTTCAGTAAACCTTCGCAAAATTAAAATAAATGACATAAAAACGGTCATATTTTTTACTACCTTTAAAGTTATATATTTTAATGCAGATAACAACATAATCATTCCACAAGCCTATAAAGGTATGCCATATCGAAGTCCGAGTTCATTTGACAACGTTATGGGCTTCTAAAGATGGAAAGAAGACCCATTTCAGTAAACCTTTGCAAAATTAAAATCAATCACATAAAAACGGTCATATTTTTTACAACCTTTAAAGTTATATATTTTAATGCAGATAACAACATAATCATTCCACAAGCCCATAAAGGTATGCCATATCGAAATCCGAGTTCATTTGACTAAGTTATGGGCTTTTAAAAGTGTAAAGAAGGCCCATATCAGAAAACCTTCGCAAAATTAAAATCAATGACATAAAAACGGTCATATTTTTTACTACCTTTAAAGTTTAATATTTTAATGCAGATAACAACAAAATCATTCCATCAGCCCATAAAGGTATGCCATATCGAAATCCGAGTTCATTTGACCAAGTTATGGACTTTTAAAGATGGAAAGAAGGCCCATTTCAGTAAGCCTTCGCAAAATTAAAGCCAATGACATAAAAACCGTCATATTTTTTACTACCTTTAAAGTTATATATTTTAATGCAGATAACAACATAATCATTCCACAAGCCCATAGATGTATGCCATATCGAAATCCGAGTTCATTTGACCAAGTTATGGGCTTTTAAAGATGAAGAGAAGGCCCATTTCAGTAAACCTTCGCAAAATTAAAATCAATAACATAAAAACGGTCATATTTTTTACTACCCTTAAAGTTATATATTTTCATGCAGATAACAACATAATCATTCCACAAGCCTGTAAAGGTATGCCATATCGAAGTCCGAGTTCATTTGACAACGTTATGGGCTTTTAAAGATGGAAAGAAGACCCATTTCAGTAAACCTTTGCAAAATTAAAATCAATCACATAAAAACGGTCATATTTTTTACAACCTTTAAAGTTATATATTTTAATGCAGATAACAACATAATCATTCCACAAGCCCATAAAGGTATGCCATATCGAAATCCGAGTTCATTTGACTAAGTTATGGGCTTTTAAATGTGTAAAGAAGGCCCATTTCAGAAAACCTTCGCAAAATTAAAATCAATGACATAAAAACGGTCATATTTTTTACTACCTTTAAAGTTTAATATTTTAATGCAGATAACAACATAATCATTCCACAAGCCCATAAAGGTATGCCATATCGAAATCCGAGTTCATTTGACTAAGTTATGGGCTTTTAAATGTGTAAAGAAGGCCCATTTCAGAAAACCTTCGCAAAATTAAAATCAATGACATAAAAACGGTCATATTTTTTACTACCTTTAAAGTTATATATTTTAATGCAGCTAACAACATAATCATTCCACAAGCCCCTAAAGGTATGCCATATCGAAATCCGAGTCCATTTGACCAAGTTATGGGCCTTTAAAGATGGAAAGAAGGCCCATTTCAGTAAACCTTCGCAAAATTAAAATCAATGACATAAAAACGGTCATATTTTTTACTACCTTTACAGTTATATATTTTAATGCAGATAACAACATAATTATTCCACAAGCCTATAAAGGTATGCCATATCGAAGTCCGAGTTCATTTGACAACGTTATGGGCTTTTAAAAATGGAAAGAAGACCCATTTCAGTAAACCTTTGCAAAATTAAAATCAATCACATAAAAACGGTCATATTTTTTACTACCTTTAAAGTTATATATTTTAATGCAGATAACAACATAATCATTCCACAAGCCCATAAAGGTATGCCATATCGAAATCCGAGTTCATTTGACCAAGTTATGGGCTTTTAAAGATGTAAAGAAGGCCCTTTTCAGTAAACCTTCGCAAAATTAAAATAAATGATATAAAAACGGTCATATTTTTTACTACCTTTAAAGTTATATATTTTAATGCAGATAACAACATAATCATTCCACAAGCCCATAGAGGTATGCCATATCGAAATCCGAGTCCTTTTGACCAGGTTATGGGCTTTTAAAAATGGAAAGAAGGCCCATTTCAGTAAACCTTTGCAAAATTAAAATCAATGACATATAAGCGGTCATATTTTTTACTACCTTTAAAGATATATATTTTAATGCAGATAACAACATTATCATTCCACAAGCCCATAGAAGTATGCCATATCGAAATCCGAGTCCTTTTGACCAGGTTATGGGCTTTTAAAGATGGAAAGAAGGCCCATTTCAGTAAACCTTTGCAAAATTAAAATCAATCACATAAAAACGGTCATATTTTTTACAACCTTTAAAGTTAAATATTTTAATGCAGATAACAACAAAATCATTCCACAAGCCCCTAAAGGTATGCCATATCGAAATCCGAGTTCATTTGACCAAGTTATTGGCTTTTAAAGATGGAAAGAAGGCCCATTTCAGTAAACCTTCGCAAAATTAAAATCAATAACATAAAAACGGTCATATTTTTTACTACCCTTAAAGTTATATATTTTCATGCAGATAACAACATAATCATTCCACAAGCCTATAAAGGTATGCCATATCGAAGTCCGAGTTCATTTGACAACGTTATGGGCTTTTAAAAATGGAAAGAAGACCCATTTCAGTAAACCTTTGCAAAATTAAAATCAATCACATAAAAACGGTCATATTTTTTACTACCTTTAAAGTTATATATTTTAATGCAGATAACAACATAATCATTCCACAAGCCCATAAAGGTATGCCATATCGAAATCCGAGTTCATTTGACCAAGTTATGGGCTTTTAAAGATGTAAAGAAGGCCCATTTCAGTAAACCTTCGCAAAATTAAAATAAATGACATAAAAACGGTCATATTTTTTACTACCTTTAAAGTTATATATTTTAATGCAGATAACAACATAATCATTCCACAAGCCTATAAAGGTATGCCATATCGAAGTCCGAGTTCATTTGACAACGTTATGGGCTTTTAAAGATGGAAAGAAGACCCATTTCAGTAAACCTTTGCAAAATTAAAATCAATCACATAAAAACGGTCATATTTTTTACAACCTTTAAAGTTATATATTTTAATGCAGATAACAACATAATCATTCCACAAGCCCATAAAGGTATGCCATATCGAAATCCGAGTTCATTTGACTAAGTTATGGGCTTTTAAATGTGTAAAGAAGGCCCATTTCAGAAAACCTTCGCAAAATTAAAATCAATGACATAAAAACGGTCATATTTTTTACTACCTTTAAAGTTTAATATTTTAATGCAGATAACAACAAAATCATTCCATCAGCCCATAAAGGTATGCCATATCGAAATCCGAGTTCATTTGACCAAGTTATGGACTTTTAAAGATGGAAAGAAGGCCCATTTCAGTAAGCCTTCGCAAAATTAAAGCCAATGACATAAAAACCGTCATATTTTTTACTACCTTTAAAGTTATATATTTTAATGCAGATAACAACATAATCATTCCACAAGCCCATAGAGGTATGCCATATCGAAATCCGAGTTCATTTGACCAAGTTATGGGCTTTTAAAGATGAAGAGAAGGCCCATTTCAGTAAACCTTCGCAAAATTAAAATCAATAACATAAAAACGGTCATATTTTTTACTACCCTTAAAGTTATATATTTTCATGCAGATAACAACATAATCATTCCACAAGCCTATAAAGGTATGCCATATCGAAGTCCGAGTTCATTTGACAACGTTATGGGCTTTTAAAGATGGAAAGAAGACCCATTTCAGTAAACCTTTGCAAAATTAAAATCAATCACATAAAAACGGTCATATTTTTTACAACCTTTAAAGTTATATATTTTAATGCAGATAACAACATAATCATTCCACAAGCCCATAAAGGTATGCCATATCGAAATCCGAGTTCATTTGACTAAGTTATGGGCTTTTAAATGTGTAAAGAAGGCCCATTTCAGAAAACCTTCGCAAAATTAAAATCAATGACATAAAAACGGTCATATTTTTTACTACCTTTAAAGTTTAATATTTTAATGCAGATAACAACATAATCATTCCACAAGCCCATAAAGGTATGCCATATCGAAATCCGAGTTCATTTGACTAAGTTATGGGCTTTTAAATGTGTAAAGAAGGCCCATTTCAGAAAACCTTCGCAAAATTAAAATCAATGACATAAAAACGGTCATATTTTTTACTACCTTTAAAGTTTAATATTTTAATGCAGATAACAACATAATCATTCCACAAGCCCATAAAGGTATGCCATATCGAAATACGAGTTCATTTGACCAAGTTATTGGCTTTTAAAGATGAAAGAAGGCTCATTTCAGTAAACCTTCGGAAAATTAAAATCAATGACATGAAAACGGTCATATTTTTTACTACCTTTAAAGTTATATATTTTAATGCAGATAACAACATAATCATTCCACAAGCCCATAGAGGTATGCCATATCGAAGTCCGAGTCATTTTGACCAAATTATGGGCTTTTAAAGATGGAAAGAAGGCCCATTTCAGTAAACATTTGCAAAATTAAAATCAATGACATAAAAACGGCCATATTTTTAACTACCTTTAAAGTTATATATTTTAATGAAGATAACAACATAATCATTCCACAAGCCCTAGAGGTATGCCATATCGAAATCCGAGTCCTTTTGACAAGGTTATGGGCTTTTAAAGATGGAAAGAAGGCCCATTTCAGTAAACCTTCGCAAAATTAAAATCAATCACATAAAAACGGTCATATTTTTTACTACCTTTACAGTTATAAATTTTAATGCAGATAACAAAATAATTACTCCACTAGCCTATAAAGGTATGCCATATCGAAATCCGAGTTCATTTGACCAAGTTATGGGCCTTTAAAGATGGAAAGAAGGCCCATTTCAGTAAACCTTCGCAAAATTAAAATCAATGACATAAAAACGGTCATATTTTTTACTACCTTTACAGTTATATATTTTAATGCAGATAACAACATAATTATTCCACAAGCCTATAAAGGTATGCCATATCGAAATCCGAGCTCATTTGACTAAGTTATGGGCCTTTAAAGATGGAAAGAAGGCCCATTTCAGTAAACCTTCGCAAAATTAAAATCAATGACATAAAAACGGTTATATATTTTAAAGCAGATAACAACATAATCATTCCACAAGCCCATAGAGGTATGCCATATCGAAATCCGAGTCCTTTTGACCAAGTTATGGGCCTTTAAAGATGGAAAGAAGGCCCATTTCAGTAAACCTTTGCAAAATTAAAATCAATGACATTAAAACGGTCAAATTTTTTACTACCTTTAAAGTTTAATATTTTAATGCAGATAACAACAAAATCATTCCACAAGCCCCTGAATGCATGCCATATCGAAATACGAGTTCATTTGACCAAGTTATTGGCTTTTAAAGATGGAAGGAAGGCCAATTTCAGTAAACCTTCGCTAAATTGGAATCAATACATAAAAACGGTCATATTTTTTCTTTCTTTAAAGATATATATTTTAATGCAGATAACAACATAATCATTCCACAAGCCCATAAAGGTATGCCATATCGAAATCCGAGTTCATTTGACTAAGTTTTGGGCTTTTAAATATGTAAAGAAGGCACATTACAGTAAACCTTTGCAAAATTAAAATCAATGACATTAAAACGGTCATATTTTTTACTACCTTTAAAGTTAAATATTTTAATGCAGATAACAACATAATCATTCCACAAGCCTATAGAGGTATGCCATATCGAAATCCGAGTCCTTTTGACCAGGTTATGGGCTTTTAAAGATGGAAAGAAGGCCCATTTAAGTAAACCTTTGCAAAATTAAAATCAATGTCATAAAAACGGTCATTTTTTTACTACCTTTAAAGTTATATATTTTAATGCAGATAACAACATAATTCTTAAACAAGCCCATAGAGGTATGCCATATCGAAATCCGAGTCCTTTTGACCAAGTTATGGGCTTTTAAAGATGTAAAGAAGGCCCATTTCAGTAAACCTTCGCAAAATTAAAATCAATGACATAAAAACGGTCAAATTTTTTACTACCTTTAAAGTTATATATTTTAATGCAGATAACAAAATAATCATTCCACAAGCCCATAGAGGTATGCCATATCGAAATCCGAGTCCTTTTGACCAAGTTATGGGGCTTTAAAGATGGAAAGAAGGCCCATTACAGTAAACCTTTTCAAAATTAAAATCAATGACATAATAACGGTCATATGTTTTACTACCTTTAAAGTTTAATATTTTAATGCAGATAACAACATAACCATTCCACAAGCCTCTAAGGGTATGCCACATCGAGATCCGAGTTCATTTGACTAAGTTATGGGCTTTTAAATATGTAAAGAAGGTCCATTTCAGTAAACCTTCGCAAAATCAAAATCAATGACATAAAAACGGTCATATTATTTACTGCCTTTAAAGTTATATATTTTAATGAAGATAACAACATAATCATTCCACAAGCCCATAGAGGTATGCCATATCGAAATCCGAGTCCTTTTGACAAGGTTATGGGCTTTTAAAGATGGAAAGAAGGTCCATTTCAGTAAACATTTGCAAAATTAAGATCAATGACATAAAAACGGTCATATTCTTTACCACCTTTAAAGTTATATATTTTAATGCAGATAAAAACATAATCATTCCACAAGCCCATAAAGGTATGCCATATCGAAATACGAGTTCATTTGACCAAGTTATGGGCTTTTAAAGATGGAAGGAAGGCCCATTTCTGTAAACCTTCGCAAAATATAAATCAATGACATAAAAACGGTCATATTTTTTAATACATTTAAAGTTATATATTTTAATGAAGATAAAAACATAATCATTTCTCAAGCCCATAGAGGTATGCCATATCGAAATCCGAGTCCTTTTGACAAGGTTATGGGCTTTTAAAGTGGAAAGAAGGGCCATTTCAGTAAACATTTGCAAAATTAAAATCAATGACATAAAAACGGTTATATTTTTTACTACCTTTAAAGTTATATATTTTAATGCAGATAACAACATAATTATTCCACAAGCCTATAGAGGTATGCCATATCGAAATCCGAGTCCTTTTGACCAGGTTATGGGCTTTTAAAGATGGAAAGAAGGCCCATTTAAGTAAACCTTTGCAAAATTAAAATCAATGACATAAAAACGGTCATATTTTTTAACACCTTTAAAGTTATATATTTTTATGCAGATAAAAACATAATCATTCCACAAGCCCATAAAGGTATGCCATATCGAAATCCGGGTTCATTTGACCAAGTTATGGGCTTTTAAAGATGGAAGGAAGGCCCATTTCAGTAAACCTTCGCAAAATTAAAATCAATAACATAAAAACGGTCATATTTTTTACTACCCTTAAAGTTATATATTTTCATGCAGATAACAACATAATCATTACACAAGCCTATAAAGGTATGCCATATCGAAGTCCGAGTTCATTTGACAACGTTATGGGCTTTTAAAAATGGAAAGAAGACCCATTTCAGTAAACCTTTGCAAAATTAAAATCAATCACATAAAAACGGTCATATTTTTTACTACCTTTAAAGTTATATATTTTAATGCAGATAACAACATAATCATTCCACAAGCCCATAAAGGTATGCCATATCGAAATCCGAGTTCATTTGACCAAGTTATGGGCTTTTAAAGATGTAAAGAAGGCCCTTTTCAGTAAACCTTCGCAAAATTAAAATAAATGACATAAAAACGGTCATATTTTTTACTACCTTTAAAGTTATATATTTTAATGCAGATAACAACATAATCATTCCACAAGCCCATAGAGGTATGCCATATCGAAATCCGAGTCCTTTTGACCAGGTTATGGGCTTTTAAAAATGGAAAGAAGGCCCATTTCAGTAAACCTTTGCAAAATTAAAATCAATGACATATAAGCGGTCATATTTTTTACTACCTTTAAAGATATATATTTTAATGCAGATAACAACATTATCATTCCACAAGCCCATAGAAGTATGCCATATCGAAATCCGAGTCCTTTTGACCAGGTTATGGGCTTTTAAAGATGGAAAGAAGGCCCATTTCAGTAAACCTTTGCAAAATTAAAATCAATCACATAAAAACGGTCATATTTTTTACAACCCTTAAAGTTAAATATTTTAATGCAGATAACAACAAAATCATTCCACAAGCCCCTAAAGGTATGCCATATCGAAATCCGAGTTCATTTGACCAAGTTATTGGCTTTTAAAGATGGAAAGAAGGCCCATTTCAGTAAACCTTCGCAAAATTAAAATCAATAACATAAAAACGGTCATATTTTTTACTACCCTTAAAGTTATATATTTTCATGCAGATAACAACATAATCATTCCACAAGCCTATAAAGGTATGCCATATCGAAGTCCGAGTTCATTTGACAACGTTATGGGCTTTTAAAAATGGAAAGAAGACCCATTTCAGTAAACCTTTGCAAAATTAAAATCAATCACATAAAAACGGTCATATTTTTTACTACCTTTAAAATTATATATTTTAATGCAGATAACAACATAATCATTCCACAAGCCTATAAAGGTATGCCATATCGAAGTCCGAATTCATTTGACAACGTTATGGGCTTTTAAAGATGGAAAGAAGACCCATTTCAGTAAACCTTTGCAAAATTAAAATCAATCACATAAAAACGGTCATATTTTTTACAACCTTTAAAGTTAAATATTTTAATGCAGATAACAACAAAATCATTCCACAAGCCCCTAAAGGTATGCCATATCGAAATACAAGTTCATTTGACCAAGTTATTGGCTTTTAAAGATGGAAAGAAGGCCCATTTCAGTAAACCTTCGCAAAATTAAAATCAATGACATAAAAACGGTCATATTTTGTACTACCTTTAAAGTTATATATTTTAATGCAGGTAACAACGTAATCATTCCACAAGCCTATAAAGGTATGCCATATCGAAATCCGAGTTCATTTGACCAAGTTATGGGCTTTTAAAGATGGAAAGAAGGCCCATTTCAGTAAACCTTTGCAAAATTAAAATCAATGACATATAAGCGGTCATATTTTTTACTACCTTTAAAGATATATATTTTAATGCAGATAACAACATTATCATTCCACAAGCCCATAGAAGTATGCCATATCGAAATCCGAGTCCTTTTGACCAAGTTATGCACTTTTAAAGATGTAAAGAAGGCCCATTTCAGTAAACCTTCGCAAAATTAATGTCAATGACATAAAATCCGTCATATTTTTTACTACTTTTAAAGTTAAATATTTTAATGCAGATAAAAACAAAATCATTCCACAAGCCCCTAAAGGTATGCCATATCGAAATCCGAGTTCATTTGACTAAGTTATTGGCTTTTAAAGCCAGTCTCGATAATCAGACGAACGATGTTCTGATCGCTGGTGGTGGAACCGAGAGCTGGTTGTTCCATATAGGAAGTAACTATTTGTGGCTCGTTTAACACCTGAATCCACATCTGCAGATATTTTGGAATTTATACAACAGGAATTTCCATCTCAAAACATCACAGTGGAGGAGTTTAAATTTCCATATGTTTGTAGGATATCTTCATTTAAAATATCTGCTCCTCCGGAAGTATTTAATGTACTAGATTCTAAAAGTTTTTGGCTAAATGATGAATTGGTCATTAAAGAATTTGTTCCAAACAGACGGACAACTAATAATAGGCCTTCCACGACTGTACCTGCGCCAAAAAACTGAGCAGTTTATTTTTGGCCTATCAAAACGTTAGGGGACTTTATATGAAGCTACCTTAGCTTAATGCTGACTCCTATGCCTTTTCTGAAGACATTCTGGCCTTTACTGAGACTTGGCTGAAACCGGAGATATCAGACTCCGAAGTTCTGTCCAAAAATTGTAATACGTATAGAACTGATCGCTCTCCTCGTAGGGGGGGTGGGGTGCTGGTTGCCTTTACCTCTACTTTAAAATCGGAGAGAATATACTTTCTTAATCCCAATGACATAGAATTCGTTGGTGTTAAAGTTTCTTTGAAATCTTTTTCTATTTATGTAACTTGTTCTTATATTCCACCTGGATCCGACTTAACAATTTTTGAGCAACATTTGTCTGCAATAAAAACTGATTTATCTCATCTTTCCGAAAGGGATCTTTTAATTGTTTTGGGTGATTTCAATCTTCTTGACATTTCTTGGTCCCTTACCACTGACTCACTTGTCTCTACCCCTTTATCTGACCATGACTTCGTTGACGGTCTGTTAGAATTATCATTACAGCAAGTTAGCTTTATACGTAATTCACTAAATAGACAATTAGATCTTGTATTTGTTTTAGATCCGTCTGAAGTCACTGTATCTAGAATTGACGCACTAGTTGTGCCTGAAGACCAGTATCATCCCACATTAGAACTTACAATTTTTCTTCCCTGCGTTGATACCCACTCTCCTTCACTTTCTCCCACTAAAAGTAGATGCTTTCGTAAATGTGACTTTAGTAAACTTAACAACTTGATTTCACAATATAACTGGACAAATTTATATAATTGCTTGGATATTGAAAGTGCTACGGAACTATTTTATAGTGTCCTAAACTCTTTTTTCTGTGAATGTGTTCCTGACAGTTTTCCTCCTAAGGTAGACAGGTCACCTTGGTTTACCAATCAGTTGCAAAGACTTAGAAACCTAAAAACAAACTTCTATAAAAAGTACAAAAAGTCAAGTAGGCCATCCGATTTTTCAAGATATGTGGTGGCTCGTACTAATTTTAATGTACTTAACAGTCATTGCTATTCCATGTATTTGAACCGATGTAAATTTTAATTTTCAAAGGATCCGAGGCAATTTTATAACTTTGTCAATGCTAAACGAAAGTCTTCAGCATTGCCATCATCCGTACGATTAAACTCTATTGAGGCATCTACGGATCCCGAAATTGCAGATTTATTTGCTGAATTCTTCCAATCTACTTATAGTTCTGTTTCTTGGTCTAATTCTAGCTACCCTAATCACTTAAACAGGGCAAATTGTATTTTTTCTCCTGTAATCACCGAGAGTTCTCTCTTAAGTGATTTAGAAACTATAACGCCAACCTATTCTCCGGGGCCAGATGGACTCCCTGGGTGTGTTTTGAAGTTTTGTGCCCGAACTATTTGTAAACCCATTCTTAAACTTTTTCATTTGTCTATCTCATCATCTGTTTTTCCTACTAGCTGGAAAGATTCTCGTATTATTCCACTCCACAAAAAGGGTGCGAAGGTTAATGTTCAGAACTATAGAGGAATCTCCAAATTGTCTGCAATTCCTAAAACATTTGAACGCATTATTACCTCTCAGTAGCAACATTTGTGTTCCTCTTTAATATCGCCGTGTCAACATGGTTTTGTTAAGCGTAGATCGACCACCACTAACCTGCTCGAACTGACATCTTTTGTACTAGATGGATTTAACAAAAAATTGCAGACGGACGTTATATATACAGATTTTAGTAAAGACTTTGACTCTGTTAACCACTCTCTTCTTTTATTCAAATTAGATCAGCTCGGGTTTCCGAATAATCTGTTAACTTGGATTTCAAGTTATTTGAATGGTAGATCTCAGAGGGTTTTATTCAAAAACGCTGTTTCCAAGATGATCAACGTGACATCTGGAGTGCCTCAGGGCAGTCATTTAGGCCCTTTGCTGTTTACTCTGTTTATAAATGATCTTCCTTCTATCGTAAATCACTCTCGTGTACTAATGTATGGTGATGATGTTAAGCTTTGTTTTTCATATAATAATATTGAATCTGGTTTCTGCTTGCAGACAGACATGAATAGATTCCAGGAATGGTGTCAGTACACACTTTTGAATTTAAACTATCTTAAATGCAACGTTATGACTTTTTATAGGGGTACGCCAACGTTCATGAGTTACTCTCTACAGAACATGTCCTTGGACCGAATATACTCAGTAAACGATTTAGGTGTTCTCCTAGATCCTAAACATAAATTTGACTCCCACATAACCTCTACTGTAAATAAAGTTATGAGTGTTCTTGGGTGATAAAGCGTTGGTCTAAAGAATTTGATGATCCATACACTACCAATTTATTATTTACCTCACTTGTCCGTCCTAATTTAGAATACCGTTCTTCCGTTTGGAGTCCTCAGTATCAAGTGCACATTGACCGTATAGAGTCCGTACAGAAAAAATGTCTTCTTTTTGCCTTACGTGGTTTGAACTGGGATCAAAACGTCAGGTTGCCTTCTTACTCGAGTAGATTGCTATTAATTAATTTGCCTAGTCTAGTAAGCCGTAGAATTATGCTTGGTACTATTTTTATGAATAATCTTATCAAAGGCGATATTGATTCTGTAGATTTGGTAAGCCGCCTAAGTTTCAATGTTCCTGTTAGACTAATGCGAAACTACCATCCTATCAACTTGCCACGATGTTCATCTAATTTTAGTCAGCATGAGCCCTTTCGCGTTCTTTCTAATAATTATAAAAACCTATATCATTTAATTTGTCCTCAACTTCTATCCCTGTACTAAAAACTAAAATCTTAGCTCATTTGCTTTAATCTTGTTGATCTATGTTTTGTCCTGTCTTTATTTTTTTCTATGTACCTTCCTCGCGAACCGTATTTTCCCGAAATAAAAATGGGCCCGCGCGTAACAAGCACGTGCTTGGTGTCGTTTGGGCCACTTGTTTGTACTGCTCTTAGTGCATCAACGTTCAACAATATATAAAGATGGAAAGAAGGCCCATTTCAGTAAACCCTCGCCAAATTAAAGTCAATGACATAAAAACCGTCATATTTTTTACTACCTTTAAAGTTATATATTTTAATGCAGATAACAACATAATCATTCCACAAGCCTATAAAGGTATGCCATATCGAAATCCGAGTTCAGTTGACCAAGTTATGGGCTTTTAAAGATGGAAAGAAGGCCCCTTTCAGTAAACCTTCTCAAAATTAAAATCAATGACATAAAAACCGTCATATTTTTTACTACCTTTAAAGTTATATATTTTAATGCAGATTACAACATAATCATTCCACAAGCCTATAAAGGTATGCCATATCGAAATCCGAGTTCATTTGACCAAGTTATTGGCTTTTAAAGATGGAAAGAAGGCCCATTTCAGTCAACCTTCGCAAAATTAAAATCAATAACATAAAAGCGGTCATATTTTTTACTACCCTTAAAGTTATATATTTTAATGCAGATAACAACATAATCATTCCACAAGCCCCTAAAGGTATGCCATATCGAAATCCGAGTTCATTTGACCAAGTTATTGGCTTTTAAAGATGGAAAGAAGGCCCATTTCAGTAAACCTTCGCAAAATTAAAATCAATGACATAAAAACGGTCATATTTTTTACTACCTTTAAAGTTATATATTTTAATGCAGATAACAACATAATCATTCCACAAGCCTATAAAGGTATGCCATATCGAAGTCCGAGCTCATTTGACAACGTTATGGGCTTTTAAAAATGGAAAGAAGACCCATTTCAGTAAACCTTCGCAGAATTAAAGCCAATGACATAAAAACCGTCGTATTTTTTACTACCTTTAAAGTTAAATATTTTAATGCAGATAACAACATAATCATTCCACAAGCCCATAGAGGTATGCCATATCGAAATCCGAGTCCTTTTGACCAGGTTATGGGCTTTTAAAGATGGAAAGAAGGCCCATTTCATTAAACCTTTGCAAAATTAAAATCAATGACTAAAAACGGTCATATTTTTTACTACCTTTAAAGATATATATTTTAATGCAGATATCAACATTATCATTCCACAAGCCCATAGAAGTATGTCATATCGAAATCCGAGTCCTTTTGACCAGGCTATGGGCTTTTAAAGATGGAAAGAAGGCCCATTTCAGTAAACCTTTGCAAAATTAAAATCAATCACATAAAAACGGTCATATTTTTTACTACCTTTAAAGTTATATATTTTAATGTAGATATCAACATAATCATTCCATCAGCCCATAAAGGTATGCCATATCGAAATCCGAGTTCATTTGACCAAGTTATGGACTTTTAAAGATGGAAAGAAGGCCCATTTCAGTAAACCTTCGCAAAATTAAAGCCAATGAAATAAAAACCATCGTATTTTTTACTACCTTTAAAGTTATATATTTTAATGCAGATAACAACAAAATCATTCCACAAGCCCCTAAAGGTATGCCATATCGAAATCCGAGTTCATTTGACCAAGTTATGGGCTTTTAAAGATGTAAAGAAGGCCCATTTCAGTAAACCTTCGCAAAATTAAAATAAATGACATAAAAACGGTTATATTTTTTACTACCTTCAAAGTTATATATTTTAATGCAGATAACAACATAATCATTCCACAAGCCCATAGAAGTATGCCATATCGAAATCCGAGTTCATTTGACCAGGTTATGGGCTTTTAAAGATGGAAAGAAGGCCCATTTCAGTAAACCTTTGCAAAATTAAAATCAATCACATAAAAACGGTCATATTTTTTACTACCTTTAAAGTTATATATTTTAATGCAGATAACAACATAATCATTCCACAAGCCCATAGAAGTATGCCATATCGAAATCCGAGTTCATTTGACCAGGTTATGGTCTTTTAAAGATGGAAAGAAGGCCCATTTCAGTAAACCTTTGCAAAATTAAAATCAATCACATAAAAACGGTCATATTTTTTACTACCTTTAAAGTTATATATTTTAATGCAGCTAACAACATAATCATTCCACAAGCCCATAAAGGTATGCCATATCGAAATCCGAGTTCATTTGACCAAGTTATTGGCTTTTAAAGATGGAAAGAAGGCCCATTTCAGTAAACCTTTGCAAAATTAAAATCAATCACATAAAAACGGTCATATTTTTTACTACCTTTAAAGTTATATATTTTAATGCAGATAACAACATAATCATTCCACAAGCCCATAGAAGTATGCCATATCGAAATCCGAGTTCATTTGTCTAAGTTATGGGCTTTTAAATATGTAAAGAAGGCCCATTTCAGTGAACCTTCGCAAAATTAAAATCAATAACATAAAAACGGTCATATTTTTTACTACCTTTAAAGTTATATATTTTAATGCAGCTAACAACATAATCATTCCACAAGCCCCTAAAGGTATGCCATATCGAAATCCGAGTTCATTTGACCAAGTTATTGGCTTTTAAAGATGGAAAGAAGGCCCATTTCAGTAAACCTTTGCAAAATTAAAATCAATCACATAAAAACGGTCATATTTTTTACTACCTTTAAAGTTATATATTTTAATGCAGATAACAACATAATCATTCCACAAGCCCATAGAAGAATGCCATATCGAAATCCGAGTTCATTTGACCAGGTTATGGGCTTTTAAAGATGGAAAGAAGGCCCATTTCAGTAAACCTTTGCAAAATTAAAATCAATCACATAAAAACGGTCATATTTTTTACTACCTTTAAAGTTATATATTTTAAGGCAGATAACAACATAATCATTCCACAAGCCCATAGAAGTATGCCATATCGAAATCCGAGTTCATTTGACCAGGTTATTGGCTTTTAAAGATGGAAAGAAGGCCCATTTCAGTAAACCTTTGCAAAATTTAAATCAATCACATAAAAACGGTCATATTTTTTACTACCTTTAAAGTTATATATTTTAATGCAGATAACAACATAATCATTCCACAAGCCCATAGAAGTATGCCATATCGAAATCCGAGTTCATTTGACTAAGTTATGGGCTTTTAAATATGTAAAGAAGGCCCATTTCAGTGAACCTTCGCAAAATTAAAATCAATGACATAAAAACGGTCACATTTTTTACTACCTTTAAAGTTTAATATTTTAATGCAGATAACAACAAAATCATTCCACAAGCCCCTAAAGGTATGCCATATCGAAATCCGAGTTCATTTGACCAAGTTATTGGCTTTTAAAGATGGAAAGAAGGCCCATTTCAGTAAACCTTCGCAAAATTAAAATCAATAACATAAAAACGGTCATATTTTTTACTACCCTTAAAGTTATATATATTCATGCAGATAACAACATAATCATTCCACAAGCCTATAAAGGTATGCCATATCGAAGTCCGAGTTCATTTGACAACGTTATGGGCTTTTAAAAATGGAAAGAAGACCCATTTCAGTAAACCTTTGCAAAATTAAAATCAATCACATAAAAACGGTCACATTTTTTACTACCTTTAAAGTTATATATTTTAATGCAGATAACAACATAATCATTCCACAAGCCCATAAAGGTATGCCATATCGAAATCCGAGTTCATTTGACCAAGTTATGGGCTTTTAAAGATGTAAAGAAGGCCCATTTCAGTAAACCTTCGCAAAATTAAAATAAATGACATAAAAACGGTCATATTTTTTACTACCTTTAAAGTTATATATTTTAATGCAGATAACAACATAATCATTCCACAAGCCTATAAAGCTATGCCATATCGAAGTCCGAGTTCATTTGACAACGTTATGGGCTTTTAAAGATGGAAAGAAGACCCATTTCAGTAAACCTTTGCAAAATTAAAATCAATCACATAAAAACGGTCATATTTTTTACAACCTTTAAAGTTATATATTTTAATGCAGATAACAACATAATCATTCCACAAGCCCATAAAGGTACGCCATATCGAAATCCGAGTTCATTTGACTAAGTTATGGGCTTTTAAATGTGTAAAGAAGGCCCATTTCAGAAAACCTTCGCAAAATTAAAATCAATGACATAAAAACGGTCATATTTTTTACTACCTTTAAAGTTTAATATTTTAATGCAGATAACAACAAAATCATTCCATCAGCCCATAAAGGTATGCCATATCGAAATCCGAGTTCATTTGACCAAGTTATGGACTTTTAAAGATGGAAAGAAGGCCCATTTCAGTAAGCCTTCGCAAAATTAAAGCCAATGACATAAAAACCGTCATATTTTTTACTACCTTTAAAGTTATACATTTTAATGCAGATAACAACATAATCATTCCACAAGCCCATAGAGGTATGCCATATCGAAATCCGAGTTCATTTGACCAAGTTATTGGCTTTTAAAGATGGAAAGAAGGCCCATTTCAGTAAACCATCGCAAAATTAAAATCAATAACATAAAAACGGTCATATTTTTTACTACCCTTAAAGTTATATATTTTCATGCAGATAACAACATAATCATTCCACAAGCCTATAAAGGTATGCCATATCGAAGTCCGAGTTCATTTGACAACGTTATGGGCTTTTAAAGATGGAAAGAAGACCCATTTCAGTAAACCTTTGCAAAATTAAAATCAATCACATAAAAACGGTCATATTTTTTACAACCTTTAAAGTTATATATTTTAATGCAGATAACAACATAATCATTCCACAAGCCCATAAAGGTATGCCATATCGAAATCCGAGTTCATTTGACTAAGTTATGGGCTTTTAAATGTGTAAAGAAGGCCCATTTCAGAAAACCTTCGCAAAATTAAAATCAATGACATAAAAACGGTCATATTTTTTACTACCTTTAAAGTTATGTATTTTAATGCAGATAACAACATAATCATTCCACAAGCCCATAAAGGTATGCCATATCGAAATCCGAGTTCATTTGACTAAGTTATGGGCTTTTAAATGTGTAAAGAAGGCCCATTTCAGAAACCTTCGCAAAATTAAAATCAATGACATAAAAACGGTCATATTTTTTACTACCTTTAAAGTTTAATATTTTAATGCAGATAACAACAAAATCATTCCACAAGCCCCTAAAGGTATGCCATATCGAAATCCGAGTTAATTTGACCAAGTTATTGGCTTTTAAAGATGGAAAGAAGGCCCATTTCAGTAAACCTTCGCAAAATTAAAATCAATAACATAAAAACGGTCATATTTTTTACTACCCTTAAAGTTATATATTTTCATGCAGATAACAACATAATCATTACACAAGCCTATAAAGGTATGCCACATCGAAGTCCGAGTTCATTTGACAACGTTATGGGCTTTTAAAAATGGAAAGAAGACCCATTTCAGTAAACCTTTGCAAAATTAAAATCAATCACATAAAAACGGTCATATTTTTTACTACCTTTAAAGTTATATATTTTAATGCACATAACAACATAATCATTCCACAAGCCCATAAAGGTATGCCATATCGAAATCCGAGTTCATTTGACCAAGTTATGGGCTTTTAAAGATGTAAAGAAGGCCCTTTTCAGTAAACCTTCGCAAAATTAAAATAAATGACATAAAAACGGTCATATTTTTTACTACCTTTAAAGTTATATATTTTAATGCAGATAACAACATAATCATTCCACAAGCCCATAGAGGTATGCCATATCGAAATCCGAGTCCTTTTGACCAGGTTATGGGCTTTTAAAAATGGAAAGAAGGCCCATTTCAGTAAACCTTTGCAAAATTAAAATCAATGACATATAAACGGTCATATTTTTTACTACCTTTAAAGATATATATTTTAATGCAGATAACAACATTATCATTCCACAAGCCCATAGAAGTATGCCATATCGAAATCCGAGTCCTTTTGACCAGGTTATGGGCTTTTAAAGATGGAAAGAAGGCCCATTTCAGTAAACCTTTGCAAAATTAAAATCAATCACATAAAAACGGTCATATTTTTACAACCTTTAAAGTTAAATATTTTAATGCAGATAACAACAAAATCATTCCACAAGCCCCTAAAGGTATGCCATATCGAAATCCGAGTTCATTTGACCAAGTTATTGGCTTTTAAAGATGGAAAGAAGGCCCATTTCAGTAAACCTTCGCAAAATTAAAATCAATAACATAAAAACGGTCATATTTTTTACTACCCTTAAAGTTATATATTTTCATGCAGATAACAACATAATCATTCCACAAGCCTATAAAGGTATGCCATATCGAAGTCCGAGTTCATTTGACAACGTTATGGGCTTTTAAAAATGGAAAGAAGACCCATTTCAGTAAACCTTTGCAAAATTAAAATCAATCACATAAAAAAGGTCATATTTTTTACTACCTTTAAAGTTATATATTTTAATGCAGATAACAACATAATCATTCCACAAGCCTATAAAGGTATGCCATATCGAAGTCCGAGTTCATTTGACAACGTTATGGGCTTTTAAAGATGGAAAGAAGACCCATTTCAGTAAACCTTTGCAAAATTAAAATCAATCACATAAAAACGGTCATATTTTTTACAACCTTTAAAGTTAAATATTTTAATGCAGATAACAACAAAATCATTCCACAAGCCCCTAAAGGTATGCCATATCGAAATACAAGTTCATTTGACCAAGTTATTGGCTTTTAAAGATGGAAAGAAGGCCCATTTCAGTAAACCTTCGCAAAATTAAAATCAATGACATAAAAACGGTCATATTTTGTACTACCTTTAAAGTTATATATTTTAATGCAGGTAACAACGTAATCATTCCACAAGCCTATAAAGGTATGCCATATCGAAATCCGAGTTCATTTGACCAAGTTATGGGCTTTTAAAGATGTAAAGAAGGCCCATTTCAGTAAACCTTCGCAAAATTAAAGTCAATGACATAAAAACGATCATATTTTTTACTACCTTTAAAGTTATATATTTTAATGCAGATAACAACATAATCATTCCACAAGCCCATAGAGGTATGCCATATCGAAATCCGAGTCCTTTTGACCAGGTTATGGGCTTTTAAAAATGGAAAGAAGGCCCATTTCAGTAAACCTTTGCAAAATTAAAATCAATGACATATAAACGGTCATATTTTTTACTACCTTTAAAGATATATATTTTAATGCAGATAACAACATTATCATTCCACAAGCCCATAGAAGTATGCCATATCGAAATCCGAGTCCTTTTGACCAGGTTATGGGCTTTTAAAGATGGAAAGAAGGCCCATTTCAGTAAACCTTTGCAAAATTAAAATCAATCACATAAAAACGGTCATATTTTTTACTACCTTTAAAGTTATATATTTTAATGCAGATAACAACATAATCATTCCATCAGCCCATAAAGGTATGCCATATCGAAATCCGAGTTCATTTGACCAAGTTATGGACTTTTAAAGATGGAAAGAAGGCCCATTTCAGTAAACCTTCGGAAAATTAAAGCCAATGCCATAAAAACCGTCGTATTTTTTACTACCTTTAAAGTTAAATATTTTAATGCAGATAACAACAAAATCATTCCACAAGCCCCTAAAGGTATGCCATATCGAAATCCGAGTTCATTTGACCAAGTTATGGGCTTTTAAAGATGTAAAGAAGGCCCATTTCAGTAAACCTTCGCAAAATTAAAATAAATGACATAAAAACGGTCATATTTTTTACTACCTTTAAAGTTATATATTTTAATGCAGATAACAACATAATCATTCCACAAGCCTATAAAGGTATGCCATATCTAAGTCCGAGTTCATTTGACAACGTTATGGGCTTTTAAAAATGGAAAGAAGACCCATTTCAGTAAACCCTTGCAAAATTAAAATCAATCACATAAAAACGGTCATATTTTTTACTACCTTTAAAGTTATATATTTTAATGCAGATAACAACATAATCATTCCACAAGTCTATAAAGGTATGCCATATCGAAATCCGGGTTCATTTGACCAAGTTATTGGCTTTTAAAGATGAAAAGAAGATCCATTTCAGTAAACTTTCGCAAAATTAAAAGCAATGACATAAAAACGGTCATATTTTTTACTACCTTTAAAGTTATATATTTTAATGCAGATAACAACATAATCATTCCACAAGCCTATAAAGGTATGCCATATCGAAGTCTGAGTTCATTTGACAACGTTATGGGCTTTTAAAGATGGAAAGAAGACCCATTTCAGTAAACCCTTGCAAAATTAAAATCAATCACATAAAAACGGTCATATTTTTTACTACCTTTAAAGTTATATATTTTAATGCAGATAACAACATAATCATTCCACAAGCCCATAAAGGTATGCCATATCGAAATCCGAGTTCATTTGACTAAGTTATGGGCTTTTAAAGATGGAAAGAAGGCCCATTTCAGTAAACCCTTGCAAAATTAAAATCAATCACATAAAAACGGTCATATTTTTTACTACCTTAAAAGTTATATATTTTAATGCAGATAACAACATAATCATTCCACAAGCCCATAAAGGTATGCCATATCAGAATCCGAGTTCATTTGACTAAGTTATGGGCTTTTAAATATGTAAAGAAGACCCATTTCAGTAAACCTTTGCAAAATTAAAATCAATCACATAAAAACGGTCATATTTTTTACTACCTTTAAAGTTATATATTTTAATGCAGATAACAACATAATCATTCCACAAGCCCATAGAAGTATGCCATATCAAAATCCGAGTCCTTTTGACCAGGTTATGGGCTTTTAAAGATGGAAAGAAGGCCCATTTCAGTAAACCTTCGCAAAATTAAAATCAATGACATAAAAACGGTCATATTTTTTACTACCTTTAATTATGAGCTTTTAAAGATGAAAAGAAGGCCCATTTCAGTAAACCTTTGCTAAATTAAAATCAATGACATAAAAACGGTCATATTTTTTAATACCTTTGAAATTATATATTTTAATGCAGATAACAACATAATCATTCCACAAGCCCATAAACGTATACCATATCGAAATTCGAGTTCATTTGACCAAGTTATTGGCTTTTAAAGACGGAAAGAAGGCCCATTTCAGTAAACCTTCGCAAAATTAAAATCAATGACATAAAAACGGTCATATTTTTTACTACCTTTAAAGTTATGCAGATAACAACATAATCATTCCACAAGCCTTTAAGGGTATGCAATATCGAAATCCGAGTTTATTTGACCAAGTTATGGGCTTTAAAGATGGAAAGAAGGCCCATTTAAGTAAACCTTTGCAAAAATAAAATCAATGACATAAAAACGGTCATATTTTTTACTACCTTTAAAATTATATATTTTAATGCTGATAACAACATAATCATTCGAAAAGCCTATAAAGGTATGCCATATCGAAATCCGAGTTCATTTGACCAAGTTATGGGCTTTTAAAGATGGAAAGAAGGCACATTCAGTAAACCTTCGCAAAATTAAAATCAATGACATAAAAACCGTCATATTTCTTACTACCTTTAAAAATATATATTTTAATGCAGATAACAACATAATCATTCCACAAGCCTATAAAGGTATGCCATATCGAAATCCGAGTTCATTTGACCAAGTTATGGGTTTTTAAAGATGGAAAGAAGGCCCATTTCCTTCTCAAAATTAAAATCAATGACATAAAAACGGTCATATTTTTTTACGACCTTTAAAGTTATGTATTTTAATGCAGATAACAACATAATCATTCCACAAGCCTATAAGGGTATGCAATATCGAAATCCGAGTTCATTTGACCAAGTTATGGGCTTAAAAGATGGGAAGAAGGCCCATTTCAGTAAACCTTTGCAAAATTAAAATCAATGACATAAAAACGGTCATATTTGTTTCTACCTTTAATGTTATATATTTTAATGCACATAACAACATAATAATTCCACAAGCCAATAGAGGTATGCCATATCGAAATCCGAGTCCTTTTGGCCAAGTTATGGACTTTTAAAGATGTAAAGAAGGCCCATTTCAGTAAACCTTCCCAAAATTAAAGTCAATGACATAAAAACCGTCATATTTTTTACTACCTTTAAAGTTAAATATTTTAATGCAGATAACAACAAAATCAATCCACAAGCCTATTGTAGGGGTATGATATATTCCCCCAAAGTTAAACACCAACACACATATATATGTACTTCTAGTCTTTATTTTATAATTTCGTCTGTTCAGGATCACGGTCGGCGTTCAACTGCCCTCGCTCTCAGCTCACGATCCGCATCAACCCCCGATTCATTGAGAGAGTGTGAGAGCGATGAGATTGAGAGAGAGAGTTAGAGAACAGTGAGCGGCATCGTACAACAACAACAACTTATTCTTAGAACTTACACGAATGATCTAGAAGGAATACAATAACATACACATACATACATACTACGACGTAGCATTCCTGCTACAATTCGGCCGTCCTGACATTTTAAGTTCCCCTGATCTTGTGTTAATTTACAATTGATTTCGGCTTATATTTATCTTAGTTTCTATAATTTAGTTTTTTATTTACAAATTCTTTGATATAATTACAACTTTACTTTCGTTTTCCAATCCAATGCTTAATATTTTGGCTACTCCAGACACCTTGATAAGGGCAACGCGATAATTGAAAACCTTCAACATCTTTTATCAAGTATCTATCATTTCTCAAAACTTTATCTATAACATAAGGGCCCTTGTGTTTAGGTATTAGCTTTCTTGCGACTCCTACTGAGCTATCAAAATTCTTTACCATAATGTAGTCTCCCACTTTGTACTCCGAACTCTTTGTCCTTTTTTCATTATATCTCTGTTCGTTGTCTTTTTGTAATTTTCTTTGCGCTTCTGAACCATCTTTTCTAATTTTGTCTAAATCTCTATCATCACTAACATTATCTAATTCTTCTAACTTTTGTCTCAATTCATCAATAACTTTACCTTTCTGCTCGATTCCAAACAACATTTTACTTGGCATTTGTGCTATGCTTCTTTGCTTCGTGTTGTTCAATGAAAACTCAACATCTTCCACAACTGTGTCCCAATGCATTTTCTCTTCTGGATCTGCTAATTTAGCTATCATTGGTCCGACAATTCTATTAATCCTTTCTACTTGTCCATTGGCTTGAGGTGACCCAGTCGCAATTTTGACATGTTTAATATTACATTCTTCCATAAATTTTCCAAAATCTTCCGACGTAAAACAGCTTCCCCTATCCGAAACTATACAAGTTGGTCTGCTGTAAGACCTGAAATAGTCTTTCAATGCTATAATAACTTCCTTTGTGTTCGTCGTTTTTGTTGCATATAGCCTAACATATTTGGTAAATCCGTCTATAACCACAAAGAGATGTTTCTTTGCTCTTCCATTATCAACCGGTCCATAATGATCAATATGTATAATTTCGAATGGCACATTTCCTTTTGGTATACTGTGCAACAGTCCTTCCCCTTTCCCTGACTTTGGCGAATATGCTACACATCTTATACAATTTTCAATATGTCTAACCACTTTCTCTTTCAAATTCGAAAACCAATACGTCCTAGCAATAGCATCCATAACTTTATCTCTTCCTAAATGACCTAATTCATTGTGATATTTGTATAATATCTTTTCCTCCATTTCTTCTGGAACACAAAATAACAGCTTTCCATTATTCGACTTTCTATATATAACTCCATTCCTCATCTCAAACATTTTATCTTCCTCATTTTCTAACTTTTTTCTAACATCTTTTAATTTTTCATCTTTCGCTTGACAAATAATTAAATTATCTTCAAAGCTATTCGTTTCAACTACCATTATGTTTGTATTTCTACTTAACGCGTCAACATGTTGCATAAGTTTCCCCGATTTGTGGACTAATTCAAAGTCATATTCTAGCAATTCTAATGCCCACCGTGCAATACGGGGGTATAACTCAATTCTATTTAACGTCAACGTCAGTGAGTTACAATCTGTTACTATTCTAAATCGTCTACCCTGCACATAAATTCTAAATCTTCTAAGAGCGTAAATTATTGCTAACGTTTCCAGTTCAAAACTATGATACTTTGCTTCGTCTTTTGTTGTTGCTTTCGAAAAATAAAATATTGGATGAAGCTTTTTATCCTCTTTTCTTTGAAGCAAAACTGCTCCAAAACCTTGTGCACTGGCGTCTGTATGCAATTCTACCTCGTCCTTGTAATAATATAATCCTAACACTGGAGCTTCCACCAACTTTTTCTTAAGCATTTCAAAACATTGTAATTCCTTTTCTTCAAATACAAATTCTTTATCCTTTTTTAACAATTCATATAGAGGTTTAGCGATCATCGAAAAATCTTTAATGAACCTTCTAAAATACGAACACAAACCCAGAAAGCTTCTAACACCGTGTACTTTGTCTGGAACGGGAAAATCTCGAACAGCTTCTATTCCTTTGTCATTAGCCTGTATTCCTTTGCTAGTTACCAAAAATCCTAAGTATTGTACACTTGCTTGTAGAAACTCACACTTGTCCATTCTTAATTCTAGTTTGTTCCTTGCTAATCGATCAAAAACTTCTCTAAGAACACTTAAATGTTCTTGCATTTCTTTACTCGCAATCATGATATCGTCCATGTATATAACTACCTTACCATCCCTTATCATGTCTGCAAAAATCTTATTGATAAATCGTTGAAACACCGCTGGTGCATTCTTCAGCCCCATTGGCATCCGCATAAACTCAAATTGTCCTAAAGGCGTCATAAATGAGGTATATTTTATCGATTCACTATCCACAAACACATGAAAGTAGCCATGCTTTAAATCTAATTTCGAAAATATTGTTTTATTTACTAATGTATCTAATAAATCGTCAATCAAAGGTAACGGATAATTATCTTTCACCATAGTCTTGTTAAGTTTTCGGTAATCTACACATAGTCGTAAGTCGCCTGACTTCTTTTTAACTAACACTATTGGAGATGCATACTCAGATTCACTTGGCCTTATAATTCCTTCACTTAGGTATTCGTCTAATATCACCTGTAATTTTTCTTTCTCTGTGTAAGCTAAACGTCTGGGCGAACAACTGAATGGTTTTGAATCCTCTAATCTTAATTTCATTTCGCATCTAACCTCCGGTTCCTTTGGCCTTTCTTTATTTACATAACAACTTTCTACCATCTTAACGAACTGACACCTAACATTATAATTCACATGATCACCGACTTTGTATTCAACACTTTCATCCGTTAAATTTATATTAAATAATTCCTTTTCCACTAGATTTATTTCCGGCTCAATATAATTTTTATTCGTAACTTCTTCTTCATTTCTGATTTTACTAAAAATTTCTTTAATTGTTTCCCTGCTGTCCCTAATTCCATGATTAACATCGCTAAAAATTGTATTCTTATCCCTAACATTACTAACACCATCGCTAATTATTTGCTTTTCATCACTAACTTCATCGCTAACTATCTGCTTTTCATCACTAACTTCATCGCTAACTATCTGCTTTTCATCACTAACTTCATCGCTAACTATCTGCTTTTCATCACTAACTTCATCGCTAACTATCTGCTTTTCATCACTAACTTCATCGCTAACTATCTGCTTTTCATCACTAACATCAGAAGGATTTTCAATATTCTCAACTGTAACCATTTTCAAAGTGTCAAGGCTTAAATTTAGATTACAAGCATCCATAAAATCTCGTCCCAAGATTACATCATGACTCATAGATTCGTTTGCCACAATAACTAAATTAAAATGTATTTTATCTAAATTTTTCATAACATAACATAATACTTTTCCATGCGTTTTTAGGTAACTTTTGTTTAAACCGTAATATGAACTTAAAACTGGTAATTTTGAAATGTCTTTGGGTACTTTGGATATTTTGATAAATGAAATCGGACTTCCCGTATCTATGAGGCATTCTGCAATTAACCTGGTATTTGATTCGTCTACAAAATTAATTTCAACATATCTTACATAATTATTTTCGCCCTCGTTCATGTTTTTATTGTTCACACATTTCGCAACAAAATGTCCCCTCTTACCGCACGCATAGCACGATCCTTTCTCCCGCTTCGACTTCCTGCACTCGTACGCCCAATGCCCTTTTGCATTGCAATTGAAACAGCGAGTCTTCTTGCCGTCCTTGGGACCCGTTGATGTCGTCGGCCTGCCAACTCCATACGATTTTGGCAAGCTTACATCCGCAAACGCTCTCTTAATGTGCCCAATATCCACAAAGCATTGAATATGCGCCTGATTACGTAACCCTTGATTGGGAATTCCTTCGATGATGCAGCTCAACATTTCATCAGCCTCAATATTAATACCCTGAGCAAGCATTATCTTGTCGTCGATATAACTCCCAAAAGTTTCGCTTTGTTTCCATTTGCGACCTTCGAATTTGCGTCTTCTCTCCAACTTCGATGATTTTCCGCCAAACGTTGAAATCAGCTCTGCAGTCAAGCCATCCAACGGTAGCAACACGCGGTCTGAATTTGCGTGCAGCCACTCATAAGCTTTTCCTTTAATTTTGCTCACCATTAGCATTTTCTCGAATTTTCCACCTATTCCATAAATCTTCGCGATATTATGCATTTGAGTAGTCCATTTGCAGGCACACGACTCGCCAGCAAAATCTCTCAACACCTGTGTTGCCATATTCAACGAGACGCCGATGCTCTCGTTAAAGTTTTCCACCACCGCAACGTTGCCATTTTTCACTTTACGTTCGCTGCTTTTTGCGTTCCTAGAATTCTCTCCAGCCTGGTCGTGCATGTCGTCTTCTGTATAGTTTTCGTTCCGTTTGCCTCTAATTCTGAGAATGCTGCCAGCAACTTCGTCATTCCTTTCACCATCTTCGCCGTTTATTTCGCCGTCTTCTTCGTCGTAACTCTGGATGCCGCCGTCTTTGCCGTTACTTTTGTCACCGTCTTCTTCGTCGTAATTCTGGATGCCGCCGTCTTTGCCGTTACTTTTGTCGCCGCCTTCTTCGTCGTAATTCTGGATGCCGCCGTCTTTGCCGTTACTTTTGTCGCCGTCTTTGTCTCCTTTTTGTCTCGCCATTTCGTCAAACTTTTCCCGAATTTCCTTCGGTATATTATTTAATCGCAAGATCAATTGTCTCTTTGTTCCGGTTGTTGATAACTTCAATACACTCAACCACCTTTTTAATTGTTCAATCGACTCGTTGTTTAAATCCATTTTGATTTTCTTTTTACTAACAATTTAATTAATTGGCTCGTGATCGGCCCACTTCTGATTTTGTAGGGGTATGATATATTCCCCCAAAGTTAAACACCAACACACATATATATGTACTTCTAGTCTTTATTTTATAATTTCGTCTGTTCAGGATCACGGTCGGCGTTCAACTGCCCTCGCTCTCAGCTCACGATCCGCATCAACCCCCGATTCATTGAGAGAGTGTGAGAGCGATGAGATTGAGAGAGAGAGTTAGAGAACAGTGAGCGGCATCGTACAACAACAACAACTTATTCTTAGAACTTACACGAATGATCTAGAAGGAATACAATAACATACACATACATACATACTACGACGTAGCATTCCTGCTACACTATAAAGGTATGACATATCGAAATCCGAATTCATTTGACCAAGTTATGGGCTTTTAAAGATGGAAAGAAGGCACATTTCAGTAAACCTTCGCAAAATTAAAATCAATGACATAAAAACGGTCATATTTTTTACTTCCTTTAAAATTATATATTTTAATGCAGATAGCAACATAATCATTCCTCAAGCCCATAGAGGTATGCCATATCGAAATCCGAGTCATTTTGATCAAATTATGGGCTTTTAAAGATGGAAAGAAGGCCCATTTCAGTAAACCTTTGCAAAATTAAAATCAACCTTTACAATTATATATTTTAATGCAGATAACAACATAATCATTCCACAAGCCTATAAAGGTATGCCATATCGAAATCCGAGTTCATTTGACCAAGTTATGGGCTTTAAAAGATGTAAAGAACGCCCATTTCAGTAAATCTTCGCAAAATTAAAATCAATGACATAAAAACGGTCATATTTTTTACTACCTTTAAAGTTATATATTTTAATGCAGATAACAACATAATCATTCCACAAGCCCATAGAGGTATGCCATATCGAAATCCGAGTCCTTTTGACCAGGTTATGGGCTTTTAAAGATGGAAAGAAGGCCCATTTCAGTAAACCTTTGCAAAATTAAAATCAATGACATAAAAACCGTCATATTTTTTACTACCTTTAAAGTTAAATATTTTAATGCAGATAACAACATAATCATTCCACAAGCCTATTAAGGTATGTCATATAAAAATCTGAGTTCATTTGACCAAGTTATGGGCTTTTAAAGATGGAAAGAAGGCATTTTTCAGTAAACCTTCTCAAAATAAAAATCAATGACATAAAAACCGTCATATTTCTTACTACCTTTAAAGTTATATATTTGAATGCAGATAACAACATAATCATTCCACAAGCCTATAAAGGTATGCCATATCGAAATCCGAGTTCATTTGACCAAGTTATGGGCTTTTAAAGATGGAAAGGAGGCCCATTTCAGTAAACCTTCCCAAAATTAAAGTCAATGACATAAAAACCGACATTTTTTCATAACCTTTAAAGTTAAATATTTTAATGCAGATAACAACAAAATCAATCCACTAGCCCCTAAAGGTATGCCATATCGAAATCCGAGTTAATTTGACCAAGTTATTGGCTTTTAAAGATGGAAAGAAGGCCCATTACAGTAAACCTTTGCAAAATTAAAATCAATGACATTAAACGGTCACATGTTTTACTACCTTTAAAGATATATATTTTAATGCAGAAAGCAACATAATCATTCCACAAGCCTATAAAGGTAAGCCATATCGAAATCCAAGTTCATTTGACCAAGTTATGGGCTTTTAAAGATGTAAAGAAGGCACATTTCAGTAAACCTTCGCAAAATTAAAATCAATGACATAAAAACGGTCATATATTTTACTACCTTTAAAGCTTTATATTTAAATGCAGATAACAACATAATCATTCCACAAGCCCATAGAGGTATGCCGTAAGGCCCATTTCAGTAAACCTTCGCAGAATAAAAATCAATGACAAAAACGGTCATATTTTTTACTACATTTAAAGTTATATATTTTAATGCAGATAACAACATAATCATTCCTCAAGCCCATAGAGGTGTGCCATATCGAAATCCGATTCATTTTGACCAAATTATGGGCTTTTAAAGATGGAAAGAAGGCCCATTTCAGTAAACCTTTGCTAAATTAAAATCAACCTTTACAATTATATATTTTAATGCAGATAACAACATAATCATTCCACAAGCCTATAAAGGTATGCCATATCGAAATCCGAGTTCATTTGACCAAGTTATGGGCTTTAAAAGATGTAAAGAACGCCCATTTCAGTAAATCTTCGCAAAATTAAAATCAATGACATAAAAACGGTCATATTTTTTACTACCTTTGAAATTATATATTTTAATGCAGATAACAACATAATCATTCCACAAGCCCATAAACGTATACCATATCGAAATACGAGTTCATTTGACCAAGTTATTGGCTTTTAAAGACGGAAAGAAGGCCCATTTCAGTAAACCTTCGCAAAATTAAGATCAATGTAATAAAAACGTTCATATTTTTTACTACCTTTAAATTTAAATATTTTAATGGAGATAACAACATAATCATTCCACAAGCCTATAAAGGTATGCCATATCGAAATCCGAGTTCATTTGACCAATTTATGGGCTTTTGAAGATGGAAAGAAGGCCCATTTCAGTAAACCTTCTCAAAATTAAAATCAATGACATAAAAACGGTCATATTTTTTTACTACCTTTAAAGTTGTATATTTTAATGCAGATAACAACATAATTTATTTTATTTATTTATTTATTTATATCCTAGCGCTACAAGTGCACACTTATAATTATCGCGCTAGTCACATTGAGTTGATATTTTATATTATTATTATTTTTAAGTTAATAAAACAATTTCTCTCGCTCTTAATTAATATTATTGACTAACATCAAATTTTCGTAGTTTCTTAGTTACAATTATTATTGTTTTTAAAATATATATATATTTTTTTTTTTTTTTTTTGTTTGGTTTATTTTTTTTTTTTTTGTTTTATTTTTTTTCGTTTAATTTTTATACTTATGTGTACTGGTATTTTAAAAGATCTTTAACTTTATTGTAAAATTGAGTTGCGCTCCTAATTGTTTTGTATTGGTGCGGTAGATTGTTCCATAGCCGGATACCATTTATGAAAAATTGCCTTCTCGAACACAGTGTTTGTATTCGAGGGCATATGTAATTTTTGGTTCTTACAGATGTGGCTGGGGTAAGTTTATTGAAAAGATATTTTGGTTCTCCACTCGTCACTATTTTGTGAAAGAAGATTAAAATTCTGAGATCGATCCAGGAGGTCAAGTTAAGGTCAAGTATTTTATATGTCAGTTCTGATACATGGTCAAAACGTCTTAAGTTAAACACATAACGGACAACTGAATTAAAAGCTACAGTTAATGTACGCAAATCCCGCACATCACAATTTCCAAAAATTTCTATGCCGTAAAAGAGAGTGGGCAGGAGGATAACTTTGGCGATTAATAGTCTAACTTCCTCAGTTAAGAACGATTTGGAGAATGAAAATTTTCTCAGCAGAGCATATGTACGCCCTGTCGCTTTGACTATATGGTTGCTCCATGATAAAGTATTGTTAAATGTTGTGCCTAGATTAACTGCATTCACTTCATAGCTTATCGGCGTATGGTTTATATACAATTTTTGAAGTGAAAGTGTTGAAAGTTGCTTTTTACCAATTACCAAGCACTTCGATTTTTTAGGATTTATACCCAAGCCATTTTCCTTTGCCCATTTTTCAATTAGCCACAACATTTTATTACTTATACGGACACAGTCATGTATTTCAGTTACGGGTCTACTAACATATATTTGGACATCATCAGCATATAAATGTACTTCACACTCAGACAGGATACTAGGGAGATCATTGACATATATAGAAAACAATAAAGGGCCTAGCACAGATCCCTGTGGCACTCCACTGGATAAGTTCCGGAGAAAAGAAACTTGCGTTCCAGAGACGACTGCTTGAAACCTATTCGTTAAGTACGACCTAATAAGCTTCGTCGCATTAGTTGAGAAATTAAACATATTCCTAAGCTTGGTACAGAGACATAATCATTCCACAAGCCTATAAGGGAATGCAATATCGAAATCCGAGTTCATTTGACCAAGTTATAGGCTTTAAAGATGGAAAGAAGGCCCATTTCAGTAAACCTTCGCAAAATTAAAATCAATGACATAAAAACGGTCATTTTTTTTACTACCTTTAAAATTATATATTTTAATGCTGATAACAACATAATCATTCCACAAGCCTATTAAGGTATGCCATATCGAAATCCGAGTTCATTTGACCAAGTAATGGGCTTTTAAAGATGGAAAGAAGGCATTTTTCAGTAAACCTTCTCAAAATTAAAATCAATGACATAAAAACGGTCATATTTTTTTCTACCTTTAATGTCATATATTTTAATGCACATAAAAACATAATTATTCCACAAGCCAATAAAGGTATGTCATATCGAAATCCGAGTTCATTTGACCAAGTTATTGGCTTTTAAAGATGGAAAGAAGGCCCATTTCAGTAAACCTTCGCAAAATTAAAATCAATGACATAAAAACGGTCATATTTTTTACTACATTTAAAGTTACATATTTTAATGCAGATAACAACGTTATCATTCCACAAGCCCATAGAGGTATGCCATATCAATATCCGAGTTCATTTGACCAAGTTATAGGCTTTTAAAGACGGAAAGAAGGCCCATTTCAGTAAGCCTTCGCAAAATTAAAATCAATCACATAAAAACGGTCATATTTTTTACTACATCTAAAGTTACATATTTTAATGCAGATAACAACATAGTCATTCCACAAGCCCATAAAGGTATAACATATCAAAATCCGAGTTCATTTGACAACGTTATGGCCTTTTAAAGATGGAATTAAGGCCAATTTCAGTTAACCTTCGCAAAATTAGAATAAATACATAAAAACGGTCATTTTTTTTGCTACCTTTAAAGATATATATTTCAATTCAGATAACAACATAATCATTCCACAAGCCCATAAAGGTATGCCATATCGGAATCCGAGTTCATTTGACTAAGTTATTGGCTTTTAAAGATGGAAAGAAGGCCCATTTCAGTAAATCTTCGCAAAATTTAAATCAATGACATAAAAACGGTCATATTTTTTACTACATTTAAAGGTTAATATTTTAATGCAGATAACAACAAAATCATTCCACTAGCCTATAAGGGTATGCCATATCGAAATCCAAGTTCATTTGACCAAGTTATGGGCTTTTAAAGATGTAAAGAAGGCCCATTTCAGTAAATCTTCGCAAAATTTAAATCAATGACATAAAAACGGTCATATTTTTTACTACATCTAAAGTTACATATTCTAATGCAGATAACAACATAGTCATTCCACAAGCCCATAAAGGTATTACATATCAAAATCCGAGTTCATTTGACAACGTTATGGCCTTTTAAAGATGGAATTAAGGCCAATTTCAGTTAATCTTCGCAAAATTAGAACAAATACATAAAAACGGTCATTTTTTTTGCTACCTTTAAAGATATATATTTTAATTCAGATAACAACATAATCATTCCACAAGCCCATAAAGGTATGCCATATCGAAATCCGAGTTCATTTGACTAAGTTATGGGCTTTTAAATATGTAAAGAAGGCCCATTTCAGTAAACCTTCGCAAAATTAAAATCAATGACATAAAAACGGTCATATTTTTTACTACCTTTAAAGCTTTATATTTAAATGCAGATAACAACATAATCATTCCACAAGCCCATAGAGGTATGCCGTATCGAAATCCGAGTCCTTTTGACCAGGTTATGGGCTTTTAAAGATGGAAAAAAGGCCCATTTCAGTAAACCTTCGCAGAATAAAAATCAATGACATAAAAACGGTCATATTTTTTACTACATTTAAAGTTATATATTTTAATGCAGATAACAACATAATCATTCCTCAAGCCCATAGAGGTGTGTCATATCGAAATCCGATTCATTTTGACCAAATTATGGGCTTTTAAAGATGGAAAGAAGGCCCATTTCAGTAAACCTTTGCAAAATTAAAATCAATGACATAAAAACGGTCATATTCTTTACTACCTTTGAAATTATATATTTTAATGCAGATAAAAACATAATCATTCCACAAGCCCATAAACGTATACCATATCGAAATACGAGTTCATTTGACCAAGTTATTGGCTTTTAAAGACGGAAAGAAGGCCCATTTCAGTAAACCTTCGCTAAATTAAAATCAATGACATAAAAACGGTCATATTTTTTACTACCTTTAAATTTAAATATTTTAATGCAGATAACAACATAATCATTCCACAAGCCTATAAAGGTATGCCATATCGAATTCCGAGTTCATTTGACCAATTTATGGGCTGTTGAAGATGGAAAGAAGGCCCATTTCAGTAAACCTTCGCAAAATTAAAATCAATGACATAAAAACGGTCATATTTTTTACTACCTTTAAAATTATATATTTTAATGCTGATAACAACATAATCATTCAACAAGCCTATTAAGGTATGCCATATCGAAATCCGAGTTCATTTGACCAAGTAATGGGCTTTTAAAGATGGAAAGAAGGCATTTTTCAGTAAACCTTCTCAAAATTAAAATCAATGACATAAAAACGGTCATATTTTTTTCAACCTTTAATGTTATATATTTTAATGCACATAACAACATAATTATTCCACAAGCCAATAAAGGTATGTCATATCGAAATCCGAGTCCTTTTGACAAAGTTATGGACTTTTAAAGATGTAAAGAAGGCCCATTTCAGTAAACCTTCCCAAAATTAAAGTCAATGACATAAAAACCGTCATATTTTTTACTACCATTAAAGTTAAATATTTTAATGCAGATAACAACAAAATCAATCCACAAGCCCCTAAAGGTATGCCATACCGAAATCCGAGTTCATTTGGCTTTTAAAGATGGAAAGAAGGCCCATTTCAGTAAACCTTCGCAAAATTAAAATCAATGACATAAAAACCGTCATATTTTTTACTACCTTTAAAGTTAAATATTTTAATGCAGATAACAACATAATCATTCCACAAGCCTATTAAATTATGCCATATAAAAATCTGAGTTCATTTGACCAAGTTATGGGCTTTTAAAGATGGAAAGAAGGCATTTTTCAGTAAACCTTCTCAAAATAAAAATCAATGACATAAAAACCGTCATATTTCCTACTACCTTTAAAGTTATATATTTGAATGCAGATAAAAACATAATCATTCCACAAGCCTATAAAGGTATGCCATATCGAAATCCGAGTTCATTTGACCAAGTTATGGGCTTTTAAAGATGGAAAGAAGGCCCATTTCAGTAAACCTTCTCAAAATTAAAGTCAATGACATAAAAACCGACATTTTTTTATAACCTTTAAAATTAAATATTTTATTGCAGATAACAACAAAATCAATCCACAAGCCCCTAAAGGTATGCCATATCGAAATCCGAGTTAATTTGACCAAGTTATTGGCTTTTAAAGATGGAAAGAAGGCCCATTACAGTAAACCTTTGCAAAATTAAAATCAATGACATTAAAACGGTCACATGTTTTACTACCTTTAAAGATAAATATTTTAATGCAGATAGCAACATAAGCATTCCACAAGCCTATAAAGGTAAGCCATATCGAAATCCGAGTTCATTTGACCAAGTTATGGGCTTTTAAAGATGGAAAGAAGGCACATTTCAGTAAACCTTCGCAAAATTAAAATCAATGACATAAAAACGGTCATATTTTTTACTACCTTTAAAGTTATATATTTTAATGCAGATAATAACATTATCATTCCTCAAGCCCATAGATGTATGCCATATCGAAATCTGAGTCATTTTGACCAAATTATGGGCTTTTAAAGATGGAAAGAAGGCCCATTTCAGTAAACCCTTTCAAAATTAAAATCAATGACATAAAAACGGTCATATTTTTTTTACTACCTTTTAAGTTATATATTTTAATGCAGATAACAAGATAATCATTCCACAAGCCCATAAACGTATACCATATCGAAATACGAGTTCATTTGACCAAAATATTGGCTTTTAAAGATGGAAAGAAGGCCCATTTCAGTAAACCTTCTCAAAATTAAAATCAATGACATAAAAACGGTGATATTTTTTTACTACCTTTAAAGTTATATATTTTAATGCAGATAACAACATAATCATTCCACAAGCCAATAGAGGTATGCCATATCGAAATCCGAGTCCTTTTGACCAAGTTATGGACTTTTAAAGATGTAAAGAAGGCCCATTTCAGTAAACCTTCCCAAAATTAAAGTCAATGACATAAAAACCGTCATATATTTTACTACCTTTAAAGTTAAATATTTTAATGCAGATAACAACAAAATCTATCCAAGAGCTCGAAATCCGAGTTCATTTGACCAAGTTATTGGCTTTTAAAGATGGAAAGAAGGCCCATTTCAGTAAACCTTCGCAAAATTAAAATCAATGACATAAAAACGGTCATATTTTTTAATACCTTTAAAGTTTAATATTTTAATGCAGATAACAACAAAATCATTCCTCTAGCCTATAAGGGTATGCCATATCGAAATCCGAGTTCATTTGACCAAGTTATGGGCTTTTAAAGATGTAAAGAAGGCCCATTTCAGTACACCTTTGCAAAATTAAAATCAATGACATAAAAACGGTCATATTCTTTCCTACCTTTGAAATTATATATTTTAATGCAGATAACAACATAATCATTCCACAAGCCCATAAACGTATACCATATCGAAATACGAGTTCATTTGACCAAGTTATTGGCTTTTAAAGACGGAAAGAAGGCCCATTTCAGTAAACCTTCCCAAAATTAAAGTCAATGACATAAAAACCGTCATATTTTTTACTACCTTTAAAGTTAAATATTTTAATGCAGATAACAACATAATCATTCCACAAGCCTATAAAGGTAAGCCATATCGAAATCCAAGTTCATTTGACCAAGTTATGGGCTTTTAAAGATGTAAAGAAGGCACATTTCAGTAAACCTTCGCAAAATTAAAATCAATGACATAAAAACGGTCATATTTTTTTCTACCTTTAGTGTTATATATTTTAGTGCACATAACAACATAATCATTCCACAAGCCAATAGAGGTATGCCATATCGATATCCGAGTCCTTTTGTCCAAGTTATTGGCTTTTAAAGATGGAAAGAAGGAACATTTCAGTAAACCTTCGCAAAATTAAAATCAATGACATAAAAACGGTCATATTTTTTACTACCTTTAAAGTTATATATTTTAATGCAGATAACAACATAATCATTCCACAAGCCTATAAAGGTATGCCATATCGATATCCGAGTTCATTTGACCAAGTTATGGGCTTTTAAAGATGAAAAGAAGGCACATTTCAGTAAACCCTCTCAAAATTAAAATCAATGACATAAAAACGGTCATATTTTTTTACTACCTTTAAAATTATATATTTTAATGCTGATAACAACAAAATCAATCCACAAGCCTATAAAGGTATGCCATATCGAAATCCGAGTTCATTTGACCAAGTTATGGGCTTTTGAAGATGGAAAGAAGGCCCATTTCAGTAAACCTTCTCAAAATTAAAATCAATGACAAAAAACGGTCATATTTTTTTAATACCTTTAAAGTTATATATTTTAATGCAGATAACAACATAATCATTCCACAAGCCCATAAAGGTATGCCATATCGGAATCCGAGTTCATTTGACTAAGTTATTGGCTTTTAAAGATGGAAAGAAGGCACATTTCAGTAAACCTTCCCAAAATTAAAATCAATGACATAAAAACGGTGATATTTTTTTACTACCTTTAAAGTTATATATTTTAATGCAGATAACAACATAATCATTCCACAAGCCAATAGAGGTATGCCATATCGATATCCGAGTCCTTTTGGCCAAGTTATTGGCTTTTAAAGATGGAAAGAAGGCCCATTTCAGTAAACCTTTGCAAAATTAACATCAATGACATAAAAACAGTCATATTTTTTACTACATTTAAAGTTACATATTTTAATGCAGATAACAACGTTATCATTCCACAAGCCCATAGAGGTATGCCATATCAATATCCGAGTTCATTTGACCAAGTTATAGGCTTTTAAAGACGGAAAGAAAGCCCATTTCAGTAAGCCTTCGCAAAATTAAAATCAATCACATAAAAACGGTCATATTTTTTACTACATCTAAAGTTACATATTTTAATGCAGATAACAACATAGTCATTCCACAAGCCCATAAAGGTATAACATATCAAAATCCGAGTTCATTTGACAACGTTATGGCCTTTTAAAGATGGAATTAAGGCCAATTTCAGTTAACCTTCGCAAAATTAGAATAAATACATAAAAACGGTCATTTTTTTTGCTACCTTTAAAGATATATATTTCAATTCAGATAACAACATAATCATTCCACAAGCCCATAAAGGTATGCCATATCGGAATCCGAGTTCATTTGACTAAGTTATTGGCTTTTAAAGATGGAAAGAAGGCCCATTTCAGTAAACCTTCGCAAAATTAAAATCAATGACATAAAAACGGTCATATTTTTTAATACATTTAAAGGTTAATATTTTAATGCAGATAACAACAAAATCATTCCACTAGCCTATAAGGGTATGCCATATCGAAATCCAAGTTCATTTGACCAAGTTATGGGCTTTTAAAGATGTAAAGAAGGCCCATTTCAGTAAATCTTCGCAAAATTTAAATCAATGACATAAAAACGGTCATATTTTTTACTACATCTAAAGTTACATATTCTAATGCAGATAACAACATAGTCATTCCACAAGCCCATAAAGGTATTACATATCAAAATCCGAGTTCATTTGACAACGTTATGGCCTTTTAAAGATGGAATTAAGGCCAATTTCAGTTAATCTTCGCAAAATTAGAATAAATACATAAGAACGGTCATTTTTTTTGCTACCTTTAAAGATATATATTTTAATTCAGATAACAACATAATCATTCCACAAGCCCATAAAGGTATGCCATATCGAAATCCGAGTTCATTTGACTAAGTTATGGGCTTTTAAATATGTAAAGAAGGCCCATTTCAGTAAACCTTCGCAAAATTAAAATCAATGACATAAAAACGGTCATATTTTTTACTACCTTTAAAGCTTTATATTTAAATGCAGATAACAACATAATCATTCCACAAGCCCATAGAGGTATGCCGTATCGAAATCCGAGTCCTTTTGACCAGGTTATGGGCTTTTAAAGATGGAAAAAAGGCCCATTTCAGTAAACCTTCGCAGAATAAAAATCAATGACATAAAAACGGTCATATTTTTTACTACATTTAAAGTTATATATTTTAATGCAGATAACAACATAATCATTCCTCAAGCCCATAGAGGTGTGCCATATCGAAATCCGATTCATTTTGACCAAATTATGGGCTTTTAAAGATGGAAAGAAGGCCCATTTCAGTAAACCTTTGCAAAATTAAAATCAATGACATAAAAACGGTCATATTCTTTACTACCTTTGAAATTATATATTTTAATGCAGATAACAACATAATCATTCCACAAGCCCATAAACGTATACCATATCGAAATACGAGTTCATTTGACCAAGTTATTGGCTTTTAAAGACGGAAAGAAGGCCCATTTCAGTAAACCTTCGCTAAATTAAAATCAATGACATAAAAACGGTCATATTTTTTACTACCTTTAAATTTAAATATTTTAATGCAGATAACAACATAATCATTCCACAAGCCTATAAAGGTATGCCATATCGAATTCCGAGTTCATTTGACCAATTTATGGGCTGTTGAAGATGGAAAGAAGGCCCATTTCAGTAAACCTTCTCAAAATTAAAATCAATGACATAAAAACGGTCATATTTTTTTACTACCTTTAAAGTTGTATATTTTAATGCAGATAACAACATAATCATTCCACAAGCCTATAAGGGTATGCAATATCGAAATCCGAGTTCATTTGACCAAGTTATGGGCTTTAAAGATGGAAAGAAGGCCCATTTCAGTAAACCTTCGCAAAATTAAAATCAATGACATAAAAACGGTCATATTTTTTACTACCTTTAAAATTATATATTTTAATGCTGATAACAACATAATCATTCCACAAGCCTATTAAGGTATGCCATATCGAAATCCGAGTTCATTTGACCAAGTAATGGGCTTTTAAAGATGGAAAGAAGGCATTTTTCAGTAAACCTTCTCAAAATTAAAATCAATGACATAAAAACTGTCATATTTTTTTCTACCTTTAATGTTATATATTTTAATGCACATAACAACATAATTATTCCACAAGCCAATAAAGGTATGTCATATCGAAATCCGAGTCCTTTTGACAAAGTTATGGACTTTTAAAGATGTAAAGAAGGCCCATTTCAGTAAACCTTCCCAAAATTAAAGTCAATGACATAAAAACCGTCATATTTTTTACTACCATTAAAGTTAAATATTTTAATGCAGATAACAACAAAATCAATCCACAAGCCCCTAAAGGTATGCCATATCGAAATCCGAGTTCATTTGGCTTTTAAAGATGGAAAGAAGGCCCATTTCAGTAAACCTTCGCAAAATTAAAATCAATGACATAAAAACCGTCATATTTTTTACTACCTTTAAAGTTAAATATTTTAATGCAGATAACAACATAATCATTCCACAAGCCTATTAAATTATGCCATATAAAAATCTGAGTTCATTTGACCAAGTTATGGGCTTTTAAAGATGGAAAGAAGGCATTTTTCAGTAAACCTTCTCAAAATAAAAATCAATGACATAAAAACCGTCATATTTCCTACTACCTTTAAAGTTATATATTTGAATGCAGATAAAAACATAATCATTCCACAAGCCTATAAAGGTATGCCATATCGAAATCCGAGTTCATTTGACCAAGTTATGGGCTTTTAAAGATGGAAAGAAGGCCCATTTCAGTAAACCTTCTCAAAATTAAAGTCAATGACATAAAAACCGACATTTTTTTATAACCTTTAAAATTAAATATTTTATTGCAGATAACAACAAAATCAATCCACAAGCCCCTAAAGGTATGCCATATCGAAATCCGAGTTAATTTGACCAAGTTATTGGCTTTTAAAGATGGAAAGAAGGCCCATTACAGTAAACCTTTGCAAAATTAAAATCAATGACATTAAAACGGTCACATGTTTTACTACCTTTAAAGATAAATATTTTAATGCAGATAGCAACATAAGCATTCCACAAGCCTATAAAGGTAAGCCATATCGAAATACGAGTTCATTTGACCAAGTTATGGGCTTTTAAAGATGGAAAGAAGGCACATTTCAGTAAACCTTCGCAAAATTAAAATCAATGACATAAAAACGGTCATATTTTTTACTACCTTTAAAGTTATATATTTTAATGCAGATAATAACATTATCATTCCTCAAGCCCATAGATGTATGCCATATCGAAATCTGAGTCATTTTGACCAAATTATGGGCTTTTAAAGATGGAAAGAAGGCCCATTTCAGTAAACCCTTTCAAAATTAAAATCAATGACATAAAAACGGTCATATTTTTTACTACCTTTAAATTTAAATATTTTAATGCAGATAACAACATAATCATTCCACAAGCCTATAAAGGTATGCCATATCGAATTCCGAGTTCATTTGACCAATTTATGGGCTGTTGAAGATGGAAAGAAGGCCCATTTCAGTAAACCTTCTCAAAATTAAAATCAATGACATAAAAACGGTCATATTTTTTTACTACCTTTAAAGTTGTATATTTTAATGCAGATAACAACATAATCATTCCACAAGCCTATAAGGGTATGCAATATCGAAATCCGAGTTCATTTGACCAAGTTATGGGCTTTAAAGATGGAAAGAAGGCCCATTTCAGTAAACCTTCGCAAAATTAAAATCAATGACATAAAAACGGTCATATTTTTTACTACCTTTAAAATTATATATTTTAATGCTGATAACAACATAATCATTCCACAAGCCTATTAAGGTATGCCATATCGAAATCCGAGTTCATTTGACCAAGTAATGGGCTTTTAAAGATGGAAAGAAGGCATTTTTCAGTAAACCTTCTCAAAATTAAAATCAATGACATAAAAACGGTCATATTTTTTTCTACCTTTAATGTTATATATTTTAATGCACATAACAACATAATTATTCCACAAGCCAATAAAGGTATGTCATATCGAAATCCGAGTCCTTTTGACAAAGTTATGGACTTTAAAAGATGTAAAGAAGGCCCATTTCAGTAAACCTTCCCAAAATTAAAGTCAATGACATAAAAACCGTCATATTTTTTACTACCATTAAAGTTAAATATTTTAATGCAGATAACAACAAAATCAATCCACAAGCCCCTAAAGGTATGCCATATCGAAATCCGAGTTCATTTGGCTTTTAAAGATGGAAAAAAGGCCCATTTCAGTAAACCTTCGCAAAATTAAAATCAATGACATAAAAACCGTCATATTTTTTACTACCTTTAAAGTTAAATATTTTAATGCAGATAACAACATAATCATTCCACAAGCCTATTAAATTATGCCATATAAAAATCTGAGTTCATTTGACCAAGTTATGGGCTTTTAAAGATGGAAAGAAGGCATTTTTCAGTAAACCTTCTCAAAATAAAAATCAATGACATAAAAACCGTCATATTTCCTACTACCTTTAAAGTTATATATTTGAATGCAGATAAAAACATAATCATTCCACAAGCCTATAAAGGTATGCCATATCGAAATCCGAGTTCATTTGACCAAGTTATGGGCTTTTAAAGATGGAAAGAAGGCCCATTTCAGTAAACCTTCTCAAAATTAAAGTCAATGACATAAAAACCGACATTTTTTTATAACCTTTAAAATTAAATATTTTAATGCAGATAACAACAAAATCAATCCACAAGCCCCTAAAGGTATGCCATATCGAAATCCGAGTTAATTTGACCAAGTTATTGGCTTTTAAAGATGGAAAGAAGGCCCATTACAGTAAACCTTTGCAAAATTAAAATCAATGACATTAAAACGGTCACATGTTTTACTACCTTTAAAGATAAATATTTTAATGCAGATAGCAACATAAGCATTCCACAAGCCTATAAAGGTAAGCCATATCGAAATCCGAGTTCATTTGACCAAGTTATGGGCTTTTAAAGATGGAAAGAAGGCACATTTCAGTAAACCTTCGCAAAATTAAAATCAATGACATAAAAACGGTCATATTTTTTACTACCTTTAAAGTTATATATTTTAATGCAGATAATAACATTATCATTCCTCAAGCCCATAGATGTATGCCATATCGAAATCTGAGTCATTTTGACCAAATTATGGGCTTTTAAAGATGGAAAGAAGGCCCATTTCAGTAAACCTTCTCAAAATTAAAATCAATGACATAAAAACGGTGATATTTTTTTACTACCTTTAAAGTTATATATTTTAATGCAGATAACAACATAATCATTCCACAAGCCAATAGAGGTATGCCATATCGAAATCCGAGTCCTTTTGACCAAGTTATGGACTTTTAAAGATGTAAAGAAGGCCCATTTCAGTAAACCTTCCCAAAATTAAAGTCAATGACATAAAAACCGTCATATATTTTACTACCTTTAAAGTTAAATATTTTAATGCAGATAACAACAAAATCTATCCAAGAGCCCCTAAAGGTATGCCATATCGAAATCCGAGTTCATTTGACCAAGTTATTGGCTTTTAAAGATGGAAAGAAGGCCCATTTCAGTAAACCTTCGCAAAATTAAAATCAATGACATAAAAACGGTCATATTTTTTAATACCTTTAAAGTTTAATATTTTAATGCAGATAACAACAAAATCATTCCTCTAGCCTATAAGGGTATGCCATATCGAAATCCGAGTTCATTTGACCAAGTTATGGGCTTTTAAAGATGTAAAGAAGGCCCATTTCAGTACACCTTTGCAAAATTAAAATCAATGACATAAAAACGGTCATATTCTTTACTACCTTTGAAATTATATATTTTAATGCAGATAACAACATAATCATTCCACAAGCCCATAAACGTATACCATATCGAAATACGAGTTCATTTGACCAAGTTATTGGCTTTTAAAGACGGAAAGAAGGCCCATTTCAGTAAACCTTCCCAAAATTAAAGTCAATGACATAAAAACCGTCATATTTTTTACTACCTTTAAAGTTAAATATTTTAATGCAGATAACAACATAATCATTCCACAAGCCTATAAAGGTAAGCCATATCGAAATCCAAGTTCATTTGACCAAGTTATGGGCTTTTAAAGATGTAAAGAAGGCACATTTCAGTAAACCTTCGCAAAATTAAAATCAATGACATAAAAACGGTCATATTTTTTTCTACCTTTAGTGTTATATATTTTAGTGCACATAACAACATAATCATTCCACAAGCCAATAGAGGTATGCCATATCGATATCCGAGTCCTTTTGGCCAAGTTATTGGCTTTTAAAGATGGAAAGAAGGCCCATTTCAGTAAACCTTCGCAAAATTAAAATCAATGACATAAAAACGGTCATATTTTTTACTACCTTTAAAGTTATATATTTTAATGCAGATAACAACATAATCATTCCACAAGCCTATAAAGGTATGCCATATCGATATCCGAGTTCATTTGACCAAGTTATGGGCTTTTAAAGATGAAAAGAAGGCACATTTCAGTAAACCCTCTCAAAATTAAAATCAATGACATAAAAACGGTCATATTTTTTTACTACCTTTAAAATTATATATTTTAATGCTGATAACAACAAAATCAATCCACAAGCCTATAAAGGTATGCCATATCGAAATCCGAGTTCATTTGACCAAGTTATGGGCTTTTGAAGATGGAAAGAAGGCCCATTTCAGTAAACCTTCTCAAAATTAAAATCAATGACAAAAAACGGTCATATTTTTTTAATACCTTTAAAGTTATATATTTTAATGCAGATAACAACATAATCATTCCACAAGCCTATAAGGGTAAGCAATATCGAAATCCGAGTTCATTTGACAGAGTTATGGGCTTTAAAGATAAAAAGAAGGCCCATTTCAGTAAACCTTTGCAAAATTAAAGTCAATGACATAAAAACGGTCATATTTTTTACTACCTTTAAAATTATATATTTTAATGCTGATAACAACATAATCATTCCTCAAGCCTATTTAGGTATGCCATATCGAAATGCGAGTTCATTTGACCAAGTAATGGGCTTTTAAAGATGGAAAGAAGGCACATTTCAGTAAACCTTCGCAAAATTAAAATCAATGACATAGAAACGGTCATATTTTTTTCTACCTTTAATGTTATATATTTTAGTGCACATAACAACATTATCATTCCACAAGCCAATAGAGGTATGCCATATCGAAATCCGAGTCCTTTTGGCCATGTTATTGGCTTTTAAAGATGGAAAGAAGTCCCATTTCAGTAAACCTTCGCAAAATTAAAATCAATGACATAGAAACGGTCATATTTTTTTCTACCTTTAATGTTATATATTTTAGTGCACATAACAACATTATCATTCCACAAGCCAATAGAGGTATGCCATATCGAAATCCGAGTCCTTTTGGCCAAGTTATTGGCTTTTAAAGATGGAAAGAAGGCCCATTTCAGTAAACCTTCGCAAAATTAAAATCAATGACATAAAAACGGTCATATTTTTTAGTATTTTTAAAAATATATATTTTAATGCAGATAACAACATAATCATTCCACAAGCCTATAAAGGTATGCCATATCGATATCCGAGTTCATTTGACCAAGTTATGGGCTTTTAAAGATGAAAAGAAGGCACATTTCAGTAAACCTTCGCAAAATTAAAATCAATGACATAAAAACGGTCATATTTTTTTCTACCTTTATTGTTATATATTTTAGTGCACATAACAACATAATCATTCCACAAGCCAATAGAGGTATGCCATATCGAAATCCGAGTCCTTTTGGCCAAGTTATTGGCTTTTAAAGATGGAATGAAGGCCCATTTCAGTAAACCTTCGCAAAATTAAAATCAATGACATAAAAACCGTCATATTTTGTACTACCTTTAAAGTTATATATTTTAATGCAGATAACAACATAATCATTCCACAAGCCTATAAAGGTATACCATATCGAAATCCGAGTTCATTTGACCAAGTTATGGGCTTTTAAAGATGGAAAGAAGGCACATTTCAGTAAACCTTCGCAAAATTAAAATCAATGACATAAAAACGGTCATATTTTTTACTACCTTTAAAATTATATATTTTAATGCTGATAACAACATAATCATTCCACAAGCCCATAAACGTATACCATATCGAAATACGAGTTCATTTGACCAAGTTATGGGCTTTTAAAGATGGAAAGAAGGCCCATTTCTGTAAGCCTTCGCAAAATAAAAATCAATTAAATAACAACGGTCATATTTTTTACTACATTTAAAGTTATATATTTTTATGCAGATAACAACATAATCATTCCTCAAGCCCATAGAGGTATGCCATATCGAAATCCGAGTCATTTTGATCAAATTATGGGCTTTTAAAGATGTAAAGAAGGCCCATTTCAGTAAACCTTCGCAAAATTAAAATCAATGACATAAAAACGGTCATATTTTTTTCTACCTTTAATGTTATATATTTTAGTGCACATAACAACATAATCATTCCACAAGCCAATAGAGGTATGCCATATCGAAATCCGAGTCCTTTTGGCCAAGTTATTGGCTTTTAAAGATGGAATGAAGGCCCATTTCAGTAAACCTTCGCAAAATTAAAATCAATGACATAAAAACCGTCATATTTTGTACTACCTTTAAAGTTATATATTTTAGTGCACATAACAACATTATCATTCCACAAGCCAATAGAGGTATGCCATATCGAAATCCGAGTCCTTTTGGCCAAGTTATTGGCTTTTAAAGATGGAAAGAAGGCCCATTTCAGTAAACCTTTGCAAAATTAAAATCAATGACATAAAAACGGTCATATTTTTTACTACCTTTAAAATTATATATTTTAATGCTGATAACAACATAATCATTCCACAAGCCTATTTAGGTATGCCATATCGAAATCCGAGTTCATTTGACCAAGTAATGGGCTTTTAAAGATGGAAAGAAGGCACATTTCAGTAAACCTTCGCAAAATTAAAATCAATGACATAAAAACGGTCATATTTTTTTCTACCATTAATGTTATATATTTTAGTGCACATAACAACATTATCATTCCACAAGCCAATAGAGGTATGCCATATCGAAATCCGAGTCCTTTTGGCCAAGTTATTGGCTTTTAAAGATGGAATGAAGGCCCATTTCAGTAAACCTTCGCAAAATTAAAATCAATGACATAAAAACGGTCATATTTTTTACTACCTTTAAAGTTATATATTTTAATGCAGATAACAACATAATCATTCCACAAGCCTATAAAGGTATGCCATATCGAAATCCGAGTTCATTTGACCAAGCTATGGGCTTTTGAAGATGGAAAGAAGGCCCATTTCAGTAAACCTTCTCAAAATTAAAATCAATGACATAAAAACGGTCATATTTTTTTACTACCTTTAAAGTTATATATTTTAATGCAGATATCAATATAATCATTCCACAAGCCTATAAGGGTATGCAATATCAAAATCCGAGTTCATTTGACCAAGTTATGGGCTAAAAAGATGGAAAGAAGGCCCATTTCAGTAAACCTTTGCAAAATTAAAATCAATGACATAAAAACGGTCATATTTTTTACTACCTTTAAAGTTATATATTTTAATGCTGATAACAACATAATCATTCCACAAGCCTATTAAGGTATGCCATATCGAAATCTGAGTTCATTTGACCAAGTGATGGGCTTTTAAAGATGGAAAGAAGGCATTTTTCAGTAAACCTCTCAATATTAAAATCAATGACATAAAAACGGTCATATTTTTTTCTACCTTTAATGTTATATATTTTAATGCACATAACAACAAAATCATTCCACAAGCCAATAAAGGTATGCCATATCGAAATCCGAGTCCTTTTGGCCAAGTTATGGACTTTTAAAGATGTAAAGAAGGCCCATTTCCGTAAACCTTCCCAAAATTAAAGTCCATGACATAAAAACCGTCATATTTTATACTACCTTTAAAGTTAAATATTTTAATGCAGATAACAACAAAATCAATCCACAAGCCTATAAAGGTATGCCATATCGAAATCCGAGTTCATTTGACCAAGTTATGGGCTTTTAAAGATGGAAAGAAGGCACATTTCAGTAAACCTTCGCAAAATTAAAATCAATGACATAAAAACGGTCATATTTTTTACTATTTTTAAAGTTATATATTTTAATGCAGATAACAACATAATCATTCCACAAGCCTATAAAGGTATGCCATATCGATATCCGAGTTCATTTGACCAAGTTATGGGCTTTTAAAGATGAAAAGAAGGCACATTTCAGTAAACCTTCGCAAAATTAAAATCAATGACATAAAAACGGTCATATTTTTTTCTACCTTTAATGTTATATATTTTAGTGCACCTAACAACATAATCATTCCACAAGCCAATAGAGGTATGCCATATCGAAATCCGAGTCCTTTTGGCCAAGTTATTGGCTTTTAAAGATGGAATGAAGGCCCATTTCAGTAAACCTTCGCAAAATTAAAATCAATGACATAAAAACGGTCATATTTTTTACTACCTTTAAAGTTATATATTTTAATGTAGATAACAACATAATCATTCCACAAGCCTATAAAGGTATACCATATCGAAATCCGAGTTCATTTGACCAAGCTATGGGCTTTTAAAGATGGAAAGAAGGCCCATTTCAGAAAACCTTCTCAAAATTAAAATCAATGACATAAAAACGGTCATATTTTTTTACTACCTTTAAAGTTATATATTTTAATGCAGATAACAATATAATCATTCCACAAGCCTATAAGGGTATGCAATATCGAAATCCGAGTTCATTTGACCAAGTTATGGGCTTAAAAGATGGAAAGAAGGCCCATTTCAGTAAACCTTTGCAAAATTAAAATCAATGACATAAAAACGGTCATAGGTTTTACTACCTTTAAAGTTATATATTTTAAAGCTGATAACATAATCATTCCACAAGCCTATTAAGGTATGCCATATCGAAATCTGAGTTCATTTGACCAAGTGATGGGCTTTTAAAGATGGAAAGAAGGCATTTTTCAGTAAGCCTCTCAATATTAAAATCAATGAAATAAAAACGGTCATATTTTTTTCTACCTTTAATGTTATATATTTTAATGCACATAACAACAAAATCATTCCACAAGCCAATAAAGGTATGCCATATCGAAATCCGAGTCCTTTTGGCCAAGTTATGGGCTTTTAAAGATGTAAAGAAGGCCCATTTCCGTAAACCTTCCCAAAATTAAAGTCCATGACATAAAAACCGTCATATTTTGTACTACCTTTAAAGTTAAATATTTTAATGCAGATAACAACAAAATCAATCCAAAAGCCTATAAAGGTATGCCATATCGAAATCCGAGTTCATTTGACCAAGTTATGGGCTTTTAAAGATGGAAAGAAGGCACATTTCAGTAAACCTTCGCAAAATTAAAATCAATGACATAAAAACGGTCATATTTTTTACTACCTTTAAAATTATATATTTTAATGCTGATAACAACATAATCATTCCACAAGCCCATAAACGTATACCATATCGAAATACGAGTTCATTTGACCAAGTTATGGGCTTTTAAAGATGGAAAGAAGGCCCATTTCTGTAAGCCTTCGCAAAATAAAAATCAATTAAATAACAACGGTCATATTTTTTACTACATTTAAAGTTATATATTTTAATGCAGCTAACAACATAATCATTCCTCAAGCCCATAGAGGTATGCCATATCGAAATCCGAGTCATTTTGATCAAATTATGGGCTTTTAAAGATGTAAAGAAGGCCCATTTCAATAAACCTTCCCAAAATTAAAGTCCATGACATAAAAACCGTCATATTTTTTACTACCTTTAAAGTTAAATATTTTAATGCAGATAACAACAAAATCAATCCACAAGCCTATAAAGGTATGCCATATCGAAATCCGAGTTCATTTGACCAAGTTATGGGCTTTTAAAGATGGAAAGAAGGCACATTTCAGTAAACCTTCGCAAAATTAAAATCAATGACATAAAAACGGTCATATTTTTTACTATTTTTAAAGTTATATATTTTAATGCAGATAACAACATAATCATTCCACAAGCCTATAAAGGTATGCCATATCGATATCCGAGTTCATTTGACCAAGTTATGGGCTTTTAAAGATGAAAAGAAGGTACATTTCAGTAAACCTTCGAAAAATTAAAATCAATGACATAAAAACGGTCATATTTTTTTCTACCTTTAATGTTATATATTTTAGTGCACATAACAACATAATCATTCCACAAGCCAATAGAGGTATGCCATATCGAAATCCGAGTCCTTTTGGCCAAGTTATTGGCTTTTAAAGATGGAATGAAGGCCCATTTCAGTAAACCTTCGCAAAATTAAAATCAATGACATAAAAACGGTCATATTTTTTACTACCTTTAAAGTTATATATTTTAATGCAGATAACAACATAATCATTCCACAAGCCTATAAAGGTATACCATATCGAAATCCGAGTTCATTTGACCAAGTTATGGGCTTAAAAGATGGAAAGAAGGCCCATTTCAGTAAACCTTTGCAAAATTAAAATCAATGACATAAAAACGGTCATAGTTTTTACTACCTTTAAAGTTATATATTTTAAAGCTGATAACAACATAATCATTCCACAAGCCTGTTAAGGTATGCCATATCGAAATCTGAGTTCATTTGACCAAGTGATGGGCTTTTAAAGATGGAAAGAAGGCATTTTTCAGTAAACCTCTCAATATTAAAATCAATGAAATAAAAACGGTCAAATTTTTTTCTACCTTTAATGTTATATATTTTAATGCACATAACAACAAAATCATTCCACAAGTCAATAAAGGTATGCCATATCGAAATCCGAGTCCTTTTGGCCAAGTTATGGACTTTAAAAGATGTAAAGAAGGCCCATTTCCGTAAACCTTCCCAAAATTAAAGTCCATGACATAAAAACCGTCATATTTTGTACTACCTTTAAAGTTAAATATTTTAATGCAAATAACAACAAAATCAATCCACAAGCCTATAAAGGTATGCCATATCGAAATCCGAGTTCATTTGACCAAGTTATGGGCTTTTAAAGATGGAAAGAAGGCACATTTCAGTAAACCTTCGCAAAATTAAAATCAATGACATAAAAACGGTCATATTTTTTACTATTTTTAAAGTTATATATTTTAATGCAGATAACAACATTATCATTCCACAAGCCTATAAAGGTATGCCATATCGAAATCCGAGTTCATTTGACCAAGTTATGGGCTTTTAAAGATGGAAAGAAGGCACATTTCAGTAAACCTTCGCAAAATTAAAATCAATGACATAAAAACGGTCATATTTTTTACTACCTTTAAAATTATATATTTTAATGCTGATAACAACATAATCATTCCACAAGCCCATAAACGTATGCCATATCGAAATCCGAGTCCTTTTGGCCAAGTTATGGACTTTTAAAGATGTAAAGAAGGCCCATTTCCGTAAACCTTCCCAAAATTAAAGTCCATGACATAAAAACCGTCATATTTTGTACTACCTTTAAAGTTAAATATTTTAATGCAGATAACAACAAAATCAATCCACAAGCCTATAAAGGTATGCCATATCGAAATCCGAGTTCATTTGACCAAGTTATGGGCTTTTAAAGATGGAAAGAAGGCACATTTCAGTAAACCTTCGCAAAATTAAAATCAATGACATAAAAACGGTCATATTTTTTACTATTTTTAAAGTTATATATCTTAATGCAGATAACAACATAATCATTCCAGAAGCCTATAAAGGTATGCCATATCGATATCCGAGTTCATTTGACCAAGTTATGGGCTTTTAAAGATGAAAAGAAGGCACATTTCAGTAAACCTTCGCAAAATTAAAATCAATGACATAAAAACGGTCATATTTTTTTCTACCTTTAATGTTATATATTTTAGTGCACATAACAACATAATCATTCCACAAGCCAATAGAGGTATGCCATATCGAAATCCGAGTCCTTTTGGCCAAGTTATTGGCTTTTAAAGATGGAATAAAGGCCCATTTCAGTAAACCTTCGCAAAATTAAAATCAATGACATAAAAACGGTCATATTTTTTACTACCTTTAAAATTATATATTTTAATGCTGATAACAACATAATCATTCCACAAGCCCATAAACGTATACCATATCGAAATACGAGTTCATTTGACCAAGTTATGGGCTTTTAAAGATGGAAAGAAGGCCCATTTCTGTAAGCCTTCGCAAAATAAAAATCAATTAAATAACAACGGTCATATTTTTTACTACATTTAAAGTTATATATTTTTATGCAGATAACAACATAATCATTCCTCAAGCCCATAGAGGTATGCCATATCGAAATCCGAGTCATTTTGATCAAATTATGGGCTTTTAAAGATGTAAAGAAGGCCCATTTCAGTAAACCTTCGCAAAATTAAAATCAATGACATAAAAACGGTCATATTTTTTTCTACCTTTAATGTTATATATTTTAGTGCACATAACAACATAATCATTCCACAAGCCAATAGAGGTATGCCATATCGAAATCCGAGTCCTTTTGGCCAAGTTATTGGCTTTTAAAGATGGAATGAAGGCCCATTTCAGTAAACGTTCGCAAAATTAAAATCAATGACATAAAAACCGTCATATTTTGTACTACCTTTAAAGTTATATATTTTAGTGCACATAACAACATTATCATTCCACAAGCCAATAGAGGTATGCCATATCGAAATCCGAGTCCTTTTGGCCAAGTTATTGGCTTTTAAAGATGGAAAGAAGGCCCATTTCAGTAAACCTTTGCAAAATTAAAATCAATGACATAAAAACGGTCATATTTTTTACTACCTTTAAAATTATATATTTTAATGCTGATAACAACATAATCATTCCACAAGCCTATTTAGGTATGCCATATCGAAATCCGAGTTCATTTGACCAAGTAATGGGCTTTTAAAGATGGAAAGAAGGCACATTTCAGTAAACCTTCGCAAAATTAAAATCAATGACATAAAAACGGTCATATTTTTTTCTACCATTAATGTTATATATTTTAGTGCACATAACAACATTATCATTCCACAAGCCAATAGAGGTATGCCATATCGAAATCCGAGTCCTTTTGGCCAAGTTATTGGCTTTTAAAGATGGAATGAAGGCCCATTTCAGTAAACCTTCGCAAAATTAAAATCAATGACATAAAAACGGTCATATTTTTTACTACCTTTAAAGTTATATATTTTAATGCAGATAACAACATAATCATTCCACAAGCCTATAAAGGTATGCCATATCGAAATCCGAGTTCATTTGACCAAGCTATGGGCTTTTGAAGATGGAAAGAAGGCCCATTTCAGTAAACCTTCTCAAAATTAAAATCAATGACATAAAAACGGTCATATTTTTTTACTACCTTTAAAGTTATATATTTTAATGCAGATATCAATATAATCATTCCACAAGCCTATAAGGGTATGCAATATCAAAATCCGAGTTCATTTGACCAAGTTATGGGCTAAAAAGATGGAAAGAAGGCCCATTTCAGTAATCCTTTGCAAAATTAAAATCAATGACATAAAAACGGTCATATTTTTTACTACCTTTAAAGTTATATATTTTAATGCTGATAACAACATAATCATTCCACAAGCCTATTAATTATATATATAATATATATATATATATATAATTATATATAATATAATTAATAAATTATATATATATATAATTATATATTTTAAAGCTGATAACATAATCATTCCACAAGCCTATTAAGGTATGCCATATCGAAATCTGAGTTCATTTGACCAAGTGATGGGCTTTTAAAGATGGAAAGAAGGCATTTTTCAGTAAGCCTCTCAATATTAAAATCAATGAAATAAAAACGGTCATATTTTTTTCTACCTTTAATGTTATATATTTTAATGCACATAACAACAAAATCATTCCACAAGCCAATAAAGGTATGCCATATCGAAATCCGAGTCCTTTTGGCCAAGTTATGGGCTTTTAAAGATGTAAAGAAGGCCCATTTCCGTAAACCTTCCCAAAATTAAAGTCCATGACATAAAAACCGTCATATTTTGTACTACCTTTAAAGTTAAATATTTTAATGCAGATAACAACAAAATCAATCCAAAAGCCTATAAAGGTATGCCATATCGAAATCCGAGTTCATTTGACCAAGTTATGGGCTTTTAAAGATGGAAAGAAGGCACATTTCAGTAAACCTTCGCAAAATTAAAATCAATGACATAAAAACGGTCATATTTTTTACTACCTTTAAAATTATATATTTTAATGCTGATAACAACATAATCATTCCACAAGCCCATAAACGTATACCATATCGAAATACGAGTTCATTTGACCAAGTTATGGGCTTTTAAAGATGGAAAGAAGGCCCATTTCTGTAAGCCTTCGCAAAATAAAAATCAATTAAATAACAACGGTCATATTTTTTACTACATTTAAAGTTATATATTTTAATGCAGCTAACAACATAATCATTCCTCAAGCCCATAGAGGTATGCCATATCGAAATCCGAGTCATTTTGATCAAATTATGGGCTTTTAAAGATGTAAAGAAGGCCCATTTCAATAAACCTTCCCAAAATTAAAGTCCATGACATAAAAACCGTCATATTTTTTACTACCTTTAAAGTTAAATATTTTAATGCAGATAACAACAAAATCAATCCACAAGCCTATAAAGGTATGCCATATCGAAATCCGAGTTCATTTGACCAAGTTATGGGCTTTTAAAGATGGAAAGAAGGCACATTTCAGTAAACCTTCGCAAAATTAAAATCAATGACATAAAAACGGTCATATTTTTTACTATTTTTAAAGTTATATATTTTAATGCAGATAACAACATAATCATTCCACAAGCCTATAAAGGTATGCCATATCGATATCCGAGTTCATTTGACCAAGTTATAGGCTTTTAAAGATGAAAAGAAGGTACATTTCAGTAAACCTTCGAAAAATTAAAATCAATGACATAAAAACGGTCATATTTTTTTCTACCTTTAATGTTATATATTTTAGTGCACATAACAACATAATCATTCCACAAGCCAATAGAGGTATGCCATATCGAAATCCGAGTCCTTTTGGCCAAGTTATTGGCTTTTAAAGATGGAATGAAGGCCCATTTCAGTAAACCTTCGCAAAATTAAAATCAATGACATAAAAACGGTCATATTTTTTACTACCTTTAAAGTTATATATTTTAATGCAGATAACAACATAATCATTCCACAAGCCTATAAAGGTATACCATATCGAAATCCGAGTTCATTTGACCAAGTTATGGGCTTAAAAGATGGAAAGAAGGCCCATTTCAGTAAACCTTTGCAAAATTAAAATCAATGACATAAAAACGGTCATAGTTTTTACTACCTTTAAAGTTATATATTTTAAAGCTGATAACAACATAATCATTCCACAAGCCTGTTAAGGTATGCCATATCGAAATCTGAGTTCATTTGACCAAGTGATGGGCTTTTAAAGATGGAAAGAAGGCATTTTTCAGTAAACCTCTCAATATTAAAATCAATGAAATAAAAACGGTCAAATTTTTTTCTACCTTTAATGTTATATATTTTAATGCACATAACAACAAAATCATTCCACAAGTCAATAAAGGTATGCCATATCGAAATCCGAGTCCTTTTGGCCAAGTTATGGACTTTAAAAGATGTAAAGAAGGCCCATTTCCGTAAACCTTCCCAAAATTAAAGTCCATGACATAAAAACCGTCATATTTTGTACTACCTTTAAAGTTAAATATTTTAATGCAAATAACAACAAAATCAATCCACAAGCCTATAAAGGTATGCCATATCGAAATCCGAGTTCATTTGACCAAGTTATGGGCTTTTAAAGATGGAAAGAAGGCACATTTCAGTAAACCTTCGCAAAATTAAAATCAATGACATAAAAACGGTCATATTTTTTACTACCTTTAAAATTATATATTTTAATGCTGATAACAACATAATCATTCCACAAGCCCATAAACGTATACCATATCGAAATACGAGTTCATTTGACCAAGTTATGGGCTTTTAAAGATGGAAAGAAGGCACATTTCAGTAAACCTTCGCAAAATTAAAATCAATGACATAAAAACGGTCATATTTTTTACTATTTTTAAAGTTATATATTTTAATGCAGATAACAACATAATCATTCCACAAGCCTATAAAGGTATGCCATATCGAAATCCGAGTTCATTTGACCAAGTTATGGGCTTTTAAAGATGGAAAGAAGGCACATTTCAGTAAACCTTCGCAAAATTAAAATCAATGACATAAAAACGGTCATATTTTTTACTACCTTTAAAATTATATATTTTAATGCTGATAACAACATAATCATTCCACAAGCCCATAAACGTATGCCATATCGAAATCCGAGTCCTTTTGGCCAAGTTATGGACTTTTAAAGATGTAAAGAAGGCCCATTTCCGTAAACCTTCCCAAAATTAAAGTCCATGACATAAAAACCGTCATATTTTGTACTACCTTTAAAGTTAAATATTTTAATGCAGATAACAACAAAATCAATCCACAAGCCTATAAAGGTATGCCATATCGAAATCCGAGTTCATTTGACCAAGTTATGGGCTTTTAAAGATGGAAAGAAGGCACATTTCAGTAAACCTTCGCAAAATTAAAATCAATGACATAAAAACGGTCATATTTTTTACAATTTTTAAAGTTATATATCTTAATGCAGATAACAACATAATCATTCCAGAAGCCTATAAAGGTATGTCATATCGATATCCGAGTTCATTTGACCAAGTTATGGGCTTTTAAAGATGAAAAGAAGGCACATTTCAGTAAACCTTCGCAAAATTAAAATCAATGACATAAAAACGGTCATATTTTTTTCTACCTTTAATGTTATATATTTTAGTGCACATAACAACATAATCATTCCACAAGCCAATAGAGGTATGCCATATCGAAATCCGAGTCCTTTTGGCCAAGTTATTGGCTTTTAAAGATTGAATGAAGGCCCATTTCAGTAAACCTTCGCAAAATTAAAATCAATGACATAAAAACGGTCATATTTTTTACTACCTTTAAAGTTATATATTTTAATGTAGATAACAACATAATCATTCCACAAGCCTATAAAGGTATACCATATCGAAATCCGAGTTCATTTGACCAAGCTATGGGCTTTTAAAGATGGAAAGAAGGCCCATTTCAGAAAACCTTCTCAAAATTAAAATCAATGACATAAAAACGGTCATATTTTTTTACTACCTTTAAAGTTATATATTTTAATGCAGATAACAATATAATCATTCCACAAGCCTATAAGGGTATGCAATATCGAAATCCGAGTTCATTTGACCAAGTTATGGGCTTAAAAGATGGAAAGAAGGCCCATTTCAGTAAACCTTTGCAAAATTAAAATCAATGACATAAAAACGGTCATAGTTTTTACTACCTTTAAAGTTATATATTTTAAAGCTGATAACATAATCATTCCACAAGCCTATTAAGGTATGCCATATCGAAATCTGAGTTCATTTGACCAAGTGATGGGCTTTTAAAGATGGAAAGAAGGCATTTTTCAGTAAACCTCTCAATATTAAAATCAATGAAATAAAAACGGTCATATTTTTTTCTACCTTTAATGTTATATATTTTAATGCACATAACAACAAAATCATTCCACAAGCCAATAAAGGTATGCCATATCGAAATCCGAGTCCTTTTGGCCAAGTTATGGGCTTTTAAAGATGTAAAGAAGGCCCATTTCCGTAAACCTTCCCAAAATTAAAGTCCATGACATAAAAACCGTCATATTTTGTACTACCTTTAAAAATAAATATTTTAATGCAGATAACAACAAAATCAATCCAAAAGCCTATAAAGGTATGCCATATCGAAATCCGAGTTCATTTGACCAAGTTATGGGCTTTTAAAGATGGGAAGAAGGCACATTTCAGTAAACCTTCGCAAAATTAAAATCAATGACATAAAAACGGTCATATTTTTTACTACCTTTAAAATTATATATTTTAATGCTGATAACAACATAATCATTCCACAAGTCCAAAAACGTATACCATATCGAAATACGAGTTCATTTGACCAAGTTATGGGCTTTTAAAGATGGAAAGAAGGCCCATTTCTGTAAGCCTTCGCAAAATAAAAATCAATTAAATAACAACGGTCATATTTTTTACTACATTTAAAGTTATATATTTTAATGCAGCTAACAACATAATCATTCCTCAAGCCCATAGAGGTATGCCATATCGAAATCCGAGTCATTTTGATCAAATTATGGGCTTTTAAAGATGTAAAGAAGGCCCATTTCAATAAACCTTCCCAAAATTAAAGTCCATGACATAAAAACCGTCATATTTTTTACTACCTTTAAAGTTAAATATTTTAATGCAGATAACAACAAAATCAATCCACAAGCCTATAAAGGTATGCCATATCGAAATCCGAGTTCATTTGACCAAGTTATGGGCTTTTAAAGATGGAAAGAAGGCACATTTCAGTAAACCTTCGCAAAATTATAATCAATGACATAAAAACGGTCATATTTTTTACTATTTTTAAAGTTATATATTTTAATGCAGATAACAACATAATCATTCCACAAGCCTATAAAGGTATGCCATATCGATATCCGAGTTCATTTGACCAAGTTATGGGCTTTTAAAGATGAAAAGAAGGTACATTTCAGTAAACCTTCGAAAAATTAAAATCAATGACATAAAAACGGTCATATTTTTTTCTACCTTTAATGTTATATATTTTAGTGCACATAACAACATAATCATTCCACAAGCCAATAGAGGTATGCCATATCGAAATCCGAGTCCTTTTGGCCAAGTTATTGGCTTTTAAAGATGGAATGAAGGCCCATTTCAGTAAACCTTCGCAAAATTAAAATCAATGACATAAAAACGGTCATATTTTTTACTACCTTTAAAGTTATATATTTTAATGCAGATAACAACATAATCATTCCACAAGCCTATAAAGGTATACCATATCGAAATCCGAGTTCATTTGACCAAGTTATGGGCTTAAAAGATGGAAAGAAGGCCCATTTCAGTAAACCTTTGCAAAATTAAAATCAATGACATAAAAACGGTCATAGTTTTTACTACCTTTAAAGTTATATATTTTAAAGCTGATAACAACATAATCATTCCACAAGCCTATTAAGGTATGCCATATCGAAATCTGAGTTCATTTGACCAAGTGATGGGCTTTTAAAGATGGAAAGAAGGCATTTTTCAGTAAACCTCTCAATATTAAAATCAATGAAATAAAAACGGTCATATTTTTTTCTACCTTTAATGTTATATATTTTAATGCACATAACAACAAAATCATTCCACAAGTCAATAAAGGTATGCCATATCGAAATCCGAGTCCTTTTGGCCAAGTTATGGACTTTTAAAGATGTAAAGAAGGCCCATTTCCGTAAACCTTCCCAAAATTAAAGTCCATGACATAAATACCGTCATATTTTGTACTACCTTTAAAGTTAAATATTTTAATGCAGATAACAACAAAATCAATCCAAAAGCCTATAAAGGTATGCCATATCGAAATCCGAGTTCATTTGACCAAGTTATGGGCTTTTAAAGATGGGAAGAAGGCACATTTCAGTAAACCTTCGCAAAATTAAAATCAATGACATAAAAACGGTCATATTTTTTACTACCTTTAAAATTATATATTTTAATGCTGATAACAACATAATCATTCCACAATCCCATAAACGTATACCATATCGAAATACGAGTTCATTTGACCAAGTTATGGGCTTTTAAAGATGGAAAGAAGGCCCATTTCTGTAAGCCTTCGCAAAATAAAAATCAATTAAATAACAACGGTCATATTTTTTACTACATTTTAAGTTATATATTTTAATGCAGATAATAACATAATCATTCCTCAAGCCCATAGAGGTATGCCATATCGAAATCCGAGTCATTTTGATCAAATTATGGGCTTTTAAAGATGTAAAGAAGGCCCATTTCAATAAACCTTCCCAAAATTAAAGTCCATGACATAAAAACCGTCATATTTTTTACTACCTTTAAAGTTAAATATTTTAATGCAGATAAAACAAAATCAATCCACAAGCCCATAAACGTATACCATATCGAAATACGAGTTCATTTGACCAAGTTATGGGCTTTTAAAGATGGAAAGAAGGCCCATTTCTGTAAGCCTTCGCAAAATAAAAATCAATTAAATAACAACGGTCATATTTTTTACTACATTTGAAGTTATATATTTTAATGCAGATAACAACATAATCATTCCTCAAGCCCATAGAGGTATGCCATATCGAAATCCGAGTCATTTTGATCAAATTATGGGCCTTTAAAGATGGAAAGAAGGCCCATTTCAGTAAACCTTTGCAAAATTAAAACCAATGACATAAAAACGGTCATATTTTTTACTACCTTTAAAATTATATATTTTAATGCAGATAACAACATAATCATTCCACAAGCCTATAAAGGTATGCCACATCGAAATCCGAGTTCATTTGACCAAGTTATGGGCTTTTGAAGATGGAAAGAAGGCCCATTTCAGTAAACCTTCTCAAAATTAAAATCAATGACAAAAAACGGTCATATTTTTTTAATACCTTTAAAGTTATATATTTTAATGCAGATAACAACATAATCATTCCACAAGCCTATAAGGGTATGCAATATCGAAATCCGAGTTCATTTGACCAAGTTATGGGCTTTAAAGATGGAAAGAAGGCCCATTTCAGTAAACCTTTGCAAAATTAAAATCAATGACATAAAAACGGTCATATTTTTTACTACCTTTAAAATTATATATTTTAATGCTGATAACAACATAATCATACCACAAGCCTATTTAGGTATGCCATATCGAAATCCGAGTTCATTTGACCAAGTAATGGGCTTTTAAAGATGGAAAGAAGGCACATTTCAGTAAACCTTCGCAAAATTAAAATCAATGACATAAAAACGGTCATATTTTTTTCTACCTTTAATGTTATATATTTTAGAGCACATAACAACATAATCATTCCACAAGCCAATAGAGGTATGCCATATCGAAATCCGAGTCCTTTTGGCCAAGTTATTGGCTTTTAAAGATGGAATGAAGGCCCATTTCAGTAAACCTTCGCAAAATTAAAATCAATGACATAGAAACGGTCATATTTTTTACTACCTTTAAAGTTATATATTTTAATGCACATAACAACATAATCATTCCACAAGCCAATAGAGGTATGCCGTATCGAAATCCGAGTCCTTTTGGCCAAGTTATTGGCTTTTAAAGATGGAATGAAGGCCCATTTCAGTAAACCTTCGCAAAATTAAAATCAATGACATAAAAACGGTCATATTTTTTTCTACCTTTAATGTTATATATTTTAGAGCACATAACAACATAATCATTCCACAAGCCTATAAAGGTATGCCACATCGAAATCCGAGTTCATTTGACCAAGTTATGGGCTTTTGAAGATGGAAAGAAGGCCCATTTCAGTAAACCTTCTCAAAATTAAAATCAATGACAAAAAACGGTCATATTTTTTTAATACCTTTAAAGTTATATATTTTAATGCAGATAACAACATAATCATTCCACAAGCCTATAAGGGTATGCAATATCGAAATCCGAGTTCATTTGACCAAGTTATGGGCTTTTGAAGATGGAAAGAAGGCCCATTTCAGTAAACCTTCTCAAAATTAAAATCAATGACAAAAAACGGTCATATTTTTTACTACCTTTAAAATTATATATTTTAATGCATATAACAACATAATCATTCCACAAGCCTATAAAGGTATGCCATATCGAAATCCGAGTTCATTTGACCAAGTTATGGGCTTTTGAAGATGGAAAGAAGGCCCATTTCAGTAAACCTTCTCAAAATTAAAATCAATGACAAAAAACGGTCATATTTTTTTAATACCTTTAAAGTTATATATTTTAATGCAGATAACAACATAATCATTCCACAAGCCTATAAGGGTATGCAATATCGAAATCCGAGTTCATTTGACCAAGTTATGGGCTTTTGAAGATGGAAAGAAGGCCCATTTCAGTAAACCTTCTCAAAATTAAAATCAATGACAAAAAACGGTCATATTTAAAAAAAAAAAAAAAAAAAAAAAAAAATAAAAAAAAATAACAACATAATCATTCCACAAGCCTATAAAGGTATGCCATATCGAAATCCGAGTTCATTTGACCAAGTTATGGGCTTTTGAAGATGGAAAGAAGGCCCATTTCAGTAAACCTTCTCAAAATTAAAATCAATGACAAAAAACGGTCATATTTTTTTAATACCTTTAAAGTTATATATTTTAATGCAGATAACAACATAATCATTCCACAAGCCTATAAGGGTATGCAATATCGAAATCCGAGTTCATTTGACCAAGTTATGGGCTTTTGAAGATGGAAAGAAGGCCCATTTCAGTAAACCTTCTCAAAATTAAAATCAATGACAAAAAACGGTCATATTTTTTTAATACCTTTAAAGTTATATATTTTAATGCATATAACAACATAATCATTCCACAAGCCTATAAAGGTATGCCATATCGAAATCCGAGTTCATTTGACCAAGTTATGGGCTTTTGAAGATGGAAAGAAGGCCCATTTCAGTAAACCTTTGCAAAATTAAAATCAATGACATAAAAACGGTCATATTTTTTACTACCTTTAAAATTATATATTTTAATGCATATAACAACATAATCATTCCACAAGCCTATAAAGGTATGCCATATCGAAATCCGAGTTCATTTGACCAAGTTATGGGCTTTTGAAGATGGAAAGAAGGCCCATTTCAGTAAACCTTCTCAAAATTAAAATCAATGACAAAAAACGGTCATATTTTTTTAATACCTTTAAAGTTATATATTTTAATGCAGATAACAACATAATCATTCCACAAGCCTATAAGGGTATGCAATATCGAAATCCGAGTTCATTTGACCAAGTTATGGGCTTTTGAAGATGGAAAGAAGGCCCATTTCAGTAAACCTTCTCAAAATTAAAATCAATGACAAAAAACGGTCATATTTAAAAAAAAAAAAAAAAAAAAAATAACAACATAATCATTCCACAAGCCTATAAAGGTATGCCATATCGAAATCCGAGTTCATTTGACCAAGTTATGGGCTTTTGAAGATGGAAAGAAGGCCCATTTCAGTAAACCTTCTCAAAATTAAAATCAATGACAAAAAACGGTCATATTTTTTTAATACCTTTAAAGTTATATATTTTAATGCAGATAACAACATAATCATTCCACAAGCCTATAAGGGTATAAAATATCGAAATCCGAGTTCATTTGACCAAGTTATGGGCTTTTGAAGATGGAAAGAAGGCCCATTTCAGTAAACCTTCTCAAAATTAAAATCAATGACAAAAAACGGTCATATTTTTTTAATACCTTTAAAGTTATATATTTTAATGCAGATAACAACATAATCATTCCACAAGCCTATAAGGGTATGCAATATCGAAATCCGAGTTCATTTGACCAAGTTATGGGCTTTAAAGATGGAAAGAAGGCCCATTTCAGTAAACCTTTGCAAAATTAAAATCAATGACATAAAAACGGTCATATTTTTTACTACCTTTAAAATTATATATTTTAATGCTGATAACAATATAATCATTCCACAAGCCTATAAGGGTATGCAATATCGAAATCCGAGTTCATTTGACCAAGTTATGGGCTTAAAAGATGGAAAGAAGGCCCATTTCAGTAAACCTTTGCAAAATTAAAATCAATGACATAAAAACGGTCATATATTTTACTACCTTTAAAGTTATATATTTAAATGCAGATAACAACATAATCATTCCACAAGCCCATAGAGGTATGCCGTATCGAAATCCGAGTCCTTTTGACCAGGTTATGGGCTTTTAAAGATGAAAAAAGGCCCATTTCAGTAAACCTTCGCAGAATAAAAATCAATGACATAAAAACGGTCATATTTTTTACTACATTTAAAGTTATATATTTTAATGCAGATAACAACATAATTCTTAAACAAGCCCATAGAGGTGTGCCATATCGAAATCCGATTCATTTTGACCAAATTATGGGCTTTTAAAGATGGAAAGAAGGCCTTCAGTAAACCTTTGCAAAATTAAAATCAATGACATAAAAACGGTCATATTCTTTACTACCTTTGAAATTATATATTTTAATGCAGATAACAACATAATCATTCCACAAGCCCATAAACGTATACCATATCAAAATACGAGTTCATTTGACCAAGTTATGGGCTTTTGAAGATGGAAAGAAGGCCCATTTCAGTAAACCTTCTCAAAATTAAAATCAATGACAAAAAACGGTCATATTTTTTTAATACCTTTAAAGTTATATATTTTAATGCAGATAACAACATAATCATTCCACAAGCCTATAAGGGTATGCAATATCGAAATCCGAGTTCATTTGACCAAGTTATGGGCTTTTGAAGATGGAAAGAAGGCCCATTTCAGTAAACCTTCTCAAAATTAAAATCAATGACAAAAAACGGTCATATTTAAAAAAAAAAAAAAAAAAAAAATAACAACATAATCATTCCACAAGCCTATAAAGGTATGCCATATCGAAATCCGAGTTCATTTGACCAAGTTATGGGCTTTTGAAGATGGAAAGAAGGCCCATTTCAGTAAACCTTCTCAAAATTAAAATCAATGACAAAAAACGGTCATATTTTTTTAATACCTTTAAAGTTATATATTTTAATGCAGATAACAACATAATCATTCCACAAGCCTATAAGGGTATGCAATATCGAAATCCGAGTTCATTTGACCAAGTTATGGGCTTTTGAAGATGGAAAGAAGGCCCATTTCAGTAAACCTTCTCAAAATTAAAATCAATGACAAAAAACGGTCATATTTTTTTAATACCTTTAAAGTTATATATTTTAATGCATATAACAACATAATCATTCCACAAGCCTATAAAGGTATGCCATATCGAAATCCGAGTTCATTTGACCAAGTTATGGGCTTTTGAAGATGGAAAGAAGGCCCATTTCAGTAAACCTTTGCAAAATTAAAATCAATGACATAAAAACGGTCATATTTTTTACTACCTTTAAAATTATATATTTTAATGCATATAACAACATAATCATTCCACAAGCCTATAAAGGTATGCCATATCGAAATCCGAGTTCATTTGACCAAGTTATGGGCTTTTGAAGATGGAAAGAAGGCCCATTTCAGTAAACCTTCTCAAAATTAAAATCAATGACAAAAAACGGTCATATTTTTTTAATACCTTTAAAGTTATATATTTTAATGCAGATAACAACATAATCATTCCACAAGCCTATAAGGGTATGCAATATCGAAATCCGAGTTCATTTGACCAAGTTATGGGCTTTTGAAGATGGAAAGAAGGCCCATTTCAGTAAACCTTCTCAAAATTAAAATCAATGACAAAAAACGGTCATATTTAAAAAAAAAAAAAAAAAAAAAATAACAACATAATCATTCCACAAGCCTATAAAGGTATGCCATATCGAAATCCGAGTTCATTTGACCAAGTTATGGGCTTTTGAAGATGGAAAGAAGGCCCATTTCAGTAAACCTTCTCAAAATTAAAATCAATGACAAAAAACGGTCATATTTTTTTAATACCTTTAAAGTTATATATTTTAATGCAGATAACAACATAATCATTCCACAAGCCTATAAGGGTATGCAATATCGAAATCCGAGTTCATTTGACCAAGTTATGGGCTTTTGAAGATGGAAAGAAGGCCCATTTCAGTAAACCTTCTCAAAATTAAAATCAATGACAAAAAACGGTCATATTTTTTTAATACCTTTAAAGTTATATATTTTAATGCAGATAACAACATAATCATTCCACAAGCCTATAAGGGTATGCAATATCGAAATCCGAGTTCATTTGACCAAGTTATGGGCTTTAAAGATGGAAAGAAGGCCCATTTCAGTAAACCTTTGCAAAATTAAAATCAATGACATAAAAACGGTCATATTTTTTACTACCTTTAAAATTATATATTTTAATGCTGATAACAATATAATCATTCCACAAGCCTATAAGGGTATGCAATATCGAAATCCGAGTTCATTTGACCAAGTTATGGGCTTAAAAGATGGAAAGAAGGCCCATTTCAGTAAACCTTTGCAAAATTAAAATCAATGACATAAAAACGGTCATATTTTTTACTACCTTTAAAGTTATATATTTTAATGCTGATAACAACATAATCATTCCACAAGCCTATTTAGGTATGCCATATCGAAATCCAAGTTCATTTGACCAAGTAATGGGCTTTTAAAGATGTAAAGAAGGCCCATTTAAGTAAATCTTCGAAAAATTAAAATCAATGACATAAAAACGGTCATATATTTTACTACCTTTAAAGTTATATATTTAAATGCAGATAACAACATAATCATTCCACAAGCCCATAGAGGTATGCCGTATCGAAATCCGAGTCCTTTTGACCAGGTTATGGGCTTTTAAAGATGAAAAAAGGCCCATTTCAGTAAACCTTCGCAGAATAAAAATCAATGACATAAAAACGGTCATATTTTTTACTACATTTAAAGTTATATATTTTAATGCAGATAACAACATAATTCTTAAACAAGCCCATAGAGGTGTGCCATATCGAAATCCGATTCATTTTGACCAAATTATGGGCTTTTAAAGATGGAAAGAAGGCCTTCAGTAAACCTTTGCAAAATTAAAATCAATGACATAAAAACGGTCATATTCTTTACTACCTTTGAAATTATATATTTTAATGCAGATAACAACATAATCATTCCACAAGCCCATAAACGTATACCATATCAAAATACGAGTTCATTTGACCAAGTTATGGGCTTTTGAAGATGGAAAGAAGGCCCATTTCAGTAAACCTTCTCAAAATTAAAATCAATGACAAAAAACGGTCATATTTTTTTAATACCTTTAAAGTTATATATTTTAATGCAGATAACAACATAATCATTCCACAAGCCTATAAGGGTATGCAATATCGAAATCCGAGTTCATTTGACCAAGTTATGGGCTTTTGAAGATGGAAAGAAGGCCCATTTCAGTAAACCTTCTCAAAATTAAAATCAATGACAAAAAACGGTCATATTTTTTTAATACCTTTAAAGTTATATATTTTAATGCAGATAACAACATAATCATTCCACAAGCCTATAAGGGTATGCAATATCGAAATCCGAGTTCATTTGACCAAGTTATGGGCTTTAAAGATGGAAAGAAGGCCCATTTCAGTAAACCTTTGCAAAATTAAAATCAATGACATAAAAACGGTCATATTTTTTACTACCTTTAAAGTTATATATTTTAATGCTGATAACAACATAATCATTCCACAAGCCTATTTAGGTATGCCATATCGAAATCCAAGTTCATTTGACCAAGTAATGGGCTTTTAAAGATGTAAAGAAGGCCCATTTAAGTAAATCTTCGAAAAATTAAAATCAATGACATAAAAACGGTCATATATTTTACTACCTTTAAAGTTATATATTTAAATGCAGATAACAACATAATCATTCCACAAGCCCATAGAGGTATGCCGTATCGAAATCCGAGTCCTTTTGACCAGGTTATGGGCTTTTAAAGATGAAAAAAGGCCCATTTCAGTAAACCTTCGCAGAATAAAAATCAATGACATAAAAACGGTCATATTTTTTACTACATTTAAAGTTATATATTTTAATGCAGATAACAACATAATTCTTAAACAAGCCCATAGAGGTGTGCCATATCGAAATCCGATTCATTTTGACCAAATTATGGGCTTTTAAAGATGGAAAGAAGGCCTTCAGTAAACCTTTGCAAAATTAAAATCAATGACATAAAAACGGTCATATTCTTTACTACCTTTGAAATTATATATTTTAATGCAGATAACAACATAATCATTCCACAAGCCCATAAACGTATACCATATCAAAATACGAGTTCATTTGACCAAGTTATTGGCTTTTAAAGACGGAAAGAAGGCCCATTTCAGTAAACCTTCGCAAAATTAAAATCAATGACATAAAAACGGTCATATTTTTTACTACCTTTAAAGTTAAATATTTTAATACAGATAACAACATAATCATTCCACAAGCCTATAAAGGTATGCCATAACGAAATCCGAGTTCATTTGACCAATTTATGGGCTTTTGAAGATGGAAAGAAGGCCTATTTCAGTAAACCTTCTCAAAATTAAAATCAATGACATAAAAACGGTCATATATTTTTACTACCTTTAAAGTTGTATATTTTAATGCAGATAACAACATAATCATTCCACAAGCAAATAAACCTATACTATATCGAAATACGAGTTCATTTGACCAAGTTATTGGCTTTTAAAGATGGAAAGAAGGCCCATTTCAATAAACCTTCTCAAAATTAAAATCAATGACATAAAAACGGTCATATTTTTTTACTACCTTTAAAGTTATATATTTTAATGCAGATAACATTATAATCATTCCACAAGCCAATAAGGGTATGCAATATCGAAATCCGAGTTCATTTGACCAAGTTATGGGCTTAAAAGATGGAAAGAAGGCCCATTTCAGTAAACCTTCCCAAAATTAAAGTTAAATATTTTAATGCAGATAACAACAAAATCAATCTACAAGCCCCTAAAGGTATGCCATATCGAAATCCGAGTTCATTTGACCAAGTTATTGGCTTTTAAAGACGGAGTGAAGGCCCATTTCAGTAAACCTTCGCAAAATTCAAATCAATGACATAAAAACGGTCATATTTTTTACTACCTTTAAAGTTATATATTTTAATGCAGATAACAACATAATCATTCCACAAGCCTATAAAGGTATGACATATCGAAATCCGAGTTCATTTGACCAAGTTATGGGCTTTTAAAGATGGAAAGAAGGCACATTTCAGTAAACCTTCGCAAAATTAAAATCAATGACATAAAAACCGTCATATTTCTTACTACCTTTAAAGTTAAATATTTTAATGCAGATAACAACATTATCATTCCACAAGCCCCTAAAGGTATGCCATATCGAAATCCGAGTTCATTTGACCAAGTTATTGGCTTTTAAAGACGGAATGAAGGCCCATTTCAGTAAACCTTCGCAAAATTAAAATCAATGACATAAAAACGGTCATATTTTACTACCTTCAAAGTTATATATTTTAATGCTGATAACAACATTATCATTCCACAAGCCAATAGAGGTATGCCATATCGAAATCCGAGTCCTTTTGACCAAGTAATGGACTTTTAAAGATGTAAAGAAGGCCCATTTCAGTAAACCTTCCCAAAATTAAAGTCAATGACATAAAAACCGTCACATATTTTACTACCTTTAAAGTTAAATATTTTAATGCAGATAACAACAAAATCTATCCACAAGCCCCTAAAGGTATGCCATATAGCCTATAAGAGTATGCCATATCGAAATCCGAGTTCATTTGACCAAGTTATGGGCTTTTAAAGATGTAAAGAAGGCCCATTTAAGTAAATCTTCGAAAAATTAAAATCAATGACATAAAAACGGTCATATATTTTACTACCTTTAAAGTTATATATTTAAATGCAGATAACAACATAATCATTCCACAAGCCCATAGAGGTATGCCGTATCGAAATCCGAGTCCTTTTGACCAGGTTATGGGCTTTTAAGATGGAAAAAAGGCCCATTTCAGTAAACCTTCGCAGAATAAAAATCAATGACATAAAAACGGTCATATTTTTTACTACATTTAAAGTTATATATTTTAATGCAGATAACAACATAATCATTCCACAAGCCCATAAACGTATACCATATCCAAATAAAAGTTCATTTGACCAAGTTATTGGCTTTTAAAAATGGAAAGAAGGCCCATTTCAGTAAACCTTCGCAAAATTAAAATCAATGACATAAAAACCGTCATATTTTGTACTACCTTTAAATTTAAATATTTTAATGCAGATAACAACATAATCATTCCACAAGCCTATAAAGGTATGCCATATCGAAATCCGAGTTCATTTGACCAATTTATGGGCTTTTGAAGATGGAAAGAAGGCCCATTTCCGTAAACCTTCTCAAAATTAAAATCAATGACATAAAAACGGTCATATATTATTACTACCTTTAAAGTTGTATATTTTAATGCAGATAACAACATAATCATTCCACAAGCCAATAAACCTATACTATATCGAAATACGAGTTCATTTGACCAAGTTATTGGCTTTTAAAGATGGAAAGAAGGCCCATTTCAGTAAACCTTCGCAAAATTAAAATCAATGACATAAAAACGGTCATATTTTTTACTACATTTAAAGATAAATATAACAACATAATCATTCCACAAGCCCATAAACGTATATCATATCGAAATCCGAGTTCATTTGACCAATTTATGGGCTTTTGAAGATGGAAAGAAGGCCCATTTCAGTAAACCTTCTCAAAATTAAAATCAATGACATAAAAACGGTCATATATTTTTACTACCTTTAAAGTTGTATATTTTAATGCAGATAACAACATAATCATTCCACAAGCCAATAAACCTATACTATATCGAAATACGAGTTCATTTGACCAAGTTATGGGCTTAAAAGATGGAAAGAAGGCTCATTTCAGTAAACCTTCCCAAAATTAAGGTCAATGACATAAAAACCGTCATATTTTTTACTACCTTTAAAGTTAAATATTTTAATGCAGATAACAACAAAATCAATCTACAAGCCCCTAAAGGTATGCCATATCGAAATCCGAGTTCATTTGACCAAGTTATTGGCTTTTAAAGACGGAATGAAGGCCCTTTCAGTAAACCTTCGCAAAATTAAAATCAATGACATAAAAACGGTCATATTTTTTACTACCTTTAAAGTTATATATTTTAATGCAGATAACAACATAATCATTCCACAAGCCTATAAAGGTATGACATATCGAAATCCGAGTTCATTTGACCAAGTTATGGGCTTTTAAAGATGGAAAGAAGGCACATTTCAGTAAACCTTCGCAAAATTAAAATCAATGACATAAAAACCGTCATATTTCTTACTACCCTTAAAGTTAAATATTTTAATGCAGATAACAACATTATCATTCCACAAGCCCCTAAAGGTATGCCATATCGAAATCCGATTTCATTTGACCAAGTTATTGGCTTTTAAAGACGGAATGAAGGCCCATTTCAGTAAACCTTCGCAAAATTAAAATCAATGACATAAAAACGGTCATATATTTTACTACCTTCAAAGTTATATATTTTAATGCTGATAACAACATAATCATTCCACAAGCCAATAGAGGTATGCCATATCGAAATCCGAGTCCTTTTGACCAAGTTATGGACTTTTAAAGATGTAAAGAAGGCCCATTTCAGTAAACCCTCCCAAAATTAAAGTCAATGACATAAAAACCGTCATATATTTTACTACCTTTAAAGTTAAATATTTTAAAGCAGATAACAACAAAATCTATCCACAAGCCCCTAAAGGTATGCCATATCGAAATCCGAGTTCATTTGACCAAGTTATTGGCTTTTAAAGATGGAAAGAAGGCCCATTTCAGTAAACCTTCGCAAAATTAAAATCAATGACATAAAAACCGTCATATTTTTTACTACATTTAAAGTTACATATTTTAATGCAGATAACAGCGTAATCATTCCACAAGCCCATAGAGGTATGCCATATCAATATCCGACTTCATTTGACCAAGTTATAGGCTTTTAAAGATGGAAATAAGGGCTATTTCAGTAAGCCTTCGCAAAATTAAAATCAATGACATAAAAACGGTCATATTTTTTACTACATTTAAATTTAAATATTTTAATGCAGATAACAACATAATCATTCCACAAGCCTATAAAGGTATGCCATATCAAAATCCGAATTCATTTGACCAATTTATGGGCTTTTGAAAATGGAAAGAAGGCCCATTTCAGTAAACCTTCTCAAAATTAAAATCAATGACATAAAAACGGTCATATATTTTTACTACCTTTAAAGTTGTATATTTTAATGCAGATAACAACATAATCATTCCACAAGCCAATAAACCTATACTATATCGAAATACGAGTTCATTTGACCAAGTTATTGGCTTTTAAAGATGGAAAGAAGGCCCATTTCAGTAAACCTTCGCAAAATTAAAATCAATGACATAAAAACCGCCATATTTTTTACTACATTTAAAGTTACATATTTTAATGCAGATAACAACATAGTCATTCCCCAAGCCCCTAAAGGTATGCCATATCAAAATCCGAGTTCATTTGACAACGTTATGGCCTTTTAAAGATGGAATTAAGGCCAATTTCAGTTAACCTTCGCAAAATTAGAATAAATACATAAAAACGGTCATTTTTTTTGCTACCTTTAAAGATATATATTTTAATTCAGATAACAACATAATCATTCCACAAGCCCATAAAGGTATGCCATATCGAAATCCGAGTTCATTTGACTAAGTTATGGGCTTTTAAATATGTAAAGAAGGCCCATTTCAGTAAACCTTCGCAAAATTAAAATCAATGACATAAAAACGGTCATTTTTTTTAATACCTTTAAAGTTTAATATTTTAATGCAGATAACAACAAAATCATTCCTCTAGCCTATAAGAGTATGCCATATCGAAATCCGAGTTCATTTGACCAAGTTATGGGCTTTTAAAGATGTAAAGAAGGCCCATTTAAGTAAATCTTCGAAAAATTAAAATCAATGACATAAAAACGGTCATATATTTTACTACCTTTAAAGTTATATATTTAAATGCAGATAACAACATAATCATTCCACAAGCCCATAGAGGTATGCCGTATCGAAATCCGAGTCCTTTTGACCAGGTTATGGGCTTTTAAAGATGAAAAAAGGCCCATTTCAGTTAACCTTCGCAGAATAAAAATCAATGACATAAAAACGGTCATATTTTTTTAATACCTTTAAAGTTAAATATTTTAATGCAGATAACAACAAAATCAATCCACAAGCCTATAAAGGTATGCAATATCGAAATCCGAGTTCATTTGACCAAGTTATGGGCTTTTAAAGATGGAAAGAAGGCACATTTCAGTAAACCTTCGCAAAATTAAAATCAATGACATAAAAACGGTCATATTTTTTACTACCTTTAAAATTATATATTTTAATGCAGATAACAACATAATCATTCCACAAGCCCATAAACGTATACCATATCGAAATACGAGTTCATTTGACCAAGTTATGGGCTTTTAAAGATGGAAAGAAGGCCCATTTCTGTAAGCCTTCGCAAAATAAAAATCAATTAAATAACAACGGTCATATTTTTCACTACATTTAAAGTTATATATTTTAATGCAGATAACAACATAATCATTCCTCAAGCCCATAGAGGTATGCCATATCGAAATCCGAGTCATTTTGATCAAATTATGGGCTTTTAAAGATGGAAAGAAGGCCCATTTCAGTAAACATTTGCAAAATTAAAATCAATGACATAAAAACGGTCATATTTTTTACTACCTTTAAAATTATATATTTTAATGCAGATAACAACATAATCATTCCACAAGCCTATTTAGGTATGCCATATCGAAATCCAAGTTCATTTGACCAAGTAATGGGCTTTTAAAGATGGAAAGAAGGCACATTTCAGTAAACCTTCGCAAAATAAAATCAATGACATAAAAACGGTCATATTTTTTTCTACCTTTAATGTTATATATTTTAGTGCACATAACAATATAATCATTCCACAAGCCTATTTAGGTATGCCATATCGAAATCCAAGTTCATTTGACCAAGTAATGGGCTTTTAAAGATGGAAAGAAGGCCCATTTCAGTAAACCTTCGCAAAATTAAAATCAATGACATAAAAACGGTCATATTTTTTACTACCTTTAAAGTTATATATTTTAATGCAGATAACAACATAATCATTCCACAAGCCTATAAAGGTATGCCATATCGAAATCCGAGTTCATTTGACCAAGTTATGGGCTTTTAAAGATGGAAAGAAGGCCCATTTCAGTAAACCTTCTCAAAATTAAAATCAATGACATAAAAACGGTCATATTTTTTTACTACCTTTAAAGTTATATATTTAAATGCAGATAACAATATAATCATTCCACAAGCCTATAAGGGTATGCAATATCGAAATCAGAGTTCATTTGACCAAGTTATGGGCTTAAAAGATGGAAAGAAGGCCCATTTCAGTAAACCTTTGCAAAATTAAAATCAATGACATAAAAACTGTCATATTTTTTACTACCTTTAAAGTTATATATTTTAATGCTGATAACAACATAATCATTCCACAAGCCTATTAAGGTATGCCATATCGAAATCTGAGTTCATTTGACCAAGTGATGGGCTTTTAAAGATGGAAAGAAGGCATTTTTCAGTAAACCTCTCAAAATTAAAATCAATGACATAAAAACGGTCATATTTTTTTCTACCTTTAATGTTATATATTTTAATGCACATAACAACATAATCATTCCACAAGCCAATAGAGGTATGCCATATCGAAATCCGAGTCCTTTTGGCCAAGTTATGGACTTTTAAAGATGTAAAGAAGGCCCATTTCCGTAAACCTTCCCAAAATTAAAGTCCATGACAAAAAAACCGTCATATTTTTTACTACCTTTAAAGTTAAATATTTTAATGCAGATAACAACAAAATCAATCCACAAGCCTATAAAGGTATGCCATATCGAAATCCGAGTTCATTTGACCAAGTTATGGGCTTTTAAAGATGGAAAGAAGGCACATTTCAGTAAACCTTCGCCAAATTAAAATCAATGACATAAAAACGGTCATATTTTTTACTACCTTTAAAATTATATATTTTAATGCGGATAACAACAAAATCATTCCACAAGCCCATAAACGTATACCATATCGAAATCCGAGTTCATTTGACCAAGTTATGGGCTTTTAAAGATGGAAAGAAGGCCCATTTCTGTGAGCCTTCGCGAAATAAAAATCAATTAAATAACAACGGTCATATTTTTTACTACCTTTAAAATTATATATTTTAACGCAGATAACAACATAGTCATTCCACAAGCCCATAAACGTATACCATATCGAAATACGAGTTCATTTGACCAAGTTATGGGCTTTTAAAGATGGAAAGAAGGCCCATTTCTGTAAGCCTTCGCAAAATAAAAATTAATTAAATAACAACGGTCATATTTTTCACTACATTTAAAGTTATATATTTTAATGCAGATAACAACATAATCATTCCACAAGCCAATAGAGGTATGCCATATCGAAATCCGAGTCCGTTTGGCCAAGTTATTGGCTTTTAAAGATGGAAAGAAGGCCCATTTCAGTAAACCTTCGCAAAATTAAAATCAATGACATAAAAACGGTCATATTTTTTACTACCTTTAAAATTATATATTTTAATGCAGATAACAACATAATCATTCCACAAGCCCATAAACGTATACCATATCGAAATACGAGTTCATTTGACCAAGTTATGGGCTTTTAAAGATGGAAAGAAAGCCCATTTCAGTAAACCTTCTCAAAATTAAAATCAATGACATAAAAACGGTCATATTTTTTTACTACCCTTAAAGGTATCAATGACATAAAAACTGTCATATTTTTTACTACCTTTAAAGTTATATATTTTAATGCTGATAACAACATAATCATTCCACAAGCCTATTAAGGTATGCCATATCGAAATCCGAGTTCATTTGACCAAGTTATGGGCTTTTGAAGATGGAAAGAAGGCCCATTTCAGTAAAGCTTCTCAAAATTAAAATCAATGACAAAAAACGGTCATATTTTTTTAATACCCTTAAAGTTATATATTTTGATGCAGATAACAACATAATCATTCCACAAGCCTATAAGGGTATGCAATATTGAAATCCGAGTTCATTTGACCAAGTTATGGGCTTTAAAGATGGAAAGAAGGCCCATTTCAGTAAACCTTTGCAAAATTAAAATCAATGACATAAAAACGGTCATATTTTTTACTACCTTTAAAATTATATATTTTAATGCTGATAACAATATAATCATTCCACAAGCCTATTTAGGTATGCCATATCGAAATCCAAGTTCATTTGACCAAGTAATGGGCTTTTAAAGATGGAAAGAAGGCACATTTCAGTAAACCTTCGCAAAATTAAAATCAATGACATAAAAACGGTCATATTTTTTTCTACCTTTAATGTTATATATTTTACTGCACATAACAACATAATCATTCCACAAGCCAATAGAGGTATGCCATATCGAAATCCGAGTCCGTTTGGCCAAGTTATTGGCTTTTAAAGATGGAAAGAAGGCCCATTTCAGTAAACCTTCGCAAAATTAAAATCAATGACATAAAAACGGTCATATTTTTTACTACCTTTAAAATTATATATTTTAATGCAGATAACAACATAATCATTCCACAAGCCTATTAAGGTATGCCATATCGAAATCCGAGTTCATTTGACCAAGTTATGGGCTTTTGAAGATGGAAAGAAGGCCCATTTCAGTAAACCTTCTCAAAATTAAAATCAATGACAAAAAACGGTCATATTTTTTTATTACCTTTAAAGTTAAATATTTTAATGCAGATAACAACAAAATCAATCCACAAGCCTATAAAGGTATGCAATATCGAAATCCGAGTTCATTTGACCAAGTTATGGGCTTTTAAAGATGGAAAGAAGGCACATTTCAGTAAACCTTCGCAAAATTAAAATCAATGACATAAAAACGGTCATATTTTTTACTACCTTTAAAATTATATATTTTAATGCAGATAACAACATAGTCATTTAACAAGCCCATAAACGTATACCATATCGAAATACGAGTTCATTTGACCAAGTTATGGGCTTTTAAAGATGGAAAGAAGGCCCATTTCTGTAAGCCTTCGCAAAATAAAAATCAATTAAATAACAACGGTCATATTTTTCACTACATTTAAAGTTATATATTTTAATGCAGATAACAACATAATCATTCCTCAAGCCCATAGAGGTATGCCATATCGAAATCCGAGTCATTTTGATCAAATTATGGGCTTTTAAAGATGGAAAGAAGGCCCAATTCAGTAAACATTTGCAAAATTAAAATCAATGACATAAAAACGGTCATATTTTTTACTACCTTTAAAATTATATATTTTAATGCAGATAACAACATTATCATTCCACAAGCCTATTTAGGTATGCCATATCGAAATCCAAGTTCATTTGACCAAGTAATGGGCTTTTAAAGATGGAAAGAAGGCACATTTCAGTAAACCTTCGCAAAATTAAAATCAATGACATAAAAACGGTCATATTTTTTTCTACCTTTAATGTTATATATTTTAGTGCACATAACAATATAATCATTCCACAAGCCTATTTAGGTATGCCATATCGAAATCCAAGTTCATTTGACCAAGTAATGGGCTTTTAAAGATGGAAAGAAGGCACATTTCAGTAAACCTTCGCAAAATTAAAATCAATGACATAAAAACGGTCATATTTTTTTCTACCTTTAATGTTATATATTTTAGTGCACATAACAACATAATCATTCCACAAGCCAATAGAGGTATGCCATATCTAGATCCGAGTCCGTTTGGCCAAGTTATTGGCTTTTAAAGATGGAAAGAAGGCCCATTTCAGTAAACCTTCGCAAAATTAAAATCAATGACATAAAAACGGTCATATTTTTTACTACCTTTAAAGTTATATATTTTAATGCAGATAACAACATAATCATTCCACAAGCCTATAAAGGTATGCCATATCGAAATCCGAGTTCATTTGACCAAGTTATGGGCTTTTAAAGATGGAAAGAAGGCCCATTTCAGTAAACCTTCTCAAAATTAAAATCAATGACATAAAAACGGTCATATTTTTTTACTACCTTTAAAGTAAAGTAAATGCAGATAACAATATAATTGCCGCACGAGCCTAGAGAAAGCTGAAGCGTTCGCTAACAACCTCGAACAACGGTTCAAGCCTTACGACTATTCGCCTGAAAGCATACGTCGACAAGTTGATGAGTTCCTGGAATCTCCCTTTCAAATGAGCCTGCCTGCTAACCCTGTCACTCTGACAGAGGTAAAAGACCTTGTAGGTAAACTTTCACCGAAGAAAACTCCCGGGGAAGACCTTCTGGACAACAGGACGATTCGACTTTTACCGGATCAAGCCTTGCAATTCCTGGTGTCGTTATTCAACAGCGTAATAACTCTTGGATACTTCCCGAAAGTTTGGAAATCGGCGAATATAATCATGATCCCAAAACCAGGTAAATCGCCGACTGACGTGGACTCATACAGGCCTATTAGTCTTCTACCATCCTTGGGAAAAATCATGGAAAGGCTGATCCTGAACAGGCTACTCACTTACGAGAATGTCACCAGTGCGATTCCGGAATTCCAGTTTGGCTTTCGTCTTCAACACGGAACTCCTGAGCAATTACACAGAGTTGTTAACTTTGTTTTAGAAGCCTTGGAGAAGAAGGAGTATGCAGTTGCTGCCTTCCTTGACATCCAGCAGGCTTTTGACAGAGTGTGGCACCCTGGGCTCCTGTACAAAGCCAAAAGTATTTTTACGCCACAGCTATTCCAGCTCGTGGAAAGCTTCCTGGAAGAACGCACTTTCCACGTCTCTGCCGATGGGTACAAGTCGTCCACCAAACCGATCTCTGCCGGAGTTCCCCAAGGTAGCGTCCTCGGCCCTACTCTTTACTCAATTTATGCTTCAGATATGCCTACACAAACTCCAATCACTGAAGTTGAGGAACAAGACGTGCTAATTGCGACCTACGCCGACGACACTGCTGTCCTGACAAAAAGCAAAAGTATCTTGGCTGCCACATTTGCATTGCAAGAGTATCTGGACGCATTTCACCAATGGGCCATGAACTGGAACATTCGAGTAAACGCGGACAAATGTGCCAATGTAACGTTCACCAACCGCCGAAGTAGCTGCCCTGGAGTCAGCCTCAACGAAAGTCCAATCAGAGCCCTTCCTGCATACAAGTACCTCGGTGTCACTTTGGACAAAAAACTCACTTTTGGCAGGCACATTACGTGTATCCAACACTCCTTCAGGACCAAAGTTGCTCGGATGGCTTGGCTTCTCGCACCACGCAACAAGCTCGCACTTGGCTGTAAGGTTCAAATCTATAAGTCCATACTAGCGCCCAGTCTTTTCTATGGACTCCAGGTTTACGGCATCGCTGCAAAAACCAACCTCAACAAAATCCGGGTTTTGCAAGCGAAAACACTTCGAACCATCTCTGGAGCTCCGTGGTTTATGCGAACCAGAGACATCGAACGGGATCTCAATGTGCCCAAACTTGGAGACAAGCTGCAGGAACTTTCTCGAAAATATATGGAAAGGCTAAACGAGCACCCCAACAGCCTAGCCAGAAAACTTGGTACCGCTGCTATAAACAGCGCTGAACCAAGCAACCGAGTCAAAAGAAGACTAAAAAGACACCACCCTCAAGACCTACCGGACCGGATTTTGGCCTAGCAACATCACCACCCTCAATATTAATATCAAATAACTAAAAATAACGAAATTATTTCTTGCCCTAAGGAACCCTTAGACTAAGTATTGTATCTATTTTTGAAAAAACAGATTAGATTAAGCTGCCAGTCAGGTAGCAGTGTGCTAATCCTAAGAATAAAATGTCCACATTAATAAAAGTAAAAAAAAAAAAAAAAAAAAAAACAATATAATCATTCCACAAGCCTATAAGAGTATGCAATATCGAAATCAGAGTTCATTTGACCAAGTTATGGGCTTAAAAGATGGAAAGAAGGCCCATTTCAGTAAACCCTTGCAAAATTAAAATCAATGACATAAAAACTGTCATATTTTTTACTACCTTTAAAGTTATATATTTTAATGCTGATAACAACATAATCATTCCACAAGCCTATTAAGGTATGCCATATCGAAATCTGAGTTCATTTGACCAAGTGATGGGCTTTTAAAGATGGAAAGAAGGCATTTTTCAGTAAACCTCTCAAAATTAAAATCAATGACATAAAAACGGTCATATTTTTTTCTACCTTTAATGTTATATAATTTAATGCACATAACAACATAATCATTCCACAAGCCAATAGAGGTATGCCATATCGAAATCCGAGTCCTTTTGGCCAAGTTATGGACTTTTAAAGATGTAAAGAAGGCCCATTTCCGTAAACCTTCCCAAAATTAAAGTCCATGACAAAAAAACCGTCATATTTTTTACTACCTTTAAAGTTAAATATTTTAATGCAGATAACAACAAAATCAATCCACAAGCCTATAAAGGTATGCCATTTCGAAATCCGAGTTCATTTGACCAAGTTATGGGCTTTTAAAGATGGAAAGAAGGCACATTTCAGTAAACCTTCGCCAAATTAAAATCAATGACATAAAAACGGTCATATTTTTTACTACCTTTAAAATTATATATTTTAATGCGGATAACAACATAATCATTCCACAAGCCCATAAACGTATACCATATCGAAATACGAGTTCATTTGACCAAGTTATGGGCTTTTAAAGATGGAAAGAAGGCCCATTTCTGTGAGCCTTCGCGAAATAAAAATCAATTAAATAACAACGGTCATATTTTTTACTACATTTAAAGTTATATATTTTAATGCAGATAACAACATAATCATTCCTCTAGCCCATAGAGGTATGCCATATCGAAATCCGAGTCATTTTGATCAAATTATGGGCTTTTCAAGATGGAAAGAAGGCCCATTTCAGTAAACCTTTGCAAAATTAAAATCAATGACATAAAAACGGTCATATTTTTTACTACCTTTAAAATTATATATTTTAATGCAGATAACAACATAATCATTCCATAAGCCTATAAAGGTATGCCATATCGAAATCCGAGTTCATTTGACCAAGTTATAGGCTTTTAAAGATGGAAAGAAGGCCCATTTCAGAAAACCTTTGCAAAATTAAAATCAATGACATAAAAACGGTTATATTTTTTACTACCTTTAAAGTTATATATTTTAATGCAGATAACAACATAATCATTCCACAAGCCTATAAGGGTATGCAATATCGAAATCAGAGTTCATTTGACCAAGTTATGGGCTTAAAAGATGGAAAGAAGGCCCATTTCAGTAAACCCTTGCAAAATTAAAATCAATGACATAAAAACTGTCATATTTTTTACTACCTTTAAAGTTATATATTTTAATGCTGATAACAACATAATCATTCCACAAGCCTATTAAGGTATGCCATATCGAAATCTGAGTTCATTTGACCAAGTGATGGGCTTTTAAAGATGGAAAGAAGGCATTTTTCAGTAAACCTCTCAAAATTAAAATCAATGACATAAAAACGGTCATATTTTTTTCTACCTTTAATGTTATATAATTTAATGCACATAACAACATAATCATTCCACAAGCCCATAGAGGTATGCCATATCGAAATCCGAGTCCTTTTGACCAGGTTATGGGCTTTTAAAGATGGAAAGAAGGCCCATTTCAGTAAACCTTCTCAAAATCAAAATCAATGACATAAAAACGGTCATATTTTTTACTACCTTTAAAGTTATATATTTTAATGCAGATAAAAAGATAATCATTCCACAAGCCCATAAAGGTATGCCATATCGAAATCCGAGTTCATTTGACCAAGTTATGGGCTTTTAAAGATGGAAAGAAGGCCCATTTCAGTAAACCATTGCAAAATTAAAATCAATGACATTAATACGGCCTTTTTTTTTAATACATTTAAAGTTATATAGTTTAACGCAGATAACAACATAATCATTCCACAAGCCTATAAAGGTATGCCATATCGAAATCCGAGTTCATTTGACCAAGTTATAGGCTTTTAAAGATGGAAAGAAGGCCCATTTCAGAAAACCTTTGCAAAATTAAAATCAATGACATAAAAACGGTTATATTTTTTACTACCTTTAAAGTTATGTATATATATAATGCAGATAACAACATAATCATTCCTCAAGCCCATAGAGTTATGCCATATCGAAATCCGAGTCATTTTGACCAAATTATGGGCTTTTAAAGATGGAAAGAAGGCCCATTTTAGTAAACCTTTGCAAAATTAAAATCAATGACATAAAAACAGTCATATTTTTTACTACCTTTAAAATTATATATTTTAATTCAGATAACAACATAATCATTCCACAAGCCTATAAAGGTATGCCATATCGAAATCCGAGTTCATTTGACCAAGTTATGGGCTTTTGAAGATGGAAAGAAGGCCCATTTCAGTAAACCTTCTCAAAATTAAAATCAATGACAAAAAACGGTCATATTTTTTTAATACCTTTAAAGTTATATATTTTAATGCAGATAACAACATAATCATTCCACAAGCCTATAAGGGTATGCAATATTGAAATCCGAGTTCATTTGACCAAGTTATGGGCTTTAAAGATGGAAAGAAGGCCCATTTCAGTAAACCTTCGCAAAATTAAAATCAATGACATAAAAACGGTCATATTTTTTACTACCTTTAATGTTATATATTTTAATGCTGATAACAATATAATCATTCCACAAGCCCATAAACGTATACCATATCGAAATACGAGTTCATTTGACCAAGTTATGGGCTTTTAAAGATGGAAAGAAGGCCCATTTCTGTGAGCCTTCGCGAAATAAAAATCAATTAAATAACAACGGTCATATTTTTTACTACCTTTAAAATTATATATTTTAACGCAGATAACAACATAGTCATTCCACAAGCCCATAAACGTATACCATATCGAAATACGAGTTCATTTGACCAAGTTATGGGCTTTTAAAGATGGAAAGAAGGCCCATTTCTGTAAGCCTTCGCAAAATAAAAATTAATTAAATAACAACGGTCATATTTTTCACTACATTTAAAGTTATATATTTTAATGCAGATAACAACATAATCATTCCACAAGCCAATAGAGGTATGCCATATCGAAATCCGAGTCCGTTTGGCCAAGTTATTGGCTTTTAAAGATGGAAAGAAGGCCCATTTCAGTAAACCTTCGCAAAATTAAAATCAATGACATAAAAACGGTCATATTTTTTACTACCTTTAAAATTATATATTTTAATGCAGATAACAACATAATCATTCCACAAGCCCATAAACGTATACCATATCGAAATACGAGTTAATTTGACCAAGTTATGGGCTTTTAAAGATGGAAAGAAAGCCCATTTCAGTAAACCTTCTCAAAATTAAAATCAATGACATAAAAACGGTCATATTTTTTTACTACCCTTAAAGGTATCAATGACATAAAAACTGTCATATTTTTTACTACCTTTAAAGTTATATATTTTAATGCTGATAACAACATAATCATTCCACAAGCCTATTAAGGTATGCCATATCGAAATCCGAGTTCATTTGACCAAGTTATGGGCTTTTGAAGATGGAAAGAAGGCCCATTTCAGTAAAGCTTCTCAAAATTAAAATCAATGACAAAAAACGGTCATATTTTTTTAATACCCTTAAAGTTATATATTTTGATGCAGATAACAACATAATCATTCCACAAGCCTATAAGGGTATGCAATATTGAAATCCGAGTTCATTTGACCAAGTTATGGGCTTTAAAGATGGAAAGAAGGCCCATTTCAGTAAACCTTTGCAAAATTAAAATCAATGACATAAAAACGGTCATATTTTTTACTACCTTTAAAATTATATATTTTAATGCTGATAACAATATAATCATTCCACAAGCCTATTTAGGTATGCCATATAGAAATCCAAGTTCATTTGACCAAGTAATGGGCTTTTAAAGATGGAAAGAAGGCACATTTCAGTAAACCTTCGCAAAATTAAAATCAATGACATAAAAACGGTCATATTTTTTTCTACCTTTAATGTTATATATTTTAGTGCACATAACAACATAATCATTCCACAAGCCAATAGAGGTATGCCATATCGAAATCCGAGTCCATTTGGCCAAGTTATTGGCTTTTAAAGATGGAAAGAAGGCCCATTTCAGTAAACCTTCGCAAAATTAAAATCAATGACATAAAAACGGTCATATTTTTTACTACCTTTAAAGTTATATATTTTAATGCAGATAACAACATAATCATTCCACAAGCCTATAAAGGTATGCCATATCGAAATCCGAGTTCATTTGACCAAGTTATGGGCTTTTAAAGATGGAAAGAAGGCCCATTTCAGTAAACCTTCTCAAAATTAAAATCAATGACATAAAAACGGTCATATTTTTTTACTACCTTTAAAGTTATATATTTAAATGCAGATAACAATATAATCATTCCACAAGCCTATAAGGGTATGCAATATCGAAATCCGAGTCCTTCTGACCAGGTTATGGGCTTTTAAATATGTAAAGAAGGCCCATTTCAGTAAACCTTTGCAAAATTAACATCAATGACATAAAAACGGTCATGTTTTTTACTACCTTTAATGTTAAATATTTTAATGCAGATAACAACAAAATCATTCCACAAGCCTATAAGGTATGCCATATCGAAATCCGAGTTCTTTGACCAAGTTATGGGCTTTTAAAGATGGAAAGAAGGCCCATTTCAGTAAACCTTTGCAAAATTAAAATCAATCACATAAAACGATCATATTTTTTACTACCTTTTAAGTTATATATTTTAATGCAGATAACAACATAATCATTCCACAAGCCCATAGAGGTATGCCATATCGAAATCCGATTCCTTTTGACCAGGTTATGGGCTTTTAAAGATGGAAAGAAGGCCCATTTCAGTAAACCTTTGCAAAATTAAAATCAATGACATAAAAACGGTCATATTTTTTACTAACTTTAAAGTTAAATATTTTAATGCAGATAACAACAAAATCATTCCACAAGTCCCTAAAGGTATGCCATATCGAAATACGAGTTCATTTGACCAAGTTATAGGCTTTTAAAGATGGAAAGAAGGCCCATTTCAGTAAACCTTCGCAAAATTAAAATCAATGACATAAAAACGGTCATATTTTTTACTACCTTTAAAGTTAAATATTTTAATGCAGATAACAACAAAATCATTCCACAAGCCCCTAAAGGTATGCCATATCGAAATACGAGTTCATTTGACCAAGTTATAGGCTTTTAAAGATGGAAAGAAGGCCCATTTCAGTAAACCTTTGCAAAATTAACATCAATGACATAAAAACGGTCATATTTTTTACTACCTTTTATGTTAAATATTTTAATGCAGATAACAACAAAATCATTCCACAAGCCTATAAAGGTATGCCATATCGAAATCCGAGTTCATTTGACCAAGTTATGGGCTTTTAAAGATGGAAAGAAGGCCCATTTCAGTAAACCTTCGAAAATGTAAATCAATGGCATAAAAAAAAAAATTCCACAAGCCCCTACAGGTATGCCATATCTAAATACGAGTTCATTTGACCAAGTTGTAGGCTTTTAAAGATGGAAAGAAGGCCCATTTCAGTAAACCTTCGCAAAATAAAAATCAATGACATAAAAACTGTCATATTTTTTAATACCTTTAATGTTATACATTTTAATGCAAATAACAACATAATCATTCCACAAGCCTATAAAGGAATGTCATATCGAAATCCGAGTTCATTCGACCAAGTTATGGGCTTTTAAAAATGTTAAGAAGGCCCATTTCAGTAAATCTTCGCAAAATAAAAATCAATGACATAAAAACGTTCATATTTTTTACTACCTTTAAAGTTAAATATTTTAATGCAGATAACAACAAAATCATTCCACAAGCCCCTAAAGGTATGCCATATCGAAATACGAGTTCATTTGACCAAGTTATAGGCTTTTAAAGATGGAAAGAAGGCCCATTTCAGTAAACCTTCGCAAAATTAAGATCAATGACATAAAAACGGTCATATTTTTTATTACCTTTAAAGTTATATATTTTAATGCAGATAACAACATAATCATTCCACAAGCCCATAGAGGTATGCCATATCGAAATCCGATTCCTTTTGACCAGGATATGGGCTTTTAAAGATGGAAAGAAGGCCCATTTCAGTAAACCTTTGCAAAATTAAAATCAATTACATAAAAACGGCCATATTTTTAACTACCTTTAAAGCTATATATTTTAATGCAGATAACAACAAAATCATTCCACAAGCCTATAAAGGTATGCCATATCGAAACCCGAGTTCTGTGACCAAGTTATGGGCTTTTAAAGATGGAAAGAAGGCCCATTTCAGTAAATCTTTGCCAAATTAAAATCAATCACATAAAAACGATCATATTTTTTACTACCTTTAAAGTCATATATTTTAATGCAGATAACAACATAATCATTCCACAAGCCCAAAGAGGTATGCCATATCGAAATCCGATTCCTTTTGACCAAATTATGGGCTTTTAAAGATGGAAAGAAGGCCCATTTCAGTAAACCTTTGCAAAATTAAAATCAATGACATAAAAACGGTCATATTTTTTACTACCTTTAAAGTTAAATATTTTAATGCAGATAACAACAAAATCATTCCACAAGCCCCTTAAGGTATGCCATATCGAAATCCGAGTTCATTTGACCAAGCAATGGGCTTTTAAAGATGGAAAGAAGGCCCATTTCAGTAAACCTTCTCAAAATCAAAATCAATGACATAAAAACGGTCATATTTTTTACTACCTTTAAAGTTATATATTTTAATGCAGATAAAAAGATAATCATTCCACAAGCCCATAAAGGTATGCCATATCGAAATCCGAGTTCATTTGACCAAGTTATGGGCTTTTAAAGATGGAAAGAAGGCCCATTTCAGTAAACCATTGCAAAATTAAAATCAATGACATTAATACGGCCTTTTTTTTTAATACATTTAAAGTTATATAGTTTAACGCAGATAACAACATAATCATTCCACAAGCCTATAAAGGTATGCCATATCGAAATATGAGTTCATTTGACCAAGTTATAGGCTTTTAAAGATGGAAAGAAGGCCCATTTCAGAAAACCTTTGCAAAATTAAAATCAATGACATAAAAACGGTTATATTTTTTACTACCTTTAAAGTTATGTATATATATAATGCAGATAACAACATAATCATTCCTCAAGCCCATAGAGTTATGCCATATCGAAATCCGAGTCATTTTGACCAAATTATGGGCTTTTAAAGATGGAAAGAAGGCCCATTTTAGTAAACCTTTGCAAAATTAAAATCAATCACATAAAAACAGTCATATTTTTTACTACCTTTAAAGTTATACATTTTAATGCAGATAACAACATAATCATTCCACAAGCCTATAAAGGTATGCCATATCGAAATCCGAGTTCATTTGACCAAGTTATGGGCTTTTGAAGATGGAAAGAAGGCCCATTTCAGTAAACCTTTGCAAAATTAAAATCAATGACATAAAAACGGTCATATTTTTTACTACCTTTAAAATTATATATTTTAATGCTGATAACAATATAATCATTCCACAAGCCTATTTAGGTATGCCATATAGAAATCCAAGTTCATTTGACCAAGTAATGGGCTTTTAAAGATGGAAAGAAGGCACATTTCAGTAAACGGTCATATTTTTTTCTACCTTTAATGTTATATATTTTAGTGCACATAACAACATAATCATTCCACAAGCCAATAGAGGTATGCCATATCGAAATCCGAGTCCATTTGGCCAAGTTATTGGCTTTTAAAGATGGAAAGAAGGCCCATTTCAGTAAACCTTCGCAAAATTAAAATCAATGACATAAAAACGGTCATATTTTTTACTACCTTTAAAGTTATATATTTTAATGCAGATAACAACATAATCATTCCGCAAGCCCATAGAGGTATGCCATATCGAAATCCGATTCCTTTTGACCAGGATATGGGCCTTTAAAGATGGAAAGAAGGCCCATTTCAGTAAACCTTTGCAAAATTAAAATCAATTACATAAAAACGGCCATATTTTTAACTACCTTTAAAGTTATATATTTTAATGCAGATAACAACATAATCATTCCACAAGCCAATAGAGGTATGCCATATCGAAATCCGAGTCCATTTGGCCAAGTTATTGGCTTTTAAAGATGGAAAGAAGGCCCATTTCAGTAAACCTTCGCAAAATTAAAATCAATGACATAAAAACGGTCATATTTTTTACTACCTTTAAAGTTATATATTTTAATGCAGATAACAACATAATCATTCCGCAAGCCCATAGAGGTATGCCATATCGAAATCCGATTCCTTTTGACCAGGATATGGGCCTTTAAAGATGGAAAGAAGGCCCATTTCAGTAAACCTTTGCAAAATTAAAATCAATTACATAAAAACGGCCATATTTTTAACTACCTTTAAAGTTATATATTTTAATGCAGATAACAACATAATCATTCCACAAGCCTATAAAGGTATGCCATATCGAAATCCGAGTTCATTTGACCAAGTTATGGGCTTTTAAAGATGGAAAGAAGGCCCATTTCAGTATTTTTTACTACCTTTAAAGTTATACATTTTAATGCAGATAACAACATAATCATTCCACAAGCCTATAAAGGTATGCCATATCGAAATCCGAGTTCATTTGACCAAGTTATGGGCTTTTAAAGATGGAAAGAAGGCCCATTTCAGTAAACCTTCGCAAAATTAAAATCAATGACATAAAAACGTTCATATTTTTAACTACATTTAAAGTTATATAATTTAATGCAGATAACAACATAATCAATTCTCAAGCCCATAGAGGTATGCCATATCGAAATCCGAGTGCTTTGGACCAGGTTATAGGCTTTTAAAGATGGAAAGAAGGCCCATTTCAGTAAAGCTTTGCAAAATTAAAATCAATGACATAAAAACGGTTTTTTTTTACTACCCTTAAAGTTTTATATTTTAATGCAGAAAACAACATAATCACTCCACGAGCCTATAAAGGTATGCCATATCGAAAATCGAGTTCTTTGACCAAGTTATGGGCTTTTAAAGATGGAAAGAAGGCCCATTTCAGTAAACCTTCGCAAAATTAAAATCAATGGCATAAAAAGGGTCATATTTTTTACTACCTTTAAAGTTATATATTTTAATGCAGATAACAACATAATCATTCCACAAGCCCATAGAGGTATGCCATATCGAAATCCGAGTGCTTTTGACCAGGTTATGGGCTTTTAAAGATGGAAAGAAGGCCCATTTCAGTAAAGCTTTGCAAAATTAAAATCAAAACGGTTTTTTTTTACTACCCTTAAAGTTATATATTTTAATGCAGATAACAACATAATCATTCCACAAGCCCATAGAGGTATGTCATATCGAAACCCGAGTTCTTTGACCAAGTTATTGGCTTTTAAAGATGAAAGAAGGCCCATTTCAGTAAACCTTCGCAAAATTAAAATCAGTGACATACAAACGGTCAAATTTTTTACTACCTTTAAAGTTAAATATTTTATTGCAGATAAAAACAAAATCATTCCAAAAGCCTATAAAGGTATGCCATATCGAAATCCGAGTTCATTTGACCAAGTTATGGGCTTTTAAAGATGGAAAGAAGGCCCATTTCAGTAAACCTTCGCAAAATTAAAATCAATGGCATAAAAGGGGTCATATTTTTTACTACCTTTAAAGTTATATATTTTAATGCAGATAACAACATAATCATTCCACAAGCCCAAAGAGGTATGCCATATCGAAATCCGAGTGCTTTTGACCAGGTTATGGACTTTTAAAGATGGAAAGAAGGCCCATTTCAGTAAAGCTTTGCAAAATTACAATCAATGACATAAAACGGTTTTTTTTTACTACCCTTAAAGTTATATATTTTAATGCAGAAAACAACATAATCACTCCACAAGCCTATAAAGGTATGCCATATCGAAACCCGAGTTCTTTGACCAAGTTATGGGCTTTTAAAGATGGAAAGAAGGCCCATTTCAGTAAACCTTTGCAAAATTAAAATCAATCACATAAAAACGATCATATTTTTTACTACCTTTAAAGTTATATATTTTCATGCAGATAACAACATAATCATTCCACAAGCCCATAGAGGTATGCCATATCGAAATCCGATTCCTTTTGACCAGGTTATGGGCTTTTAAAGATGGAAAGAAGGCCCATTTCAGTAAATCTTTGCAAAATTAAAATCAATGACATAAAAACGGTCATATTTTTTACTACCTTTAAAGTTAAATATTTTAATGCAGATAACAACAAAATCATTCCACAAGCCCCTAAAGGTATGCCATATCGAAATACGAGTTCATTTGACCAAGTTATAGGCTTTTAAAGATGGAAAGAAGGCCCATTTCAGTAAACCTTCGCAAAATTAAAATCAATGACATAAAAACGGTCATATTTTTTACTACCTTTAAAGTTATATATTTTAATGGAAATAACAACATAATCATTCCACAAGCCCATAGAGGTATGCCATATCGAAATCCGAGTCCTTCTGACCAGGTTATGGGCTTTTAAATATGTAAAGAAGGCCCATTTCAGTAAACCTTTGCAAAATTAACATCAATGACATAAAAACGGTCATGTTTTTTACTACCTTTAATGTTAAATATTTTAATGCAGATAACAACAAAATCATTCCACAAGCCTATAAGGTATGCCATATCGAAATCCGAGTTCTTTGACCAAGTTATGGGCTTTTAAAGATGGAAAGAAGGCCCATTTCAGTAAACCTTTGCAAAATTAAAATCAATCACATAAAACGATCATATTTTTTACTACCTTTTAAGTTATATATTTTAATGCAGATAACAACATAATCATTCCACAAGCCCATAGAGGTATGCCATATCGAAATCCGATTCCTTTTGACCAGGTTATGGGCTTTTAAAGATGGAAAGAAGGCCCATTTCAGTAAACCTTTGCAAAATTAAAATCAATGACATAAAAACGGTCATATTTTTTACTAACTTTAAAGTTAAATATTTTAATGCAGATAACAACAAAATCATTCCACAAGCCCCTAAAGGTATGCCATATCGAAATACGAGTTCATTTGACCAAGTTATAGGCTTTTAAAGATGGAAAGAAGGCCCATTTCAGTAAACCTTCGCAAAATTAAAATCAATGACATAAAAACGGTCATATTTTTTACTACCTTTAAAGTTAAATATTTTAATGCAGATAACAACAAAATCATTCCACAAGCCCCTAAAGGTATGCCATATCGAAATACGAGTTCATTTGACCAAGTTATAGGCTTTTAAAGATGGAAAGAAGGCCCATTTCAGTAAACCTTTGCAAAATTAACATCAATGACATAAAAACGGTCATATTTTTTACTACCTTTTATGTTAAATATTTTAATGCAGATAACAACAAAATCATTCCACAAGCCTATAAAGGTATGCCATATCGAAATCCGAGTTCATTTGACCAAGTTATGGGCTTTTAAAGATGGAAAGAAGGCCCATTTCAGTAAACCTTCGAAAATTTAAATCAATGGCATAAAAAAAAAAATTCCACAAGCCCCTACAGGTATGCCATATCTAAATACGAGTTCATTTGACCAAGTTATAGGCTTTTAAAGATGGAAAGAAGGCCCATTTCAGTAAACCTTCGCAAAATAAAAATCAATGACATAAAAACTGTCATATTTTTTAATACCTTTAATGTTATACATTTTAATGCAAATAACAACATAATCATTCCATAAGCCTATAAAGGAGTGTCATATCGAAATCCGAGTTCATTCGACCAAGTTATGGGCTTTTAAAAATGTTAAGAAGGCCCATTTCAGTAAATCTTCGCAAAATAAAAATCAATGACATAAAAACGTTCATATTTTTTACTACCTTTAAAGTTAAATATTTTAATGCAGATAACAACAAAATCATTCCACAAGCCCCTAAAGGTATGCCATATCGAAATACGAGTTCATTTGACCAAGTTATAGGCTTTTAAAGATGGAAAGAAGGCCCATTTCAGTAAACCTTCGCAAAATTAAGATCAAAGACATAAAAACGGTCATATTTTTTATTACCTTTAAAGTTATATATTTTAATGCAGATAACAACATAATCATTCCACAAGCCCATAGAGGTATGCCATATCGAAATCCGATTCCTTTTGACCAGGATATGGGCTTTTAAAGATGGAAAGAAGGCCCATTTCAGTAAACCTTTGCAAAATTAAAATCAATTACATAAAAACGGCCATATTTTTAACTACCTTTAAAGCTATATATTTTAATGCAGATAACAACAAAATCATTCCACAAGCCTATAAAGGTATGCCATATCGAAACCCGAGTTCTGTGACCAAGTTATGGGCTTTTAAAGATGGAAAGAAGGCCCATTTCAGTAAACCTTTGCAAAGTTTAAATCAATCACATAAAAACGATCATATTTTTTACTACCTTTAAAGTTATATATTTTAATGCAGATAACAACATAATTATTCCACAAGCCTATAAAGGTATGCCATATCGAAACCCGAGGTCTTTGACCAAGTTATGGGCTTTTAAAGATGGAAAGAAGGCCCATTTCAGTAAACCTTCGCAAAATTAAAATCAATGACATAAAAACGGTCATATTTTTTACTACCTTTAAAGTTAAATATTTTAATGCAGATAACAACAAAATCATTCCACAAGCCCCTTAAGGTATGCCATATCGAAATCCGAGTTCATTTGACCAAGTTATGGGCTTTTAAAGATGGAAAGAAGGCCCATTTCAGTAAACCTTTGCAAAATTAAAATCAATTACATAAAAACGGCCATATTTTTAACTACCTTTAAAGTTATATATTTTAATGCAGATAACAACATAATCATTCCACAAGCCTATAAAGGTATGCCATATCGAAATCCGAGTTCATTTGACCAAGTTATGGGCTTTTAAAGATGGAAAGAAGGCCCATTTCAGTAAACCTTTGCAAAATTAAAATCAATTACATAAAAACGGCCATATTTTTAACTACCTTTAAAGCTATATATTTTAATGCAGATAACAACAAAATCATTCCACAAGCCTATAAAGGTATGCCATATCGAAACCCGAGTTCTGTGACCAAGTTATGGGCTTTTAAAGATGGAAAGAAGGCCCATTTCAGTAAATCTTTGCCAAATTAAAATCAATCACATAAAAACGATCATATTTTTTACTACCTTTAAAGTCATATATTTTAATGCAGATAACAACATAATCATTCCACAAGCCCAAAGAGGTATGCCATATCGAAATCCGATTCCTTTTGACCAAATTATGGGCTTTTAAAGATGGAAAGAAGGCCCATTTCAGTAAACCTTTGCAAAATTAAAATCAATGACATACAAACGGTCATATTTTTAACTACCTTTAAAGTTCAATATTTTAATGCAGATAACAACACAATCATTCCACAAGCCTATAAAGGTATGCCATATCGAAATACGAGTTCATTTGACCAAGTTTTGGGCTTTTAAAGATGGAAAGAAGGCCCATTTCAGTAAACCTTTGCAAAATTAAAATCAATTACATAAAAACGGCCATATTTTTAACTACCTTTAAAGTTATATATTTTAATGCAGATAACAACATAATCATTCCACAAGCCTATAAAGGAATGCCATATCGAAATCCGAGTTCATTTGACCAAGTTATGGGCTTTTAAAGATGGAAAAAAGGCCCATTTCAGTAAACCTTTGCAAAATTAAAATCAATGACATACAAACGGTCATATTTTTAACTACCTTTAAAGTTTAATATTTTAATGCAGATAACAACACAATCATTCCACAAGTCTATAAAGGTATGCCATATCGAAATACGAGTGCATTTGACCAAGTTATAGGCTTTTAAAGATGGAAAGAAGGCCCATTTCAGTAAACCTTCGCAAAATTAAAATCAATGACATAAAAACGGTCATATTTTTTACTACCTTTAAAGTTATATATTTTAATGGAAATAACAACATAATCATTCCACAAGCCTATAGAGGTATGCCATATCGAAATCCGAGTCCTTCTGACCAGGTTATGGGCTTTTAAATATGTAAAGAAGGCCCATTTCAGTAAACCTTTGCAAAATTAACATCAATGACATAAAAACGGTCATATTTTTTACTACCTTTAATGTTAAATATTTTAATGCAGATAACAACAAAATCATTCCACAAGCCTATAAAGGTATGCCATATCGAAATCCGAGTTCATTTGACCAAGTTATGGGCTTTTAAAGATGGAAAGAAGGCGCATTTCAGTAAACCTTCGCAAAATTTAAATCAATGGCATAAAAAAAAAAAATTCCACAAGCCCCTACAGGTATGCCATATCTAAATACGAGTTCATTTGACCAAGTTATAGGCTTTTAAAGATGGAAAGAAGGCCCATTTCAGTAAACCTTCGCAAAATAAAAATCAATGACATAAAAACTGTCATATTTTTTAATACCTTTAATGTTATACATTTTAATGCAAATAACAACATAATCATTCCACAAGCCTATAAAGGAATGTCATATCGAAATCCGAGTGCTTTTGACCAGGTTATGGGCATTTAAAGATGGAAAGAAGGCCCATTTCAGTAAAGCTTTGCAAAATTAAAATCAATAACATAAAAACGGTTTTTTTTTTACTACCCTTAAAGTTATATATTTTAATGCAGATAACAACATAATCATTCCACAAGCCCATAGAGGTATGCCATATCGAAACCCGTGTTCTTTGACCAAGTTATGGGCTTTTAAAGATGGAAAGAAGGCCCATTTCAGTAAACCTTTGCAAAATTAAAATCAATCACATAAAAACGATCATATTTTTTACTACCTTTAAAGTTATATATTTTAATGCAGATAACAACACAATCATTCCACAAGCCTATAAAGGTATGCCATATCGAAATACGAGTTCATTTGACCAAGTTATTGGCTTTTAAAGATGGAAAGAAGGCCCATTTCGGTAAACCTTCGCAAAATTAAAATCAATGACATAAAAACGGTCATATTTTTAACTACATTTAAAGTTATATAATTCAATGCAGATAACAACATAATCAATTCTCAAGCCCATAGAGTTATGCCATATAGAAATCCGAGTCATTTTGACCAAATTATGGGCTTTTAAAGATGGAAAGAAGGCCCATTTCAGTAAACCTTTGCAAAATTAAAATCAATGACATAACAACGGTCATATTTTTGAATACCTTTAAAGTTATGTATTTTAATGCAGATAAAAACATAATCATTCCACAAGCCCATAAACGTATACCATAACGAAATACGAGTTCATTTGACCAAGTTATTGGCTTTTAAAGATGAAAGAAGGCCCATTTCAGTAAACCTTCGCAAAATTAAAATCAATGACATAAAAACGGTCAAATTTTTTACTACCTTTAAAGTTATATATTTTAATGCAGATAACAACATAATCATTCCACAAGCCCATAGAGGTATGCCATATCGAAATCCGAGTGCTTTTGACCAGGTTATGGGCTTTTAAAGATGGAAAGAAGGCCCATTTCAGTAAAGCTTTGCAAAATTAAAATCAATGACATAAAAACGGTTTTTTTTTACTACCCTTAAAGTTATATATTTTAATGCAGATAACAACATAATCATTCCACAAGCCCATAGAGGTATGCCATATCGAAACCCGAGTTCTTTGACCAAGTTATGGGCTTTTAAAGATGGAAAGAAGGCCCATTTCACGATCAAACGATCATATTTTTTACTACCTTTAAAGTTATATATTTTCATGCAGATAACAACATAATCATTCCACAAGCCCATAGAGGTATGCCATATCGAAATCCGATTCCTTTTGACCAGGTTATGGGCTTTTAAAGATGGAAAGAAGGCCCATTTCAGTAAACCTTTGCAAAATTAAAATCAATGACATAAAAACGGTCATATTTTTTACTACCTTTAAAGTTAAATATTTTAATGCAGATAACAACAAAATCATTCCACAAGCCCCTAAAGGTATGCCATATCGAAATACGAGTTCATTTGACCAAGTTATAGGCTTTTAAAGATGGAAAGAAGGCCCATTTCAGTAAACCTTCGCAAAATTAAAATCAATGACATAAAAACGGTCATATTTTTTACTACCTTTAAAGTTATATATTTTAATGGAAATAACAACATAATCATTCCACAAGCCCATAGAGGTATGCCATATCGAAATCCGAGTCATTCTGACCAGGTTATGGGCTTTTAAATATGTAAAGAAGGCCCATTTCAGTAAACCTTTGCAAAATTAACATCAATGACATAAAAACTGTCATATTTTTTAATACCTTTAATGTTAAATATTTTAATGCAGATAACAACAAAATCATTCCACAAGCCTATAAAGGTATGCCATATCGAAATCCGAGTTCATTTGACCAAGTTATGGGCTTTTAAAGATGGAAAGAAGGCCCATTTCAGTAAACCTTTGCAAAATTAAGATCAATGACATAAAAACGGTCATATTTTTTATTACCTTTAAAGTTATATATTTTAATGCAGATAACAACATAATCATTCCACAAGCCCATAGAGGTATGCCATATCGAAATCCGATTCCTTTTGACCAGGATATGGGCTTTTAAAGATGGAAAGAAGGCCCATTTCAGTAAACCTTTGCAAAATTAAAATCAATTACATAAAAACGGCCATATTTTTAACTACCTTTAAAGTTATATATTTTAATGCAGATAACAACATAATCATTCCACAAGCCTATAAAGGTATGCCATATCGAAATCCGATTCCTTTTGACCAGGTTATGGGCTTTTAAAGATGGAAAGAAGGCCCATTTCAGTAAACCTTTGCAAAATTAAAATCAATGACATACAAACGGTCATATTTTTAACTACCTTTAAAGTTTAATATTTTAATGCAGATAACAACACAATCATTCCACAAGCCTATAAAGGTATGCCATATCGAAATACGAGTTCATTTGACCAAGTTATTGGCTTTTAAAGATGGAAAGAAGGCCCATTTCAGTAAACCTTCGCAAAATTAAAATCAATGACATAAAAACGGTCATATTTTTAACTACATTTAAAGTTATATAATTCAATGCAGATAACAACATAATCAATTCTCAAGCCCATAGAGGTATGCCATATCGAAATCCGAGTCATTTTGACCAAATTATGGGCTTTTAAAGATGGAAAGAAGGCCCATTTCAGTAAACCTTTGCAAAATTAAAATCAATGACATAACAACGGTCATATTTTTTACTACCTTTAATGTTAAATATTTTAATGCAGATAACAACAAAATCATTCCACAAGCCTATAAAGGTATGCCATATCGAAATCCGAGTAATTTTGACCAAATTATGGGCTTTTAAAGATGGAAAGAAGGCCCATTTCAGTAAACCTTTGCAAAATTAAAATCAATTACATAAAAACGGCCATATTTTTAACTACCTTTAAAGTTATATATTTTAATGCAGATAACAACATAATCATTCCACAAGCCCATAGAGGTATGCCATATCGAAATCCGAGTCATTCTGACCAGGTTATGGGCTTTTAAATATGTAAAGAAGGCCCATTTCAGTAAACCTTTGCAAAATTAACATCAATGACATAAAAACTGTCATATTTTTTAATACCTTTAATGTTAAATATTTTAATGCAGATAACAACAAAATCATTCCACAAGCCTATAAAGGTATGCCATATCGAAATCCGAGTCATTTTGACCAAATTATGGGCTTTTAAAGATGGAAAGAAGGCCCATTTCAGTAAACCCTTGCAAAATTAAAATCAATTACATAAAAACGGCCATATTTTTAACTACCTTTAAAATTATATATTTTAATGCAGATAACAACATAATCATTCCACAAGCCTATAAAGGTATGCCATATCGAAATCCGAGTTCATTTGACCAAGTTATGGGCTTTTAAAGATGGAAAGAAGGCCCATTTCAGTAAACCTTTGCAAAATTAAAATCAATTACATAAAAACGGCCATATTTTTAACTACCTTTAAAGCTATATATTTTAATGCAGATAACAACAAAATCATTCCACAAGCCTATAAAGGTATGCCATATCGAAACCCGAGTTCTGTGACCAAGTTATGGGCTTTTAAAGATGGAAAGAAGGCCCATTTCAGTAAATCTTTGCCAAATTAAAATCAATCACATAAAAACGATCATATTTTTTACTACCTTTAAAGTCATATATTTTAATGCAGATAACAACATAATCATTCCACAAGCCCAAAGAGGTATGCCATATCGAAATCCGATTCCTTTTGACCAAATTATGGGCTTTTAAAGATGGAAAGAAGGCCCATTTCAGTAAACCTTTGCAAAATTAAAATCAATGACATACAAACGGTCATATTTTTAACTACCTTTAAAGTTCAATATTTTAATGCAGATAACAACACAATCATTCCACAAGCCTATAAAGGTATGCCATATCGAAATACGAGTTCATTTGACCAAGTTATGGGCTTTTAAAGATGGAAAGAAGGCCCATTTCAGTAAACCTTTGCAAAATTAAAATCAATTACATAAAAACGGCCATATTTTTAACTACCTTTAAAGTTATATATTTTAATGCAGATAACAACATAATCATTCCACAAGCCTATAAAGGTATGCCATATCGAAATCCGAGTTCATTTGACCAAGTTATGGGCTTTTAAAGATGGAAAAAAGGCCCATTTCAGTAAACCTTTGCAAAATTAAAATCAATGACATACAAACGGTCATATTTTTAACTACCTTTAAAGTTTAATATTTTAATGCAGATAACAACACAATCATTCCACAAGTCTATAAAGGTATGCCATATCGAAATACGAGTGCATTTGACCAAGTTATAGGCTTTTAAAGATGGAAAGAAGGCCCATTTCAGTAAACCTTCGCAAAATTAAAATCAATGACATAAAAACGGTCATATTTTTTACTACCTTTAAAGTTATATATTTTAATGGAAATAACAACATAATCATTCCACAAGCCTATAGAGGTATGCCATATCGAAATCCGAGTCCTTCTGACCAGGTTATGGGCTTTTAAATATGTAAAGAAGGCCCATTTCAGTAAACCTTTGCAAAATTAACATCAATGACATAAAAACGGTCATATTTTTTACTACCTTTAATGTTAAATATTTTAATGCAGATAACAACAAAATCATTCCACAAGCCTATAAAGGTATGCCATATCGAAATCCGAGTTCATTTGACCAAGTTATGGGCTTTTAAAGATGGAAAGAAGGCGCATTTCAGTAAACCTTCGCAAAATTTAAATCAATGGCATAAAAAAAAAAATTCCACAAGCCCCTACAGGTATGCCATATCTAAATACGAGTTCATTTGACCAAGTTATAGGCTTTTAAAGATGGAAAGAAGGCCCATTTCAGTAAACCTTCGCAAAATAAAAATCAATGACATAAAAACTGTCATATTTTTTAATACCTTTAATGTTATACATTTTAATGCAAATAACAACATAATCATTCCACAAGCCTATAAAGGAATGTCATATCGAAATCCGAGTGCTTTTGACCAGGTTATGGGCATTTAAAGATGGAAAGAAGGCCCATTTCAGTAAAGCTTTGCAAAATTAAAATCAATAACATAAAAACGGTTTTTTTTTACTACCCTTAAAGTTATATATTTTAATGCAGATAACAACATAATCATTCCACAAGCCCATAGAGGTATGCCATATCAAAACCCGTGTTCTTTGACCAAGTTATGGGCTTTTAAAGATGGAAAGAAGGCCCATTTCAGTAAACCTTTGCAAAATTAAAATCAATCACATAAAAACGATCATATTTTTTACTACCTTTAAAGTTATATATTTTAATGCAGATAACAACACAATCATTCCACAAGCCTATAAAGGTATGCCATATCGAAATACGAGTTCATTTGACCAAGTTATTGGCTTTTAAAGATGGAAAGAAGGCCCATTTCGGTAAACCTTCGCAAAATTAAAATCAATGACATAAAAACGGTCATATTTTTAACTACATTTAAAGTTATATAATTCAATGCAGATAACAGCATAATCAATTCTCAAGCCCATAGAGTTATGCCATATAGAAATCCGAGTCATTTTGACCAAATTATGGGCTTTTAAAGATGGAAAGAAGGCCCATTTCAGTAAACCTTTGCAAAATTAAAATCAATGACATAACAACGGTCATATTTTTGAATACCTTTAAAGTTATGTATTTTAATGCAGATAAAAACATAATCATTCCACAAGCCCATAAACGTATACCATAACGAAATACGAGTTCATTTGACCAAGTTATTGGCTTTTAAAGATGAAAGAAGGCCCATTTCAGTAAACCTTCGCAAAATTAAAATCAATGACATAAAAACGGTCAAATTTTTTACTACCTTTAAAGTTATATATTTTAATGCAGATAACAACATAATCATTCCACAAGCCCATAGAGGTATGCCATATCGAAATCCGAGTGCTTTTGACCAGGTTATGGGCTTTTAAAGATGGAAAGAAGGCCCATTTCAGTAAAGCTTTGCAAAATTAAAATCAATGACATAAAAACGGTTTTTTTTTACTACCCTTAAAGTTATATATTTTAATGCAGATAACAACATAATCATTCCACAAGCCCATAGAGGTATGCCATATCGAAACCCGAGTTCTTTGACCAAGTTATGGGCTTTTAAAGATGGAAAGAAGGCCCATTTCACGATCAAACGATCATATTTTTTACTACCTTTAAAGTTATATATTTTCATGCAGATAACAACATAATCATTCCACAAGCCCATAGAGGTATGCCATATCGAAATCCGATTCCTTTTGACCAGGTTATGGGCTTTTAAAGATGGAAAGAAGGCCCATTTCAGTAAACCTTTGCAAAATTAAAATCAATGACATAAAAACGGTCATATTTTTTACTACCTTTAAAGTTAAATATTTTAATGCAGATAACAACAAAATCATTCCACAAGCCCCTAAAGGTATGCCATATCGAAATACGAGTTCATTTGACCAAGTTATAGGCTTTTAAAGATGGAAAGAAGGCCCATTTCAGTAAACCTTCGCAAAATTAAAATCAATGACATAAAAACGGTCATATTTTTTACTACCTTTAAAGTTATATATTTTAATGGAAATAACAACATAATCATTCCACAAGCCCATAGAGGTATGCCATATCGAAATCCGAGTCATTCTGACCAGGTTATGGGCTTTTAAATATGTAAAGAAGGCCCATTTCAGTAAACCTTTGCAAAATTAACATCAATGACATAAAAACTGTCATATTTTTTAATACCTTTAATGTTAAATATTTTAATGCAGATAACAACAAAATCATTCCACAAGCCTATAAAGGTATGCCATATCGAAATCCGAGTTCATTTGACCAAGTTATGGGCTTTTAAAGATGGAAAGAAGGCCCATTTCAGTAAACCATTGCAAAATTAAGATCAATGACATAAAAACGGTCATATTTTTTATTACCTTTAAAGTTATATATTTTAATGCAGATAACAACATAATCATTCCACAAGCCCATAGAGGTATGCCATATCGAAATCCGATTCCTTTTGACCAGGATATGGGCTTTTAAAGATGGAAAGAAGGCCCATTTCAGTAAACCTTTGCAAAATTAAAATCAATTACATAAAAACGGCCATATTTTTAACTACCTTTAAAGTTATATATTTTAATGCAGATAACAACATAATCATTCCACAAGCCTATAAAGGTATGCCATATCGAAATCCGATTCCTTTTGACCAGGTTATGGGCTTTTAAAGATGGAAAGAAGGCCCATTTCAGTAAACCTTTGCAAAATTAAAATCAATGACATACAAACGGTCATATTTTTAACTACCTTTAAAGTTTAATATTTTAATGCAGATAACAACACAATCATTCCACAAGCCTACAAAGGTATGCCATATCGAAATACGAGTTCATTTGACCAAGTTATTGGCTTTTAAAGATGGAAAGAAGGCCCATTTCAGTAAACCTTCGCAAAATTAAAATCAATGACATAAAAACGGTCATATTTTTAACTACATTTAAAGTTATATAATTCAATGCAGATAACAACATAATCAATTCTCAAGCCCATAGAGGTATGCCATATCGAAATCCGAGTCATTTTGACCAAATTATGGGCTTTTAAAGATGGAAAGAAGGCCCATTTCAGTAAACCTTTGCAAAATTAAAATCAATGACATAACAACGGTCATATTTTTTACTACCTTTAATGTTAAATATTTTAATGCAGATAACAACAAAATCATTCCACAAGCCTATAAAGGTATGCCATATCGAAATCCGAGTTCATTTGACCAAGTTATGGGCTTTTAAAGATGGAAAGAAGGCCCATTTCAGTAAACCTTTGCAAAATTTAAATCAATGGCATAAAAAAAAAAATTCCACAAGCCCCTACAGGTATGCCATATCTAAATACGAGTTCATTTGACCAAGTTATAGGCTTTTAAAGATGGAAAGAAGGCCCATTTCAGTAAACCTTTTCAAAATTAAGATCAATGACATAAAAACGGTCATATTTTTTATTACCTTTAAAGTTATATATTTTAATGCAGATAACAACATAATCATTCCACAAGCCCATAGAGGTATGCCATATCGAAATCCGATTCCTTTTGACCAGGATATGGGCTTTTAAAGATGGAAAGAAGGCCCATTTCAGTAAACCTTTGCAAAATTAAAATCAATTACATAAAAACGGCCATATTTTTAACTACCTTTAAAGTTATATATTTTAATGCAGATAACAACATAATCATTCCACAAGCCTATAAAGGTATGCCATATCGAAATCCGAGTTCATTTGACCAAGTTATGGGCTTTTAAAGATGGAAAGAAGGCCCATTTCAGTAAACCTTTGCAAAATAAAAATCAATGACATACAAACGGTCATATTTTTAACTACCTTTAAAGTTTAATATTTTAATGCAGATAACAACACAATCATTCCACAAGCCTATAAAGGTATGCCATATCGAAATACGAGTTCATTTGACCAAGTTATTGGCTTTTAAAGATGGAAAGAAGGCCCATTTCAGTAAACCTTCGCAAAATTAAAATCAATGACATAAAAACGGTCATATTTTTGAATACCTTTAAAGTTATGTATTTTAATGCAGATAAAAACATAATCATTCCACAAGCCCATAAACGTATACCATATCGAAATACGAGTTCATTTGACCAAGTTATTGGCTTTTAAAAATGAAAGAAGGCCCATTTCAGTAAACCTTCGCAAAATTAAAATCAATGACATAAAAACGGTCAAATTTTTTACTACCTTTAAAGTTATGTATTTTAATGCAGATAAAAACATAATCATTCCACAAGCCCATAAACGTATACCATAACGAAATACGAGTTCATTTGACCAAGTTATTGGCTTTTAAAGATGAAAGAAGGCCCATTTCAGTAAACCTTCGCAAAATTAAAATCAATGACATAAAAACGGTCAAATTTTTTACTACCTTTAAAGTTATATATTTTAATGCAGATAACAACATAATCATTCCACAAGCCCATAGAGGTATGCCATATCGAAATCCGAGTGCTTTTGACCAGGTTATGGGCTTTTAAAGATGGAAAGAAGGCCCATTTCAGTAAAGCTTTGCAAAATTAAAATCAATGACATAAAAACGGTTTTTTTTAACTACCCTTAAAGTTATATATTTTAATGCAGATAACAACATAATCATTCCACAAGCCCATAGAGGTATGCCATATCGAAACCCGAGTTCTTTGACCAAGTTATGGGCTTTTAAAGATGGAAAGAAGGCCCATTTCACGATCAAACGATCATATTTTTTACTACCTTTAAAGTTATATATTTTCATGCAGATAACAACATAATCATTCCACAAGCCCATAGAGGTATGCCATATCGAAATCCGATTCCTTTTGACCAGGTTATGGGCTTTTAAAGATGGAAAGAAGGCCCATTTCAGTAAACCTTTGCAAAATTAAAATCAATGACATAAAAACGGTCATATTTTTTACTACCTTTAAAGTTAAATATTTTAATGCAGATAACAACAAAATCATTCCACAAGCCCCTAAAGGTATGCCATATCGAAATACGAGTTCATTTGACCAAGTTATAGGCTTTTAAAGATGGAAAGAAGGCCCATTTCAGTAAACCTTCGCAAAATTAAAATCAATGACATAAAAACGGTCATATTTTTTACTACCTTTAAAGTTATTTATTTTAATGGAAATAACAACATAATCATTCCACAAGCCCATAGAGGTATGCCATATCGAAATCCGAGTCATTCTGACCAGGTTATGGGCTTTTAAATATGTAAAGAAGGCCCATTTCAGTAAACCTTTGCAAAATTGACATCAATGACATAAAAACTGTCATATTTTTTAATACCTTTAATGCTAAATATTTTAATGCAGATAACAACAAAATCATTCCACAAGCCTATAAAGGTATGCCATATCGAAATCCGAGTTCATTTGACCAAGTTATGGGCTTTTAAAGATGGAAAGAAGGCCCATTTCAGTAAACCTTCGCAAAATTTAAATCAATGGCATAAAAAAAAAAATTCCACAAGCCCCTACAGGTATGCCATATCTAAATACGAGTTCATTTGACCAAGTTATAGGCTTTTAAAGATGGAAAGAAGGCCCATTTCAGTAAACCTTTTCAAAATTAAGATCAATGACATAAAAACGGTCATATTTTTTATTACCTTTAAAGTTATATATTTTAATGCAGATAACAACATAATCATTCCACAAGCCCATAGAGGTATGCCATATCGAAATCCGATTCCTTTTGACCAGGATATGGGCTTTTAAAGATGGAAAGAAGGCCCATTTCAGTAAACCTTTGCAAAATTAAAATCAATTACATAAAAACGGCCATATTTTAAACTACCTTTAAAGTTATATATTTTAATGCAGATAACAACATAATCATTCCACAAGCCTATAAAGGTATGCCATATCGAAATCCGAGTTCATTTGACCAAGTTATGGGCTTTTAAAGATGGAAAGAAGGCCCATTTCAGTAAACCTTTGCAAAATTAAAATCAATGACATACAAACGGTCATATTTTTAACTACCTTTAAAGTTTAATATTTTAATGCAGATAACAACACAATCATTCCACAAGCCTATAAAGGTATGCCATATCGAAATACGAGTTCATTTGACCAAGTTATTGGCTTTTAAAGATGGAAAGAAGGCCCATTTCAGTAAACCTTCGCAAAATTAAAATCAATGACATAAAAACGGTCATATTTTTAACTACATTTAAAGTTATATAATTCAATGCAGATAACAACATAATCAATTCTCAAGCCCATAGAGTTATGCCATATAGAAATCCGAGTCATTTTGACCAAATTATGGGCTTTTAAAGATGGAAAGAAGGCCCATTTCAGTAAACCTTTGCAAAATTAAAATCAATGACATAACAACGGTCATATTTTTGAATACCTTTAAAGTTATGTATTTTAATGCAGATAAAAACATAATCATTCCACAAGCCCATAAACGTATACCATATCGAAATACGAGTTCATTTGACCAAGTTATTGGCTTTTAAAGATGAAAGAAGGCCCATTTCAGTAAACCTTCGCAAAATTAAAATCAATGACATAAAAACGGTCAAATTTTTTACTACCTTTAAAGTAATATATTTTAATGCAGATAACAACATAATCATTCCACAAGCCCATAGAGGTATGCCATATCGAAATCCGAGTGCTTTTGACCAGGTTATGGGCTTTTAAAGATGGAAAGAAGGCCCATTTCAGTAAAGCTTTGCAAAATTAAAATCAATGACATAAAAACGGTTTTTTTTTACTACCCTTAAAGTTATACATTTTAATGCAGATAACAACATAATCATTCCACAAGCCCATAGAGGTATGCCATATCGAAACCCGAGTTCTTTGACCAAGTTATGGGCTTTTAAAGATGGAAAGAAGGCCCATTTCAGTAAACCTTTGCAAAATTAAAATCAATCACATAAAAACGATCATATTTTTTACTACCTTTAAAGTTATATATTTTAATGCAGATAACAACATAATCATTCCACAAGCCCATAGAGGTATGCCATATCGAAATCCGATTCCTTTTGACCAGGTTATGGGCTTTTAAAGATGGAAAGAAGGCCCATTTCAGTAAACCTTTGCAAAATTAAAATCAATGACATAAAAACGGTCATATTTTTTACTACCTTTAATGTTAAATATTTTAATGCAGATAACAACAAAATCATTCCACAAGCCCCTAAAGGTATGCCATATCGAAATACGAGTTCATTTGACCAAGTTATGGGCTTTTAAAGATGGAAAGAAGGCCCATTTCAGTAAACCTTCGCAAAATTTAAATCAAGGGCATAAAAAAAAAAAAATTCCACAAGCCCCTACAGGTATGCCATATCTAAATACGAGTTCATTTGACCAAGTTATAGGCTTTTAAAGATGGAAAGAAGGCCCATTTCAGTAAACCTTTGCAAAATTAAGATCAATGACATAAAAACGGTCATATTTTTTATTACCTTTAAAGTTATATATTTTAATGCAGATAACAACATAATCATTCCACAAGCCCATAGAGGTATGCCATATCGAAATCCGATTCCTTTTGACCAGGATATGGGCTTTTAAAGATGGAAAGAAGGCCCATTTCAGTAAACCTTTGCAAAATTAAAATCAATTACATAAAAACGGCCATATTTTTAACTACCTTTAAAGTTATATATTTTAATGCAGATAACAACATAATCATTCCACAAGCCTATAAAGGTATGCCATATCGAAATCCGAGTTCATTTGACCAAGTTATGGGCTTTTAAAGATGGAAAGAAGGCCCATTTCAGTAAACCTTTGCAAAATTAAAATCAATGACATAAAAACGGTTTTTTTTTACTACCCTTAAAGTTATATATTTTAATGCAGAAAACAACATAATCACTCCACAAGCCTATAAAGGTATGCCATATCGAAAATCGAGTTCTTTGACCAAGTTATGGGCTTTTAAAGATGGAAAGAAGGCCCATTTCAGTAAACCTTTGCAAAATTAAAATCAATGACATAAAAACGGTTTTTTTTTACTACCCTTAAAGTTATATATTTTAATGCAGAAAACAACATAATCATTCCACAAGCCTATAAAGGTATGCCATATCGAAATCCGAGTTCATTTGACCAAGTTATGGGCTTTTAAAGATGGAAAGTAGGCCCATTTCAGTAAACCTTCGCAAAATTAAAATCAATGACATAAAAACGGTCATATTTTTAACTACATTTAAAGTTATATAATTCAATGCAGATAACAACATAATCAATTCTCAAGCCCATAGAGTTATGCCATATAGAAATCCGAGTCATTTTGACCAGGATATGGGCTTTTAAAGATGGAAAGAAGGCCCATTTCAGTAAACCTTTGCAAAATTAAAATCAATTACATAAAAACGGCCATATTTTTAACTACCTTTAAAGTTATATATTTTAATGCAGATAACAACATAATCATTCCACAAGCCTATAAAGGTATGCCATATCGAAATCCGAGTTCATTTGACCAAGTTATGGGCTTTTAAAGATGGAAAGAAGGCCCATTTCAGTAAACCTTGGCAAAATTAAGATCAATGACATAAAAACGGTCATATTTTTTATTACCTTTAAAGTTATATATTTTAATGCAGATAACAACATAATCATTCCACAAGCCCATAGAGGTATGCCATATCGAAATCCGATTCCTTTGGACCAGGATATGGGCTTTTAAAGATGGAAAGAAGGCCCATTTCAGTAAACCTTTGCAAAATTAAAATCAATTACATAAAAACGGCCATATTTTTAACTACCTTTAAAGTTATATATTTTAATGCAGATAACAACATAATCATTCCACAAGCCTATAAAGGTATGCCATATCGAAATCCGAGTTCATTTGACCAAGTTATGGGCTTTTAAAGATGGAAAGAAGGCCCATTTCAGTAAACCTTTGCAAAATTAAAATCAATGACATACAAACGGTCATATTTTTAACTACCTTTAAAGTTTAATATTTTAATGCAGATAACAACACAATCATTCCACAAGCCTATAAAGGTATGCCATATCGAAATACGAGTTCATTTGACCAAGTTATTGGCTTTTAAAGATGGAAAGAAGGCCCATTTCAGTAAACCTTCGCAAAATTAAAATCAATGACATAAAAACGGTCATATTTTTAACTACATTTAAAGTTATATAATTCAATGCAGATAACAACATAATCAATTCTCAAGCCCATAGAGTTATGCCATATAGAAATCCGAGTCATTTTGACCAAATTATGGGCTTTTAAAGATGGAAAGAAGGCCCATTTCAGTAAACCTTTGCAAAATTAAAATCAATGACATAAAAACGGTTTTTTTTTACTACCCTTAAAGTTATATATTTTAATGCAGAAAACAACATAATCACTCCACAAGCCTATAAAGGTATGCCATATCGAAAATCGAGTTCTTTGACCAAGTTATGGGCTTTTAAAGATGGAAAGAAGGCCCATTTCAGTAAACCTTTGCAAAATTAAAATCAATGACATAAAAACGTTTTTTTTTTACTACCCTTAAAGTTATATATTTTAATGCAGAAAACAACATAATCATTCCACAAGCCTATAAAGGTATGCCATATCGAAATCCGAGTTCATTTGACCAAGTTATGGGCTTTTAAAGATGGAAAGTAGGCCCATTTCAGTAAACCTTCGCAAAATTAAAATCAATGACATAAAAACGGTCATATTTTTAACTACATTTAAAGTTATATAATTTAATGCAGATAACAACATAATCAATTCTCAAGCCCATAGAGGTATGCCATATCGAAATCCGAGTGCTTTTGACCAGGCTATGGGCTTTTAAAGATGGAAAGAAGGCCCATTTCAGTAAAGCTTTGCAAAATTAAAATCAATGACATAAAAACGGTTTTTTTTTACTACCCTTAAAGTTATATATTTTAATGCAGATAACAACATAATCATTCCACAAGCCCATAGAGGTATGCAATATCGAAACCCGAGTTCTTTGACCAAGTTATGGGCTTTTAAAGATGGAAAGAAGGCCCATTTCAGTAAACCTTTGCAAAGTTAAAATCAATCACATAAAAACGATCATATTTTTTACTACCTTTAAAGTTATATATTTTAATGCAGATAACAACATAATTATTCCACAAGCCTATAAAGGTATGCCATATCGAAACCCGAGGTCTTTGACCAAGTTATGGGCTTTTAAAGATGGAAAGAAGGCCCATTTCAGTAAACCTTCGCAAAATTAAAATCAATGACATAAAAACGGTCATATTTTTTACTACCTTTAAAGTTATATATTTTAATGCAGATAACAACATAATCATTCCACAAGCCCATAGAGGTATGCCATATCGAAATCCGATTCCTTTTGACCAGGTTATGGGCTTTTAAAGATGGAAAGAAGGCCCATTTCAGTAAACCTTTGCAAAATTAAAATCAATGACATAAAAACGGTCATATTTTTTACTACCTTTAATGTTAAATATTTTACTGCAGATAACAACAAAATCATTCCACAAGCCTATAAAGGTATGCCATATCGAAATCCGAGTTCATTTGACCAAGTTATGGGCTTTTAAAGATGGAAAGAAGGCCCATTTCAGTAAACCTTCGCAAAATTAAAATCAATGACATAAAAACGGTCATATTTTTAACTACATTTAAAGTTATATAATTTAATGCAGATAACAACATAATCAATTCTCAAGCCCATAGAGGTATGCCATATCGAAGTCCGAGTGCTTTTGACCAGGTTATGGGCTTTTAAAGATGGAAAGAAGGCCCATTTCAGTAAAGCATTGCAAAATTAAAATCAATGACATAAAAACGGTTTTTTTTACTACCCTTAAAGTTATATATTTAAATGCAGAAAACAACATAATCACTCCACAAGCCTATAAAGGTATGCCATATCGAAAATCGAGTTCTTTGACCAAGTTATGGGCTTTTAAAGATGGAAAGAAGGCCCATTTCAGTAAACCTTTGCAAAATTAAAATCAATGACATACAAACGGTCATATTTTTAACTACCTTTAAAGTTTAATATTTTAATGCAGATAACAACACAATCATTCCACAAGCCTATAAAGGTATGCCATATCGAAATACGAGTTCATTTGACCAAGTTATTGGCTTTTAAAGATGGAAAGAAGGCCCATTTCAGTAAACCTTCGCAAAATTAAAATCAATGACATAAAAACGGTCATATTTTTAACTACATTTAAAGTTATATAATTCAATGCAGATTACAACATAATCAATTCTCAAGCCCATAGAGTTATGCCATATAGAAATCCGAGTCATTTTGACCAAATTATGGGCTTTTAAAGATGGAAAGAAGGCCCATTTCAGTAAACCTTTGCAAAATTAAAATCAATGACATAAAAACGGTTTTTTTTTACTACCCTTAAAGTTATATATTTTAATGCAGAAAACAACATAATCACTCCACAAGCCTATAAAGGTATGCCATATCGAAAATCGAGTTCTTTGACCAAGTTATGGGCTTTTAAAGATGGAAAGAAGGCCCATTTCAGTAAACCTTTGCAAAATTAAAATCAATGACATAAAAACGGTTTTTTTTTACTACCCTTAAAGTTATATATTTTAATGCAGAAAACAACATAATCATTCCACAAGCCTATAAATTTATGCCATATCGAAATCCGAGTTCATTTGACCAAGTTATGGGCTTTTAAAGATGGAAAGTAGGCCCATTTCAGTAAACCTTCGCAAAATTAAAATCAATGACATAAAAACGGTCATATTTTTAACTACATTTAAAGTTATATAATTTAATGCAGATAACAACATAATCAATTCTCAAGCCCATAGAGGTATGCCATATCGAAATCCGAGTGCTTTGGACCAGGTTATGGGCTTTTAAAGATGGAAAGAAGGCCCATTTCAGTAAAGCTTTGCAAAATTAAAATCAATGACATAAAAACGGTTTTTTTTTACTACCCTTAAAGTTATATATTTTAATGCAGAAAACAACATAATCACTCCACGAGCCTATAAAGGTATGCCATATCGAAAATCGAGTTCTTTGACCAAGTTATGGGCTTTTAAAGATGGAAAGAAGGCCCATTTCAGTAAACCTTCGCAAAATTAAAATCAATGGCATAAAAGGCGTCTTATTTTTTACTACCTTTAAAGTTATATATTTTAATGCAGATAACAACATAATCATTCCAAAAGCCCATAGAGGTATGCCATATCGAAATCCGAGTGCTTTTGACCAGGTTATGGGCTTTTAAAGATGGAAAGAAGGCCCATTTCAGTAAAGCTTTGCAAAATTAAAATCAATGACATAAAAACGGTTTTTTTTTACTACCCTTAAAGTTATATATTTTAATGCAGATAACAACATAATCATTCCACAAGCCCATAGAGGTATGCAATATCGAAACCCGAGTTCTTTGACCAAGTTATGGGCTTTTAAAGATGGAAAGAAGGCCCATTTCAGTAAACCTTTGCAAAGTTTAAATCAATCACATAAAAACGATCATATTTTTTACTACCTTTAAAGTTATATATTTTAATGCAGATAACAACATAATTATTCCACAAGCCTATAAAGGTATGCCATATCGAAACCCGAGGTCTTTGACCAAGTTATGGGCTTTTAAAGATGGAAAGAAGGCCCATTTCAGTAAACCTTCGCAAAATTAAAATCAATGACATAAAAACGGTCATATTTTTAACTACATTTAAAGTTATATAATTCAATGCAGATTACAACATAATCAATTCTCAAGCCCATAGAGTTATGCCATATAGAAATCCGAGTCATTTTGACCAAATTATGGGCTTTTAAAGATGGAAAGAAGGCCCATTTCAGTAAACCTTTGCAAAATTAAAATCAATGACATAAAAACGGTTTTTTTTTACTACCCTTAAAGTTATATATTTTAATGCAGAAAACAACATAATCACTCCACAAGCCTATAAAGGTATGCCATATCGAAAATCGAGTTCTTTGACCAAGTTATGGGCTTTTAAAGATGGAAAGAAGGCCCATTTCAGTAAACCTTTGCAAAATTAAAATCAATGACATAAAAACGGTTTTTTTTTACTACCCTTAAAGTTATATATTTTAATGCAGAAAACAACATAATCATTCCACAAGCCTATAAATTTATGCCATATCGAAATCCGAGTTCATTTGACCAAGTTATGGGCTTTTAAAGATGGAAAGTAGGCCCATTTCAGTAAACCTTCGCAAAATTAAAATCAATGACATAAAAACGGTCATATTTTTAACTACATTTAAAGTTATATAATTTAATGCAGATAACAACATAATCAATTCTCAAGCCCATAGAGGTATGCCATATCGAAATCCGAGTGCTTTGGACCAGGTTATGGGCTTTTAAAGATGGAAAGAAGGCCCATTTCAGTAAAGCTTTGCAAAATTAAAATCAATGACATAAAAACGGTTTTTTTTTACTACCCTTAAAGTTATATATTTTAATGCAGAAAACAACATAATCACTCCACGAGCCTATAAAGGTATGCCATATCGAAAATCGAGTTCTTTGACCAAGTTATGGGCTTTTAAAGATGGAAAGAAGGCCCATTTCAGTAAACCTTCGCAAAATTAAAATCAATGGCATAAAAGGCGTCTTATTTTTTACTACCTTTAAAGTTATATATTTTAATGCAGATAACAACATAATCATTCCACAAGCCCATAGAGGTATGCCATATCGAAATCCGAGTGCTTTTGACCAGGTTATGGGCTTTTAAAGATGGAAAGAAGGCCCATTTCAGTAAAGCTTTGCAAAATTAAAATCAATGACATAAAAACGGTTTTTTTTTACTACCCTTAAAGTTATATATTTTAATGCAGATAACAACATAATCATTCCACAAGCCCATAGAGGTATGCAATATCGAAACCCGAGTTCTTTGACCAAGTTATGGGCTTTTAAAGATGGAAAGAAGGCCCATTTCAGTAAACCTTTGCAAAGTTTAAATCAATCACATAAAAACGATCATATTTTTTACTACCTTTAAAGTTATATATTTTAATGCAGATAACAACATAATTATTCCACAAGCCTATAAAGGTATGCCATATCGAAACCCGAGGTCTTTGACCAAGTTATGGGCTTTTAAAGATGGAAAGAAGGCCCATTTCAGTAAACCTTCGCAAAATTAAAATCAATGACATAAAAACGGTCATATTTTTTACTACCTTTAAAGTTATATATTTTAATGGAAATAACAACATAATCATTCCACAAGCCCATAGAGGTATGCCATATCGAAATCCATGTCCTTCTGAACAGGTTATGGGCTTTTAAATATGTAAAGAAGGCCCATTTCAGTAAACCTTTGCAAAATTAACATCAATGACATAAAAACGGTCATATTTTTTACTACCTTTAATGTTAAATATTTTAATGCAGATAACAACAAAATCATTCCACAAGCCTAGCCATATCGAAATCCGAGTTCATTTGACCAAGTTATGGGCTTTTAAAGATGGAAAGAAGGCCCATTTCAGTAAACCTTCGCAAAATTTAAATCAATGGCATAAAAAAAAAAAATTCCACAAGTCCCTACAGGTATGCCATATCTAAATAGGAGTTCATTTGACCAAGTTATAGGCTTTTAAAGATGGAAAGAAGGCCCATTTCAGTAAACCTTCGCAAAATAAAAATCAATGACATAAAAACTGTCATATTTTTTAATATCTTTAATGTTATACATTTAAATGCAAATAACAACAAAATCATTCCACAAGCCTATAAAGGAATGTCATATCGAAATCCGAGTTCATTCGACCAAGTTATGGGCTTTTAAAAATGTTAAGAAGGACCATTTCAGTAAACCTTCGCAAAATTAAAATCAATGGCATAAAAGGGGTCATATTTTTTACTACCTTTAAAGTTATATATTGGGTGGGCAAGAAAGTCATGTCGTTTTTTTTAGTAATCGTTTTTAATCTAATTTATTTACGACTAATCGAGCACCAGGGTCACACTTTTTAGTATCGTTTTAAAGCTTATTGTCTTAGGTACTATCGACGAAAATTTGGTAATTATTCGATAACATTTGTGGAAGCTATAGCAAATTAAACATGGAGGACCAAAGTGAGCATTTTCGGCATATTTTGCTTTTTTACTTCCGAAAAGGAAAAAAAGCGGTCGAAGCTCGCGAAAAATTGTGCGAAGTGTATGGTAAAGATGCCATGAGTGATCGCCAATGTCAGCGCTGGTTTGCCAAATTCAGGCTTGGAGATTTTGGAGTTAAAGACGCCCCACGTTCTGGTCGACCATCGGCCGTTTTTGACGAACAAATTCAGGCTTTGCTGGATGAAAACCGGCGCTATTCAACGCGGGAGATGTCAGAGAAGCTCAGTGTGTCGCATACAACGGTTGAAAACCATTTGAAGAAACTTGGCTACGTAAGCAAGCTCGATGTTTGGGTTCCGCATAACTTAAAGGAAATTCACCTAACTAAGCGTATCAACATCTGCTATTCTCTGCTGCAACGGATTAAAAACGATCCTTTTTTGAAGCGGATCATTACTGGCGACGAAAAGTGGGTTGTTTACAATAATGTCCAACGAAAGAGATCATGGAGCAAGAAAGATGAGCCAGCCCAAGCCACATCAAAGGCCGATATCCATCAGAGGAAAGTTATGCTGTCTGTTTGGTGGAATTGGAAGGGTGTAGTGCACTTTGAGCTGCTGGGACGGAATGAAACCATCAATTCAGATGTGTACTGTCGCCAGCTATCCAATTTGGCGGAAAAAATTAAAGAAAAGGAGCCGGCACTAGCTAATCGCAAGGGTATAGTCTTTCACCATGACAACGCTAGGCCCCACACATCTTTGGTCACTCGGCAAAAATTAACGGAGCTGAATTGGGAAGTGCTACCACATCCACCTTATAGTCCGGACTTAGCACCTTCAGATTACCATTTGTTTCGCTCTCTTCAAAACTCTTTGAATGGTAAAAACTTTGATTCAGATGAGGCTGTCGAAAACCACTTGTCTCGATTCTTTGCTGGAAAAGACCAAAAGTTCTTCGAGCGCGGAATTATGCAGCTGCCCGAGAGATGGTCATTAGTGGTCGAACAAAACGGCCAATACATAATTGATTAATTATAAGTCCTGATATAAATAAATCATCTTTGAAAATATTGAAAAAAAACGACATGACTTTCTTGCCAACCCAATATTTTAATGCAGATAACAACATAATCATTCCACAAGCCCATAGAGGTATGCCATATCGAAATCCGAGTTCATTTGACCAGGTTATGGGCTTTTAAAGATGGAAAGAAGGCCCATTTCAGTAAACCTTTGCAAAATTAAGATCAATGACATAAAAACGGTCATATTTTTTATTACCTTTAAAGTTATATATTTTAATGCAGATAACAACATAATCATTCCACAAGCCCATAGAGGTATGCCATATCGAAATCCGATTCCTTTTGACCAGGATATGGGCTTTTAAAGATGGAAAGAAGGCCCATTTCAGTAAACCTTTGCAAAATTAAAATCAATTACATAAAAACGGCCATATTTTTAACTACCTTTAAAGTTATATATTTTAATGCAGATAACAACATAATCATTCCACAAGCCTATAAATGTATGCCATATCGAAATCCGAGTTCATTTGACCAAGTTATGGGCTTTTAAAGATGGAAAGAAGGCCCATTTCAGTAAACCTTTGCAAAATTAAAATCAATGACATACAAACGGTCATATTTTTAACTACCTTTAAAGTTTAATATTTTAATGCAGATAACAACACAATCATTCCACAAGCCTATAAAGGTATGCCATATCGAAATACGAGTTCATTTGACCAAGTTATTGGCTTTTAAAGATGGAAAGAAGGCCCATTTCAGTAAACCTTCGCAAAATTAAAATCAATGACATAAAAACGGTCATATTTTTAACTACATTTAAAGTTATATAATTTAATGCAGATAACAACATAATCAATTCTCAAGCCCATAGAGGTATGCCATATAGAAATCCGAGTCATTTTGACCAAATTATGGGCTTTTAAAGATGGAAAGAAGGCCCATTTCAGTAAACCTTTGCAAAATTAAAATCAATGACATAACAACGGTCATATTTTTTAATACCTTTAAAGTTATGTATTTTAATGCAGATAAAAAATTTATCATTCCACAAGCCCATAAACGTATACCATATCTAAATACGAGTTCATTTGACCAAGTTATAGGCTTTTAAAGATGGAAAGAAGGCCCATTTCAGTAAACCTTTGCAAAATTAAGATCAATGACATAAAAACGGTCATATTTTTTATTACCTTTAAAGTTATATATTTTAATGCAGAAAACAACATAATCACTCCACAAGCCTATAAAGGTATGCCATATCGAAACCCGAGTTCTTTGACCAAGTTATGGGCATTTAAAGATGGAAAGAAGGCCCATTTCAGTAAACCTTTGCAAAATTAAAATCAATCACATAAAAACGATCATATTTTTTACTACCTTTAAAGTTATTTATTTTAATGCAGATAACAACATAAACATTCCACAAGCCCATAGAGGTATGCCATATTGAAATCCGATTCCTTTTGACCAGATTATGGGCTTTTAAAGATGGAAAGAAGGCCCATTTCAGTAAACCTTTGCAAAATTAAAATCAATGACATAAAAACGGTCATATTTTTTACTACCTTTAAAGTTAAATATTTTAATGCAGATAACAACAAAATCATTCCACAAGCCCCTAAAGGTATGCCATATCGAAATACGAGTTCATTTGAACAAGTTATAGGCTTTTAAAGATGGAAAGAAGGCCCATTTCAGTAAACCTTCGCAAAATTAAAATCAATGACATAAAAACGGTCATATTTTTTACTACCTTTAAAGTTATATATTTTAATGGAAATAACAACATAATCATTCCACAAGCCCATAGAGGTATGCCATATCGAAATCCGAGTCCTTCTGACCAGGTTATGGGCTTTTAAATATGTAAAGAAGGCCTATTTCAGTAAACCTTTGCAAAATTAACATCAATGACATAGAAAAAGTCATATTTTTTACTACCTTTAATGTTAAATATTTTAATGCAGATAACAACAAAATCATTCGACAAGCCTATAAAGGTATGCCATATCGAAATCCGAGTTCATTTGACCAAGTTATGGGCTTTTAAAGATGGAAAGAAGACCCATTTCAGTAAACCTTCGCAAAATTTAAATCAATGGCATAAAAAAAAATTCCACAAGCCCCTACAGGTATGCCATATCTAAATACGAGTTCATTTGACCAAGTTATAGGCTTTTAAAGATGGAAAGAAGGCCCATTTCAGTAAACCTTTGCAAAATTAAAATCAATGACATAACAACGGTCATATTTTTTAATACCTTTAAAGTTATGTATTTTAATGCAGATAAAAAAATTATCATTCCACAAGCCCATAAACGTATACCATATCTAAATACGAGTTCATTTGACCAAGTTATAGGCTTTTAAAGATGGAAAGAAGGCCCATTTCAGTAAACCTTCGCAAAATAAAAATCAATGACATAAAAACTGTCATATTTTTTAATATCTTTAATATTATACATTTTAATGCAAACAACAACATAATCATTCCACAAGCCTATAAAGGAATGTCATATCGAAATCCGAGTTCATTCGACCAAGTTATGGGCTTTTAAAAATGTTAAGAAGGCCCATTTCAGTAAACCTTCGCAAAATATAAATCAATGACATAAAAACGTTCATATTTTTTACTACCTTTAAAGTTATATATTTTAATGCAAATAACAACATAATCATCAAGTTATGGGCTTTTAAAGATGGAGAGAAGGCCCATTTCAGTAAACCTTTGCAAAATTAAAATCAATGACATAAAAACGGTCATATTTTTTACTACCTTTAAAGTTAAATATTTTAATGCAGATAACAACAAAATCATTCCACAAGCCCCTAAAGGTATGCCATATCGAAATACGAGTTCATTTGAACAAGTTATAGGCTTTTAAAGATGGAAAGAAGGCCCATTTCAGTAAACCTTCGCAAAATTAAAATCAATGACATAAAAACGGTCATATTTTTTACTACCTTTAAAGTTATATATTTTAATGGAAATAACAACATAATCATTCCACAAGCCCATAGAGGTATGCCATATCGAAATCCGAGTCCTTCTGACCAGGTTATGGGCTTTTAAATATGTAAAGAAGGCCTATTTCAGTAAACCTTTGCAAAATTAACATCAATGACATAGAAAAAGTCATATTTTTTACTACCTTTAATGTTAAATATTTTAATGCAGATAACAACAAAATCATTCGTCAAGCCTATAAAGGTATGCCATATCGAAATCCGAGTTCATTTGACCAAGTTATGGGCTTTTAAAGATGGAAAGAAGACCCATTTCAGTAAACCTTCGCAAAATTTAAATCAATGGCATAAAAAAAAATTCCACAAGCCCCTACAGGTATGCCATATCTAAATACGAGTTCATTTGACCAAGTTATAGGCTTTTAAAGATGGAAAGAAGGCCCATTTCAGTAAACCTTTGCAAAATTAAAATCAATGACATAACAACGGTCATATTTGTTAATACCTTTAAAGTTATGTATTTTAATGCAGATAAAAAAATTATCATTCCACAAGCCCATAAACGTATACCATATCTAAATACGAGTTCATTTGACCAAGTTATAGGCTTTTAAAGATGGAAAGAAGGCCCATTTCAGTAAACCTTCGCAAAATAAAAATCAATGACATAAAAACTGTCATATTTTTTAATATCTTTAATATTATACATTTTAATGCAAACAACAACATAATCATTCCACAAGCCTATAAAGGAATGTCATATCGAAATCCGAGTTCATTCGACCAAGTTATGGGCTTTTAAAAATGTTAAGAAGGCCCATTTCAGTAAACCTTCGCAAAATATAAATCAATGACATAAAAACGTTCATATTTTTTACTACCTTTAAAGTTATATATTTTAATGCAAATAACAACATAATCATCAAGTTATGGGCTTTTAAAGATGGAGAGAAGGCCCATTTCAGTAAACCTTTGCAAAATTAAAATCAATGACATAAAAACGGTCATATTTTTTACTACCTTTAAAGTTAAATATTTTAATGCAGATAACAACAAAATCATTCCACAAGCCCCTAAAGGTATGCCATATCGAAATACGAGTTCATTTGAACAAGTTATAGGCTTTTAAAGATGGAAAGAAGGCCCATTTCAGTAAACCTTCGCAAAATTAAAATCAATGACATAAAAACGGTCATATTTTTTACTACCTTTAAAGTTATATATTTTAATGGAAATAACAACATAATCATTCCACAAGCCCATAGAGGTATGCCATATCGAAATCCGAGTCCTTCTGACCAGGTTATGGGCTTTTAAATATGTAAAGAAGGCCTATTTCAGTAAACCTTTGCAAAATTAACATCAATGACATAGAAAAAGTCATATTTTTTACTACCTTTAATGTTAAATATTTTAATGCAGATAACAACAAAATCATTCGACAAGCCTATAAAGGTATGCCATATCGAAATCCGAGTTCATTTGACCAAGTTATGGGCTTTTAAAGATGGAAAGAAGACCCATTTCAGTAAACCTTCGCAAAATTTAAATCAATGGCATAAAAAAAAATTCCACAAGCCCCTACAGGTATGCCATATCTAAATACGAGTTCATTTGACCAAGTTATAGGCTTTTAAAGATGGAAAGAAGGCCCATTTCAGTAAACCTTTGCAAAATTAAAATCAATGACATAACAACGGTCATATTTTTTAATACCTTTAAAGTTATGTATTTTAATGCAGATAAAAAAATTATCATTCCACAAGCCCATAAACGTATACCATATCTAAATACGAGTTCATTTGACCAAGTTATAGGCTTTTAAAGATGGAAAGAAGGCCCATTTCAGTAAACCTTCGCAAAATAAAAATCAATGACATAAAAACTGTCATATTTTTTAATATCTTTAATATTATACATTTTAATGCAAACAACAACATAATCATTTCACAAGCCTATAAAGGAATGTCATATCGAAATCCGAGTTCATTCGACCAAGTTATGGGCTTTTAAAAATGTTAAGAAGGCCCATTTCAGTAAACCTTCGCAAAATATAAATCAATGACATAAAAACGTTCATATTTTTTACTACCTTTAAAGTTATATATTTTAATGCAAATAACAACATAATCATCAAGTTATGGGCTTTTAAAGATGGAGAGAAGGCCCATTTCAGTAAACCTTTGCAAAATTAAAATCAATCACATAAAAACGATCATATTTTTTACTACCTTTTAAGTTATTTATTTTAATGCAGATAACAACATAATGATTCCACAAGCCCATAGCCGTTTTGACCAGGTTATGGGCTTTTAAAGATGGAAAGAAGGCCCATTTCAGTAAACCTTTGCAAAATTAAAATCAATGACATAAAAACGGTCATATTTTTTACTACCTTTAAAGTTAAATATTTTAATGCAGATAACAACAAAATCATTCCACAAGCCCCTAAAGGTATGCCATATCGAAATACGAGTTCATTTGACCAAGTTATAGGCTTTTAAAGATGGAAAGAAGGCCCATTTCAGTAAACCTTCGCAAAATTAAAATCAATGACATAAAAACGGTCATATTTTTTACTACCTTTAAAGTTATATATTTTAATGGAAATAACAACATAATCATTCCACAAGCCCATAGAGGTATGCCATATCGAAATCCGAGTTCATTTGACCAAGTAATGGGCTTTTAAAGATGGAAAGAAGGCCCATTTCATTAAACCTTCGCAAAATTTAAATCAATGGCATAAAAAAAAAAAATTCCACAAGCCCCTACAGGTATGCTATATCTAAATACGAGTTCATTTGACCAAGTTATAGGCTTTTAAAGATGAAGAGAAGGCCCATTTCAGTAAACCTTCGCAAAATAAAAATCAATGACATAAAAACTGTCATATTTTTTAATACCTTTAATGTTATACATTTTACTGCAAATAACAACATAATCATTCCACAAGCCTATAAAGGAATGTCATATCGAAATCCGAGTTCATTCGACCAAGTTATGGGCTTTTAAAAATGTTAAGAAGGCCCATTTCAGTAAACCTTCGCAAAATAAAAATCAATGACATAAAAACGTTCATATTTTTTACTACCTTTAAAGTTATATATTTTGATGCAGATAACAACATAATCATTCCACAAGCCCATAGAGGTATTCCATATCGAAATCCGAGTCCTTTTGACCAGGTTATGGGCTTTTAAAGATTAAAAGAAGGCCCATTTCAGTAAACCTTTGCAAAATTAAGATCAATGACATAAAAACGGTCATATTTTTTATTACCTTTAAAGTTATATATTTTTATACAGATAACAACATAATCATTCCACAAGCCCATAGAGGTATGCCATATCGAAATCCGATTCCTTTTGACCAGGATATGGGCTTTTAAAGATGGAAAGAAGGCCCATTTCAGTAAACCTTTGCAAAATTAAAATCAATTACATAAAAACGGCCATATTTTAAACTACCTTTAAAGTTATATATTTTAATGCAGATAACAACATAATCAATCCACAAGCCTATAAAGGTATGCCATATCGAAATCCGAGTTCATTTGACCAAGTTATGGGCTTTTAAAGATGGAAAGAAGGCCCATTTCAGTAAACCTTTGCAAAATTAAAATCAATGACATACAAACGGTCATATTTTTAACTACCTTTAAAGTTTAATATTTTAATGCAGATAACAACACAATCATTCCACAAGCCTATAAAGGTATGCCATATCGAAATACGAGTTCATTTGACCAAGTTATTGGCTTTTAAAGATGGAAAGAAGGCCCATTTCAGTAAATCTTCGCAAAATTAAGATCAATGACATAAAAACGGTCATATTTACATTTAAAGTTATATAATTTAATGCAGATAACAACATAATCAGTTCTCAAGCCCATAGAGGTATGCCATAAATAAATCCGAGTCATTTTGACCAAATTATGGGCTTTTAAAGATGGAAAGAAGGCCCATTTCAGTAAACCTTTGCAAAATTAAAATCAATGACATAACAACGGTCATATTTTTTAATACTTTTAAAGTTATGTATTTTAATGCAGATAAAAACATAATCATTCCACAAGCCCATAAACGTACACCATATCGAAATACGAGTTCATTTGACCAAGATATTGGCTTTTAAAGATGAAAGAAGGCCCATTTCAGTAAACCTTTGCAAAATTAAAATCAATCACATAAAAACGATCATATTTTTTACTACCTTTAAAGTTATATATTTTAATGCAGATAACAACATAATCATTCCACAAGCCCATAGAGGTATGCCATATCGAAATCCGATTCCTTTTGACCAGGTTATGGGCTTTTAAAGATGGAAAGAAGGCCCATTTCAGTAAACCTTTGCAAAATTAAAATCAATGACATAAAAACGGTCATATTTTTTACTACCTTTAAAGTTAAATATTTTAATGCAGATAACAACAAAATCATTCCACAAGCCCCTAAAGGTATGCCATATCGAAATACGAGTTCATTTGACCAAGTTATAGGCTTTTAAAGATGGAAAGAAGGCCCATTTCAGTAAACCTTCGCAAAATTAAAATCAATGACATAAAAGCGGTCACATTTTTTACTACCTTTAAAGTTATATATTTTAATGGAAATAACAACATAATCATTCCAAAAGCCCATAGAGGTATGCCATATCCAAATCCGAGTCCTTCTGACCAGGTTATGGGCTTTTAAATATGTAAAGAAGGCCCATTTCAGTAAACCTTTGCAAAATTAACATCAATGACATAAAAACGGTCATATTTTTTACTACCTTTAATGTTAAATATTTTAATGCAGATAACAACAAAATCATTCCACAAGCCTATAAAGGTATGCCATATCGAAATCCGAGTTCATTTGACCAAGTTATGGGCTTTTAAAGATGGAAAGAAGGCCCATTTCAGTAAACCTTCGCAAAATTTAAATCAATGGCATAAAAAAAAAAAATTCCACAAGCCCCTACAGGTATGCTATATCTAAATACGAGTTCATTTGACCAAGTTATAGGCTTTTAAAGATGGAAAGAAGGCCCATTTCAGTAAACCTTCGCAAAATAAAAATCAATGACATAAAAACTGTCATATTTTGTAATACCTTTAATGTTATACATTTTAATGCAAATAACAACATAATCATTCCACAAGCCTATAAAGGAATGTCATATCGAAATCCGAGTTCATTCGACCAAGTTATGGGCTTTTAAAAATGTTAAGAAGGCCCATTTCAGTAAACCTCCGCAAAATAAAAATCAATGACATAAAAACTGTCATATTTTTTAATACCTTTAATGTTATACATTTTAATGCAAATAACAACAAATCATTCCACAAGCCTATAAAGGAATGTCATATCGAAATCCGAGTTCATTCGACCAAGTTATGGGCTTTTAAAAATGTTAAGAAGGCCCATTTCAGTAAACCTTCGCAAAATAAAAATCAATGACATAAAAACGTTCATATTTTTTACTACCTTTAAAGTTATATATTTTAATGCAGATAACAACATAATCATTCCACAAGCCAATAGAGGTATGCCATATCGAAGTCCGAGTCCTTTTGACCAGGTTATGGGCTTTTAAAGATGGAAAGAAGGCCCATTTCAGTAAACCTTTGCAAAATTAAGATCAATGACATAAAAACGGTCATATTTTTTATTACCTTTAAAGTTATATATTTTAATGCAGATAACAACATAATCATTCCACAAGCCCATAGAGGTATGCCATATCGAAATCCGATTCCTTTTGACCAGGATATGGGCTTTTAAAGATGGAAAGAAGGCCTATTTCAGTAAACCTTTGCAAAATTAAAATCAATTACATAAAAACGGCCATATTTTTAACTACCTTTAAAGTTATATATTTTAATGCAGATAACAACATAATCATTCCACAAGCCTATAAAGGTATGCCATATCGAAATCCGAGTTCATTTGACCAAGTTATGGGCTTTTAAAGATGGAAAGAAGGCCCATTTCAGTAAACCTTTGCAAAATTAAAATCAATGACATACAAACGGTCATATTTTTAACTACCTTTAAAGTTAAATATTTTAATGCAGATAACAACACAATCATTCCACAAGCCTATAAAGGTATGCCATATCGAAATACGAGTTCATTTGACCAAGTTATTGGCTTTTAAAGATGGAAAGAAGGCCCATTTCAGTAAATCTTCGCAAAATTAAAATCAATGACATAAAAACGGTCATATTTTTAACTACATTTAAAGTTATATAATTTAATGCAGATAACAACATAATCAGTTCTCAAGCCCATAGAGGTATGCCATAAATAAATCCGAGTCATTTTGACCAAATTATGGGCTTTTAAAGATGGAAAGAAGGCCCATTTCAGTAAACCTTTGCAAAATTAAAATCAATGACATAACAACGGTCATATTTTTTAATACTTTTAAAGTTATGTATTTTAATGCAGATAAAAACATAATCATTCCACAAGCCCATAAACGTACACCATATCGAAATACGAGTTCATTTGACCAAGATATTGGCTTTTAAAGATGAAAGAAGGCCCATTTCAGTAAACCTTTGCAAAATTAAAATCAATCAAATAAAAACGATCATATTTTTTACTACCTTTAAAGTTATATATTTTAATGCAGATAACAACATAATCATTCCACAAGCCCATAGAGGTATGCCATATCGAAATCCGATTCCTTTTGACCAGGTTATGGGCTTTTAAAGATGGAAAGAAGGCCCATTTCAGTAAACCTTTGCAAAATTAAAATCAATGACATAAAAACGGTCATATTTTTTACTACCTTTAAAGTTAAATATTTTAATGCAGATAACAACAAAATCATTCCACAAGCCCCTAAAGGTATGCCATATCGAAATACGAGTTCATTTGACCAAGTTATAGGCTTTTAAAGATGGAAAGAAGGCCCATTTCAGTAAACCTTCGCAAAATTAAAATCAATGACATAAAAGCGGTCACATTTTTTACTACCTTTAAAGTTATATATTTTAATGGAAATAACAACATAATCATTCCAAAAGCCCATAGAGGTATGCCATATCCAAATCCGAGTCCTTCTGACCAGGTTATGGGCTTTTAAATATGTAAAGAAGGCCCATTTCAGTAAACCTTTGCAAAATTAACATCAATGACATAAAAACGGTCATATTTTTTACTACCTTTAATGTTAAATATTTTAATGCAGATAACAACAAAATCATTCCACAAGCCTATAAAGGTATGCCATATCGAAATCCGAGTTCATTTGACCAAGTTATGGGCTTTTAAAGATGGAAAGAAGGCCCATTTCAGTAAACCTTCGCAAAATTTAAATCAATGGCATAAAAAAAAAAAATTCCACAAGCCCCTACAGGTATGCTATATCTAAATACGAGTTCATTTGACCAAGTTATAGGCTTTTAAAGATGGAAAGAAGGCCCATTTCAGTAAACCTTCGCAAAATAAAAATCAATGACATAAAAACTGTCATATTTTTTAATACCTTTAATGTTATACATTTTAATGCAAATAACAACATAATCATTCCACAAGCCTATAAAGGAAAGTCATATCGAAATCCGAGTTCATTCGACCAAGTTATGGGCTTTTAAAAATGTTAAGAAGGCCCATTTCAGTAAACCTTCGCAAAATAAAAATCAATGACATAAAAACTGTCATATTTTTTAATACCTTTAATGTTATACATTTTAATGCAAATAACAACAAATCATTCCACAAGCCTATAAAGGAATGTCATATCGAAATCCGAGTTCATTCGACCAAGTTATGGGCTTTTAAAAATGTTAAGAAGGCCCATTTCAGTAAACCTTCGCAAAATAAAAATCAATGACATAAAAACGTTCATATTTTGTACTACCTTTAAAGTTATATATTTTAATGCAGATAACAACATAATCATTCCACAAGCCAATAGAGGTATGCCATATCGAAGTCCGAGTCCTTTTGACCAGGTTATGGGCTTTTAAAGATGGAAAGAAGGCCCATTTCAGTAAACCTTTGCAAAATTAAGATCAATGACATAAAAACGGTCATATTTTTTATTACCTTTAAAGTTGTATATTTTAATGCAGATAACAATATAATCATTCCACAAGCCCATAGAGGTATGCCATATCGAAATCCGATTCCTTTTGACCAGGATATGGGCTTTTAAAGATGGAAAGAAGGCCCATTTCAGTAAACCTTTGCAAAATTAAAATCAATTACATAAAAACGGCCATATTTTTAACTACCTTTAAAATTATATATTTTAATGCAGATAACAACATAATCATTCCACAAGCCTATAAAGGTATGCCATATCGAAATCCGAGTTCATTTGACCAAGTTATGGGCTTTTAAAGATGGAAAGAAGGCCCATTTCAGTAAACCTTTGCAAAATTAAAATCAATGACATACAAACGGTCATATTTTTAACTACCTTTAAAGTTAAATATTTTAATGCAGATAACAACACAATCATTCCACAAGCCTATAAAGGTATGCCATATCGAAATACGAGTTCATTTGACCAAGTTATTGGCTTTTAAAGATGGAAAGAAGGCCCATTTCAGTAAACCTTCGCAAAATTAAAATCAATGACATAAAAACGGTCATATTTTTAAATACATTTAAAGTTATATAATTTAATGCAGATAACAACATAATCAATTCTCAAGCCCATAGAGGTATGCCATATAGAAATCCGAGTCATTTTGACCAAATTATGGGCTTTTAAAGATGGAAAGAAGGCCCATTTCAGTAAACCTTTGCAAAATTAAAATCAATGACATAACAACGGTCATATTTTTTAATACCTTTAAAGTTATGTATTTTAATGCAGATAAAAACATAATCATTCCACAAGCCCATAAACGTATACCATATCGAAATACGAGTTCATTTGACCAAGTTATTGGCTTTTAAAGATGAAAGAAGGCCCATTTCAGTAAACCTTCGGAAAATTAAAATCAATGACATAAAAACGGTCAAATTTTTTACTACCTTTAAAGTTAAATATTTTAATGCAGATAACAACAAAATCATTCCAAAAGCCTATAAAGGTATGCCATATCGAAATCCGAGTTCATTTGACCAAGTTAAAGATGGAAAGAAGGCCCATTTCAGTAAACCTTCGCAAAATTAAAATCAATGGCATAAAAAGGGTCATATTTTTTACTACCTTTAAAGTTATATATTTTTATGCAGATAACAACATAATCATTCCACAAGCCCATAGAGGTATGCCATATCGAAATCCGAGTGCTTTTGACCAGGTTATGGGCTTTTAAAGATGGAAAGAAGGCCCATTTCAGTAAAGCTTTGCAAAATTAAAATCAATGACATAAAAACGGTTTTTTTTATTACCCTTAAAGTTATATATTTTAATGCAGAAAACAACATAATCACTCCACAAGCCTATAAAGGTATGCCATATCGAAACCCGAGTTCTTTGACCAAGTTATGGGCTTTTAAAGATGGAAAGAAGGCCCATTTCAGTAAACCTTTGCAAAATTAAAATCAATCACATAAGAACGATCATATTTTTTACTACCTTTAAAGTTATATATTTTAATGCAGATATCAACATAATCATTCCACAAGCCCATAGAGGTATGCCATATCGAAATCCGATTCCTTTTGACCAGGTTATGGGCTTTTAAAGATGGAAAGAAGGCCCATTTCAGTAAACCTTTGCAAAATTAAGATCAATGACATAAAAACGGTCATATATTTTACTACCTTTAATGTTAAATATTTTAATGCAGATAACAACAAAATCATTCCACAAGCCTATAAAGGTATGCCATATCGAAATCCGAGTTCATTTGACCAAGTTATGGGCTTTTAAAGATGGAAAGAAGGCCCATTTCAGTAAACCTTCGCAAAATTTAAATCAATGGCATAAAAAAAAAAATTCCACAAGCCCCTTCAGGTATGCCATATCTAAATACGAGTTCATTTGACCAAGTTATAGGCTTTTAAAGATGGAAAGAAGGCCCATTTCAGTAAACCTTCGCAAAATAAAAATCAATGACATAAAATCTGTCATATTTTTTAATACCTTTAATGTTATACATTTTAATGCAAATAACAACAAATCATTCCACAAGCCTATAAAGGAATGTCATATCGAAATCCGAGTTCATTCGACCAAGTTATGGGCTTTTAAAAATGTTAAGAAGGCCCATTTCAGTAAACCTTCGCAAAATAAAAATCAATGACATAAAAACGTTCATATTTTTTACTACCTTTAAAGTTTAATATTTTAATGCAGATAACAACAAAATCGTTCCACAAGCCCTTAAAGGTATGCCATATCGAAATACGAGTTCATTTGACCAAGTTATAGGCTTTTAAAGATGGAAAGAAGGCCCATTTCAGTAAACCTTTGCAAAATTAAGATCAATGACATAAAAACGGTCATATTTTTTATTACCTTTAAAGTTATATATTTTAATGCAGATAACAACATAATCATTCCACAAGCCCATAGAGGTATGCCATATCGAAATCCGATTCCTTTTGACCAGGATATGGGCTTTTAAAGATGGAAAGAAGGCCCATTTCAGTAAACCTTTGCAAAATTAAAATCAATTACATAAAAACGGCCATATTTTTAACTACCTTTAAAGTTATATATTTTAAAGCAGATAACAACATAATCATTCCACAAGCCTATAAAGGTATGCCATATCGAAATCCGAGTTCATTTGACCAAGTTATGGGCTTTTAAAGATGGAAAGAAGGCCCATTTCAGTAAACCTTTGCAAAATTAAAATCAATGACATACAAACGGTCATATTTTTAACTACCTTTAAAGTTAAATATTTTAATGCAGATAACAACACAATCATTCCACAAGCCCATAAACGTATACCATATCGAAATACGAGTTCATTTGACCAAGTTATTGGCTTTTAAAGATGAAAGAAGGCCCATTTCAGTAAACCTTCGGAAAATTAAAATCAATGACATAAAAACGGTCAAATTTTTTACTACCTTTAAAGTTAAATATTTTAATGCAGATAACAACAAAATCATTCCAAAAGCCTATAAAGGTATGCCAAATCGAAATCCGAGTTCATTTGACCAAGTTAAAGATGGAAAGAAGGCCCATTTCAGTAAACCTTCGCAAAATTAAAATCAATGGCATAAAAAGGGTCATTTTTTTTACTACCTTTAAAGTTATATATTTTTATGCAGATAACAACATAATCATTCCACAAGCCCATAGAGGTATGCCATATCGAAATCCGAGTGCTTTTGACCAGGTTATGGGCTTTTAAAGATGAAAAGAAGGCCCATTTCAGTAAAGCTTTGCAAAATTAAAATCAATGACATAAAAACGGTTTTTTTTATTACCCTTAAAGTTATATATTTTAATGCAGAAAACAACATAATCACTCCACAAGCTTATAAAGGTATGCCATATCGAAACCCGAGTTCTTTGACCAAGTTATGGGCTTTTAAAGATGGAAAGAAGGCCCATTTCAGTAAACCTTTGCAAAATTAAAATCCATGACATAACAACGGTCATATTTTTTAATACCTTTAAAGTTATGTGTTTTAATGCAGATAAAAACATAATCATTCCACAAGCCCATAAACGTATACCATATCGAAATACGAGTTCATTTGACCAAGTTATTGGCTTTTAAAGATGAAAGAAGGCCCATTTCAGTAAACCTTCGGAAAATTAAAATCAATGACATAAAAACGGTCAAATTTTTTACTACCTTTAAAGTTAAATATTTTAATGCAGATAACAACAAAATCATTCCACAAGCCCATAGAGGTATGCCAAATCGAAATCCGAGTTCATTTGACCAAGTTAAAGATGGAAAGAAGGCCCATTTCAGTAAACCTTCGCAAAATTAAAATCAATGGCATAAAAAGGGTCATATTTTTTACTACCTTTAAAGTTATATATTTTTATGCAGATAACAACATAATCATTCCACAAGCCCATAGAGGTATGCCATATCAAAATCCGAGTGCTTTTGACCAGGTTATGGGCTTTTAAAGATGGAAAGAAGGCCCATTTCAGTAAAGCTTTGCAAAATTAAAATCAATGACATAAAAACGGTTTTTTTTATTACCCTTAAAGTTATATATTTTAATGCAGAAAACAACATAATCACTCCACAAGCCTATAAAGGTATGCCATATCGAAACCCGAGTTCTTTGACCAAGTTATGGGCTTTTAAAGATGGAAAGAAGGCCCATTTCAGTAAACCTTTGCAAAATTAAAATCAATCACATAAGAACGATCATATTTTTTACTACCTTTAAAGTTATATATTTTAATGCAGATATCAACATAATCATTCCACAAGCCCATAGAGGTATGCCATATCGAAATCCGATTCCTTTTGACCAGGTTATGGGCTTTTAAAGATGGAAAGAAGGCCCATTTCAGTAAACCTTTGCAAAATTAAGATCAATGACATAAAAACGGTCATATTTTTTACTACCTTTAATGTTAAATATTTTAATGCAGATAACAACAAAATCATTCCACAAGCCTATAAAGGTATGCCATATCGAAATCCGAGTTCATTTGACCAAGTTATGGGCTTTTAAAGATGGAAAGAAGGCCCATTTCAGTAAACCTTCGCAAAATTTAAATCAATGGCATAAAAAAAAAATTCCACAAGCCCCTACAGGTATGCCATATCTAAATACGAGTTCATTTGACCAAGTTATAGGCTTTTAAAGATGGAAAGAAGGCCCATTTCAGTAAACCTTCGCAAAATAAAAATCAATGACATAAAAGCTGTCATATTTTTTAATACCTTTAATGTTATACATTTTAATGCAAATAACAACAAATCATTCCACAAGCCTATAAAGGAATGTCATATCGAAATCCGAGTTCATTCGACCAAGTTATGGGCTTTTAAAAATGTTAAGAAGGCCCATTTCAGTAAACCTTCGCAAAATAAAAATCAATGACATAAAAACGTTCATATTTTTTACTACCTTTAAAGTTAAATATTTTAATGCAGATAACAACAAAATCATTCCACAAGGCCTTAAGGGTATGCCATATCGAAATACGAGTTCATTTGACCAAGTTATAGGCTTTTAAAGATGGAAAGAAGGCCCATTTCAGTAAACCTTTGCAAAATTAAGATCAATGACATAAAAACGGTCATATTTTGTATTACCTTTAAAGTTATATATTTTAATGCAGATAACAACATAATCATTCCACAAGCCCATAGAGGTATGCCATATCGAAATCCGATTCCTTTTGACCAGGATATGGGCTTTTAAAGATGGAAAGAAGGCCCATTTCAGTAAACCTTTGCAAAATTAAAATCAATTACATAAAAACGGCCATATTTTAAACTACCTTTAAAGTTAAATATTTTAATGCAGATAACAACACAATCATTCCACAAGCCTATAAAGGTATGCCATATCGAAATACGAGTTCATTTGACCAAGTTATTGGCTTTTAAAGATGGAAAGAAGGCCCATTTCAGTAAACCTTCGCAAAATTAAAATCAATGACATAAAAACGGTCATATTTTTAAATACATTTAAAGTTATATAATTTAATGCAGATAACAACATAATCAATTCTCAAGCCCATAGAGGTATGCCATATAGAAATCCGAGTCATTTTGACCAAATTATGGGCTTTTAAAGATGGAAAGAAGGCCCATTTCAGTAAACCTTTGCAAAATTAAAATCCATGACATAACAACGGTCATATTTTTTAATACCTTTAAAGTTATGTGTTTTAATGCAGATAAAAACATAATCATTCCACAAGCCCATAAACGTATACCATATCGAAATACGAGTTCATTTGACCAAGTTATTGGCTTTTAAAGATGAAAGAAGGCCCATTTCAGTAAACCTTCGGAAAATTAAAATCAATGACATAAAAACGGTCAAATTTTTTACTACCTTTAAAGTTAAATATTTTAATGCAGATAACAACAAAATCATTCCACAAGCCCATAGAGGTATGCCAAATCGAAATCCGAGTTCATTTGACCAAGTTAAAGATGGAAAGAAGGCCCATTTCAGTAAACCTTCGCAAAATTAAAATCAATGGCATAAAAAGGGTCATATTTTTTACTACCTTTAAAGTTATATATTTTTATGCAGATAACAACATAATCATTCCACAAGCCCATAGAGGTATGCCATATCAAAATCCGAGTGCTTTTGACCAGGTTATGGGCTTTTAAAGATGGAAAGAAGGCCCATTTCAGTAAAGCTTTGCAAAATTAAAATCAATGACATAAAAACGGTTTTTTTTATTACCCTTAAAGTTATATATTTTAATGCAGAAAACAACATAATCACTCCACAAGCCTATAAAGGTATGCCATATCGAAACCCGAGTTCTTTGACCAAGTTATGGGCTTTTAAAGATGGAAAGAAGGCCCATTTCAGTAAACCTTTGCAAAATTAAAATCAATCACATAAGAACGATCATATTTTTTACTACCTTTAAAGTTATATATTTTAATGCAGATATCAACATAATCATTCCACAAGCCCATAGAGGTATGCCATATCGAAATCCGATTCCTTTTGACCAGGTTATGGGCTTTTAAAGATGGAAAGAAGGCCCATTTCAGTAAACCTTTGCAAAATTAAGATCAATGACATAAAAACGGTCATATTTTTTACTACCTTTAATGTTAAATATTTTAATGCAGATAACAACAAAATCATTCCACAAGCCTATAAAGGTATGCCATATCGAAATCCGAGTTCATTTGACCAAGTTATGGGCTTTTAAAGATGGAAAGAAGGCCCATTTCAGTAAACCTTCGCAAAATAAAAATCAATGACATAAAAGCTGTCATATTTTTTAATACCTTTAATGAACCTTTGCAAAATTAAGATCAATGACATAAAAACGGTCATATTTTTTACTACCTTTAATGTTAAATATTTTAATGCAGATAACAACAAAATCATTCCACAAGCCCCTACAGGTATGCCATATCTAAATACGAGTTCATTTGACCAAGTTATAGGCTTTTAAAGATGGAAAGAAGGCCCATTTCAGTAAACCTTCGCAAAATAAAAATCAATGACATAAAAGCTGTCATATTTTTTAATACCTTTAATGTTATACATTTTAATGCAAATAACAACAAATCATTCCACAAGCCTATAAAGGAATGTCATATCGAAATCCGAGTTCATTCGACCAAGTTATGGGCTTTTAAAAATGTTAAGAAGGCCCATTTCAGTAAACCTTCGCAAAATAAAAATCAATGACATAAAAACGTTCATATTTTTTACTACCTTTAAAGTTAAATATTTTAATGCAGATAACAACAAAATCATTCCACAAGCCCTTAAAGGTATGCCATATCGAAATACGAGTTCATTTGACCAAGTTATAGGCTTTTAAAGATGGAAAGAAGGCCCATTTCAGTAAACCTTTGCAAAATTAAGATCAATGACATAAAAACGGTCATATTTTTTATTACCTTTAAAGTTATATATTTTAATGCAGATAACAACATAATCATTCCACAAGCCCATAGAGGTATGCCATATCGAAATCCGATTCATTTTGACCAGGATATGGGCTTTTAAAGATGGAAAGAAGGCCCATTTCAGTAAACCTTTGCAAAATTAAAATCAATTACATAAAAACGGCCATATTTTTAACTACCTTTAAAGTTATATATTTTAATGCAGATAACAACATAATCATTCCACAAGCCTATAAAGGTATGCCATATCGAAATCCGAGTTCATTTGACCAAGTTATGGGCTTTTAAAGATGGAAAGAAGGCCCATTTCAGTAAACCTTTGCAAAATTAAAATCAATGACATACAAACGGTCATATTTTTAACTACCTTTAAAGTTAAATATTTTAATGCAGATAAAACACAATCATTCCACAAGCCTATAAAGGTATGCCATATCGAAATACGAGTTCATTTGACCAAGTTATTGGCTTTTAAAGATGGAAAGAAGGCCCATTTCAGTAAACCTTCGCAAAATTAAAATCAATGACATAAAAACGGTCATATTTTTAAATACATTTAAAGTTATATAATTTAATGCAGATAACAACATAATCAATTCTCAAGCCCATAGAGGTATGCCATATAAAAATCCGAGTCATTTTGACCAAATTATGGGCTTTTAAAGATGGAAAGAAGGCCCATTTCAGTAAACCTTTGCAAAATTAAAATCAATGACATAACAACGGTCATATTTTTTAATACCTTTTAAGTTATGTATTTTAATGCAGATAAAAACATAATCATTCCACAAGCCCATAAACGTATACCATATCGAAATACGAGTTCATTTGACCAAGTTATTGGCTTTTAAAGATGAAAGAAGGCCCATTTCAGTAAACCTTCGGAAAATTAAAATCAATGACATAAAAACGGTCAAATGTTTTACTACCTTTAAAGTTAAATATTTTAATGCAGATAACAACAAAATCATTCCAAAATCCTATAAAAGTATGCCATATCGAAATCCGAGTTCATTTGACCAAGTTATGGGCTTTTAAAGATGGAAAGAAGGCCCATTTCAGTAAACCTTCGCAAAATTAAAATCAATGGCATAAAAAGGGTCATATTTTTTACTACCTTTAAAGTTATATATTTTAATGCAGATAACAACATAATCATTCCACAAGCCCATAGAGGTATGCCATATCGAAATCCGAGTGCTTTTGACCACGTTATGGGCTTTTAAAGATGGAAAGAAGGCCCATTTCAGTAAAGCTTTGCAAAATTAAAATCAATGACATAAAAACGGTTTTTTTTTATTACCCTTAAAGTTATATATTTTAATGCAGAAAACAACATAATCACTCCACAAGCCTATAAAGGTATGCCATATCGAAACCCGAGTTCTTTGACCAAGTTATGGGCTTTTAAAGATGGAAAGAAGGCCCATTTCAGTAAACCTTTGCAAAATTAAAATCAATCACATAAGAACGATCATATTTTTTACTACCTTTAAAGTTATATATTTTAATGCAGATATCAACATAATCATTCCACAAGCCCATAGAGGTATGCCATATCGAAATCCGATTCCTTTTGACCAGGTTATGGGCTTTTAAAGATGGAAAGAAGGCCCATTTCAGTAAACCTTTGCAAAATTAAAATCAATGACATAAAAACGGTCATATTTTTTACTACCTTTAAAGTTAAATATTTTAATGCAGATAACAACAAAATCATTCCACAAGCCCCTAAAGGTATGCCATATCGAAATACGAGTTCATTTGACCAAGTAATAGGCTTTTAAAGATGGAAAGAAGGCCCATTTCAGTAAACCTTCGCAAAATTAAAATCAATGACATAAAAACGGTCATATTTTTTACTACCTTTAAAGTTATATATTTTAATGGATATAACAACATAATCATTCCAAAAGCCCATAGAGGTATGCCATATCGAAATCCGAGTCCTTCTAACCAGTTTATGGGCTTTTAAATATGAGTTGAAAGTTTAGATAGTATTATTATTTAAAAAATACAAACTTTATTATTTGAGTTCAGATTTACAACTAACTTTTCTTATGTTAATAATTAATAATGTAGCCTAGGTGCTGCTGCCGTTTCTGCCGCTGCTGCTGCTGCCTCTGCTGACGTTCTCTGCTATCGTCATTGAACATCGCTGCTGTTGTTGATGTGGTCGGTCCTAATTGGTTGCTGTCGCTGATATTGCTGCTGCCGCGGTGCAGTTGACCATTTCTTATTCTGATTGGTCAACTTAATTTGGCAATAATTGTTGTTGCCAAATGCACTCGGCGTTGGGTTCGATCACCCAGCGTTGAAGCTTTCCCACGATCGTAAGGTGGGAAGTGCAAGCTCAGCGCACGTGGCTGCTGAACTCAATTGGGGGTCTATTGGGCAACGTTCTGGCCAGTATAGGGTTACTGTTGGGAAATTGGTGCCTATGCTTTTCTCGCGCTTATAACCAATTTGTTTTTGTTTGGGATTTTGCGCGTGTGGCGATACTCTTACTTGAGCATTTAGCATTCTAGGTGTTAACTCCTCCCCCCTTAAACGCGACTGTCCTCGGTCGCAACGTAAAAGAGTACAGATCCGGAAGGGGCTGGCTCTTCAGTTGTTTTCGCTGGAGCTGGCAAGCCTTCTGTTGGTTTGCGCCTTCGCATGAATCGTATGATCAGTCCTAGGGTAACCACAAATAGGATGATGGCGGATCCATAATTCAGGGAAGAATCTATAACTCCTTCGCTTCTGAGTTTCTCTAGTACTCTTGTGTTGTTTATGTTAAGTTCCTTGACCATTTGTAGTGACAGTACTTCATCAATTTTCGACTTTTCCGCTGTTAATAGAAAAAGTGGGGGTTCCGGTTCGACCGTGCTGGTTTCTTTTGACTTGTAGATGTTTTCTCCAATTGTTACTGTAGAGTTCCTGTATTGGATTATAAATGAGCCCTGTAGTTTTAAGAGTTTTTCGTCCAACGATACAAGTCCGCTAAAGTCGTTCAGCAGTAGTGTTCCTGGCAATATTTCCTCGACATCGGGAATGTGTTGATTGTTGACCCTTTTGCATACTGGTTCCTTAAGGTTGAGCAGAGCATTTACGCAAGTATCGTTACTTAAGTCTAGCAATTTTTCGGAATTACAAATAGTTTTATCGTTATGTGCCTCGCAAGGTTCTGTTATTGCGAATAGCTGTTTCTTACATTCTAGTAGATTTTCATATTTTAGATCGTTAATTATATGGGCTTTTTTTAGTGCTTTTACTTTTAATGTTCTGCAAGTATCTTTATTAATTGTTGGTAGGCTAATAATGTAAATGAGTTCGTGGCCGTTGGTGGCAAGTTTGACTTTAGCAATTCTAAAAGTTCTTCTATGTCGAAAAATAAACTGTTTTCTTCTTTAAAAATGTTTTCTACAATGTTTTTTTCTTTTGCTGAGAAAATGAATGAATTCACTGTGTTAGATTTTGCCCAAGTTATTGCGTACAGAATGTTTGTAATTTCTTCTTTAATAAGTTGTATTTTGTATTTTAAAATATTGGCTTTTTGGTCTATTATTCCTTCCGAGCTTTGAGTAAATTTTATAATTGCATTTGTGGCATTACTGAGTTGATTTATTTTTTCGTTAATTAGCCGGTTTATTACTACTTGTCTGTTATTATTTTCTAGCTGTTCATTTATCTTATTTTCTACGACCTCATAATCATGGTGATCCTGCCAGCCACTTCCATGCTGTCCCTATTGCTTCTATTGCTCTTTTTGGTCTTTTTTGTGTTTGCAATCTGCGTAAGTCGGATTTGATTTGTTTTAGTTCGTACGACAGATATGGTTGAAGCGGGTGAGATGAAGTAAGTGATTTAAATGATTCCTCTAAAGTTGTAAATGTCTCTTCGTAGCTGGTCAAGTTGAAAATGTGAATGATTTTAAACGTTCCGTCTTGTTTGGCTGCTAGTCCGGTTTCAAGTGAAATGAGTTGGGAGTTTGAATAGTCGAGGGCCGTGGTAATACCCAGGCAGGTTGGTAAAAATAGTCTGAAAAATTATGTTTTAATATTATTTTTATAAATTATTTTTCCGCTTTGAGTTTTAATGGTGGTGTTTTTATTTTCTGCTACTTTCTCTTTTTTATACCTAGGTGTTAGTTTTGACCCTAATCTTTTGTCGATTTTAACGTGTACTATTTCACCTGGCCTGAAATGTTTTGGTAGGTTCTTGTTTTTGTTGTGGTATTCTAAGTCATAAAATTGTTTCTTTTGGATTTTTTGTATTATTTCCTCTCGTTGATTTCTTATATCTTCTGGTGTATTAGGTATTGTGTTTCTAAAAAAAATGTCTATGGGCTTTTCTTTTGTTACTGAATGTATTGATTTATTGTATTCCTGGACCGCCTGAAAAAGTAAATCTTCAAATACTATGCTCCCGTTGTCTTTTTTTAAGCACCTTAAAATTTCGGATAGTGTCGAATGGAACCTTTCTACTTGTCCATTACTTGTTGATGCGTATGGGGCAGTGGTGTGCACTGAGATTTTAAGTTGGTCTTCAAGCATGAATTTTATAGCTGCAGAACTTAAAGAACGTTCGTTATCCATTATTATCCATTTCAGCATACCGAAAGCTATAAGCATTTCTCTTAAGCGGTTTTTAATATCCTCAGCTGCTCTTGACTGTAAAATTTTTACCTGAGCGTATTTGGAAAATTTGTCAATACCTGTTAATACGCTGTTTTTTTCTGTGATATAAATATCTACATGGACTATTTCTCCTGGATATTTGGGGATAGGTGTTGGTTGAATTTCGCCTTTTGGCGGATGCCTATCGTATTTAGATTCTTTACAGGTCTGGCAGGACGAACTATTGCTTGAATTTTCTTTTGAGCTTGCGGGAAAAAATAATTCTTAAGTATTTGTATTTTATTTTCTTTCGCTCTCTCTATGCGCTCTCTTGTGTTCTAGAGTTATTAATTCATTTTGTTGTAATTCGGACGTGACGTCGTCTACTTGTTTTCGCGTGAACCTCACTTTATATGAACTGAAATATGTGGGATAAATATTTTGTATTTTTCCCATTACTTCTTCGGAAGTAAAAATTCCGTTTATTAATCTGGGATCTATTTTGCATGTTAGGATTGCTATTATTTGTTCTTCTGTGTACTCTCTTTTTTTTACTATGTGTCTATGGTAGGTTGGGAATGGAATTTCAAAAGTATCTGAGTCCGTTTCGTCCATGAGTAGGAATAATTGATTTTTGAAAACATTAATGGGAGCTTCTACAGAAAATATAAGATTGTGAGATGAGCTTTCGTCGCTATGAATGGTTGCTGTGGAGCTGAGTGAATTTATTTCAGCCGGGGCCCTAGAAAGTGCGTCAGCTACTACATTAGCTACTCCTGGCTTGTATTTAATTTCGTGATTATATTCGCCAATAAGGTCTCTCCATCGTTTTAGTTTCGCGTTATGATTATTGACACTATTTGAAAAACTTAGGGGCTGGTGGTCTGTGTATATTACCACTTTCGAATATCCGTAAAGATAATGTCTTAGGCTTTGAAGTGCCCACACGATGGCTAACATTTCCCTTTCGTTTGTTGCGTAATTTTCTTCGGTTTTTGTGAGTGTACGTGAGATAAATGTTATTGGTCTATGGTTTTGTTCTAAGACTGCGCCTATCGCATAGCTTGACGCGTCGGTTGTAAGCTGAAATTCTTTTCCAAAATCTGGGTATGCTAGGGTGACGTCTCGGGAGATGAGTGTATTTTTTAATTTTTCGAAAGCATTTATTGCTTTCTTGTCTAAGTTAATAGCTGTCCTGCTTGATTTATTTTTTGATATGCGACCTTCTTCTCCTCTGAGGAGAATGGTTAGTGGTTTTGCAATTTTTGCATAATCTCTAATAAATCTTCTATAATACCCTGTCATGCCTAAGAAAGATCGTAGATCTTTTAACGTTTTCGGAATCGGAAATTTTGCAATTGCTTTTATTTTGTCAATATTTGTCTTAACTCCGTCTTGTGAGATGGTATACCCTAAAAAATCTACTTCGTTTTTGAAAAAATGACATTTCTCTATTTGTACCCTCATGTTGGCATTTTGTAGGGTTGAAAATACTTTTTCGAGGTTCTGACCGTGTTCTTCTTCGTTTTTGCTAAAAACGATTATGTCGTCCACTTACACATAGCAAATTTTCCCTATGTATTCCCTCAGGATGTCGTCCAAGGCTCTTTGGAAAATAGATGGCGAGTTTTTTAGACCAAATGGGAGCCTGGTGAATTCATATTTTCCACCGTTTACTGCAAAGGCTGTTTTTTCGATATCCGTGTCCTTTAATGGGATTTGATGAAATCCACTTTTAAGGTCTAACACTGAAAAGTATTTATTATCCCCTAGCTGTGCGATAATTTCGCCAATCTCTGGGATAGGGTACCGATCAGAGATAGTGTCGTCGTTGAGTTTCCTGTAATCTATTACTAATCTATACTTATTTTCTTCGGACTGACCTGACTTTTTTGGAACTACCCAAACGGGTGCATTATACGGAGAACGTGAAGGTCTAATAATGCCATCTTCGAGCATTTCGTTTATTTGTTTTTCTACTTCCTGTCTTAGTGAAGCTGGGTATGGGTAGTGTTTTCCATAGACTGGGGAGTCTGATGAAGTTCTTATTTCTCCTACTACTTTAGTTGTGTATGCTAATTTTGTGTCTGGGTCGGCGAATAAGTTTTTGTGGCTTTGTACAAGGTTTTTTATAATTATTTTTTGTGACTCGGTCATATGACTGACTTGTGGTCCTATTGTGTTAACGGCTTGTGCGGCTAATTGGTGAATTTTAATTTTCCTTTTGTTTTCAAGAATGAGTGTATCGTTTTTGACATCTATAATTGCGCCTAATATTTTCATTGTATCGTTGCCTAATATGTCATGGAATGTTTTTAGTGTATCTAGTAGAAAAAATTTCATTGGTTTATCTGAGATATTGGGGAGTTTAAGAATCGTGTGTTGTGTAATATTATTGTTGCCTCCCACAGAGCTAACTGAAAAGTTTTTCTCGTTTGGTTTTGGGTTTGGTACCAGTTGTGGTTGGATGTAATTCTGGTTTGAGCCTGTGTCTATTAAAAATTTTAAGATTTTTCCGTTCCCCGTCGTTACTTTAAAATAAGGTAGTGAGGAACGATTTATTCTAAAAAATGGAGCTCGGACATGTCAATGTATTCTTGTTGTTCTGTATCAGTTTGCCAAGTAAATTCTTCTTGAAGTTCGCCTATGTTATTATGTTCTGCCATTTCGTAATATTCCTGCTCTGCACTATTTGTATCTTTTTGCGTTTCCTGTTGTGTAGTAGTTTCGGACTCGGTTTGAATATGAAATTGTCTTGGCATCTTGCTAGTGTTCTGAACATTAGCAGTGCTGAGAGGTCGTTTCCCAGAATAATCGTTGTTCGCCGGCTTATTCATATAGTTAATATGACGCGATCGAATTGATTGATCAACTTCCATAGGTACTGCTTTTGGTTGGGGTCGGGGGGGCGGTGTCGGGGAAATATAGGGTGTTAATTGTCTTGCTTGGTCTGAATTAGCTTGATTGTAATAATTAGGTTGGGTGGTTTGTGTGAAGGGGAATTTCCCGGTTGCGGCTACTACTTGCATCTGTTTAGGGTTGTGGTATAAATGGGGATGAAAATTTTGTTTCGCTCCTACCATTCGGAACGGTTGGTGAGTTCTTGGTGGTAGAGTAGGCGGTTTTCCTGAGTAAATATTTTTAGGTGTTTGATTGTTTCTAGCGGTCTGGTTCTCAAGCAAACTGCATAGGTGTAGTGCGTGCCCTAAGTCGTGCGGTTCTTTGATTGCTAACAGTTGAGCTAGATTTCCGTTTAGGCCTCTAACAAAAGTGTCTAGAGCTTTTTCCCTGTACATAGTTGTTAAAGATTGTATAGTTTCTTGTGAAACGTCCATGTTACTAACTTGGTTCAGGATGAGGGATAGCTGTTGGTAGACTGTTTGGTAGAACTCGACTATAGTATTGTTTCCTTGAGCGAGGGCATAGAGCTGGTATTCTAAAGTTTTAAGGTCTCGTTTGTCGGCAAAATGCGATGTTAGGCATTTCGAAATAGCTGTCCAGTCGAGTGGGGTGTTGTATGATTCTAGCACTGCGTCTGCCTGTCCAGTAATTTTATTGCGGATTGCTAAAATAATTCCGTAATATTTTGGTGAACCAATTCTCCCTTCATAGATTTTTAAAGCTCGTGCTACACTCTTTTTCCATGAGGAATATTCACTTTTGTTTCCTGAAAATTCCCTAAGCGATCGTACAATGTCCGGTATTTTGTCTAATTCACTAAGGTTGTGTGCTAGTTCTCGTTTAATTGTTTGGTCTGTATATTGCGAAAAATCATTATTAGGTTTAATTATTTCTTTCACCAAGCCACTTAATTTGGTTTCTAAGACACCTTTTATTATTTCTTCGATATCCCTCTCGGTCATAAGTCGCGCATGGGTAGTTGAGGAAGGGCCTGTAAGGTTTCCTAGTCTGTCTGCTAAATCTTGGTCGGGCATTTTAGTTATTTTTTTGCGATCACGATATTTGAACAGTAGGTTAAAAGGATGAATTTATATTTAAAAAAATTTTCTGATAGTTACTCAGAATTCGGAATGAAAATAGTTAATTATTTCGTGCTGTAAAAATTATAAGGTTTGATTTAGAGCTTAGAATTTAAGTGCTCTGTGTTTTCTTAATTCTTAATATAGATTTTTAATCCTTAAATATTATTCTTTAAATTTGATAGGTAACGATTATTTGTAAAAAAATTTTGCGATCAATTTAATTTAATTTTAAAATTCTTTGATTCTTTGTTTATCAATTTAATTATTCGTTAATTATTATACTTTTCCTTTTCACGGAATTTGTTTGTCGCTTGACAATTATTGTTTCTATTTTTTGTTTGGAATATTTGCTTAATTTTATGCTTACAGAATAATCATATCTCGGTGTGCTCTCGTGCCGGTAATCTTGGTGTTTTTCCTTTTTGTCCCACGTTGCAGCGATTTCTCCAGAATGCGGGTCTACTTGGGCACCTCCTTTACACCTTTGTTTGCACGTTCCCTCCGAACGGATACTAAAGGGAATCACAGCGATAAAGTTTGGCCTGATATGTCTACCAGGTACAAGTCCTTTTGCAGGAGTGTCACTTTGTAGCGTTTTCTGGAACGGCACTTTAATTGTGTCACTTCCGGGCTTCGGTGGTCGGGTTTTTTCGTACGGATTAGGCAGGATAATTTTACCGAACCGGCAGGATTTTTTTTACTGCTCGTCGCGAAGCGCGGAACTTGTATCTTTCGCGAACTTTTATATCAGGTCCCTGTTCGGGCGCCAGTTAAAAGTTTAGATAGTATTTTTATTGAAAAAATACAAACTTTATTATTTGAGTTCAGATTTACAACTAACTTTTCTTATGTTAATAATTAATAATGTAGCCTAGGTGCTGCTGCCGTTTCTGCCGCTGCTGCTGCTGCCTCTGCTGACGTTCTCTGCTATCGTCATTGAACATCGCTGCTGTTGTTGATGTGGTCGGTCCTAATTGGTTGCTGTCGCTGATATTGCTGCTGCCGCGGTGCAGTTGACCATTTCTTATTCTGATTGGTCAACTTAATTTGGCAATAATTGTTGTTGCCAAATGCACTCGGCGTTGGGTTCGATCACCCAGCGTTGAAGCTTTCCCACGATCGTAAGGTGGGAAGTGCAAGCTCAGCGCACGTGGCTGCTGAACTCAATTGGGGGTCTATTGGGCAACGTTCTGGCCAGTATAGGGTTACTGTTGGGAAATTGGTGCCTATGCTTTTCTCGCGCTTATAACCAATTTGTTTTTGTTTGGGATTTTGCGCGTGTGGCGATACTCTTACTTGAGCATTTAGCATTCTAGGTGTTAACTTATGTAAAGAAGGCCCATTTCAGTAAACCTTTGCAAAATTAACATCAATGACATAAAAACGGTCATATTTTTTACTACCTTTAATCTTAAATATTTTAATGCAGATAACAACAAAATCATTCCACAAGCCTATAAAGGTATGCCATATCGAAATCCGAGTTCATTTGACCAAGTTATGGGCTTTTAAAGATGGAAGGAAGGCCCATTTCAGTAAACCTTCGCAAAATTTAAATCAATGGCATAAAAAAAAAAATTCCACAAGCCCCTACAGGTATGCCATATCTAAATACGAGTTCATTTGACCAAGTTATAGGCTTTTAAAGATGGAAAGAAGGCCCATTTCAGTAAACCTTCGCAAAATAAAAATCAATGACATAAAAACTGTCATATTTTTTAATACCTTTAATGTTATCCATTTTAATGCAAATAACAACAAAATCATTCCACAAGCCTATAAAGGAATGTCATATCGAAATCCGAGTTCATTCGACCAAGTTATGGGCTTTTAAAAATGTTAAGAAGGCCCATTTCAGTAAACCTTCGCAAAATAAAAATCAATGACATAAAAACGTTCATATTTTTTACTACCTTTAATGTTATATATTTTAATGCAGATAACAACATAATCATTCCACAAGCCCATAGAGGTATGCCATATCGAAATCCGAGTCCTTTTGACCAGGTTATGGGCTTTTAAAGATGGAAAGAAGGCCCATTTCAGTAAACCTTTGCAAAATTAAGATCAATGACATAAAAACGGTCATATTTTTTATTACCTTTAAAGTTATATATTTTAATGCCGATAACAACATAATCATTCCACAAGCCCATAGAGGTATGCCATATCGAAATCCGATTCCTTTTGACCAGGATATGGGCTTTTAAAGATGGAAAGAAGGCCCATTTCAGTAAACCTTTGCAAAATTAAAATCAATTACATAAAAGTGGCCATATTTTTAACTACCTTTAAAGTTATATATTTTAATGCAGATACCAACATAATCATTCCACAACCCCATAGAGGTATGCCATATCGAAATCCGATTCCTTTTGACCAGGATATGGGCTTTTAAAGATGGAAAGAAGGCCCATTTCAGTAAACCTTTGCAAAATTAAAATCAATTACATAAAAACGGCCATATTTTTAACTACATTTAAAGTTATATAATTTAATGCAGATAACAACATAATCAATTCTCAAGCCCATAGAGGTATGCCATATAGAAATTTAAAGATGGAAAGAAGGCCCATTTCAGTAAACCTTTGCAAAATTAAAATCAATGACATAACAACGGTCATATTTTTTAATACCTTTAAAGTTATGTATTTTAATGCAGATAAAAACATAATCATTCCACAAGCCCATAAACGTATACCATATCGAAATACGAGTTCATTTGACCAAGTTATTGGCTTTTAAAGATGAAAGAAGGCCCATTTCAGTAAACCTTCGCAAAATTAAAATCAATGACATAAAAACGGTCAAATTTTTTACTACCTTTAAAGTTAAATATTTTAATGCAGATAACAACAAAATCATTCCAAAAGCCTATAAATGTATGCCATATCGAAATCCGAGTTCATTTGACCAAGTTATGGGCTTTTAAAGATGGAAAGAAGGCCCATTTCAGTAAACCTTCGCAAAATTAAAATCAATGGCATAAAAGGGGTCATATATTTTACTACCTTTAAAGTTATATATTTTAATGCAGATAACAACATAATCATTCCACAAGCCCATAGAGGTATTCCATATCGAAATCCGAGTGCTTTTGACCAGGTTATGGGCTTTTAAAGATGGAAAGAAGGCCCATTTCAGTAAAGCTTTGCAAAATTAAAATCAATGACATAAAAACGGTTTTTTTTTACTACCCTTAAAGTTATATATTTTAATGCAGAAAATAACATAATCACTCCACAAGCCTATAAAGGTATGCCATATCGAAACCCGAGTTCTTTGACCAAGTTATGGGCTTTTAAAGATGGAAAGAAGGCCTATTTCAGTAAACCTTTGCAAAATTAAAATCAATCACATAAAAACGATCATATTTTTTACTACCTTTAAAGTTATATATTTTAATGCAGATAACAACATAATCATTCCACAAGCCCATAGAGGTATGCCATATCGAAATCCGATTCCTTTTGACCAGGTTATGGGCTTTTAAAGATGGAAAGAAGGCCCATTTCAGTAAACCTTTGCAAAATTAAAATCAATGACATAAAAACGGTCATATTTTTTACTACCCTTAAAGTTAAATATTTTAATGCAGATAACAACATAATCATTCCACAAGCCTATAAAGGTATGCCATATCGAAATCCGAGTTCATTTGACCAAGTTATGGGTTTTTAAAGATGGAAAGAAGGCCCATTTCAGTAAACCTTCGCAAAATTTAAATCAATGGCATAAAAAAAAAAATTCCACAAGCCCCTACAGGTATGCCATATCTAAATACGAGTTCATTTGACCAAGTTATAGGCTTTTACAGATGGAAAGAAGGCCCATTTCAGTAAACCTTCGCAAAATAAAAATCAATGACATAAAAACTGTCATATTTTTTAATACCTTTAATGTTATACATTTTAATGCAAATAACAACATAATCATTCCACAAGCCTATAAAGGAATGTCATATCGAAATCCGAGTTCATTCGACCAAGTTATGGGCTTTTAAAAATGTTAAGAAGGCCCATTTCAGTAAACCTTCGCAAAATAAAAATCAATGACATAAAAACGTTCATATTTTTTACTACCTTTAAAGTTATATATTTTAATGCAGATAACAACATAATCATTCCACAAGCCCATAGAGGTATGCCATATCGAAATCCGAGTCCTTTTGACCAGGTTATGGGCTTTTAAAGATGGAAAGAAGGCCCATTTCAGTAAACCTTTGCAAAATTAAGATCAATGACATAAAAACGGTCATATTTTTTTTTACCTTTAAAATTATATATTTTAATGCAGATAACAACATAATCATTCCACAAGCCCATAGAGGTATGCCATATCGAAATCAAATTCCTTTTGACCAGGATATGGGCTTTTAAAGATGGAAAGAAGGCCCATTTCAGTAAACCTTTGCAAAATTAACATCAATGACATAAAAACGGTCATATTTATACCCGTTACTCGTAGAGTAAAAGGGTATACTAGATTCGTCGGAAAGTATGTAACAGGCAGAAGGAAGCGTTTCCGACCCCATAAAGTATATATATTCTTGATCAGGATCACTAGCCGAGTCGATCTAGCCATGTCCGTCTGTCCGTCTGTCCGTCTGTCCGGATGAACGCTGAGATCTCGGAAACTATGGGATCTAGGCTATTGAGATTTGGCGTGCAGATTCCTGAGCTTCCTACGCAGCGCAAGTTTGTTTCAGTAGACTGCCACGCCCACTCTAACGCCCACAAACCGCCCAAAACTGTGGCTCCTACAGTTTTGATGCTAGATAGAAAATTTTAACTGAAATGTAATGCTCTCTTCAATACCTATCGATTGACCCAAAAAAAAGTTTGCCACGCCCACTTTAACGCCCACAAACCGCAAAACCCTATGACGCCCACAATTTTCATGCTAGATCAAAACTTTTAATTGAAATGTATTGGTCTCGTCAATACCTATCGATTGATCCAAAAAAAAATTTGCCACGCCCACTCTAACGCCCATAACGTTTAAATCTGTATACCGCCGGTAGGTGGCGCATTTTAATCTCGCTTTGCTGCTTGCATGTCTCCATTTAGCTGAGTAACGGGTATCTGATAGTCGAGGTACTCGACTATAGCGTTCTCCCTTGTTTTTATTACCTTTAATGTTAAATATTTAATGCAGATAACAACAAAATCATTCCACAAGCCTATAAAGGTATGCCATATCGAAATCCGAGTTCATTTGACCAAGTTATGGGCTTTTAAAGATGGAAAGAAGGCCCATTTCAGTAAACCTTAGCAAAATTTAAATCAATGGCATAAAAAAAAAATTCCACAAGCCCCTACAGGTATGCCATATCTAAATACGAGTTCATTTGACGAAGTTAAAGGCTTTTCAAGATGGAAAGAAGGCCCATTTCAGTAAACCTTCGCAAAATAAAAATCAATGACATAAAAACTGTCATATTTTTTAATACCTTTAATGTTATACATTTTAATGCAAGTAACAACATAATCATTCCACAAGCCTATAAAGGAATGTCATATCGAAATCCGAGTTCATTCGACCAAGTTATGGGCTTTTAAAAATGTTAAGAAAGCCCATTTCAGTAAACCTTCGTAAAATAAAAATCAATGACATAAAAACGTTCATATTTTTTACTACCTTTAAAGTTATATATTTTAATGCAGATAACAACATAATCATTCCACAAGCCCATAGAGGTATGCCATATCGAAATCCGAGTCCTTTTGACCAGGTTATGGGCTTTTAAAGATGGAAAGAAGGCCCATTTCAGTAAACCTTTGCAAAATTAAAATCAATTACGTAAAAACGGCCATATTTGTAACTACCTTTAAAGTTATATATTTTAATGCAGATAACAACACAATCATTCCACAAGCCTATAAAGGTATGCCATATCGAAATACGAGTTCATTTGACCAAGTTATTGGCTTTTAAAGATGGAAAGAAGGCCCATTTCAGTAAACCTTCGCAAAATTAAAATCAATGACATAAAAACGGTCATATTTTTAACTAAATTTAAAGTTATATAATTTAATGCAGATAACAACATAATCAATTCTCAAGCCCATAGAGGTATGCCATATAGAAATCCGAGTCATTTTGACCAAATTATGGGCTTTCAAAGATGGAAAGAAGGCCCATTTCAGTAAACCTTTGCAAAATTAAAATCAATGACATAACAACGGTCATATTTTGTAATACCTTTAAAGTTATGTATTTTAATGCGGATAAAAACATAATCATTCCACAAGCCCATAAACGTATACCATATCGAAATACGAGTTCATTTGACCAAGTTATTGGCTTTTAAAGATGAAAGAAGGCCTATTTCAGTAAACCTTCGCAAAATTAAAATCAATGACATAAAAACGGTCAAATTTTTTACTACCTTTAAAGTTAAATATTTTAATGCAGATAACAACAAAATCATTCCAAAAGCCTATAAAGGTATGCCATATCGAAATCCGAGTTCATTTGACCAAGTTATGGGCTTTTAAAGATGGAAAAAAGGCCCATTTCAGTAAACCTTCGCAAAATTAAAATCAATGGCATAAAAAGGGTCATATTTTTTACTGCCTTTAAAGTTATATATTTTAATGCAGATAACAACATAATCATTCCACAAGCCCATAGAGGTATGCCGTATCGAAATCCGAGTGCTTTTGACCAAATTATGGGCTTTTAAAGATGGAAAGAAGGCCCATTTCAGTAAAGCTTTGCAAAATTAAAATCAATGACATAAAAACGGTTTTTTTTTACTACCCTGAAAGTTATATATTTTAATGCAGAAAACAACACAAGCCTATAAAGGTATGCCATATCGAAACCCGAGTTCTTTGACCAAGTTATGGGCTTTTAAAGATGGAAAAAAGGCCCATTTCAGTAAACCTTTGCAAAATTAAAATCAATCACATAAAAACGATCATATTTTTTACTACCTTTAAAGTTATATATTTTAATGCAGATAACAACATTATCATTCCACAAGCCCATAGAGGTATGCAATATCGAAATCCGAGTCCTTTTGACCAGGTTATGGGCTTTTAAAGATGGAAAGAAGGCCCATTTCAGTAAACCTTCGCAAAATAAAAATCAATGACATAAAAACTGTCATATTTTTTAATACCTTTAATGTTATACATTTTAATGCAAGTAACAACATAATCATTCCACAAGCCTATAAAGGAATGTCATATCGAAATCCGAGTTCATTCGACCAAGTTATGGGCTTTTAAAAATGTTAAGAAGGCCCATTTCAGTAAACCTTCGTAAAATAAAAATCAATGACATAAAAACGTTCATATTTTTTACTACCTTTAAAGTTATATATTTTAATGCAGATAACAACAAAATCATTCCACAAGCCCCTAAAGGTATGCCATATCGAAATCCGAGTTCATTTGACCAAGTTATTGGCTTTTAAAGATGAAAGAAGGCCTATTTCAGTAAAGCTTTGCAAAATTAAAATCAATGACATAAAAACGGTTTTTTTTTACTACCCTGAAAGTTATATATTTTAATGCAGAAAACAACATAATCACTCCACAAGCCTATAAAGGTATGCCATATCGAAGCCCGAGTTCTTTGACCAAGTTATGGGCTTTTAAAGATGGAAAAAAGGCCCATTTCAGTAAACCTTTGCAAAATTAAAATCAATCACATAAAAACGATCATATTTTTTACTACCTTTAAAGTTATATATTTTAATGCAGATAACAACATCATCATTCCACAAGCCCATAGAGGTATGCAATATCGAAATCCGAGTCCTTTTGACCAGGTTATGGGCTTTTAAAGATGGAAAGAAGGCCCATTTCAGTAAACCTTCGCAAAATAAAAATCAATGACATAAAAACTGTCATATTTTTTAATACCTTTAATGTTATACATTTTAATGCAAGTAACAACATAATCATTCCACAAGCCTATAAAGGAATGTCATATCGAAATCCGAGTTCATTCGACCAAGTTATGGGCTTTTAAAAATGTTAAGAAGGCCCATTTCAGTAAACCTTCGTAAAATAAAAATCAATGACATAAAAACGTTCATATTTTTTACTACCTTTAAAGTTATATATTTTAATGCAGATAACAACAAAATCATTCCACAAGCCCCTAAAGGTATGCCATATCGAAATACGAGTTTATTTGACCAAGTTATAGGCTTTTAAAGATGGAAAGAAGGCCCATTTCAGTAAACCTTCGCAAAATAAAAATCAATGACATAAAATCTGTCATATTTTTTAATACCTTTAAAGTTATATATTTTAATGGATATAACAACATAATCATTCCACAAGCCCATAGAGGTATGCCATATCGAAATCCGAGTCCTTTTGACCAGGTTATGGGCTTTTAAAGATGGAAAGAAGGCCCATTTCAGTAAACCTTTGCAAAATTAAAATCAATTACGTAAAAACGGCCATATTTGTAACTACCTTTAAAGTTATATATTTTAATGCAGATAACAACACAATCATTCCACAAGCCTATAAAGGTATGCCATATCGAAATACGAGTTCATTTGACCAAGTTATTGGCTTTTAAAGATGGAAAGAAGGCCCATTTCAGTAAACCTTCGCAAAATTAAAATCAATGACATAAAAACGGTCATATTTTTAACTACATTTAAAGTTATATAATTTAATGCAGATAACAACATAATCAATTCTCAAGCCCATAGAGGTATGCCATATAGAAATCCGAGTCATTTTGACCAAATTATGGGCTTTCAAAGATGGAAAGAAGGCCCATTTCAGTAAACCTTTGCAAAATTAAAATCAATGACATAACAACGGTCATATTTTGTAATACCTTTAAAGTTATGTATTTTAATGCGGATAAAAACATAATCATTCCACGAGCCCATAAACGTATACCATATCGAAATACGAGTTCATTTGACCAAGTTATTGGCTTTTAAAGATGAAAGAAGGCCTATTTCAGTAAACCTTCGCAAATTAAAAGCCTATAAAGGAATGTCATATCGAAATCCGAGTTCATTCGACCAAGTTATGGGCTTTTAAAAATGTTAAGAAGGCCCATTTCAGTAAACCTTCGTAAAATAAAAATCAATGACATAAAAACGTTCATATTTTTTACTACCTTTAAAGTTATATATTTTAATGCAGATAACAACAAAATCATTCCACAAGCCCCTAAAGGTATGCCATATCGAAATCCGAGTTCATTTGACCAAGTTATTGGCTTTTAAAGATGAAAGAAGGCCTATTTCAGTAAAGCTTTGCAAAATTAAAATCAATGACATAAAAACGGTTTTTTTTTACTACCCTGAAAGTTATATATTTTAATGCAGAAAACAACATAATCACTCCACAAGCCTATAAAGGTATGCCATATCGAAACCCGAGTTCTTTGACCAAGTTATGGGCTTTTAAAGATGGAAAAAAGGCCCATTTCAGTAAACCTTTGCAAAATTAAAATCAATCACATAAAAACGATCATATTTTTTACTACCTTTAAAGTTATATATTTTAATGCAGATAACAACATCATCATTCCACAAGCCCATAGAGGTATGCAATATCGAAATCCGAGTCCTTTTGACCAGGTTATGGGCTTTTAAAGATGGAAAGAAGGCCCATTTCAGTAAACCTTCGCAAAATAAAAATCAATGACATAAAAACTGTCATATTTTTTAATACCTTTAATGTTATACATTTTAATGCAAGTAACAACATAATCATTCCACAAGCCTATAAAGGAATGTCATATCGAAATCCGAGTTCATTCGACCAAGTTATGGGCTTTTAAAAATGTTAAGAAGGCCCATTTCAGTAAACCTTCGTAAAATAAAAATCAATGACATAAAAACGTTCATATTTTTTACTACCTTTAAAGTTATATATTTTAATGCAGATAACAACAAAATCATTCCACAAGCCCCTAAAGGTATGCCATATCGAAATACGAGTTCATTTGACCAAGTTATAGGCTTTTAAAGATGGAAAGAAGGCCCATTTCAGTAAACCTTCGCAAAATAAAAATCAATGACATAAAATCTGTCATATTTTTTAATACCTTTAAAGTTATATATTTTAATGGATATAACAACATAATCATTCCACAAGCCCATAGAGGTATGCCATATCGAAATCCGAGTCCTTTTGACCAGGTTATGGGCTTTTAAAGATGGAAAGAAGGCCCATTTCAGTAAACCTTTGCAAAATTAAAATCAATTACGTAAAAACGGCCATATTTGTAACTACCTTTAAAGTTATATATTTTAATGCAGATAACAACACAATCATTCCACAAGCCTATAAAGGTATGCCATATCGAAATACGAGTTCATTTGACCAAGTTATTGGCTTTTAAAGATGGAAAGAAGGCCCATTTCAGTAAACCTTCGCAAAATTAAAATCAATGACATAAAAACGGTCATATTTTTAACTACATTTAAAGTTATATAATTTAATGCAGATAACAACATAATCAATTCTCAAGCCCATAGAGGTATGCCATATAGAAATCCGAGTCATTTTGACCAAATTATGGGCTTTCAAAGATGGAAAGAAGGCCCATTTCAGTAAACCTTTGCAAAATTAAAATCAATGACATAACAACGGTCATATTTTGTAATACCTTTAAAGTTATGTATTTTAATGCGGATAAAAACATAATCATTCCACAAGCCCATAAACGTATACCATATCGAAATACGAGTTCATTTGACCAAGTTATTGGCTTTTAAAGATGAAAGAAGGCCTATTTCAGTAAACCTTCGCAAAATTAAAATCAATGACATAAAAACGGTCAAATTTTTTACTACCTTTAAAGTTAAATATTTTAATGCAGATAACAACAAAATCATTCCAAAAGCCTATAAAGGTATGCCATATCGAAATCCGAGTTCATTTGACCAAGTTATGGGCTTTTAAAGATGGAAAAAAGGCCCATTTCAGTAAACCTTCGCAAAATTAAAATCAATGGCATAAAAAGGGTCATATTTTTTACTGCCTTTAAAGTTATATATTTTAATGCAGATAACAACATAATCATTCCACAAGCCCATAGAGGTATGCCGTATCGAAATCCGAGTGCTTTTGACCAAATTATGGGCTTTTAAAGATGGAAAGAAGGCCCATTTCAGTAAACCTTTGCAAAATTAAAATCAATGACATAAAAACGGTCATATTTTTTACTACCTTTAATGTTAAATATTTTAATGCAGATAACATCAAAATCATTCCACAAGCCTATAAAGGTATGCCATATCGAAATCCGAGTTCATTTGACCAAGTTATTGGCTTTTAAAGATGAAAGAAGGCCCATTTCAGTAAAGCTTTGCAAAATTAAAATCAATGACATAAAAACGGTTTTTTTTTACTACCCTGAAAGTTATATATTTTAATGCAGAAAACAACACAAGCCTATAAAGGTATGCCATATCGAAACCCGAGTTCTTTGACCAAGTTATGGGCTTTTAAAGATGGAAAAAAGGCCCATTTCAGTAAACCTTTGCAAAATTAAAATCAATCACATAAAAACGATCATATTTTTTACTACCTTTAAAGTTATATATTTTAATGCAGATAACAACATTATCATTCCACAAGCCCATAGAGGTATGCAATATCGAAATCCGAGTCCTTTTGACCAGGTTATGGGCTTTTAAAGATGGAAAGAAGGCCCATTTCAGTAAACCTTTGCAAAATTAAAATCAATCACATAAAAACGATCATATTTTTTACTACCTTTAAAGTTATATATTTTAATGCAGATAACAACATTATCATTCCACAAGCCCATAGAGGTATGCAATATCGAAATCCGAGTCCTTTTGACCAGGTTATGGGCTTTTAAAGATGGAAAGAAGGCCCATTTCAGTAAACCTTCGCAAAATAAAAATCAATGACATAAAAACTGTCATATTTTTTAATACCTTTAATGTTATACATTTTAATGCAAGTAACAACATAATCATTCCACAAGCCTATAAAGGAATGTCATATCGAAATCCGAGTTCATTCGACCAAGTTATGGGCTTTTAAAAATGTTAAGAAGGCCCATTTCAGTAAACCTTCGTAAAATAAAAATCAATGACATAAAAACGTTCATATTTTTTACTACCTTTAAAGTTATATATTTTAATGCAGATAACAACAAAATCATTCCACAAGCCCCTAAAGGTATGCCATATCGAAATCCGAGTTCATTTGACCAAGTTATTGGCTTTTAAAGATGAAAGAAGGCCTATTTCAGTAAAGCTTTGCAAAATTAAAATCAATGACATAAAAACGGTTTTTTTTTACTACCCTGAAAGTTATATATTTTAATGCAGAAAACAACATAATCACTCCACAAGCCTATAAAGGTATGCCATATCGAAACCCGAGTTCTTTGACCAAGTTATGGGCTTTTAAAGATGGAAAAAAGGCCCATTTCAGTAAACCTTTGCAAAATTAAAATCAATCACATAAAAACGATCATATTTTTTACTACCTTTAAAGTTATATATTTTAATGCAGATAACAACATCATCATTCCACAAGCCCATAGAGGTATGCAATATCGAAATCCGAGTCCTTTTGACCAGGTTATGGGCTTTTAAAGATGGAAAGAAGGCCCATTTCAGTAAACCTTCGCAAAATAAAAATCAATGACATAAAAACTGTCATATTTTTTAATACCTTTAATGTTATACATTTTAATGCAAGTAACAACATAATCATTCCACAAGCCTATAAAGGAATGTCATATCGAAATCCGAGTTCATTCGACCAAGTTATGGGCTTTTAAAAATGTTAAGAAGGCCCATTTCAGTAAACCTTCGTAAAATAAAAATCAATGACATAAAAACGTTCATATTTTTTACTACCTTTAAAGTTATATATTTTAATGCAGATAACAACAAAATCATTCCACAAGCCCCTAAAGGTATGCCATATCGAAATACGAGTTCATTTGACCAAGTTATAGGCTTTTAAAGATGGAAAGAAGGCCCATTTCAGTAAACCTTCGCAAAATAAAAATCAATGACATAAAATCTGTCATATTTTTTAATACCTTTAAAGTTATATATTTTAATGGATATAACAACATAATCATTCCACAAGCCCATAGAGGTATGCCATATCGAAATCCGAGTCCTTCTGACCAGGTTATGGGCTTTTAAATATGTAAAGAAGGCCCATTTCAGTAAACCTTTGCAAAATTAACATCAATGACATAAAAACGGTCATATTTTTTACTACCTTTAATGTTAAATATTTTAATGCAGATAACAACAAAATCATTCCACAAGCCTATAAAGGTATGCCATATCGAAATCCGAGTTCATTTGACCAAGTTATGGGCTTTTAAAGATGGAAAGAAGGCCCATTTCAGTAAACCTTCGCAAAATTTAAATCAATGGCATAAAAAAAAAATTCCACAAGCCCCTACAGGTATGCCATATCTAAATACGAGTTCATTCGACCAAGTTATAGGCTTTTAAAGATGGAAAGAAGGCCCATTTCAGTAAACCTTCGCAAAATAAAAATCAATGACATAAAATCTGTCATATTTTTTAATACCTTTAATGTTATACATTTTAATGCAAATAACAACATAATCATTCCACAAGCCTATAAAGGAACGTCATATCGAAATCCGAGTTCATTCGACCAAGTTATGGGTTTTTAAAAATGTTAAGAAGGCCCATTTCAGTAAACCTTCGCAAAATAAAAATCAATGACATAAAAAGGTTTATATTTTTTACTACCTTTAAAGTTATATATTTTAATGCAGATAACAACATAATCATTCCACAAGCCCATAGAGGTATGCCATATCGAAATCCGAGTCCTTTTGACCAGGTTATGGGCTTTTAAAGATGGAAAGAAGGCCCATTTCAGTAAACCTTTGCAAAATTAAGATCAATGACATAAAAACGGTCATATTTTTTATTACCTTTAAAGTTATATATTTTAATGCCGATAACAACATAATCATTCCACAAGCCCATAGAGGTATGCCATATCGAAATCCGATTCCTTTTGACCAAGATATGGGCTTTTAAAGATGGAAAGAAGGCCCATTTCAGTAAACCTTTGCAAAATTAAAATCAATTACATAAAAACGGTCATATTTTTTAATACCTTTAAAGTTATGTATTTTAATGCAGATAAAAACATAATCATTCCACAAGCCCATAAACGTATACCATATCGAAATACGAGTTCATTTGACCAAGTTATTGGCTTTTAAAGATGAAAGAAATCCCATTTCAGTAAACCTTCGCAAAATTAAGATCAATGACATAAAAACGGTCAAATTTTTTACTACCTTTAAAGTTAAATATTTTAATGCAGATAACAACAAAATCATTCCAAAATCCTATAAAGGTATGCCATATCGAAATCCGAGTTCATTTGACCAAGTTATGGGCTTTTAAAGATGGAAAGAAGGCCCATTTCAGTAAACCTTCGCAAAATTAAAATCAATGGCATAAAAAGGGTCATATTTTTTACTACCTTTAAAGTTATATATTTTAATGCAGATAACAACATAATCATTTCACAAGCCCATAGAGGTATGCCATATCGAAATCCGAGTGCTTTTGACCAGGTCATGGGCTTTTAAAGATGGAAAGAAGGCCCATTTCAGTAAAGCTTTGCAAAATTAAAATCAATGACATAAAAACGGTTTTTTTTTACTACCCTTAAAGTTGTATATTTTAATACAGAACACAACATAATCACTCCACAAGCCTATAAAGGTATGCCATATCGAAACCCGAGTTCTTTGACCAAGTTATGGGCTTTTAAAGATGGAAAGAAGGCCCATTTCAGTAAACCTTTGCAAAATTAAAATCAATCACATAAAAACGATCATATTTTTTACTACCTTTAAAGTTATATATTTTAATGCAGATAACAACATAATCATTCCACAAGCCCATAGAGGTATGTCATATCGAAATCCGATTCCTTTTGACCAGGTTATGGTTTTTTAAAGATGGAAAGAAGGCCCATTTCAGTAAACCTTTGCAAAATTAACATCAATGACATAAAAACGGTCATATTTTTTACTACCTTTAATGTTAAATATTTTAATGCAGATAACAACAAAATCATTCCACAAGCCCCTAAAGGTATGCCATATCGAAATACGAGTTCATTTGACCAAGTTATAGGCTTTTAAAGATGGAAAGAAGGCCCATTTCAGTAAACCTTTGCAAAATTAAAATCAATGACATAAAAACGGTCATATTTTTTACTACCTTTAAAGTTATATATTTTAATGGAAATAACAACATAATCATTCCACAAGCCCATAGAGGTATGCCATATCGAAATCCGAGTCCTTCTGACCAGGTTATGGGCTTTTAAATATGTAAAGAAGGCCCATTTCAGTAAACCTTTGCAAAATTAACATCAATGACATAAAAACGGTCATATTTTTACTACCTTTAATGTTAAATATTTTAATGCAGATAACAACAAAATCATTCCACAAGCCTATAAAGGTATGCCATATCGAAATCCGAGTTCATTTGACCAAGTTATGGGCTTTTAAAGATGGAAAGAAGGCCCATTTCAGTAAACCTTCGCAAAATTTAAATCAATGGCATAAAAAAAAATTCCACAAGCCCCTACAGGTATGCCATATCTAAATACGAGTTCATTTGACCAAGTTATAGGCTTTTAAAGATGGAAAGAAGGCCCATTTCAGTAAACCTTCGCAAAATAAAAATCAATGACATAAAAACTGTCATATATTTTATTACCTTTAAAGTTATATATTTTAATGCAGATAAAAACATAATCATCCCACAAGCCCATAAACGTATACCATATCGAAATACGAGTTCATTTGACCAAGTTATTGGCTTTCAAAGATGAAAGAAGGCCCATTTCAGTAAACCTTTGCAAAATTAAAATCAATGACATAAAAACGGTCATATTTTTTACTACCTTTAATGTTAAGTATTTTAATGCAGATAACAACAAAATCATTCCACAAGCCTATAAAGGTATGCCATATCGAAATCCGAGTTCATTTGACCAAGTTATGGGCTTTTAAAGATGGAGAGAAGGCCCATTTCAGTAAACCTTCGCAAAATTTAAATCAATGGCATAAAAAGGGTCATATTTTTTACTACCTTTAAAGTTATATATTTTAATGCAGATAACAACATAATCATTTCACAAGCCCATAGAGGTATGCCATATCGAAATCCGAGTGCTTTTGACCAGGTCATGGGCTTTTAAAGATGGAAAGAAGGCCCATTTCAGTAAAGCTTTGCAAAATTAAAATCAATGACATAAAAACGGTTTTTTTTTAAAGTTGTATATTTTAATACAGAACACAACATAATCACTCCACAAGCCTATAAAGGTATGCCATATCGAAACCCGAGTTCTTTGACCAAGTTATGGGCTTTTAAAGATGGAAAGAAGGCCCATTTCAGTAAACCTTTGCAAAATTAAAATCAATCACATAAAAACGATCATATTTTTTACTACCTTTAAAGTTATATATTTTAATGCAGATAACAACATAATCATTCCACAAGCCCATAGAGGTATGTCATATCGAAATCCGATTCCTTTTGACCAGGTTATGGTTTTTTAAAGATGGAAAGAAGGCCCATTTCAGTAAACCTTTGCAAAATTAACATCAATGACATAAAAACGGTCATATTTTTTACTACCTTTAATGTTAAATATTTTAATGCAGATAACAACAAAATCATTCCACAAGCCCCTAAAGGTATGCCATATCGAAATACGAGTTCATTTGACCAAGTTATAGGCTTTTAAAGATGGAAAGAAGGCCCATTTCAGTAAACCTTTGCAAAATTAAAATCAATGACATAAAAACGGTCATATTTTTTACTACCTTTAAAGTTATATATTTTAATGGAAATAACAACATAATCATTCCACAAGCCCATAGAGGTATGCCATATCGAAATCCGAGTCCTTCTGACCAGGTTATGGGCTTTTAAATATGTAAAGAAGGCCCATTTCAGTAAACCTTTGCAAAATTAACATCAATGACATAAAAACGGTCATATTTTTTACTACCTTTAATGTTAAATATTTTAATGCAGATAACAACAAAATCATTCCACAAGCCTATAAAGGTATGCCATATCGAAATCCGAGTTCATTTGACCAAGTTATGGGCTTTTAAAGATGGAAAGAAGGCCCATTTCAGTAAACCTTCGCAAAATTTAAATCAATGGCATAAAAAAAAATTCCACAAGCCCCTACAGGTATGCCATATCTAAATACGAGTTCATTTGACCAAGTTATAGGCTTTTAAAGATGGAAAGAAGGCCCATTTCAGTAAACCTTCGCAAAATAAAAATCAATGACATAAAAACTGTCATATATTTTATTACCTTTAAAGTTATATATTTTAATGCAGATAAAAACATAATCATCCCACAAGCCCATAAACGTATACCATATCGAAATACGAGTTCATTTGACCAAGTTATTGGCTTTCAAAGATGAAAGAAGGCCCATTTCAGTAAACCTTTGCAAAATTAAAATCAATGACATAAAAACGGTCATATTTTTTACTACCTTTAATGTTAAGTATTTTAATGCAGATAACAACAAAATCATTCCACAAGCCTATAAAGGTATGCCATATCGAAATCCGAGTTCATTTGACCAAGTTATGGGCTTTTAAAGATGGAGAGAAGGCCCATTTCAGTAAACCTTCGCAAAATTTAAATCAATGGCATAAAAAAAAATTCCACAAGCCCCTACAGGTATGCCATATCTAAATACGAGTTCATTTGACCAAGTTATAGGCTTTTAAAGATGGAAAGAAGGCCCATTTCAGTAAACCTTCGCAAAATAAAAATCAATGACATAAAAACTGTCATATATTTTATTACCTTTAAAGTTATATATTTTAATGCAGATAAAAACATAATCATCCCACACGCCCATAAACGTATACCATATCCAAATACGAGTTCATTTGACCAAGTTATTGGCTTTCAAAGATGAAAGAAGGCCCATTTCAGTAAACCTTCGCAAAATTAAAATCAATGACATAAAAACGGTCAAATTTTTTACTACCTTTAAAGTTAAATATTTTAATGCAGATAACAACAAAATCATTCCAAAAGCCTATAAAGGTATGCCATATCGAAATCCGAGTTCATTTGACCAAGTTATGGGCTTTTAAAGATGGAAAGAAGGCCCATTTCAGTAAACCTTCGCAAAATTAAAATCAATGGCATAAAAACGGTCATATTTTGTACTACCTTTAAAGTTATATATTTTAATGCAGATAACAACATAATCATTCCACAAGCCCATAGAGGTATGCCATATCGAAATCCAAGTGCTTTTGACCAGGTTATGGGCTTTTAAAGATGGAAAGAAGGCCCATTTCAGTAAAGCTTTGCAAAATTAAAATCAATGACATAAAAACGGTTTTTTTTTACTTCCCTTAAAGTTATATATTTTAATGCAGAAAACAACATAATCACTCCACAAGCCTATAAAGGTATGCCATATCGAAACCCGAGTTCTTTGACCAAGTTATGGGCTTTTAAAGATGGAAAGAAGGCCCATTTCAGTAAACCTTTGCAAAATTAAAATCAATCACATAAAAACGATCATATTTTTTACTACCTTTAAAGTTATATATTTTAATGCAGATAACAACATACTCATTCCACAAGCCCATAGAGGTATGCCATATCGAAATCCGATTCCTTTTGACCAGGTTATGGGCTTTTAAATATGTAAAGAAGGCCCATTTCAGTAAACCTTTGCAAAATTAACATCAATGACATAAAAACGGTCATATTTTTTACTACCTTTAATGTTAAATATTTTAATGCAGATAACAACAAAATCATTCCACAAGCCCCTAAAGGTTTGCCATATCGAAATACGAGTTCATTTGACCAAGTTATAGGCTTTTAAAGATGGAAAGAAGGCCCATTTCAGTAAACGTTCGCAAATTAAAATCAATGACATAAAAACGGTCATATTTTTTACTACCTTTAAAGTTATATATTCTAATGGAAATAACAACATAATCATTCCACAAGCCCATAGAGGTATGCCATATCGAAATCCGAGTCCTTCTGACCAGGTTATGGGCTTTTAAATATGTAAAGAAGGCCCATTTCAGTAAACCTTTGCAAAATTAACATCAATGACATAAAAACGGTCATATTTTTTACTACCTTTAATGTTAAATATTTTAATGCAGATAACAACAAAATCATTCCACAAGCCTATAAAGGTATGCCATATCGAAATCCGAGTTCATTTGACCAAGTTATGGGCTTTTAAAGATGGAAAGAAGGCCCATTTCAGTAAACCTTCGCAAAATTTAAATCAATGGCATAAAAAAAAAAATTCCACAAGCCCCTACAGGTATGCCATATCTAAATACGAGTTCATTTGACCAAGTTATAGGCTTTTAAAGATGGAAAGAAGGCCCATTTCAGTAAACCTTCGCAAAATAAAAATCAATGACATAAAAACTGTCATATTTTTTAATACCTTTAATGTTATACATTTTAATGCAAGTAACAACATAATCATTCCACAAGCCTATAAAGGAATGTCATATCGAAATCCGAGTTCATTCGACCAAGTTATGGCCTTTTAAAAATGTTAAGAAGGCCCATTTCAGTAAACCTTCGCAAAATAAGAATCAATGACATAAAAACGTTCATATTTTTTACTACCTTTAAAGTTATATATTTTAATGCAGATAACAACATAATCATTCCACAAGCCCATAGAGGTATGCCATATCGAAATCCGAGTCCTTTTGACCAGGTTATGGGCTTTTAAAGATGGAAAGAAGGCCCATTTCAGTAAACCTTTGCAAAATTAAGATCAATGACATAAAAACGGTCATATTTTTTATTACCTTTAAAGTTATATATTTTAATGCAGATAACAACATAATCATTCCACAAGCCCATAGAGGTATGCCATATCGAAATCCGATTCCTTTTGACCAGGATATGGGCTTTTAAAGATGGAAAGAAGGTCCATTTCAGTAAACCTTTGCAAAATTAAAATCAATTACATAAAAACGGCCATATTTTTAACTACCTTTAAATTTATATATTTTAATGCAGATAACAACATAATCATTCCACAAGCCTATAAAGGTATGCCATATCGAAATCCGAGATCATTTGACCAAGTTATGGGCTTTTAAAGATGGAAAGAAGGCCCATTTCAGTAAACCTTTGCAAAATTAAAATCAATGACATACAAACGGTCATATTTTTAACTACCTTTAAAGTTTAATATTTTTATGCAGATAACAACACAATCATTCCACAAGCCTATAAAGGTATGCCATATCGAAATACGAGTTCATTTGACCAAGTTATGGGCTTTTAAAGATGGAAAGAAGGCCCATTTCAGTAAACCTTCGCAAAATTAAAATCAATGGCATAAAAAGGGTCATATTTTTTACTACCTTTAAAGTTATATATTTTAATGCAGATAACAACATAATCAATTCTCAAGCCCATAGAGGTATGCCATATAGAAATCCGAGTCATTTTGACCAAATTATGGGCTTTCAAAGATGGAAAGAAGGCCCATTTCAGTAAACCTTTGCAAAATTAAAATCAATGACATAACAACGGTCAAATTTTTTAAAACCTTTAAAGTTATGTATTTTAATGCAGATAAAAACATAATCATTCCACAAGCCCATAAACGTATACCATATCGAAATACGAGTTCATTTGACCAAGTTATTGGCTTTTAAAGGTGAAAGAAGTCTATTTCAGTAAACCTTCGCAAAATTAAAATCAATGACATAAAAAGGGTCATATTTTTTACTACCTTTAAAGTTATATATTTTAATGCAGATAACAACATAATCATTCCACAAGCCCATAGAGGTATGCCATATCGAAATCCGAGTGCTTTTGACCAGGATATGGGCTTTTAAAGATGGAAAGAAGGTCCATTTCAGTAAACCTTTGCAAAATTAAAATCAATTACATAAAAACGGCCATATTTTTAACTACCTTTAAATTTATATATTTTAATGCAGATAACAACATAATCATTCCACAAGCCTATAAAGGTATGCCATATCGAAATCCGAGATCATTTGACCAAGTTATGGGCTTTTAAAGATGGAAAGAAGGCCCATTTCAGTAAACCTTTGCAAAATTAAAATCAATGACATACAAACGGTCATATTTTTAACTACCTTTAAAGTTTAATATTTTTATGCAGATAACAACACAATCATTCCACAAGCCTATAAAGGTATGCCATATCGAAATACGAGTTCATTTGACCAAGTTATGGGCTTTTAAAGATGGAAAGAAGGCCCATTTCAGTAAACCTTCGCAAAATTAAAATCAATGGCATAAAAAGGGTCATATTTTTTACTACCTTTAAAGTTATATATTTTAATGCAGATAACAACATAATCAATTCTCAAGCCCATAGAGGTATGCCATATAGAAATCCGAGTCATTTTGACCAAATTATGGGCTTTCAAAGATGGAAAGAAGGCCCATTTCAGTAAACCTTTGCAAAATTAAAATCAATGACATAACAACGGTCATATTTTTTAAAACCTTTAAAGTTATGTATTTTAATGCAGATAAAAACATAATCATTCCACAAGCCCATAAACGTATACCATATCGAAATACGAGTTCATTTGACCAAGTTATTGGCTTTTAAAGGTGAAAGAAGTCTATTTCAGTAAACCTTCGCAAAATTAAAATCAATGACATAAAAAGGGTCATATTTTTTACTACCTTTAAAGTTATATATTTTAATGCAGATAACAACATAATCATTCCACAAGCCCATAGAGGTATGCCATATCGAAATCCGAGTGCTTTTGACCAGGTTATGGGCTTTTAAAGATGGAAAGAAGGTCCATTTCAGTAAAGCTTTGCAAAATTAAAATCAATGACATAAAAACGGTTTTTTTTTACTACCCTTAAAGTTATATATTTTAATGCAGAAAACAACATAATCACTCCACAAGCCTATAAAGGTATGCCATATCGAAATCCGAGTTCTTTGACCAAGTTATGGGCTTTTAAAGATGGAAAGAAGGCCCATTTCAGTAAACCTTTGCAAAATTAAAATCAATCACATAAAAACGATCATATTTTTTACTACCTTTAAATATATGTATTTTAATGCAGATAAAAACATAATCATCCCACAAGCCCATAAACGTATACCATATCGAAATACGAGTTCATTTGACCAAGTTATTGGCTTTCAAAGATGAAAGAAGGCCCATTTCAGTAAACCTTCGCAAAATTAAAATCAATGACATAAAAACGGTCAAATTTTTTACTACCTTTAAAGTTAAATATTTTAATGCAGATAACAACAAAATCATTCCAAAAGCCTATAAAGGTATGCCATATCGAAATCCGAGTTCATTTGACCAAGTTATGGGCTTTTAAAGATGGAAAGAAGGCCCATTTCAGTAAACCTTCGCAAAATTAAAATCAATGGCATAAAAAGGGTCATATTTTGTACTTCCTTTAAAGTTATATATTTTAATGCAGATAACAACATAATCATTCCACAAGCCCATAGAGGTATGCCATATCGAAATCCGAGTTCATTTGACCAAGTTATGGGCTTTTAAAGATGGAAAGAAGGCCCATTTCAGTAAACCTTCGCAAAATTTAAATCAATGGCATAAAAAAAAAATAATTCCACAAGCCCCTACAGGTATGCCATATCTATATACGAGTTCATTTGACCAAGTTATAGGCTTTTAAAGATGGAAAGAAGGCCCATTTCAGTAAACCTTCGCAAAATAAAAATCAATGACATAAAAACTGTCATATTTTTTAATACCTTTAATGTTATATATTTTAATGCAGATAACAACATAATCATTCCACAAGCCCATAGAGGTATGCCATATCGAAATCCGATTCCTTTTGACCAGGTTATGGGCTTTTAAAGATGGAAAGAAGGCCCATTTCAGTAAACCTCTGCAAAATTAAAATCAATGACATAGCAACGGTCATATTTTTTAATACCTTTAAAGTTATGTATTTTAATGCAGATAAAAACATAATCATCCCACAAGCCCATAAACGTATACCATATCGAAATCCGAGATCATTTGACCAAGTTATGGGCTTTTAAAGATGTTAAGAAGGCCCATTTCAGTAAACCTTCGCAAAATAAGAATCAATGACATAAAAACGTTCATATTTTTTACTACCTTTAAAGTTATATATTTTAATGCAGATAACAACATAATCATTCCACAAGCCCATAGAGGTATGCCATATCGAAATCCGAGTCCTTTTGACCAGGTTATGGCCTTTTAAAAATGTTAAGAAGGCCCATTACAGTAAACCTTCGCAAAATAAGAATCAATGACATAAAAACGTTCATATTTTTTACTACCTTTAAAGTTATATATTTTAATGCAGATAACAACATAATCATTCCACAAGCCCATAGAGGTATGCCATATCGAAATCCGAGTCCTTTTGACCAGGTTATGGGCTTTTAAAGATGGAAAGAAGGCCCATTTCAGTAAACCTTTGCAAAATTAAGATCAATGACATAAAAACGGTCATATTTTTTATTACCTTCAAAGTTATATATTTTAATGCAGATAACAACATCATCATTCCACAAGCCCATAGAGGTATGCTATATCGAAATCCGATTCCTTTTGACCAGGATATGGGCTTTTAAAGATGGAAAGAAGGCCCATTTCAGTAAACCTTTGCAAAATTTAAATCAATTACATAAAAACGGCCATATTTTTAACTACCTTTAAAGTTATATATTTTAATGCAGATAACAACATAATCATTCCACAAGCCTATAAAGGAATGCCATATCGAAATCCGAGATCATTTGACCAAGTTATGGGCTTTTAAAGATGGAAAGAAGGCCCATTTCAGTAAACCTTTGCAAAATTAAAATCAATGACATACAAACGGTCATATTTTTAACTACCTTTAAAGTTTAATATTTTAATGCAGATAACAACACAATCATTCCACAAGCCTATAAAGGTATGCCATATCGAAATACGAGTTCATTTGACCAAGTTATTGGCTTTTAAAGATGGAAAGAAGGCCCATTTCAGTAAACCTTCGCAAATTTAAAATCAATGACATAAAAACGGTCATATTTTTAACTACATTTAAAGTTATATAATTTAATGCAGAAAACAACATAATCAATTCTCAAGCCCATAGAGGTATGCCATATATAAATCCGAGTCATTTTGACCAAATTATGGGCTTTTAAAGATGGAAAGATGGCCCATTTCAGTAAACCTTTGCAAAATTAAAATCAATGACATAACAACGGTCATATTTTTTAATACCTTTAAAGTTATGTATTTTAATGCAGATAAACCCATAATCATTCCACAAGCCCATAAACGTATACCATATCGAAATACGAGTTCATTTGACCAAGTTATTGGCTTTTAAAGATGAAAGAAGGCCCATTTTAGTAAACCTTCGCAAAATTAAAATCAATGACATAAAGACGGTCAAATTTTTTACTACCTTTAAAGTTAAATATTTTAATGCAGATAACAACAAAATCATTCCAAAAGCCTATAAAGGTATGCCATATCGAAATCCGAGTTCATTTGACCAAGTTATGGGCTTTTAAAGATGGAAAGAAGGCCCATTTCAGTAAACCTTCGCAAAATTAAAATCAATGGCAAAAAAATGGTCATATTTTTTACTATCTTTAAAGTTATATATTTTAATGCAGATAAGAACATAATCATTCCACAAGCCCATAGAGGTATGCCATATCGAAATCCGATTCCTTTTGACCAGGTTATGGGCTTTTAAAGATGGAAAGAAGGCCCATTTCAGTAAACCTTTGCAAAATTAAAATCAATGACATAAAAACGGTCATATTTTTTACTACCTTTAAAATTAAATATTTAAATGCAGATAACAACAAAATCATTCCACAAGCCCCTAAAGGTATGCCATATCGAAATACGAGTTCATTTGACCAAGTTATAGGCTTTTAAAGATGGAAAGAAGCCCCATTTCAGTAAACCTTCGCAAAATTAAAATCATTGACATAAAAACGGTCATATTTTTTACTACCTTTAAAGTTATATATTTTAATGCAGATAACAACATAATCATTCCACAACCCCATAGAGGTATGCCATATCGAAATCCGAGTCCTTTTGAACAGGTTATGGGCTTTTAAAGATGGAAAGAAGGCCCATTTCAGTAAACCTTTGCAAAATTAAGATCAATGACATAAAAACGGTCATATTTTTTATTACCGTTAAAGTTATATATTTTAATGCAGATAACAACATAATCATTCCACAAGGCCATAGAGGTATGCCATATCGAAATCCGATTCCTTTTGACCAGGATATGGGCTTTTAAAGATGGAAAGAAGGCCCATTTCAGTAAACCTTTGCAAAATTAAAATCAATTACATAAAAACGGCCATATTTTTAACTACCTTTAAAGTTATATATTTTAATGCAGATAACAACATAATCATTCCACAAGCATATAAAGGTATGCCATATCGAAATCCGAGATCATTTGACCAAGTTATGGGCTTTTAAAGATGGAAAGAAGGCCCATTTCAGTAAACCTTTGCAAAATTAAAATCAATGACATACAAACGGTCATATTTTTAACTACCTTTAAAGTTTAATATTTTAATGCAGATAACAACACAATCATTCCACAAGCCTATAAAGGTATGCCATATCGAAATACGAGTTCATTTGACCAAGTTATTGGCTTTTAAAGATGGAAAGAAGGCCCATTTCAGTAAACCTTCGCAAAATTAAAATCAATGACATAAAAACGGTCATATTTTAACTACATTTAAAGTTATATAATTTAATGCAGATAACAACATAATCAATTCTCAAGCCCATAGAGGTAAGCCATATAGAAATCCGAGTAATTTTGACCAAATTATGGGCTTTTAAAGATGGAAAGAAGGCCCATTTCAGTAAACCTTTGCAAAATTAAAATCAATGACATAACAACGGTCATATTTTTTAATACCTTTAAAGTTATGTATTTTAATGCAGATAAAAACATAATCATTCCACAAGCCCATAAACGTATACCATATCGAAATACGAGTTCATTTGACCAAGTTATTGGCTTTTAAAGATGAAAGAAGGCCCATTTCAGTAAACCTTCGCAAAATTAAAATCAATGACATAAAAACGGTCAAATTTTTTATTACTACCTTTAAAGTTAAATATTTTAATGCAGATACCAACAAAATCATTCCAAAAGCCTATAAAGGTATGCCATATCGAAATCCGAGTTCATTTGACCAAGTTATGGGCTTTTAAAGATGGAAAGAAGGCCCATTTCAGTAAACCTTCGCAAAATTAAAATCAATGGCATAAAAACGGTCATATTTTTTACTACCTTTAAAGTTATATATTTTAATGCAGATAACAACATAATCATTCCACAAGCCCATAGAGGTATGCCATATCGAAATCCGAGTGCTTTTGACCAGGTTATGGGCTTTTAGAGATGGAAAGAAGGCCCATTTCAGTAAAGCTTTGCAAAATTAAAATCAATGACATAAAAACGGTTTTTTTTACTACCCTTAAAGTTATATATCTTAATGCAGAAAACAACATAATCACTCCACAAGCCTATTAAGGTATGCCATATCGAAACCCGAGTTCTTTGACCAAGTTATGGGCTTTTAAAGATGGAAAGAAGGCCCATTTCAGTAAACCTTTGCAAAATTAAAATCAATCACATAAAAACGATCATATTTTTTACTACCTTAAAAGTTATATATTTTAATGCAGATAACAAAATAATCATTCCACAAGCCCATAGAGGTATGCCATATCGAAATCCGATTCCTTTTGACCAGGTTATGTGCTTTTAAAGATGGAAAGAAGGCCCATTTCAGTAAACCTTTGCAAAATTAAAATCAATGACATAAAAACGGTCATATTTTTTACTACCTTTAAAATTAAATATTTAAATGCAGATAACAACAGAATCATTCCACAAGCCCCTAAAGGTATGCCATATCGAAATACGAGTTCATTTGACCAAGTTATAGGCTTTTAAAGATGGAAAGAAGGCCCATTTCAGTAAACCTTCGCAAAATTAAAATCAATGACATAAAAACGGTCACATTTTTTACTACCTTTAAAGTTATATATTTTAATGGAAATAACAACATAATCATTCCACAAGCCCATAGAGGTATGCCATATCGAAATCCGAGTCCTTCTGACCAGGTTATGGGCTTTTAAATATGTAAAGAAGGCCCATTTCAGTAAACCTTTGCAAAATTAACATCAATGACATAAAAACGGTCACATTTTTTACTACCTTTAATGTTAAATATTTTAATGCAGATAACAACAAAATCATTCCACAAGCCTATAATGGTATGCCATATCGAAATCCGAGTTCATTTGACCAAGTTATGGGCTTTTAAAGATGGAAAGAAGGCCCATTTCAGTAAACCTTCGCAAAATTTAAATCAATGGCTTAAAAAAAAAAATTCCACAAGCCCCTACAGGTATGCCATATCTAAATACGAGTTCATTTGACCAAGTTATAGGCTTTTTAAGATGGAAAGAAGGCCCATTTCAGTAAACCTTCGCAAAATAAAAATCAATGACATAAAAACTGTCATATTTTTTAATACCTTTAATGTTATACATTTTAATGCAAATAACAACATAATCATTCCACAAGCCTATAAAGGAATGTCATATCGAAATCCGAGTTCATTCGACCAAGTTATGGGCTTTTAAAAATGTTAAGAAGGCCCATTTCAGTAAACCTTCGCAAAATAAAAATCAATGACATAAAAACGTTCATATTTTTTACTACCTTTAAAGTTATATATTTTAATGCAGATAACAACATAATCATTCCACAAGCCCATAGAGGTATGCCATATCGAAATCCGAGTCCTTTTGACCAGGTTATGGGCTTTTAAAGATGGAAAAGAGGCCCATTTCAGTAAACCTTTGCAAAATTAAGATCAATGACATAAAAACGGCCATATTTTTAACTACCTTTAAAGTTATATATTTTAATGCAGATATCAACATAATCATTCCACAAGCCTATAAAGGTATGCCATATCGAAATCCGAGTTCATTTGACCAAGTTATGGGCTTTTAAAGATGGAAAGAAGGCCCATTTCAGTAAACCTTTGCAAAATTAAAATCAATGACATACAAACGGTCATATTTTTAACTACCTTTAAAGTTTAATATTTTAATGCAGATAACAACACAATCATTCCACAAGCCTATAAAGGTATGCCATATCGAAATACGAGTTCATTTGACCAAGTTATTGGCTTTTAAAGATGGAAAGAAGGCCCATTTCAGTAAACCTTCGCAAAATTAAAATCAATGACATAAAAACGGTCATATTTTTAACTACATTTAAAGTTGTATAATTTAATGCAGATAACAACATAATCAATTCTCAAGCCCATAGAGGTATGCCATATAGAAATCCGAGTCATTTTGACCAAATTATGGGCTTTTAAAGATGGAAAGAAGGCCCATTTCAGTAAACCTTTGCAAAATTAAAATCAATGACATAACAACGGTCATATTTTTTAATACCTTTAAAGTTATGTATTTTAATGCAGATAAAAACATAATCATTCCACAAGCCCATAAACGTATACCATATCGAAATACGAGTTCATTTGACCAAGTTATTGGCTTTTAAAGATGAAAGAAGGCCCATTTCAGTAAACCTTCGCAAAATTAAAATCAATGACATAAAAACGGTCAAATTTTTTACTACCTTTAAAGTTAAATATTTTAATGCAGATAACAACATAATCATTCCACAAGCCCATAGAGGTATGCCATATCGAAATCCGAGTGCTTTTGACCAGGCTATGGGCTGTTAAAGATGGAAAGAAGGCCCATTTCAGTAAACCTTCGCAAAATTAAAATCAATGGCATAAAAAGGGTCATATTTTTTACTACCCTTAAAGTTATATATTTTAATGCAGATAACAACATAATCACTCCACAAGCCTATAAAGGTATGCCATATCGAAACCCGAGTTCTTTGACCAAGTTATGGGCTTTTAAAGATGGAAAGAAGGCCCATTTCAGTAAACCTTTGCAAAATTAAAATCAATGACATAACAACGGTCATATTTTTTAATACCTTTAAAGTTATGTATTTTAATGCAGATAAAAACATAATCATTCCACAAGCCCATAAACGTATACCATATCGAAATACGAGTTCATTTGACCAAGTTATTGGCTTTTAAAGATGAAAGAAGGCCCATTTCAGTAAACCTTCGCAAAATTAAAATCAATGACATAAAAACGGTCAAATTTTTTACTACCTTTAAAGTTATATATTTTAATGCAGATAACAACATAATCATTCCACAAGCCCATAGAGGTATGCCATATCGAAATCCGATTCCTTTTGACCAGGTTATGGGCTTTTAAAGATGGAAAGAAGGCCCATTTCAGTAAACCTTTGCAAAATTAAAATCAATGACATAAAAACGGTCATATTTTTTACTACCTTTAAAGTTAAATATTTTAATGCAGATAACAACAAAATCATTCCACAAGCCCCTAAAGGTATGCCATATCGAAATACGAGTTCATTTGACCAAGTTATAGGCTTTTAAAGATGGAAAGAAGGCCCATTTCAGTAAACCTTCGCAAAATAAAAATCAATGACATAAAAACTGTCATATTTTTTAATACCTTTAATGTTATACATTTTAATGCAAATAACAACATAATCATTCCACAAGCCTATAAAGGAATGTCATATCGAAATCCGAGTTCATTCGACCAAGTTATGGGCTTTTAAAGATGGAAAGAAGGCCCATTTCAGTAAACCTTCGCAAAATTTAAATCAATGGCTTAAAAAAAAAAATTCCACAAGCCCCTACAGGTATGCCATATCTAAATACGAGTTCATTTGACCAAGTTATAGGCTTTTTAAGATGGAAAGAAGGCCCATTTCAGTAAACCTTCGCAAAATAAAAATCAATGACATAAAAACTGTCATATTTTTTAATACCTTTAATGTTATACATTTTAATGCAAATAACAACATAATCATTCCACAAGCCTATAAAGGAATGTCATATCGAAATCCGAGTTCATTCGACCAAGTTATGGGCTTTTAAAAATGTTAAGAAGGCCCATTTCAGTAAACCTTCGCAAAATAAAAATCAATGACATAAAAACGTTCATATTTTTTACTACCTTTAAAGTTATATATTTTAATGCAGATAACAACATAATCATTCCACAAGCCCATAGAGGTATGCCATATCGAAATCCGAGTCCTTTTGACCAGGTTATGGGCTTTTAAAGATGGAAAAGAGGCCCATTTCAGTAAACCTTTGCAAAATTAAGATCAATGACATAAAAACGGCCATATTTTTAACTACCTTTAAAGTTATATATTTTAATGCAGATATCAACATAATCATTCCACAAGCCTATAAAGGTATGCCATATCGAAATCCGAGTTCATTTGACCAAGTTATGGGCTTTTAAAGATGGAAAGAAGGCCCATTTCAGTAAACCTTTGCAAAATTAAAATCAATGACATACAAACGGTCATATTTTTAACTACCTTTAAAGTTTAATATTTTAATGCAGATAACAACACAATCATTCCACAAGCCTATAAAGGTATGCCATATCGAAATACGAGTTCATTTGACCAAGTTATTGGCTTTTAAAGATGGAAAGAAGGCCCATTTCAGTAAACCTTCGCAAAATTAAAATCAATGACATAAAAACGGTCATATTTTTAACTACATTTAAAGTTGTATAATTTAATGCAGATAACAACATAATCAATTCTCAAGCCCATAGAGGTATGCCATATAGAAATCCGAGTCATTTTGACCAAATTATGGGCTTTTAAAGATGGAAAGAAGGCCCATTTCAGTAAACCTTTGCAAAATTAAAATCAATGACATAACAACGGTCATATTTTTTAATACCTTTAAAGTTATGTATTTTAATGCAGATAAAAACATAATCATTCCACAAGCCCATAAACGTATACCATATCGAAATACGAGTTCATTTGACCAAGTTATTGGCTTTTAAAGATGAAAGAAGGCCCATTTCAGTAAACCTTCGCAAAATTAAAATCAATGACATAAAAACGGTCAAATTTTTTACTACCTTTAAAGTTAAATATTTTAATGCAGATAACAACATAATCATTCCACAAGCCCATAGAGGTATGCCATATCGAAATCCGAGTGCTTTTGACCAGGCTATGGGCTGTTAAAGATGGAAAGAAGGCCCATTTCAGTAAACCTTCGCAAAATTAAAATCAATGGCATAAAAAGGGTCATATTTTTTACTACCCTTAAAGTTATATATTTTAATGCAGATAACAACATAATCACTCCACAAGCCTATAAAGGTATGCCATATCGAAACCCGAGTTCTTTGACCAAGTTATGGGCTTTTAAAGATGGAAAGAAGGCCCATTTCAGTAAACCTTTGCAAAATTAAAATCAATCACATAAAAACGATCATATTTTTTACTACCTTTAAAGTTATATATTTTAATGCAGATAACAACATAATCATTCCACAAGCCCATAGAGGTATGCCATATCGAAATCCGATTCCTTTTGACCAGGTTATGGGCTTTTAAAGATGGAAAGAAGGCCCATTTCAGTAAACCTTTGCAAAATTAAAATCAATGACATAAAAACGGTCATATTTTTTACTACCTTTAAAGTTAAATATTTTAATGCAGATAACAACAAAATCATTCCACAAGCCCCTAAAGGTATGCCATATCGAAATACGAGTTCATTTGACCAAGTTATAGGCTTTTAAAGATGGAAAGAAGGCCCATTTCAGTAAACCTTCGCAAAATAAAAATCAATGACATAAAAACTGTCATATTTTTTAATACCTTTAATGTTATACATTTTAATGCAAATAACAACATAATCATTCCACAAGCCTATAAAGGAATGTCATATCGAAATCCGAGTTCATTCGACCAAGTTATGGGCTTTTAAAAATGTTAAGAAGGCCCATTTCAGTAAACCTTCGCAAAATAAAAATCAATTACATAAAAACGTTCATATTTTTTACTACCTTTAAAGTTATATATTTTAATGCAGATAACAACATAATCATTCCACAAGCCCATAGAGGTATGCCATATCGAAATCCGAGTCCTTTTGACCAGGTTATGGGCTTTTAAAGATGGAAAGAAGGTCCATTTCAGTAAACCTTTGCAAAATTAAGATCAATGACATAAAAACGGTCATATTTTTTATTACCTTTAAAGTTATATATTTTAATGCAGATAACAACATAATCATTCCACAAGCCTATAAAGGTATGCTTTATCGAAATCCGAGTTAATTTGACCAAGGTTTGGGCTTTTAAAGATGGAAAGAAGGCCCATTTCAGTAAACCTTCGCAAAATTTAAATCAATGGCATAAAAAAAAAAAAATTCCACAAGCCCCTACAGGTATGCCATATCTAAATACGAGTTCATTTGACCAAGTTATAGGCTTTTAAAGATGGAAAGAAGGCCCATTTCAGTAAACCTTCGCAAAATAAAAATCAATGACATAAAAACTGTCATATTTTTTAATACCTTTAATGTTATATATTTTAATGCAGATAACAACATAATCATTCCACAAGCCCATAGAGGTATGCCATATCGAAATCCGATTCCTTTTGACCAGGTTATGGGCTTTTAAAGATGGAAAGAAGGCCCATTTCAGTAAACCTCTGCAAAATTAAAATCAATGACATAGCAACGGTCATATTTTTTAATACCTTTAAAGTTATGTATTTTAATGCAGATAAAAACATAATCATCCCACAAGCCCATAAACGTATACCATATCGAAATCCGAGATCATTTGACCAAGTTATGGGCTTTTAAAGATGTTAAGAAGGCCCATTTCAGTAAACCTTCGCAAAATAAGAATCAATGACATAAAAACGTTCATATTTTTTACTACCTTTAAAGTTATATATTTTAATGCAGATAACAACATAATCATTCCACAAGCCCATAGAGGTATGCCATATCGAAATCCGAGTCCTTTTGACCAGGTTATGGCCTTTTAAAAATGTTAAGAAGGCCCATTTCAGCAAACCCTCGCAAAATAAGAATCAATGACATAAAAACGTTCATATTTTTTACTACCTTTAAAGTTATATATTTTAATGCAGATAACAACATAATCATTCCACAAGCCCATAGAGGTATGCCATATCGAAATCCGAGTCCTTTTGACCAGGTTATGGGCTTTTAAAGATGGAAAGAAGGCCCATTTCAGTAAACCTTTGCAAAATTAAGATCAATGACATAAAAACGGTCATATTTTTTATTACCTTTAAAGTTATATATTTTAATGCAGATAACAACATCATCATTCCACAAGCCCATAGAGGTATGCTATATCGAAATCCGATTCCTTTTGACCAGGATATGGGCTTTTAAAGATGGAAAGAAGGCCCATTTCAGTAAACCTTTGCAAAAATAAAATCAATTACATAAAAACGGCCATATTTTTAACTACCTTTAAAGTTATATATTTTAATGCAGATAACAACATAATCATTCCACAAGCCTATAAAGGTATGCCATATCGAAATCCGAGATCATTTGACCAAGTTATGGGCTTTTAAAGATGGAAAGAAGGCCCATTTCAGTAAACCTTTGCAAAATTAAAATCAATGACATACAAACGGTCATATTTTTAACTACCTTTAAAGTTTAATATTTTAATGCAGATAACAACACAATCATTCCACAAGCCTATAAAGGTATGCCATATCGAAATACGAGTTCATTTGACCAAGTTATTGGCTTTTAAAGATGGAAAGAAGGCCCATTTCAGTAAACCTTCGCAAAATTAAAATCAATGACATAAAAACGGTCATATTTTTAACTACATTTAAAGTTATATAATTTAATGCAGAAAACAACATAATCAATTCTCAAGCCCATAGAGGTATGCCATATATAAATCCGAGTCATTTTGACCAAATTATGGGCTTTTAAAGATGGAAAGATGGCCCATTTCAGTAAACCTTTGCAAAATTAAAATCAATGACATAACAACGGTCATATTTTTTAATACCTTTAAAGTTATGTATTTTAATGCAGATAAACCCATAATCATTCCACAAGCCCATAAACGTATACCATATCGAAATACGGGTTCATTTGACCAAGTTATTGGCTTTTAAAGATGAAAGAAGGCCCATTTTAGTAAACCTTCGCAAAATTAAAATCAATGACATAAAGACGGTCAAATTTTTTACTACCTTTAAAGTTAAATATTTTAATGCAGATAACAACAAAATCATTCCAAAAGCCTATAAAGGTATGCCATATCGAAATCCGAGTTCATTTGACCAAGTTATGGGCTTTTAAAGATGGAAAGAAGGCCCATTTCAGTAAACCTTCGCAAAATTAAAATCAATGGCATAAAAATGGTCATATTTTTTACTACCTTTAAAGTTATATATTTTAATGCAGATAACAACATAATCATTCCACAAGCCCATAGAGGTATGCCATATCGAAATCCGAGTGCTTTTGACCAGGTTATGGGCTTTTAAAGATGGAAAGAAGGCCCATTTCAGAAAAGCTTTGCAAAATTAAAATCAATGACATAAAAACGGTTTTTTTTACTACCCTTAAAGTTATATATTTTAATGCAGAAAACAACATAATCACTCCACAAGCCTATAAAGGTATGCCATATCGAAACCCGAGTTCTTTGACCAAGTTATGGGCTTTTAAAGATGGAAAGAAGGCCCATTTCAGTAAACCTTTGCAAAATTAAAATCAATCACATAAAAACGATCATATTTTTTACTACCTTTAAAGTTATATATTTTAATGCAGATAAGAACATAATCATTCAACAAGCCCATAGAGGTATGCCATATCGAAGTCCGATTCCTTTTGACCAGGTTATGGGCTTTTAAAGATGGAAAGAAGGCCCATTTCAGTAAACCTTTGCAAAATTAAAATCAATGACATAAAAACGGTCATATTTTTTACTACCTTTAAAATTAAATATTTAAATGCAGATAACAACAAAATCATTCCAAAAGCCTATAAAGGTATGCCATATCGAAATCCGAGTTCATTTGACCAAGTTATGGGCTTTTAAAGATGGAAAGAAGGCCCATTTCAGTAAACCTTCGCCAAATTAAAATCATTGACATAAAAACGGTCATATTTTTTACTATCTTTAAAGTTATATATTTTAATGCAGATAACAACATAATCATTCCACAACCCCATAGAGGTATGCCATATCGAAATCCGAGTCCTTTTGAACAGGTTATGGGCTTTTAAAGATGGAAAGAAGGCCCATTTCAGTAAACCTTTGCAAAATTAAGATCAATGACATAAAAACGGTCATATTTTTTATTACCGTTAAAGTTATATATTTTAATGCAGATAACAACATAATCATTCCACAAGCCCATAGAGGTATGCCATATCGAAATCCGATTCCTTTTGACCAGGATATGGGCTTTTAAAGATGGAAAGAAGGCCCATTTCAGTAAACCTTCGCAAAATTAAAATCAATGACATAAAAACGGTCATATTTTTAACTACATTTAAAGTTATATAATTTAATGCAGAAAACAACATAATCAATTCTCAAGCCCATAGAGGTATGCCATATATAAATCCGAGTCATTTTGACCAAATTATGGGCTTTTAAAGATGGAAAGATGGCCCATTTCAGTAAACCTTTGCAAAATTAAAATCAATGACATAACAACGGTCATATTTTTTAATACCTTTAAAGTTATGTATTTTAATGCAGATAAACCCATAATCATTCCACAAGCCCATAAACGTATACCATATCGAAATACGGGTTCATTTGACCAAGTTATTGGCTTTTAAAGATGAAAGAAGGCCCATTTTAGTAAACCTTCGCAAAATTAAAATCAATGACATAAAGACGGTCAAATTTTTTACTACCTTTAAAGTTAAATATTTTAATGCAGATAACAACAAAATCATTCCAAAAGCCTATAAAGGTATGCCATATCGAAATCCGAGTTCATTTGACCAAGTTATGGGCTTTTAAAGATGGAAAGAAGGCCCATTTCAGTAAACCTTCGCAAAATTAAAATCAATGGCATAAAAATGGTCATATTTTTTACTACCTTTAAAGTTATATATTTTAATGCAGATAACAACATAATCATTCCACAAGCCCATAGAGGTATGCCATATCGAAATCCGAGTGCTTTTGACCAGGTTATGGGCTTTTAAAGATGGAAAGAAGGCCCATTTCAGAAAAGCTTTGCAAAATTAAAATCAATGACATAAAAACGGTTTTTTTTTACTACCCTTAAAGTTATATATTTTAATGCAGAAAACAACATAATCACTCCACAAGCCTATAAAGGTATGCCATATCGAAACCCGAGTTCTTTGACCAAGTTATGGGCTTTTAAAGATGGAAAGAAGGCCCATTTCAGTAAACCTTTGCAAAATTAAAATCAATCACATAAAAACGATCATATTTTTTACTACCTTTAAAGTTATATATTTTAATGCAGATAAGAACATAATCATTCAACAAGCCCATAGAGGTATGCCATATCGAAATCCGATTCCTTTTGACCAGGTTATGGGCTTTTAAAGATGGAAAGAAGGCCCATTTCAGTAAACCTTTGCAAAATTAAAATCAATGACATAAAAACGGTCATATTTTTTACTACCTTTAAAATTAAATATTTAAATGCAGATAACAACAAAATCATTCCACAAGCCCCTAAAGGTATGCCATATCGAAATACGAGTTCATTTGACCAAGTTATAGGCTTTTAAAGATGGAAAGAATCCCCATTTCAGTAAACCTTCGCCAAATTAAAATCATTGACATAAAAACGGTCATATTTTTTACTATCTTTAAAGTTATATATTTTAATGCAGATAACAACATAATCATTCCACAACCCCATAGAGGTATGCCATATCGAAATCCGAGTCCTTTTGAACAGGTTATGGGCTTTTAAAGATGGAAAGAAGGCCCATTTCAGTAAACCTTTGCAAAATTAAGATCAATGACATAAAAACGGTCATATTTTTTATTACCGTTAAAGTTATATATTTTAATGCAGATAACAACATAATCATTCCACAAGCCCATAGAGGTATGCCATATCGAAATCCGATTCCTTTTGACCAGGATATGGGCTTTTAAAGATGGAAAGAAGGCCCATTTCAGTAAACCTTCGCAAAATTAAAATCAATGACATAAAAACGGTCATATTTTTAACTACCTTTAAAATTAAATATTTAAATGCAGATAACAACAAAATCATTCCAAAAGCCTATAAAGGTATGCCATATCGAAATCCGAGTTCATTTGACCAAGTTATGGGCTTTTAAAGATGGAAAGAAGGCCCATTTCAGTAAACCTTCGCCAAATTAAAATCATTGACATAAAAACGGTCATATTTTTTACTATCTTTAAAGTTATATATTTTAATGCAGATAACAACATAATCATTCCACAACCCCATAGAGGTATGCCATATCGAAATCCGAGTCCTTTTGAACAGGTTATGGGCTTTTAAAGATGGAAAGAAGGCCCATTTCAGTAAACCTTTGCAAAATTAAGATCAATGACATAAAAACGGTCATATTTTTTATTACCGTTAAAGTTATATATTTTAATGCAGATAACAACATAATCATTCCTCAAGCCCATAGAGGTATGCCATATCGAAATCCGATTCCTTTTGACCAGGATATGGGCTTTTAAAGATGGAAAGAAGGCCCATTTCAGTAAACCTTCGCAAAATTAAAATCAATGACATAAAAACGGTCATATTTTTAACTACATTTAAAGTTATATAATTTAATGCAGAAAACAACATAATCAATTCTCAAGCCCATAGAGGTATGCCATATATAAATCCGAGTCATTTTGACCAAATTATGGGCTTTTAAAGATGGAAAGATGGCCCATTTCAGTAAACCTTTGCAAAATTAAAATCAATGACATAACAACGGTCATATTTTTTAATACCTTTAAAGTTATGTATTTTAATGCAGATAAACCCATAATCATTCCACAAGCCCATAAACGTATACCATATCGAAATACGGGTTCATTTGACCAAGTTATTGGCTTTTAAAGATGAAAGAAGGCCCATTTTAGTAAACCTTCGCAAAATTAAAATCAATGACATAAAGACGGTCAAATTTTTTACTACCTTTAAAGTTAAATATTTTAATGCAGATAACAACAAAATCATTCCAAAAGCCTATAAAGGTATGCCATATCGAAATCCGAGTTCATTTGACCAAGTTATGGGCTTTTAAAGATGGAAAGAAGGCCCATTTCAGTAAACCTTCGCAAAATTAAAATCAATGGCATAAAAATGGTCATCTTTTTTACTACCTTTAAAGTTATATATTTTAATGCAGATAACAACATAATCATTCCACAAGCCCATAGAGGTATGCCATATCGAAATCCGAGTGCTTTTGACCAGGTTATGGGCTTTTAAAGATGGAAAGAAGGCCCATTTCAGAAAAGCTTTGCAAAATTAAAATCAATGACATAAAAACGGTTTTTTTTTACTACCCTTAAAGTTATATATTTTAATGCAGAAAACAACATAATCACTCCACAAGCCTATAAAGGTATGCCATATCGAAACCCGAGTTCTTTGACCAAGTTATGGGCTTTTAAAGATGGAAAGAAGGCCCATTTCAGTAAACCTTTGCAAAATTAAAATCAATCACATAAAAACGATCATATTTTTTACTACCTTTAAAGTTATATATTTTAATGCAGATAAGAACATAATCATTCAACAAGCCCATAGAGGTATGCCATATCGAAATCCGATTCCTTTTGACCAGGTTATGGGCTTTTAAAGATGGAAAGAAGGCCCATTTCAGTAAACCTTTGCAAAATTAAAATCAATGACATAAAAACGGTCATATTTTTTACTACCTTTAAAATTAAATATTTAAATGCAGATAACAACAAAATCATTCCACAAGCCCCTAAAGGTATGCCATATCGAAATACGAGTTCATTTGACCAAGTTATAGGCTTTTAAAGATGGAAAGAATCCCCATTTCAGTAAACCTTCGCCAAATTAAAATCATTGACATAAAAACGGTCATATTTTTTACTATCTTTAAAGTTATATATTTTAATGCAGATAACAACATAATCATTCCACAACCCCATAGAGGTATGCCATATCGAAATCCGAGTCCTTTTGAACAGGTTATGGGCTTTTAAAGATGGAAAGAAGGCCCATTTCAGTAAACCTTTGCAAAATTAAGATCAATGACATAAAAACGGTCATATTTTTTATTACCGTTAAAGTTATATATTTTAATGCAGATAACAACATAATCATTCCACAAGCCCATAGAGGTATGCCATATCGAAATCCGATTCCTTTTGACCAGGATATGGGCTTTTAAAGATGGAAAGAAGGCCCATTTCAGTAAACCTTTGCAAAATTAAAATCAATTACATAAAAACGGCCATATTTTTAACTACCTTTAAAGTTATATATTTTAATGCAGATAACAACATAATCATTCCACAAGCATATAAAGGTATGCCATATCGAAATCCGAGATCATTTGACCAAGTTATGGGCTTTTAAAGATGGAAAGAAGGCCCATTTCAGTAAACCTTTGCAAAATTAAAATCAATGACATACAAACGGTCATATTTTTAACTACCTTTAAAGTTTAATATTTTAATGCAGATAACAACACAATCATTCCACAAGCCTATAAAGGTATGCCATATCGAAATACGAGTTCATTTGACCAAGTTATTGGCTTTTAAAGATGGAAAGAAGGCCCATTTCAGTAAACCTTCGCAAAATTAAAATCAATGACATAAAAACGGTCATATTTTAACTACATTTAAAGTTATATAATTTAATGCAGATAACAACATAATCAATTCTCAAGCCCATAGAGGTAAGCCATATAGAAATCCGAGTAATTTTGACCAAATTATGGGCTTTTAAAGATGGAAAGAAGGCCCATTTCAGTAAACCTTTGCAAAATTAAAATCAATGACATAACAACGGTCATATTTTTTAATACCTTTAAAGTTATGTATTTTAATGCAGATAAAAACATAATCATTCCACAAGCCCATAAACGTATACCATATCGAAATACGAGTTCATTTGACCAAGTTATTGGCTTTTAAAGATGAAAGAAGGCCCATTTCAGTAAACCTTCGCAAAATTAAAATCAATGACATAAAAACGGTCAAATTTTTTATTACTACCTTTAAAGTTAAATATTTTAATGCAGATACCAACAAAATCATTCCAAAAGCCTATAAAGGTATGCCATATCGAAATCCGAGTTCATTTGACCAAGTTATGGGCTTTTAAAGATGGAAAGAAGGCCCATTTCAGTAAACCTTCGCAAAATTAAAATCAATGGCATAAAAACGGTCATATTTTTTACTACCTTTAAAGTTATATATTTTAATGCAGATAACAACATAATCATTCCACAAGCCCATAGAGGTATGCCATATCGAAATCCGAGTGCTTTTGACCAGGTTATGGGCTTTTAGAGATGGAAAGAAGGCCCATTTCAGTAAAGCTTTGCAAAATTAAAATCAATGACATAAAAACGGTTTTTTTTTACTACCCTTAAAGTTATATATCTTAATGCAGAAAACAACATAATCACTCCACAAGCCTATAAAGGTATGCCATATCGAAACCCGAGTTCTTTGACCAAGTTATGGGCTTTTAAAGATGGAAAGAAGGCCCATTTCAGTAAACCTTCGCAAAATTAAAATCAATGACATAAAAACGGTCACATTTTTTACTACCTTTAAAGTTATATATTTTAATGGAAATAACAACATAATCATTCCACAAGCCCATAGAGGTATGCCATATCGAAATCCGAGTCCTTCTGACCAGGTTATGGGCTTTTAAATATGTAAAGAAGGCCCATTTCAGTAAACCTTTGCAAAATTAACATCAATGACATAAAAACGGTCACATTTTTTACTACCTTTAATGTTAAATATTTTAATGCAGATAACAACAAAATCATTCCACAAGCCTATAATGGTATGCCATATCGAAATCCGAGTTCATTTGACCAAGTTATGGGCTTTTAAAGATGGAAAGAAGGCCCATTTCAGTAAACCTTCGCAAAATTTAAATCAATGGCTTAAAAAAAAAAATTCCACAAGCCCCTACAGGTATGCCATATCTAAATACGAGTTCATTTGACCAAGTTATAGGCTTTTAAAGATGGAAAGAAGGCCCATTTCAGTAAACCTTCGCAAAATAAAAATCAATGACATAAAAACTGTCATATTTTTTAATACCTTTAATGTTATACATTTTAATGCAAATAACAACATAATCATTCCACAAGCCTATAAAGGAATGTCATATCGAAATCCGAGTTCATTCGACCAAGTTATGGGCTTTTAAAAATGTTAAGAAGGCCCATTTCAGTAAACCTTCGCAAAATAAAAATCAATGACATAAAAACGTTCATATTTTTTACTACCTTTAAAGTTATATATTTTAATGCAGATAACAACATAATCATTCCACAAGCCCATAGAGGTATGCCATATCGAAATCCGAGTCCTTTTGACCAGGTAATGGGCTTTTAAAGATGGAAAAGAGGCCCATTTCAGTAAACCTTTGCAAAATTAAGATCAATGACATAAAAACGGCCATATTTTTAACTACCTTTAAAGTTATATATTTTAATGCAGATATCAACATAATCATTCCACAAGCCTATAAAGGTATGCCATATCGAAATCCGAGTTCATTTGACCAAGTTATGGGCTTTTAAAGATGGAAAGAAGGCCCATTTCAGTAAACCTTTGCAAAATTAAAATCAATGACATACAAACGGTCATATTTTTAACTACCTTTAAAGTTTAATATTTTAATGCAGATAACAACACAATCATTCCACAAGCCTATAAAGGTATGCCATATCGAAATACGAGTTCACTTGACCAAGTTATTGGCTTTTAAAGATGGAAAGAAGGCCCATTTCAGTAAACCTTCGCAAAATTAAAATCAATGACATAAAAACGGTCATATTTTTAACTACATTTAAAGTTGTATAATTTAATGCAGATAACAACATAATCAATTCTCAAGCCCATAGAGGTATGCCATATAGAAATCCGAGTCATTTTGACCAAATTATGGGCTTTTAAAGATGGAAAGAAGGCCCATTTCAGTAAACCTTTGCAAAATTAAAATCAATGACATAACAACGGTCATATTTTTTAATACCTTTAAAGTTATGTATTTTAATGCAGATAAAAACATAATCATTCCACAAGCCCATAAACGTATACCATATCGAAATACGAGTTCATTTGACCAAGTTATTGGCTTTTAAAGATGAAAGAAGGCCCATTTCAGTAAACCTTCGCAAAATTAAAATCAATGACATAAAAACGGTCAAATTTTTTACTACCTTTAAAGTTAAATATTTTAATGCAGATAACAACATAATCATTCCACAAGCCCATAGAGGTATGCCATATCGAAATCCGAGTGCTTTTGACCAGGCTATGGGCTGTTAAAGATGGAAAGAAGGCCCATTTCAGTAAACCTTCGCAAAATTAAAATCAATGGCATAAAAAGGGTCATATTTTTTACTACCCTTAAAGTTATATATTTTAATGCAGATAACAACATAATCATTCCACAAGCCCATAGAGGTATGCCATATCGAAATCCGATTCCTTTTGACCAGGTTATGGGCTTTTAAAGATGGAAAGAAGGCCCATTTCAGTAAACCTTTGCAAAATTAAAATCAATGACATAAAAACGGTCATATTTTTTACTACCTTTAAAGTTAAATATTTTAATGCAGATAACAACTAAATCATTCCACAAGCCCCTAAAGGTATGCCATATCGAAATACGAGTTCATTTGACCAAGTTATAGGCTTTTAAAGATGGAAAGAAGGCCCATTTCAGTAAACCTTCGCAAAATTAAAATCAATGACATAAAAACGGTCATATTTTTTACTACCTTTAAAGTTATATATTTTAATGGAAATAACAACATAATCATTCCACAAGCCCATAGAGGTATGCCATATCGAAATCCGAGTCCTTCTGACCAGGTTATGGGCTTTTAAATATGTAAAGAAGGCCCATTTCAGTAAACCTTTGCAAAATTAACATCAATGACATAAAAACGGTCATATTTTTTACTACCTTTAATGTTAAATATTTTAATGCAGATAACAACAAAATCATTCCACAAGCCTATAAAGGTATGCTTTATCGAAATCCGAGTTAATTTGACCAAGGTTTGGGCTTTTAAAGATGGAAAGAAGGCCCATTTCAGTAAACCTTCGCAAAATTAAAATCAATGACATACAAACGGTCATATTTTTAACTACCTTTAAAGTTTAATATTTTAATGCAGATAACAACACAATCATTCCACAAGCCTATAAAGGTATGCCATATCGAAATACGAGTTCATTTGACCAAGCTATTGGCTTTTAAAGATGAAAAGAAGGCCCATTTCAGTAAACTTTCGCAAAATTAAAATCAATGACATAAAAACGGTCATATTTTTAACTACATTTAAAGTTATATAATTTAATGCAGATAACAACATAATCAATTCTCAAGCCCATAGAGGTATGCCATATAGAAATCCGAGTCATTTTGACCAAATTATGGGCTTTTAAAGATGGAAAGAAGGCCCATTTCAGTAAACCTTTGCAAAATTAAAATCAATGACATAACAACGGTCATATTTTTTAATACCTTTAAAGTTATGTATTTTAATGCAGATTAAAACATAATCATTCCACAAGCCCATAAACGTATACCATATCGAAATACGAGTTCAATTGACCAAGTTATTGGCTTTTAAAGATGAAAGAAGGCCCATTTCAGTAAACCTTCGCAAAATTAAAATCAATGGCATAAAAAGGGTCATATTTTTTACTACCTTTAAAGTTATATATTTTAATGCAGATAACAACATAATCATTCCACAAGCCCATAGAGGTATGCCATATCGAAATCCGGGTGCTTTTGACCAGGTTATGGGCTTTTAAAGATGGAAAGAAGGCCCATTTCAGTAAAGCTTTGCAAAATTAAAATCAATGACATTAAAACGGTTTTTTTTTACTACCCTTAAAGTTATATATTTTAATGCAGAAAACAACATAATCACTCCACAAGCCTATAAAGGTATGCCATATCGAAACCCGAGTTCTTTGACCAAGTTATGGGCTTTTAAAGATGGAAAGAAGGCCCATTTCAGTAAACCTTTGCAAAATTAAAATCAATCACATAAAAACGATCATATTTTTTACTACCTTTAAAGTTATATATTTTAATGCAGATAACAACATAATCATTCCACAAGCCCATAGAGGTATGCCATATCGAAATCCGATTCCTTTTGACCAGGTTATGGGCTTTTAAAGATGGAAAGAAGGCCCATTTCAGTAAAGCTTTGCAAAATTAAAATCAATGACATAAAAACGGTTTTTTTTACTACCCTTAAAGTTATATATTTTAATGCAGAAAAAAACATAATCACTCCACAAGCCTATAAAGGTATGCCATATCGAAACCCGAGTTCTTTGACCAAGTTATGGGCTTTTAAAGATGGATAGAAGGCCCATTTCAGTAAACCTTTGCAAATTTAAAATCAATCACATAAAAACGATCATATTTTTTACTGCCTTTAAAGTTATATATTTTAATGCAGATAACAACATAATCATTCCACAAGCCCATAGAGATATGCCATATCGAAATCCGATTCCTTTTGACCAGGTTATGGGCTTTTAAAAATGGAAAGAAGGCCCATTTCAGTAAACCTTTGCAAAATTAAAATCAATGACATAAAAACGGTCATATTTTTTACTACCTTTAAAGTTAAATATTTTAATGCAGATAACAACAAAATCATTCCACAAGCCTACAAAGGTACGCCATATCGAAATCCGAGTTCATTTGACCAAGTTATAGGCTTTTAAAGATGGAAAGAAGGCCCATTTCAGTAAACCTTCGCAAAATAAAAATCAATGACATAAAAACGGTCATATTTTTTACTACCTTTAAAGTTATATATTTTAATGGAAATAACAACATAATCATTCCACAAGCCCATAGAGGTATGCCATATCGAAATCCGAGTCCTTCTGACCAGGTTATGGGCTTTTAAATATGTAAAGAAGGCCCATTTCAGTAAACCTTTGCAAAATTAACATCAATGACATAAAAACGGTCATATTTTTTACTACCCTTAATGTTAAATATTTTAATGCAGATAACAACAAAATCATTCCACAAGCCTACAAAGGTACGCCATATCGAAATCCGAGTTCATTTGACCAAGTTATGGGCTTTTAAAGATGGAAAGAAGGCCCATTTCAGTAAACCTTCGCAAAATTTAAATCAATGGCATAAAAAAAAAAATTCCACAAGCCCCTACAGGTATGCCATATCTAAATACGAGTTCATTTGACCAAGTTATAGGCTTTTAAAGATGGAAAGAAGGCCCATTTCAGTAAACCTTCGCAAAATAAAAATCAATGACATAAAAACTGTCATATTTTTTAATACCTTTAATGTTATACATTTTAATGCAAATAACAACATAATCATTCCACAAGCCTATAAAGGAATGTCATATCGAAATCCGAGTTTATTCGACCAAGTTATGGGCTTTTAAAAATGTTAAGAAGGCCCATTTCAGTAAACCTTCGCAAAATAAAAATCAATGACATAAAAACGTTCATATTTTTTACTACCTTTAAAGTTATATATTTTAATGAAATAACAACATAATCATTCCACAAGCCCATAGAGGTATGCCATATCGAAATCCGAGTCCTTCTGACCAGGTTATGGGCTTTTAAATATGTAAAGAAGGCCCATTTCAGTAAACATTTGCAAAATTAAAATCAATTACATAAAAACGGCCATATTTTTAACTACCTTTAAAGTTATATATTTTAATGCAGATAACAACATAATCATTCCACAAGCCTATAAAGGTATGCCATATCGAAATCCGAGTTCATTTGACCAAGTTATGGGCTTTTAAAGATGGAAAGAAGGCCCATTTCAGTAAACCTTTGCAAAATTAAAATCAATGACATACAAACGGTCATATTTTTAACTACCTTTAAAGTTTAATATTTTAATGCAGATAACAACACAATCATTCCACAAGCCTTTAACGGTATGCCATATCGAAATACGAGTTCATTTGACCAAGTTATTGGCTTTTAAAGATGGAAAGAAGGCCCATTTCAGTAAACCTTCGCAAAATTAAAATCAATGACATAAAAACGGTCATATTTTTAACTACATTTAAAGTTATATAATTTAATGCAGATAACAACATAATCAATTCTCAAGCCCATAGAGGTATGCCATATAGAAATCCGAGTCATTTGGACCAAATTATGGGCTTTTAAAGATGGAAAGAAGGCCCATTTCAGTAAACCTTTGCAAAATTAAAATCAATGACATAACAACGGTCATATTTTTTAATACCTTTAAAGTTATGTATTTTAATGCAGATAAAAACATAATCATTCCACAAGCCCATAAACGTATACCATATCGAAATATGAGTTCATTTGACCAAGTTATTGGCTTTTAAAGATGAAAGAAGGCCCATTTCAGAAAACCTTCGCAAAATTAAAATCAATGACATAAAAACGGTCAATTTTTTTACTACCTTTAAAGTTAAATATTTTAATGCAGATAACAACAAAATCATTCCAAAAGCCTATAAAGGTATGCCATATCGAAATCCGAGTTCATTTGACCAAGTTATGGGCTTTTAAAGATGGAAAGAAGGCCCATTTCAGTAAACCTTCGCAAAATTAAAATCAATGGCATAAAAAGGGTCATATTTTTTACAACCTTTAAAGTTATATATTTTAATGCAGATAACAACATAATCATTCCACAAGCCCATAGAGGTATGCCATATCGAAATCCGAGTGCTTTTGACCAGGTTATGGGCTTTTAAAGATGGAAAGAAGGCCCATTTCAGTAAAGCTTTGCAAAATTAAAATCAATGACATAAAAACGGTTTTTTTACTACCCTTAAAGTTATATATTTTAATGCAGAAAACAACATAATCACTCCACAAGCCTACAAAGGTATGCCATATCGAAACCCGAGTTCTTTGACCAAGTTATGAGCTTTTAAAGATGGAAAGAAGGCCCATTTCAGTAAACCTTTGCAAAATTAAAATCAATCACATAAAAACGATCATATTTTTTACTACCTTTAAAGTTATATATTTTAATGCAGATAACAACATAATCATTCCACAAGCCCATAGAGATATGCCATATCGAAATCCGATTCCTTTTGACCAGGTTATGGGCTTTTAAAGATGGAAAGAAGGCCCATTTCAGTAAACCTTTGCAAAATTAAAATCAATGACATAAAAACGGTCATATTTTTTACTACCTTTAAAGTTAAATATTTTAATGCAGATAACAACAAAATCATTCCACAAGTCCCTAAAGGTATGCCATATCGAAATACGAGTTCATTTGACCAAGTTATAGGCTTTTAAAGATGGAAAGAAGGCCCATTTCAGTAAACCTTCGCAAAATTAAAATCAATGACATAAAAACGGTCATATTTTTTACTACCTTTAAAGTTATATATTTTAATGGAAATAACAACATAATCATTCCACAAGCCCATAGAGGTATGCCATATCGAAATCCGAGTCCTTCTGACCAGGTTATGGGCTTTTAAATATGTAAAGAAGGCCCATTTCAGTAAACCTTTGCAAAATTAACATCAATTACATAAAAACGGTCATATTTTTTACTACCCTTAATGTTAAATATTTTAATGCAGATAACAACAAAATCATTCCACAAGCCTAGAAAGGTATGCCATATCGAAATCCGAGTTCATTTGACCAAGTTATGGGCTTTTAAAGATGGAAAGAAAGCCCATTTCAGTAAACCTTCGCAAAATTTAAATCAATGGCATAAAAAAAAAATTCCACAAGCCCCTACAGGTATGCCATATCTAAATACGAGTTCATTTGACCAAGTTATAGGCTTTTAAAGATGGAAAGAAGGCCCATTTCAGTAAACCTTCGCGAAATAAAAATCAATGACATTAAAACTGTCATATTTTTTAATACCTTTAATGTTATACATTTTAATGCAAATACCAACATAATCATTTCACAAGCCTATAAAGGAATGTCATATCGAAATCCGAGTTCATTCGACCAAGTTATGGGCTTTTAAAAATGTTAAGAAGGCCCATTTCAGTAAACCTTCGCAAAATAAAAATCAATGACATAAAAACGTTCATATTTTTTACTACCTTTAAAGTTATATATTTTAATGGAAATAACAACATAATCATTCCACAAGCCCATAGAGGTATGCCATATCGAAATCCGAGTCCTTCTGACCAGGTTATGGGCTTTTAAATATGTAAAGAAGGCCCATTTCAGTAAACATTTGCAAAATTAAAATCAATTACATAAAAACGGCCATATTTTTAACTACCTTTAAAGTTATATATTTTAATGCAGATAACAACATTATCATTCCACAAGCCTATAAAGGTATGCCATATCGAAATCCGAGTTCATTTGACCAAGTTATGGGCTTTTAAAGATGGAAAGAAGGCCCATTTCAGTAAACCTTTGCAAAATTAAAATCAATGACATAAAAACGGTCATATTTTTTACTACCTTTAAAGTTAAATATTTTAATGCAGATAACAACAAAATCATTCCACAAGTCCCTAAAGGTATGCCATATCGAAATACGAGTTCATTTGACCAAGTTATAGGCTTTTAAAGATGGAAAGAAGGCCCATTTCAGTAAACCTTCGCAAAATTAAAATCAATGACATAAAAACGGTCATATTTTTGACTACCTTTAAAGTTATATATTTTAATGGAAATAACAACATAATCATTCCACAAGCCCATAGAGGTATGCCATATCGAAATCCGAGTCCTTCTGACCAGGTTATGGGCTTTTAAATATGTAAAGAAGGCCCATTTCAGTAAACCTTTGCAAAATTAACATCAATGACATAAAAACGGTCATATTTTTTACTACCCTTAATGTTAAATATTTTAATGCAGATAACAACAAAATCATTCCACAAGCCTACAAAGGTATGCCGTATCGAAATCCGAGTTCATTTGACCAAGTTATGGGCTTTTAAAGATGGAAAGAAGGCCCATTTCAGTAAACCTTCGCAAAATTTAAATCAATGGCATAAAAAAAAAAATTCCACAAGCCCCTACAGGTATGCCATATCTAAATACGAGTTCATTTGACCAAGTTATAGGCTTTTAAAGATGGAAAGAAGGCCCATTTCAGTAAACCTTCGCAAAATAAAAATCAATGACATAAAAACTGTCATATTTTTTAATACCTTTAATGTTATACATTTTAATGCAAATAACAACATAATCATTCCACAAGCCTATAAAGGAATGTCATATCGAAATCCGAGTTCATTCGACCAAGTTATGGGCTTTTAAAAATGTTAAGAAGGCCCATTTCAGTAAACCTTCGCAAAATAAAAATCAATGACATAAAAACGTTCATATTTTTTACTACCTTTAAAGTTATATATTTTAATGAAATAACAACATAATCATTCCACAAGCCCATAGAGGTATGCCATATCGAAATCCGAGTCCTTCTGACCAGGTTATGGGCTTTTAAATATGTAAAGAAGGCCCATTTCAGTAAACATTTGCAAAATTAAAATCAATTACATAAAAACGGCCATATTTTTAACTACCTTTAAAGTTATATATTTTAATGCAGATAACAACATAATCATTCCACAAGCCTATAAAGGTATGCCATATCGAAATCCGAGTTCATTTGACCAAGTTATGGGCTTTTAAAGATGGAAAGAAGGCCCATTTCAGTAAACCTTTGCAAAATTAAAATCAATGACATACAAACGGTCATATTTTTAACTACCTTTAAAGTTTAATATTTTAATGCAGATAACAGCACAATCATTCCACAAGCCTTTAAAGGTATGCCATATCGAAATACGAGTTCATTTGACCAAGTTATTGGCTTTTAAAGATGGAAAGAAGGCCCATTTCAGTAAACCTTCGCAAAATTAAAATCAATGACATAAAAACGGTCATATTTTTAACTACATTTAAAGTTATATAATTTAATGCAGATAACAACATAATCAATTCTCAAGCCCATAGAGGTATGCCATATAGAAATCCGAGTCATTTTGACCAAATTATGGGCTTTTAAAGATGGAAAGAAGGCCCATTTCAGTAAACCTTTGCAAAATTAAAATCAATGACATAACAGCGGTCATATTTTTTAATACCTTTAAAGTTATGTATTTTAATGCAGATAAAAACATAATCATTCCACAAGCCCATAAACGTATACCATATCGAAATACGAGTTCATTTGACCAAGTTATTGGCTTTTAAAGATGAAAGAAGGCCCATTTCATAAAACCTTCGCAAAATTAAAATCAATGACATAAAAACGGTCAATTTTTTTACTACCTTTAAAGTTAAATATTTTAATGCAGATAACAACAAAATCATTCCAAAAGCCTATAAAGGTATGCCATATCGAAATCCGAGTTCATTTAACCAAGTTATGGGCTTTTAAAGATGGAAAGAAGGCCCATTTCAGTAAACCTTCGCAAAATTAAAATCAATGGCATAAAACGGGTCATATTTTTTACAACCTTTAAAGTTATATATTTTAATGCAGATAACAACATAATCATTCCACAAGCCCATAGAGGTATGCCATATCGAAATCCGAGTGCTTTTGACCAGGTTATGGGCTTTTAAAGATGGAAAGAAGGCCCATTTCAGTAAAGCTTTGCAAAATTAAAATCAATGACATAAAAACGGTTTTTTTACTACCCTTAAAGTTATATATTTTAATGCAGAAAACAACATAATCACTCCACAAGCCTATAAAGGTATGCCATATCGAAACCCGAGTTCTTTGACCAAGTTATGAGCTTTTAAAGATTGAAAGAAGGCCCATTTCAGTAAACCTTTGCAAAATTAAAATCAATCACATAAAAACGATCATATTTTTTACTACCTTTAAAGTTATATATTTTAATGCAGATAACAACATAATCATTCCACAAGCCCCTAAAGGTATGCCATATCGAAATACGAGTTCATTTGACCAAGTTATAGGCTTTTAAAGATGGAAAGAAGGCCCATTTCAGTAAACCTTCGCAAAATTAAAATCAATGACATAAAAACGGTCATATTTTTTACTACCTTTAAAGTTATATATTTTAATGGAAATAACAACATAATCATTCCACAAGCCCATAGAGGTATGCCATATCGAAATCCGAGTCCTTCTGACCAGGTTATGGGCTTTTAAATATGTAAAGAAGGCCCATTTCAGTAAACCTTTGCAAAATTAACATCAATGACATAAAAACGGTCATATTTTTTACTACCTTTAATGTTAAATATTTTAATGCAGACAACAACAAAATCATTCCACAAGCCTATAAAGGTATGCCATATCGAAATCCGAGTTCATTTGACCAAGTTATGGGCTTTTAAAGATGGAAAGAAGGCCCATTTCAGTAAACCTTCTCAAAATTTAAATCAATGGCATAAAAAAAAAAAAATTCCACAAGCCCCTACAGGTATGCCATATCTAAATACGAGTTCATTTGACCAAGTTATAGGCTTTTAAAGATGGAAAGAAGGCCCATTTCAGTAAACCTTCGCAAAATAAAAATCAATGACATAAAAACTGTCATATTTTTTAATACCTTTAATGTTATACATTTTTATGCAAATAACAACATAATCATTCCACAAGCCTATAAAGGAATGTCATATCGAAATCCGAGTTCAACCGACCAAGTTATGGGCTTTTAAAAATGTTAAGAAGGCCCATTTCAGTAAACCTTCGCAAAATAAAAATCAATGACATAAAAACGTTCATATTTTTTACTACCTTTAAAGTTATATATTTTAATGCAGATAACAACATAATCATTCCACAAGCCCATACAGGTATGCCATATCGAAATCCGAGTCCTGTTGACCAGGTTATGGGCTTTTAAAGATGGAAAGAAGGCCCATTTCAGTAAACCTTTGCAAAATTAAGATCAATGACATAAAAACGGTCATATTTTTTATTACCTTTAAAGTTATATATTTTAATGCAGATAACAACATAATCATTCCACAAGCCCATAGAGGTATGCCATATCGAAATCCGATTCCTTTTGACCAGGATATGGGCTTTTAAAGATGGAAAGAAGGCCCATTTCAGTAAACCTTCGCAAAATAAAAATCAATGACATAAAAATGTTCATATTTTTTACTACCTTTAAAGTTATATATTTTAATGCAGATAACAACATAATCATTCCACAAGCCCATAGAGGTATGCCATATCGAAATCCGAGTCCTTTTGACCAGGTTATGGGCTTTTAAAGATGGAAAGAAGGCCCATTTCAGTAAACCTTTGCAAAATTAAGATCAATGACATAAAAACGGTCATATTTTGTATTACCTTTAAAGTTATATATTTTAATGCAGATAACAACATAATCATTCCACAAGCCCATAGAGGTATGCCATATCGAAATCCGATTCCTTTTGACCAGGATATGGGCTTTTAAAGATGGAAAGAAGGCCCATTTCAGTAAACCTTTGCAAAATTAAAATCAATGACATAAAAACGCTTTTTTTTTACTCGCCTTAAAGTTATATATTTTAATGCAGAAAACAACATAATCACTCCACAAGCCTATAAAGGTATGCCATATCGAAACCCGAGTTCTTTGACCAAGTTATGGGCTTTTAAAGATGGAAAGAAGGCCCATTTCAGTAAACCTCTGCAAAATTAAAATCAATCACATAAAAACGATCATATTTTTTACTACCTTTAAAGTTATATATTTTAATGCAGATAACAACATAATCATTCCACAAGCCCATAGAGGTATGCCATATCGAAATCCGATTCCTTTTGACCAGGTTATAGGCTTTTAAAGATGGAAAGAAGGCCCATTTCAGTAAACCTTTGCAAAATTAAAATCAATGACATAAAAACGGTCATATTTTTTACTACCTTTAAAGTTAAATATTTTAATGCAGATAACAACAAAATCATTCCACAAGCCCCTAAAGGTATGCCATATCGAAATACGAGTTCATTTGACCAAGTTATAGGCTTTTAAAGATGGAAAGAAGGCCCATTTCAGTAAACCTTCGCAAAATTAAAATCAATGACATAAAAACGGTCATATTTTTTACTACCTTTAAAATTATATATTTTAATGGAAATAACAACATAATCATTCCACAAGCCCATAGAGGTATGCCTATCGAAATCCCAGTCCTTCTGACCAGGTTATGGGCTTTTAAATATGTAAAGAAGGCCCATTTCAGTAAACCTTTGCAAAATTAACATCAATGACATAAAAACGGTCATATTTTTTACTACCTTTAATGTTAAATATTTTAATGCAGATAACAACAAAATCATTCCACAAGCCTATAAAGGTATGCCATATCGAAATCCGAGTTCATTTGACCAAGTTATGGGCTTTTAAAGATGGAAAGAAGGCCCATTTCAGTAAACCTTCGCAAAATTAAAATCAATGACATAAAAACGGTCATATTTTTTACTACCTTTAAAATTATATATTTTAATGGAAATAACAACATAATCATTCCACAAGCCCATAGAGGTATGCCTATCGAAATCCCAGTCCTTCTGACCAGGTTATGGGCTTTTAAATATGTAAAGAAGGCCCATTTCAGTAAACCTTCGCAAAATTTAAATCAATGGCATAAAAAAAAAAATTCCACAAGCCCCTACAGGTATGCCATATCTAAATACGAGTTCATTTGACCAAGTTATAGGCTGTTAAAGATGGAAAGAAGGCCCATTTCAGTAAACCTTCGCAAAATAAAAATCAATGACATAAAAACTGTCATATTTTTTAATACCTTTAATGTTATACATTTTAATGCAAATAACAACATAATCATTCCACAAGCCTATAAAGGAATGTCATATCGAAATCCGAGTTCATTCGACCAAGTTATGGGCTTTTAAAAATGTTAAGAAGGCCCATTTCAGTAAAGCTTCGCAAAATAAAAATTAATGACATAAAAACGTTCATATTTTTTACTACCTTTAAAGTTATATATTTTAATGCAGATAACAACATAATCATTCCACAAGCCTATAAAGGTATGCCATATCGAAATACGAGTTCATTTGACCAAGTTATTGGCTTTTAAGGATGGAAAGAAGGCCCATTTCAGTAAACCTTCGCAAAATTAAAATCAATGACATAAAAACGGTCATATTTTTAACTACATTTAAAGTTATATAATTTAATGCAGATAACAACATAATCAATTCTCAAGCCCATAGAGGTATGCCATATAGAAATCCGAGTCATTTTGACCAAATTATGGGCTTTTAAGGATGGAAAGAAGGCCCATTTCAGTAAACCTTTGCAAAATTAAAATCAATGACATAACAACGGTCATATTTTTTAATACCTTTAAAGTTATGTATTTTAATGCAGATAAAAACATAATCATTCCACAAGCCCATAAACGTATACCATATCGAAATACGAGTTCATTTGACCAAGTTATTGGCTTTTAAAGATGAAAGAAGGCCCATTTCAGTAAACCTTTGCAAAATTAAAATCAATGACATAAAAATGGTTTTTTTTACTACCCTTAAAGTTATATATTTTAATGCAGAAAACAACATAATCACTCCACAAGCCTATAAAGGTATGCCATATCGAAACCCGAGTTCTTTGACCAAGTTATGGGCTTTTAAAGATGGAAAGAAGGCCCATTTCAGTAAACCTTTGCAAAATTAAAATCAATCACATAAAAACGATCATATTTTTTACTACCTTTAAAGTTATATATTTTAATGCAGATAACAACATATTCATTCCACAAGCCCATAAACGTATACCATATCGAAATACGAGTTCATTTGACCAAGTTATTGGCTTTTAAAGATGGAAAGAAGGCCCATTTCAGTAAACCTTCGCAAAATTAAAATCAATGACATAAAAACGGTCATATTTTTAACTACATTTAAAGTTATATAATTTAATGCAGATAACAACATAATCAATTCTCAAGCCCATAGAGGTATGCCATATCGAAATCCGATTCCTTTTGACCAGGTTATGGGCTTTTAAAGATGGAAAGAAGGCCCATTTCAGTAAACCTTTGCAAAATTAAAATCAATGACATAAAAACGGTCAATTTTTTTACTACCTTTAAAGTTAAATATTTTAATGCAGATAACAACAAAATCATTCCAAAAGCCTATAAAGGTATGCCATATCGAAATCCGAGTTCATTTAACCAAGTTATGGGCTTTTAAAGATGGAAAGAAGGCCCATTTCAGTAAACCTTCGCAAAATTAAAATCAATGGCATAAAACGGGTCATATTTTTTACAACCTTTAAAGTTATATATTTTAATGCAGATAACAACATAATCATTCCACAAGCCCATAGAGGTATGCCATATCGAAATCCGAGTGCTTTTGACCAGGTTATGGGCTTTTAAAGATGGAAAGAAGGCCCATTTCAGTAAAGCTTTGCAAAATTAAAATCAATGACATAAAAACGGTTTTTTTACTACCCTTAAAGTTATATATTTTAATGCAGAAAACAACATAATCACTCCACAAGCCTATAAAGGTATGCCATATCGAAACCCGAGTTCTTTGACCAAGTTATGAGCTTTTAAAGATGGAAAGAAGGCCCATTTCAGTAAACCTTTGCAAAATTAAAATCAATCACATAAAAACGATCATATTTTTTACTACCTTTAAAGTTATATATTTTAATGCAGATAACAACATAATCATTCCACAAGCCCCTAAAGGTATGCCATATCGAAATACGAGTTCATTTGACCAAGTTATAGGCTTTTAAAGATGGAAAGAAGGCCCATTTCAGTAAACCTTCGCAAAATTAAAATCAATGACATAAAAACGGTCATATTTTTTACTACCTTTAAAGTTATATATTTTAATGGAAATAACAACATAATCATTCCACAAGCCCATAGAGGTATGCCATATCGAAATCCGAGTCCTTCTGACCAGGTTATGGGCTTTTAAATATGTAAAGAAGGCCCATTTCAGTAAACCTTTGCAAAATTAACATCAATGACATAAAAACGGTCATATTTTTTACTACCTTTAATGTTAAATATTTTAATGCAGACAACAACAAAATCATTCCACAAGCCTATAAAGGTATGCCATATCGAAATCCGAGTTCATTTGACCAAGTTATGGGCTTTTAAAGATGGAAAGAAGGCCCATTTCAGTAAACCTTCTCAAAATTTAAATCAATGGCATAAAAAAAAAAAAGTTCCACAAGCCCCTACAGGTATGCCATATCTAAATACGAGTTCATTTGACCAAGTTATAGGCTTTTAAAGATGGAAAGAAGGCCCATTTCAGTAAACCTTCGCAAAATAAAAATCAATGACATAAAAACTGTCATATTTTTTAATACCTTTAATGTTATACATTTTTATGCAAATAACAACATAATCATTCCACAAGCCTATAAAGGAATGTCATATCGAAATCCGAGTTCAACCGACCAAGTTATGGGCTTTTAAAAATGTTAAGAAGGCCCATTTCAGTAAACCTTCGCAAAATAAAAATCAATGACATAAAAACGTTCATATTTTTTACTACCTTTAAAGTTATATATTTTAATGCAGATAACAACATAATCATTCCACAAGCCCATACAGGTATGCCATATCGAAATCCGAGTCCTGTTGACCAGGTTATGGGCTTTTAAAGATGGAAAGAAGGCCCATTTCAGTAAACCTTTGCAAAATTAAGATCAATGACATAAAAACGGTCATATTTTTTATTACCTTTAAAGTTATATATTTTAATGCAGATAACAACATAATCATTCCACAAGCCCATAGAGGTATGCCATATCGAAATCCGATTCCTTTTGACCAGGATATGGGCTTTTAAAGATGGAAAGAAGGCCCATTTCAGTAAACCTTCGCAAAATAAAAATCAATGACATAAAAATGTTCATATTTTTTACTACCTTTAAAGTTATATATTTTAATGCAGATAACAACATAATCATTCCACAAGCCCATAGAGGTATGCCATATCGAAATCCGAGTCCTTTTGACCAGGTTATGGGCTTTTAAAGATGGAAAGAAGGCCCATTTCAGTAAACCTTTGCAAAATTAAGATCAATGACATAAAAACGGTCATATTTTGTATTACCTTTAAAGTTATATATTTTAATGCAGATAACAACATAATCATTCCACAAGCCCATAGAGGTATGCCATATCGAAATCCGATTCCTTTTGACCAGGATATGGGCTTTTAAAGATGGAAAGAAGGCCCATTTCAGTAAACCTTTGCAAAATTAAAATCAATGACATAAAAACGCTTTTTTTTTACTAGCCTTAAAGTTATATATTTTAATGCAGAAAACAACATAATCACTCCACAAGCCTATAAAGGTATGCCATATCGAAACCCGAGTTCTTTGACCAAGTTATGGGCTTTTAAAGATGGAAAGAAGGCCCATTTCAGTAAACCTCTGCAAAATTAAAATCAATCACATAAAAACGATCATATTTTTTACTACCTTTAAAGTTATATATTTTAATGCAGATAACAACATAATTATTCCACAAGCCCATAGAGGTATGCCATATCGAAATCCGATTCCTTTTGACCAGGTTATAGGCTTTTAAAGATGGAAAGAAGGCCCATTTCAGTAAACCTTTGCAAAATTAAAATCAATGACATAAAAACGGTCATATTTTTTACTACCTTTAAAGTTAAATATTTTAATGCAGATAACAACAAAATCATTCCACAAGCCCCTAAAGGTATGCCATATCGAAATACGAGTTCATTTGACCAAGTTATAGGCTTTTAAAGATGGAAAGAAGGCCCATTTCAGTAAACCTTCGCAAAATTAAAATCAATGACATAAAAACGGTCATATTTTTTACTACCTTTAAAATTATATATTTTAATGGAAATAACAACATAATCATTCCACAAGCCCATAGAGGTATGCCTATCGAAATCCCAGTCCTTCTGACCAGGTTATGGGCTTTTAAATATGTAAAGAAGGCCCATTTCAGTAAACCTTTGCAAAATTAACATCAATGACATAAAAACGGTCATATTTTTTACTACCTTTAATGTTAAATATTTTAATGCAGATAACAACAAAATCATTCCACAAGCCTATAAAGGTATGCCATATCGAAATCCGAGTTCATTTGACCAAGTTATGGGCTTTTAAAGATGGAAAGAAGGCCCATTTCAGTAAACCTTCGCAAAATTAAAATCAATGACATAAAAACGGTCATATTTTTTACTACCTTTAAAATTATATATTTTAATGGAAATAACAACATAATCATTCCACAAGCCCATAGAGGTATGCCTATCGAAATCCCAGTCCTTCTGACCAGGTTATGGGCTTTTAAATATGTAAAGAAGGCCCATTTCAGTAAACCTTCGCAAAATTTAAATCAATGGCATAAAAAAAAAATTCCACAAGCCCCTACAGGTATGCCATATCTAAATACGAGTTCATTTGACCAAGTTATAGGCTTTTAAAGATGGAAAGAAGGCCCATTTCAGTAAACCTTCGCGAAATAAAAATCAATGACATTAAAACTGTCATATTTTTTAATACCTTTAATGTTATACATTTTAATGCAAATACCAACATAATCATTTCACAAGCCTATAAAGGAATGTCATATCGAAATCCGAGTTCATTCGACCAAGTTATGGGCTTTTAAAAATGTTAAGAAGGCCCATTTCAGTAAACCTTCGCAAAATAAAAATCAATGACATAAAAACGTTCATATTTTTTACTACCTTTAAAGTTATATATTTTAATGGAAATAACAACATAATCATTCCACAAGCCCATAGAGGTATGCCATATCGAAATCCGAGTCCTTCTGACCAGGTTATGGGCTTTTAAATATGTAAAGAAGGCCCATTTCAGTAATTATTTGCAAAATTAAAATCAATTACATAAAAACGGCCATATTTTTAACTACCTTTAAAGTTATATATTTTAATGCAGATAACAACATTATCATTCCACAAGCCTATAAAGGTATGCCATATCGAAATCCGAGTTCATTTGACCAAGTTATGGGCTTTTAAAGATGGAAAGAAGGCCCATTTCAGTAAACCTTTGCAAAATTAAAATCAATGACATAAAAACGGTCATATTTTTTACTACCTTTAAAGTTAAATATTTTAATGCAGATAACAACAAAATCATTCCACAAGTCCCTAAAGGTATGCCATATCGAAATACGAGTTCATTTGACCAAGTTATAGGCTTTTAAAGATGGAAAGAAGGCCCATTTCAGTAAACCTTCGCAAAATTAAAATCAATGACATAAAAACGGTCATATTTTTTACTACCTTTAAAGTTATATATTTTAATGGAAATAACAACATAATCATTCCACAAGCCCATAGAGGTATGCCATATCGAAATCCGAGTCCTTCTGACCAGGTTATGGGCTTTTAAATATGTAAAGAAGGCCCATTTCAGTAAACCTTTGCAAAATTAACATCAATGACATAAAAACGGTCATATTTTTTACTACCCTTAATGTTAAATATTTTAATGCAGATAACAACAAAATCATTCCACAAGCCTACAAAGGTATGCCATATCGAAATCCGAGTTCATTTGACCAAGTTATGGGCTTTTAAAGATGGAAAGAAGGCCCATTTCAGTAAACCTTCGCAAAATTTAAATCAATGGCATAAAAAAAAAAATTCCACAAGCCCCTACAGGTATGCCATATCTAAATACGAGTTCATTTGACCAAGTTATAGGCTTTTAAAGATGGAAAGAAGGCCCATTTCAGTAAACCTTCGCAAAATAAAAATCAATGACATAAAAACTGTCATATTTTTTAATACCTTTAATGTTATACATTTTAATGCAAATAACAACATAATCATTCCACAAGCCTATAAAGGAATGTCATATCGAAATCCGAGTTCATTCGACCAAGTTATGGGCTTTTAAAAATGTTAAGAAGGCCCATTTCAGTAAACCTTCGCAAAATAAAAATCAATGACATAAAAACGTTCATATTTTTTACTACCTTTAAAGTTATATATTTTAATGAAATAACAACATAATCATTCCACAAGCCCATAGAGGTATGCCATATCGAAATCCGAGTCCTTCTGACCAGGTTATGGGCTTTTAAATATGTAAAGAAGGCCCATTTCAGTAAACATTTGCAAAATTAAAATCAATTACATAAAAACGGCCATATTTTTAACTACCTTTAAAGTTATATATTTTAATGCAGATAACAACATAATCATTCCACAAGCCTATAAAGGTATGCCATATCGAAATCCGAGTTCATTTGACCAAGTTATGGGCTTTTAAAGATGGAAAGAAGGCCCATTTCAGTAAACCTTTGCAAAATTAAAATCAATGACATACAAACGGTCATATTTTTAACTACCTTTAAAGTTTAATATTTTAATGCAGATAACAGCACAATCATTCCACAAGCCTTTAAAGGTATGCCATATCGAAATACGAGTTCATTTGACCAAGTTATTGGCTTTTAAAGATGGAAAGAAGGCCCATTTCAGTAAACCTTCGCAAAATTAAAATCAATGACATAAAAACGGTCATATTTTTAACTACATTTAAAGTTATATAATTTAATGCAGATAACAACATAATCAATTCTCAAGCCCATAGAGGTATGCCATATAGAAATCCGAGTCATTTTGACCAAATTATGGGCTTTTAAAGATGGAAAGAAGGCCCATTTCAGTAAACCTTTGCAAAATTAAAATCAATGACATAACAGCGGTCATATTTTTTAATACCTTTAAAGTTATGTATTTTAATGCAGATAAAAACATAATCATTCCACAAGCCCATAAACGTATACCATATCGAAATACGAGTTCATTTGACCAAGTTATTGGCTTTTAAAGATGAAAGAAGGCCCATTTCATAAAACCTTCGCAAAATTAAAATCAATGACATAAAAACGGTCAATTTTTTTACTACCTTTAAAGTTAAATATTTTAATGCAGATAACAACAAAATCATTCCAAAAGCCTATAAAGGTATGCCATATCGAAATCCGAGTTCATTTAACCAAGTTATGGGCTTTTAAAGATGGAAAGAAGGCCCATTTCAGTAAACCTTCGCAAAATTAAAATCAATGGCATAAAACGGGTCATATTTTTTACAACCTTTAAAGTTATATATTTTAATGCAGATAACAACATAATCATTCCACAAGCCCATAGAGGTATGCCATATCGAAATCCGAGTGCTTTTGACCAGGTTATGGGCTTTTAAAGATGGAAAGAAGGCCCATTTCAGTAAAGCTTTGCAAAATTAAAATCAATGACATAAAAACGGTTTTTTTACTACCCTTAAAGTTATATATTTTAATGCAGAAAACAACATAATCACTCCACAAGCCTATAAAGGTATGCCATATCGAAACCCGAGTTCTTTGACCAAGTTATGAGCTTTTAAAGATGGAAAGAAGGCCCATTTCAGTAAACCTTTGCAAAATTAAAATCAATCACATAAAAACGATCATATTTTTTACTACCTTTAAAGTTATATATTTTAATGCAGATAACAACATAATCATTCCACAAGCCCCTAAAGGTATGCCATATCGAAATACGAGTTCATTTGACCAAGTTATAGGCTTTTAAAGATGGAAAGAAGGCCCATTTCAGTAAACCTTCGCAAAATTAAAATCAATGACATAAAAACGGTCATATTTTTTACTACCTTTAAAGTTATATATTTTAATGGAAATAACAACATAATCATTCCACAAGCCCATAGAGGTATGCCATATCGAAATCCGAGTCCTTCTGACCAGGTTATGGGCTTTTAAATATGTAAAGAAGGCCCATTTCAGTAAACCTTTGCAAAATTAACATCAATGACATAAAAACGGTCATATTTTTTACTACCTTTAATGTTAAATATTTTAATGCAGACAACAACAAAATCATTCCACAAGCCTATAAAGGTATGCCATATCGAAATCCGAGTTCATTTGACCAAGTTATGGGCTTTTAAAGATGGAAAGAAGGCCCATTTCAGTAAACCTTCTCAAAATTTAAATCAATGGCATAAAAAAAAAAAAATTCCACAAGCCCCTACAGGTATGCCATATCTAAATACGAGTTCATTTGACCAAGTTATAGGCTTTTAAAGATGGAAAGAAGGCCCATTTCAGTAAACCTTCGCAAAATAAAAATCAATGACATAAAAACTGTCATATTTTTTAATACCTTTAATGTTATACATTTTTATGCAAATAACAACATAATCATTCCACAAGCCTATAAAGGAATGTCATATCGAAATCCGAGTTCAACCGACCAAGTTATGGGCTTTTAAAAATGTTAAGAAGGCCCATTTCAGTAAACCTTCGCAAAATAAAAATCAATGACATAAAAACGTTCATATTTTTTACTACCTTTAAAGTTATATATTTTAATGCAGATAACAACATAATCATTCCACAAGCCCATACAGGTATGCCATATCGAAATCCGAGTCCTGTTGACCAGGTTATGGGCTTTTAAAGATGGAAAGAAGGCCCATTTCAGTAAACCTTTGCAAAATTAAGATCAATGACATAAAAACGGTCATATTTTTTATTACCTTTAAAGTTATATATTTTAATGCAGATAACAACATAATCATTCCACAAGCCCATAGAGGTATGCCATATCGAAATCCGATTCCTTTTGACCAGGATATGGGCTTTTAAAGATGGAAAGAAGGCCCATTTCAGTAAACCTTCGCAAAATAAAAATCAATGACATAAAAATGTTCATATTTTTTACTACCTTTAAAGTTATATATTTTAATGCAGATAACAACATAATCATTCCACAAGCCCATAGAGGTATGCCATATCGAAATCCGAGTCCTTTTGACCAGGTTATGGGCTTTTAAAGATGGAAAGAAGGCCCATTTCAGTAAACCTTTGCAAAATTAAGATCAATGACATAAAAACGGTCATATTTTGTATTACCTTTAAAGTTATATATTTTAATGCAGATAACAACATAATCATTCCACAAGCCCATAGAGGTATGCCATATCGAAATCCGATTCCTTTTGACCAGGATATGGGCTTTTAAAGATGGAAAGAAGGCCCATTTCAGTAAACCTTTGCAAAATTAAAATCAATGACATAAAAACGCTTTTTTTTTACTAGCCTTAAAGTTATATATTTTAATGCAGAAAACAACATAATCACTCCACAAGCCTATAAAGGTATGCCATATCGAAACCCGAGTTCTTTGACCAAGTTATGGGCTTTTAAAGATGGAAAGAAGGCCCATTTCAGTAAACCTCTGCAAAATTAAAATCAATCACATAAAAACGATCATATTTTTTACTACCTTTAAAGTTATATATTTTAATGCAGATAACAACATAATCATTCCACAAGCCCATAGAGGTATGCCATATCGAAATCCGATTCCTTTTGACCAGGTTATAGGCTTTTAAAGATGGAAAGAAGGCCCATTTCAGTAAACCTTTGCAAAATTAAAATCAATGACATAAAAACGGTCATATTTTTTACTACCTTTAAAGTTAAATATTTTAATGCAGATAACAACAAAATCATTCCACAAGCCCCTAAAGGTATGCCATATCGAAATACGAGTTCATTTGACCAAGTTATAGGCTTTTAAAGATGGAAAGAAGGCCCATTTCAGTAAACCTTCGCAAAATTAAAATCAATGACATAAAAACGGTCATATTTTTTACTACCTTTAAAATTATATATTTTAATGGAAATAACAACATAATCATTCCACAAGCCCATAGAGGTATGCCTATCGAAATCCCAGTCCTTCTGACCAGGTTATGGGCTTTTAAATATGTAAAGAAGGCCCATTTCAGTAAACCTTTGCAAAATTAACATCAATGACATAAAAACGGTCATATTTTTTACTACCTTTAATGTTAAATATTTTAATGCAGATAACAACAAAATCATTCCACAAGCCTATAAAGGTATGCCATATCGAAATCCGAGTTCATTTGACCAAGTTATGGGCTTTTAAAGATGGAAAGAAGGCCCATTTCAGTAAACCTTCGCAAAATTAAAATCAATGACATAAAAACGGTCATATTTTTTACTACCTTTAAAATTATATATTTTAATGGAAATAACAACATAATCATTCCACAAGCCCATAGAGGTATGCCTATCGAAGTCCCAGTCCTTCTGACCAGGTTATGGGCTTTTAAATATGTAAAGAAGGCCCATTTCAGTAAACCTTCGCAAAATTTAAATCAATGGCATAAAAAAAAAAATTCCACAAGCCCCTACAGGTATGCCATATCTAAATACGAGTTCATTTGACCAAGTTATAGGCTGTTAAAGATGGAAAGAAGGCCCATTTCAGTAAACCTTCGCAAAATAAAAATCAATGACATAAAAACTGTCATATTTTTTAATACCTTTAATGTTATACATTTTAATGCAAATAACAACATAATCATTCCACAAGCCTATAAAGGAATGTCATATCGAAATCCGAGTTCATTCGACCAAGTTATGGGCTTTTAAAAATGTTAAGAAGGCCCATTTCAGTAAAGCTTCGCAAAATAAAAATTAATGACATAAAAACGTTCATATTTTTTACTACCTTTAAAGTTATATATTTTAATGCAGATAACAACATAATCATTCCACAACCCTATAAAGGTATGCCATATCGAAATACGAGTTCATTTGACCAAGTTATTGGCTTTTAAGGATGGAAAGAAGGCCCATTTCAGTAAACCTTCGCAAAATTAAAATCAATGACATAAAAACGGTCATATTTTTAACTACATTTAAAGTTATATAATTTAATGCAGATAACAACATAATCAATTCTCAAGCCCATAGAGGTATGCCATATAGAAATCCGAGTCATTTTGACCAAATTATGGGCTTTTAAGGATGGAAAGAAGGCCCATTTCAGTAAACCTTTGCAAAATTAAAATCAATGACATAACAACGGTCATATTTTTTAATACCTTTAAAGTTATGTATTTTAATGCAGATAAAAACATAATCATTCCACAAGCCCATAAACGTATACCATATCGAAATACGAGTTCATTTGACCAAGTTATTGGCTTTTAAAGATGAAAGAAGGCCCATTTCAGTAAACCTTTGCAAAATTAAAATCAATGACATAAAAATGGTTTTTTTTACTACCCTTAAAGTTATATATTTTAATGCAGAAAACAACATAATCACTCCACAAGCCTATAAAGGTATGCCATATCGAAACCCGAGTTCTTTGACCAAGTTATGGGCTTTTAAAGATGGAAAGAAGGCCCATTTCAGTAAACCTTTGCAAAATTAAAATCAATCACATAAAAACGATCATATTTTTTACTACCTTTAAAGTTATATATTTTAATGCAGATAACAACATATTCATTCCACAAGCCCATAAACGTATACCATATCGAAATACGAGTTCATTTGACCAAGTTATTGGCTTTTAAAGATGGAAAGAAGGCCCATTTCAGTAAACCTTCGCAAAATTAAAATCAATGACATAAAAACGGTCATATTTTTAACTACATTTAAAGTTATATAATTTAATGCAGATAACAACATAATCAATTCTCAAGCCCATAGAGGTATGCCATATCGAAATCCGATTCCTTTTGACCAGGTTATGGGCTTTTAAAGATGGAAAGAAGGCCCATTTCAGTAAACCTTTGCAAAATTAAAATCAATGACATAAAAACGGTCAATTTTTTTACTACCTTTAAAGTTAAATATTTTAATGCAGATAACAACAAAATCATTCCAAAAGCCTATAAAGGTATGCCATATCGAAATCCGAGTTCATTTAACCAAGTTATGGGCTTTTAAAGATGGAAAGAAGGCCCATTTCAGTAAACCTTCGCAAAATTAAAATCAATGGCATAAAACGGGTCATATTTTTTACAACCTTTAAAGTTATATATTTTAATGCAGATAACAACATAATCATTCCACAAGCCCATAGAGGTATGCCATATCGAAATCCGAGTGCTTTTGACCAGGTTATGGGCTTTTAAAGATGGAAAGAAGGCCCATTTCAGTAAAGCTTTGCAAAATTAAAATCAATGACATAAAAACGGTTTTTTTACTACCCTTAAAGTTATATATTTTAATGCAGAAAACAACATAATCACTCCACAAGCCTATAAAGGTATGCCATATCGAAACCCGAGTTCTTTGACCAAGTTATGAGCTTTTAAAGATGGAAAGAAGGCCCATTTCAGTAAACCTTTGCAAAATTAAAATCAATCACATAAAAACGATCATATTTTTTACTACCTTTAAAGTTATATATTTTAATGCAGATAACAACATAATCATTCCACAAGCCCCTAAAGGTATGCCATATCGAAATACGAGTTCATTTGACCAAGTTATAGGCTTTTAAAGATGGAAAGAAGGCCCATTTCAGTAAACCTTCGCAAAATTAAAATCAATGACATAAAAACGGTCATATTTTTTACTACCTTTAAAGTTATATATTTTAATGGAAATAACAACATAATCATTCCACAAGCCCATAGAGGTATGCCATATCGAAATCCGAGTCCTTCTGACCAGGTTATGGGCTTTTAAATATGTAAAGAAGGCCCATTTCAGTAAACCTTTGCAAAATTAACATCAATGACATAAAAACGGTCATATTTTTTACTACCTTTAATGTTAAATATTTTAATGCAGACAACAACAAAATCATTCCACAAGCCTATAAAGGTATGCCATATCGAAATCCGAGTTCATTTGACCAAGTTATGGGCTTTTAAAGATGGAAAGAAGGCCCATTTCAGTAAACCTTCTCAAAATTTAAATCAATGGCATAAAAAAAAAAAAGTTCCACAAGCCCCTACAGGTATGCCATATCTAAATACGAGTTCATTTGACCAAGTTATAGGCTTTTAAAGATGGAAAGAAGGCCCATTTCAGTAAACCTTCGCAAAATAAAAATCAATGACATAAAAACTGTCATATTTTTTAATACCTTTAATGTTATACATTTTTATGCAAATAACAACATAATCATTCCACAAGCCTATAAAGGAATGTCATATCGAAATCCGAGTTCAACCGACCAAGTTATGGGCTTTTAAAAATGTTAAGAAGGCCCATTTCAGTAAACCTTCGCAAAATAAAAATCAATGACATAAAAACGTTCATATTTTTTACTACCTTTAAAGTTATATATTTTAATGCAGATAACAACATAATCATTCCACAAGCCCATACAGGTATGCCATATCGAAATCCGAGTCCTGTTGACCAGGTTATGGGCTTTTAAAGATGGAAAGAAGGCCCATTTCAGTAAACCTTTGCAAAATTAAGATCAATGACATAAAAACGGTCATATTTTTTATTACCTTTAAAGTTATATATTTTAATGCACATAACAACATAATCATTCCACAAGCCCATAGAGGTATGCCATATCGAAATCCGATTCCTTTTGACCAGGATATGGGCTTTTAAAGATGGAAAGAAGGCCCATTTCAGTAAACCTTCGCAAAATAAAAATCAATGACATAAAAATGTTCATATTTTTTACTACCTTTAAAGTTATATATTTTAATGCAGATAACAACATAATCATTCCACAAGCCCATAGAGGTATGCCATATCGAAATCCGAGTCCTTTTGACCAGGTTATGGGCTTTTAAAGATGGAAAGAAGGCCCATTTCAGTAAACCTTTGCAAAATTAAGATCAATGACATAAAAACGGTCATATTTTGTATTACCTTTAAAGTTATATATGTTAATGCAGATAACAACATAATCATTCCACAAGCCCATAGAGGTATGCCATATCGAAATCCGATTCCTTTTGACCAGGATATGGGCTTTTAAAGATGGAAAGAAGGCCCATTTCAGTAAACCTTTGCAAAATTAAAATCAATGACATAAAAACGCTTTTTTTTTACTAGCCTTAAAGTTATATATTTTAATGCAGAAAACAACATAATCACTCCACAAGCCTATAAAGGTATGCCATATCGAAACCCGAGTTCTTTGACCAAGTTATGGGCTTTTAAAGATGGAAAGAAGGCCCATTTCAGTAAACCTCTGCAAAATTAAAATCAATCACATAAAAACGATCATATTTTTTACTACCTTTAAAGTTATATATTTTAATGCAGATAACAACATAATCATTCCACAAGCCCATAGAGGTATGCCATATCGAAATCCGATTCCTTTTGACCAGGTTATAGGCTTTTAAAGATGGAAAGAAGGCCCATTTCAGTAAACCTTTGCAAAATTAAAATCAATGACATAAAAACGGTCATATTTTTTACTACCTTTAAAGTTAAATATTTTAATGCAGATAACAACAAAATCATTCCACAAGCCCCTAAAGGTATGCCATATCGAAATACGAGTTCATTTGACCAAGTTATAGGCTTTTAAAGATGGAAAGAAGGCCCATTTCAGTAAACCTTCGCAAAATTAAAATCAATGACATAAAAACGGTCATATTTTTTACTACCTTTAAAATTATATATTTTAATGGAAATAACAACATAATCATTCCACAAGCCCATAGAGGTATGCCTATCGAAATCCCAGTCCTTCTGACCAGGTTATGGGCTTTTAAATATGTAAAGAAGGCCCATTTCAGTAAACCTTTGCAAAATTAACATCAATGACATAAAAACGGTCATATTTTTTACTACCTTTAATGTTAAATATTTTAATGCAGATAACAACAAAATCATTCCACAAGCCTATAAAGGTATGCCATATCGAAATCCGAGTTCATTTGACCAAGTTATGGGCTTTTAAAGATGGAAAGAAGGCCCATTTCAGTAAACCTTCGCAAAATTAAAATCAATGACATAAAAACGGTCATATTTTTTACTACCTTTAAAATTATATATTTTAATAGAAATAACAACATAATCATTCCACAAGCCCATAGAGGTATGCCATATCGAAATCCGAGTGCTTTTGACCAGGTTATGGGCTTTTAAAGATGGAAAGAAGGCCCATTTCAGTAAAGCTTTGCAAAATTAAAATCAATGACATAAAAACGGTTTTTTTACTACCCTTAAAGTTATATATTTTAATGCAGAAAACAACATAATCACTCCACAAGCCTATAAAGGTATGCCATATCGAAACCCGAGTTCTTTGACCAAGTTATGAGCTTTTAAAGATGGAAAGAAGGCCCATTTCAGTAAACCTTTGCAAAATTAAAATCAATCACATAAAAACGATCATATTTTTTACTACCTTTAAAGTTATATATTTTAATGCAGATAACAACATAATCATTCCACAAGCCCCTAAAGGTATGCCATATCGAAATACGAGTTCATTTGACCAAGTTATAGGCTTTTAAAGATGGAAAGAAGGCCCATTTCAGTAAACCTTCGCAAAATTAAAATCAATGACATAAAAACGGTCATATTTTTTACTACCTTTAAAGTTATATATTTTAATGGAAATAACAACATAATCATTCCACAAGCCCATAGAGGTATGCCATATCGAAATCCGAGTCCTTCTGACCAGGTTATGGGCTTTTAAATATGTAAAGAAGGCCCATTTCAGTAAACCTTTGCAAAATTAACATCAATGACATAAAAACGGTCATATTTTTTACTACCTTTAATGTTAAATATTTTAATGCAGACAACAACAAAATCATTCCACAAGCCTATAAAGGTATGCCATATCGAAATCCGAGTTCATTTGACCAAGTTATGGGCTTTTAAAGATGGAAAGAAGGCCCATTTCAGTAAACCTTCTCAAAATTTAAATCAATGGCATAAAAAAAAAAAAGTTCCACAAGCCCCTACAGGTATGCCATATCTAAATACGAGTTCATTTGACCAAGTTATTGGCTTTTAAAGATGGAAAGAAGGCCCATTTCAGTAAACCTTCGCAAAATAAAAATCAATGACATAAAAACTGTCATATTTTTTAATACCTTTAATGTTATACATTTTTATGCAAATAACAACATAATCATTCCACAAGCCTATAAAGGAATGTCATATCGAAATCCGAGTTCAACCGACCAAGTTATGGGCTTTTAAAAATGTTAAGAAGGCCCATTTCAGTAAACCTTCGCAAAATAAAAATCAATGACATAAAAACGTTCATATTTTTTACTACCTTTAAAGTTATATATTTTAATGCAGATAACAACATAATCATTCCACAAGCCCATACAGGTATGCCATATCGAAATCCGAGTCCTGTTGACCAGGTTATGGGCTTTTAAAGATGGAAAGAAGGCCCATTTCAGTAAACCTTTGCAAAATTAAGATCAATGACATAAAAACGGTCATATTTTTTATTACCTTTAAAGTTATATATTTTAATGCACATAACAACATAATCATTCCACAAGCCCATAGAGGTATGCCATATCGAAATCCGATTCCTTTTGACCAGGATATGGGCTTTTAAAGATGGAAAGAAGGCCCATTTCAGTAAACCTTCGCAAAATAAAAATCAATGACATAAAAATGTTCATATTTTTTACTACCTTTAAAGTTATATATTTTAATGCAGATAACAACATAATCATTCCACAAGCCCATAGAGGTATGCCATATCGAAATCCGAGTCCTTTTGACCAGGTTATGGGCTTTTAAAGATGGAAAGAAGGCCCATTTCAGTAAACCTTTGCAAAATTAAGATCAATGACATAAAAACGGTCATATTTTGTATTACCTTTAAAGTTATATATTTTAATGCAGATAACAACATAATCATTCCACAAGCCCATAGAGGTATGCCATATCGAAATCCGATTCCTTTTGACCAGGATATGGGCTTTTAAAGATGGAAAGAAGGCCCATTTCAGTAAACCTTTGCAAAATTAAAATCAATGACATAAAAACGCTTTTTTTTTACTAGCCTTAAAGTTATATATTTTAATGCAGAAAACAACATAATCACTCCACAAGCCTATAAAGGTATGCCATATCGAAACCCGAGTTCTTTGACCAAGTTATGGGCTTTTAAAGATGGAAAGAAGGCCCATTTCAGTAAACCTCTGCAAAATTAAAATCAATCACATAAAAACGATCATATTTTTTACTACCTTTAAAGTTATATATTTTAATGCAGATAACAACATAATCATTCCACAAGCCCATAGAGGTATGCCATATCGAAATCCGATTCCTTTTGACCAGGTTATAGGCTTTTAAAGATGGAAAGAAGGCCCATTTCAGTAAACCTTTGCAAAATTAAAATCAATGACATAAAAACGGTCATATTTTTTACTACCTTTAAAGTTAAATATTTTAATGCAGATAACAACAAAATCATTCCACAAGCCCCTAAAGGTATGCCATATCGAAATACGAGTTCATTTGACCAAGTTATAGGCTTTTAAAGATGGAAAGAAGGCCCATTTCAGTAAACCTTCGCAAAATTAAAATCAATGACATAAAAACGGTCATATTTTTTACTACCTTTAAAATTATATATTTTAATGGAAATAACAACATAATCATTCCACAAGCCCATAGAGGTATGCCTATCGAAATCCCAGTCCTTCTGACCAGGTTATGGGCTTTTAAATATGTAAAGAAGGCCCATTTCAGTAAACCTTTGCAAAATTAACATCAATGACATAAAAACGGTCATATTTTTTACTACCTTTAATGTTAAATATTTTAATGCAGATAACAACAAAATCATTCCACAAGCCTATAAAGGTATGCCATATCGAAATCCGAGTTCATTTGACCAAGTTATGGGCTTTTAAAGATGGAAAGAAGGCCCATTTCAGTAAACCTTCGCAAAATTAAAATCAATGACATAAAAACGGTCATATTTTTTACTACCTTTAAAATTATATATTTTAATAGAAATAACAACATAATCATTCCACAAGCCCATAGAGGTATGCCTATCGAAATCCCAGTCCTTCAGTAGGTAGTTAATACGGGAGCTGGCTCACTAGGTAATAAATCATGTCAAAAAAGGAGGTGGGGGTGACCCTAATTAGTCACGCATGGTTGCACACTAACCCTAATTAGTCACGCATGGTTGCACACAGGTGTTCTAATGACCTACTTAGCATAATTAATTCAAAAAGGGGGGTGTTGCTGACCCTAGTTAGATGAGCATGGTTGCACACAGGTCACTTAATGAGGTTAGAAAGTGGTGTGTAGGAGTGTGAGATAGTGGTGTTTTGATATGTCTTGTTTTGTCTTGTCTTTTTCTCAAGCTAAAGGTGCGTGTGTGATAGGGGTGTTTTGTCATGCGTGGAATTTTGTGGAGTGCAATGGTTGCACACAGGTCACTATGTTGCTTCTAACTTGTGTTAGAACGCGTTATGCGTGGGCGTTTTGTTGAGTCAATTAGGGTTGTAGGTGACACCTGGCTTGCGTGTGTGATAGGGGTGTTTTGTCATGCGTGGGATTTTGTGGAGTGCAATGGTTGCACACAGATCACTATGTTGCTTCTAACTTGGGTTAGAAGGCGTTATGCGTGGGCGTTTTGTTGAGTCAATTAGGGTTGTAGGTGACACCTGGCTACGGTCTTGTGGTCAAAAGGTGTTGGTTTGAGGGATATTAGACCGCATACTTTTGTGGTGTGAAACAAGCGTGAGTTCGGTAACCTCCCCCTCTTTAGCGAGCATTAGATGGGAAAGTGAGCGTGGGAGTGTAACAAAAACGTTGTTTTGTTATGCGTGGGCGTTTTGTTGATTCAATTAGGGTTGTAGGTGACACCTGTTAGTGTAACCTGCCTACGGTCTTGTGGTCAAAATGGTGACTGTGGTGGTGGTGGTTCCTAACAGAACAAAACCAAATGAGATCGTTTGTTTAGTCAAATACGTTTTTCTTTAATCATATTTGAAAATTTTTTCTCATGCGCTTACATGAGAGAGAAAACGGTTACCTTCTAAGTTTTCAAAAAATGTATGTGTTAAGGAGAAATGTGGAAAGTAGTTCAGTTTTAGAAAACTATTCGTTTTACAAGGGGTGTTTTGTCATGCGTATGAATTTGTAAAACTATATTTAGGCGGAGGAGGAGGAGGAGGAAGGGAAGTTGTTTTTCTATGCGTGGGCGTTTTGTTGATTCAATTAGGGTTGTAGGTGACACCTGTTAGTGTAACCTGGCTACGGTCTTGTGGTCAAAAGGTGTTGGTTTGAGGGATATTAGACCGCATACTTTTGTGGTGTGAAACAAGCGTGAGTTCGGTAACCTCTCCCCTCTTTAGCGAGCATTAGATGGGAAAGTGAGCGTAGGAGTGTAAGAGGGATGGTGGTGGTGGCGGTGCTTGTGGTGGTGGTTCCTAACAGAATATACACATTTATACACAAAAACAAATGAGATCGTTTGTTTAGTCAAATACGTTTTTCTTTAATCATATTTGAAAATTTTTTCTCATGCGTTTATAGAAAGAGAAAACGGTTACCTTCTAAGTTTTCAAAAAAATGTATTTGTTAAGGAGAAATGTGGAAAGTAGTTCAGTTTTAGAAAACTATTTGAGTTGAGCGAACCATCTAGAATCGTCGTGTGAACCCTCCGGTAATTCAAAGCTAAAGTAAAGTTGTGTTAACTTACGTTCCATCCGAATTCGATTTGTGCGAGATTATCAAATTGATAAAAATTAAAATACTTTACCAAGTGTAAAGTAAAGTTGTGTGAACTGTGAACTACCCAGATTTGTGTTGTGTAAACTTATCAAATTGATAAAACATAAAATACTTTACAGTAAAAGTAAAGTATAACAAAGTGAAAAGTACAAGTAACAATACAATACTTCCAAAAAAAAAAAGGAAAATATAAAAACAAAAAAAAATGAATAAGTATTGTGGAAAGTGCAACATTACCCTATCGGGTAACATTTCGTGGGCTCATCATCTGCGAACGGAGCAACACAAGAAGAATGTTGTTGAACCAGTGGATTCAAGGATAAAAAAAATCAGTTCTGGATTTCAAGGAAGGATTGTTCACTACTTATATGAAAACACCAACAATGATGTAATTTATCCAACACAATTTATGGAGCAAGCAGGAGAAGCTTTTCTACCTCACTTGTATCCATTGTTGGAAAGTTATGCATCGGTGAAAATAAATTTTGAACTTTTTGGAGAGTACGGACTTTTGAAGGAAGAAAAGGAATGTATTGAAATAAAGTCATTTCAAAGTAAGATGACAATAATTAGTGCCTATTCGAACATTGAAAATGAATATAAGGAGCACATGGAAAAAATTTTGGCGAGGATGGAAGAATTCCAAGAAAGGGATAGTGGATGGACTTTGCTTCATCTCACTCGATTGGAGATGAATATTAATCAATATTCACCCTTAAGAGGATCATCTTATATAAAACTACCCTCTTGTTTAGAAGGAAAAAAAGCAATTATAAATGTAAAAAACACAGATGATGAATATTGTTTTAAATGGAGCTTAATCGCAGCATTAAGTAAACTAAATAAGAATGCGAACAGATGCACAAGCTATAAAGTGAATATAAATGATGAAGTAATTGAAGTCAATGGGATCACACTAAATTTCACTGGATTGCAATTTCCACTAAAGCCTGCGGATATATCGAAATTTATGGAAATAAATAAGGACATAAATATTACACTTTTTGGATTCGACGATGGAGTTATATTCGGGCCCATATTTTACTCTCCTGAAGTGAGGAGAAATCATATAAATATGTTGATACTGGAGGAAGGATGTAAAGCACACTATACTTGGATAAAAAATCTCTCAAAGTAAGTTGTTTTATCATTTTATCATTATTATATCTTTTACCTGTTTTTGTTTTTAAATTTCATAATATTTATTTGCTTTCATACTTAAAAAAAAAATTTTTTTTTTCTTGTGTTTATCTTTTTTTAGTTTGGTTTCCTCTCAAGTTTCGAGAGACAAATCAAAAAAATGGTTCTGTCAAATTTGCTTAAATTACTCATTGAGTGAAGATGCTGCCAACCGGCATTCAGAAGTCTGTGGGAAAAAAGTCTCGCGTTTACCCAACATGAAGGATGCCACTTTACGGTATACAAATGTTCAAAAGGAAGTAATGGTCCCATTCACAGTTTACGCTGACTTTGAATCCATCCTTCAACCAATTAATAAAAACGAAACATTAAATTTAAATATTATAAATATACATAGACCTGTTTCATATGCATACTATATAAAGTGTGCACATGATAACAGTTTAGATAAGTTTGTCTTAGAAACTGTATTTAACTCGGGAATGAATTTCCTGTTATCACTAATAGAAAATTTAAGTTTTATATATGAAAACTATATTTCAAAATCTGTTTCTTTAATAATGTCAGATGTTGAAGAAGATGATTTCCAAAAATCTAATAATTGTCATATATGCAACACTCCTCTTTTATTGGATAGAGTTAGGGATCACTGTCACTTCACAGGAAAATTTAGGGGGGCAGCACATAATGAGTGTAATTTAAAATATACAGTTCCAAAATTTATTCCTGTTTTCTTCCACAATTTCACCAGGTATGATTGCCATCTATTTATTAAAGATTTGGCAGTCATACCTGGTGAAATAAAGGTAATTCCATTAAATAAGGAACAATATATATCAATTTCAAAAATTATAACTTTAAGTAATGGTGATAACTTTGAAATCCGTTTTCTAGACTCGTTTCGATTTATGCCTTCTGCTTTAGATACATTAGCTTCAAATCTAGATAGTGAACAAATGTGTATAACAAGATCATTTTTCCCTAATGAAAATCATTTCAACTTAATGCGACGAAAGGGTGTATTTCCATATGAATATTTAGATTCAGTTGAGAAATTAAAAGAAAGTAAATTACATCCTAGAGAAGCTTTCTATAGTTCCTTAACCGAAAATGAATGTTCAGTTGAAAATTATACTCACGCACAAAAGGTATGGAATGAGTTTTCTTGTAATAATCTTAAAGATTATTTAGAATTATATTTAAAAACAGATATTTTATTAATGTCTGATGTCTTTGAAAACTTTCGAAGACTTTGTAGTAAAATTTATTCACTTGATCCAGCACATTTTTTCACTACACCAGGATTATCATGGGAAGCTATGTTAAAATGTACTAAAATTGAATTAGATTTATTAACTGATATAGATCAGTATAAATTTATTCAAAGTGGTATTCGTGGTGGCTTAGTTCAATGTACATGTAGATATGCTAAAGCAAATAATAAATATGTTGAGAATTTTGATAGTACTCAAAAATCATCATATTTGATTTATTTGGATGCAAATAATTTATATGGTTGGGCTATGTCACAATCTTTACCATATGGAGGTTTTGAATGGATTTCAAGGGGGGAACTTGATAGTATTAACATTGCTGAGATTGCAGATGATAGTGAATATGGATACATTTTTGAGGTAGATTTAAAATATCCTTTAAAATTGCACGATAAACATAATGACCTTCCATTTTGTTGTAATAATCAGTTACCAACAAAGTCAGACAAAATAAAAAAATTAATTGCTGATTTAAGGGATAAAGAAAAATATATAATTCATTATAAAAATCTTCAACAGTGTATAGAAAATGGATTAATTCTAACAAAAATTCATAGAGGTCTTCGCTTCTTTCAGAAACCTTGGCTAAAAACATATATTGATTTGAATACATTCCATAGAACTAATGCAAAAAATACATTTGAAAAAGATTTTTTTAAACTTTTAAATAATGCTGTCTACGGTAAAACGATGGAAAATGTAGATAAGCGCGTTAATATTAAATTAATTACTGAATGGGAAAGTGCTTCACCATCCGATTCTTCTGGTCCAAAAAGGCATTGCGGTAGATCTCTTATTTCAAAGTCAAACTTCCATAGTGTCAAACAGTTTTCAGAAAACTTCTTTGCCTTTCAAATGAAAAGATTAAATGTGTTGTACAACAAACCTTTATATTTAGGTTTTGCTGTATTAGATTTATCGAAATGGAAAATGTATGATTTTCATTATAATTATATCAAACCTAAATACAATGAAAATGTTCAATTAAATTATATGGATACAGATTCTTTTATATATACCATTAACACTGAAGATTTTTATAAAGATATTCAGAATGATGTTGAGATGAAGTTTGATACATCAGATTATTCTGATGAATTACTTAATCTCTATAATTTTCCTAAAGCTAATAAAAAAAGGTTGGGTTTTTTTAAAGATGAACTCAATGGAAGACCTATGACTGAATTTGTTGGTTTGAGATCAAAATTGTATGCCTTTAAAACATCTAATAGTAATGACAGCTCTGAAAAAACAGTGAAAAAATCAAAGGGTGTTAAAAGAAGTGCAATAGATCAACTAACTTTTAATAGTTTTAAAAAATGTTTGTTTTCGGAAGAGGAAGTGGTAGGCTCTATGTCAATGATTAGATCTAAAAATCATCTTTTATCAACAATTAAATGTAAAAAAGTAGTTCTCAGTCATAAAGACACAAAGGTTCTTATACAAGACAATAAAATTAATACACTACAATATGGCCATTATAAAATAGATGAAAAAAGATTAGAAAATAAACTTAATGAAATGGATTCAAATATTTATGTTTATGAACAAAGAATAAAAGAAATAGAGAATTGTTCTAATAGAAATAATTATCAAGAGAATGAAATAGAAAAATTATGGAAAAATATATATGAATGTGAATTTGAAATGTTTTATACAGAACTAGAATTAAATTTATTAGATTGTAAAAAAAATGAATAAATGTACTCTATAATTGTAAATAAGACAGAACAAACAACGCTTTTTTATTTAAAGGGTAAAATGTAAGGTAATGTATAAACTAAATATTACAATTCACAATATTATTATTATTATAAAATTTTTATTTAACAGAACAAACATCGCTTTTACTTACAGGGTAATGTTAAAATTTATGAGAATTAACAGAACATGAAAATTTGAATTTAACAGAAGAATTACAATATTTTCTTTGAATTACATTCAATTTGTTTACTTTCTTCTATATTTAGTGGTATAGTTTGTTTATAGTTATCTATACCACCCTGTAATCTATATACTTTATTGTCATCATTACTTAAAGGAATTGATTTAATGTATTTATCATTATCTTCATCTAAATTAAACGGTATAGTTTGAACATAGTTATCTATACCACCCTCAACAAGAATAGTTTCATCCTCACTAGATGATCTTGGAATACATCATCATAAATCATCCGGATTTTCATCATCATAAAGGATTGTATCATGGTCATCATCATCATCATCATCGTCATCACCATACAAATTATGAGAAAATTTACCATCCTCTTTTATATTAATGTTTTGGAGATCTGAAAATATAAATATTTTACTATATATATATACAAATATTATTTTATATGTATTTAACCAACCTTTTTGAGCTCCATCCGAAATATTATTTTCAACTTTTTTATTTATGTTTTGGAGTTCTGAAAATATATATATATATATATATTAGTATATAAAATTATATATATATATATATATATATTAAACTCACCTTTTTTTAATTTACTCGAATTATTATTTTCATCTTCTATTTTTATATTCTGTAAAAATAAACATATTTCCCTACTAAATCAGATTATGTTATAATATCACTATTAGTTATTTTGAAATCGTTAATATCGTTAATTGATATTTTATCTGTACTAATCTGACTTTCTTTTTTATTTAAATATTCAAGCATCATTTGAGCTGCTAAATTTCTCTTTCTTAAATATATCCCATTAATTCTTTCTGCTTCCTCTATTTCAATTTCTTGGATTTGTGGAGCATCACTAAGATAACCTGTTTCTTCTTCTTCTATCTCTTCTCTTTTACTCTCTTGTTTGGAGAGAAGATCAGCATCCTTTGATATTTTTTCATAGACAATCCTGTCTTTTCGTCTCTCTGCATTAATTACTGTTTGGGATAAAACTTCTGCAAATTCAAAACAATTTATTCTTAAAGTTGCTAAGGGGGTATTAGTATTGCGTTTAGATTTTTGATGGCGTTGGCGATTAGATAAATATTTTAAATTCATACGCTTAGATTTACTTAGACTTCGTCTAGAATGTGTTCTTCTATATATATTATTGTAATGACATTTAACTCCTACTGTAGCAGTTTTGTATTGGATGGTAAAGAATCTGTTTAGACCCCTTCTTCCCAAATCCATATGCCCTCCTATTCTCCTTTCATTTTCAACTAATTTTTGCTTAAAATTCTCAATTATAGCTCTCTTTGTGAATTCGATTTGAGAGTTGTGTATGTTTTCAGTGCTTTTTAATTTATGAGTAGTGTTCCTTTTTATTGGAACCCGACTTACACTTTCAAATTCTGTATCACTATCACTGATCCCCAACACTAATTCTTGTGACGTATTACTAAATGTTGGTGCTCGACTTACGTTTTCAAATTCTCTCTCACTATCAATTATACCCATATCAATTTTTTCTGATTTTTCTTCTCCTATGTTCTTATTTTCTATGTGATCAACACTTTCATTTTCGCTATTAAAATCAAAAAGATTGGTTGGGGTTGTAGTTGTTGATGTAGCTGTTTTTGTTGTATCTTCTTCCAGAAGTTCTTTTTTTAATGTAGTTGCTGCTGTTGTAGTTGTTGTTTCTTCCTTCTCCTCCTCCAGAATTCCCCTTCTCATTGTAGGTGTAGTTGCACTTGTTGTAGTTGAGGTAGATGTAGTTGTAGTAGATGTTGATTTAGTAGTTTCTTCTTCAACTGTACTTGCACTTGTACTTGTTGTTAAGTCTTTTTCATTAATGCTACCATTAATAGCATTAAATATTTTAGTATCGAGTTCACTTTTTAAGTTTGGTATCTCCTTTTCATCACTTGTCTTGTTTATGAGATCCATAAAAATATGACTGTCCTCTAGGATCTCAAATTTTAAGTCAATTTTAATGATTTTTTTTAGTTTTGGAACATTGATAAATAACCCAATCGAATTATTGGAAGTCGATGGGTTTTCAATTAAAGTCATTTCATTGGGGAGTGGTACCATTTTCACCATCGGATTAAAGAGGGAAAGTATCACAAAAAATATTATAAAAACCGTCATTTTAATTTTGATTTTGTTTTTTTGACAATCGAACAAACGAACTATCGAATGAATAAGCAAACGATCCGAAATTGAGTTGCGTGAACGAATAGATGGAAACTGAACACTTTTTGAAATTCTTCTGCCTTTATACCCTCCAGATTTGTATATATAAATATGTAACGTTTTGTTTAAATTCTTATCTGTACATGCTTTTCTTCACACTTTATAAATAGGAATTGCGTGATTGTGAAGAAACATAATTTATTTCACGCATTGACGTAAATGTCTACATTTTTATTGTTGTTTATAGAATTTCGTTTTTATGAATCCAACTATCTTCTGATTTTGAAAGGCCTACCCAACGCACAAGCACATAATCAAGTTCCACCCAAAATTCTTATCTGTATATACTCTTTTAGTCTAGCCAACGCACAAGCTCATAATCAAGTTCCGTTCCGTTTATAAATAGGAATTGCGTGCTTGTGAAGAGGAAACATAATTTATTTTCACGCATTGACGTCAATGCCTACATTTTAATTGTTCTATGCTTCCACTTGTTCTTTATAGAATTTCGTTTTTATGAATCCAACTATCTTCTGATTTTGAAAAGCCTAGCCAACGCACAAGCACATAATCACCTTTTTGTTTCACAATCTTTTCAACAAGATAAGTATTAGGGAATTTTGTTTTTTTAATTTCTTGTTTATAGAAACCGCCTTGTACTGGATCACCCTTCAAGTCCTCAAGTAAATATGTGGTGGGGGATGTATTTTGTACTTTCCGAATTCGAAAAATTTCCGTTGTCCAGTTTGGGGTATAGCCTTTTTCAAAGACATGTTTATATTTACTTATTCGTACATGATCCCCCTCTTTAAAGTCCCCAATTGTAAATATTTTTAGATGATTGTATGATCTCATCAAAATCTGTTTTTCATTTTTAGCATTGACGTCAATAGGCTTTATTTTAATCGTTCTATGCTTCCTGTTATTATAATTATTAATCAACTCTTTGTATATTTGAAGCCAAGTATATTTTCCATTAAAACTAAACTCACGCCACATAAGTTCTTTTATTGTTCTATTAAAACGTTCCACAATAGATGCTTTAAGAGTACTAAATGTTGAGTAATGATTAATTTCATATCTTTTCATCAATTCTCTAAATTGTTTATTATAGAATTCATTTCCATTATCTGTTTGTAAATTCTTTGGTACTCCACGACCAGATTTCATTATTTTTTCCATTGCTTTTGTAACTTCATCTGCATTTTTTGATTTTATTGCTTCACCCCATCCATATTTAGAAAATGTATCTATTACTGTTAACAAATACCTATACCCCTTATTTGATGATGCATATGCCCCCATTTCAACCAAATCAGCCTGCCATAAATCATTAATACCCTTTACTATAACTCTACGTCTTGGGAAATTCTTGAATGATGGGCGATGTAACTCATTTACAATATCTCGTTTACTCATAGCTTTATTTTATCTGGTATAAATGGTTTCTTCTCTAAAGATTCAGTTTCACCTTTTAAAACTGAGGTTGGTGCAATTATATAATTGAAAATGTTACTTTCTATTTCATTTATATCCTCCACTACCTTATTAAAAGTTTTCATGAGAAATTCCAATTTTTTAGAAATTTCACTCACTTTTCCCTCAATATTATTGATTCGAGGTCTTAATCTAAAGATTTGTTGTTTCTGCGGTTGCTTAGAAATTTCATTAGATGTATTCTGTACTACTTTACTTATTTCATCATCAATATAAATCTTTGTTGCAATATCATTTTCATGAATGGGGGGTAGGGAATTTTTAAATCGTTTCCTCTGAACATTTAAATGTCCATCATAATCATTAAGTATACTTTGAAATTTTTCTAGACCTTTTGTTATATCTCTTGAGTACTCTTTCTCATTTAAAAAACAACCAAACTTATCAACTGACATTTTAATTATAAGTGGTATATAAATAATGAAAGAGTGGTATATTTATGTATGATCCACATTAATTGTTAAAACTTCTTCTTCGTTTACACGATGTGCAAATGGACTTTTCCGAAGTATTATTCCATCTATTTGTGTCTGATCAGAACGAATGATTGGTGGAGGTTTTTTTAAATGTTGGTTTATGAATTTGTTAAAATTTTCCAATTTATCAACAAACTCTTTTATTGAATTATGTATATACTCCATTTGAGTTATCATTTTTATTACTTTACTTTCCAGCTCTGATACTCTTTTATTTCGTAGTTGAAATGATTTAGTTATAGTTTCCATTTGATGTGATTTCGCTTCATTAATTTTATCATCAACATACAATTTAATAGCCAAATCATTTCCGTTTATTGGTTTTGAAGAGTTTTTAATTCTTTTTTTCTGAACATTTATGTGACCATCAGTGTCTATATATATACCTGTAAGACTCTCAACTTCCCTTTTGAAAAGCAAGGAAAAATCTCTATCATTTGAAAAGTGACCAAACTTGTCAATAGACATTTTACTATTAAACAAAATGAGAAAATGTTTTCTATTTTATTAATATATTATTTTTGCTTCCCGCAATTCTTCTATTATTGAAAGAATTTCATTAGTATGGTTATTATTACCAGCATCTCTCGATGCCATTAAGAGTTGCAATCTTTCAACAAGTTCATTAACATTATCCCAATATACATAGTTTGGTGGTATTTTTTGTAGTCTCATATACCCAGAACCAGTATGTTCTTCATTTACTGAAGATGATATTAATGGTTTAATAATTGAAGAATATTTTTTAGAACGATTCCCCTTTACTTGACCATCTGGTTGATAGTTTCTTTTGTGAGCACTTGTTTCAATTAAAATGTTTTTATATGATTCTAAATCGTTCTTAGTATAATCCTTAGGACTATTATGAAAAATTAAAGAGTATAGACCTGGTGATAGAGTCCATAAATTTCCACTTCCTAATTCCATCAAATTTTTTTTAATTTTAAGTGTTGTATTACCCAACATTAAAATATTATTTTCTTCTCTTGGTCCATAACTATTGTCTAAAATCTTTTCTTGCTTTAACTGATTAATGTTGAGATTGTACTTCACCCCGGTTTCTTCATATACACTTTCATTTAAATCATCTGTGTGAGGTTGTTGTGAAACATCGGATTCATCTATAAGAGACTGTTGTGAAACATCAGATTCATCTATAAGAGACTGTCGTGAAAAAGCATCAACATAAGCATCACTCTCACTATCACTTTCGATTACTCTCTCGTGTTCCCTTTTTTCTTTTTTACTTTTAGGTACTCTTATATTCTCTTTCTTGAACTTAGTCTTAATATCATGTGTATCATTAATATATTCCTTTTTATTCAATTTTTTATTTTCAGTGAGTAATTCATGTAAAGGTTCTGTAATAGGTTTAAAAGTTTCCTCCAAATTTGATACGTTCTCATTTTTTATTTGTTTCAATTCATTAAATTTTCTTTTTAATGAATTTCTACTTTTCGTCAACTGTTCTAAAAGTTTACGCTTCATTGTTGTCGTTTTCTCTGATACTCATGTGCTACTGGGAAAAATGTACTATAATTTAAATATTTATAACAAAGAGTTTGAGTTTGAGTTTTATAAAACTTTATTTTTATTTTTATTTTTATTTTTATTTATCAAAATAGATACATTAATAATATTAAAAATGAAAACATTTTAAGCTTTATTTAATTCTAAATAGAGATTGTTATCCTTCTTTTTAATAATACAAAAAAGATTATCTTTTATATAATCAATTGTTGAATCCTCTAAAGTTGAGTATCGTTCCGGCAAGTACAGCATATACTCTTCAAGTTCAAGAGTGAGGGTCATCCCAAAGCTGGTTTTCTTACGTTGAGCACGTCGAATAGGGTAGCACACCTCCGATTCCATCTTCGCCTTTGTTAAGAGAGGTTTTGGTGCGTTACCATTAAACTCCTTGAGTACTTTCATCATTCCCGGATTGACCATTTGTAGTTGTTTCTTCTTGTAGTTGTTTTCGTTGTTTTTGTTGCTTTTACCTGTTTTTGTTGTTGATTTTAGTTGTTATTTTAGCAGTTGTAGCTGTTTTTTGTTGTTTAATTTACCTGTTTTTAGCAGTTGTAGCTGTTTTTGTTGTTAATTTTAGTTGTTTTTAGCAGTTGTAGCTGTTTTTGTTGTTAATTTTAGTTGTTTTTTAGCGGATGTAGCTGTTTTGTTGTTGTTTTCAGCTGTTTTTAGCAGTTGTATCTGTTTTAATTGTTGTTGTTGTCTTACTGTTTTAACTGTTTTTTATGTTGTTCTTATTGTTGTTGATTTTGATGATTGCAAGATTTTTTAGGTTGAAACTTTAGGCTGAGAACGTTTTAGCTTGAAACTTTTAGGTTGAGACTGTTTGCAGGTGGTTTTTAAATGTGTGTTAGAATAACTTTTGATCGAGTTTTTATACCTTGAGGTAAACTAACCCTCCCTGTTCTCTCTCATTCTTGATTTAGCATCGACCAATCATAGCAGTGAATAGCATGTAAATAGGGTGGGTTTCAAGAATCATAGAGAAATTACTTGATCATAGTGTAAAAGTTAGGGTGGGATAGAGAGAGTAAGAATTGGAGGGACAGGTGTCCACAGTTGGTACTATTAAAGTCTTGTTTTCTCTCATAGTTATAGTTAATGTTATTCCCCAAGTATTTCACAATTTCTTTTGGGGGTTGTAAATTTCCAAAACTATCAAAGTAATGTATACTTTTTTTATTTTTGTTATAAGCTACCCAATGTGTACCATTTGATGAACTATCATCTAGGTTTATAATTCCTGACTCTTCTCTCCAAGGAGATTTGGGGAGTGAGTCTCTCATAAACACACCTCGGAAATGTGGAATGTACTTTTGAGCAAAATTCAAAATTTCGAAATTTGAAAGAGGTTTTTTAGGTAGCTTAGTAATTAGTTTTTTGGATTTCCTCTAAATGGATTAAGATATAATCCATAACCTTTTCTATAAGGTTTAAGAAACATACCTTCACCCACCTTAATACTTTCCATTTTCTTATTATGTTGCTTACTCTCTTCTAATTGTTTTTTCCCCATATTTGCATTATTAATAGTTTTAGCAATAGCTGCACTACCAGAGGCGAGACTACCTAATGCACTTAGTGCAGTCAAAATGGGTACAATAGGTAAAAAACCACCAATTTTCGGTACATTAATAATACGAGGAATCTTAATTTTTTTTTTATTTCTGCCAATTGATTTATTGACTGCTTTACGTGCAACCTTAATCGCACTCATTAGATCTAGTGGCTTCTGAGTTTTCAATGCCCGCATTCCTGTTTGGATAACATTTGAAAAACTCTTTACCTTTGATTTCCTTTTCTTACACTTTCTCCTTGTTCCCTTTTTCACACCCATTCCGAATTTCTTTTTTGTTTTCATAATATTTGTAATCAAGTATGCTGCTGTTTTCTCTGCAATACTACTATCTTTTGAACCAACACGTTCCCACGCTTTATTTATTAGTACTGCGTCAGCCCTATGTCGATCAGCTAGATCCTTATATTGTGAATATGCAATATCATGTACTCTACAAGCTTCATCCAATTGATTTATCCCACGATCTCCGCGCTCCAACCTTTGTTTTAGCTTTGTTCCAGGTCCACAAAAATTATAACCAGGAATATGTACTTCAAATGGAAGTGTGTTAATTATTTTGTTGATAATACCACTACCTCGTTTCAAGTTTGAACTCTGACTGCAACAATTATAAAAACTTTTACCCATTTTATATAATGTTTAATCAAGGAGCATTTCTCATCGAATGAAGTACATTACACACGTGAATATGCGTTTAATACGTCAAAAACAAGAAATCTGTGTTAGAAATATCGAGGGTGGTGATCATTCATTAACAAATTCAGTTCCACGACATAGTTCTTTATTACCCAATACAATAAGAGCATTGGTTGTCGGTCCCTCAAACTGTGGAAAAACAAATGTTATGCTCAGCCTTATTGAAAGTCCAAACGGGCTAAAATTTGAGAATATATATGTATTCTCAAAGAGTTTATATCAACCAAAGTATGAGTATTTAGAGAAACTAATTAAACCGATAAAGGGAATGGGATATTATACGTTCTCACAAAATGATGAAGTTTTACCACCCGCTAAGGCTAAAGAAAACTCTATTATGATTTTTGATGATGTTGCTTGTGAAAAACAAAACAACATTCGTTCATATTTCTGTATGGGGCGTCATAAAAATATAGATTCTTTTTACCTATGCCAAACATATACTCATATTCCAAAACATCTAATACGTGATAACGCGAATATGATTATAATGTTTAAACAAGATGATTTAAATATGCGTCATATATATCGTGATCATGTAAATACTGATATGTCCTATGATTCATTTATGAAAATTTGTCAAAAGTGTTGGAGTGATAAATACGGATTCCTCATAATAAGTAAAGATAACGATATGGAAAAGGGAAGATACAGGAAGGGTTTTAATGAATTTATAATTATTTGAGAATATAAGTTTCATTCTGTAAGCTATATTTTCACAGTACATTATTAGACCCCAAAATGAGTAGATCATTCACTCTTACATTAAATGGTAATGAACCCATTACAAACATTTCTTATTTCCCACCCATTGAACTGACAAATGGTGAATATGAGTGTGCACTCATTGACTTTCATATGTACAACTCTATACCCAATGTTGATATAAATAATAATCTATTTCATATTGGTGATAAAGTAATTCAACTTCCAATCGGGTCATATGAACTCAATGATATTTATGATTTTCTAAAAAATAAACTAAAAGATTATGATCTTGAGAAAACATTTCAAATGGAGAGTAATAATAACACACTTCAAGTTCATATTACAACTACCAAGGAACCTATTTATTTTAATAGAAACAACTCCATTGGACAATTGCTTGGTTTCAATAAAAAAATAATTTATCCCGACTTGAAAAAAACATATATATCTGATCAACCTGTCAACATTTTAAAAATAAACACAATACGCTTAGTATGTAATATTATAAGCGGGTCATATATTGATAGTAGACAAGATCATTCATTATACGAATTTGGAATTAATGTTCCACCAGGCTATAAAATGAATATCACACCACACAATCTTATTTACTTACCAGTCAACACTAGAGAAATAAGTACACTCTCTATTCACATAACTGATCAGAACGGTGAATTAATAAATTTACGCGGTGAAAACTATACAATTCGTTTACACTTAAGATTAATACAATGATTATATACAATAAAAGAGGTGATACCTACCATCATCAGCACACTTTAAAACATAAAGTTATAGGAAGAGGATCGAAACCAAAAAGACACACACTTACATTAAAAAATAAGTTAATTCTTAAATCATTGGGCTTCAAAGTGCGAGTTTAACTAAAGTCATGGGGTTGAATGAAATATTGGCAGTACGGGAAAAACCTTTCTCTGATGAAAGTATATCAAAGAAGGAATATCACAGCTATCAACCCTATCAACAATCATTTAAACCAAATGATGAGATAAGAATTACAATCCAAAATCAAGATTTATATGTACTCCCCCATGAGAGTCTTCTAAATTTTCAAGGAGATATTACCCTAATTAAGGAAGGGGGAGTGGTAGAAACTCAAAATGTTATTGCGAAAATGAGAAATAATTGTATGGCATACTTTTTAGATGAAATACGCTATGAAATCAATGGTGTTGAAATAGATAGAACAAGATTTAGTGGTATTACTTCTACAATAAAAAACTTTGTTTCTTTAAATCAATTTGAAAGCAAGAGACTTTACAATTCTGGATGGAGTGGAGGACCCGTTTTCAATTTAAGCCCCCACTTCAACTTTTCAATACCCCTTAAAAACCTACTTGGATTTGCTGAAGATTTCAAAAAAGTATTATTAAATTGTAAACATGAACTAGTACTATTAATATCAAAAAATTTTAATGATGTACTTGAACAAGATAAATTTGAGAATGCACAATTAGTCGGAAAATATCATCTCAATATGACTAATATTACATGGAAAATTCCTCATATAACACCCAGCGATTCAACGAAAATTAAAATGTATGATATTATAAAAAGTGGAATCAATCTACCGATTGCATTCCGTAGTTGGGATACATACATTAATCCTAAACTAAGTAATGGAACAAATCATGTTTGGAATGTTAAATTAGCTGCTAACCGAGAACGTCCACGATTTGCTTTAATTGGATTTAAAGATAACCACTATCTGATTACAAACAATTTAAGAAATCTAAAGGTCTATTTAAACTCTGAAACTTATCCCTACGATGACTTAAACTTGGACTTTGATAAAGATCGATTTGCTCACCTATATGATATGTACTGCAAGTTTCAATCTAGCTACTATAACCGAAGTGAATCTCCTTTACTATCACCTACAGACTTTAAAACTAAAGCTCCTATTATCGTAATTGACTTATCATATCAAAATGAAATGGTTAAATCGGGGCCCATTGATGTTAGGATTTCAATTGAACTTACCAAGCCCGCTATCGAAAATGTTCAAGTATATTGCGTGCTCATACATGATCGTTTAGTTGAATATAACCCGTTGAATGGTCTAGTTCAGCGGATTGTCTAACAATTAATCAATCAATCATGAGTGAAGATATTGTTGCAATTGATGTTCAAGGATTTCTTGGGAACAACAATAAATTTATTCTAAAGGAAATTGGAGTCGTATTCAAAAACGAGACAATCTTAAATTCTCATTTTATCATACACTCTCCACATGATTTTATTGAATTGAATAAGAAATGTAGAAAAACAGCTACTTGGCTAACAAAAAAACATCACAAAATTTATTGGAATGATGGAGTATACTTTTTCAAAGAAACACAAATGTATCTAAGAGAAATAATTAGAAAACAGGAAATAATTTGTAAGGGATATCAAAAAAGGTTATTCCTACAAAAATTTTTAAAAATTGATAATGTAATTAACATTGATGAAATTGGTTGTCCCTCTCTAAAAATAATGGATGGAAAGCACTTTCCATATTGTTCATTACATGCTCGGGATGGTGTCTGCTCTCTGAACAATGCTCATAAAATCTTAAACTTTTACACAAACGAAAACTCCTAAACACCTTTTAAACAATTCATTCACATTTTGAGAGTCGGGAAAATAAGTTTACGAAATGACTGATTCTAATAACAATCTTAATATACCGACTTATTCATCTTTAATAAATAAAATTAATTTTTTTATTAATACATTTGGAAATATGATTTCAAAAGAGGACTTGAAATTACTACTGGAGACAAGGAACATGTTCATGGGTACTGACGTAAAGGAGTTTATAAAAACAACATTTGGAGAACATTTAAATTTATGTACATTTTCTAATGATAATATAGAAACTTGTGCTTGTTTTCATTTTGTAATTCAACAATATAGAGTTAGAAAATTAATTTCATCATATATTGAAATTTTTAAATAAAGAGAAAACCAAAAAAAAAAAAAAAAAAAAAAATTTTCTATTGTTTTGAATTTGTTTTCGAGGGTGGGTCTATCATCAGCTGTTGCATTTTTTAACATCTGTTTTCTAAGTATAATACAACGAGTTATCTCTACCAAACTTTAGTTTAAGATAAACATTCAGACTATTACGTTGAAAGAAAAAATGATTTCCTCAAAAATTGAAGAGTTCTTAAGGGAGCATGGAAGTGAGATCTTCAAGGAACATGCTACGAAATTGAAATCATTTCATACATTTTTTAAAGATGTAGAAGCCACCCCACTAATTCATTCAAAGTATGGAGAACACCTATCATCCTGTGCATGGGCATATGATGATTGTAAAGTTGGACCTGACACTTGCAGGTGTATGCATGTTGAAAAGAGAGAAGAAGACGCCTTAAAATTGATGGAAAGATACATTCATTTATTTAAAAGACTCAATGTAAACTAATTTAAGACGAATATATAGAAATAAAAACGTATTTGACTAAACAAACGATCTCATTTGTTTTTGTGTATAAATGTGTATATTCTGTTAGGAACCACCACCACAAGCACCGCCACCACCACCATCCCTCTTACACTCCTACGCTCACTTTCCCATCTAATGCTCGCTAAAGAGGGGAGAGGTTACCGAACTCACGCTTGTTTCACACCACAAAAGTATGCGGTCTAATATCCCTCAAACCAACACCTTTTGACCACAAGACCGTAGCCAGGTTACACTAACAGGTGTCACCTACAACCCTAATTGAATCAACAAAACGCCCACGCATAGAAAAACAACTTCCCTTCCTCCTCCTCCTCCGCCTAAATATAGTTTTACAAATTCATACGCATGACAAAACACCCCTTGTAAAACGAATAGTTTTCTAAAACTGAACTACTTTCCACATTTCTCCTTAACACATACATTTTTTTGAAAACTTAGAAGGTAACCGTTTTCTCTCTCATGTAAGCGCATGAGAAAAAATTTTCAAATATGATTAAAGAAAAACGTATTTGACTAAACAAACGATCTCATTTGGTTTTGTTCTGTTAGGAACCACCACCACCACAGTCACCATTTTGACCACAAGACCGTAGGCAGGTTACACTAACAGGTGTCACCTACAACCCTAATTGAATCAACAAAACGCCCACGCATAACAAAACAACGTTTTTGTTGCACTCCCACGCTCACTTTCCCATCTAATGCTCGCTAAAGAGGGGGAGGTTACCGAACTCACGCTTGTTTCACACCACAAAAGTATGCGGTCTAATATCCCTCAAACCAACACCTTTTGACCACAAGACCGTAGCCAGGTGTCACCTACAACCCTAATTGACTCAACAAAACGCCCACGCATAACGCCTTCTAACCCAAGTTAGAAGCAACATAGTGATCTGTGTGCAACCATTGCACTCCACAAAATCCCACGCATGACAAAACACCCCTATCACACACGCAAGCCAGGTGTCACCTACAACCCTAATTGACTCAACAAAACGCCCACGCATAACGCGTTCTAACACAAGTTAGAAGCAACATAGTGACCTGTGTGCAACCATTGCACTCCACAAAATTCCACGCATGACAAAACACCCCTATCACACACGCACCTTTAGCTTGAGAAAAAGACAAGACAAAACAAGACATATCAAAACACCACTATTTCACACTCCTACACACCACTTTCTAACCTCATTAAGTGACCTGTGTGCAACCATGCTCATCTAACTAGGGTCAGCAACACCCCCCTTTTTGAATTAATTATGCTAAGTAGGTCATTAGAACACCTGTGTGCAACCATGCGTGACTAATTAGGGTCAGTGTGCAACCATGCGTGACTAATTAGGGTCACCCCCACCTCCTTTTTTGACATGATTTATTACCTAGTGAGCCAGCTCCCGTATTAACTACCTACTTCCTTCTGACCAGGTTATGGGCTTTTAAATATGTAAAGAAGGCCCATTTCAGTAAACCTTCGCAAAATTTAAATCAATGGCATAAAAAAAAAATTCCACAAGCCCCTACAGGTATGCCATATCTAAATACGAGTTCATTTGACCAAGTTATAGGCTGTTAAAGATGGAAAGAAGGCCCATTTCAGTAAACCTTCGCAAAATAAAAATCAATGACATAAAAACTGTCATATTTTTTAATACCTTTAATGTTATACATTTTAATGCAAATAACAACATAATCATTCCACAAGCCTATAAAGGAATGTCATATCGAAATCCGAGTTCATTCGACCAAGTTATGGGCTTTTAAAAATGTTAAGAAGGCCCATTTCAGTAAAGCTTCGCAAAATAAAAATTAATGACATAAAAACGTTCATATTTTTTACTACCTTTAAAGTTATATATTTTAATGCAGATAACAACATAATCATTCCACAAGCCTATAAAGGTATGCCATATCGAAATACGAGTTCATTTGACCAAGTTATTGGCTTTTAAGGATGGAAAGAAGGCCCATTTCAGTAAACCTTCGCAAAATTAAAATCAATGACATAAAAACGGTCATATTTTTAACTACATTTAAAGTTATATAATTTAATGCAGATAACAACATAATCAATTCTCAAGCCCATAGAGGTATGCCATATAGAAATCCGAGTCATTTTGACCAAATTATGGGCTTTTAAGGATGGAAAGAAGGCCCATTTCAGTAAACCTTTGCAAAATTAAAATCAATGACATAACAACGGTCATATTTTTTAATACCTTTAAAGTTATGTATTTTAATGCAGATAAAAACATAATCATTCCACAAGCCCATAAACGTATACCATATCGAAATACGAGTTCATTTGACCAAGTTATTGGCTTTTAAAGATGAAAGAAGGCCCATTTCAGTAAACCTTTGCAAAATTAAAATCAATGACATAAAAATGGTTTTTTTTACTACCCTTAAATTTATATATTTTAATGCAGAAAACAACATAATCACTCCACAAGCCTATAAAGGTATGCCATATCGAAACCCGAGTTCTTTGACCAAGTTATGGGCTTTTAAAGATGGAAAGAAGGCCCATTTCAGTAAACCTTTGCAAAATTAAAATCAATCACATAAAAACGATCATATTTTTTACTACCTTTAAAGTTATATATTTTAATGCAGATAACAACATAATCATTCCACAAGCCCATAGAGGTATGCCATATCGAAATCCGATTCCTTTTGACCAGGTTATGGGCTTTTAAAGATGGAAAGAAGGCCCATTTCAGTAAACCTTTGCAAAATTAAAATCAATGACCTAAAAACGGTCATATTTTTTACTACCTTTAAAGTTAAATATTTTAATGCAGATAACAACAAAATCATTCCACAAGCCCCTAAAGGTATGCCATATCGAAATACGAGTTCATTTGACCAAGTTATAGGCTTTTAAAGATGGAAAGAAGGCCCATTTCAGTAAACCTTCGCAAAATTAAAATCAACGACATAAAAACGATCATATTTTTTACTACCTTTAAAGTTATATATTTTAATGGAAATAACAACATAATCATTCCACAAGCCCATAGAGGTATGCCATATCGAAATCCGAGTCCTTCTGACCAGGTTATGGGCTTTTAAATATGTAAAGAAGGCCCATTTCAGTAAACCTTTGCAAAATTAACATCAATGACATAAAAACGGTCATATTTTTTACTACCTTTAATGTTAAATATTTTAATGCAGATAACAACAAAATCATTCCACAAGCCTATAAAGGTATGCCATATCGAAATCCGAGTTCATTTGACCAAGTTATGGGCTTTTAAAGATGGAAAGAAGGCCCATTTCAGTAAGCCTTCGCAAAATTTAAATCAATGGCATAAAAAAAAAAATTCCACAAGCCCCTACAGGTATGCCATTTCTAAATACGAGTTCATTTGACCAAGTTATAGGCTTTTAAAGATGGAAAGAAGGCCCATTTCAGTAAACCTTCGCAAAATAAAAATCAATGACATAAAAACTGTCATATTTTTTAATACCTTTAATGTTCTACATTTTAATGCAAATAACAACATAATCATTCCACAAGCCTATAAAGGAATGTCATATCGAAATCCGAGTTCATTCGACCAAGTTATGGGCTTTTAAAAATGTTAAGAAGGCCCATTTCAGTAAACCTTCGCAAAATAAAAATTAATGACATAAAAACGTTCATATTTTTTACTACCTTTAAAGTTATATATTTTAATGCAGATAACAACATAATCATTCCACAAGCCCATAGAGGTATGCCATATCGAAATCCGAGTCCTTTTGACCAGGTAATGGGCTTTTAAAGATGGAAAGAAGGCCCATTTCAGAAAACCTTTGCAAAATTAAGATCAATGACATAAAAACGGTCATATTTTTTATTACCTTTAAAGTTATATATTTTAATGCAGATAACAACATAATCATTCCACAAGCCCATAGAGGTATGCCATATCGAAATCCGATTCCTTTTGACCAGGATATGGGCTTTTAAAGATGGAAAGAAGGCCCATTTCAGTAAACCTTTGCAAAATTAAAATCAATTACATAAAAACGGCCATATTTTTAACTACCTTTAAAGTTATATATTTTAATGCAGATAACAACATAATCATTCCACAAGCCTATAAAGGTATGCCATATCGAAATCCGAGTTCATTTGACCAAGTTATGGGCCTTTCAAGATGGAAAGAAGGCCCATTTCAGTAAACCTTTGCAAAATTAAAATCAATGACATACAAACGGTCATATTTTTAACTACCTTTAAAGTTTAATATTTTAATGCAGATAACAACACAATCATTCCACAAGCCTATAAAGGTATGCCATATCGAAATACGAGTTCATTTAACCAAGTTATTGGCTTTTAAAGATGGAAAGAAGGCCCATTTCAGTAAACCTTCGCAAAATTAAAATCAATGACATAAAAACGGTCATATTTTTTATTACCTTTAAAGTTATATATTTTAATGCAGATAACAACATAATCATTCCACAAGCCCATAGAGGTATGCCATATCGAAATCCGAGTCCTTTTGACCAGGTTATGGGCTTTTAAAGATGGAAAGAGGGCCCATTTCAGAAAACCTTTGCAAAATTAAGATCAATGACATAAAAACGGTCATATTTTTTATTACCTTTAAAGTTATATATTTTAATGCAGATAACAACATAATCATTCCACAAGCCCATAGAGGTATGCCATATCGAAATCTGATTCCTTTTGACCAGGATATGGGCTTTTAAAGATGGAAAGAAGGCCCATTTCAGTAAACCTTTGCAAAATTAAAATCAATTACATAAAAACGGCCATATTTTTAACTACCTTTAAAGCTATATATTTTAATGCAGATAACAACATAATCATTCCACAAGCCTATAAAGGTATGCCATATCGAAATCCGAGTTCATTTGACCAAGTTATGGGCTTTTAAAGATGGAAAGAAGGCCCATTTCAGTAAACCTTTGCAAAATTAAAATCAATGACATACAAACGGTCATATTTTTAACTACCTTTAAAGTTTAATATTTTAATGCAGATAACAACACAATCATTCCACAAGCCTATAAAGGTATGCCATATCGAAATACGAGTTCATTTGACCAAGTTATTGGCTTTTAAAGATGGAAAGAAGGCCCATTTCAGTAAACCTTCGCAAAATTAAAATCAATGACATAAAAACGGTCATATTTTTAACTACATTTAAAGTTATATAATTTAATGCAGATAACAACATAATCAATTCTCAAGCCCATAGAGGTATGCCATATAGAAATCCGAGTCATTTTGACCAAATTATGGGCTTTTAAAGATGGAAAGAAGGCCCATTTCAGTAAACCTTTGCAAAATTAAAATCAATGACATAACAACGGTCATATTTTTTAATACCTTTAAAGTTATGTATTTTAATGCAGATAAAAACATAATCATTCCACAAGCCCATAAACGTATACCATATCGAAATACGAGTTCATTTGACCAAGTTATTGGCTTTTAAAGATTAAAGAAGGCCCATTTCAGTAAACCTTCGCAAAATTAAAATCAATGACATAAAAACGGTCAAATTTTTTACTACTTTTAAAGTTAAATATTTTAATGCAGATAACAACAAAATCATTCCAAAAGCCTATAAAGGTATGCCATATCGAAATCCGAGTTCATTTGACCAAGTTATGGGCTTTTAAAGATGGAAAGAAGGCCCATTTCAGTAAACCTTCGCAAAATTAAAATCAATGGCATAAAAAGGGTCATATTTTTTACTACCTTTAAAGTTATATATTTTAATGCAGATAACAACATAATCATTCCACAAGCCCATAGAGGTATGCCATATCGAAATCCGAGTGCTTTTGACCAGGTTATGGGCTTTTAAAGATTTAAAGAAGGCCCATTTCAGTAAGGCCTTGCAAAATTAAAATCAATGACATAAAAACGGTTTTTTTTTACTACCCTTAAAGTTACATATTTTAATGCAGAAAACAACAAAATCACTCCACAAGCCTATAAAGGTATGCCATATCGAAACCCGAGTTCTTTGACCAAGTTATGGGCTTTTAAAGATGGAAAGAAGGCCCATTTCAGTAAACCTTTGCAAAATTAAAATCAATCACATAAAAACGATCATATTTTTTACTACCTTTAAAGTTATATATTTTAATGCAGATAACAACATAATCATTCCACAAGCCCATAGAGGTATGCCATATCGAAATCCGATTCCTTTTGACCAGGTTATGGGCTTTTAAAGATGGAAAGAAGGCCCATTTCAGTAAACCTTTGCAAAATTAAAATCAATGACATAAAAACGGTCATATTTTTTACTACCTTTAAAGTTAAATATTTTAATGCAGATAACAACAAAATCATTCCACAAGCCCCTAAAGGTATGCCATATCGAAATACGAGTTCATTTGACCAAGTTATGGGCTTTTAAAGATGGAAAGAAGGCCCATTTCAGTAAACCTTCGCAAAATTAAAATCAATGACATAAAAACGGTCATATTTTTTACTACCTTTAAAGTTATATATTTTAATGGAAATAACAACATAATCATTCCACAAGCCCATAGAGGTATGCCATATCGAAATCCGAGTCCTTCTGACCAGGTTATGGGCTTTTAAATATGTAAAGAAGGCCCATTTCAGTAAACCTTTGCAAAATTAACATCAATGACATAAAAACGGTCAGATTTTTTACCACCTTTAATGTTAAATATTTTAATGCAGATAACAACAAAATCATTCCACAAGCCTATAAAGGTATGCCATACCGAAATCCGAGTTCATTTGACCAAGTTATGGGCTTTTAAAGATGGAAAGAAGGCCCATTTCAGTAAACCTTCGCAAAATTTAAATAAATGGCATAAAAAAAAAATTCCACAAGCCCATACAGGTATGCCATATCTAAATACGAGTTCATTTGACCAAGTTATAGGCTTTTAAAGATGGAAAGAAGGCCCATTTCAGTAAACCTTCGCAAAATACAAATCAATGACATAAAAACTGTCATATTTTTTAATACCTTTAATGTTATACATTTTAAAGCAAATAACAACATAATCATTCCACAAGCCTATAAAGGAATGTCATATCGAAATCCGAGTTCATTCGACCAAGTTATGGGCTTTTAAAAATGTTCAGAAGGCCCATTTCAGTAAACCTTCGCAAAATAGAAATCAATGACATAAAAACGTTCATATTTTTTACTACCTTTAAAGTTATATATTTTAATGCAGATAACAACATAATCATTCCACAAGCCCATAGAGGTATGCCATATCGAAATCCGAGTCCTTTTGACCAGGTTATGGGCTTTTAAAGATGGAAAGAAGGCCCATTTCAGAAAACCTTTGCAAAATTAAGATCAATGACATAAAAACGGTCATATTTTTTATTACCTTTAAAGTTATATATTTTAATGCAGATAACAACATAATCATTCCACAAGCCCATAGAGGTATGCCATATCGAAATCCGATTCCTTTGACCAGGATATGGGCCATTAAAGATGGAAAGAAGGCCCATTTCAGTAAACCTTTGCAAAATTAAAGTCAATTACATAAAAACGGCCATATTTTTAACTACCTTTAAAGTTATATATTTTAATGCAGATAACAACATAATCATTCCACAAGCCTATAAAGGTATGCCATATCGAAATCCGAGTTCATTTGACCATGTTATGGGCTTTTAAAGATGGAAAGATGGCCCATTTCAGTAAACCTTTGCAAAATTAAAATCAATGACATACAAACGGTCATATTTTTAACTACCTTTAAAGTTTAATATTTTAATGCAGATAACAACACAATCATTCCACAAGCCTATAAAGGTATGCCATATCGAAATACGAGTTCATTTGACCAAGTTATTGGCTTTTAAAGATGGAAAGAAGGCCCATTTCAGTAAACCTTCGCAAAATTAAAATCAATGACATAAAAACGGTCATATTTTTAACTACATTTAAAGTTATATAATTTAATGCAGATAACAACATAATCAATTCTCAAGCCCATAGAGGTATGCCATATAGAAATCCGAGTCATTTTGACCAAATTATGGGCTTTTAAAGATGGAAAGAAGGCCCATTTCAGTAAACCTTTGCAAAATTAAAATCAATGACATAACAACGGTCATATTTTTTAATACCTTTAAAGTTATGTATTTTAATGCAGATAAAAACATAATCATTCCACAAGCCCATAAACGTATACCCTATCGAAATACGAGTTCATTTGACCAAGTTATTGGCTTTTAAAGATGAAAGAAGGCCCATTTCAGTAAACCTTCGCAAAATTAAAATCAATGGCATAAAAAGGGTCATATTTTTTACTACCTTTAAAGTTATATATATTAATGCAGATAACAACATAATCATTCCACAAGCCTATAAAGGTATGCCATATCGAAATCCGAGTTCATTTGACCAAGTTATGGGCTGTTAAAGATGGAAAGAAGGCCCATTTCAGTAAACCTTCGCTAAATTAAAATCAATGACATAAAAACGGTCATATATGTTACTACCTTTAAAGTTATATATTTTAATGAAGATAACAACATAATCATTCCACAAGCCCATAGAGGTATGCCATATCGAAATCCGAGTCCTTTTGGCCAGGTTATGGGCTTTTAAAGATGGAAAGAGGGCCCATTTCAGTAAACCTTTGCAAAATTAAAATCAATGGCATAAAAACGGTCATATTTTTTACTACCCTTAAAGATATATATTTTAATGCAGATAACAACATAATCATTCCACAAGCCCATAGAGGTATGCCATATCGAAATCCGAGTGCTTTTGACCAGGTTATGGGCTTTTAAAGATGGAAAGAAGGCCCATTTCAGTAAACCTTTGCAAAATTAAAATCAATGACATAAAAACGGTTTTTTTTACTACCCTTAAAGTTACATATTTTAATGCAGAAAACAACATAATCACTCCACAAGCCTATAAAGGTATGCCATATCGAAACCCGAGTTCTTTGACCAAGTTATGGGCTTTTAAAGATGGAAAGAAGGCCCATTTCAGTAAACCTTTGCAAAATTAAAATCAATCACATAAAAACGATCATATTTTTTACTACCTTTAAAGTTATATATCTTAATGCAGATAAAAACATAATCATTCCACAAGCCCATAGAGGTATGCCATATCGAAATCCGATTCCTTTTGACCAGGTTATGGGCTTTTAAAGATGGAAAGAAGGCCCATTTCAGTAAACCTTTGCAAAATTAAAATCAATGACATAAAAACGGTCACATTTTTTACTACCTTTAAAGTTAAATATTTTAATGCAGATAACAACAAAATCATTCCACAAGCCCCTAAAGGTATGCCATATCGAAATACGAGTTCATTTGACCAAGTTATAGGCTTTTAAAGATGGAAAGAAGGCCCATTTCAGTAAACCTTCGCAAAATTAAAATCAATGACATAAAAACGGTCATATTTTTTACTACCTTTAACGTTATATATTTTAATGGAAATAACAACATAATCATTCCACAAGCCCATAGAGGTATGCCATATCGAAATCCGAGTCCTTCTGACCAGGTTATGGGCTTTTAAAGATGGCAAGAAGGCCCATTTCAGTAAACCTTCGCAAAATGAAAATAAATGACATAAAAACGGTCATATTTTTTACTACCTTTGATGTTATATATTTTAATGCAGATAACAACATAATCATTCCACAAGCCCATAGAGGTATGCCATATCGAAATCCGAGTCCTTTTGAGCAGGTTATGGGCTTATAAAGATGGAAAGAAGGCCCATTTCAGTAAACCTTCGCAAAATTAAAATCAATGACATAAAAACGGTCATATTTATTACTACCTTTAAAGTTATATATTTTAATGCAAATAACAACATAATTATTCCACAAGCCTATAAAGGAATGCCATATCGAAATCCGAGTTCATTTGACCAAGTTATAGGCTTTTAAAGATGGAAAGAAGGCCCATTTCAGTAAACCTTTGCAAAATTAAAATCAATGACATTAAAACCGTCATATTTTTTACTACCTTTAAAGTTAAATATCTTAATGCAGATAATAACATAATCATTCCACAAGCCTGGAAAGGTATGCCATACCGAAATCATAGTTCATTTGACCAAGTTATTGGCTTTTAAATATGTAAAGAAGGCCCATTTCAGTAAACCTTCGCAAAATTAAAATCAATGACATAAAAACGGTCATATTTTTTACTACCTTTAAAGTTATATATTTTAATGCAGATAACAACATAATCATTCCACAAGCCCATAGAGGTATGCCATATCGAAATCCGAGTCCTTCTGACCAGGTTATGGGCTTTTAAAGATGGCAAGAAGGCCCATTTCAGTAAACCTTCGCAAAATTAAAATAAATGACATAAAAACGGTCATATTTTTTACTACCTTTGAAGTTATATATTTTAATGCAGATAACAACATAATCATTCCACAAGCCCATAGAGGTATGTCATATCGAAATCCGAGTCCTTTTGACCAGGTTATGGGCTTATAAAGATGGAAAGAAGGCCCATTTCAGTAAACCTTCGCAAAATTAAAATCAATGACATAAAAACGGTCATATTTATTACTACCTTTAAAGTTATATATTTTAATGCAAATAACAACATAATTATTCCACAAGCCTATAAAGGAATGCTATATCGAAATCCGAGTTCATTTGACCAAGTTATAGGCTTTTAAACATGTAAAGAAGGCCCATTTCAGTAAACCTTCGCAAAATTAAAATCAATGACATAAAAACGGTCATATTTTTTATTACCTTTAAAGTTATATATTTTAATGCAGATAAAGACATAATCATTCCACAAGCCCATAGAGGTATGCCATATCGAAATCCGAGTCCTTCTGACCAGGTTATGGGCTTTTAAAGATGGAAAGAAGGCCCATTTCAGTAAACCTTCGCAAAATTACAATAAATGACATAAAAACGGTCATATTTTTTACTACCTTTGAAGTTATATATTTTAATGCAGATAACATAATCATTCCACAAGCCCATAGAGGTATGCCATATCGAAATCCGAGTCCTTCTGACCAGGTTATGGGCTTTTAAAGATGGAAAGAAGGCCCATTTCAGTAAACCTTCGCAAAATTAAAATAAATGACATAAAAACGGTCATATTTTCTACTACCTTTGAAGTTATATATTTTAATGCAGATAACAACATAATCATTCCACAAGCCCATAGAGGTATGCCATATCGAAATCCGAGTCCTTCTGACCAGGTTATGGGCTTTTAAAGATGGCAAGAAGGCCCATTTCAGTAAACCTTCGCAAAATTAAAATAAATGATATAAAAACGGTCATATTTTTTACTACCTTTGAAGTTATATATTTTAATGCAGATAACAACATAATCATTCCACAAGCCCATAGAGGTATGCCATATCGAAATCCGAGTCCTTCTGACCAGGTTATGGGCTTTTAAAGATGGAAAGAAGGCCCATTTCAGTAAACCTTCGCAAAATTAAAATAAATGACATAAAAACGGTCATATTTTCTACTACCTTTGAAGTTATATATTTTAATGCAGATAACAACATAATCATTCCACAAGCCCATAGAGGTATGCCATATCGAAATCCGAGTCCTTCTGACCAGGTTATGGGCTTATAAAGATGGAAAGAAGGCCCATTTCAGTAAACCTTTGCAAAATTAAAATCAATGACATTAAAACGGTCATATTTTTTACTACCTTTAAAGTTAAATATTTTAATGCAGATAATAACATAATCATTCCACAAGCCTGGAAAGGTATGCCATACCGAGATCATAGTTCATTTGACCAAGTTATTGGCTTTTAAATATGTAAAGAAGGACCATTTCAGTAAACCATCGCAAAATTAAAATCAATGACATAAATACGGTCATATTTTTTACTACCTTTAAAGTTATATATTTTAATGCAGATAACAACATAATCATTCCACAAGCCCAAAGAGGTATGCCATATCGAAATCCGATTCCTTTTGACCAGGCTATGGGCTTTTAACGATGGAATTAAGGCCCATTTCAGTAAACCTTTGCAAAATTAAAATCAATGATATAAAAACGGTCATATTTTTTAATACATTTAAAGTTATATATTTTAATGCAGATAACAACATAATCATTCCTCAAGCCCATAGAGGTATGCCATATCGAAATCCGAGTCCTTTTGACCAGGTTATGGGCTTTTAAAGATGGAAAGAAGGCCCATTTCAGTAAACCTTTGCAAAATTAAGATCAATGACATAAAAACGGTCATATTTTTTATTACCTTTAAAGTTATATATTTTAATGCAGATAACAACATAATCATTCCACAAGCCCATAGAGGTATGCCATATCGAAATCCGATTCCTTTTGTTCAGGATATGGGCTTTTAAAGATGGAAAGAAGGCCCATTTCAGTAAACCTTTGCAAATCAATTACATAAAAACGGCCATATTTTTAACTACCTTTAAAGTTACATATTTTAATGCAGATAACAACATAATCATTCCACAAGCCTATAAAGGTATGCCATATCGAAATCCGAGTTCTTTGACCAAGTTATGGGCTTTTAAAGATGGAAAGAAGGCCCATTTCAGTAAACCTTTGCAATATATATACATACATATTTTTTACTACCTTTAAAGTTATATATCTTAATGCAGATAAAAACATAATCATTCCACAAGCCCATAGAGGTATGCCATATCGAAATCCGATTCCTTTTGACCAGGTTATGGGCTTTTAAAGATGGAAAGAAGGCCCATTTCAGTAAACCTTTGCAAAATTAAAATCAATGACATAAAAACGGTCACATTTTTTACTACCTTTAAAGTTAAATATTTTAATGCAGATAACAACAAAATCATTCCACAAGCCCCTAAAGGTATGCCATATCGAAATACGAGTTCATTTGACCAAGTTATAGGCTTTTAAAGATGGAAAGAAGGCCCATTTCAGTAAACCTTCGCAAAATTAAAATCAATGACATAAAAACGGTCATATTTTTTACTACCTTTAACGTTATATATTTTAATGGAAATAACAACATAATCATTCCACAAGCCCATAGAGGTATGCCATATCGAAATCCGAGTCCTTCTGACCAGGTTATGGGCTTTTAAAGATGGCAAGAAGGCCCATTTCAGTAAACCTTCGCAAAATTAAAATAAATGACATAAAAACGGTCATATTTTTTACTACCTTTGATGTTATATATTTTAATGCAGATAACAACATAATCATTCCACAAGCCCATAGAGGTATGCCATATCGAAATCCGAGTCCTTTTGAGCAGGTTATGGGCTTATAAAGATGGAAAGAAGGCCCATTTCAGTAAACCTTCGCAAAATTAAAATCAATGACATAAAAACGGTCATATTTATTACTACCTTTAAAGTTATATATTTTAATGCAAATAACAACATAATTATTCCACAAGCCCATAAAGGAATGCCATATCGAAATCCGAGTTCATTTGACCAAGTTATAGGCTTTTAAAGATGGAAAGAAGGCCCATTTCAGTAAACCTTTGCAAAATTAAAATCAATGACATTAAAACCGTCATATTTTTTACTACCTTTAAAGTTAAATATCTTAATGCAGATAATAACATAATCATTCCACAAGCCTGGAAAGGTATGCCATACCGAAATCATAGTTCATTTGACCAAGTTATTGGCTTTTAAATATGTAAAGAAGGCCCATTTCAGTAAACCTTCGCAAAATTAAAATCAATGACATAAAAACGGTCATATTTTTTACTACCTTTAAAGTTATATATTTTAATGCAGATAACAACATAATCATTCCACAAGCCCATAGAGGTATGCCATATCGAAATCCGAGTCCTTCTGACCAGGTTATGGGCTTTTAAAGATGGCAAGAAGGCCCATTTCAGTAAACCTTCGCAAAATTAAAATAAATGACATAAAAACGGTCATATTTTTTACTACCTTTGAAGTTATATATTTTAATGCAGATAACAACATAATCATTCCACAAGCCCATAGAGGTATGTCATATCGAAATCCGAGTCCTTTTGACCAGGTTATGGGCTTATAAAGATGGAAAGAAGGCCCATTTCAGTAAACCTTCGCAAAATTAAAATCAATGACATAAAAACGGTCATATTTATTACTACCTTTAAAGTTATATATTTTAATGCAAATAACAACATAATTATTCCACAAGCCTATAAAGGAATGCTATATCGAAATCCGAGTTCATTTGACCAAGTTATAGGCTTTTAAACATGTAAAGAAGGCCCATTTCAGTAAACCTTCGCAAAATTAAAATCAATGACATAAAAACGGTCATATTTTTTATTACCTTTAAAGTTATATATTTTAATGCAGATAACAACATAATCATTCCACAAGCCCATAGAGGTATGCCATATCGAAATCCGAGTCCTTCTGACCAGGTTATGGGCTTTTAAAGATGGAAAGAAGGCCCATTTCAGTAAACCTTCGCAAAATTACAATAAATGACATAAAAACGGTCATATTTTTTACTACCTTTGAAGTTATATATTTTAATGCAGATAACATAATCATTCCACAAGCCCATAGAGGTATGCCATATCGAAATCCGAGTCCTTCTGACCAGGTTATGGGCTTTTAAAGATGGAAAGAAGGCCCATTTCAGTAAACATTCGCAAAATTAAAATAAATGACATAAAAACGGTCATATTTTCTACTACCTTTGAAGTTATATATTTTAATGCAGATAACAACATAATCATTCCACAAGCCCATAGAGGTATGCCATATCGAAATCCGAGTCCTTCTGACCAGGTTATGGGCTTTTAAAGATGGCAAGAAGGCCCATTTCAGTAAACCTTCGCAAAATTAAAATAAATGATATAAAAACGGTCATATTTTTTACTACCTTTGAAGTTATATATTTTAATGCAGATAACAACATAATCATTCCACAAGCCCATAGAGGTATGCCATATCGAAATCCGAGTCCTTCTGACCAGGTTATGGGCTTTTAAAGATGGAAAGAAGGCCCATTTCAGTAAACCTTCGCAAAATTAAAATAAATGACATAAAAACGGTCATATTTTCTACTACCTTTGAAGTTATATATTTTAATGCAGATAACAACATAATCATTCCACAAGCCCATAGAGGTATGCCATATCGAAATCCGAGTCCTTCTGACCAGGTTATGGGCTTATAAAGATGGAAAGAAGGCCCATTTCAGTAAACCTTTGCAAAATTAAAATCAATGACATTAAAACGGTCATATTTTTTACTACCTTTAAAGTTAAATATTTTAATGCAGATAATAACATAATCATTCCACAAGCCTGGAAAGGTATGCCATACCGAGATCATAGTTCATTTGACCAAGTTATTGGCTTTTAAATATGTAAAGAAGGACCATTTCAGTAAACCATCGCAAAATTAAAATCAATGACATAAATACGGTCATATTTTTTACTACCTTTAAAGTTATATATTTTAATGCAGATAACAACATAATCATTCCACAAGCCCATAGAGGTATGCCATATCGAAATCCGAGTCCTTTTGACCAGGTTATGGGCTTTTAAAGATGGAAAGAAGGCCCATTTCAGTAAACCTTTGCAAAATTAAGATCAATGACATAAAAACGGTCATATTTTTTATTACCTTTAAAGTTATATATTTTAATGCAGATAACAACATAATCATTCCACAAGCCCATAGAGGTATGCCATATCGAAATCCGATTCCTTTTGTTCAGGATATGGGCTTTTAAAGATGGAAAGAAGGCCCATTTCAGTAAACCTTTGCAAATCAATTACATAAAAACGGCCATATTTTTAACTACCTTTAAAGTTACATATTTTAATGCAGATAACAACATAATCATTCCACAAGCCTATAAAGGTATGCCATATCGAAATCCGAGTTCATTTGACCAAGTTATGGGCTTTTAAAGATGGAAAGAAGGCCCATTTCAGTAAACCTTTGCAAAATTAAAATCAATGACATACAAACGGTCATATTTTTAACTACCTTTAAAGTTTAATATTTTATTGCAGATAACAACACAATTATTCCACAAGCCTATAAAGATATGCCATATCGAAATACGAGTTAATTTGACCAAGTTATTGGCTTTTATAGATGAAAGAAGGCCCATTTCAGTAAACCTTCGTAAAATTAAAATCAATGGCATAAAAAGGGTCATATTTTTTACTACCTTTAAAGTTATATATTTTAATGCAGATAACGACATAATCATTCCACAAGCCTATAAAGGTATGCCATATCGAAATCCGAGTTCATTTGACCAAGTTATGGGCTGCTAAAGATGGAAAGAAGGCCCATTTCAGTAAACCTTCGCTAAATTAAAATCAATGACATAAAAACGGTCATATATGTAACTACCTTTAAAGTTATATATTTTAATGAAGATAACAACATAATCATTCCACAAGCCCATAGAGGTATGCCATATCGAAATCCGAGTCCTTTTGGCCAGGTTATGGGCTTTTAAAGATGGAAAGAAGGCCCATTTCAGTAAACCTTTGCAAAATTAAAATCAATGACATAAAAACGGTCATATTTTTTACTACCCTTAAAGATATATATTTTAATACAGATAACAACATAATCATTCCACAAGCCCATAGAGGTATGCCATATCGAAATCCGAGTGCTTTTGACCAGGTTATGGGCTTTTAAAGATGGAAAGAAGGCCCATTTCAGTAAACCTTTGCAAAATTAAAATCAATGACATAAAAACGCTTTTTTTTTACTACCCTTAAAGTTACATATTTTAATGCAGAAAACAACATAATCACTCCACAAGCCTATAAAGGTATGCCATATCGAAACCCGAGTTCTTTGACCAAGTTATGGGCTTTTAAAGATGGAAAGAAGGCCCATTTCAGTAAACCTTTGCAAAATTAAAATCAATCACATAAAAACGATCATATTTTTTACTACCTTTAAAGTTATATATTTTAATGCAGATAACAACATAATCATTCCACAAGCCCATAGAGGTATGCCATATCGAAATCTGATTCCTTTTGACCAGGTTATGGGCTTTTAAAGATGGAAAGAAGGCCCATTTCAGTAAACCTTTGCAAAATTAAAATCAATGACATAAAAACGGTCATATTTATACCCGTTACTCGTAGAGTAAAAGGGTATACTAGATTCGTCGGAAAGTATGTAACAGGCAGAAGGAAGCGTTTCCGACCCCATAAAGTATATATATTCTTGATCAGGATCACTAGCCGAGTCGATCTAGCCATGTCCGTCTGTCCGTCTGTCCGTCTGTCCGTCTGTCCGTCTGTCCGTCTGTCCGTCTGTCCGTATGAACGCTGAGATCTCGGAAACTATGAGAGTTACAATACTGGGATTAGGCACGCAGATTCCTGAGATTCCTGCGCAGCGCAAGTTTGTTTCAGTAGAGTGCCACGCCCACTCTAACGCCCACAAACCGCCCAAAACTGTGGCTTCTACAGTTTTGATGCTAGAATAAAAATTTTAACTGAAATGTAATGTTCTCATCAATACCTATCGATTGACCTAAAAAAAAGTTTGCCACGCCCACTTTAACGCCCACAAACCGCGAAAACCTGTGACGCCCACAATTTTTATGCTAGATAAAAAATTTTAACTGAAATGTATTCGTCTCGTCATTACCTATCGATTGATTCAAAAAAAAGTTTGCCACGCCCACTTTAACGCCCACAAACCGCAAAAACCTGTGACGCCCACAATTTTCATGCTAGATAAAAAATTGTAACTGAAATGTATTGGTCTCGTCGATACCTATCGATTGATCCAAAAAAAAATTTGCCACGCCCACTCTAACGCCCATAACGCTTAAATGTGTATACCGCCGGTAGGTGGCGCATTTTAATCTCGCTTTGCTGCTTGCATATCTCCATGTAGCTGAGTAACGGGTATCTGATAGTCGAGGTACTCGACTATAGCGTTCTTCCTTGTTTTTACTACCTTTAAAGTTAAATATTTTAATGCAGATAACAACAAAATCATTCCACAAGCCCCTAAAGGTATGCCATATCGAAATACGAGTTCATTTGACCAAGTTATAGGCTTTTAAAGATGGAAAGAAGGCCCATTTCAGTAAACCTTTGCAATATTAAGATCAATGACATAAAAACGGTCATATTTTTTATTACCTTTAAAGTTATATATTTTAATGCAGATAACAACATAATCATTCCACAAGCCCATAGAGGTATGCCATATCGAAATCCGATTCCTTTTGACCAGGATATGGGCTTTTAAAGATGGAAAGAAGGCCCATTTCAGTAAACCTTTGCAAAATTAAAATCAATTACATAAAAACGGCCATATTTTTAACTACCTTTAAAGTTATATATTTTAATGCAGATAACAACATAATCATTCCACAAGCCTATAAAGTTATGCCATATCGAAATCCGAGTTCATTTGACCAAGTTATGGGCTTTTAAAGATGGAAAGAAGGCCCATTTCAGTAAACCTTTGCAAAATTAAAATCAATGATATACAAACGGTCATATTTTAAACTACCTTTAAAGTTTAATATTTTAATGCAAATAACAACACAATCATTCCACAAGCCTATAAAGGTATGCCATATCGAAATACGAGTTCATTTGACCAAGTTATTGGCTTTTAAAGATGAAAGAAGGCCCATTTCAGTAAACCTTCGCAAAATTAAAATCAATGACATAAAAACGGTCAAATATTTTACTACCTTTAAAGTTAAAAATTTTAATGCAGATAACAACAAAATCATTCCAAAAGCCTATAAAGGTATGCCATATCGAAATCCGAGTTCATTTGACCAAGTTATGGGCTGTTAAAGATGGAAAGAAGGCCCATTTCAGTAAACCTTCGCTAAATTAAAATCAATGACATAAAAACGGTCATATATGTTACTACCTTTTGTAGGGGTATAACGTATTCCCCTGAAGTTAAACACCAACACAAATATATACTTCTAGTCTTTTCTTTTATTTGATAATTTGGTGTGTTCAGGATCACGGTCGGCGTTCAACTGCCCTCGCTCTCAGCTCACGATCCGCATCAACCCCCGATTCATTGAGAGAGTGTGAGAGCGATGAGATTGAGAGAGAGAGTTAGAGAACAGTGAGCGGCATCGTACAACAACAACAACTTATTCTTAGAACTAACATGAATGATCTAGAAGGAATACAATAACATACACATACATACATACTACGACGTAGCAATCCTGCTACAATTCGGCCGTCCTGACATTTTAAGATCCCCTGATCTTGTGTTAATTTACAATTGATTTCGGCTTAATATTTATCTTAGTTTCTATAATTTAGTTTTTTTATTTACAAATTTCTTGATATATTTACAACTTTATTTTCGTTTTCCAATCCAATGCTTAATATTTTGGCTACTCCAGACACCTTGATAAGGGCAACGCGATAATTGAAAACCTTCAACATCTTTTATCAAGTATCTATCATTTCTCAAAACTTTATCTATTACATAAGGACCCTTGTGTTTAGGTATTAGCTTTCTTGCGACTCCTACTGAGCTATCAAAATTTTTTACCATAATGTAGTCTCCCACTTTGTACTCCGAACTCTTCGTCCTTTTTTCATTATATCTCTGTTCGTTGTCTTTTTGTAATTTTCTTTGCGCTTCTGAACCATCTTTTCTAATTTTGTCTAGATCTCTAACATCACTAACATTATCTAATTCTTCTAACTTTTGTCTCAATTCATCAATAACTTTTCCTTTCTGCTCGATTCCAAACAACATTTTACTTGGCATTTGTGCTATGCTTCTTTGCTTCGTGTTGTTCAATGAAAACTCAACATCTTCCACAACTGTGTCCCAATGCATTTTCTCTTCTGGATCTGCTAATTTAGCTATCATTGGTCCCACAATTCTATTAATCCTTTCTACTTGTCCATTGGCTTGAGGTGACCCAGTCGCAATTTTGACATGTTTAATATTACATTCTTCCATAAATTTTCCAAAATCTTCCGACGTAAAACAGCTTCCCCTATCCGAAACTATACAAGTTGGTCTGCTGTAGGACCTGAAGTAGTCTTTCAATGCTATAATAACTTCCTTTGTGTTCGTCGTCTTTGTTGCATATAGCCTAACATATTTGGTAAATCCGCCTATAACCACAAATAGATGTTTCTTTGCTCTTCCATTATCAACCGGTCCATAATGATCAATATGTATAATTTCAAATGGCACATTTCCTTTTGGTATACTGTGCAACAGTCCTTCCCCTTTCCCTGACTTTGGCGAATATGCTACACATCTTATACAATTTTCAATATGTCTAACCACTTTCTCTTTCATATTCGAAAACCAATACGTCCTAACAATAGCATCCATAACTTTATCTCTTCCTAAATGACCTAATTCATTGTGATATTTGTATAATATCTTTTCCTCCATTTCTTCTGGAACACAAAATAACAGCTTTCCATTATTCGACTTTCTATATATAACTCCATTCCTCATCTCAAACATCTTATCTTCCTCATTTTCTAACTTTTTTCTAACATCTTTTAATTTTTCATCTTTCGCTTGACAAATAATTAAATTATCTTCAAAGCTATTCGTTTCAACTACCATTATGTTTGTATTTCTACTTAACGCGTCAACATGTTGCATAAGTTTCCCCGATTTGTGGACTAATTCAAAGTCATACTCTAGCAATTCTAATGCCCACCGTGCAATACGGGGGTTTAACTCAATTCTATTTAACGTCAACGTCAGTGAGTTACAATCTGTGACTATTCTAAATCGTCTACCCTGCACATAAATTCTAAATCTTCTAAGAGCGTAAATTATTGCTAACGTTTCCAGTTCAAAACTATGATACTTTGCTTCGTCTTTTGTTGTTGCTTTCGAAAAATAAAATATTGGATGAAGCTTTTTATCCTCTTTTCTTTGCAGCAAAACTGCTCCAAAACCTTGTGCACTGGCGTCTGTATGCAATTCTACCTCGTCCTTGTAATAATATAATCCTAACACTGGAGCTTCCACCAACTTTTTCTTAAGCAATTCAAAACATTGCAATTCCTTTTCTTCAAATACAAATTCTTTATCCTTCTTTAACAATTCATATAGAGGTTTAGCGATCATCGAAAAATCTTTAATGAACCTTCTAAAATACGAACACAAACCCAGAAAGCTTCTAACACCGTGTACTTTGTCTGGAACGGGAAAATCTCGAACAGCTTCTATTCCTTTGTCATTAGCCTGTATTCCTTTGCTAGTTACCAAAAATCCTAAGTATTGTACACTTGCTTGTAGAAACTCACACTTGTCCATTCTTAATTCTAGTTTGTTCCTTGCTAATCGATCAAAAACTTCTCTAAGAACACTTAAATGTTCTTGCATTTCTTTACTCGCAATCATGATATCGTCCATGTATATAACTACCTTACCATCCCTTATCATGTCTGCAAAAATCTTATTGATAAATCGTTGAAACACCGCTGGTGCATTCTTCAGCCCCATTGGCATCCGCATAAACTCAAATTGTCCCAAAGGCGTCATAAATGAGGTATATTTTATCGATTCACTATCCACAAACACATGAAAGTAGCCATGCTTTAAATCTAATTTCGAAAATATTGTTTTATTTACTAATGTATCTAATAAATCGTCAATCAAAGGTAACGGATAGTTATCTTTCACCATAGTCTTGTTAAGCTTTCGGTAATCTACACATAGTCGTAAGTCGCCTGACTTCTTTTTAACTAACACTATTGGAGATGCATACTCAGATTCACTTGGCCTTATAATTCCTTCACTTAAGTATTCGTCTAATATCACCTGTAATTTTTCTTTCTCTGTGTAAGCTAAACGTCTGGGCGAACAACTGAATGGTTTTGAGTCCTCTAATCTTAACTTCATTTCGCATCTAACCTCCGGTTCCTTTGGCTTTTCTTTATTTACATAACAACTTTCTACCATCCTAACAAACTGACACCTAACATTATAATTCACATGATCACCAACTTTGTATTCTACACTTTCATCCGTTAAATTTATGTTAAATAATTCCTTTTCCACTAGATTTATTTCCGGCTCAATATAATTTTTTTTCGTAACATCTTCTTCATTACTGATTTTACTAAAAATTTCCTTAATTGTTTCCCTGCTGTCCCTAATTCCATGATTAACATCGCTAAAAATTGTATTTTTATCCCTAACATTACTAACAACATCGCTAATTATTTGCTTTTCATCACTAACATCAGAAGGATTTTCAATATTCTCAACTGTAACCATTTTCAAAGTGTCAAGGTTTAAATTTAGATTACAAGCATCCATAAAATCTCGTCCCAAGATTACATCATGACTCATAGATTCGTTTGCCACAATAACTAAATTAAAATGTACTTTATTTAAATTTTTCAAAACATAACATAATATTTTTCCATAAGTTTTCAGGTAACTTTTGTTTAAACCATAATACGAACTTAAAACTGGTAATTTCGAAATGTCTTCTGGTACTTTGGATATTTTAATAAATGAAATTGGGCTTCCTGTATCTATGAGGCATTCTGCAATTACCCTGGTATTAGAATCGTTTACAAAATTAATTTCAACATATCTTACATATTTGTTTTCGCCCTCGTTCTTGTTTTTGTTCTTCAAGCATTTCGCCACAAAGTGTCCCATCTCACCGCACGCATAGCACGATCCTTTCTCCCTCTTTGCACTCGTACGCCCAATGCCCTTTTGCATTGCAATTGAAACAACGAGTCTCTTTGCTGTCCTTGGGATCCGTTGATGTCGTCGGCCTGCCAACTCCATATAGCTTTGGCAAGCTTACATCCGCAAACGCTCTCTTTATGTGCCCAACATCCACAAAGCATTGAATATGCGCCTGATTGCGTAGCCCTTGATTGGGGATACCTTCGATGATGCAGCTCAACATTTCATCTGCATCAATATTAAGGCCCTGAGCAAGCATTATCTTGTCGTCGACATAACTCCCGAAAGTTTCGCTTTGCTTCCATTTGCGCCCTTCGAACTTGCGCCGTATCTCCAACTTCGATGATTTTTCTCCAAACATTGAGATCAGCTCTGCCATTAGGTCATCCAACGGTAGCAACACGCGGTCTGAATCTGCGTGCAGCCACTCATAAGCTTTGCCCTTTATTTTGCTTAGCATTAGCATCTTTACGAATTTTCCTCTTATTCCATAAATGGTCGCGATATTTTGCACCTGAGTAGTCCATTTGCGGGCACACGACTCGCCAGAAAACTCACTCAATACCTGTGTTGCCATGCCCAACGAGACGTCGATGCTCTCGCTAAAATTTTCCACCACCGCTTTACGTTCGCTGCTTTTTGCGTTTCTAGAATTTTCTCCAGCCTGGTTGTGCATGCCGTCTTCTGCGTAATTGTCGTTCCTTCCACCGTCTTCGTTTTGTTCGCCGCCTTTTTCGTTGCTCCGTTTGCCTCTAATTCTGAGAATGCTGCCAGCCACTTCGTCATTCGCTGCACCATCTTTGCCGTTAGTTTCGCCGTCTTCTTCGATGTAATTCTCAATGCCGCCGTCACTTTTGTCGCCGTCTTCTTCGTCGTAGCTCTGGATGCCGCCGTCTTTGCCGTTACTTTTATCTCCGTCTTTGCCGTTACTTCCGTCGCCGCCTTCTTTCTGGAAAATTCCGCAGCCGTCTTCGAAAATTTCGTCGCTGCTGTCATTGCCCTTACTTTTGTCGCCATCTTCATCATTTTTTTGTTTCGCCATTTCACCAACTTTTCCACGAACTTCCTTTGGTACTTTATTTAACCGCAAGATCAATTCCTTTTTCGTTCCGGTTGTTGATAGCTTCAACACACTCAACCACCTTTTTAATTGTTCGATCGAAGCGTTATTTAATTCCATTTTGATTTTCTTTTGTCTTTACTTTAATTAATTGGCTCGTGATCGGCCCACTTCTGATTTTGTAGGGGTATAACGTATTCCCCTGAAGTTAAACACCAACACAAATATATACTTCTAGTCTTTTCTTTTATTTGATAATTTGGTGTGTTCAGGATCACGGTCGGCGTTCAACTGCCCTCGCTCTCAGCTCACGATCCGCATCAACCCCCGATTCATTGAGAGAGTGTGAGAGCGATGAGATTGAGAGAGAGAGTTAGAGAACAGTGAGCGGCATCGTACAACAACAACAACTTATTCTTAGAACTAACATGAATGATCTAGAAGGAATACAATAACATACACATACATACATACTACGACGTAGCAATCCTGCTACACTTTAAAGTTATATATTTTAATGAAGATAACAACATAATCATTCCACAAGCCCATAGAGGTATGCCATATCGAAATCCGAGTCCTTTTGGCCAGGTTATGGGCTTTTAAAGATGGAAAGAAGGCTCATTTCAGTAAACCTTTGCAAAATTAAAATCAATGACATTAAAACGGTCATATTTTTTACTACCTTTAAAGTTATATATTTTAATGCAGATAACAACATAATCATTCCACAAGCCCAAAGACGTATAACATATCGAAATCCGATTCCTTTTGACCAGGCTATGGGCTTTTAACGAAGGAATTAAGGCCCATTTCAGTAAACCTTTGCAAAATTAAAATCAATGATATAAAAACGGTCATATTTTTTAATACATTTAAAGTTATATATTTTAATGCAGATAACAACATAATCATTCCTCAAGCCCATAGAGGTATGCCATATCGAAATCCGAGTCCTTTTGACCAGGTTATGGGCTTTTAAAGATGGAGAGAAGGCCCATTTCAGTAAACCTTTGCAATATTAAGATCAATGACATAAAAACGGTCATATTTTTTATTACCTTTAAAGTTATATATTTTAATGCAGATAGCAACATAATCATTCCACAAGCCCATAGAGGTATGCCATATCGAAATCCGATTCCTTTTGACCAGGATATGGGCTTTTAAAGATGGAAAGAAGGCCCATTTCAGTAAACCTTTGCAAAATTAAAATCAATTACATAAAAACGGCCATATTTTTAACTACCTTTAAAGTTATATATTTTAATGCAGATAACAACATAATCATTCCACAAGCCTATAAAGTTATGCCATATCGAAATCCGAGTTCATTTGACCAAGTTATGGGCTTTTAAAGATGGAAAGAAGGCCCATTTCAGTAAACCTTTGCAAAATTGAAATCAATGATATACAAACGGTCATATTTTTAACTACCTTTAAAGTTTAATATTTTAATGCAGATAACAACACAATCATTCCACAAGCCTATAAAGGTATGCCATATCGAAATACGAGTTCATTTGACCAAGTTATTGGCTTTTAAAGATGAAAGAAGGCCCATTTCAGTAAACCTTCGCAAAATTAAAATCAATGACATAAAAACGGTCAAATATTTTACTACCTTTAAAGTTAAAAATTTTAATGCAGATAACAACAAAATCATTCCAAAAGCCTATAAAGGTATGCCATATCGAAATCCGAGTTCATTTGACCAAGTTATGGGCTGTTAAAGATGGAAAGAAGGCCCATTTCAGTAAACCTTCGCTAAATTAAAATCAATGACATAAAAACGGTCATATATGTTACTACCTTTAAAGTTATATATTTTAATGAAGATAACAACATAATCATTCCACAAGCCCATAGAGGTATGCCATATCGAAATCCGAGTCCTTTTGGCCAGGTTATGGGCTTTTAAAGATGGAAAGAAGGCCCATTTCAGTAAACCTTTGCAAAATTAAAATCAATGACATAAAAACGGTCATATTTTTTACTACCCTTAAAGATATATATTTTAATGCAGATAACAACATAATCATTCCACAAGCCCATAGAGGTATGCCATATCGAAATCCGAGTGCTTTTGACCAGGTTATGGGCTTTTAAAGATGGAAAGAAGGCCCATTTCAGTAAACCTTTGCAAAATTAAAATCAATGACATAAAAACGCTTTTTTTTTACTACCCTTAAAGTTACATATTTTAATGCAGAAAACAACATAATCACTCCACAAGCCTATAAAGGTATGCCATATCGAAACCCGAGTTCTTTGACCAAGTTATGGGCTTTTAAAGATGGAAAGAAGGCCCATTTCAGTAAACCTTTGCAAAATTAAAATCAATCACATAAAAACGATCATATTTTTTACTACCTTTATAGTTATATATTTTAATGCAGATAACAACATAATCATTCCACAAGCCCATAGAGGTATGCCATATCGAAATCCGATTCCTTTTGACCAGGTTATGGGCTTTTAAAGATGGAAAGAAGGCCCATTTCAGTAAACCTTTGCAAAATTAAAATCAATGACATAAAAACGGTCATATTTTTTACTACCTTTAAAGTTAAATATTTTAATGCAGATAACAACAAAATCATTCCACAAGCCCCTAAAGGTATGCCATATCGAAATACGAGTTCATTTGACCAAGTAATAGGCTTTTAAAGATGGAAAGAAAGCCCATTTCAGTAAACCTTCGCAAAATTAAAATCAATGACATAAAAACGGTCATATTTTTTACTACCTTTAAAGTTATATATTTTAATGGAAATAACAACATAATCATTCCACAAGCCCATAAAGGTATGCCATATCGAAATCCGAGTCCTTCTGACCAGGTTATGGGCTTTTAAAGATGGAAAGAAGGCCCATTTCAGTAAACCTTCGCAAAATTAAAATAAATGACATAAAAACGGTCATATTTATTACTACCTTTAAAGTTATATATTTTAATGCAAATAACAACATAATTTTTCCACAAGCCTATAAAGGAATGCCATATCGAAATCCGAGTTCATTTGACCAAGTTATAGGCTTTTAAAGATGGAAAGAAGGCCCATTTCAGTAAACCTTTGCAAAATTAAAATCAATGACATTAAAACGGTCATATTTTTTACTACCTTTAAAGTTAAATATTTTAATGCAGATAATAACATAATCATTCCACAAGCCTGGAAAGGTATGCCATACCGAAATCATAGTTCATTTGACCAAGTTATTGGCTTTTAAATATGTAAAGAAGGCCCATTTCAGTAAACCTTCGCAAAATTAAAATCAATGACATAAAAACGGTCATATTTTTTACTACTTTTAAAGTTATATATTTTAATGCAGATAACAACATAATCATTCCACAAGCCCAAAGAGGTATGCCATATCGAAATCCGATTTCTTTTGACCAGGCTATGGGCTTTTAACGATGGAATTAAGGCCCATTTCAGTAAACCTTTGCAGAATTAAAATTAGTGATATAAAAACGGTCATATTTTTTAATACATTTAAAGTTATATATTTTAATGCAGATATCAACATAATCATTCCTGAAGCCCATAGAGGTATGCCATATCGAAATCCGAGTCCTTTTGACCAGGTTATGGGCTTTTAAAGATGGAAAGAAGGCCCATTTCAGTAAACCTTTGCAAAATTAAGATCAATGACATAAAAACGGTCATATTTTTATTACCTTTAAAGTTATATATTTTAATGCAGATAACAACATAATCATTCCACAAGCCCATATAGGTATGCCATATCGAAATCCGATTCCTTTTGACCAGGATATGGGCTTTTAAAGATGGAAAGAAGGCCCATTTCAGTAAACCTTTGCAAAATTAAAATCAATGACATAAAAACGGTCATATTTTTTACTACCCTTAAAGATATATATTTTAATGCAGATAACAACATAATCATTCCACAAGCCCATAGAGGTATGCCATATCGAAATCCGAGTGCTTTTGACCAGGTTATGGGCTTTTAAAGATGGAAAGAAGGCCCATTTCAGTAAACCTTTGCAAAATTAAAATCAATGACATAAAAACGCTTTTTTTTTACTACCCTTAAAGTTACATATTTTAATGCAGAAAACAACATAATCACTCCACAAGCCTATAAAGGTATGCCATATCGAAACCCGAGTTCTTTGACCAAGTTATGGGCTTTTAAAGATGGAAAGAAGGCCCATTTCAGTAAACCTTTGCAAAATTAAAATCAATCACATAAAAACGATCATATTTTTTACTACCTTTATAGTTATATATTTTAATGCAGATAACAACATAATCATTCCACAAGCCCATAGAGGTATGCCATATCGAAATCCGATTCCTTTTGACCAGGTTATGGGCTTTTAAAGATGGAAAGAAGGCCCATTTCAGTAAACCTTTGCAAAATTAAAATCAATGACATAAAAACGGTCATATTTTTTACTACCTTTAAAGTTAAATATTTTAATGCAGATAACAACAAAATCATTCCACAAGCCCCTAAAGGTATGCCATATCGAAATACGAGTTCATTTGACCAAGTAATAGGCTTTTAAAGATGGAAAGAAAGCCCATTTCAGTAAACCTTCGCAAAATTAAAATCAATGACATAAAAACGGTCATATTTTTTACTACCTTTAAAGTTATATATTTTAATGGAAATAACAACATAATCATTCCACAAGCCCATAAAGGTATGCCATATCGAAATCCGAGTCCTTCTGACCAGGTTATGGGCTTTTAAAGATGGAAAGAAGGCCCATTTCAGTAAACCTTCGCAAAATTAAAATAAATGACATAAAAACGGTCATATTTATTACTACCTTTAAAGTTATATATTTTAATGCAAATAACAACATAATTTTTCCACAAGCCTATAAAGGAATGCCATATCGAAATCCGAGTTCATTTGACCAAGTTATAGGCTTTTAAAGATGGAAAGAAGGCCCATTTCAGTAAACCTTTGCAAAATTAAAATCAATGACATTAAAACGGTCATATTTTTTACTACCTTTAAAGTTAAATATTTTAATGCAGATAATAACATAATCATTCCACAAGCCTGGAAAGGTATGCCATACCGAAATCATAGTTCATTTGACCAAGTTATTGGCTTTTAAATATGTAAAGAAGGCCCATTTCAGTAAACCTTCGCAAAATTAAAATCAATGACATAAAAACGGTCATATTTTTTACTACTTTTAAAGTTATATATTTTAATGCAGATAACAACATAATCATTCCACAAGCCCAAAGAGGTATGCCATATCGAAATCCGATTTCTTTTGACCAGGCTATGGGCTTTTAACGATGGAATTAAGGCCCATTTCAGTAAACCTTTGCAGAATTAAAATTAGTGATATAAAAACGGTCATATTTTTTAATACATTTAAAGTTATATATTTTAATGCAGATATCAACATAATCATTCCTGAAGCCCATAGAGGTATGCCATATCGAAATCCGAGTCCTTTTGACCAGGTTATGGGCTTTTAAAGATGGAAAGAAGGCCCATTTCAGTAAACCTTTGCAAAATTAAGATCAATGACATAAAAACGGTCATATTTTTATTACCTTTAAAGTTATATATTTTAATGCAGATAACAACATAATCATTCCACAAGCCCATATAGGTATGCCATATCGAAATCCGATTCCTTTTGACCAGGATATGGGCTTTTAAAGATGGAAAGAAGGCCCATTTCAGTAAACCTTTGCAAAATTAAAATCAATTACATAAAAACGGCCATATTTTTAACTACCTTTAAAGTTATATATTTTAATGCAGATAACAACATAATCATTGCACAAGCCTATAAAGGTATGCCATATCGAAATCCGAGTTCATTTGACCAAGTTATGGGCTTTTAAAGATGGAAAGAAGGCCCATTTCAGTAAACCTTTGCAAAATTAAAATCAATGACATACAAACGGTCATATTTTTAACTACCTTTAAAGTTTAATATTTTAATGCAGATAACAACACAATCATTCCACAAGCCTATAAAGGTATGCCATATCGAAATACGAGTTCATTTGACCAAGTTATTGGCTTTTAAAGATGGAAAGAAGGCCCATTTCAGTAAACCTTCGCAAAATTAAAATCAATGACATAAAAACGGTCAAAATTTTTACCACCTTTAAAGTTAAAAATTTTAATGCAGATAACAACAAAATCATTCCAAAAGCCTATAAAGGTATGCCATATCGAAATCCGAGTTCATTTGACCAAGTTATGGGCTGTTAAAGATGGAAAGAAGGCCCATTTCAGTAAACCTTCGCTAAATTAAAATCAATGACATAAAAACGGTCATATATGTTACTACCTTTAAAGTTATATATTTTAATGAAGATAACAACATAATCATTCCACAAGCCCATAGAGGTATGCCATATCGAAATCCGAGTCCTTTTGGCCAGGTTATGGGCTTTTAAAGATGGAAAGAAGGCCCATTTCAGTAAACCTTTGCAAAATTAAAATCAATGACATAAAAACGGTCATATTTTTTACTACCCTTAAAGATATATATTTTAATGCAGATAACAACATAATCATTCCACAAGCCCATAGAGGTATGCCATATCGAAATCCGAGTGCTTTTGACCAGGTTATGGGCTTTTAAAGATGGAAAGAAGGCCCATTTCAGTAAACCTTTGCAAAATTAAAATCAATGACATAAAAACGCTTTTTTTTTACTACCCTTAAAGTTACATATTTTAATGCAGAAAACAACATAATCACTCCACAAGCCTATAAAGGTATGCCATATCGAAACCCGAGTTCTTTGACCAAGTTATGGGCTTTTAAAGATGGAAAGAAGGCCCATTTCAGTAAACCTTTGCAAAATTAAAATCAATCACATAAAAACGATCATATTTTTTACTACCTTTATAGTTATATATTTTAATGCAGATAACAACATAATCATTCCACAAGCCCATAGAGGTATGCCATATCGAAATCCGATTCCTTTTGACCAGGTTATGGGCTTTTAAAGATGGAAAGAAGGCCCATTTCAGTAAACCTTTGCAAAATTAAAATCAATGACATAAAAACGGTCATATTTTTTACTACCTTTAAAGTTAAATATTTTAATGCAGATAACAACAAAATCATTCCACAAGCCCCTAAAGGTATGCCATATCGAAATACGAGTTCATTTGACCAAGTAATAGGCTTTTAAAGATGGAAAGAAAGCCCATTTCAGTAAACCTTCGCAAAATTAAAATCAATGACATAAAAACGGTCATATTTTTTACTACCTTTAAAGTTATATATTTTAATGGAAATAACAACATAATCATTCCACAAGCCCATAAAGGTATGCCATATCGAAATCCGAGTCCTTCTGACCAGGTTATGGGCTTTTAAAGATGGAAAGAAGGCCCATTTCAGTAAACCTTCGCAAAATTAAAATAAATGACATAAAAACGGTCATATTTATTACTACCTTTAAAGTTATATATTTTAATGCAAATAACAACATAATTTTTCCACAAGCCTATAAAGGAATGCCATATCGAAATCCGAGTTCATTTGACCAAGTTATAGGCTTTTAAAGATGGAAAGAAGGCCCATTTCAGTAAACCTTTGCAAAATTAAAATCAATGACATTAAAACGGTCATATTTTTTACTACCTTTAAAGTTAAATATTTTAATGCAGATAATAACATAATCATTCCACAAGCCTGGAAAGGTATGCCATACCGAAATCATAGTTCATTTGACCAAGTTATTGGCTTTTAAATATGTAAAGAAGGCCCATTTCAGTAAACCTTCGCAAAATTAAAATCAATGACATAAAAACGGTCATATTTTTTACTACTTTTAAAGTTATATATTTTAATGCAGATAACAACATAATCATTCCACAAGCCCAAAGAGGTATGCCATATCGAAATCCGATTTCTTTTGACCAGGCTATGGGCTTTTAACGATGGAATTAAGGCCCATTTCAGTAAACCTTTGCAGAATTAAAATTAGTGATATAAAAACGGTCATATTTTTTAATACATTTAAAGTTATATATTTTAATGCAGATATCAACATAATCATTCCTGAAGCCCATAGAGGTATGCCATATCGAAATCCGAGTCCTTTTGACCAGGTTATGGGCTTTTAAAGATGGAAAGAAGGCCCATTTCAGTAAACCTTTGCAAAATTAAGATCAATGACATAAAAACGGTCATATTTTTATTACCTTTAAAGTTATATATTTTAATGCAGATAACAACATAATCATTCCACAAGCCCATATAGGTATGCCATATCGAAATCCGATTCCTTTTGACCAGGATATGGGCTTTTAAAGATGGAAAGAAGGCCCATTTCAGTAAACCTTTGCAAAATTAAAATCAATTACATAAAAACGGCCATATTTTTAACTACCTTTAAAGTTATATATTTTAATGCAGATAACAACATAATCATTGCACAAGCCTATAAAGGTATGCCATATCGAAATCCGAGTTCATTTGACCAAGTTATGGGCTTTTAAAGATGGAAAGAAGGCCCATTTCAGTAAACCTTTGCAAAATTAAAATCAATGACATACAAACGGTCATATTTTTAACTACCTTTAAAGTTTAATATTTTAATGCAGATAACAACACAATCATTCCACAAGCCTATAAAGGTATGCCATATCGAAATACGAGTTCATTTGACCAAGTTATTGGCTTTTAAAGATGGAAAGAAGGCCCATTTCAGCAAACCTTCGCAAAATTAAAATCAATGACATAAAAACGGTCATATTTTTAACTACATTTAAAGTTATATAATTTAATGCAGATATCAACATAATCAATTCTCAAGCCCATAAACGTATACCATATCGAAATACGAGTTCATTTGACCAAGTTATTGGCTTGAAAGATGAAAGAAGGCCCATTTCAGTAAACCTTCGCAAAATTAAAATGAATGACATAAAAACGGTCAAATTTTTTACTACCTTTAAAGTTAAATATTTTAATGCATATAACAACAAAATCATTCCAAAAGCCTATAAAGGTATGCCATATCGAAATCCGAGTTCATTTGACCAAGTTATTGGCTTTTAAAGATGGAAAGAAGGCCCATTTCAGTAAACCTTCGCAAAATTAAAATCAATGGCATAAAAAGGGTCATATTTTTACTACCTTTAAAGTTATATATTTTAATGCAGATAACAACATAATCATTCCACAAGCCTATAAAGGTATGCCATATCGAAATCCGAGTTCATTTGACCAAGTTATGGGCTGTTAAAGATGGAATGAAGGCCCATTTCAGTAAACCTTCGCTAAATTAAAATCAATGACATAAAAACGGTCATATATGTTACTACCTTTAAAGTTATATATTTTAATGAAGATAACAACATAATCATTCCACAAGCCCATAGAAGTATGCCATATCGAAATCCGAGTCATTTTGGCCAGGTTATGGGCTTTTAAAGATGGAAAGAAGGCCCATTTCAGTAAACCTTTGCAAAATTAAAATCAATGACATAAAAACGGTCATATTTTTTACTACCCTTAAAGATATATATTTTAATGCAGATAACAACATAATCATTCCACAAGCCCATAGAGGTATGCCATATCGAAATCCGAGTGCTTTTGACCAGGTTATGGGCTTTTAAAGATGGAAAGAAGGCCCATTTCAGTAAAGCTTTGCAAAATTAAAATCAATGACATAAAAACGGTTTTTTTTACTACCCTTAAAGTTATATATTTTAATGCAGATAGCAACATAATCATTCCACAAGCCCATAGAGGTATGCCATATCGAAATCCGAGTCCTTTTGACCAGGTTATGGGCTTTTAAAGATGGAAAGAATGCCCATTTCAGAAAACCTTTGCAAAATTAAGATCAATCACATAAAAACGATCATATTTTTTTCTACCTTTAAAGTTATATATTTTAATGGAAATAACAACATAATCATTCCACAAGCCCATAGAGGAATGCCATATCGAAATCCGAGTCCTTCTGACCAGGTTATGGGCTTTTAAAGATGGAAAGAAGGCCCATTTCAGTAAACCTTCGCAAAATTAAAATAAATGACATAAAAACGGTCATATTTTTTACTATCTTTGAAGTTATATATTTTAATGCAGATAACAACATAATCATTCCACAAGCCTAGAAAGGTATGCCATATCGAAATCCGAGTCCTTTTGACCAGGTTATGGGCTTTTAAAGATGGAAAGAAGGCCCATTTCAGTAAACCTTCGCTAAATTGAAATCAATGACATAAAAACGGTCATATATTTTGACCAGGTTATGGGCTTTTAAAGATGGAAAGAAGGCCCATTTCAGTAAACCTTTGCAAAATTAAAATCAATGACATAAAAACGCTTTTTTTTTACTACCCTTAAAGTTACATATTTTAATGCAGAAAACAACATAATCACTCCACAAGCCTATAAAGGTATGCCATATCGAAATCCGAGTCCTTTTGACCAGGTTATGGGCTTTTAAAGATGGAAAGAAGGCCCATTTCAGTAAACCTTCGCTAAATTGAAATCAATGACATAAAAACGGTCATATATTTTGACCAGGTTATGGGCTTTTAAAGATGGAAAGAAGGCCCATTTCAGTAAACCTTTGCAAAATTAAAATCAATCACATAAAAACGATCATATTTTTTACTACCTTTATAGTTATATATTTTAATGCAGATAACAACATAATCATTCCACAAGCCCATAGAGGTATGCCATATCGAAATCCGATTCCTTTTGACCAGGTTATGGGCTTTTAAAGATGGAAAGAAGGCCCATTTCAGTAAACCTTTGCAAAATTAAAATCAATGACATAAAAACGGTCATATTTTTTACTACCTTTAAAGTTAAATATTTTAATGCAGATAACAACAAAATCATTCCACAAGCCCCTAAAGGTATGCCATATCGAAATACGAGTTCATTTGACCAAGTAATAGGCTTTTAAAGATGGAAAGAAAGCCCATTTCAGTAAACCTTCGCAAAATTAAAATCAATGACATAAAAACGGTCATATTTTTTACTACCTTTAAAGTTATATATTTTAATGGAAATAACAACATAATCATTCCACAAGCCCATAAAGGTATGCCATATCGAAATCCGAGTCCTTCTGACCAGGTTATGGGCTTTTAAAGATGGAAAGAAGGCCCATTTCAGTAAACCTTCGCAAAATTAAAATAAATGACATAAAAACGGTCATATTTATTACTACCTTTAAAGTTATATATTTTAATGCAAATAACAACATAATTTTTCCACAAGCCTATAAAGGAATGCCATATCGAAATCCGAGTTCATTTGACCAAGTTATAGGCTTTTAAAGATGGAAAGAAGGCCCATTTCAGTAAACCTTTGCAAAATTAAAATCAATGACATTAAAACGGTCATATTTTTTACTACCTTTAAAGTTAAATATTTTAATGCAGATAATAACATAATCATTCCACAAGCCTGGAAAGGTATGCCATACCGAAATCATAGTTCATTTGACCAAGTTATTGGCTTTTAAATATGTAAAGAAGGCCCATTTCAGTAAACCTTCGCAAAATTAAAATCAATGACATAAAAACGGTCATATTTTTTACTTCTTTTAAAGTTATATATTTTAATGCAGATAACAACATAATCATTCCACAAGCCCAAAGAGGTATGCCATATCGAAATCCGATTTCTTTTGACCAGGCTATGGGCTTTTAACGATGGAATTAAGGCCCATTTCAGTAAACCTTTGCAGAATTAAAATTAGTGATATAAAAACGGTCATATTTTTTAATACATTTAAAGTTATATATTTTAATGCAGATATCAACATAATCATTCCTGAAGCCCATAGAGGTATGCCATATCGAAATCCGAGTCCTTTTGACCAGGTTATGGGCTTTTAAAGATGGAAAGAAGGCCCATTTCAGTAAACCTTTGCAAAATTAAGATCAATGACATAAAAACGGTCATATTTTTATTACCTTTAAAGTTATATATTTTAATGCAGATAACAACATAATCATTCCACAAGCCCATATAGGTATGCCATATCGAAATCCGATTCCTTTTGACCAGGATATGGGCTTTTAAAGATGGAAAGAAGGCCCATTTCAGTAAACCTTTGCAAAATTAAAATCAATTACATAAAAACGGCCATATTTTTAACTACCTTTAAAGTTATATATTTTAATGCAGATAACAACATAATCATTGCACAAGCCTATAAAGGTATGCCATATCGAAATCCGAGTTCATTTGACCAAGTTATGGGCTTTTAAAGATGGAAAGAAGGCCCATTTCAGTAAACCTTTGCAAAATTAAAATCAATGACATACAAACGGTCATATTTTTAACTACCTTTAAAGTTTAATATTTTAATGCAGATAACAACACAATCATTCCACAAGCCTATAAAGGTATGCCATATCGAAATACGAGTTCATTTGACCAAGTTATTGGCTTTTAAAGATGGAAAGAAGGCCCATTTCAGTAAACCTTCGCAAAATTAAAATCAATGACATAAAAACGGTCATATTTTTAACTACATTTAAAGTTATATAATTTAATGCAGATATCAACATAATCAATTCTCAAGCCCATAAACGTATACCATATCGAAATACGAGTTCATTTGACCAAGTTATTGGCTTGAAAGATGAAAGAAGGCCCATTTCAGTAAACCTTCGCAAAATTAAAATGAATGACATAAAAACGGTCAAATTTTTTACTACCTTTAAAGTTAAATATTTTAATGCATATAACAACAAAATCATTCCAAAAGCCTATAAAGGTATGCCATATCGAAATCCGAGTTCATTTGACCAAGTTATTGGCTTTTAAAGATGGAAAGAAGGCCCATTTCAGTAAACCTTCGCAAAATTAAAATCAATGGCATAAAAAGGGTCATATTTTTACTACCTTTAAAGTTATATATTTTAATGCAGATAACAACATAATCATTCCACAAGCCTATAAAGGTATGCCATATCGAAATCCGAGTTCATTTGACCAAGTTATGGGCTGTTAAAGATGGAATGAAGGCCCATTTCAGTAAACCTTCGCTAAATTAAAATCAATGACATAAAAACGGCCATATTTATTACTACCTTTAAAGTTATATATTTTAATGCAAATAACAACATAATTATTCCACAAGCCTATAAAGGAATGCCATATCGAAATCCGAGTTCATTTGACCAAGTTATAGGCTTTTAAAGATGGAAAGAAGGCCCATTTCAGTAAACCTTTGCAAAATTAAAATCAATGACATTAAAACGGTCATATTTTTACTACCTTTAAAGTTAAATATTTTAATGCAGATAATAACATAATCATTCCACAAGCCTGGAAAGGTATGCCACACCGAAATCATAGTTCATTTGACCAAGTTATTGGCTTTTAAATATGTAAAGAAGGCCCATTTCAGTAAACCTTCGCAAAATTAAAGTCAATGACATAAAAACGGTCATATTTTTTACTAGCTTTAAAGTTATATATTTTAATGCAGATAACAACATAATCATTCCTCAAGCCCATAGAGGTATGCCATATCGAAATCCAAGTCATTCTGACCAAATTATGGGCTTTTAAAGATGGAAAGAAGGCCCATTTCAGTAAAGCTTTGCAAAATTAAAATCAATGACATAAAAACGGTCATATTTTTTAATACATTTAAAGTTATATATTTTAATGCAGATAACAACATAATCATTCCTCAAGCCCATAGAGGTATGACATATCGAAATCCAAGTCATTCTGACCAAATTATGGGCTTTTAAAGATGGAAAGAAGGCCCATTTCAGTAAAGCTTTGCAAAATTAAAATAAATGACATAAAAACGGTCATAATTTTTCCTACCTTTAAAGTTATATACCAAGTTATTGGCTTTTAAAGATGGAAAGAAGGCCCATTTCAGTAAACCTTCGCAAAATTGAAATCAATGACATAAAAACGGTCATATTTTTTACTACCTTTAAAGTTAAATATTTTAATGCAGATAACAACATAATCATTCCACAAGCCTATAAAGGTATGCCATATCGAAACCCGAGTTCTTTGACCAAGTTATTGGCTTTTTAATATGTAAAGTAGGCCCATTTCAGTAAACCTTCTCAAAATTAAAATCAATGACATAAAAACGGTCATATTTTTTACTACCTTTAAAGTTATATATTTTAATGCAGATAACAACATAATCATTCCACAAGCCCATAGAGGTATGCCATATCGAAATCCGAGTCCTTTTGACCAGGTTATGGGCTTTTAAAGATGGAAAGAATGCCCATTTCAGAAAACCTTTGCAAAATTAAGATCAATCACATAAAAACGATCATATTTTTTTCTACCTTTAAAGTTATATATTTTAATGGAAATAACAACATAATCATTCCACAAGCCCATAGAGGAATGCCATATCGAAATCCGAGTCCTTCTGACCAGGTTATGGGCTTTTAAAGATGGAAAGAAGGCCCATTTCAGTAAACCTTCGCAAAATTAAAATAAATGACATAAAAACGGTCATATTTTTTACTATCTTTGAAGTTATATATTTTAATGCAGATAACAACATAATCATTCCACAAGCCTAGAAAGGTATGCCATATCGAAATCCGAGTCCTTTTGACCAGGTTATGGGCTTTTAAAGATGGAAAGAAGGCCCATTTCAGTAAACCTTCGCTAAATTGAAATCAATGACATAAAAACGGTCATATATTTTACTACCTATAATGTTATATATTTAAATGCAAATAACAACATAATTATTCCACAAGCGTATAAAGGAATGCCATATCGAAATCCGAGTTCATTTGACCAAGTTATAGGCTTTTAAAGATGGAAAGAAGGCCCATTTCAGTAAACCTTCGCAAAATTAAAATCAACGACATAAAAACGGTCATATTTTTAACTACCGTTAAAGTTATGTATTTTAATGGAAATAACAACATAATCATTCCACAAGCCCATAGAGGTATGCCATATCGAAATCCGAGTCCTTTTGACCAGGTTATGGGCTTTTAAAGATGGAAAGAAGGCCCATTTCAGTAAACCTTCGCAAAATTAAAATCAATGACATAAAAACGGTCATATTTATTACTACCTTTAAAGTTATATATTTTAATGCAAATAACAACATAATTATTCCACAAGCCTATAAAGGAATGCCATATCGAAATCCGAGTTCATTTGACCAAGTTATAGGCTTTTAAAGATGGAAAGAAGGCCCATTTCAGTAAACCTTTGCAAAATTAAAATCAATGACATTAAAACGGTCATATTTTTACTACCTTTAAAGTTAAATATTTTAATGCAGATAATAACATAATCATTCCACAAGCCTGGAAAGGTATGCCACACCGAAATCATAGTTCATTTGACCAAGTTATTGGCTTTTAAATATGTAAAGAAGGCCCATTTCAGTAAACCTTCGCAAAATTAAAGTCAATGACATAAAAACGGTCATATTTTTTACTAGCTTTAAAGTTATATATTTTAATGCAGATAACAACATAATCATTCCTCAAGCCCATAGAGGTATGCCATATCGAAATCCAAGTCATTCTGACCAAATTATGGGCTTTTAAAGATGGAAAGAAGGCCCATTTCAGTAAAGCTTTGCAAAATTAAAATCAATGACATAAAAACGGTCATATTTTTTAATACATTTGAAGTTATATATTTTAATGCAGATAACAACATAATCATTCCTCAAGCCCATAGAGGTATGACATATCGAAATCCAAGTCATTCTGACCAAATTATGGGCTTTTAAAGATGGAAAGAAGGCCCATTTCAGTAAAGCTTTGCAAAATTAAAATAAATGACATAAAAACGGTCATATTTTTTCCTACCTTTAAAGTTATATATTTTAATGCAGATAAAAACATAATCATTCCACAAGCCAATAAAGGTATGCCATATCGAAATCCGAGTTCATTTGACCAAGTTATTGGCTTTTAAAGATGGAAAGAAGGCCCATTTCAGTAAACCTTCGCAAAATTGAAATCAATGACATAAAAACGGTCATATTTTTTACTACCTTTAAAGTTAAATATTTTAATGCAGATAACAACATAATCATTCCACAAGCCTATAAAGGTATGCCATATCGAAACCCGAGTTCTTTGACCAAGTTATTGGCTTTTTAATATGTAAAGTAGGCCCATTTCAGTAAACCTTCTCAAAATTAAAATCAATGACATAAAAACGGTCATATTTTTTACTACCTTTAAAGTTATATATTTTAATGCAGATAACAACATAATCATTCCACAAGCCCATAAACGTATACCATATCGAAATACGAGTTCATCTGACCAAGTTATTGGCTTTTAAATATGTAAAGAAGGCCCATTTCAGTAAGCCTTTGCAAAATTTAAATCAATGACATAAAAACGGTAATATTTTTTACTACCTTTAAAGTTAAATATTTTAATGCAGATAACAACATAATCATTTCACAAGCCTGGAAAGGTATGCCATACCGAAATCATAGTTCATTTGACCAAGTTATTGGATTTTAAATATGTAAAGAAGGCCCATTTCAGTAAACCTTCGCAAAATTGAAATCAATGACATAAAAGCGGTCATATTTTTTACTACCTTTAAAGTTAAATATTTTAATGCAGATAACAACATAATCATTCCACAAGCCTATAAAGGTATGCCATATCGAAACCCGAGTTCTTTGACCAAGTTATTGGCTTTTAAATATGTAAAGTAGGCCCATTTCAGTAAGCCTTTGCAAAATTTAAATCAATGACATAAAAACGGTAATATTTTTTACTACCTTTAAAGTTATATATTTTAATGCAGATAACAACAAAATCATTCCAAAAGCCTATAAAGATATGCCATATCGAAATCCGAGTTCATTTGACCAAGTTATTGGCTTTTAAAGATGGAGGGAAGGCCCATTTCAGTAAACCTTCGCAAAATTGAAATCAATGACATAAAAACGGTCATATTTTTTACTACCTTTAAAGTTAAATATTTTAATGCAGATAACAACATAATCACAAGCCTATAAAGGTATGCCATATCGAAACCCGAGTTCTTTGACCAAGTTATTGGCTTTTAAATATGTAAAGAAGGTCCATTTCAGTAAACCTTCGCAAAATTAAAATCAATGACATAAAAACGGTCATATTTTTTACTACCTTTAAAGTTATATATTTTAATGCAGATAACAACATAATCATTTCACAAGCCCAAAGAGGTATGCCATATCGAAATCCGATTCCTTTTGACCAGGCTATGGGCTTTTAAAGATGGAAAGAAGGCCCATTTCAGTAAAGCTTTGCAAAATTAAAATCAATGACATAAAAACGGTCATATTTTTTACTACCTTTAAAGTTATATATTTTAATGCAGATAACAACATTATCATTCCACAAGCCCATAAACGTATACCATATCGAAATACGAGTTCATCTGACCAAGTTATTGGCTTTTAAATATGTAAAGAAGGCCCATTTCAGTAAGCCTTTGCAAAATTTAAATCAATGACATAAAAACGGTTATATTTTTTACTACCTTTAAAGTTATATATTTTAATGCAGATAACAACATAATCATTCCACAAGCCTATAAAGATATGCCATATCGAAATCCGAGTTCATTTGACCAAGTTATGGGCTTTTAAAGATGAAAAGAAGGCCCATTTCAGTAAACCTTCGCTAAATTAAAATCAATGACATAAAAACGGTCATATATTTTACTACCTTTAAAGTTATATATTTTAATGCAGATAACAACATAATCATTCCACAAGCCTATAAAGGTATGCCATATCGAAACCCGAGTTCTTTGACCAAGTTATTGGCTTTTAAATATGTAAAGAAGGTCAATTTCAGTAAACCTTCGCAAAATTAAAATCAATGACATAAAAACGGTCATATTTTTTACTACCTTTAAAGTTATATATTTTAATGCAGATAACAACATAATCATTTCACAAGCCCAAAGAGGTATGCCATATCGAAATCCGATTCCTTTTGACCAGGCTAGGGGCTTTTAAAGATGGAAAGAAGGCCCATTTCAGTAAAGCTTTGCAAAATTAAAATCAATGACATAAAAACGGTCATATTTTTTACTACCCTTAAAGATATATATTTTAATGCAGATAACAACATAATCATTCCACAAGCCCATAGAGGTATGCCATATCGAAATCCGAGTCCTTTTGACCAGGCTATGGGCTTTTAAAGATGGAAAGAAGGCCCATTTCAGTAAAGCTTTGCAAAATTACAATAAATGACATAAAAACGGTCATATTTTTTACTACCTTTAAAGTTATATATTTTAATGCAGATAACAACATTATCATTCCACAAGCCCATAAACGTATACCATATCGAAATACGAGTTCATCTGACCAAGTTATTGGCTCTTAAATATGTAAAGAGGGCCCATTTCAGTAAGCCTTTGCAAAATTTAAATCAATGACATAAAAACGGTTATATTTTTTACTACCTTTAAAGTTAAATATTTTTTAATGCAGATAACAACATAATCATTCCACAAGCCTATAAAGGTATGCCATATCGAAATCCAAGTTCATTTGACCAAGTTATGGGCTTTTAAAGATGAAAAGAAGGCCCATTTCAGTAAACCTTCGCTAAATTAAAATCAATGACATAAAAACGGTCATATTTTTTACTACCTTTAAAGTTATATATTTTAATGCAGATAACAACATAATCATTCCACAAGCAAAAAGAGGTATGCCATGTCGAAATCCGATTCCTTTTGACCAGGCTATGGGCTTTTAAAGATGGAAAGAAAGACCATTTCAGTAAACCTTTGCAAAATTAAAATCAATGACATAAAAACGGTCATATTTTTTACTACCTTTAAAGATATATATTTTAATGCAGATAACAACATAATCATTCCATAAGCCCATGGACGTATACCATATCGAAATACGAGTTCATTTGACCTAGTTATTGGCTTTTAAGTATGTAAAGAAGGCCCATTTCAGTAAACCTTCGCAAAATTAAAATCAATGACATAAAAACGGTCATATTTTTTACTACCTTTAAAGTTATATATTTTAATGCAGATAACAACATAATCATTCCACAAGCAAAAAGAGGTATGCCATGTCGAAATCCGATTCCTTTTGACCAGGCTATGGGCTTTTAAAGATGGAAAGAAAGACCATTTCAGTAAACCTTTGCAAAATTAAAATCAATGACATAAAAACGGTCATATTTTTTACTACCTTTAAAGATATATATTTTAATGCAGATAACAACATAATCATTCCATAAGCCCATAGAGGTATGCCATATCGAAATCGAAGTCCTTTTGACCAGGTTATGGGCTTTTAAAGATGGAAAGAAGGCCCATTTAAGTAAACCTTCGCAAAATTGAAATCAATGACATAAAAACGGTCATATTTTTTACTACCTTTAAAGTTAAATATTTTAATGCAGATAACAACATAATCACAAGCCTCTAAAGGTATGCCATATCGAAACCCGAGTTCTTTGACCAAGTTATTGGCTTTTAAATATGTAAAGAAGGTCCATTTCAGTAAACCTTCGCAAAATTAAAATCAATGACATAAAAACGGTCATATTTTTTACTACCTTTAAAGTTATATATTTTAATGCAGATAACAACATAATCATTTCACAAGCCCAAAGAGGTATGCCATATCGAAATCCGATTCCTTTTGACCAGGCTATGGGCTTTTAAAGATGGAAAGAAGGCCCATTTCAGTAAAGCTTTGCAAAATTAAAATCAATGACATAAAAACGGTCATATTTTTTACTACCTTTAAAGTTATATATTTTAATGCAGATAACAACATTATCATTCCACAAGCCCATAAATGTATACCATATCGAAATACGAGTTCATCTGACCAAGTTATTGGCTTTTAAATATGTAAAGAAGGCCCATTTCAGTAAGCCTTTGCAAAATTTAAATCAATGACATAAAAACGGTTATATTTTTTACTACCTTTAAAGTTAAATATTTTAATGCAGATAACAACATAATCATTCCACAAGCCTATAAAGGTATGCCATATCGAAATCCGAGTTCATTTGACCAAGTTATGGGCTTTTAAAGATGAAAAGAAGGCCCATTTCAGTAAACCTTCGCTAAATTAAAATCAATGACATAAAAACGGTCATATATTTTACTACCTTTAAAGTTATATATTTTAATGCAGATAACAACATAATCATTCCACAAGCCTATAAAGGTATGCCATATCGAAACCCGAGTTCTTTGACCAAGTTATTGGCTTTTAAATATGTAAAGAAGGTCAATTTCAGTAAACCTTCGCAAAATTAAAATCAATGACATAAAAACGGTCATATTTTTTACTACCTTTAAAGTTATATATTTTAATGCAGATAACAACATAATCATTTCACAAGCCCAAAGAGGTATGCCATATCGAAATCCGATTCCTTTTGACCAGGCTATGGGCTTTTAAAGATGGAAAGAAGGCCCATTTCAGTAAAGCTTTGCAAAATTAAAATCAATGACATAAAAACGGTCATATTTTTTACTACCCTTAAAGATATATATTTTAATGCAGATAACAACATAATCATTCCACAAGCCCATAGAGGTATGCCATATCGAAATCCGAGTCCTTTTGACCAGGCTATGGGCTTTTAAAGATGGAAAGAAGGCCCATTTCAGTAAAGCTTTGCAAAATTACAATAAATGACATAAAAACGGTCATATTTTTTACTACCTTTAAAGTTATATATTTTAATGCAGATAACAACATTATCATTCCACAAGCCCATAAACGTATACCATATCGAAATACGAGTTCATCTGACCAAGTTATTGGCTCTTAAATATGTAAAGAGGGCCCATTTCAGTAAGCCTTTGCAAAATTTAAATCAATGACATAAAAACGGTTATATTTTTTACTACCTTTAAAGTTAAATATTTTTTAATGCAGATAACAACATAATCATTCCACAAGCCTATAAAGGTATGCCATATCGAAATCCAAGTTCATTTGACCAAGTTATGGGCTTTTAAAGATGAAAAGAAGGCCCATTTCAGTAAACCTTCGCTAAATTAAAATCAATGACATAAAAACGGTCATATTTTTTACTACCTTTAAAGTTATATATTTTAATGCAGATAACAACATAATCATTCCACAAGCAAAAAGAGGTATGCCATGTCGAAATCCGATTCCTTTTGACCAGGCTATGGGCTTTTAAAGATGGAAAGAAAGACCATTTCAGTAAACCTTTGCAAAATTAAAATCAATGACATAAAAACGGTCATATTTTTTACTACCTTTAAAGATATATATTTTAATGCAGATAACAACATAATCATTCCATAAGCCCATGGACGTATACCATATCGAAATACGAGTTCATTTGACCTAGTTATTGGCTTTTAAGTATGTAAAGAAGCCCCATTTCAGTAAACCTTCGCAAAATTAAAATCAATGACATAAAAACGGTCATATTTTTTACTACCTTTAAAGTTATATATTTTAATGCAGATAACAACATAATCATTCCACAAGCAAAAAGAGGTATGCCATGTCGAAATCCGATTCCTTTTGACCAGGCTATGGGCTTTTAAAGATGGAAAGAAAGACCATTTCAGTAAACCTTTGCAAAATTAAAATCAATGACATAAAAACGGTCATATTTTTTACTACCTTTAAAGATATATATTTTAATGCAGATAACAACATAATCATTCCATAAGCCCATAGAGGTATGCCATATCGAAATCGAAGTCCTTTTGACCAGGTTATGGGCTTTTAAAGATGGAAAGAAGGCCCATTTAAGTAAACCTTTGCAAAATTAAAATCAATGACATAAAAACGGTCATATTTTTTAATACATTTAAAGTTATATATTTTAATGCAGATAACAACATAATCATTCCACAAGCCCATAGAGGTATGCCATATCGGAATCCGAGCCCTTTTGGCCAGGTTATGGGCTTTTAAAGATGGAAAGAAGGCCCATTTCAGTAAAGCTTTGCAAAATTAAAATCAATGACATAAAAACGGTCATATTTTTTACTACCTTTAAAATTATATATTTTAATGCAGATAACAACATAATCATTCCACAAGCCTATAAAGGTATGCCATATCGAAACCCGAGTTCTTTGACCAAGTCATGGGCTTTTAAAGATGGAAAGAAGGCCCATTTCAGTAATCCTTTGCAAAATTAAAATCAATCACATTAAAGCGGTCATATTTTGTACTACCTTTAAAGTTATATATTTTAATGCAGATAACAACATAATCATTCCGCAAGCCAATAGAGGTATGCCATATCAAAATCCGAGTCCTATTGACCAGGTTATGGGCTTTTAAAGATGGAAAGAAGGCCCATTTCAGTAAACCTTCGCAAAATTAAAATCAATGACATAAAAACGGTCATATTTTTTACTACCTTTAATGTTATATATTTTAATGCAGATAACAACATAATCATTCCACAAGCCCAAAGAGGTATGCCATGTCGAAATCCGATTCCTTTTGACCAGGTTTTGGGCTTTTAAAGATGGAAAGAAGGCCCATTTAAGTAAACCTTTGCAAAATTAAAATCAATGACATAAAAACGGTCATATTTTTTACTACCTTTAAAGTAATATATTTTAATGCAGATAACAACATAATCATTCCGCAAGCCCATAGAGGTATGTCATATCGAAATCCGAGTCCTTTTGACCAGGTTATGGGCTTTTAAAGATGGAAAGAAGGCCTATTTCAGTAAACCTGCGCAAAATAAAAATCAATGACATAAAAACGGTCATATTTTTTACTACCTTTAAAGATATATATTTTAATGCAGATAACAACATAATCATTCCATAAGCCCATAGAGGTATGCCATATCGAAATCGAAGTCCTTTTGACCAGGTTATGGGCTTTTAAAGATGGAAAGAAGGCCCATTTAAGTAAACCTTTGCAAAATTAAAATCAATGACATAAAAACGGTCATATTTTTGAATACATTTAAAGTTATATATTTTAATGCAGATAACAACATAATCATTCCACAAGCCCATAGAGGTATGCCATATCGGAATCCGAGCCCTTTTGGCCAGGTTATGGGCTTTTAAAGATGGAAAGAAGGCCCATTTCAGTAAAGCTTTGCAAAATTAAAATCAATGACATAAAAACGGTCATATTTTTCACTACCTTTAAAATTATATATTTTAATGCAGATAACAACATAATCATTCCACAAGCCTATAAAGGTATGCCATATCGAAACCCGAGTTCTTTGACCAAGTCATGGGCTTTTAAAGATGGAAAGAAGGCCCATTTAAGTAAACCTTTGCAAAATTAAAATCAATCACATTAAAGCGGTCATATTTTTGAATACATTTAAAGTTATATATTTTAATGCAGATAACAACATAATCATTCCACAAGCCCATAGAGGTATGCCATATCGGAATCCGAGCCCTTTTGGCCAGGTTATGGGCTTTTAAAGATGGAAAGAAGGCCCATTTCAGTAAAGCTTTGCAAAATTAAAATCAATGACATAAAAACGGTCATATTTTTCACTACCTTTAAAATTATATATTTTAATGCAGATAACAACATAATCATTCCACAAGCCTATAAAGGTATGCCATATCGAAACCCGAGTTCTTTGACCAAGTCATGGGCTTTTAAAGATGGAAAGAAGGCCCATTTCAGTAATCCTTTGCAAAATTAAAATCAATCACATTAAAGCGGTCATATTTTTTACTACCTTTAAAGTTATATATCTTAATGCAGATAACAACATAATCATTCCGCAAGCCAATAGAGGTATGCCATATCAAAATCCGAGTCCTATTGACCAGGTTATGGGCTCTTAAAGATGAAAAGAAGGCCCATTTCAGTAAACCTTTGCAAAATTAAAATCAATGACATAAAAACGGTCATATTTTTTACTACCTTTAATGTTATATATTTTAATGCAGATAACAACATAATCATTAAACAAGCCCATAGAGGTATGCCATATCGAAATCCGAGTCCTTTTGACCAGGTTTTGGGCTTTTAAAGATGGAAAGAAGGCCCATTTAAGTAAACCTTTGCAAAATTAAAATCAATGACATAAAAACGGTCATATTTTTTACTACCTTTAAAGTTATATATTTTAATGCAGAAAAAAACATAATCATTCCACAAGCCCATAAAGGTATGCCATATCGAAATCCGAGTTCATTTGACCAAGTTATGGGCTTTTAAAGATGGAAGGAAGGCCCATTTCTGTAAACCTTCGCAAAATAAAAATCAATGACATAAAAACGGTCATATTTTGTACTACCTTTAAAGTTATATATTTTAATGCAGATAAAAACATAATCATTCCACAAGCCCATAAAGGTATGCCATATCGAAATCCGAGTTCATTTGACCAAGTTATGGGCTTTTAAAGATGGAAAGAAGGCCCATTTCAGTAAACCTTCGCAAAATTAAAATAACTGACATAAGAACGGTCAAATTATTTACTACCTTTAAAGTTAAATATTTTAATGCAGATAACAACGAAATCATTCCACAAGCCTATAAAGGTATGCCATATCGAAATCCGAGTTCATTTGACCAAGTTATGGGCTTTTAAAGATGGAAAGAAGGCCCATTTCAGTAAACCTTCGCAAAATTAAAATCAATGGCATAAAAAGGGTCGTATTTTTTACTACCTTTAAAGTTATATATTTTAATTCAGATAACAACATAATCATTCCACAAGCCTATAAAGGTATGCCATATCGAAATCCGAGTTCATTTGACCAGGTTATGGGCTTTTAAAGATGGAAAGAAGGCCCATTTCAGTAAACCTTCGCAAAATTAAAATCAATGACATAAAAACGGTCATATTTTTTACTACATTTAAAGTTATATATTTTAATGGAAATAAAAATATAATCATTCCACAAGCCCATAGAGGTATGCCATATCGAAATCCGAGGCCTTTTGACCAGTTTATGGGCTTTTAAAGATGGAAAGAAGGCCCATTTCAGTAAACCTTCGCAAAATTAAAATAACTGACATAAAAACGGTCATATTTTTTACTACCTTTAAAGTTATATATTTTAATGCAGATAACAACATAATCAAGCCTATAAAGGTATGCCATATCGAAATCCGAGTCCTTTTGACCAGGCTATGGGCTTTTAAAGATAGAAAGAAGGCCCATTTCAGTAAACCTTCGCTAAATTAAAGTCAATGACATAAAAACGGTCATATATTTTACTACCTTTAATGATATATATTTTAATGCAGATAACAACATAATCATTCCACAAGCCCAAAGAGGTATGCCATATCGAAATCCGATTCCTTTTGACCAGGCTATGGGCTTTTAAAGATAGAAAGAAGGCCCATTTCAGTAAACCTTTGCTAAATTAAAATCAATGACATAAAAACGGTCATATTTTTTACTAGCTTTAAAGTAATATATTTTAATGCAGATAACAACATAATCATTCCACAAGCCCATAAACGTATACCATATCGAAATCCGAGTTCATTTGACCAAGTTATTGGCTTTTAAAGATGGAAAGAAGGCCCATTTCAGTAAACCTTCGCAAAATTGAAATCAATGACATAAAAACGGTCATTTTTTTTACTACCTTTAAAGTTAAATATTTTAATGCAGATAACAACATAATCATTCCACAAGCCTATAAAGGTATGCCATATCGAAACCCGAGTTCTTTGACCAAGTTATTGGCTTTTAAATATGTAAAGAAGGCCCATTTCAGTAAACCTTCGCAAAATTAAAATCAATGACATAAAAACGGTCATATTTTTTACTACCTTTAAAGTTATATATTTTAATGCAGATAACAACATAATCATTCCACAAGCCCAAAGAGGTATGCCATATCGAAATCCGATTCCTTTTGACCAGGCTATGGGCTTTTAAAGATGGAAAGAAGGCCCATTTCAGTAAACCTTTGCTAAATTAAAATCAATGACATAAAAACGGTCATATTTTTTACTACCTTTAAAGTAATATATTTTAATGCAGATAACAACATAATCATTCCACAAGCCCATAAACGTATACCATATCGAAATACGAGTTCATCTGACCAAGTTATTGGCTTTTAAATATGTAAAGAAGGCCCATTTCAGTAAGCCTTTGCAAAATTTAAATCAATGACATAAAAACGGTAATATTTTTTACTACCTTCAAAGTTAAATATTTTAATGCAGATAACAACATAATCATTCCACAAGCCTATAAAGGTATGCCATATCGAAATCCGAGTTCATTTGACCAAGTTATGGGCTTTTAAAGATGGAAAGAAGGCCCATTTCAGTAAACCTTTGCAAAATTAAAATCAATGACATTAAAACGGTCATATTTTTTACTACCTTTAAAGTTAAATATTTTAATGCAGATAATAACATAATCATTCCACAAGCCTGGAAAGGTATGCCATACCGAAATCATAGTTCATTAGACCAAGTTATTGGCTTTTAAATATGTAAAGAAGGCCCATTTCAGTAAACCTTCGCAAAATTAAAATCAATGACATAAAAACGGTCATATTTTTTACTACCTTTAAAGTTATATATTTTAATGCAGATAACAACATATTCATTCCACAAGCCCAAAGAGGTATGCCATATCGAAATCCGATTCCTTTTGACCAGGCTATGGACTTTTAACGATGGAATTAAGGCCCATTTCAGTAAACCTTTGCAAAATTAAAATCAATGACATAAAAACGGTCATATTTTTTCCTACCTTTAAAGTTATATATTTTAATGCAGATAAAAACATAATCATTCCACAAGCCAATAAAGGTATGCCATATCGAAATCCGAGTTCATTTGACCAAGTTATTGGCTTTTAAAGATGGAAAGAAGGCCCATTTCAGTAAAGCTTTGCAAAATTAAAATCAATGACATAAAAACGGTCATATTTTTTACAACCTTTAAAGCTAAATATTTTAATGCAGATAACAACATAATCATTCCACAAGCCTATAAAGGTATGCCATATCGGAACCCGAGTTCCTTGACCAAGTTATTGGCTTTTAAATATGTAAAGAAGGCCCATTTCAGTAAACCTTCGCAAAATTAAAATCAATGACATAAAAACGGTCATATTTTTTCCTACCTTTAAAGTTATATATTTTAATGCAGATAACAACATAATCATTCCACAAGCCCATAAACGTATACCATATCGAAATACGAGTTCATCTGACCAAATTATGGGCTTTTAAAGATGGAAAGAAGGCCCATTTCAGTAAAGCTTTGCAAAATTAAAATCAATGACATAAAAACGGTCATATTTTTTCCTACCTTTAAAGTTATATATTTTAATGCAGATAAAAACATAATCATTCCACAAGCCAATAAAGGTATGCCATATCGAAATCCGAGTTCATTTGACCAAGTTATTGGCTTTTAAAGATGGAAAGAAGGCCCATTTCAGTAAACCTTCGCAAAATTGAAATCAATGACATAAAAACGGTCATATTTTTTACAACCTTTAAAGCTAAATATTTTAATGCAGATAACAACATAATCATTCCACAAGCCTATAAAGGTATGCCATATCGGAACCCGAGTTCCTTGACCAAGTTATTGGCTTTTAAATATGTAAAGAAGGCCCATTTCAGTAAACCTTCGCAAAATTAAAATCAATGACATAAAAACGGTCATATTTTGTACTACCTTTAAAGTTATATATTTTAATGCAGATAACAACATAATCATTCCACAAGCCCATAAACGTATACCATATCGAAATACGAGTTCATCTGACCAAGTTATTGGCTTTTAAATATGTAAAGAAGGCCCATTTCAGTAAGCCTTTGCAAAATTTAAATCAATGACATAAAAACGGTCATATTTTTTACTACCTCTAAAGTTAAATATTTTAATGCAGATAACAACATAATCATTCCACAAGCCTATAAAGGTATGCCATATCGAAATCCGAGTTCATTTGACCAAGTTATGGGCTTTTAAAGATGGAAAGAAGGCCCATTTCAGTAAACCTTTGCAAAATTAAAATCAATGATATAAAAACGGTCATATTTTTTAATACATTTAAAGTTATATATTTTAATGCAGATAACAACATAATCATTCCTCAAGCCCATAGAGGTATGCCATATCGAAATCCGAGTCATTCTGACCAAATTATGGGCTTTTAAATATGGAAAGAAGGCCCATTTCAGTAAAGCTTTGCAAAATTAAAATCAATGACATAAAAACGGTCATATTTTTTCCTACCTTAAAGTTATATATTTTAATGCAGATAAAAACATAATCATTCCACAAGCCAATAAAGGTATGCCATATCGAAATCCGAGTTCATTTGACCAAGTTATTGGCTTTTAAAGATGGAAGGAAGGCCCATTTCAGTAAACCTTCGCAAAATTGAAATCAATCACATAAAAACGGTCATATTTTTTACTACCTTTAAAGTTAAATATTTTAATGCAGATAACAACATAATCATTCCACAAGCCTATAAAGGTATGCCATATCGAAATACGGTTCATTTGACCAATTTATTGGCTTTTAAAGATGGAAAGAAGGACCATTTCAGTAAACCTTCGCTAAATTAAAATCAATGACATAAAAACGGTCATATTTTTTACAACCTTTAAAGCTAAATATTTTAATGCAGATAACAACATAATCATTCCACAAGCCTATAAAGGTATGCCATATCGGAACCCGAGTTCCTTGACCAAGTTATTGGCTTTTAAATATGTAAAGAAGGCCCATTTCAGTAAACCTTCGCAAAATTAAAATCAATGACATAAAAACGGTCATATTTTGTACTACCTTTAAAGTTATATATTTTAATGCAGATAACAACATAATCATTCCACAAGCCCATAAACGTATACCATATCGAAATACGAGTTCATCTGACCAAGTTATTGGCTTTTAAATATGTAAAGAAGGCCCATTTCAGTAAGCCTTTGCAAAATTTAAATCAATGACATAAAAACGGTCATATTTTTTCCTACCTTAAAGTTATATATTTTAATGCAGATAAAAACATAATCATTCCACAAGCCAATAAAGGTATGCCATATCGAAATCCGATTCCTTTTGACCAGGCTATGGACTTTTAACGATGGAATTAAGGCCCATTTCAGTAAACCTTTGCAAAATTAAAATCAATGACATAAAAACGGTCATATTTTTTCCTACCTTTAAAGTTATATATTTTAATGCAGATAAAAACATAATCATTCCACAAGCCAATAAAGGTATGCCATATCGAAATCCGAGTTCATTTGACCAAGTTATTGGCTTTTAAAGATGGAAAGAAGGCCCATTTCAGTAAAGCTTTGCAAAATTAAAATCAATGACATAAAAACGGTCATATTTTTTACAACCTTTAAAGCTAAATATTTTAATGCAGATAACAACATAATCATTCCACAAGCCTATAAAGGTATGCCATATCGGAACCCGAGTTCCTTGACCAAGTTATTGGCTTTTAAATATGTAAAGAAGGCCCATTTCAGTAAACCTTCGCAAAATTAAAATCAATGACATAAAAACGGTCATATTTTTTCCTACCTTTAAAGTTATATATTTTAATGCAGATAACAACATAATCATTCCACAAGCCCATAAACGTATACCATATCGAAATACGAGTTCATCTGACCAAATTATGGGCTTTTAAAGATGGAAAGAAGGCCCATTTCAGTAAAGCTTTGCAAAATTAAAATCAATGACATAAAAACGGTCATATTTTTTCCTACCTTTAAAGTTATATATTTTAATGCAGATAAAAACATAATCATTCCACAAGCCAATAAAGGTATGCCATATCGAAATCCGAGTTCATTTGACCAAGTTATTGGCTTTTAAAGATGGAAAGAAGGCCCATTTCAGTAAACCTTCGCAAAATTGAAATCAATGACATAAAAACGGTCATATTTTTTACAACCTTTAAAGCTAAATATTTTAATGCAGATAACAACATAATCATTCCACAAGCCTATAAAGGTATGCCATATCGGAACCCGAGTTCCTTGACCAAGTTATTGGCTTTTAAATATGTAAAGAAGGCCCATTTCAGTAAACCTTCGCAAAATTAAAATCAATGACATAAAAACGGTCATATTTTGTACTACCTTTAAAGTTATATATTTTAATGCAGATAACAACATAATCATTCCACAAGCCCATAAACGTATACCATATCGAAATACGAGTTCATCTGACCAAGTTATTGGCTTTTAAATATGTAAAGAAGGCCCATTTCAGTAAGCCTTTGCAAAATTTAAATCAATGACATAAAAACGGTCATATTTTTTACTACCTCTAAAGTTAAATATTTTAATGCAGATAACAACATAATCATTCCACAAGCCTATAAAGGTATGCCATATCGAAATCCGAGTTCATTTGACCAAGTTATGGGCTTTTAAAGATGGAAAGAAGGCCCATTTCAGTAAACCTTTGCAAAATTAAAATCAATGATATAAAAACGGTCATATTTTTTAATACATTTAAAGTTATATATTTTAATGCAGATAACAACATAATCATTCCTCAAGCCCATAGAGGTATGCCATATCGAAATCCGAGTCATTCTGACCAAATTATGGGCTTTTAAATATGGAAAGAAGGCCCATTTCAGTAAAGCTTTGCAAAATTAAAATCAATGACATAAAAACGGTCATATTTTTTCCTACCTTAAAGTTATATATTTTAATGCAGATAAAAACATAATCATTCCACAAGCCAATAAAGGTATGCCATATCGAAATCCGAGTTCATTTGACCAAGTTATTGGCTTTTAAAGATGGAAGGAAGGCCCATTTCAGTAAACCTTCGCAAAATTGAAATCAATCACATAAAAACGGTCATATTTTTTACTACCTTTAAAGTTAAATATTTTAATGCAGATAACAACATAATCATTCCACAAGCCTATAAAGGTATGCCATATCGAAATACGGTTCATTTGACCAATTTATTGGCTTTTAAAGATGGAAAGAAGGACCATTTCAGTAAACCTTCGCTAAATTAAAATCAATGACATAAAAACGGTCATATTTTTTACAACCTTTAAAGCTAAATATTTTAATGCAGATAACAACGTAATCATTCCACAAGCCTATAAAGGTATGCCATATCGGAACCCGAGTTCCTTGACCAAGTTATTGGCTTTTAAATATGTAAAGAAGGCCCATTTCAGTAAACCTTCGCAAAATTAAAATCAATGACATAAAAACGGTCATATTTTGTACTACCTTTAAAGTTATATATTTTAATGCAGATAACAACATAATCATTCCACAAGCCCATAAACGTATACCATATCGAAATACGAGTTCATCTGACCAAGTTATTGGCTTTTAAATATGTAAAGAAGGCCCATTTCAGTAAGCCTTTGCAAAATTTAAATCAATGACATAAAAACGGTCATATTTTTTACTACCTCTAAAGTTAAATATTTTAATGCAGATAACAACATAATCATTCCACAAGCCTATAAAGGTATGCCATATCGAAATCCGAGTTCATTTGACCAAGTTATGGGCTTTTAAAGATGGAAAGAAGGCCCATTTCAGTAAACCTTTGCAAAATTAAAATCAATGATATAAAAACGGTCATATTTTTTAATACATTTAAAGTTATATATTTTAATGCAGATAACAACATAATCATTCCTCAAGCCCATAGAGGTATGCCATATCGAAATCCGAGTCATTCTGACCAAATTATGGGCTTTTAAATATGGAAAGAAGGCCCATTTCAGTAAAGCTTTGCAAAATTAAAATCAATGACATAAAAACGGTCATATTTTTTCCTACCTTAAAGTTATATATTTTAATGCAGATAAAAACATAATCATTCCACAAGCCAATAAAGGTATGCCATATCGAAATCCGAGTTCATTTGACCAAGTTATTGGCTTTTAAAGATGGAAGGAAGGCCCATTTCAGTAAACCTTCGCAAAATTGAAATCAATCACATAAAAACGGTCATATTTTTTACTACCTTTAAAGTTAAATATTTTAATGCAGATAACAACATAATCATTCCACAAGCCTATAAAGGTATGCCATATCGAAATACGGTTCATTTGACCAATTTATTGGCTTTTAAAGATGGAAAGAAGGACCATTTCAGTAAACCTTTGCTAAATTAAAATCAATGACATAAAAACGGTCATATTTTTTACTACCTTTAAAGTAATATATTTTAATGCAGATAACAACATAATCATTCCACAAGCCCATAAACGTATACCATATCGAAATACGAGTTCATCTGACCAAGTTATTGGCTTTTAAATATGTAAAGAAGGCCCATTTCAGTAAGCCTTTGCAAAATTTAAATCAATGACATAAAAACGGTCATATATTTTACTACCTTTAAAGTTATATATTTTAATGCAGATAACAACATAATCATTCCACAAGCCCATAGAGGTATGCCATATCGGAATCCGAGCCCTTTTGGCCAGGTTATAGGCTTTTAAAGATGGAAAGAAGGCCCATTTCAGTAAACCTTTGCAAAATTAAAATCAATGACATAAAAACGGTCATTTTTTTTTACTACCTTTAAAGATATATATTTTAATGCAGATAACAACATAATCATTCCACAAGCCTATAAAGGTATGCCATATCGAAATCCGAGTCCTTTTGACCAGGCTATGGGCTTTTAAAGATGGAAAGAAGGCCCATTTCAGTAAAGCTTTGCAAAATTAAAATCAATGACATAAAAACGGTTTTTTTTTACTACCTTTATAGTTATATATTTTTATGCAGAAATCAAAATAATCATTCCACAAGCCTATAAAGGTATGCCATATCGAAACCCTAGTTCTTTGACCAAGTTATGGGCTTTTAAAGATGGAAAGAAGGCCCATTTCAGTAAACCTTTGCAAAATTAAAATCAATCACATAAAAACGGTCATATTTTTTACTACCTTTAAAGTTTAATATTTTAATGCAGATAACAACATAATCATTCCACAAGCCTATAAAGGTATGCCATATCGAAACCCGAGTTCATTTGACCAAGTTATGGGCTTTTAAATATGTAAAGAAGGCCCATTTCAGTAAACCTTCGCAAAATTAAAATCAATGACATAAAAACGGTCATATTTTTTACTACCTTTAAAGTTATATATTTTAATGCAGATAACAACATAATCATTCCACAAGCCCATGGACGTATACCATATCGAAATACGAGTTCATTTGACCTAGTTATTGGCTTTTAAGTATGTAAAGAAGGCCCATTTCAGTAAACCTTCGCAAAATTAAAATCAATGACATAAAAACGGTCATATTTTTAACTACCTTTAAAGTAATATATTTTAATGCAGATAACAACATAATCATTCCGCAAGCCCATAGAGGTATGTCATATCGAAATCCGAGTCCTGTTGACCAGGTTATGGGCTTTTAAAGATGGAAAGAAGGCCTATTTCAGTAAACCTTCGCAAAATAAAAATCAATGACATAAAAACGGTCATATTTTTTACTACCTTTAAAGATATATATTTTAATGCAGATAACAACATAATCATTCCATAAGCCCATAGAGGTATGCCATATCGAAATCGAAGTCCTTTTGACCAGGTTATGGGCTTTTAAAGATGGAAAGAAGGCCCATTTAAGTAAACCTTCGCAAAATTAAAATTAATGACATAAAAACGGTCATATTTTTTACTACCTTTAAAATTATATATTTTAATGCAGATAACAACATAATCATTCCACAAGCCTATAAAGGTATGCCATATCGAAACCCGAGTTCTTTGACCAAGTCATGGGCTTTTGAAGATGGAAAGAAGGCCCATTTCAGTAAAGCTTCGCAAAATTGAAATCAATCACATAAAAACGGTCATATTTTTTACTACCTTTAAAGTTAAATATTTTAATGCACATAACAACATAATCATTCCACAAGCCTATAAAGGTATGCCATATCGAAACCCGAGTTCTTTGACCAAGTTATTGGCTTTTAAATATGTAAAGAAGGCCCATTTTAGTAAACCTTCGCAAAATTAAAATCAATGACATAAAAACGGTCATATTTTTTACTACCTTTAAAGTTATATATTTTAATGCAGATAACAACATAATCATTCCACAAGCCCAAAGAGGTATGCCATATCGAAATCCGATTCCTTTTGACCAGGCTATGGGCTTTTAAAGATGGAAAGAATGCCCATTTCAATAAACCTTTGCTAAATTAAAATCAATGACATAAAAACGGTCATATTTTTTACTACCTTTAAAGTAATATATTTGAATGCAGATAACAACATAATCATTCCACAAGCCCATAAACGTATATCATATCGAAATACGAGTTCATCTGACCAAGTTATTGGCTTTTAAATATGTAAAGAAGGCCCATTTCAGTAAGCCTTTGCAAAATTTAAATCAATGACATAAAAACGGTAATATTTTTTACTACCTTTAAAGTTAAATATTTTAATGCAGATAACAACATAATCATTCCACAAGCCTATAAAGGTATGCCATATCGAAATCCGAGTTCATTTGACCAAGTTATGGGCTTTTAAAGATGAAAAGAAGGCCCATTTCAGTAAACCTTCGCTAAATTAAAATCAATGACATAAAAACGGTCATATATTTTACTACCTTTAAAGTTATATATTCTAATGCAGATAACAACATAATCATTCCATAAGCCCATAGAGGTATGCCATATCGAAATCGAAGTCCTTTTGACCAGGTTATGGGCTTTTAAAGATGGAAAGAAGGCCCATTTAAGTAAACCTTTGCAAAATTAAAATCAATGACATAAAAACGGTCATATTTTTTAATACATTTAAAGTTATATATTTTAATGCAGATAACAACATAATCATTCCACAAGCCCATAGAGGTATGCCATATCGGAATCCGAGCCCTTTTGGCCAGGTTATGGGCTTTTAAAGATGGAAAGAAGGCCCATTTCAGTAAAGCTTTGCAAAATTAAAATCAATGACATAAAAACGGTCATATTTTTTCCTACCTTTAAAGTTATATATTTTAATGCAGATAAAAACATTATCATTCCACAAGCCAATAAAGGTATGCCATATCGAAACCCTAGTTCTTTGACCAAGTTATGGGCTTTTAAAGATGGAAAGAAGGCCCATTTCAGTAAACCTTCGCAAAATTAAAATCAATCACATAAAAACGGTCATATTTTTTACTACCTTTAAAGTTTAATATTTTAATGCAGATAACAACATAATCATTCCACAAGCCTATAAAGGTATGCCATATCGAAACCCGAGTTCATTTGACCAAGTTATGGGCTTTTAAATATGTAAAGAAGGCCCATTTCAGTAAACCTTCGCAAAATTAAAATCAATGACATAAAAACGGTCATATTTTTTACTACCTTTAAAGTTATATATTTTAATGCAGATAACAACAAAATCATTCCAAAAGCCTATAAAGGTATGCCATATCGAAATCCGAGTTCATTTGACCAAGCTATGGGCTTTTAAAGATGGAAAGAAGGCCCATTTCAGTAAACCTTTGCTAAATTAAAATCAATGACATAAAAACGGTAATATTTTTTACTACCTTTAAAGTAATATATTTTAATGCAGATAACAACATAATCATTCCACAAGCCAATAAACGTATACCATATCGAAATACGAGTTCATCTGACCAAGTTATTGGCTTTTAAATATGTAAAGAAGGCCCATTTCAGTAAGCCTTTGCAAAACTTAAATCAATGACATAAAAACGGTAATATTTTTTACTACCTTTAAAGTTAAATATTTTAATGCAGATAACAACATAATCATTCCACAAGCCTATAAAGGTATGCCATATCGAAATCCGAGTTCATTTGACCAAGTTATGGGCTTTTAAAGATGAAAAGAAGGCCCATTTCAGTAAACCTTCGCTAAATTAAAATCAATGACATAAAAACGGTCATATATTTTACTACCTTTAAAGTAATATATTTGAATGCAGATAACAACATAATCATTCCACAAGCCCATAAACGTATACCATATCGAAATACGAGTTCATCCGACCAAGTTATTGGCTTTTAAATATGTAAAGAAGGCCCATTTCAGTAAGCCTTTGCAAAATTTAAATCAATGACATAAAAACGGTCATATATTTTACTTCCTTTAAAGTTATATATTTTAATGCAGATAACAACATAATCGTTCCACAAGCCCATAGAGGTATGCCATATCGGAATCCGAGCCCTTTTGGCCAGGTTATGGGCTTTTAAAGATGGAAAGAAGGCCCATTTCAGTAAACCTTTGCAAAATTAAAATCAATGACATAAAAACGGTCATATTTTTTACTACCTTTAATGATATATATTTTAATGCAGATAACAACATAATCATTCCACAAGCCCATAGAGGTATGCCATATCGAAATCCGAGTCCTTTTGACCAGGCTATGGGCTTTTAAAGATGGAAAGAAGGCCCATTTCAGTAAAGCTTTGCAAAATTAAAATCAATGACATAAAAACGGTTTTTTTTACTACCTTTATAGTTATATATTTTAATGCAGAAAACAACATAATCATTCCACAAGCCTATAAAGGTATGCCATATCGAAACCCTAGTTCTTTGACCAAGTTATGGGCTTTTAAAGATGGAAAGAAGGCCCATTTCAGTAAACCTTTGCAAAATTAAAATCAATCACATAAAAACGGTCATATTTTTTACTACCTTTAAAGTTTAATATTTTAATGCAGATAACAACATAATCATTCCACAAGCCTATAAAGGTATGCCATATCGAAACCCGAGTTCATTTGACCAAGTTATGGGCTTTTAAATATGTAAAGAAGGCCCATTTCAGTAAACCTTCGCAAAATTAAAATCAATGACATAAAAACGGTCATATTTTTTACTACCTTTAAAGTTATATATTTTAATGCAGATAACAACAAAATCATTCCAAAAGCCTATAAAGGTATGCCATATCGAAATCCGAGTTCATTTGACCAAGCTATGGGCTTTTAAAGATGGAAAGAAGGCCCATTTCAGTAAACCTTTGCTAAATTAAAATCAATGACATAAAAACGGTAATATTTTTTACTACCTTTAAAGTAATATATTTTAATGCAGATAACAACATAATCATTCCACAAGCCAATAAACGTATACCATATCGAAATACGAGTTCATCTGACCAAGTTATTGGCTTTTAAATATGTAAAGAAGGCCCATTTCAGTAAGCCTTTGCAAAACTTAAATCAATGACATAAAAACGGTAATATTTTTTACTACCTTTAAAGTTAAATATTTTAATGCAGATAACAACATAATCATTCCACAAGCCTATAAAGGTATGCCATATCGAAATCCGAGTTCATTTGACCAAGTTATGGGCTTTTAAATATGTAAAGAAGGCCCATTTCAGTAAACCTTCGCAAAATTAAAATCAATGACATAAAAACGGTCATATTTTTTACTACCTTTAAAGTAATATATTTGAATGCAGATAACAACATAATCATTCCACAAGCCCATAAACGTATACCATATCGAAATACGAGTTCATCCGACCAAGTTATTGGCTTTTAAATATGTAAAGAAGGCCCATTTCAGTAAGCCTTTGCAAAATTTAAATCAATGACATAAAAACGGTCATATATTTTACTTCCTTTAAAGTTATATATTTTAATGCAGATAACAGCATAATCGTTCCACAAGCCCATAGAGGTATGCCATATCGGAATCCGAGCCCTTTTGGCCAGGTTATGGGCTTTTAAAGATGGAAAGAAGGCCCATTTCAGTAAACCTTTGCAAAATTAAAATCAATGACATAAAAACGGTCATATTTTTACTACCTTTAAAGATATATATTTTAATGCAGATAACAACATAATCATTCCACAAGCCCATAGAGGTATGCCATATCGAAATCCGAGTCCTTTTGACCAGGCTATGGGCTTTTAAAGATGGAGAGAAGGCCCATTTCAGTAAAGCTTTGCAAAATTAAAATCAATGACATAAAAACGGTTTTTTTTTACTACCTTTATAGTTATATATTTTAATGCAGAAAACAACATAATCATTCCACAAGCCTATAAAGGTATGCCATATCGAAACCCTAGTTCTTTGACCAAGTTATGGGCTTTTAAAGATGGAAAGAAGGCCCATTTCAGTAAACCTTTGCAAAATTAAAATCAATCACATAAAAACGGTCATATTTTTTACTACCTTTAAAGTTTAATATTTTAATGCAGATAACAACATAATCATTCCACAAGCCTATAAAGGTATGCCATATCGAAACCCGAGTTCATTTGACCAAGTTATGGGCTTTTAAATATGTAAAGAAGGCCCATTTCAGTAAACCTTCGCAAAATTAAAATCAATGACATAAAAACGGTCATATTTTTTACTACCTTTAAAGTTATATATTTTAATGCAGATAACAACAAAATCATTCCAAAAGCCTATAAAGGTATGCCATATCGAAATCCGAGTTCATTTGACCAAGCTATGGGCTTTTAAAGATGGAAAGAAGGCCCATTTCAGTAAACCTTTGCTAAATTAAAATCAATGACATAAAAACGGTAATATTTTGTACTACCTTTAAAGTAATATATTTTAATGCAGATAACAACATAATCATTCCACAAGCCAATAAACGTATACCATATCGAAATACGAGTTCATCTGACCAAGTTATTGGCTTTTAAATATGTAAAGAAGGCCCATTTCAGTAAGCCTTTGCAAAACTTAAATCAATGACATAAAAACGGTAATATTTTTTACTACCTTTAAAGTTAAATATTTTAATGCAGATAACAACATAATCATTCCACAAGCCTATAAAGGTATGCCATATCGAAATCCGAGTTCATTTGACCAAGTTATGGGCTTTTAAATATGTAAAGAAGGCCCATTTCAGTAAACCTTCGCAAAATTAAAATCAATGACATAAAAACGGTCATATTTTTTACTACCTTTAAAGTTATATATTTTAATGCAGATAACAACATAATCATCCCACAAGCCCATGGACGTATACCATATCGAAATACGAGTTCATTTGACCTTGTTATTGGCTTTTAAGTATGTAAAGAAGGCCCATTTCAGTAAACCTTCGCAAAATTAAAATCAATGACATAAAAACGGTCATATTTTTTACTACCTTTAAAGTAATATATTTTAATGCAGATAACAACATAATCATTCCGCAAGCCCATAGAGGTATGTCATATCGAAATCCGAGTCCTTTTGACCAGGTTATGGGCTTTTAAAGATGGAAAGAAGGCCTATTTCAGTAAACCTTCGCAAAATAAAAATCAATGACATAAAAACGGTCATATTTTTTACTACCTTTAAAGATATATATTTTAATGCAGATAACAACATAATCATTCCATAAGCCCATAGAGGTATGCCATATCGAAATCGAAGTCCTTTTGACCAGGTTATGGGCTTTTAAAGATGGAAAGAAGGCCCATTTAAGTAAACCTTCGCAAAATTAAAATCAATGACATAAAAACGGTCATATTTTTTACTACCTTTAAAATTATATATTTTAATGCAGATAACAACATAATCATTCCACAAGCCTATAAAGGTATGCCATATCGAAACCCGAGTTCTTTGACCAAGTCATGGGCTTTTAAAGATGGAAAGAAGGCCCATTTCAGTAAACCTTTGCAAAATTAAAATCAATCACATTAAAGCGGTCATATTTTTTACTACCCTTAAAGTTATATATTTTAATGCAGATAACAACATAATCATTGCGCAAGCCAATAGAAGTATGCCATATCAAAATCCGAGTCCTTTTGACCAGGTTATGGGCTTTTAAAGATGGAAAGAAGGCCCATTTCAGTAAACCTTTGCAAAATTAAAATCAATGACATAAAAACGGTCATATTTTTTACTACCTTTAAAGTTATATATTTTAATGCAGATATCAACATAATCATTCCACAAGCCCATAGAGGTATGCCATATCGAAATCCGAGTCCTTTTGACCAGGTTTTGGGCTTTTAAAGATGGAAAGAAGGCCCATTTAAGTAAACCTTTGCAAAATTAAAATCAATGACATAAAAACGGTCATATTTTTTACTACCTTTAAAGTTATATATTTTAATGCAGATAAAAACATAATCATTCCACAAGCCCATAAAGGTATGCCATATCGAAATCCGAGTTCATTTGACCAAGTTATGGGCTTTTAAAGATGGAAGGAAGGCCCATTTCTGTAAACCTTCGCTAAATAAAAATCAATGACATAAAAACGGTCATATTTTTCAATACATTTAAAGTTATATATTTTAATGCAGATAACAACATAAAATCAATGACATAAGAACGGTCAAATTTTTTACTACCTTTAAAGTTAAATATTTTAATGCAGATAACAACAAAATCATTCCACAACCCTATAAAGGTATGCCATATCGAAATCCGAGTTCATTTGACCAAGTTATGGGCTTTTAAAGATGGAAAGAAGGCCCATTTCAGTAAACCTTCGCAAAATTAAAATCAATGGCATAAAAAGGGTCATATTTTTTACTACCTTTAAAGTTATATACTTTAATGCAGATAACAACATAATCATTTTACAAGCCTATAAAGGTATGCCATATCGAAATCCGAGTTCATTTGACCAAGTTATGGGCTTTTAAAGATGGAAAGAAGGCCCATTTCAGTAAACCTTCGCTTAATTAAAATCAATGACATAAAAACGGTCATATATTTTATTACCTTTAAAGTTATATATTTTAATGCAGATAACAACATAATTATTCCACAAGCCCATAGAGGTATGCCATATCGTAATCCGAGTCCTTTTGACCAGGTTTTGGGCTTTTAAAGATGGAAAGAAGGCCCATTTAAGTAAACCTTTGCAAAATTAAAATCAATGACATAAAAACGGTCATATTTTTTACTACCTTTAAAGTTATATATTTTAATGCAGATAAAAACATAATCATTCCACAAGCCCATAAAGGTATGCCATATCGAAATCCGAGTTCATTTGACCAAGTTATGGGCTTTTAAAGATGGAAGGAAGGCCCATTTCTGTAAACCTTCGCTAAATAAAAATCAATGACATAAAAACGGTCATATTTTTCAATACATTTAAAGTTATATATTTTAATGCAGATAACAACATAAAATCAATGACATAAGAACGGTCAAATTTTTTACTACCTTTAAAGTTAAATATTTTAATGCAGATAACAACAAAATCATTCCACAACCCTATAAAGGTATGCCATATCGAAATCCGAGTTCATTTGACCAAGTTATGGGCTTTTAAAGATGGAAAGAAGGCCCATTTCAGTAAACCTTCGCAAAATTAAAATCAATGGCATAAAAAGGGTCATATTTTTTACTACCTTTAAAGTTATATACTTTAATGCAGATAACAACATAATCATTTTACAAGCCTATAAAGGTATGCCATATCGAAATCCGAGTTCATTTGACCAAGTTATGGGCTTTTAAAGATGGAAAGAAGGCCCATTTCAGTAAACCTTCGCTTAATTAAAATCAATGACATAAAAACGGTCATATATTTTATTACCTTTAAAGTTATATATTTTAATGCAGATAACAACATAATTATTCCACAAGCCCATAGAGGTATGCCATATCGTAATCCGAGTCCTTTTGACCAGGTTATGGGCTTTTAAAGATGGAAAGAAGGCCCATTTCAGTAAACCTTCGCAAAATTAAAATCAATGACATAAAAACGGTCATATTTTTTACTACCTTTAAAATGGAAATAACAACATAATCATTCCACAAGCCCATAGAGGTATGCCATATCGAAATCCGAGTCCTTTTGACCAGGTTATGGGCTTTTAAAGATGGAAAGAAGGCCCATTTCAGTAAACCTTCGCAAAATTAAAATAACTGACATAAAAACGGTCATATTTTTTACTACCTTTAAAGTTATATATTTTAATGCAGATAACAACATAATCAAGCCTATAAAGGTATGCCATATCGAAATCCGAGTCCTTTTGACCAGGCTATGGGCTTTTAAAGATGGAAAGAAGGTCCATTTCAGTAAACCTTTGCAAAATTAAAATCAATGACATAAAAACGGTCATATTTTTTACTACCTTTAAAGTTATATATTTTAATGCAGATAAAAACATAATCATTCCACAAGCCCATAAAGGTATGCCATATCGAAATCCGAGTTCATTTGACCAAGTTATGGGCTTTTAAAGATGGAAGGAAGGCCCATTTCTGTAAACCTTCGCTAAATTTAAATCAATGACATAAAAACGGTCATATTTTTTACTACCTTTAATGATATATATTTTAATGCAAATAACAACATAATTATTCCACAAGCCCATAGAGGTATGCCATATCGAAATCCGGGTCCTTTTGACCAGGTTATGGGCTTTTAAAAATGTTAAGAAGGCCCATTTCAGTAAACCTTCGCAAAATAAAAATCAATGACATAAAAACGGTCATATTTATTACTACCTTTAAAGTTATATATTTTAATGCAGATAACAACATAATCATTCCACAAGCCCATAGAGGTATGCCATATCGAAATCCGAGTCCTTTTGACCAGGTTATGGGCTTTTAAAGATGGAAAGAAGGTCCATTTCAGTAAACCTTTGCAAAATTAAGATCAATGACATAAAAACTGTCATATTTTTTATTACCTTAAAAAGTTATATATTTTAATGCAGATAACAGCATAATCATTCCACAAGCCCATAGAGGTATGCCATATCGAAATCCGATTCCTTTTGACCAGGATATGGGCTTTTAAAGATGGAAAGAAGGCCCATTTCAGTAAACCTTTGCAAAATTAAAATCAATTACATAAAAACGGCCATATTTTTAACTACCTTTAAAGGTATATATTTTAATGCAGATAACAACATAATCATTCCACAAGCCTATAAAGGTATGCCATATCGAAATCCGAGTTCATTTGACCAAGCTATGGGCTTTTAAAGATGGAAAGAAGGCCCTTCAGTAAACCTTTGCAAAATTAAAATCAATGACATACAAACGGTCATATTTTTAACTACCTTTAAAGTTTAATATTTTAATGCAGATAACAATACAATCATTCCACAAGCCTATAAAGGTATGCCATATCGAAATACGAGTTCATTTGACCAAGTTATTGGCTTTTAAAGATGGAAAGAAGGCCCATTTCAGTAAACCTTCGCATGTTTAAAATCAATGACATAAAAACGGTCATATTTTTAACTACATTTAAAGTTATATAATTTAATGCAGATAACAACATAATCAATTCTCAAGCCCATAGAGGTATGCCATATAGAAATCCGAGTTATTTTGACCAAATTATGGGCTTTTAAAGATGGAAAGAAGGCCCATTTCAGTAAACCTTTGCAAAATTAAAATCAATGACATAACAACGGTCATATTTTTTAATACCTTTAAAGTTATGTATTTTAATGCAGATAAAAACATAATCATTCCACAAGCCCATAAACGTATACCATATCGAAATTCGAGTTCATTTGACCAAGTAATTGGCTTTTAAAGATGAAAGAAGGCCCATTTCAGTAAACCTTCGCAAAATTAAAATCAATGACATAAAAACGGTCAAATTTTTTACTACCTTTAAAGTTAAATATTTTAATGCAGATAACAACAAAATCATTCCAAAAGCCTATAAAGGTATGCCATATCGAAATCCGAGTTCATTTGACCAAGCTATGGGCTTTTAAAGATGGAAAGAAGGCCCATTTCAGTAAACCTTCGCAAAATTAAAATCAATGGCATAAAAAGGGTCATATTTTTTACTACCTTTAAAGTTATATATTTTAATGCAGATAACAACATAATCATTCCACAAGCCTATAAAGGTATGCCATATCGAAATCCGAGTTCATTTGACCAAGTTATGGGCTGTTAAAGATGGAAAGAAGGCCCATTTCAGTAAACCTTCGCTAAATTAAAATCAATGACATAAAAACGGTCATATATGTTACTACCTTTAAAGTTATATATTTTAATGAAGATGACAACATAATCATTCCACAAGCCCATAGAGGTATGCCATATCGAAATCCGAGTCCTTTTGGCCAGGTTATGGGCTTTTAAAGATGGAAAGAAGGCCCATTTCAGTAAACCTTTGCAAAATTAAAATCAATGACATAAAAACGGTCATTTTTTTTACTACCTTTAAAGATATATATTTTAATGCAGATAACAACATAATCATTCCACAAGCCCATAGAGGTATGCCATATCGAAATCCGAGTGCTTTTGACCAGGCTATGGGCTTTTAAAGATGGAAAGAAGGCCCATTTCAGTAAAGCTTTGCAAAATTAAAATCAATGACATAAAAGCGGTTTTTTTTACTACCCTTAAAGTTATATATTTTAATGCAGAAAACAACATAATCACTCCACAAGCCTATAAAGGTATGCCATATCGAAACCCGAGTTCTTTGACCAAGTTATGGGCTTTTAAAGATGGAAAGAAGGCCCATTTCAGTAAACCTTCGCAAAATTAAAATCAATGACATAAAAACGGTCAAATTTTTTACTACCTTTAAAGTTAAATATTTTAATGCAGATAACAACAAAATCATTCCAAAAGCCTATAAAGGTATGCCATATCGAAATCCGAGTTCATTTGACCAAGCTATGGGCTTTTAAAGATGGAAAGAAGGCCCATTTCAGTAAACCTTCGCAAAATTAAAATCAATGGCATAAAAAGGGTCATATTTTTTACTACCTTTAAAGTTATATATTTTAATGCAGATAACAACATAATCATTCCACAAGCCTATAAAGGTATGCCATATCGAAATCCGAGTTCATTTGACCAAGTTATGGGCTGTTAAAGATGGAAAGAAGGCCCATTTCAGTAAACCTTCGCTAAATTAAAATCAATGACATAAAAACGGTCATATATGTTACTACCTTTAAAGTTATATATTTTAATGAAGATAACAACATAATCATTCCACAAGCCCATAGAGGTATGCCATATCGAAATCCGAGTCCTTTTGGCCAGGTTATGGGCTTTTAAAGATGGAAAGAAGGCCCATTTCAGTAAACCTTTGCAAAATTTAAATCAATGACATAAAAACGGTCATATTTTTTACTACCTTTAAAGATATATATTTTAATGCAGATAACAACATAATCATTCCACAAGCCCATAGAGGTATGCCATATCGAAATCCGAGTGCTTTTGACCAGGTTATGGGCTTTTAAAGATGGAAAGAAGGCCCATTTCAGTAAAGCTTTGCAAAATTAAAATCAATGACATAAAAACGGTTTTTTTTTACTACCCTTAAAGTTATATATTTTAATGCAGAAAACAACATAATCACTCCAAAAGCCTATAAAGGTATGCCATATCGAAACCCGAGTTCTTTGACCAGGTTATGGGCTTTTAAAGATGGAAAGAAGGCCCATTTCAGTAAACCTTTGCAAAATTAAAATCAATCACATAAAAACGATCATATTTTTTACTACCTTTAAAGTTATATATTTTAATGCAGATAACAACAAAATCATTCCAAAAGCCTATAAAGGTATGCCATATCGAAATCCGAGTTCATTTGACCAAGCTATGGGCTTTTAAAGATGGAAAGAAGGCCCATTTCAGTAAACCTTCGCAAAATTAAAATCAATGACATAAAAACGGTCATATTTTTTACTACCTTTAAAGTTATATATTTTAATGCAGATAACAACATAATCAATTCTCAAGCCCATAGAGGTATACCATATAGAAATCCGAGTCATATTGACCAAATTATGGGCTTTTAAAGATGGAAAGAAGGCCCATTTCAGTAAACCTTTCCAAAATTAAAATCAATGACATAACAACGGTCATATTTTTTAATACCTTTAAAGTTATGTATTTTAATGCAGATAAAAACATAATCATTCCACAAGCCCATAAACGTATACCATATCGAAATACGAGTTCATTTGACCACGTTATTGGCTTTTAAAGATGAAAGAAGGCCCATTTCAGTAAACCTTCGCAAAATTAAAATCAATGACATAAAAACGGTCAAATTTTTTACTACCTTTAAAGTTAAATATTTTAATGCAGATAACAACAAAATCATTCCAAAAGCCTATAAAGGTATGCCATATCGAAATCCGAGTTCATTTGACCAAGCTATGGGCTTTTAAAGATGGAAAGAAGGCCCATTTCAGTAAACCTTCGCAAAATTAAAATCAATGGCATAAAAAGGGTCATAGTTTTTACTACCTTTAAAGTTATATATTTTAATGCAGATAACAACATAATCATTCCACAAGCCTATAAAGGTATGCCATATCGAAATCCGAGTTCATTTGACCAAGTTATGGGCTGTTAAAGATGGAAAGAAGGCCCATTTCAGTAAACCTTCGCTAAATTAAAATCAATGACATAAAAACGGTCATATCTGTTACTACCTTTAAAGTTATATATTTTAATGAAGATAACAACATAATCATTCCACAAGCCCATAGAGGTATGCCATATCGAAATCCGAGTCCTTTTGGCCAGGTTATGGGCTTTTAAAGATGGAAAGAAGGCCCATTTCAGTAAACCTTTGCAAAATTAAAATCAATGACATAAAAACGGTCATATTTTTTACTACCTTTAAAGATATATATTTTAATGCAGATAACAACATAATCATTCCACAAGCCCATAGAGGTATTCCATATCGAAATCCGAGTGCTTTTGACCAGGTTATGGGCTTTTAAAGATGGTAAGAAGGCCCATTTCAGTAAAGCTTTGCAAAATTAAAATCAATGACATAAAAACGGTTTTTTTTTACTACCCTTAAAGTTATATATTTTAATGCAGAAAACAACATAATCACTCCACAAGCCTATAAAGGTATGCCATATCGAAACCCGAGTTCTTTGACCAAGTTATGGGCTTTTAAAGATGGAAAGAAGGCCCATTTCAGTAAACCTTTGCAAAATTAAAATCAATCACATAAAAACGATCATATTTTTTACTACCTTTAAAGTTATATATTTTAATGCAGATAACAACATAATCATTCCACAAGCCCAAAGAGGTATGCCATATCGAAATCCGATTCCTTTTGACCAGGTTATGGGCTTTTAAAGATGGAAAGAAGGCCCATTTCAGTAAACCTTTGCAAAATAAAAATCAATCACATAAAAACGATCATATTTTTTACTACCTTTAAAGTTATATATTTTAATGCAGATAACAACAAAATCATTCCAAAAGCCTATAAAGGTATGCCATATCTAAATCCGAGTTCATTTGACCAAGCTATGGGCTTTTAAAGATGGAAAGAAGGCCCATTTCAGTAAACCTTCGCAAAATTAAAATCAATGACATAAAAACGGTCATATTTTTTACTACTTTTAAAGTTATATATTTTAATGCCGATAACAACATAATCATTCCACAAGCCCAAAGAGGTATGCCATATCGAAATCCGATTCCTTTTGACCAGGCTATGGGCTTTTAACGATGGAATTAAGGCCCATTTCAGTAAGCCTTTGCAAAATTAAAATCAATGATATAAAAACGGTCATATTTTTTAATACATTTAAAGTAATATATTTTAATGCAGATAAAAACATAATCATTCCACAAGCCCATAGAGGTATGCCATATCGAAATCCGAGTCATTCTGACCAAATTATGGGCTTTTAAAGATGGAAAGAAGGCCCATTTCAGTAAAGCTTTGCAAAATTAAAATCAATGACATAAAAACGGTCATATTTTTTCCTACCTTTAAAGTTATATATTTTAATGCAGATAAAATCATAATCATTCCACAAGCCAATAAAGGTGTGCCATATCGAAATCCGAGTTCATTTGACCAAGTTATTGGCTTTTAAAGATGGAAAGAAGGCCCATTTCAGTAAACCTTCGCAAAATTGAAATCAATGACATAAAAACGGTCATATTTTTTACTACCTTTAAAGTTAAATATTTTAATGCAGATAACAACATAATCATTCCACAAGCCTTTAAAGGTATGCCATATCGAAACCCGAGTTCTTTGACCAAGTTATTGGCTTTTAAATATGTAAAGAAGGCCCATTTCAGTAAACCTTCGCAAAATTAAAATCAATGACATAAAAACGGTCATATTTATACCCGTTACTCGTAGAGTAAAAGGGTATACTAGATTCGTCGGAAAGTATGTAACAGGCAGAAGGAAGCGTTTCCGACCCCACAAAGTATATATATTCTTGATCAGGATCACTAGCCGAGTCGATCTAGCCATGTCCGTCTGTCCGTCTGTCCGTCTGTCTGTCCGTCCGGATGAACGCTGAGATCTCGGAAACTATGGGAGCTAGGCTATTGAGATTTGGCGTGCAGATTCCTGAGCTTCTTACGCAGCGCAAGTTTGTTTCGGCACAGTGCCACGCCCACTCTAACGCCCACAAACCGCCCAAAACTGTGGCTCCTACAGTTTTGATGCTAGAATAAAAATTTTGACTGAAATGTATTGTTCTCATCAATACCTATCGATTGACCCAAAAAAAAGTTTGCCACGCCCACCTTAACGCCCACAAACCGCGAAAACCTGTGACGCCCACAATTTTCATGCTAGATAAAAAATTTTAACTGAAATGTATTGGTCTCGTCGATACCTATCGATTGATCCAAAAAAAAAATTTGCCACGCCCACTCTAACGCCCATAACGCTTAAATCTGTATACCGCCGGTAGGTGGCGCATTTTAATCTCGCTTTGCTGCTTGCATATCTGCATATAGCTGAGTAACGGGTATCTGATAGTCGAGGTACTCGACTATAGCGTTCTTCCTTGTTTTTACTACCTTTAAAGTTATATATTTTAATGCAGATAACAACATAATCATTCCACAAGCCCAATACGAGTTCATTTGACCTAGTTATTGGCTTTTAAGTATGTAAAGAAGGCCCATTTCAGTAAACCTTCGCAAAATTAAAATCAATGACATAAAAACGGTCATATTTTTTACTACATTTAAAGTTATATAATTTAATGCAGATAACAACATAATCAATTCTCAAGCCCATAGAGGTATGCCATATAGAAATCCGAGTCATTTTGACCAAATTATGGGCTTTTAAAGATGGAAAGAAGGCCCATTTCAGTAAACCTTTGCAAAATTAAAATCAATGACATAACAACGGTCATATTTTTTAATACCTTTAAAGTTATGTATTTTATTGCAGATAAAAACATAATCATTCCACAAGCACATAAACGTATACCATATCGAAATACGAGTTCATTTGCCCAAGTAATTGGCTTTTAAAGATGAAAGAAGGCCCATTTCAGTAAACCTTCGCAAAATTAAAATCAATGACATAAAAACGGTCAAATTTTTTACTACCTTTAAAGTTAAATATTTTAATGCAGATAACAACAAAATCATTCCAAAAGCCTATAAAGGTATGCCATATCGAAATCCGAGTTCATTTGACCAAGCTATGGGCTTTTAAAGATGGAAAGAAGGCCCATTTCAGTAAACCTTCGCAAAATTAAAATCAATGGCATAAAAAGGGTCATATTTTTTACTACCTTTAAAGTTATATATTTTAATGCAGATAACAACATAATCATTCCACAAGCCTATAAAGGTATGCCATATCGAAATCCGAGTTCATTTGACCAAGTTATGGGCTGTTAAAGATGGAAAGAAGGCCCATTTCAGTAAACCTTCGCTAAATTAAAATCAATGACATAAAAACGGTCATATATGTTACTACCTTTAAAGTTATATATTTTAATGAAGATAACAACATAATCATTCCACAAGCCCATAGAGGTATGCCATATCGAAATCCGAGTCCTTTTGGCCAGGTTATGGGCTTTTAAAGATGGAAAGAAGGCCCATTTCAGTAAACCTTTGCAAAATTAAAATCAATGACATAAAAACGGTCATATTTTTTACTACCTTTAAAGATATATATTTTAATGCAGATAACAACATAATCATTCCACAAGCCCATAGAGGTATGCCATATCGAAACCCGAGTTCTTTTGACCAGGTTATGGGCTTTTAAAGATGGAAAGAAGGCCCATTTCAGTAAACCTTTGCAAAATTAAAATCAATCACATAAAAACGATCATATTTTTTACTACCTTTAAAGTTATATATTTTAATGCAGATAACAACAAAATCATTCCAAAAGCCTATAAAGGTATGCCATATCGAAATCCGAGTTCATTTGACCAAGCTATGGGCTTTTAAAGATGGAAAGAAGGCCCATTTCAGTAAACCTTCGCTAAATTAAAATCAATGACATAAAAACGGTCATATATGTTACTACCTTTAAAGTTATATATTTTAATGAAGATAACAACATAATCATTCCACAAGCCCATAGAGGTTTGCCATATCGAAATCCGAGTCCTTTTGGCCAGGTTATGGGCTTTTAAAGATGGAAAGAAGGCCCATTTCAGTAAACCTTTGCAAAATTAAAATCAATCACATAAAAACGATCATATTTTTTACTACCTTTAAAGTTATATATTTTAATGAAGATAACAACATAATCATTCCACAAGCCCATAGAGGTTTGCCATATCGAAATCCGAGTCCTTTTGGCCAGGTTATGGGCTTTTAAAGATGGAAAGAAGGCCCATTTCAGTAAACCTTTGCAAAATTAAAATCAATCACATAAAAACGGTCATATATTTTCCTACCTTTAAAGTTATATATTTTAATGCAGATAACAACATAATCATTCCACAAGCCCAAAGAGGTATGCCATATCGAAATCCGATTTCTTTTGACCAGGCTATGGGCTTTTAACGATGGAATTAAGGCCCATTTCAGTAAACCTTTGCAAAATTAAAATCAATGATATAAAAACGGTCATATTTTTTAATACATTTAAAGATATATATTTTAATGCAGATAACAACATAATCATTCCTCAAGCCCATAGAGGTAGGCCATATCGAAATCCGAGTCATTCTGACCAAATTATGGGCTTTTAAAGATGGAAAGAAGGCCCATTTCAGTAAAGCTTTGCAAAATTAAAATCAATGACATAAAAACGGTCATATATTTTCCTACCTTTAAAGTTATATATTTTAATGCAGATAAAAACATAATCATTCCACAAGCCCATAGAGGTATGCCATATCGAAATCCGATTCCTTTTGACCAGGTTATGGGCTTTTAAAGATGGAAAGAAGGCCCATTTCAGTAAACCTTTGCAAAATTAAAATCAATCACATAAAAACGATCATATTTTTTACTACCTTTAAAGTTATAATGCAGATTTAATGCAGATAACAACAAAATCATTCCAAAAGCCTATAAAGGTATGCCATATCGAAATCCGAGTTCATTTGACCAAGCTATGGGCTTTTAAAGATGGAAAGAAGGCCCATTTCAGTAAACCTTCGCAAAATTAAAATCAATGACATAAAAACGTTCATATTTTTTACTACCTTTAAAGTTATATATTTTAATGCAGATAACAACATAATCATTCCACAAGCCCAAAGAGGTATGCCATATCGAAATCCGATTCCTTTTGACCAGGCTATGGGCTTTAAAAGATGGAAAGAAGGCCCATTTCAGTAAACCTTTGCTAAATTAAAATCAATGACATAAAAACGGACATATTTTTTACTACCTTTAAAGTAATATATTTTAATGCAGATAACAACATAATCATTCCACAAGCCCATAAACGTATACCATATCGAAATACGAGTTCATCTGACCAAGTTATTGGCTTTTAAATATGTAAAGAAGGCCCATTTCAGTAAGCCTTTGCAAAATTTAAATCAATGACATAAAAACGGTAATATTTTTTACTACCTTTAAAGTTAAATATTTTAATGCAGATAACAACATAATCATTCCACAAGCCTATAAAGGTATGCCATATCGAAACCCTAGTTCTTTGACCAAGTTATGGGCTTTTAAAGATGGAAAGAAGGCCCATTTCAGTAAACCTTTGCAAAATTAAAATCAATCACATAAAAACGGTCATATTTTTTACTACCTTTAAAGTTTAATATTTTAATGCAGATAACAACATAATCATTCCACAAGCCTATAAAGGTATGCCATATCGAAACCCTAGTTCTTTGACCAAGTTATGGGCTTTTAAAGATGGAAAGAAGGCCCATTTCAGTAAACCTTTGCAAAATTAAAATCAATCACATAAAAACGGTAATATTTTTTACTACCTTTAAAGTTAAATATTTTAATGCAGATAACAACAAAATCATTCCAAAAGCCTATAAAGGTATGCCATATCGAAATCCGAGTTCATTTGACCAAGCTATGGGCTTTTAAAGATGGAAAGAAGGCCCATTTCAGTAAACCTTCGCAAAATTAAAATCAATGGCATAAAAAGGGTCATATTTTTTACTACCTTTAAAGTTATATATTTTAATGCAGATAACAACATAATCATTCCACAAGCCTATAAAGGTATGCCATATCGAAATCCGATTCCTTTTGACCAGGCTATGGGCTTTTAAAGATGGAAAGAAGGCCCATTTCAGTAAACCTTTGCTAAATTAAAATCAATGACATAAAAACGGACATATTTTTTACTACCTTTAAAGTAATATATTTTAATGCAGATAACAACATAATCATTCCACAAGCCCATAAACGTATACCATATCGAAATACGAGTTCATCTGACCAAGTTATTGGCTTTTAAATATGTAAAGAAGGCCCATTTCAGTAAGCCTTTGCAAAATTTAAATCAATGACATAAAAACGGTAATATTTTTTACTACCTTTAAAGTTAAATATTTTAATGCAGATAACAACATAATCATTCCACAAGCCTATAAAGGTATGCCATATCGAAACCCTAGTTCTTTGACCAAGTTATGGGCTTTTAAAGATGGAAAGAAGGCCCATTTCAGTAAACCTTTGCAAAATTAAAATCAATCACATAAAAACGGTCATATTTTTTACTACCTTTAAAGTTTAATATTTTAATGCAGATAACAACATAATCATTCCACAAGCCTATAAAGGTATGCCATATCGAAACCCTAGTTCTTTGACCAAGTTATGGGCTTTTAAAGATGGAAAGAAGGCCCATTTCAGTAAACCTTTGCAAAATTAAAATCAATCACATAAAAACGGTAATATTTTTTACTACCTTTAAAGTTAAATATTTTAATGCAGATAACAACAAAATCATTCCAAAAGCCTATAAAGGTATGCCATATCGAAATCCGAGTTCATTTGACCAAGCTATGGGCTTTTAAAGATGGAAAGAAGGCCCATTTCAGTAAACCTTCGCAAAATTAAAATCAATGGCATAAAAAGGGTCATATCTTTTACTACCTTTAAAGTTATATATTTTAATGCAGATAACAACATAATCATTCCACAAGCCTATAAAGGTATGCCATATCGAAATCCGAGTTCATTTGACCAAGTTATGGGCTGTTAAAGATGGAAAGAAGGCCCATTTCAGTAAACCTTCGCTAAATTAAAATCAATGACATAAAAACGGTCATATATGTTACTACCTTTAAAGTTATATATTTTAATGAAGATGACAACATAATCATTCCACAAGCCCATAGAGGTATGCCATATCGAAATCCGAGTCCTTTTGGCCAGGTTATGGGCTTTTAAAGATGGAAAGAAGGCCCATTTCAGTAAACCTTTGCAAAATTAAAATCAATGACATAAAAACGGTCATTTTTTTTACTACCTTTAAAGATATATATTTTAATGCAGATAACAACATAATCATTCCACAAGCCCATAGAGGTATGCCATATCGAAATCCGAGTGCTTTTGACCAGGCTATGGGCTTTTAAAGATGGAAAGAAGGCCCATTTCAGTAAAGCTTTGCAAAATTAAAATCAATGACATAAAAGCGGTTTTTTTTACTACCCTTAAAGTTATATATTTTAATGCAGAAAACAACATAATCACTCCACAAGCCTATAAAGGTATGCCATATCGAAATCCGAGTCCTTTTGGCCAGGTTATGGGCTTTTAAAGATGGAAAGAAGGCCCATTTCAGTAAACCTTTGCAAAATTAAAATCAATGACATAAAAACGGTCATATTTTTTACTACCTTTAAAGATATATATTTGAATGCAGATAACAACATAATCATTCCACAAGCCCATAGAGGTATGCCATATCGAAACCCGAGTTCTTTTGACCAGGTTATGGGCTTTTAAAGATGGAAAGAAGGCCCATTTCAGTAAACCTTTGCAAAATTAAAATCAATCACATAAAAACGATCATATTTTTTACTACCTTAAAAGTTATATATTTTAATGCAGATAACAACAAAATCATTCCAAAAGCCTATAAAGGTATGCCATATCGAAATCCGAGTTCATTTGACCAAGCTATGGGCTTTTAAAGATGGAAAGAAGGCCCATTTCAGTAAACCTTCGCTAAATTAAAATCAATGACATAAAAACGGTCATATATGTTACTACCTTTAAAGTTATATATTTTAATGAAGATAACAACATAATCATTCCACAAGCCCATAGAGGTATGCCATATCGAAATCCGAGTCCTTTTGGCCAGGTTATGGGCTTTTAAAGATGGAAAGAAGGCCCATTTCAGTAAACCTTTGCAAAATTAAAATCAATCACATAAAAACGATCATATTTTTTACTACCTTTAAAGTTATATATTTTAATGCAGATAACAACATAATCATTCCACAAGCCCATAGAGGTATGCCATATCGAAATCCGATTCCTTTTGACCAGGTTATGGGCTTTTAAAGATGGAAAGAAGGCCCATTTCAGTAAACCTTTGCAAAATTAAAATCAATCACATAAAAACGATCATATTTTTTACTACCTTTAAAGTTATATATTTTAATGCAGATAACAACATAATCATTCCACAAGCCCAAAGAGGTATGCCATATCGAAATCCGATTCCTTTTGACCAGGCTATGGGCTTTTAACGATGGAATTAAGGCCCATTTCAGTAAACCTTTGCAAAATTAAAATCAATGATATAAAAACGGTCATATTTTTTAATACATTTAAAGTTATATATTTTAATGCAGATAACAACATAATCATTCCTCAAGCCCATAGAGGTAGGCCATATCGAAATCCGAGTCATTCTGACCAAATTATGGGCTTTTAAAGATGGAAAGAATGCCCATTTCAGTAAAGCTTTGCAAAATTAAAATCAATGACATAAAAACGGTCATATATTTTCTTACCTTTAAAGTTATATATTTTAATGCAGATAAAAACATAATCATTCCACAAGCCCATAGAGGTATGCCATATCGAAATCCGATTCCTTTTGACCAGGTTATGGGCTTTTAAAGATGGAAAGAAGGCCCATTTCAGTAAACCTTTGCAAAATTAAAATCAATCACATAAAAACGATCATATTTTTTACTACCTTTAAAGTTATATATTTTAATGCAGATAACAACAAAATCATTCCAAAAGCCTATAAAGGTATGCCATATCGAAATCCGAGTTCATTTGACCAAGCTATGGGCTTTTAAAGATGGAAAGAAGGCCCATTTCAGTAAACCTTCGCAAAATTAAAATCAATGACATAAAAACGGTCATATTTTTTACTACCTTTAAAGTTATATATTTTAATGCAGATAACAACATAATCATTCCACAAGCCCAAAGAGGTATGCCATATCGAAATCCGATTCCTTTTGACCAGGCTATGGGCTTTTAAAGATGGAAAGAAGGCCCATTTCAGTAAACCTTTGCTAAATTAAAATCAATGACATAAAAACGGACATATTTTTTCCTACCTTTAAAGTAATATATTTTAATGCAGATAACAACATAATCATTCCACAAGCCCATAAACGTATACCATATCGAAATACGAGTTCATCTGACCAAGTTATTGGCTTTTAAATATGTAAAGAAGGCCCATTTCAGTAAGCCTTTGCAAAATTTAAATCAATGACATAAAAACGGTAATATTTTTTACTACCTTTAAACTTAAATATTTTAATGCAGATAACAACATAATCATTCCACAAGCCTATAAAGGTATGCCATATCGAAACCCTAGTTCTTTGACCAAGTTATGGGCTTTTAAAGATGGAAAGAAGGCCCATTTCAGTAAACCTTTGCAAAATTAAAATCAATCACATAAAAACGGTCATATTTTTTACTACCTTTAAAGTTTAATATTTTAATGCAGATAACAACATAATCATTCCACAAGCCCATGGACGTATACCATATCGAAATACGAGTTCATTTGACCTAGTTATTGGCTTTTAAGTATGTAAAGAAGGCCCATTTCAGTAAACCTTCGCAAAATTAAAATCAATGACATAAAAACGGTCATATTTTTTACTACCTTTAAAGATATATATTTTAATGCAGATAACAGCATAATCATTCCACAAGCCCAAAGAGGTATGCCATGTCGAAATCCGATGCCTTTTGACCAGGCTATGGGCTTTTAAAGATGGAAAGAAAGACGATTTCAGTAAACCTTTGCAAAATTAAAATCAATGACATAAAAACGGACATATTTTTTACTACCTTTAAAGTAATATATTTTAATGCAGATAACAACATAATCATTCCACAAGCCCATAAACGTATACCATATCGAAATACGAGTTCATCTGACCAAGTTATTGGCTTTTAAATATGTAAAGAAGGCCCATTTCAGTAAGCCTTTGCAAAATTTAAATCAATGACATAAAAACGGTAATATTTTTTACTACCTTTAAAGTTAAATATTTTAATGCAGATAACAACATTATCATTCCACAAGCCTATAAAGGTATGCCATATCGAAATCCGAGTTCATTTGACCAAGTTATGGGCTTTTAAAGATGAAAAGAAGGCCCATTTCAGTAAACCTTCGCTAAATTAAAATCAATGACATAAAAACGGTCATATATTTTACTACCTTTAAAGTTATATATTTTAATGCAGATAACAACATAATCATTCCACAAGCCCATAGAGGTATGCCATATCGGAATCCGAGCCCTTTTGGCCAGGTTATGGGCTTTTAAAGATGGAAAGAAGGCCCATTTCAGTAAACCTTTGCAAAATTAAAATCAATCACATAAAAACGATCATATTTTTTACTACCTTTAAAGTTATATATTTTAATGCAGATAACAACAAAATCATTCCAAAAGCCTATAAAGGTATGCCATATCGAAATCCGAGTTCATTTGACCAAGCTATGGGCTTTTAAAGATGGAAAGAAGGCCCATTTCAGTAAACCTTCGCTAAATTAAAATCAATGACATAAAAACGGTTATATATGTTACTACCTTTAAAGTTATATATTTTAATGAAGATAACAACATAATCATTCCACAAGCCCATATAGGTATGCCATATCGAAATCCGAGTCCTTTTGGCCAGGTTATGGGCTTTTAAAGATGGAAAGAAGGCCCATTTCAGTAAACCTTTGCAAAATTAAAATCAATCACATAAAAACGATCATATTTTTTACTAACTTTAAAGTTATATATTTTAATGCAGATAACAACATAATCATTCCACAAGCCCATAGAGGTATGCCATATCGAAATCCGATTCCTTTTGACCAGGTTATGGGCTTTTAAAGATGGAAAGAAGGCCCATTTCAGTAAACCTTTGCAAAATTAAAATCAATCACATAAAAACGATCATATTTTTTACTACCTTTAAAGTTATATATTTTAATGCAGATAACAACATAATCATTCCACAAGCCCAAAGAGGTATGCCATATCGAAATCCGATTCCTTTTGACCAGGCTATGGGCTTTAAACGATGGAATTAAGGCCCATTTCAGTAAACCTTTGCAAAATTAAAATCAATGATATAAAAACGGTCATATTTTTTAATACATTTAAAGTTATATATTTTAATGCAGATAACAACATAATCATTCCTCAAGCCCATAGAGGTAGGCCATATCGAAATCCGAGTCATTCTGAACAAATTATGGGCTTTTAAAGATGGAAAGAAGGCCCATTTCAGTAAAGCTTTGCAAAATTAAAATCAATGACATAAAAACGGTCATATATTTTCCTACCTTTAAAGTTATATATTTAAATGCAGATAAAAACATAATCATTCCACAAGCCCATAGAGGTATGCCATATCGAAATCCGATTCCTTTTGACCAGGTTATGGGCTTTTAAAGATGGAAAGAAGGCCCATTTCAGTAAACCTTTGCAAAATTAAAATCAATCACATAAAAACGATCATATTTTTTACTACCTTTAAAGTTATATATTTTAATGCAGATAACAACAAAATCATTTCAAAAGCCTATAAAGGTATGCCATATCGAAATCCGAGTTCATTTGACCAAGCTATGGGCTTTTAAAGATGGAAAGAAGGCCCATTTCAGTAAACCTTCGCAAAATTAAAATCAATGACATAAAAACGGTCATATTTTTTACTACCTTTAAAGTTATATATTTTAATGCAGATAACAACATAATCATTCCACAAGCCTATAAAGGTATGCCATATCGAAATCCGATTCCTTTTGACCAGGCTATGGGCTTTTAAAGATGGAAAGAAGGCCCATTTCAGTAAACCTTTGCTAAATTAAAATCAATGACATAAAAACGGACATATTTTTTACTACCTTTAAAGTAATATATTTTAATGCAGATAACAACATAATCATTCCACAAGCCCATAAACGTATACCATATCGAAATACGAGTTCATCTGACCAAGTTATTGGCTTTTAAATATGTAAAGAAGGCCCATTTCAGTAAGCCTTTGCAAAATTTAAATCAATGACATAAAAACGGTAATATTTTTTACTACCTTTAAAGTTAAATATTTTAATGCAGATAACAACATAATCATTCCACAAGCCTATAAAGGTATGCCATATCGAAATCCGAGTTCATTTGACCAAGTTATGGGCTTTTAAAGATGAAAAGAAGGCCCATTTCAGTAAACCTTCGCTAAATTAAAATCAATGACATAAAAACGGTCATATATTTTACTACCTTTAAAGTTATATATTTTAATGCAGATAACAACATAATCATTCCACAAGCCCATAGAGGTATGCCATATCGGAATCCGAGCCCTTTTGGCCAGGTTATGGGCTTTTAAAGATGGAAAGAAGGCCCATTTCAGTAAACCTTTGCAAAATTAAAATCAATGACATAAAAACGGTCATATTTTTTACTACCTTTAAAGATATATATTTTAATGCAGATAACAACATAATCATTCCACAAGCCCATAGAGGTATGCCATATCGAAACCCGAGTTCTTTTGACCAGGTTATGGGCTTTTAAAGATGGAAAGAAGGCCCATTTCAGTAAACCTTTGCAAAATTAAAATCAATCACATAAAAACGATCATATTTTTTACTACCTTTAAAGTTATATATTTTAATGCAGATAACAACAAAATCATTCCAAAAGCCTATAAAGGTATGCCATATCGAAGTCCGAGTTCATTTGACCAAGCTATGGGCTTTTAAAGATGGAAAGAAGGCCCATTTCAGTAAACCTTCGCTAAATTAAAATCAATGACATAAAAACGGTTATATATGTTACTACCTTTAAAGTTATATATTTTAATGAAGATAACAACATAATCATTCCACAAGCCCATAGAGGTATGCCATATCGAAATCCGATTCCTTTTGACCAGGTTATGGGCTTTTAAAGATGGAAAGAAGGCCCATTTCAGTAAACCTTTGCAAAATTAAAATCAATCACATAAAAACGATCATATTTTTTACTACCTTTAAAGTTATATATTTTAATGCAGATAACAACAAAATCATTCCAAAAGCCTATAAAGGTATGCCATATCGAAATCCGAGTCCTTTTGGCCAGGTTATGGGCTTTTAAAGATGGAAAGAAGGCCCATTTCAGTAAACCTTTGCAAAATTAAAATCAATCACATAAAAACGATCATATTTTTTACTAACTTTAAAGTTATATATTTTAATGCAGATAACAACATAATCATTCCACAAGCCCATAGAGGTATGCCATATCGAAATCCGATTCCTTTTGACCAGGTTATGGGCTTTTAAAGATGGAAAGAAGGCCCATTTCAGTAAACCTTTGCAAAATTAAAATCAATCACATAAAAACGATCATATTTTTTACTACCTTTAAAGTTATATATTTTAATGCAGATAACAACATAATCATTCCACAAGCCCAAAGAGGTATGCCATATCGAAATCCGATTCCTTTTGACCAGGCTATGGGCTTTTAACGATGGAATTAAGGCCCATTTCAGTAAACCTTTGCAAAATTAAAATCAATGATATAAAAACGGTCATATTTTTTAATACATTTAAAGTTATATATTTTAATGCAGATAACAACATAATCATTCCTCAAGCCCATAGAGGTAGGCCATATCGAAATCCGAGTCATTCTGAACAAATTATGGGCTTTTAAAGATGGAAAGAAGGCCCATTTCAGTAAAGCTTTGCAAAATTAAAATCAATGACATAAAAACGGTCATATATTTTCCTACCTTTAAAGTTATATATTTAAATGCAGATAAAAACATAATCATTCCACAAGCCCATAGAGGTATGCCATATCGAAATCCGATTCCTTTTGACCAGGTTATGGGCTTTTAAAGATGGAAAGAAGGCCCATTTCAGTAAACCTTTGCAAAATTAAAATCAATCACATAAAAACGATCATATTTTTTACTACCTTTAAAGTTATATATTTTAATGCAGATAACAACAAAATCATTTCAAAAGCCTATAAAGGTATGCCATATCGAAATCCGAGTTCATTTGACCAAGCTATGGGCTTTTAAAGATGGAAAGAAGGCCCATTTCAGTAAACCTTCGCAAAATTAAACTCAATGACATAAAAACGGTCATATTTTTTACTACCTTTAAAGTTATATATTTTAATGCAGATAACAACATAATCATTCCACAAGCCCAAAGAGGTATGCCATATCGAAATCCGATTCCTTTTGACCAGGCTATGGGCTTTTAACGATGGAATTAAGGCCCATTTCAGTAAACCTTTGCAAAATTAAAATCAATGATATAAAAACGGTCATATTTTTTAATACATTTAAAGTTATATATTTTAATGCAGATAACAACATAATCATTCCTCAAGCCCATAGAGGTAGGCCATATCGAAATCCGAGTCATTCTGAACAAATTATGGGCTTTTAAAGATGGAAAGAAGGCCCATTTCAGTAAAGCTTTGCAAAATTAAAATCAATGACATAAAAACGGTCATATATTTTCCTACCTTTAAAGTTATATATTTAAATGCAGATAAAAACATAATCATTCCACAAGCCCATAGAGGTATGCCATATCGAAATCCGATTCCTTTTGACCAGGTTATGGGCTTTTAAAGATGGAAAGAAGGCCCATTTCAGTAAACCTTTGCAAAATTAAAATCAATCACATAAAAACGATCATATTTTTTACTACCTTTAAAGTTATATATTTTAATGCAGATAACAACAAAATCATTTCAAAAGCCTATAAAGGTATGCCATATCGAAATCCGAGTTCATTTGACCAAGCTATGGGCTTTTAAAGATGGAAAGAAGGCCCATTTCAGTAAACCTTCGCAAAATTAAAATCAATGACATAAAAACGGTCATATTTTTTACAACCTTTAAAGTTATATATTTTAATGCAGATAACAACATAATCATTCCACAAGCCCAAAGAGGTATGCCATATCGAAATCCGATTCCTTTTGACCAGGCTATGGGCTTTTAAAGATGGAAAGAAGGCCCATTTCAGTAAACCTTTGCTAAATTAAAATCAATGACATAAAAACGGACATATTTTTTACTACCTTTAAAGTAATATATTTTAATGCAGATAACAACATAATCATTCCACAAGCCCATAAACGTATACCATATCGAAATACGAGTTCATCTGACCAAGTTATTGGCTTTTAAATATGTAAAGAAGGCCCATTTCAGTAAGCCTTTGCAAAATTTAAATCAATGACATAAAAACGGTAATATTTTTTACTACCTTTAAAGTTAAATATTTTAATGCAGATAACAACATAATCATTCCACAAGCCTATAAAGGTATGCCATATCGAAATCCGAGTTCATTTGACCAAGTTATGGGCTTTTAAAGATGAAAAGAAGGCCCATTTCAGTAAACCTTCGCTAAATTAAAATCAATGACATAAAAACGGTCATATATTTTACTACCTTTAAAGTTATATATTTTAATGCAGATAACAACATAATCATTCCACAAGCCCATAGAGGTATGCCATATCGGAATCCGAGCCCTTTTGGCCAGGTTATGGGCTTTTAAAGATGGAAAGAAGGCCCATTTCAGTAAACCTTTGCAAAATTAAAATCAATGACATAAAAACGGTCATATTTTTTACTACCTTTAAAGATATATATTTTAATGCAGATAACAACATAATCATTCCACAAGCCCATAGAGGTATGCCATATCGAAACCCGAGTTCTTTTGACCAGGTTATGGGCTTTTAAAGATGGAAAGAAGGCCCATTTCAGTAAACCTTTGCAAAATTAAAATCAATCACATAAAAACGATCATATTTTTTACTACCTTTAAAGTTATATATTTTAATGCAGATAACAACAAAATCATTCCAAAAGCCTATAAAGGTATGCCATATCGAAATCCGAGTTCATTTGACCGAGCTATGGGCTTTTAAAGATGGAAAGAAGGCCCATTTCAGTAAACCTTCGCTAAATTAAAATCAATGACATAAAAACGGTTATATATGTTACTACCTTTAAAGTTATATATTTTAATGAAGATAACAACATAATCATTCCACAAGCCCATAGAGGTATGCCATATCGAAATCCGATTCCTTTTGACCAGGTTATGGGCTTTTAAAGATGGAAAGAAGGCCCATTTCAGTAAACCTTTGCAAAATTAAAATCAATCACATAAAAACGATCATATTTTTTAATACCTTTAAAGTTATATATTTTAATGCAGATAACAACAAAATCATTCCAAAAGCCTATAAAGGTATGCCATATCGAAATCCGAGTCCTTTTGGCCAGGTTATGGGCTTTTAAAGATGGAAAGAAGGCCCATTTCAGTAAACCTTTGCAAAATTAAAATCAATCACATAAAAACGATCATATTTTTTACTAACTTTAAAGTTATATATTTTAATGCAGATAACAACATAATCATTCCACAAGCCCATAGAGGTATGCCATATCGAAATCCGATTCCTTTTGACCAGGTTATGGGCTTTTAAAGATGGAAAGAAGGCCCATTTCAGTAAACCTTTGCAAAATTAAAATCAATCACATAAAAACGATCATATTTTTTACTACCTTTAAAGTTATATATTTTAATGCAGATAACAACATAATCATTCCACAAGCCCAAAGAGGTATGCCATATCGAAATCCGATTCCTTTTGACCAGGCTATGGGCTTTTAACGATGGAATTAAGGCCCATTTCAGTAAACCTTTGCAAAATTAAAATCAATGATATAAAAACGGTCATATTTTTTAATACATTTAAAGTTATATATTTTAATGCAGATAACAACATAATCATTCCTCAAGCCCATAGAGGTAGGCCATATCGAAATCCGAGTCATTCTGAACAAATTATGGGCTTTTAAAGATGGAAAGAAGGCCCATTTCAGTAAAGCTTTGCAAAATTAAAATCAATGACATAAAAACGGTCATATATTTTCCTACCTTTAAAGTTATATATTTAAATGCAGATAAAAACATAATCATTCCACAAGCCCATAGAGGTATGCCATATCGAAATCCGATTCCTTTTGACCAGGTTATGGGCTTTTAAAGATGGAAAGAAGGCCCATTTCAGTAAACCTTTGCAAAATTAAAATCAATCACATAAAAACGATCATATTTTTTACTACCTTTAAAGTTATATATTTTAATGCAGATAACAACAAAATCATTTCAAAAGCCTATAAAGGTATGCCATATCGAAATCCGAGTTCATTTGACCAAGCTATGGGCTTTTAAAGATGGAAAGAAGGCCCATTTCAGTAAACCTTCGCAAAATTAAAATCAATGACATAAAAACGGTCATATTTTTTACTACCTTTAAAGTTATATATTTTAATGCAGATAACAACATAATCATTCCACAAGCCCAAAGAGGTATGCCATATCGAAATCCGATTCCTTTTGACCAGGCTATGGGCTTTTAAAGATGGAAAGAAGGCCCATTTCAGTAAACCTTTGCTAAATTAAAATCAATGACATAAAAACGGACATATTTTTTACTACCTTTAAAGTAATATATTTTAATGCAGATAACAACATAATCATTCCACAAGCCCATAAACGTATACCATATCGAAATACGAGTTCATCTGACCAAGTTATTGGCTTTTAAATATGTAAAGAAGGCCCATTTCAGTAAGCCTTTGCAAAATTTAAATCAATGACATAAAAACGGTAATATTTTTTACTACCTTTAAAGTTAAATATTTTAATGCAGATAACAACATAATCATTCCACAAGCCTATAAAGGTATGCCATATCGAAATCCGAGTTCATTTGACCAAGTTATGGGCTTTTAAAGATGAAAAGAAGGCCCATTTCAGTGAACCTTCGCTAAATTAAAATCAATGACATAAAAACGGTCATATATTTTACTACCTTTAAAGTTATATATTTTAATGCAGATAACAACATAATCATTCCACAAGCCCATAGAGGTATGCCATATCGGAATCCGAGCCCTTTTGGCCAGGTTATGGGCTTTTAAAGATGGAAAGAAGGCCCATTTCAGTAAACCTTTGCAAAATTAAAATCAATGACATAAAAACGGTCATATTTTTTACTACCTTTAAAGATATATATTTTAATGCAAATAACAACATAATCATTCCACAATCCCATAGAGGTATGCCATATCGAAATCCGAGTCCTTTTGACCAGGTTATGGGCTTTTAAAGATCCAAAGAAGGCCCATTTCAGTAAAGCTTTGCAAAATTAAAATCAATGACATAAAAACGATTTTTTTTTTACTACCTATATAGTTATATATTTTAATGCAGAAAACAACATAATCATTCCACAAGCCTATAAAGGTATGCCATATCGAAACCCTAGTTCTTTGACCAAGTTATGGGCTTTTAAAGATGGAAAGAAGGCCCATTTCAGTAAACCTTTGCAAAATTAAAATCAATCACATAAAAACGGTCATATTTTTTACTACCTTTAAAGTTTAATATTTTAATGCAGATAACAACATAATCATTCCACAAGCCCATGGACGTATACCATATCGAAATACGAGTTCATTTGACCTAGTTATTGGCTTTTAAGTATGTAAAGAAGGCCCATTTCAGTAAACCTTCGCAAAATTAAAATCAATGACATAAAAACGGTCATATTTTTTACTACCTTTAAAGATATATATTTTAATGCAGATAACAGCATAATCATTCCACAAGCCCAAAGAGGTATGCCATGTCGAAATCCGATGCCTTTTGACCAGGCTATGGGCTTTTAAAGATGGAAAGAAAGACGATTTCAGTAAACCTTTGCAAAATTAAAATCAATGACATAAAAACGGACATATTTTTTACTACCTTTAAAGTAATATATTTTAATGCAGATAACAACAAAATCATTCCAAAAGCCTATAAAGGTATGCCATATCGAAATCCGAGTTCATTTGACCGAGCTATGGGCTTTTAAAGATGGAAAGAAGGCCCATTTCAGTAAACCTTCGCTAAATTAAAATCAATGACATAAAAACGGTTATATATGTTACTACCTTTAAAGTTATATATTTTAATGAAGATAACAACATAATCATTCCACAAGCCCATAGAGGTATGCCATATCGAAATCCGATTCCTTTTGACCAGGTTATGGGCTTTTAAAGATGGAAAGAAGGCCCATTTCAGTAAACCTTTGCAAAATTAAAATCAATCACATAAAAACGATCATATTTTTTAATACCTTTAAAGTTATATATTTTAATGCAGATAACAACAAAATCATTCCAAAAGCCTATAAAGGTATGCCATATCGAAATCCGAGTTCATTTTACCGAGCTATGGGCTTTTAAAGATGGAAAGAAGGCCCATTTCAGTAAACCTTCGCTAAATTAAAATCAATGACATAAAAACGGTTATATATGTTACTACCTTTAAAGTTATATATTTTAATGAAGATAACAACATAATCATTCCACAAGCCCATAGAGGTATGCCATATCGAAATCCGATTCCTTTTGACCAGGTTATGGGCTTTTAAAGATGGAAAGAAGGCCCATTTCAGTAAACCTTTGCAAAATTAAAATCAATCACATAAAAAGGATCATATTTTTTAATACCTTTAAAGTTATATATTTTAATGCAGATAACAACAAAATCATTCCAAAAGCCTATAAAGGTATGCCATATCGAAATCCGAGTCCTTTTGGCCAGGTTATGGGCTTTTAAAGATGGAAAGAAGGCCCATTTCAGTAAACCTTTGCAAAATTAAAATCAATCACATAAAAACGATCATATTTTTTACTAACTTTAAAGTTATATATTTTAATGCAGATAACAACATAATCATTCCACAAGCCCATAGAGGTATGCCATATCGAAATCCGATTCCTTTTGACCAGGTTATGGGCTTTTAAAGATGGAAAGAAGGCCCATTTCAGTAAACCTTTGCAAAATTAAAATCAATCACATAAAAACGATCATATTTTTTACTACCTTTAAAGTTATATATTTTAATGCAGATAACAACATAATCATTCCACAAGCCCAAAGAGGTATGCCATATCGAAATCCGATTCCTTTTGACCAGGCTATGGGCTTTTAACGATGGAATTAAGGCCCATTTCAGTAAACCCTTGCAAAATTAAAATCAATGATATAAAAACGGTCATATTTTTTAATACATTTAAAGTTATATATTTTAATGCAGATAACAACATAATCATTCCTCAAGCCCATAGAGGTAGGCCATATCGAAATCCGAGTCATTCTGAACAAATTATGGGCTTTTAAAGATGGAAAGAAGGCCCATTTCAGTAAAGCTTTGCAAAATTAAAATCAATGACATAAAAACGGTCATATATTTTCCTACCTTTAAAGTTATATATTTAAATGCAGATAAAAACATAATCATTCCACAAGCCCATAGAGGTATGCCATATCGAAATCCGATTCCTTTTGACCAGGTTATGGGCTTTTAAAGATGGAAAGAAGGCCCATTTCAGTAAACCTTTGCAAAATTAAAATCAATCACATAAAAACGATCATATTTTTTACTACCTTTAAAGTTATATATTTTAATGCAGATAACAACATAATCATTCCACAAGCCCAAAGAGGTATGCCATATCGAAATCCGATTCCTTTTGACCAGGCTATGGGCTTTTAACGATGGAATTAAGGCCCATTTCAGTAAACCCTTGCAAAATTAAAATCAATGATATAAAAACGGTCATATTTTTTAATACATTTAAAGTTATATATTTTAATGCAGATAACAACATAATCATTCCTCAAGCCCATAGAGGTAGGCCATATCGAAATCCGAGTCATTCTGAACAAATTATGGGCTTTTAAAGATGGAAAGAAGGCCCATTTCAGTAAACCTTTGCAAAATTAAAATCAATCACATAAAAACGATCATATTTTTTACTACCTTTAAAGTTATATATTTTAATGCAGATAACAACATAATCATTCCACAAGCCCAAAGAGGTATGCCATATCGAAATCCGATTCCTTTTGACCAGGCTATGGGCTTTTAACGATGGAATTAAGGCCCATTTCAGTAAACCCTTGCAAAATTAAAATCAATCACATAAAAACGATCATATTTTTTACTACCTTTAAAGTTATATATTTTAATGCAGATAACAACAAAATCATTTCAAAAGCCTATAAAGGTATGCCATATCGAAATCCGAGTTCATTTGACCAAGCTATGGGCTTTTAAAGATGGAAAGAAGGCCCATTTCAGTAAACCTTCGCAAAATTAAAATCAATGACATAAAAACGGTCATATTTTTTACTACCTTTAAAGTTATATATTTTAATGCAGATAACAACATAATCATTCCACAAGCCCAAAGAGGTATGCCATATCGAAATCCGATTCCTTTTGACCAGGCTATGGGCTTTTAAAGATGGAAAGAAGGCCCATTTCAGTAAACCTTTGCTAAATTAAAATCAATGACATAAAAACGGACATATTTTTTACTACCTTTAAAGTAATATATTTTAATGCAGATAACAACATAATCATTCCACAAGCCCATAAACGTATACCATATCGAAATACGAGTTCATCTGACCAAGTTATTGGCTTTTAAATATGTAAAGAAGGCCCATTTCAGTAAGCCTTTGCAAAATTTAAATCAATGACATAAAAACGGTAATATTTTTTACTACCTTTAAAGTTAAATATTTTAATGCAGATAACAACATAATCATTCCACAAGCCTATAAAGGTATGCCATATCGAAATCCGAGTTCATTTGACCAAGTTATGGGCTTTTAAAGATGAAAAGAAGGCCCATTTCAGTGAACCTTCGCTAAATTAAAATCAATGACATAAAAACGGTCATATATTTTACTACCTTTAAAGTTATATATTATAATGCAGATAACAACATAATCATTCCACAAGCCCATAGAGGTATGCCATATCGGAATCCGAGCCCTTTTGGCCAGGTTATGGGCTTTTAAAGATGGAAAGAAGGCCCATTTCAGTAAACCTTTGCAAAATTAAAATCAATGACATAAAAACGGTCATATTTTTTACTACCTTTAAAGATATATATTTTAATGCAAATAACAACATAATCATTCCACAATCCCATAGAGGTATGCCATATCGAAATCCGAGTCCTTTTGACCAGGTTATGGGCTTTTAAAGATCCAAAGAAGGCCCATTTCAGTAAAGCTTTGCAAAATTAAAATCAATGACATAAAAACGATTTTTTTTTTACTACCTTTATAGTTATATATTTTAATGCAGAAAACAACATAATCATTCCACAAGCCTATAAAGGTATGCCATATCGAAACCCTAGTTCTTTGACCAAGTTATGGGCTTTTAAAGATGGAAAGAAGGCCCATTTCAGTAAACCTTTGCAAAATTAAAATCAATCACATAAAAACGGTCATATTTTTTACTACCTTTAAAGTTTAATATTTTAATGCAGATAACAACATAATCATTCCACAAGCCCATGGACGTATACCATATCGAAATACGAGTTCATTTGACCTAGTTATTGGCTTTTAAGTATGTAAAGAAGGCCCATTTCAGTAAACCTTCGCAAAATTAAAATCAATGACATAAAAACGGTCATATTTTTTACTACCTTTAAAGATATATATTTTAATGCAGATAACAGCATAATCATTCCACAAGCCCAAAGAGGTATGCCATGTCGAAATCCGATGCCTTTTGACCAGGCTATGGGCTTTTAAAGATGGAAAGAAAGACGATTTCAGTAAACCTTTGCAAAATTAAAATCAATGACATAAAAACGGACATATTTTTTACTACCTTTAAAGTAATATATTTTAATGCAGATAACAACATAATCATTTTGCAAGCCCATAGAGGTATGTCATATCGAAATCCGAGTCCTTTTGACCAGGTTATGGGCTTTTAAAGATGGAAAGAAGGCCTATTTCAGTAAACCTTCGCAAAATAAATATCAATGACATAAAAACGGTCATATTTTTTACTACCTTTAAAGATATATATTTTAATGCAGATAACAACATAATCATTCCATAAGCCCATAGAGGTATGCCATATCGAAATCGAAGTCCTTTTGACCAGGTTATGGGCTTTTAAAGATGGAAAGAAGGCCCATTTAAGTAAACCTTTGCAAAATTAAAATCAATGACATAAAAACGGTCATATTTTATTACTACCTTTAAAGTTATATATTTTAATGCAGATAACAATATAATCATTCCACAAGCCCATAGAGGTATGCCATATCGAAATCCGAGTCCTTTTGGCCAGGTTAAGGGCTTTTAAAGATGGAAAGAAGGCCCATTTCAGTAAACCTTTGCAAAATTAAAATCAATGACATAAAAACGGTCATATTTTTTACTACCTTTAAAGTTATATATTTTAATGCAGATAACAACAAAATCATTCCACAAGCCCCTAAAGGTATGCCATATCGAAATACGAGTTCATTTGACCAAGTTATAGGGTTTTAAAGATGGAAAGAAGGCCCATTTCAGTAAACCTTCGCAAAATTAAAATCAATGACATAAAAACGGTCATATTTTTTACTACCTTTAAAGTTATATATTTTAATGCAGATAACAACATAATCATTTTGCAAGCCCATAGAGGTATGTCATATCGAAATCCGAGTCCTTTTGACCAGGTTATGGGCTTTTAAAGATGGAAAGAAGGCCTATTTCAGTAAACCTTCGCAAAATAAATATCAATGACATAAAAACGGTCATATTTTTTACTACCTTTAAAGATATATATTTTAATGCAGATAACAACATAATCATTCCATAAGCCCATAGAGGTATGCCATATCGAAATCGAAGTCCTTTTGACCAGGTTATGGGCTTTTAAAGATGGAAAGAAGGCCCATTTAAGTAAACCTTTGCAAAATTAAAATCAATGACATATAAAACGGTCATATTTTATTACTACCTTTAAAGTTATATATTTTAATGCAGATAACAATATAATCATTCCACAAGCCCATAGAGGTATGCCATATCGAAATCCGAGTCCTTTTGGCCAGGTTAAGGGCTTTTAAAGATGGAAAGAAGGCCCATTTCAGTAAACCTTTGCAAAATTAAAATCAATGACATAAAAACGGTCATATTTTTTACTACCTTTAAAGTTATATATTTTAATGCAGATAACAACAAAATCATTCCACAAGCCCCTAAAGGTATGCCATATCGAAATACGAGTTCATTTGACCAAGTTATAGGGTTTTAAAGATGGAAAGAAGGCCCATTTCAGTAAACCTTCGCAAAATTAAAATCAATGACATAAAAACGGTCATATTTTTTACTACCTTTAAAGTTATATATTTTAATGCAGATAACAACATAATCATTCCACAAGCCCAAAGAGGTATGCCATGTCGAAATCCGAGTCCTTTTGGCCAGGTTAAGGGCTTTTAAAGATGGAAAGAAGGCCCATTTCAGTAAACCTTTGCAAAATTAAAATCAATGACATAAAAACGGTCATATTTTTTACTACCTTTAAAGTTATATATTTTAATGAAGATAACAACATAATCATTCCACAAGCCCATAGAGGTATGCCATATCGAAATCCGAGTCCTTTTGGCCAGGTTAAGGGCTTTTAAAGATGGAAAGAAGGCCCATTTCAGTAAACCTTTGCAAAATTAAAATCAATGACATAAAAACGGTCATATTTTTTACTACCTTTAAAGTTATATATTTTAATGCAGATAACAACAAAATCATTCCACAAGCCCCTAAAGGTATGCCATATCGAAATACGAGTTCATTTGACCAAGTTATAGGGTTTTAAAGATGGAAAGAAGGCCCATTTCAGTAAACCTTCGCAAAATTAAAATCAATGACATAAAAACGGTCATATTTTTTACTACCTTTAAAGTTATATATTTTAATGCAGATAACAACATAATCATTCCACAAGCCCAAAGAGGTATGCCATGTCGAAATCCGATTCCTTTTGACCAGGCTATGGGCTTTTAACGATGGAATTAAGGCCCATTTCAGTAAACCTTTGCAAAATTAAAATCAATGATATAAAAACGGTCATATTTTTTAATACATTTAAAGTTATATATTTTAATGCAGATAACAACATAATCATTCCTCAAGCCCATAGAGGTATGCCATGTCGAAATCCGAGTCATTCTGACCAAATTATGGGCTTTTAAAGATGGAAAGAAGGCCCATTTCAGTAAAGCTTTGCAAAATTAAAATCAATGACATAAAAACGGTCATATTTTTTCCTACCTTTAAAGTAATATATTTTAATGCAGATAAAAACATAATCATTCCACAAGCCAATAAAGGTATGCCACATCGAAATCCGAGTTCATTTGACCAAGTTATTGGCTTTTAAAGATGGAAAGAAGACCCATTTCAGTAAACCTTCGCAAAATTGAAATCAATGACATAAAAACGGTCATATTTATTACTACCTTTAAAGTTAATCATTTTAATGCAGATAACAACATAATCATTCCACAAGCCTATAAAGGTATGCCATATTGAAACCCGAGTTCTTTGACCAAGTTATTGGCTTTTAAATATGTAAAGAAGGCCCATTTCAGTAAACCTTCGGAAAATTAAAATCAATGACATAAAAACGGTCATATTTTTTACTACCTTTAAAGTAATATATTTTAATGCAGATGACAACATAGTCATTCCACAAGCCCATAAACGTATACCATATCGAAATACGAGTTCATCTGACCAAGTTATTGGCTTTTAAATATGTAAAGAAGTCCCATTTCAGTAAGCCTTTGCAAAATTTAAATCAATGACATAAAAACGGTAATATTTTTTACTACCTTTAAAGTTAAATATTTTAATGCAGATAACAACATAATCATTCCACAAGCCTATAAAGGTATGCCATATCGAAATCCGAGTTCATTTGACCAAGTTATGGGCTTTTAAAGATGAAAAGAAGGCCCATTTCAGTGAACCTTCGCTAAATTAAAATCAATTACATAAAAACGGTCATATATTTTACTACCTTTAAAGTTATATATTTTAATGCAGATAACAACATAATCATTCCACAAGCCCATAGAGGTATGCCATATCGGAATCCGAGCCCTTTTGGCCAGGTTATGGGCTTTTAAAGATGGAAAGAAGGCCCATTTCAGTAAACCTTCGCAAAATTGAAATCAATGACATAAAAACGGTCATATTTTTTACTACCTTTAAAGTTAAATATTTTAATGCAGATAACAACATAATCATTCCACAAGCCTATAAAGGTATGCCATATCGAAATCCGAGTTCATTTGACCAAGTTATGGGCTTTTAAAGATGAAAAGAAGGCCCATTTCAGTGAACCTTCGCTAAATTAAAATCAATGACATAAAAACGGTCATATATTTTACTACCTTTAAAGTTTAATATTTTAATGCAGATAACAACATAATCATTCCACAAGCCTATAAAGGTATGCCATATCGAAACCCGAGTTCATTTGACCAAGTCATGGGCTTTTAAAGATGGAAAGAAGGCCCATTTCAGTAAACCTTTGCAAAATTAAAATCAATCACATTAAAGCGGTCAAATTTTTTACTACCTTTAAAGTTATATATTTTAATGCAGATAACAACATAACCATTCCGCAAGCCAATAGAGGTATGCCATATCAAAATCCGAGTCCTTTTGTCCAGGTTATGGGCTTATAAAGATGGAAAGAAGGCCCATTTAAGTAAACCTTTGCAAAATTTAAATCAATGACATAAAAACGGTCATATTTTTTACTACCTTTAAAGTTATATATTTTAATGCAGATAAAAACATAATCATTCCACAAGCCCATAAAAGTATGCCATATCGAAATCCGAGTTCATTTGACCAAGTTATGGGCTTTTAAAGATGGAAGGAAGGCCCATTTCTGTAAACCTTCGCAAAATAAAAATCAATGACATAAAAACGGTCATATTTTTTACTACCTTTAAAGTTAAATATTTTAATGCAGATAACAACATAATCATTCCACAAGCCTATAAAGGTATGCCATATCGAAATCCAAGTTCATTTGACCAAGTTATGGGCTTTTAAAGATGAAAAGAAGGCCCATTTCAGTGAACCTTCGCAAAATTAAAATCAATGGCATAAAAAGGGACATATATTTTACTACCTTTAAAGTTATATATTTTAATGCAGATAACAACATAATCATTCCACAAGCCCATAGAGGTATGCCATATCGGAATCCGAGCCCTTTTGGCCAGGTTATGGGCTTTTAAAGATGGAAAGAAGGCCCATTTCAGTAAACCTTTGCAAAACTAAAATCAATGACATAAAAACGATTTTTTTTTTACTACCTTTATAGTTATATATTTTAATGCAGAAAACAACATAATCATTCCACAAGCCTATAAAGGTATGCCATATCGAAACCCGAGTTCATTTGACCAAGTTATGGGCTTTTAAAGATGGAAAGAAGGCCCATTTCAGTAAACCTTTGCAAAATTAAAATCAATCACATAAAAACGGTCATATTTTTTACTACCTTTAAAGTTTAATATTTTAATGCAGATAACAACATAATCATTCCACAAGCCTATAAAGGTATGCCATATCGAAACCCGAGTTCATTTGACCAAGTTATGGGCTTTTAAAGATGGAAAGAAGGCCCATTTCAGTAAACCTTTGCAAAATTAAAATCAATCACATAAAAACGGTCATATTTTTTACTACCTTTAAAGTTTAATATTTTAATGCAGATAACAACATAATCATTCCACAAGCCTATAAAGGTATGCCATATCGAAACCCGAGTTCATTTGACCAAGTCATGGGCTTTTAAAGATGGAAGGAAGGCCCATTTCTGTAAACCTTCGCAAAATAAAAATCAATGACATAAAAAAGGTCATATTTTTTAATACATTTAAAGTTATATAATTTAATGCAGATAACAACATAAAATCAATGACATAAGAACGGTCAAATTTTTTACTACCTTTAAAGTTAAATATTTTAATGCAGATAACAACAAAATCATTCCACAAGCCTATAAAGGTATGCCATTTCGAAACCCGAGTTCTTTGACCAAGTTATGGGCTTTTAAAGATGGAAAGAAGGCCCATTTCAGTAAACCTTTGCAAAATTAAAATCAATCACATAAAAACGGTCAAATTTTTTACTACCTTTAAGTTTAATATTTTAATGCAGATAACAACATAATCATTCCACAAGCCTATAAAGGTATGCCATATCGAAACCCGAGTTCATTTGACCAAGTTATGGGCTTTTAAATATGTAAAGAAGGCCCATTTCAGTAAACCTTCGCAAAATTAAAATCAATGACATAAAAACGGTCATATTTTTTACTACCTTTAAAGTTATATATTTTAATGCAGATAACAACATAATCATTCCACAAGCCTATAAAGGTATGCCATTTCGAAACCCGAGTTCTTTGACCAAGTTATGGGCTTTTAAAGATGGAAAGAAGGCCCATTTCAGTAAACCTTTGCAAAATTAAAATCAATCACATAAAAACGGTCATATTTTTTACTACCTTTAAAGTTTAATATTTTAATGCAGATAACAACATAATCATTCCACAAGCCTATAAAGGTATGCCATATCGAAACCCGAGTTCATTTGACCAAGTCATGGGCTTTTAAAGATGGAAGGAAGGCCCATTTCTGTAAACCTTCGCAAAATAAAAATCAATGACATAAAAAAGGTCATATTTTTTAATACATTTAAAGTTATATAATTTAATGCAGATAACAACATAAAATCAATGACATAAGAACGGTCAAATTTTTTACTACCTTTAAAGTTAAATATTTTAATGCAGATAACAACAAAATCATTCCACAAGCCTATAAAGGTATGCCATTTCGAAACCCGAGTTCTTTGACCAAGTTATGGGCTTTTAAAGATGGAAAGAAGGCCCATTTCAGTAAACCTTTGCAAAATTAAAATCAATGACATAAAAACGGTCATATTTTTTACTACCTTTAAAGTTATATATTTTAATGCAGATAACAACATAATCATTCCACAAGCCTATAAAGGTATGCCATTTCGAAACCCGAGTTCTTTGACCAAGTTATGGGCTTTTAAAGATGGAAAGAAGGCCCATTTCAGTAAACCTTTGCAAAATTAAAATCAATCACATAAAAACGGTCATATTTTTTACTACCTTTAAAGTTTAATATTTTAATGCAGATAACAACATAATCATTCCACAAGCCTATAAAGGTATGCCATATCGAAACCCGAGTTCATTTGACCAAGTCATGGGCTTTTAAAGATGGAAGGAAGGCCCATTTCTGTAAACCTTCGCAAAATAAAAATCAATGACATAAAAAAGGTCATATTTTTTAATACATTTAAAGTTATATAATTTAATGCAGATAACAACATAAAATCAATGACATAAGAACGGTCAAATTTTTTACTACCTTTAAAGTTAAATATTTTAATGCAGATAACAACAAAATCATTCCACAAGCCTATAAAGGTATGCCATTTCGAAACCCGAGTTCTTTGACCAAGTTATGGGCTTTTAAAGATGGAAAGAAGGCCCATTTCAGTAAACCTTTGCAAAATTAAAATCAATCACATAAAAACGGTCAAATTTTTTACTACCTTTAAGTTTAATATTTTAATGCAGATAACAACATAATCATTCCACAAGCCTATAAAGGTATGCCATATCGAAACCCGAGTTCATTTGACCAAGTTATGGGCTTTTAAATATGTAAAGAAGGCCCATTTCAGTAAACCTTCGCAAAATTAAAATCAATGACATAAAAACGGTCATATTTTTTACTACCTTTAAAGTTATATATTTTAATGCAGATAACAACATAATCATTCCACAAGCCTATAAAGGTATGCCATTTCGAAACCCGAGTTCTTTGACCAAGTTATGGGCTTTTAAAGATGGAAAGAAGGCCCATTTCAGTAAACCTTCGCAAAATTAAAATCAATGACATAAAAACGGTCATATTTTTTACTACCTTTAAAGATATATATTTTAATGCAGATAACAGCATAATCATTCCACAAGCCCAAAGAGGTATGCCATGTCGAAATCCGATGCCTTTTGACCAGGCTATGGGCTTTTAAAGATGGAAAGAAAGACGATTTCAGTAAACCTTTGCAAAATTAAAATCAATGACATAAAAACGGACATATTTTTTACTACCTTTAAAGTAATATATTTTAATGCAGATAACAACAAAATCATTCCAAAAGCCTATAAAGGTATGCCATATCGAAATCCGAGTTCATTTGACCGAGCTATGGGCTTTTAAAGATGGAAAGAAGGCCCATTTCAGTAAACCTTCGCTAAATTAAAATCAATGACATAAAAACGGTTATATATGTTACTACCTTTAAAGTTATATATTTTAATGAAGATAACAACATAATCATTCCACAAGCCCATAGAGGTATGCCATATCGAAATCCGATTCCTTTTGACCAGGTTATGGGCTTTTAAAGATGGAAAGAAGGCCCATTTCAGTAAACCTTTGCAAAATTAAAATCAATCACATAAAAACGATCATATTTTTTAATACCTTTAAAGTTATATATTTTAATGCAGATAACAACAAAATCATTCCAAAAGCCTATAAAGGTATGCCATATCGAAATCCGAGTTCATTTGACCGAGCTATGGGCTTTTAAAGATGGAAAGAAGGCCCATTTCAGTAAACCTTCGCTAAATTAAAATCAATGACATAAAAACGGTTATATATGTTACTACCTTTAAAGTTATATATTTTAATGAAGATAACAACATAATCATTCCACAAGCCCATAGAGGTATGCCATATCGAAATCCGATTCCTTTTGACCAGGTTATGGGCTTTTAAAGATGGAAAGAAGGCCCATTTCAGTAAACCTTTGCAAAATTAAAATCAATCACATAAAAACGATCATATTTTTTAATACCTTTAAAGTTATATATTTTAATGCAGATAACAACAAAATCATTCCAAAAGCCTATAAAGGTATGCCATATCGAAATCCGAGTCCTTTTGGCCAGGTTATGGGCTTTTAAAGATGGAAAGAAGGCCCATTTCAGTAAACCTTTGCAAAATTAAAATCAATCACATAAAAACGATCATATTTTTTACTAACTTTAAAGTTATATATTTTAATGCAGATAACAACATAATCATTCCACAAGCCCATAGAGGTATGCCATATCGAAATCCGATTCCTTTTGACCAGGTTATGGGCTTTTAAAGATGGAAAGAAGGCCCATTTCAGTAAACCTTTGCAAAATTAAAATCAATCACATAAAAACGATCATATTTTTTACTACCTTTAAAGTTATATATTTTAATGCAGATAACAACATAATCATTCCACAAGCCCAAAGAGGTATGCCATATCGAAATCCGATTCCTTTTGACCAGGCTATGGGCTTTTAACGATGGAATTAAGGCCCATTTCAGTAAACCCTTGCAAAATTAAAATCAATGATATAAAAACGGTCATATTTTTTAATACATTTAAAGTTATATATTTTAATGCAGATAACAACATAATCATTCCTCAAGCCCATAGAGGTAGGCCATATCGAAATCCGAGTCATTCTGAACAAATTATGGGCTTTTAAAGATGGAAAGAAGGCCCATTTCAGTAAAGCTTTGCAAAATTAAAATCAATGACATAAAAACGGTCATATATTTTCCTACCTTTAAAGTTATATATTTAAATGCAGATAAAAACATAATCATTCCACAAGCCCATAGAGGTATGCCATATCGAAATCCGATTCCTTTTGACCAGGTTATGGGCTTTTAAAGATGGAAAGAAGGCCCATTTCAGTAAACCTTTGCAAAATTAAAATCAATCACATAAAAACGATCATATTTTTTACTACCTTTAAAGTTATATATTTTAATGCAGATAACAACAAAATCATTTCAAAAGCCTATAAAGGTATGCCATATCGAAATCCGAGTTCATTTGACCAAGCTATGGGCTTTTAAAGATGGAAAGAAGGCCCATTTCAGTAAACCTTCGCAAAATTAAAATCAATGACATAAAAACGGTCATATTTTTTACTACCTTTAAAGTTATATATTTTAATGCAGATAACAACATAATCATTCCACAAGCCCAAAGAGGTATGCCATATCGAAATCCGATTCCTTTTGACCAGGCTATGGGCTTTTAAAGATGGAAAGAAGGCCCATTTCAGTAAACCTTTGCTAAATTAAAATCAATGACATAAAAACGGACATATTTTTTACTACCTTTAAAGTAATATATTTTAATGCAGATAACAACATAATCATTCCACAAGCCCATAAACGTATACCATATCGAAATACGAGTTCATCTGACCAAGTTATTGGCTTTTAAATATGTAAAGAAGGCCCATTTCAGTAAGCCTTTGCAAAATTTAAATCAATGACATAAAAACGGTAATATTTTTTACTACCTTTAAAGTTAAATATTTTAATGCAGATAACAACATAATCATTCCACAAGCCTATAAAGGTATGCCATATCGAAATCCGAGTTCATTTGACCAAGTTATGGGCTTTTAAAGATGAAAAGAAGGCCCATTTCAGTGAACCTTCGCTAAATTAAAATCAATGACATAAAAACGGTCATATATTTTACTACCTTTAAAGTTATATATTATAATGCAGATAACAACATAATCATTCCACAAGCCCATAGAGGTATGCCATATCGGAATCCGAGCCCTTTTGGCCAGGTTATGGGCTTTTAAAGATGGAAAGAAGGCCCATTTCAGTAAACCTTTGCAAAATTAAAATCAATGACATAAAAACGGTCATATTTTTTACTACCTTTAAAGATATATATTTTAATGCAAATAACAACATAATCATTCCACAATCCCATAGAGGTATGCCATATCGAAATCCGAGTCCTTTTGACCAGGTTATGGGCTTTTAAAGATCCAAAGAAGGCCCATTTCAGTAAAGCTTTGCAAAATTAAAATCAATGACATAAAAACGATTTTTTTTTTACTACCTTTATAGTTATATATTTTAATGCAGAAAACAACATAATCATTCCACAAGCCTATAAAGGTATGCCATATCGAAACCCTAGTTCTTTGACCAAGTTATGGGCTTTTAAAGATGGAAAGAAGGCCCATTTCAGTAAACCTTTGCAAAATTAAAATCAATCACATAAAAACGGTCATATTTTTTACTACCTTTAAAGTTTAATATTTTAATGCAGATAACAACATAATCATTCCACAAGCCCATGGACGTATACCATATCGAAATACGAGTTCATTTGACCTAGTTATTGGCTTTTAAGTATGTAAAGAAGGCCCATTTCAGTAAACCTTCGCAAAATTAAAATCAATGACATAAAAACGGTCATATTTTTTACTACCTTTAAAGATATATATTTTAATGCAGATAACAGCATAATCATTCCACAAGCCCAAAGAGGTATGCCATGTCGAAATCCGATGCCTTTTGACCAGGCTATGGGCTTTTAAAGATGGAAAGAAAGACGATTTCAGTAAACCTTTGCAAAATTAAAATCAATGACATAAAAACGGACATATTTTTTACTACCTTTAAAGTAATATATTTTAATGCAGATAACAACATAATCATTTTGCAAGCCCATAGAGGTATGTCATATCGAAATCCGAGTCCTTTTGACCAGGTTATGGGCTTTTAAAGATGGAAAGAAGGCCTATTTCAGTAAACCTTCGCAAAATAAATATCAATGACATAAAAACGGTCATATTTTTTACTACCTTTAAAGATATATATTTTAATGCAGATAACAACATAATCATTCCATAAGCCCATAGAGGTATGCCATATCGAAATCGAAGTCCTTTTGACCAGGTTATGGGCTTTTAAAGATGGAAAGAAGGCCCATTTAAGTAAACCTTTGCAAAATTAAAATCAATGACATAAAAACGGTCATATTTTATTACTACCTTTAAAGTTATATATTTTAATGCAGATAACAATATAATCATTCCACAAGCCCATAGAGGTATGCCATATCGAAATCCGAGTCCTTTTGGCCAGGTTAAGGGCTTTTAAAGATGGAAAGAAGGCCCATTTCAGTAAACCTTTGCAAAATTAAAATCAATGACATAAAAACGGTCATATTTTTTACTACCTTTAAAGTTATATATTTTAATGCAGATAACAACAAAATCATTCCACAAGCCCCTAAAGGTATGCCATATCGAAATACGAGTTCATTTGACCAAGTTATAGGGTTTTAAAGATGGAAAGAAGGCCCATTTCAGTAAACCTTCGCAAAATTAAAATCAATGACATAAAAACGGTCATATTTTTTACTACCTTTAAAGTTATATATTTTAATGCAGATAACAACATAATCATTTTGCAAGCCCATAGAGGTATGTCATATCGAAATCCGAGTCCTTTTGACCAGGTTATGGGCTTTTAAAGATGGAAAGAAGGCCTATTTCAGTAAACCTTCGCAAAATAAATATCAATGACATAAAAACGGTCATATTTTTTACTACCTTTAAAGATATATATTTTAATGCAGATAACAACATAATCATTCCATAAGCCCATAGAGGTATGCCATATCGAAATCGAAGTCCTTTTGACCAGGTTATGGGCTTTTAAAGATGGAAAGAAGGCCCATTTAAGTAAACCTTTGCAAAATTAAAATCAATGACATATAAAACGGTCATATTTTATTACTACCTTTAAAGTTATATATTTTAATGCAGATAACAATATAATCATTCCACAAGCCCATAGAGGTATGCCATATCGAAATCCGAGTCCTTTTGGCCAGGTTAAGGGCTTTTAAAGATGGAAAGAAGGCCCATTTCAGTAAACCTTTGCAAAATTAAAATCAATGACATAAAAACGGTCATATTTTTTACTACCTTTAAAGTTATATATTTTAATGCAGATAACAACAAAATCATTCCACAAGCCCCTAAAGGTATGCCATATCGAAATACGAGTTCATTTGACCAAGTTATAGGGTTTTAAAGATGGAAAGAAGGCCCATTTCAGTAAACCTTCGCAAAATTAAAATCAATGACATAAAAACGGTCATATTTTTTACTACCTTTAAAGTTATATATTTTAATGCAGATAACAACATAATCATTCCACAAGCCCAAAGAGGTATGCCATATCGAAATCCGATTCCTTTTGACCAGGCTATGGGCTTTTAAAGATGGAAAGAAGGCCCATTTCAGTAAACCTTTGCTAAATTAAAATCAATGACATAAAAACGGACATATTTTTTACTACCTTTAAAGTAATATATTTTAATGCAGATAACAACATAATCATTCCACAAGCCCATAAACGTATACCATATCGAAATACGAGTTCATCTGACCAAGTTATTGGCTTTTAAATATGTAAAGAAGGCCCATTTCAGTAAGCCTTTGCAAAATTTAAATCAATGACATAAAAACGGTAATATTTTTTACTACCTTTAAAGTTAAATATTTTAATGCAGATAACAACATAATCATTCCACAAGCCTATAAAGGTATGCCATATCGAAATCCGAGTTCATTTGACCAAGTTATGGGCTTTTAAAGATGAAAAGAAGGCCCATTTCAGTGAACCTTCGCTAAATTAAAATCAATGACATAAAAACGGTCATATATTTTACTACCTTTAAAGTTATATATTATAATGCAGATAACAACATAATCATTCCACAAGCCCATAGAGGTATGCCATATCGGAATCCGAGCCCTTTTGGCCAGGTTATGGGCTTTTAAAGATGGAAAGAAGGCCCATTTCAGTAAACCTTTGCAAAATTAAAATCAATGACATAAAAACGGTCATATTTTTTACTACCTTTAAAGATATATATTTTAATGCAAATAACAACATAATCATTCCACAATCCCATAGAGGTATGCCATATCGAAATCCGAGTCCTTTTGACCAGGTTATGGGCTTTTAAAGATCCAAAGAAGGCCCATTTCAGTAAAGCTTTGCAAAATTAAAATCAATGACATAAAAACGATTTTTTTTTTACTACCTTTATAGTTATATATTTTAATGCAGAAAACAACATAATCATTCCACAAGCCTATAAAGGTATGCCATATCGAAACCCTAGTTCTTTGACCAAGTTATGGGCTTTTAAAGATGGAAAGAAGGCCCATTTCAGTAAACCTTTGCAAAATTAAAATCAATCACATAAAAACGGTCATATTTTTTACTACCTTTAAAGTTTAATATTTTAATGCAGATAACAACATAATCATTCCACAAGCCCATGGACGTATACCATATCGAAATACGAGTTCATTTGACCTAGTTATTGGCTTTTAAGTATGTAAAGAAGGCCCATTTCAGTAAACCTTCGCAAAATTAAAATCAATGACATAAAAACGGTCATATTTTTTACTACCTTTAAAGATATATATTTTAATGCAGATAACAGCATAATCATTCCACAAGCCCAAAGAGGTATGCCATGTCGAAATCCGATGCCTTTTGACCAGGCTATGGGCTTTTAAAGATGGAAAGAAAGACGATTTCAGTAAACCTTTGCAAAATTAAAATCAATGACATAAAAACGGACATATTTTTTACTACCTTTAAAGTAATATATTTTAATGCAGATAACAACATAATCATTTTGCAAGCCCATAGAGGTATGTCATATCGAAATCCGAGTCCTTTTGACCAGGTTATGGGCTTTTAAAGATGGAAAGAAGGCCTATTTCAGTAAACCTTCGCAAAATAAATATCAATGACATAAAAACGGTCATATTTTTTACTACCTTTAAAGATATATATTTTAATGCAGATAACAACATAATCATTCCATAAGCCCATAGAGGTATGCCATATCGAAATCGAAGTCCTTTTGACCAGGTTATGGGCTTTTAAAGATGGAAAGAAGGCCCATTTAAGTAAACCTTTGCAAAATTAAAATCAATGACATAAAAACGGTCATATTTTATTACTACCTTTAAAGTTATATATTTTAATGCAGATAACAATATAATCATTCCACAAGCCCATAGAGGTATGCCATATCGAAATCCGAGTCCTTTTGGCCAGGTTAAGGGCTTTTAAAGATGGAAAGAAGGCCCATTTCAGTAAACCTTTGCAAAATTAAAATCAATGACATAAAAACGGTCATATTTTTTACTACCTTTAAAGTTATATATTTTAATGCAGATAACAACAAAATCATTCCACAAGCCCCGAAAGGTATGCCATATCGAAATACGAGTTCATTTGACCAAGTTATAGGGTTTTAAAGATGGAAAGAAGGCCCATTTCAGTAAACCTTCGCAAAATTAAAATCAATGACATAAAAACGGTCATATTTTTTACTACCTTTAAAGTTATATATTTTAATGCAGATAACAACATAATCATTTTGCAAGCCCATAGAGGTATGTCATATCGAAATCCGAGTCCTTTTGACCAGGTTATGGGCTTTTAAAGATGGAAAGAAGGCCTATTTCAGTAAACCTTCGCAAAATAAATATCAATGACATAAAAACGGTCATATTTTTTACTACCTTTAAAGATATATATTTTAATGCAGATAACAACATAATCATTCCATAAGCCCATAGAGGTATGCCATATCGAAATCGAAGTCCTTTTGACCAGGTTATGGGCTTTTAAAGATGGAAAGAAGGCCCATTTAAGTAAACCTTTGCAAAATTAAAATCAATGACATATAAAACGGTCATATTTTATTACTACCTTTAAAGTTATATATTTTAATGCAGATAACAATATAATCATTCCACAAGCCCATAGAGGTATGCCATATCGAAATCCGAGTCCTTTTGGCCAGGTTAAGGGCTTTTAAAGATGGAAAGAAGGCCCATTTCAGTAAACCTTTGCAAAATTAAAATCAATGACATAAAAACGGTCATATTTTTTACTACCTTTAAAGTTATATATTTTAATGCAGATAACAACAAAATCATTCCACAAGCCCCTAAAGGTATGCCATATCGAAATACGAGTTCATTTGACCAAGTTATAGGGTTTTAAAGATGGAAAGAAGGCCCATTTCAGTAAACCTTCGCAAAATTAAAATCAATGACATAAAAACGGTCATATTTTTTACTACCTTTAAAGTTATATATTTTAATGCAGATAACAACATAATCATTCCACAAGCCCAAAGAGGTATGCCATGTCGAAATCCGAGTCCTTTTGGCCAGGTTAAGGGCTTTTAAAGATGGAAAGAAGGCCCATTTCAGTAAACCTTTGCAAAATTAAAATCAATGACATAAAAACGGTCATATTTTTTACTACCTTTAAAGTTATATATTTTAATGAAGATAACAACATAATCATTCCACAAGCCCATAGAGGTATGCCATATCGAAATCCGAGTCCTTTTGGCCAGGTTAAGGGCTTTTAAAGATGGAAAGAAGGCCCATTTCAGTAAACCTTTGCAAAATTAAAATCAATGACATAAAAACGGTCATATTTTTTACTACCTTTAAAGTTATATATTTTAATGCAGATAACAACAAAATCATTCCACAAGCCCCTAAAGGTATGCCATATCGAAATACGAGTTCATTTGACCAAGTTATAGGGTTTTAAAGATGGAAAGAAGGCCCATTTCAGTAAACCTTCGCAAAATTAAAATCAATGACATAAAAACGGTCATATTTTTTACTACCTTTAAAGTTATATATTTTAATGCAGATAACAACATAATCATTCCACAAGCCCAAAGAGGTATGCCATGTCGAAATCCGATTCCTTTTGACCAGGCTATGGGCTTTTAACGATGGAATTAAGGCCCATTTCAGTAAACCTTTGCAAAATTAAAATCAATGATATAAAAACGGTCATATTTTTTAATACATTTAAAGTTATATATTTTAATGCAGATAACAACATAATCATTCCTCAAGCCCATAGAGGTATGCCATGTCGAAATCCGAGTCATTCTGACCAAATTATGGGCTTTTAAAGATGGAAAGAAGGCCCATTTCAGTAAAGCTTTGCAAAATTAAAATCAATGACATAAAAACGGTCATATTTTTTCCTACCTTTAAAGTAATATATTTTAATGCAGATAAAAACATAATCATTCCACAAGCCAATAAAGGTATGCCACATCGAAATCCGAGTTCATTTGACCAAGTTATTGGCTTTTAAAGATGGAAAGAAGACCCATTTCAGTAAACCTTCGCAAAATTGAAATCAATGACATAAAAACGGTCATATTTATTACTACCTTTAAAGTTAATCATTTTAATGCAGATAACAACATAATCATTCCACAAGCCTATAAAGGTATGCCATATTGAAACCCGAGTTCTTTGACCAAGTTATTGGCTTTTAAATATGTAAAGAAGGCCCATTTCAGTAAACCTTCGGAAAATTAAAATCAATGACATAAAAACGGTCATATTTTTTACTACCTTTAAAGTAATATATTTTAATGCAGATGACAACATAGTCATTCCACAAGCCCATAAACGTATACCATATCGAAATACGAGTTCATCTGACCAAGTTATTGGCTTTTAAATATGTAAAGAAGTCCCATTTCAGTAAGCCTTTGCAAAATTTAAATCAATGACATAAAAACGGTAATATTTTTTACTACCTTTAAAGTTAAATATTTTAATGCAGATAACAACATAATCATTCCACAAGCCTATAAAGGTATGCCATATCGAAATCCGAGTTCATTTGACCAAGTTATGGGCTTTTAAAGATGAAAAGAAGGCCCATTTCAGTGAACCTTCGCTAAATTAAAATCAATTACATAAAAACGGTCATATATTTTACTACCTTTAAAGTTATATATTTTAATGCAGATAACAACATAATCATTCCACAAGCCCATAGAGGTATGCCATATCGGAATCCGAGCCCTTTTGGCCAGGTTATGGGCTTTTAAAGATGGAAAGAAGGCCCATTTCAGTAAACCTTCGCAAAATTGAAATCAATGACATAAAAACGGTCATATTTTTTACTACCTTTAAAGTTAAATATTTTAATGCAGATAACAACATAATCATTCCACAAGCCTATAAAGGTATGCCATATCGAAATCCGAGTTCATTTGACCAAGTTATGGGCTTTTAAAGATGAAAAGAAGGCCCATTTCAGTGAACCTTCGCCAAATTAAAATCAATGACATAAAAACGGTCATATATTTTACTACCTTTAAAGTTTAATATTTTAATGCAGATAACAACATAATCATTCCACAAGCCTATAAAGGTATGCCATATCGAAACCCGAGTTCATTTGACCAAGTCATGGGCTTTTAAAGATGGAAAGAAGGCCCATTTCAGTAAACCTTTGCAAAATTAAAATCAATCACATTAAAGCGGTCAAATTTTTTACTACCTTTAAAGTTATATATTTTAATGCAGATAACAACATAACCATTCCGCAAGCCAATAGAGGTATGCCATATCAAAATCCGAGTCCTTTTGTCCAGGTTATGGGCTTATAAAGATGGAAAGAAGGCCCATTTAAGTAAACCTTTGCAAAATTTAAATCAATGACATAAAAACGGTCATATTTTTTACTACCTTTAAAGTTATATATTTTAATGCAGATAAAAACATAATCATTCCACAAGCCCATAAAAGTATGCCATATCGAAATCCGAGTTCATTTGACCAAGTTATGGGCTTTTAAAGATGGAAGGAAGGCCCATTTCTGTAAACCTTCGCAAAATAAAAATCAATGACATAAAAACGGTCATATTTTTTACTACCTTTAAAGTTAAATATTTTAATGCAGATAACAACATAATCATTCCACAAGCCTATAAAGGTATGCCATATCGAAATCCAAGTTCATTTGACCAAGTTATGGGCTTTTAAAGATGAAAAGAAGGCCCATTTCAGTGAACCTTCGCAAAATTAAAATCAATGGCATAAAAAGGGACATATATTTTACTACCTTTAAAGTTATATATTTTAATGCAGATAACAACATAATCATTCCACAAGCCCATAGAGGTATGCCATATCGGAATCCGAGCCCTTTTGGCCAGGTTATGGGCTTTTAAAGATGGAAAGAAGGCCCATTTCAGTAAACCTTTGCAAAACTAAAATCAATGACATAAAAACGATTTTTTTTTTACTACCTTTATAGTTATATATTTTAATGCAGAAAACAACATAATCATTCCACAAGCCTATAAAGGTATGCCATATCGAAACCCGAGTTCATTTGACCAAGTTATGGGCTTTTAAAGATGGAAAGAAGGCCCATTTCAGTAAACCTTTGCAAAATTAAAATCAATCACATAAAAACGGTCATATTTTTTACTACCTTTAAAGTTTAATATTTTAATGCAGATAACAACATAATCATTCCACAAGCCTATAAAGGTATGCCATATCGAAACCCGAGTTCATTTGACCAAGTTATGGGCTTTTAAAGATGGAAAGAAGGCCCATTTCAGTAAACCTTTGCAAAATTAAAATCAATCACATAAAAACGGTCATATTTTTTACTACCTTTAAAGTTTAATATTTTAATGCAGATAACAACATAATCATTCCACAAGCCTATAAAGGTATGCCATATCGAAACCCGAGTTCATTTGACCAAGTCATGGGCTTTTAAAGATGGAAGGAAGGCCCATTTCTGTAAACCTTCGCAAAATAAAAATCAATGACATAAAAAAGGTCATATTTTTTAATACATTTAAAGTTATATAATTTAATGCAGATAACAACATAAAATCAATGACATAAGAACGGTCAAATTTTTTACTACCTTTAAAGTTAAATATTTTAATGCAGATAACAACAAAATCATTCCACAAGCCTATAAAGGTATGCCATTTCGAAACCCGAGTTCTTTGACCAAGTTATGGGCTTTTAAAGATGGAAAGAAGGCCCATTTCAGTAAACCTTTGCAAAATTAAAATCAATCACATAAAAACGGTCAAATTTTTTACTACCTTTAAGTTTAATATTTTAATGCAGATAACAACATAATCATTCCACAAGCCTATAAAGGTATGCCATATCGAAACCCGAGTTCATTTGACCAAGTTATGGGCTTTTAAATATGTAAAGAAGGCCCATTTCAGTAAACCTTCGCAAAATTAAAATCAATGACATAAAAACGGTCATATTTTTTACTACCTTTAAAGTTATATATTTTAATGCAGATAACAACATAATCATTCCACAAGCCTATAAAGGTATGCCATTTCGAAACCCGAGTTCTTTGACCAAGTTATGGGCTTTTAAAGATGGAAAGAAGGCCCATTTCAGAAAACCTTTGCAAAATTAAAATCAATCACATAAAAACGGTCATATTTTTTACTACCTTTAAAGTTTAATATTTTAATGCAGATAACAACATAATCATTCCACAAGCCTATAAAGGTATGCCATATCGAAACCCGAGTTCATTTGACCAAGTCATGGGCTTTTAAAGATGGAAGGAAGGCCCATTTCTGTAAACCTTCGCAAAATAAAAATCAATGACATAAAAAAGGTCATATTTTTTAATACATTTAAAGTTATATAATTTAATGCAGATAACAACATAAAATCAATGACATAAGAACGGTCAAATTTTTTACTACCTTTAAAGTTAAATATTTTAATGCAGATAACAACAAAATCATTCCACAAGCCTATAAAGGTATGCCATTTCGAAACCCGAGTTCTTTGACCAAGTTATGGGCTTTTAAAGATGGAAAGAAGGCCCATTTCAGTAAACCTTTGCAAAATTAAAATCAATGACATAAAAACGGTCATATTTTTTACTACCTTTAAAGTTATATATTTTAATGCAGATAACAACATAATCATTCCACAAGCCTATAAAGGTATGCCATTTCGAAACCCGAGTTCTTTGACCAAGTTATGGGCTTTTAAAGATGGAAAGAAGGCCCATTTCAGTAAACCTTTGCAAAATTAAAATCAATCACATAAAAACGGTCATATTTTTTACTACCTTTAAAGTTTAATATTTTAATGCAGATAACAACATAATCATTCCACAAGCCTATAAAGGTATGCCATATCGAAACCCGAGTTCATTTGACCAAGTCATGGGCTTTTAAAGATGGAAGGAAGGCCCATTTCTGTAAACCTTCGCAAAATAAAAATCAATGACATAAAAAAGGTCATATTTTTTAATACATTTAAAGTTATATAATTTAATGCAGATAACAACATAAAATCAATGACATAAGAACGGTCAAATTTTTTACTACCTTTAAAGTTAAATATTTTAATGCAGATAACAACAAAATCATTCCACAAGCCTATAAAGGTATGCCATTTCGAAACCCGAGTTCTTTGACCAAGTTATGGGCTTTTAAAGATGGAAAGAAGGCCCATTTCAGTAAACCTTTGCAAAATTAAAATCAATCACATAAAAACGGTCAAATTTTTTACTACCTTTAAGTTTAATATTTTAATGCAGATAACAACATAATCATTCCACAAGCCTATAAAGGTATGCCATATCGAAACCCGAGTTCATTTGACCAAGTTATGGGCTTTTAAATATGTAAAGAAGGCCCATTTCAGTAAACCTTCGCAAAATTAAAATCAATGACATAAAAACGGTCATATTTTTTACTACCTTTAAAGTTATATATTTTAATGCAGATAACAACATAATCATTCCACAAGCCTATAAAGGTATGCCATTTCGAAACCCGAGTTCTTTGACCAAGTTATGGGCTTTTAAAGATGGAAAGAAGGCCCATTTCAGTAAACCTTTGCAAAATTAAAATCAATCACATAAAAACGGTCATATTTTTTACTACCTTTAAAGTTTAATATTTTAATGCAGATAACAACATAATCATTCCACAAGCCTATAAAGGTATGCCATATCGAAACCCGAGTTCATTTGACCAAGTCATGGGCTTTTAAAGATGGAAGGAAGGCCCATTTCTGTAAACCTTCGCAAAATAAAAATCAATGACATAAAAAAGGTCATATTTTTTAATACATTTAAAGTTATATAATTTAATGCAGATAACAACATAAAATCAATGACATAAGAACGGTCAAATTTTTTACTACCTTTAAAGTTAAATATTTTAATGCAGATAACAACAAAATCATTCCACAAGCCTATAAAGGTATGCCATTTCGAAACCCGAGTTCTTTGACCAAGTTATGGGCTTTTAAAGATGGAAAGAAGGCCCATTTCAGTAAACCTTTGCAAAATTAAAATCAATGACATAAAAACGGTCATATTTTTTACTACCTTTAAAGTTATATATTTTAATGCAGATAACAACATAATCATTCCACAAGCCTATAAAGGTATGCCATTTCGAAACCCGAGTTCTTTGACCAAGTTATGGGCTTTTAAAGATGGAAAGAAGGCCCATTTCAGTAAACCTTTGCAAAATTAAAATCAATCACATAAAAACGGTCATATTTTTTACTACCTTTAAAGTTTAATATTTTAATGCAGATAACAACATAATCATTCCACAAGCCTATAAAGGTATGCCATATCGAAACCCGAGTTCATTTGACCAAGTTATGGGCTTTTAAAGATGGAAAGAAGGCCCATTTCAGTAAACCTTTGCAAAATTAAAATCAATCACATAAAAACGGTCATATTTTTTACTACCTTTAAAGTTATATATTTTAATGCAGGTAAAACATAATCATTCCACAAGCCCATAAAAGTATGCCATATCGAAATCCGAGTTCATTTGACCAAGTTATGGGCTTTTAAAGATGGAAGGAAGGCCCATTTCTGTAAACCTTCGCAAAATAAAAATCAATGACATAAAAACGGTCATATTTTTTACTACCTTTAAAGTTAAATATTTTAATGCAGATAACAAAATAATCATTCCACAAGCCTATAAAGGTATGCCATATCGAAATCCAAGTTCATTTGACCAAGTTATGGGCTTTTAAAGATGAAAAGAAGGCCCATTTCAGTGAACCTTCGCAAAATTAAAATCAATGGCATAAAAAGGGACATATATTTTACTACCTTTAAAGTTATATATTTTAATGCAGATAACAACATAATCATTCCACAAGCCCATAGAGGTATGCCATATCGGAATCCGAGCCCTTTTGGCCAGGTTATGGGCTTTTAAAGATGGAAAGAAGGCCCATTTCAGTAAACCTTTGCAAAACTAAAATCAATGACATAAAAACGATTTTTTTTTTACTACCTTTATAGTTATATATTTTAATGCAGAAAACAACATAATCATTCCACAAGCCTATAAAGGTATGCCATATCGAAACCCTAGTTCTTTGACCAAGTTATGGGCTTTTAAAGATGGAAAGAAGGCCCATTTCAGTAAACCTTTGCAAAATTAAAATCAATCACATAAAAACGGTCAAATTTTTTACTACCTTTAAGCTTAATATTTTAATGCAGATAACAACATAATCATTCCACAAGCCTATAAAGGTATGCCATATCGAAACCCGAGTTCATTTGACCAAGTTATGGGCTTTTAAATATGTAAAGAAGGCCCATTTCAGTAAACCTTCGCAAAATTAAAATCAATGACATAAAAACGGTCATATTTTTTACTACCTTTAAAGTTATATATTTTAATGCAGATAACAACATAATCATTCCACAAGCCTATAAAGGTATGCCATTTCGAAACCCGAGTTCTTTGACCAAGTTATGGGCTTTTAAAGATGGAAAGAAGGCCCATTTCAGTAAACCTTTGCAAAATTAAAATCAATCACATAAAAACGGTCATATTTTTTACTACCTTTAAAGTTTAATATTTTAATGCAGATAACAACATAATCATTCCACAAGCCTATAAAGGTATGCCATATCGAAACCCGAGTTCATTTGACCAAGTTATGGGCTTTTAAAGATGGAAAGAAGGCCCATTTCAGTAAACCTTTGCAAAATTAAAATCAATCACATAAAAACGGTCATATTTTTTACTACCTTTAAAGTTTAATATTTTAATGCAGATAACAACATAATCATTCCACAAGCCTATAAAGGTATGCCATATCGAAACCCGAGTTCATTTGACCAAGTCATGGGCTTTTAAAGATGGAAGGAAGGCCCATTTCTGTAAACCTTCGCAAAATAAAAATCAATGACATAAAAAAGGTCATATTTTTTAATACATTTAAAGTTATATAATTTAATGCAGATAACAACATAAAATCAATGACATAAGAACGGTCAAATTTTTTACTACCTTTAAAGTTAAATATTTTAATGCAGATAACAACAAAATCATTCCACAAGGCTTTTAAAGATGGAAAGAAGGCCCATTTCAGTAAACCTTCGCAAAATTAAAATCAATGGCATAAAAAGGGACATATTTTTTACTACCTTTAAAGTTATATATTTTAATGCAGATAACAACTTAATCATTCCACAATCCTATAAAGGTATGCCATATCGAAATCCGAGTTCATTTGACCAAGTTATGGGCTTTTAAAGATGGAAAGAAGGCCCATTTCAGTAAACCTTCGCTAAATTAAAATCAATGACATAAAAACGGTCATATATTTTATTACCTTTAAAGTTATATATTTTAATGCAGATAACAACATAATTATTCCACAAGCCCATAGAGGTATGCCATATCGAAATCCGAGTCCTTTTGACCAGGTTATGGGCTTTTAAAGATGGAAAGAAGGCCCATTTCAGTAAACCTTCGCAAAATTAAAATCAATGACATAAAAACGGTCATATTTTTTACTACCTTTAAAGTTATATATTTTATTGGAAATAACAACATAATCATTCCACAAGCCCATAGAGGTATGCCATATCGAAATCCGAGTCCTTTTGACCAGGTTATGGGCTTTTAAAGATGGAAAGAAGGCCCATTTCAGTAAGCCTTCGCAAAATTGAAATCAATGACATAAAAACGGTCATATTTTTGACTACCTTTAAAGTTAAATATTTTAATGCAGATAACAACATAATCATTCCACAAGCCTATAAAGGTATGCCATATCGAAATCCAAGTTCATTTGACCAAGTTATGGGCTTTTAAAGAAGGCCCATTTCAGTGAACCTTCGCCAAATTAAAATCAATGACATAAAAACGGTCATATATTTTACTACCTTTAAAGTTATATATTTTAATGCAGATAACAACATAATCATTCCACAAGCCCATAGAGGTATGCCATATCGGAATCCGAGCCCTTTTGGCCAGGTTATGGGCTTTTAAAGATGGAAAGAAGGCCCATTTCAGTAAACCTTTGCAAAACTAAAATCAATGACATAAAAACGATTTTGTTTTTACTACCTTTATAGTTATATATTTTAATGCAGAAAACAACATAATCATTCCACAAGCCTATAAAGGTATGCCATATCGAAAACCTAGTTCTTTGACCAAGTTATGGGCTTTTAAAGATGGAAAGAAGGCCCATTTCAGTAAACCTTTGCAAAATTAAAATCAATCACATAAAAACGGTCATATTTTTTACTACCTTTAAAGTTTAATATTTTAATGCAGATAACAACATAATCATTCCACAAGCCTATAAAGGTATGCCATATCGAAACCCGAGTTCATTTGACCAAGTTATGGGCTTTTAAATATGTAAAGAAGGCCCATTTCAGTAAACCTTCGCAAAATTAAAATCAATGACATAAAAACGGTCATATTTTTTACTACCTTTAAAGTTATATATTTTAATGCAGATAACAACATAATCATTCCACAAGCCTATAAAGGTATGCCATATCGAAACCCGAGTTCTTTGACCAAGTCATGGGCTTTTAAAGATGGAAAGAAAGCCCATTTCAGTAAACCTTTGCAATATTAAAATCAATCACATTAAAGCGGTCATATTTTTTACTACCTTTAAAGTTATATATTTTAATGCAGATAACAACATAATCATTCCGCAAGCCAATAGAGGTATGCCATATCAAAATCCGAGTCCTTTTGTCCAGGTTATGGGCTTTTAAAGATGGAAAGAAGGCCCATTTAAGTAAACCTTTGCAAAATTAAAATCAAATCCGAGTAAAGATGGAAAGAAGGCCCATTTCAGTAAACCTTCGCTAAATTAAAATCAATGACATAAAAACGGTCATATATTTTATTACCTTTAAAGTTATATATTTTAATGCAGATAACAACATAATTATTCCACAAGCCCATAGAGGTATGCCATATCGAAATCCGAGTCCTTTTGACCAGGTTATGGGCTTTTAAAGATGGAAAGAAGGCCCATTTCAGTAAACCTTCGCAAAATTGAAATCAATGACATAAAAACGGTCATATTTTTTACTACCTTTAAAGTTAAATATTTTAATGCAGATAACAACATAATCATTCCACAAGCCTATAAAGGTATGCCATATCGAAATCCGAGTTCATTTGACCAAGTTATGGGCTTTTAAAGATGAAAAGAAGGCCCATTTCAGTGAACCTTCGCTAAATTAAAATCAATGACATAAAAACGGTCATATATTTTACTACCTTTAAAGTTATATATTTTAATGCAGATAACAACATAATCATTCCACAAGCCCATAGAGGTATGCCATATCGGAATCCGAGCCCTTTTGGCCAGGTTATGGGCTTTTAAAGATGGAAAGAAGGCCCATTTCAGTAAACCTTTGCAAAACTAAAATCAATGACATAAAAACGATTTTTTTTTTACTACCTTTATAGTTATATATTTTAATGCAGAAAACAACATAATCATTCCACAAGCCTATAAAGGTATGCCATATCGAAACCCTAGTTCTTTGACCAAGTTATGGGCTTTTAAAGATGGAAAGAAGGCCCATTTCAGTAAACCTTTGCAAAATTAAAATCAATCACATAAAAACGGTCATATTTTTTACTACCTTTAAAGTTTAATATTTTAATGCAGATAACAACATAATCATTCCACAAGCCTATAAAGGTATGCCATATCGAAACCCGAGTTCATTTGACCAAGTTATGGGCTTTTAAATATGTAAAGAAGGCCCATTTCAGTAAACCTTCGCAAAATTAAAATCAATGACATAAAAACGGTCATATTTTTTACTACCTTTAAAGTTATATATTTTAATGCAGATAACAACATAATCATTCCACAAGCCTATAAAGGTATGCCATATCGAAACCCGAGTTCTTTGACCAAGTCATGGGCTTTTAAAGATGGAAAGAAGGCCCATTTCAGTAAACCTTTGCAAAATTAAAATCAATCACATTAAAGCGGTCATATTTTTTACTACCTTTAAAGTTATATATTTTAATGCAGATAACAACATAATCATTCCGCAAGCCAATAGAGGTATGCCATATCAAAATCCGAGTCGTTTTGTCCAGGTTATGGGCTTTTAAAGATGGAAAAAAGGCCCATTTAAGTAAACCTTTGCAAAATTAAAATCAATGACATAAAAACGGTCATATTTTTTACTACCTTTAAAGTTATATATTTTAATGCAGATAAAAACATAATCATTCCACAAGCCCATAAAAGTATGCCATATCGAAATCCGAGTTCATTTGACCAAGTTATGGGCTTTTAAAGATGGAAGGAAGGCCCATTTCTGTAAACCTTCGCAAAATAAAAATCAATGACATAAAAACGGTCATATTTTTTAATACATTTAAAGTTATATATTTTTATGCAGATAACAACATAAATTCAATGACATAAGAACGGTCAAATTTTTTACTACCTTTAAAGTTAAATATTTTAATGCAGATAACAACAAAATCATTCCACAAGGCTTTTAAAGATGGAAAGAAGGCCCATTTCAGTAAACCTTCGCAAAATTAAAATCAATGACATAAAAACGGTCATATTTTTTACTACCTTTAAAGTTATATATTTTAATGCAGATAACAACATAATCATTCCACAAGCCTATAAAGGTATGCCATATCGAAACCCGAGTTCTTTGACCAAGTCATGGGCTTTTAAAGATGGAAAGAAGGCCCATTTCAGTAAACCTTTGCAAAATTAAAATCAATCACATTAAAGCGGTCATATTTTTTACTACCTTTAAAGTTATATATTTTAATGCAGATAACAACATAATCATTCCGCAAGCCAATAGAGGTATGCCATATCAAAATCCGAGTCGTTTTGTCCAGGTTATGGGCTTTTAAAGATGGAAAAAAGGCCCATTTAAGTAAACCTTTGCAAAATTAAAATCAATGACATAAAAACGGTCATATTTTTTACTACCTTTAAAGTTATATATTTTAATGCAGATAAAAACATAATCATTCCACAAGCCCATAAAAGTATGCCATATCGAAATCCGAGTTCATTTGACCAAGTTATGGGCTTTTAAAGATGGAAGGAAGGCCCATTTCTGTAAACCTTCGCAAAATAAAAATCAATGACATAAAAACGGTCATATTTTTTAATACATTTAAAGTTATATATTTTTATGCAGATAACAACATAAATTCAATGACATAAGAACGGTCAAATTTTTTACTACCTTTAAAGTTAAATATTTTAATGCAGATAACAACAAAATCATTCCACAAGGCTTTTAAAGATGGAAAGAAGGCCCATTTCAGTAAACCTTCGCAAAATTAAAATCAATGGCATAAAAAGGGTCATATTTTTTACTACCTTTAAAGTTATATATTTTAATGCAGATAACAACATAATCATTCCACAATCCTATAAAGGTATGCCATATCGAAATCCGAGTTCATTTGACCAAGTTATGGGCTTTTAAAGATGGAAAGAAGACCCATTTCAGTAAACCTTCGCTAAATTAAAATCAATGACATAAAAACATATATTTTATTACCTTTAAAGTTATATATTTTAATGCAGATAACAACATAATTATTCCACAAGCCCATAGAGGTATGCCATATCGAAATCCGAGTCCTTTTGACCAGGTTATGGGCTTTTAAAGATGGAAAGAAGGCCCATTTCAGTAAACCTTCGCAAAATTAAAATCAATGACATAAAAACGGTCATATTTTTTACTACCTTTAAAGTTATATATTTTAATGCAGATAACAACATAATCATTCCACAATCCTATAAAGGAATGCCATATCGAAATCCGAGTTCATTTGACCAAGTTATGGGCTTTTAAAGATGGAAAGAAGGCCCATTTCAGTAAACCTTCGCAAAATTAAAATCAATGGCATAAAAACGGTCATATTTTTTACTACCTTTAAAGATATATATTTTAATGCAGATAACAACATAATCATTCCACAATCCTATAAAGGTGTGCCATATCGAAATCCGAGTTCATTTGACCAAGTTATGGGCTTTTAAAGATGGAAAGAAGGCCCATTTCAGTAAACCTTCGCTAAATTAAAATCAATGACATAAAAACGGTCATATATTTTATTACCTTTAAAGTTATATATTTTAATGCAGATAACAACATAATTATTCCACAAGCCCATAGAGGTATGCCATATCGAAATCCGAGTCCTTTTGACCAGGTTATGGGCTTTTAAAAATGGAAAGAAGGCCCATCTCAGTAAACCTTCGCAAAATTAAAATCAATGACATAAAAACGGTCATATTTTTTACTACCTTTAAAGTTATATATTTTAATGGAAATAAAAACATAATCATTCCACAAGCCCATAGAGGTATGCCATATCGAAATCCGAGTCCTTTTGACCAGGTTATGGGCTTTTAAAGATGGAAAGAAGGCCCATTTCAGTAAACCTTCGCAAAACTAAAATAACTGACATAAAAACGGTCATATTTTTTACTACCTTTAAAGTTATATATTTTAATGCAGATAACAACATAATCAAGCCTATAAAGGTATGCCATATCGAAATCCGAGTCCTTTTGACCAGGCTATGGGCTTTTAAAGATGGAAAGAAGGCCCATTTCAGTAAACCTTCGCTAAATTAAAATCAATGACATAAAAACGGTCATATATTTTACTACCTTTAATGATATATATTTTAATGCAAATACCAACATAATTATTCCACAAGCCCATAGAGGTATGCCATATCGAAATCCGAGTCCTTTTGACCAGGTTATGGGCTTTTAAAGATGGAAAGAAGGCCCATTTCAGTAAACCTTCGCTAAATTAAAATCAATGACATAAAAACGGTCATATATTTTACTACCTTTAATGATATATATTTTAATGCAAATACCAACATAATTATTCCACAAGCCCATAGAGGTATGCCATATCGAAATCCGAGTCCTTTTGACCAGGTTATGGGCTTTTAAAGATGGAAAGAAGGCCCATTTCAGTAAACCTTCGCAAAATAAAAATCAATGACATAAAAACGGTAATATTTTTTACTACCTTTAAAGTTAAATATTTTAAGGCAGATAACAACATAATCATTCCACAAGCCCGTAAAGGTATGCCATACCGAAATCCGAGTTCATTTGACCAAGTTATTGGCTTTTAAATACAAGGGTGGTCAAAAGTATTTTCACAAAAAAAAAGTTAAATATATTCATAATTTGAACTTACATCTTGTTAACTTTGGCATCAATGGAAAGGTAATTTAAATGCCGTTTGAATGATACAATACATTTCCTAACACATTCAGTACTTATTGAAAAGGACGAATTTGTGTGAAAATGTCCTTTTTGAACTTTTTTCCTCGACTTGAAAACTTAAATTTTTTGATGCAAAAAGTTTCTTCAAACAAAAATAATAGTAACTGCAAAAAGATTTTTCAAAAATCATTTTGCTTATATTTTTTATGATTTTTTGAAAATGCTTAGAAACATGCATTTTAGGCATATTTTTCTCTTTTCCATACAAATTTTTTCCGACAGTGTCACCTTAAAAAAACCACCCTTGTATGTGAAGAAGACCCATTTCAGTAAACCTTCGGAAAATTAAAATCAATGACATAAAAACGGTCATATTTTTTACTACCTTTAAAGTTATATATTTTAGTGCAGATAACAACATAATCATTCCACAAGCCCAAAGAGGTATGCCATATCGAAATCCGATTCCTTTTGAACAGGCTATGGGCTTTTAAAGGTGAAAAGAAGGCCCATTTCAGTAAACCTTCGCAAAATTAAAATCAATGACATAAAAACGGTCATATTTTTTACTACCTTTAAAGTTATATATTTTAATGCAGATAACAACATAATCATTCCACAAGCCCAAAGAGGTATGCCATATCGAAATCCGATTCCCTTTGACCAGGCTATGGGCTTTTAACGATGGAAACAAGGCCCATTTCAGTAAACCTTTGCAAAATTAAAATCAATGACATAAAAACGGTCATATTTTTTACTACCATTAAAGTTATATATTTTAATGCAGATAACAACATAATCATTCCACAAGCCCAAAGAGGTATGCCATATCGAAATCCGATTCCCTTTGACCAGGCTATGGGCTTTTAAAGATGGAAAGAAGGCCCATTTCAGTAAACCTTCGCTAAATTAAAATCAATGACATAAAAACGGTCATATATTTTACTACCTTTAATGATATATATTTTAATGCAAATACCAACATAATTATTCCACAAGCCCATAGAGGTATGCCATATCGAAATCCGAGTCCTTTTGACCAGGTTATGGGCTTTTAAAGATGGAAAGAAGGCCCATTTCAGTAAACCTTCGCAAAATAAAAATCAATGACATAAAAACGGTAATATTTTTTACTACCTTTAAAGTTATATATTTTAATGCAGATAACAACATAATCATTCCACAATCCTATAAAGGAATGCCATATCGAAATCCGAGTTCATTTGACCAAGTTATGGGCTTTTAAAGATGGAAAGAAGGCCCATTTCAGTAAACCTTCGCAAAATTAAAATCAATGGCATAAAAACGGTCATATTTTTTACTACCTTTAAAGATATATATTTTAATGCAGATAACAACATAATCATTCCACAATCCTATAAAGGTGTGCCATATCGAAATCCGAGTTCATTTGACCAAGTTATGGGCTTTTAAAGATGGAAAGAAGGCCCATTTCAGTAAACCTTCGCTAAATTAAAATCAATGACATAAAAACGGTCATATATTTTATTACCTTTAAAGTTATATATTTTAATGCAGATAACAACATAATTATTCCACAAGCCCATAGAGGTATGCCATATCGAAATCCGAGTCCTTTTGACCAGGTTATGGGCTTTTAAAAATGGAAAGAAGGCCCATCTCAGTAAACCTTCGCAAAATTAAAATCAATGACATAAAAACGGTCATATTTTTTACTACCTTTAAAGTTATATATTTTAATGGAAATAAAAACATAATCATTCCACAAGCCCATAGAGGTATGCCATATCGAAATCCGAGTCCTTTTGACCAGGTTATGGGCTTTTAAAGATGGAAAGAAGGCCCATTTCAGTAAACCTTCGCAAAACTAAAATAACTGACATAAAAACGGTCATATTTTTTACTACCTTTAAAGTTATATATTTTAATGCAGATAACAACATAATCAAGCCTATAAAGGTATGCCATATCGAAATCCGAGTCCTTTTGACCAGGCTATGGGCTTTTAAAGATGGAAAGAAGGCCCATTTCAGTAAACCTTCGCTAAATTAAAATCAATGACATAAAAACGGTCATATATTTTACTACCTTTAATGATATATATTTTAATGCAAATACCAACATAATTATTCCACAAGCCCATAGAGGTATGCCATATCGAAATCCGAGTCCTTTTGACCAGGTTATGGGCTTTTAAAGATGGAAAGAAGGCCCATTTCAGTAAACCTTCGCTAAATTAAAATCAATGACATAAAAACGGTCATATATTTTACTACCTTTAATGATATATATTTTAATGCAAATACCAACATAATTATTCCACAAGCCCATAGAGGTATGCCATATCGAAATCCGAGTCCTTTTGACCAGGTTATGGGCTTTTAAAGATGGAAAGAAGGCCCATTTCAGTAAACCTTCGCAAAATAAAAATCAATGACATAAAAACGGTAATATTTTTTACTACCTTTAAAGTTAAATATTTTAAGGCAGATAACAACATAATCATTCCACAAGCCCGTAAAGGTATGCCATACCGAAATCCGAGTTCATTTGACCAAGTTATTGGCTTTTAAATACAAGGGTGGTCAAAAGTATTTTCACAAAAAAAAAGTTAAATATATTCATAATTTGAACTTACATCTTGTTAACTTTGGCATCAATGGAAAGGTAATTTAAATGCCGTTTGAATGATACAATACATTTCCTAACACATTCAGTACTTATTGAAAAGGACGAATTTGTGTGAAAATGTCCTTTTTGAACTTTTTTCCTCGACTTGAAAACTTAAATTTTTTGATGCAAAAAGTTTCTTCAAACAAAAATAATAGTAACTGCAAAAAGATTTTTCAAAAATCATTTTGCTTATATTTTTTATGATTTTTTGAAAATGCTTAGAAACATGCATTTTAGGCATATTTTTCTCTTTTCCATACAAATTTTTTCCGACAGTGTCACCTTAAAAAAACCACCCTTGTATGTGAAGAAGACCCATTTCAGTAAACCTTCGGAAAATTAAAATCAATGACATAAAAACGGTCATATTTTTTACTACCTTTAAAGTTATATATTTTAGTGCAGATAACAACATAATCATTCCACAAGCCCAAAGAGGTATGCCATATCGAAATCCGATTCCTTTTGAACAGGCTATGGGCTTTTAAAGGTGAAAAGAAGGCCCATTTCAGTAAACCTTCGCAAAATTAAAATCAATGACATAAAAACGGTCATATTTTTTACTACCTTTAAAGTTATATATTTTAATGCAGATAACAACATAATCATTCCACAAGCCTATAAAGGTATGCCATATCGAAACCCGAGTTCTTTGACCAAGTCATGGGCTTTTAAAGATGGAAAGAAAGCCCATTTCAGTAAACCTTTGCAATATTAAAATCAATCACATTAAAGCGGTCATATTTTTTACTACCTTTAAAGTTATATATTTTAATGCAGATAACAACATAATCATTCCGCAAGCCAATAGAGGTATGCCATATCAAAATCCGAGTCCTTTTGTCCAGGTTATGGGCTTTTAAAGATGGAAAGAAGGCCCATTTAAGTAAACCTTTGCAAAATTAAAATCAAATCCGAGTAAAGATGGAAAGAAGGCCCATTTCAGTAAACCTTCGCTAAATTAAAATCAATGACATAAAAACGGTCATATATTTTATTACCTTTAAAGTTATATATTTTAATGCAGATAACAACATAATTATTCCACAAGCCCATAGAGGTATGCCATATCGAAATCCGAGTCCTTTTGACCAGGTTATGGGCTTTTAAAGATGGAAAGAAGGCCCATTTCAGTAAACCTTCGCAAAATTGAAATCAATGACATAAAAACGGTCATATTTTTTACTACCTTTAAAGTTAAATATTTTAATGCAGATAACAACATAATCATTCCACAAGCCTATAAAGGTATGCCATATCGAAATCCGAGTTCATTTGACCAAGTTATGGGCTTTTAAAGATGAAAAGAAGGCCCATTTCAGTGAACCTTCGCTAAATTAAAATCAATGACATAAAAACGGTCATATATTTTACTACCTTTAAAGTTATATATTTTAATGCAGATAACAACATAATCATTCCACAAGCCCATAGAGGTATGCCATATCGGAATCCGAGCCCTTTTGGCCAGGTTATGGGCTTTTAAAGATGGAAAGAAGGCCCATTTCAGTAAACCTTTGCAAAACTAAAATCAATGACATAAAAACGATTTTTTTTTTACTACCTTTATAGTTATATATTTTAATGCAGAAAACAACATAATCATTCCACAAGCCTATAAAGGTATGCCATATCGAAACCCTAGTTCTTTGACCAAGTTATGGGCTTTTAAAGATGGAAAGAAGGCCCATTTCAGTAAACCTTTGCAAAATTAAAATCAATCACATAAAAACGGTCATATTTTTTACTACCTTTAAAGTTTAATATTTTAATGCAGATAACAACATAATCATTCCACAAGCCTATAAAGGTATGCCATATCGAAACCCGAGTTCATTTGACCAAGTTATGGGCTTTTAAATATGTAAAGAAGGCCCATTTCAGTAAACCTTCGCAAAATTAAAATCAATGACATAAAAACGGTCATATTTTTTACTACCTTTAAAGTTATATATTTTAATGCAGATAACAACATAATCATTCCACAAGCCTATAAAGGTATGCCATATCGAAACCCGAGTTCTTTGACCAAGTCATGGGCTTTTAAAGATGGAAAGAAGGCCCATTTCAGTAAACCTTTGCAAAATTAATATCAATCACATTAAAGCGGTCATATTTTTTACTACCTTTAAAGTTATATATTTTAATGCAGATAACAACATAATCATTCCGCAAGCCAATAGAGGTATGCCATATCAAAATCCGAGTCGTTTTGTCCAGGTTATGGGCTTTTAAAGATGGAAAAAAGGCCCATTTAAGTAAACCTTTGCAAAATTAAAATCAATGACATAAAAACGGTCATATTTTTTACTACCTTTAAAGTTATATATTTTAATGCAGATAAAAACATAATCATTCCACAAGCCCATAAAAGTATGCCATATCGAAATCCGAGTTCATTTGACCAAGTTATGGGCTTTTAAAGATGGAAGGAAGGCCCATTTCTGTAAACCTTCGCAAAATAAAAATCAATGACATAAAAACGGTCATATTTTTTAATACATTTAAAGTTATATATTTTTATGCAGATAACAACATAAATTCAATGACATAAGAACGGTCAAATTTTTTACTACCTTTAAAGTTAAATATTTTAATGCAGATAACAACAAAATCATTCCACAAGGCTTTTAAAGATGGAAAGAAGGCCCATTTCAGTAAACCTTCGCAAAATTAAAATCAATGGCATAAAAAGGGTCATATTTTTTACTACCTTTAAAGTTATATATTTTAATGCAGATAACAACATAATCATTCCACAATCCTATAAAGGTATGCCATATCGAAATCCGAGTTCATTTGACCAAGTTATGGGCTTTTAAAGATGGAAAGAAGACCCATTTCAGTAAACCTTCGCTAAATTAAAATCAATGACATAAAAACATATATTTTATTACCTTTAAAGTTATATATTTTAATGCAGATAACAACATAATTATTCCACAAGCCCATAGAGGTATGCCATATCGAAATCCGAGTCCTTTTGACCAGGTTATGGGCTTTTAAGGATGGAAAGAAGGCCCATTTCAGTAAACCTTCGCAAAATTAAAATCAATGACATAAAAACGGTCATATTTTTTACTACCTTTAAAGTTATATATTTTAATGCAGATAACAACATAATCATTCCACAATCCTATAAAGGTATGCCATATCGAAATCCGAGTTCATTTGACCAAGTTATGGGCTTTTAAAGATGGAAAGAAGACCCATTTCAGTAAACCTTCGCTAAATTAAAATCAATGACATAAAAACATATATTTTATTACCTTTAAAGTTATATATTTTAATGCAGATAACAACATAATTATTCCACAAGCCCATAGAGGTATGCCATATCGAAATCCGAGTCCTTTTGACCAGGTTATGGGCTTTTAAATATGTAAAGAAGGCCCATTTCAGTAAACCTTCGCAAAATTAAAATCAATGACATAAAAACGGTCATATTTTTTACTACCTTTAAAGTTATATATTTTAATGCAGATAACAACATAATCATTCCACAAGCCTATAAAGGTATGCCATATCGAAACCCGAGTTCTTTGACCAAGTCATGGGCTTTTAAAGATGGAAAGAAGGCCCATTTCAGTAAACCTTTGCAAAATTAAAATCAATCACATTAAAGCGGTCATATTTTTTACTACCTTTAAAGTTATATATTTTAATGCAGATAACAACATAATCATTCCGCAAGCCAATAGAGGTATGCCATATCAAAATCCGAGTCGTTTTGTCCAGGTTATGGGCTTTTAAAGATGGAAAAAAGGCCCATTTAAGTAAACCTTTGCAAAATTAAAATCAATGACATAAAAACGGTCATATTTTTTACTACCTTTAAAGTTATATATTTTAATGCAGATAAAAACATAATCATTCCACAAGCCCATAAAAGTATGCCATATCGAAATCCGAGTTCATTTGACCAAGTTATGGGCTTTTAAAGATGGAAGGAAGGCCCATTTCTGTAAACCTTCGCAAAATAAAAATCAATGACATAAAAACGGTCATATTTTTTAATACATTTAAAGTTATATATTTTTATGCAGATAACAACATAAATTCAATGACATAAGAACGGTCAAATTTTTTACTACCTTTAAAGTTAAATATTTTAATGCAGATAACAACAAAATCATTCCACAAGGCTTTTAAAGATGGAAAGAAGGCCCATTTCAGTAAACCTTCGCAAAATTAAAATCAATGGCATAAAAAGGGTCATATTTTTTACTACCTTTAAAGTTATATATTTTAATGCAGATAACAACATAATCATTCCACAATCCTATAAAGGTATGCCATATCGAAATCCGAGTTCATTTGACCAAGTTATGGGCTTTTAAAGATGGAAAGAAGACCCATTTCAGTAAACCTTCGCTAAATTAAAATCAATGACATAAAAACATATATTTTATTACCTTTAAAGTTATATATTTTAATGCAGATAACAACATAATTATTCCACAAGCCCATAGAGGTATGCCATATCGAAATCCGAGTCCTTTTGACCAGGTTATGGGCTTTTAAAGATGGAAAGAAGGCCCATTTCAGTAAACCTTCGCAAAATTAAAATCAATGACATAAAAACGGTCATATTTTTTACTACCTTTAAAGTTATATATTTTAATGCAGATAACAACATAATCATTCCACAATCCTATAAAGGAATGCCATATCGAAATCCGAGTTCATTTGACCAAGTTATGGGCTTTTAAAGATGGAAAGAAGGCCCATTTCAGTAAACCTTCGCAAAATTAAAATCAATGGCATAAAAACGGTCATATTTTTTACTACCTTTAAAGATATATATTTTAATGCAGATAACAACATAATCATTCCACAATCCTATAAAGGTGTGCCATATCGAAATCCGAGTTCATTTGACCAAGTTATGGGCTTTTAAAGATGGAAAGAAGGCCCATTTCAGTAAACCTTCGCTAAATTAAAATCAATGACATAAAAACGGTCATATATTTTATTACCTTTAAAGTTATATATTTTAATGCAGATAACAACATAATTATTCCACAAGCCCATAGAGGTATGCCATATCGAAATCCGAGTCCTTTTGACCAGGTTATGGGCTTTTAAAAATGGAAAGAAGGCCCATCTCAGTAAACCTTCGCAAAATTAAAATCAATGACATAAAAACGGTCATATTTTTTACTACCTTTAAAGTTATATATTTTAATGGAAATAAAAACATAATCATTCCACAAGCCCATAGAGGTATGCCATATCGAAATCCGAGTCCTTTTGACCAGGTTATGGGCTTTTAAAGATGGAAAGAAGGCCCATTTCAGTAAACCTTCGCAAAACTAAAATAACTGACATAAAAACGGTCATATTTTTTACTACCTTTAAAGTTATATATTTTAATGCAGATAACAACATAATCAAGCCTATAAAGGTATGCCATATCGAAATCCGAGTCCTTTTGACCAGGCTATGGGCTTTTAAAGATGGAAAGAAGGCCCATTTCAGTAAACCTTCGCTAAATTAAAATCAATGACATAAAAACGGTCATATATTTTACTACCTTTAATGATATATATTTTAATGCAAATACCAACATAATTATTCCACAAGCCCATAGAGGTATGCCATATCGAAATCCGAGTCCTTTTGACCAGGTTATGGGCTTTTAAAGATGGAAAGAAGGCCCATTTCAGTAAACCTTCGCTAAATTAAAATCAATGACATAAAAACGGTCATATATTTTACTACCTTTAATGATATATATTTTAATGCAAATACCAACATAATTATTCCACAAGCCCATAGAGGTATGCCATATCGAAATCCGAGTCCTTTTGACCAGGTTATGGGCTTTTAAAGATGGAAAGAAGGCCCATTTCAGTAAACCTTCGCAAAATAAAAATCAATGACATAAAAACGGTAATATTTTTTACTACCTTTAAAGTTAAATATTTTAAGGCAGATAACAACATAATCATTCCACAAGCCCGTAAAGGTATGCCATACCGAAATCCGAGTTCATTTGACCAAGTTATTGGCTTTTAAATACAAGGGTGGTCAAAAGTATTTTCACAAAAAAAAAGTTAAATATATTCATAATTTGAACTTACATCTTGTTAACTTTGGCATCAATGGAAAGGTAATTTAAATGCCGTTTGAATGATACAATACATTTCCTAACACATTCAGTACTTATTGAAAAGGACGAATTTGTGTGAAAATGTCCTTTTTGAACTTTTTTCCTCGACTTGAAAACTTAAATTTTTTGATGCAAAAAGTTTCTTCAAACAAAAATAATAGTAACTGCAAAAAGATTTTTCAAAAATCATTTTGCTTATATTTTTTATGATTTTTTGAAAATGCTTAGAAACATGCATTTTAGGCATATTTTTCTCTTTTCCATACAAATTTTTTCCGACAGTGTCACCTTAAAAAAACCACCCTTGTATGTGAAGAAGACCCATTTCAGTAAACCTTCGGAAAATTAAAATCAATGACATAAAAACGGTCATATTTTTTACTACCTTTAAAGTTATATATTTTAGTGCAGATAACAACATAATCATTCCACAAGCCCAAAGAGGTATGCCATATCGAAATCCGATTCCTTTTGAACAGGCTATGGGCTTTTAAAGGTGAAAAGAAGGCCCATTTCAGTAAACCTTCGCAAAATTAAAATCAATGACATAAAAACGGTCATATTTTTTACTACCTTTAAAGTTATATATTTTAATGCAGATAACAACATAATCATTCCACAAGCCCAAAGAGGTATGCCATATCGAAATCCGATTCCCTTTGACCAGGCTATGGGCTTTTAACGATGGAAACAAGGCCCATTTCAGTAAACCTTTGCAAAATTAAAATCAATGACATAAAAACGGTCATATTTTTTACTACCATTAAAGTTATATATTTTAATGCAGATAACAACATAATCATTCCACAAGCCCAAAGAGGTATGCCATATCGAAATCCGATTCCCTTTGACCAGGCTATGGGCTTTTAACGATGGAAACAAGGCCCATTTCAGTAAACCTTTGCAAAATTAAAATCAATGACATTAAAACGGTCATATTTTTTACTACCTTTACAGTTATATATTTTAATGCAGATAAAAACATAATCATTCCACAAGCCAATAAAGGTATGCCATATCGAAATCCGAGTTCATTTGACCAAGTTATTGGCTTTTAAAGATGGAAAGAAGGCCCATTTCAGTAAACCTTTTCAAAATTTAAATCAATGACATAAAAACGGTAATATTTTTTACTACCTTTAAAGTTAAATATTTTAAGGCAGATAACAACATAATCATTCCACAAGCCTGTAAAGGTATGCCATACCGAAATCCGAGTTCATTTGACCAAGTTATTGGCTTTTAAATACAAGGGTGGTCAAAAGTATTTTCACAAAAAAAAAGTTAAATATATTCATAATTTGAACTTACATCTTGTTAACTTTGGCATCAATGGAAAGGTAATTTAAATGCCGTTTGAATGATACAATACATTTCCTAACACATTCAGTACTTATTGAAAAGGACGAATTTGTGTGAAAATGTCCTTTTTGAACTTTTTTCCTCGACTTGAAAACTTAAATTTTTTGATGCAAAAAGTTTCTTCAAACAAAAATAATAGTAACTGCAAAAAGATTTTTCAAAAATCATTTTGCTTATATTTTTTATGATTTTTTGAAAATGCTTAGAAACATGCATTTTAGGCATATTTTTCTCTTTTTCATACAAATTTTTTCCGACAGTGTCACCTTAAAAAAACCACCCTTGTATGTGAAGAAGACCCATTTCAGTAAACCTTCGGAAAATTAAAATCAATGACATAAAAACGGTCATATTTTTTACTACCTTTAAAGTTATATATTTTAGTGCAGATAACAACATAATCATTCCACAAGCCCAAAGAGGTATGCCATATCGAAATCCGATTCCTTTTGACCAGGCTATGGGCTTTTAAAGGTGAAAAGAAGGCCCATTTCAGTAAACCTTCGCAAAATTAAAATCAATGACATAAAAACGGTCATATTTTTTACTACCTTTAAAGTTATATATTTTAATGCAGATAACAACATAATCATTCCACAAGCCCAAAGAGGTATGCCATATCGAAATCCGATTCCCTTTGACCAGGCTATGGGCTTTTAACGATGGAAACAAGGCCCATTTCAGTAAACCTTTGCAAAATTAAAATCAATGACATAAAAACGGTCATATTTTTTACTACCATTAAAGTTATATATTTTAATGCAGATAACAACATAATCATTCCACAAGCCCAAAGAGGTATGCCATATCGAAATCCGATTCCCTTTGACCAGGCTATGGGCTTTTAACGATGGAAACAAGGCCCATTTCAGTAAACCTTTGCAAAATTAAAATCAATGACATTAAAACGGTCATATTTTTTACTACCTTTACAGTTATATATTTTAATGCAGATAAAAACATAATCATTCCACAAGCCAATAAAGGTATGCCATATCGAAATCCGAGTTCATTTGACCAAGTTATTGGCTTTTAAAGATGGAAAGAAGGCCCATTTCAGTAAACCTTCGCTAAATTAAAATCAATGACATAAAAACGGTCATATATTTTACTACCTTTAATGATATATATTTTAATGCAAATACCAACATAATTATTCCACAAGCCCATAGAGGTATGCCATATCGAAATCCGAGTCCTTTTGACCAGGTTATGGGCTTTTAAAGATGGAAAGAAGGCCCATTTCAGTAAACCTTCGCTAAATTAAAATCAATGACATAAAAACGGTCATATATTTTACTACCTTTAATGATATATATTTTAATGCAAATACCAACATAATTATTCCACAAGCCCATAGAGGTATGCCATATCGAAATCCGAGTCCTTTTGACCAGGTTATGGGCTTTTAAAGATGGAAAGAAGGCCCATTTCAGTAAACCTTCGCAAAATAAAAATCAATGACATAAAAACGGTAATATTTTTTACTACCTTTAAAGTTAAATATTTTAAGGCAGATAACAACATAATCATTCCACAAGCCCGTAAAGGTATGCCATACCGAAATCCGAGTTCATTTGACCAAGTTATTGGCTTTTAAATACAAGGGTGGTCAAAAGTATTTTCACAAAAAAAAAGTTAAATATATTCATAATTTGAACTTACATCTTGTTAACTTTGGCATCAATGGAAAGGTAATTTAAATGCCGTTTGAATGATACAATACATTTCCTAACACATTCAGTACTTATTGAAAAGGACGAATTTGTGTGAAAATGTCCTTTTTGAACTTTTTTCCTCGACTTGAAAACTTAAATTTTTTGATGCAAAAAGTTTCTTCAAACAAAAATAATAGTAACTGCAAAAAGATTTTTCAAAAATCATTTTGCTTATATTTTTTATGATTTTTTGAAAATGCTTAGAAACATGCATTTTAGGCATATTTTTCTCTTTTCCATACAAATTTTTTCCGACAGTGTCACCTTAAAAAAACCACCCTTGTATGTGAAGAAGACCCATTTCAGTAAACCTTCGGAAAATTAAAATCAATGACATAAAAACGGTCATATTTTTTACTACCTTTAAAGTTATATATTTTAGTGCAGATAACAACATAATCATTCCACAAGCCCAAAGAGGTATGCCATATCGAAATCCGATTCCTTTTGAACAGGCTATGGGCTTTTAAAGGTGAAAAGAAGGCCCATTTCAGTAAACCTTCGCAAAATTAAAATCAATGACATAAAAACGGTCATATTTTTTACTACCTTTAAAGTTATATATTTTAATGCAGATAACAACATAATCATTCCACAAGCCCAAAGAGGTATGCCATATCGAAATCCGATTCCCTTTGACCAGGCTATGGGCTTTTAACGATGGAAACAAGGCCCATTTCAGTAAACCTTTGCAAAATTAAAATCAATGACATAAAAACGGTCATATTTTTTACTACCATTAAAGTTATATATTTTAATGCAGATAACAACATAATCATTCCACAAGCCCAAAGAGGTATGCCATATCGAAATCCGATTCCCTTTGACCAGGCTATGGGCTTTTAACGATGGAAACAAGGCCCATTTCAGTAAACCTTTGCAAAATTAAAATCAATGACATTAAAACGGTCATATTTTTTACTACCTTTACAGTTATATATTTTAATGCAGATAAAAACATAATCATTCCACAAGCCAATAAAGGTATGCCATATCGAAATCCGAGTTCATTTGACCAAGTTATTGGCTTTTAAAGATGGAAAGAAGGCCCATTTCAGTAAACCTTTTCAAAATTTAAATCAATGACATAAAAACGGTAATATTTTTTACTACCTTTAAAGTTAAATATTTTAAGGCAGATAACAACATAATCATTCCACAAGCCTGTAAAGGTATGCCATACCGAAATCCGAGTTCATTTGACCAAGTTATTGGCTTTTAAATACAAGGGTGGTCAAAAGTATTTTCACAAAAAAAAAGTTAAATATATTCATAATTTGAACTTACATCTTGTTAACTTTGGCATCAATGGAAAGGTAATTTAAATGCCGTTTGAATGATACAATACATTTCCTAACACATTCAGTACTTATTGAAAAGGACGAATTTGTGTGAAAATGTCCTTTTTGAACTTTTTTCCTCGACTTGAAAACTTAAATTTTTTGATGCAAAAAGTTTCTTCAAACAAAAATAATAGTAACTGCAAAAAGATTTTTCAAAAATCATTTTGCTTATATTTTTTATGATTTTTTGAAAATGCTTAGAAACATGCATTTTAGGCATATTTTTCTCTTTTCCATACAAATTTTTTCCGACAGTGTCACCTTAAAAAAACCACCCTTGTATGTGAAGAAGACCCATTTCAGTAAACCTTCGGAAAATTAAAATCAATGACATAAAAACGGTCATATTTTTTACTACCTTTAAAGTTATATATTTTAGTGCAGATAACAACATAATCATTCCACAAGCCCAAAGAGGTATGCCATATCGAAATCCGATTCCTTTTGAACAGGCTATGGGCTTTTAAAGGTGAAAAGAAGGCCCATTTCAGTAAACCTTCGCAAAATTAAAATCAATGACATAAAAACGGTCATATTTTTTACTACCTTTAAAGTTATATATTTTAATGCAGATAACAACATAATCATTCCACAAGCCCAAAGAGGTATGCCATATCGAAATCCGATTCCCTTTGACCAGGCTATGGGCTTTTAACGATGGAAACAAGGCCCATTTCAGTAAACCTTTGCAAAATTAAAATCAATGACATAAAAACGGTCATATTTTTTACTACCATTAAAGTTATATATTTTAATGCAGATAACAACATAATCATTCCACAAGCCCAAAGAGGTATGCCATATCGAAATCCGATTCCCTTTGACCAGGCTATGGGCTTTTAACGATGGAAACAAGGCCCATTTCAGTAAACCTTTGCAAAATTAAAATCAATGACATTAAAACGGTCATATTTTTTACTACCTTTACAGTTATATATTTTAATGCAGATAAAAACATAATCATTCCACAAGCCAATAAAGGTATGCCATATCGAAATCCGAGTTCATTTGACCAAGTTATTGGCTTTTAAAGATGGAAAGAAGGCCCATTTCAGTAAACCTTTTCAAAATTTAAATCAATGACATAAAAACGGTAATATTTTTTACTACCTTTAAAGTTAAATATTTTAAGGCAGATAACAACATAATCATTCCACAAGCCTGTAAAGGTATGCCATACCGAAATCCGAGTTCATTTGACCAAGTTATTGGCTTTTAAATACAAGGGTGGTCAAAAGTATTTTCACAAAAAAAAAGTTAAATATATTCATAATTTGAACTTACATCTTGTTAACTTTGGCATCAATGGAAAGGTAATTTAAATGCCGTTTGAATGATACAATACATTTCCTAACACATTCAGTACTTATTGAAAAGGACGAATTTGTGTGAAAATGTCCTTTTTGAACTTTTTTCCTCGACTTGAAAACTTAAATTTTTTGATGCAAAAAGTTTCTTCAAACAAAAATAATAGTAACTGCAAAAAGATTTTTCAAAAATCATTTTGCTTATATTTTTTATGATTTTTTGAAAATGCTTAGAAACATGCATTTTAGGCATATTTTTCTCTTTTTCATACAAATTTTTTCCGACAGTGTCACCTTAAAAAAACCACCCTTGTATGTGAAGAAGACCCATTTCAGTAAACCTTCGGAAAATTAAAATCAATGACATAAAAACGGTCATATTTTTTACTACCTTTAAAGTTATATATTTTAGTGCAGATAACAACATAATCATTCCACAAGCCCAAAGAGGTATGCCATATCGAAATCCGATTCCTTTTGACCAGGCTATGGGCTTTTAAAGGTGAAAAGAAGGCCCATTTCAGTAAACCTTCGCAAAATTAAAATCAATGACATAAAAACGGTCATATTTTTTACTACCTTTAAAGTTATATATTTTAATGCAGATAACAACATAATCATTCCACAAGCCCAAAGAGGTATGCCATATCGAAATCCGATTCCCTTTGACCAGGCTATGGGCTTTTAACGATGGAAACAAGGCCCATTTCAGTAAACCTTTGCAAAATTAAAATCAATGACATAAAAACGGTCATATTTTTTACTACCATTAAAGTTATATATTTTAATGCAGATAACAACATAATCATTCCACAAGCCCAAAGAGGTATGCCATATCGAAATCCGATTCCCTTTGACCAGGCTATGGGCTTTTAACGATGGAAACAAGGCCCATTTCAGTAAACCTTTGCAAAATTAAAATCAATGACATTAAAACGGTCATATTTTTTACTACCTTTACAGTTATATATTTTAATGCAGATAAAAACATAATCATTCCACAAGCCAATAAAGGTATGCCATATCGAAATCCGAGTTCATTTGACCAAGTTATTGGCTTTTAAAGATGGAAAGAAGGCCCATTTCAGTAAACCTTCGCAAAATTGAAATCAATGACATAAAAACGGTCATATTTTTTACTACCTTTAAAGTTATATATTTTAATGCAGAAAACAACATAATCATTCCACAAGCCTATAAAGGTATGCCATATCGAAACCCTAGTTCTTTGACCAAGTTATGGGCTTTTAAAGATGGAAAGAAGGCCCATTTCAGTAAACCTTTGCAAAATAAAAATCAATCACATAAAAACGGTCATATTTTTTACTACCTGTAAAGTTTAATATTTTAATGCAGATAACAACATAATCATTCCACAAGCCTATAAAGGTATGCCATATCGAAACCCGAGTTCTTTGACCAAGTTATTGGCATTTAAATATGTAAAGAAGGCCCATTTCAGTTAACCTTCGCAAAATTAAAATCAATGACATAAAAACGGTCATATTTTTTACTACCTCTAAAGTAATATATTTTAATGCAGATAACAACATAATCATTCCGCAAGCCCATAGAGGTATGCCATATCGAAATCCGAGTCCTTTTGACCAGGTTATGGGCTTTTAAAGATGGAAAGAAGGCCTATTTCAGTAAACCTTCGCAAAATAAAAATCAATGACATAAAAACGGTCATATTTTTTACTACCTTTAAAGTTATATATTTTAATGCAGATAACAACATAATCATTCCACAAGCCCAAAGAGGTATGCCATATCGAAATCCGATTCCCTTTGACCAGGCTATGGGCTTTTAACGATGGAAACAAGGCCCATTTCAGTAAACCTTTGCAAAATTAAAATCAATGACATAAAAACGGTCATATTTTTTACTACCTTTAAAGTTATATATTTTAATGCAGATAACAACATAATTATTCCACAAGCCCATAAACGTATACCATATCGAAACACGAGTTCATTTGACCTAGTTATTGGCTTTTAAGTATGTAAAAAAGGCCCATTTCAGTAAACCTTCGCAAAATTAAAATCAATGACATAAAAACGGTCATATTTTTTACTACCTTTAAAGTTATATATTTTAATGCAGATAACAACATAATCATTCCACAAGCCCAAAGAGGTATGCCATGTCTAAATCCGATTCCTTTTGACCAGGTTATGGGCTTTTAAAGATGGAAAGAAGGACCATTTCAGTAAACCTTTGCAAAATTAAAATCAATGACATAAAAACGGTCATATTTTTTACTACCTTTAAAGTAATATATTTTAATGCAGATAACAACATAATCATTCCGCAAGCCCATAGAGGTATGCCATATCGAAATCCGAGTCCTTTTGACCAGGTTATGGGCTTTTAAAGATGGAAAGAAGGCCTATTTCAGTAAACCTTCGCAAAATAAAAATCAATGACATAAAAACGGTCATATTTTTTACTACCTTTAAAGATATATATTTAAATGCAGATAACAACATAATCATTCCACAAGCTCATAGATATATGCCATATCGAAATCGAAGTCCTTTTGACCAGGTTATGGACTTTTAAAGATGAAAAGAAGGCCCATTTCAGTAAAGCTTTGCAAAATTAAAATCAATGACATAAAAACGGTCATATTTTTTACTACCTTTAAAATTATATATTTTAATGCAGATAACAACATAATCATTCCACAAGCCTATAAGGGTATGCCATATCGAAACCCGAGTTCTTTGACCAAGTCATGGGCTTTTAAAGATGGAAAGAAGGCCCATTTAAGTAAACCTTTGCAAAATTAAAATCAATGACATAAAAACGGTCATATTTTGTACTACACTTAAAGTTATGTATTTTAATGCAGATAACAACGTTATCATTCCACAAGCCTATAAAGGTATGCCATATCGAAATCCGAGTTCTTTTGACCAAGTTATGGGCTTTTAAAGATGGAAAGAAGGCCCATTTCAGTAAACCTTTGCAAAATTAAAATCAATGACATAAAAACGGTCATATTTTTTACTACCTTTAAAGTTTAATATTTTAATGCAGATAACAACATAATCATTCCACAAGCCTATAAAGGTATGCCATATCGGAACCCGAGTTCCTTGACCAAGTTATTGGCTTTTAAATATGTAAAGAAGGCCCATTTCAGTAAACCTTCGCAAAATTAAAATCAATGACATAAAAACGGTCATATTTTGTACTACCTTTAAAGTTATATATTTTAATGCAGATAACAACATAATCATTCCACAAGCCCATAAACGTATACCATATCGAAATACGAGTTCATCTGACCAAGTTATTGGCTTTTAAATATGTAAAGAAGGCCCATTTCAGTAAGCCTTTGCAAAATTTAAATCAATGACATAAAAACGGTCATATTTTTTACTTCCTTTAAAGTTAAATATTTTAATGCAGATAACAACATAATCATTCCACAAGCCTATAAAGGTATGCCATATCGAAATCCGAGTTCATTTGACCAAGTTATGGGCTTTTAAAGATGGAAAGAAGGCCCATTTCAGTAAACCTTTGCAAAATTAAAATCAATGATATAAAAACGGTCATATTTTTTAATACATTTAAAGTTATATATTTTAATGCAGATAACAACATAATCATTCCTCAAGCCCATAGAGGTATGCCATATCGAAATCCGAGTCATTCTGACCAAATTATGGGCTTTTAAATATGAAAAGAAGGCCCATTTCAGTAAAGCTTTGCAAAATTAAAATCAATGACATAAAAACGGTCATATTTTTTCCTACCTTAAAGTTATATATTTTAATGCAGATAAAAACATAATCATTCCACAAGCCAATAAAGGTATGCCATATCGAAATCCGAGTTCATTTGACCAAGTTATTGGCTTTTAAAGATGGAAGGAAGGCCCATTTCAGTAAACCTTCGCAAAATTGAAATCAATCACATAAAAACGGTCATATTTTTTACTACCTTTAAAGTTAAATATTTTAATGCAGATAACAACATAATCATTCCACAAGCCTATAAAGGTATGCCATATCGAAATACGGTTCATTTGACCAATTTATTGGCTTTTAAAGATGGAAAGAAGGACCATTTCAGTAAACCTTTGCTAAATTAAAATCAATGACATAAAAACGGTCATATTTTTTACTACCTTTAAAGTAATATATTTTAATGCAGATAACAACATAATCATTCCACAAGCCCATAAACGTATACCATATCGAAATACGAGTTCATCTGACCAAGTTATTGGCTTTTAAATATGTAAAGAAGGCCCATTTCAGTAAGCCTTTGCAAAATTTAAATCAATGACATAAAAACGGTAATATTTTTTACTACCTTTAAAGTTATATATTTTAATGCAGATAACAACATAATCATTCCACAAGCCCATAGAGGTATGCCATATCGAAATCCGAGTCCTTTTGACCAGGCTATGGGCTTTTAAAGATGAAAAGAAGGCCCATTTCAGTAAACCTTCGCTAAATTAAAATCAATGACATAAAAACGGTCATATTTTTTACTACCTTTAAAGATATATATTTTAATGCAGATAACAACATAATCATTCCACAAGCCCATAGAGGTATGCCATATCGAAATCCGAGTCCTTTTGACCAGGCTATGGGCTTTTAAAGATGGAAAGAAGGCCCATTTCAGTAAAGCTTTGCAAAATTAAAATCAATGACATAAAAACGGTTTTTTTTTACTACCTTTATAGTTATATATTGTAATGCAGAAAACAACATAATCATTCCACAAGCCTATAAAGGTATGCCATATCGAAACCCTAGTTCTTTGACCAAGTTATGGGCTTTTAAAGATGGAAAGAAGGCCCATTTCAGTAAACCTTTGCAAAATTAAAATCAATCACATAAAAACGGTCATATTTTTTACTACCTTTAAAGTTTAATATTTTAATGCAGATAACAACATAATCATTCCACAAGCCTATAAAGGTATGCCATATCGAAACCCGAGTTCATTTGACCAAGTTATGGGCTTTTAAATATGTAAAGAAGGCCCATTTCAGTAAACCTTCGCAAAATTAAAATCAATGACATAAAAACGGTCATATTTTTTACTACCTTTAAAGTTATATATTTTAATGCAGATAACAACAAAATCATACCAAAAGCCTATAAAGGTATGCCATATCGAAATCCGAGTTCATTTGACCAAGCTATGGGCTTTTAAAGATGGAAAGAAGGCCCATTTCAGTAAACCTTTGCTAAATTAAAATCAATGACATAAGAACGGTCATATTTTTTACTACCTTTAAAGTTATATATTTTAATGCAGATAACAACATAATCATTCCATAAGCCCATAGAGGTATGCCATATCGAAATCGAAGTCCTTTTGACCAGGTTATGGGCTTTTAAAGATGGAAAGAAGGACCATTTCAGTAAACCTTTGCTAAATTAAAATCAATGACATAAAAACGGTCATATTTTTTACTACCTTTAAAGTAATATATTTTAATGCAGATAACAACATAATCATTCCACAAGCCCATAAACGTATACCATATCGAAATACGAGTTCATCTGACCAAGTTATTGGCTTTTAAATATGTAAAGAAGGCCCATTTCAGTAAGCCTTTGCAAAATTTAAATCAATGACATAAAAACGGTAATATTTTTTACTACCTTTAAAGTTATATATTTTAATGCAGATAACAACATAATCATTCCACAAGCCCATAGAGGTATGCCATATCGAAATCCGAGTCCTTTTGACCAGGCTATGGGCTTTTAAAGATGAAAAGAAGGCCCATTTCAGTAAACCTTCGCTAAATTAAAATCAATGACATAAAAACGGTCATATTTTTTACTACCTTTAAAGATATATATTTTAATGCAGATAACAACATAATCATTCCACAAGCCCATAGAGGTATGCCATATCGAAATCCGAGTCCTTTTGACCAGGCTATGGGCTTTTAAAGATGGAAAGAAGGCCCATTTCAGTAAAGCTTTGCAAAATTAAAATCAATGACATAAAAACGGTTTTTTTTTACTACCTTTATAGTTATATATTGTAATGCAGAAAACAACATAATCATTCCACAAGCCTATAAAGGTATGCCATATCGAAACCCTAGTTCTTTGACCAAGTTATGGGCTTTTAAAGATGGAAAGAAGGCCCATTTCAGTAAACCTTTGCAAAATTAAAATCAATCACATAAAAACGGTCATATTTTTTACTACCTTTAAAGTTTAATATTTTAATGCAGATAACAACATAATCATTCCACAAGCCTATAAAGGTATGCCATATCGAAACCCGAGTTCATTTGACCAAGTTATGGGCTTTTAAATATGTAAAGAAGGCCCATTTCAGTAAACCTTCGCAAAATTAAAATCAATGACATAAAAACGGTCATATTTTTTACTACCTTTAAAGTTATATATTTTAATGCAGATAACAACAAAATCATACCAAAAGCCTATAAAGGTATGCCATATCGAAATCCGAGTTCATTTGACCAAGCTATGGGCTTTTAAAGATGGAAAGAAGGCCCATTTCAGTAAACCTTTGCTAAATTAAAATCAATGACATAAGAACGGTCATATTTTTTACTACCTTTAAAGTTATATATTTTAATGCAGATAACAACATAATCATTCCATAAGCCCATAGAGGTATGCCATATCGAAATCGAAGTCCTTTTGACCAGGTTATGGGCTTTTAAAGATGGAAAGAAGGCCCATTTAAGTAAACCTTTGCAAAATTAAAATCAATGTCATAAAAACGGTCATATTTTTTAATACATTTAAAGTAATATATTTGAATGCAGATAACAACATAATCATTCCACAAGCCCATAAACGTATACCATATCGAAATACGAGTTCATCTGACCAAGTTATTGGCTTTTAAATATGTAAAGAAGGCCCATTTCAGTAAGCCTTTGCAAAATTTAAATCAATGACATAAAAACGGTCATATATTTTACTACCTTTAAAGTTATATATTTTAATGCAGATAACAACATAATCATTCCACAAGCCCATAGAGGTATGCCATATCGGAATCCGAGCCCTTTTGGCCAGGTTATAGGCTTTTAAAGATGGAAAGAAGGCCCATTTCAGTAAACCTTTGCAAAATTAAAATCAATGACATAAAAACGGTCATATTTTTTACTACCTTTAAAGATATATATTTTAATGCAGATAACAACATAATCATTCCACAAGCCTATAAAGGTATGCCATATCGAAATCCGAGTCCTTTTGACCAGGCTATGGGCTTTTAAAGATGGAAAGAAGGCCCATTTCAGTAAAGCTTTGCAAAATTAAAATCAATGACATAAAAACGGTTTTTTTTTACTACCTTTATAGTTATATATTTTTATGCAGAAATCAAAATAATCATTCCACAAGCCTATAAAGGTATGCCATATCGAAACCCTAGTTCTTTGACCAAGTTATGGGCTTTTAAAGATGGAAAGAAGGCCCATTTCAGTAAACCTTTGCAAAATTAAAATCAATCACATAAAAACGGTCATATTTTTTACTACCTTTAAAGTTTAATATTTTAATGCAGATAACAACATAATCATTCCACAAGCCTATAAAGGTATGCCATATCGAAACCCGAGTTCATTTGACCAAGTAATGGGCTTTTAAATATGTAAAGAAGGCCCATTTCAGTAAACCTTCGCAAAATTAAAATCAATGACATAAAAACGGTCATATTTTTTACTACCTTTAAAGTTATATATTTTAATGCAGATAACAACATAATCATTCCACAAGCCCATGGACGTATACCATATCGAAATACGAGTTCATTTGACCTAGTTATTGGCTTTTAAGTATGTAAAGAAGGCCCATTTCAGTAAACCTTCGCAAAATTAAAATCAATGACATAAAAACGGTCATATTTTTAACTACCTTTAAAGTAATATATTTTAATGCAGATAACAACATAATCATTCCGCAAGCCCATAGAGGTATGTCATATCGAAATCCGAGTCCTGTTGACCAGGTTATGGGCTTTTAAAGATGGAAAGAAGGCCTATTTCAGTAAACCTTCGCAAAATAAAAATCAATGACATAAAAACGGTCATATTTTTTACTACCTTTAAAGATATATATTTTAATGCAGATAACAACATAATCATTCCATAAGCCCATAGAGGTATGCCATATCGAAATCGAAGTCCTTTTGACCAGGTTATGGGCTTTTAAAGATGGAAAGAAGGCCCATTTAAGTAAACCTTCGCAAAATTAAAATTAATGACATAAAAACGGTCATATTTTTTACTACCTTTAAAATTATATATTTTAATGCAGATAACAACATAATCATTCCACAAGCCTATAAAGGTATGCCATATCGAAACCCGAGTTCTTTGACCAAGTCATGGGCTTTTGAAGATGGAAAGAAGGCCCATTTCAGTAAAGCTTCGCAAAATTGAAATCAATCACATAAAAACGGTCATATTTTTTACTACCTTTAAAGTTAAATATTTTAATGCACATAACAACATAATCATTCCACAAGCCTATAAAGGTATGCCATATCGAAACCCGAGTTCTTTGACCAAGTTATTGGCTTTTAAATATGTAAAGAAGGCCCATTTTAGTAAACCTTCGCAAAATTAAAATCAATGACATAAAAATGGTCATATTTTTTACTACCTTTAAAGTTATATATTTTAATGCAGATAACAACATAATCATTCCACAAGCCCAAAGAGGTATGCCATATCGAAATCCGATTCCTTTTGACCAGGCTATGGGCTTTTAAAGATGGAAAGAATGCCCATTTCAATAAACCTTTGCTAAATTAAAATCAATGACATAAAAACGGTCATATTTTTTACTACCTTTAAAGTAATATATTTGAATGCAGATAACAACATAATCATTCCACAAGCCCATAAACGTATATCATATCGAAATACGAGTTCATCTGACCAAGTTATTGGCTTTTAAATATGTAAAGAAGGCCCATTTCAGTAAGCCTTTGCAAAATTTAAATCAATGACATAAAAACGGTAATATTTTTTACTACCTTTAAAGTTAAATATTTTAATGCAGATAACAACATAATCATTCCACAAGCCTATAAAGGTATGCCATATCGAAATCCGAGTTCATTTGACCAAGTTATGGGCTTTTAAAGATGAAAAGAAGGCCCATTTCAGTAAACCTTCGCTAAATTAAAATCAATGACATAAAAACGGTCATATATTTTACTACCTTTAAAGTTATATATTCTAATGCAGATAACAACATAATCATTCCATAAGCCCATAGAGGTATGCCATATCGAAATCGAAGTCCTTTTGACCAGGTTATGGGCTTTTAAAGATGGAAAGAAGGCCCATTTAAGTAAACCTTTGCAAAATTAAAATCAATGACATAAAAACGGTCATATTTTTTAATACATTTAAAGTTATATATTTTAATGCAGATAACAACATAATCATTCCACAAGCCCATAGAGGTATGCCATATCGGAATCCGAGCCCTTTTGGCCAGGTTATGGGCTTTTAAAGATGGAAAGAAGGCCCATTTCAGTAAAGCTTTGCAAAATTAAAATCAATGACATAAAAACGGTCATATTTTTTCCTACCTTTAAAGTTATATATTTTAATGCAGATAAAAACATTATCATTCCACAAGCCAATAAAGGTATGCCATATCGAAACCCTAGTTCTTTGACCAAGTTATGGGCTTTTAAAGATGGAAAGAAGGCCCATTTCAGTAAACCTTCGCAAAATTAAAATCAATCACATAAAAACGGTCATATTTTTTACTACCTTTAAAGTTTAATATTTTAATGCAGATAACAACATAATCATTCCACAAGCCTATAAAGGTATGCCATATCGAAACCCGAGTTCATTTGACCAAGTTATGGGCTTTTAAATATGTAAAGAAGGCCCATTTCAGTAAACCGCAAAATTAAAATCAATGACATAAAAACGGTCATATTTTTTACTACCTTTAAAGTTATATATTTTAATGCAGATAACAACAAAATCATTCCAAAAGCCTATAAAGGTATGCCATATCGAAATCCGAGTTCATTTGACCAAGCTATGGGCTTTTAAAGATGGAAAGAAGGCCCATTTCAGTAAACCTTTGCTAAATTAAAATCAATGACATAAAAACGGTAATATTTTTTACTACCTTTAAAGTAATATATTTTAATGCAGATAACAACATAATCATTCCACAAGCCAATAAACGTATACCATATCGAAATACGAGTTCATCTGACCAAGTTATTGGCTTTTAAATATGTAAAGAAGGCCCATTTCAGTAAGCCTTTGCAAAACTTAAATCAATGACATAAAAACGGTAATATTTTTTACTACCTTTAAAGTTAAATATTTTAATGCAGATAACAACATAATCATTCCACAAGCCTATAAAGGTATGCCATATCGAAATCCGAGTTCATTTGACCAAGTTATGGGCTTTTAAAGATGAAAAGAAGGCCCATTTCAGTAAACCTTCGCTAAATTAAAATCAATGACATAAAAACGGTCATATATTTTACTACCTTTAAAGTAATATATTTGAATGCAGATAACAACATAATCATTCCACAAGCCCATAAACGTATACCATATCGAAATACGAGTTCATCCGACCAAGTTATTGGCTTTTAAATATGTAAAGAAGGCCCATTTCAGTAAGCCTTTGCAAAATTTAAATCAATGACATAAAAACGGTCATATATTTTACTTCCTTTAAAGTTATATATTTTAATGCAGATAACAACATAATCGTTCCACAAGCCCATAGAGGTATGCCATATCGGAATCCGAGCCCTTTTGGCCAGGTTATGGGCTTTTAAAGATGGAAAGAAGGCCCATTTCAGTAAACCTTTGCAAAATTAAAATCAATGACATAAAAACGGTCATATTTTTTACTACCTTTAAAGATATATATTTTAATGCAGATAACAACATAATCATTCCACAAGCCCATAGAGGTATGCCATATCGAAATCCGAGTCCTTTTGACCAGGCTATGGGCTTTTAAAGATGGAAAGAAGGCCCATTTCAGTAAAGCTTTGCAAAATTAAAATCAATGACATAAAAACGGTTTTTTTTTACTACCTTTATAGTTATATATTTTAATGCAGAAAACAACATAATCATTCCACAAGCCTATAAAGGTATGCCATATCGAAACCCTAGTTCTTTGACCAAGTTATGGGCTTTTAAAGATGGAAAGAAGGCCCATTTCAGTAAACCTTTGCAAAATTAAAATCAATCACATAAAAACGGTCATATTTTTTACTACCTTTAAAGTTTAATATTTTAATGCAGATAACAACATAATCATTCCACAAGCCTATAAAGGTATGCCATATCGAAACCCGAGTTCATTTGACCAAGTTATGGGCTTTTAAATATGTAAAGAAGGCCCATTTCAGTAAACCTTCGCAAAATTAAAATCAATGACATAAAAACGGTCATATTTTTTACTACCTTTAAAGTTATATATTTTAATGCAGATAACAACATAATCATCCCACAAGCCCATGGACGTATACCATATCGAAATACGAGTTCATTTGACCTTGTTATTGGCTTTTAAGTATGTAAAGAAGGCCCATTTCAGTAAACCTTCGCAAAATTAAAATCAATGACATAAAAACGGTCATATTTTTTACTACCTTTAAAGTAATATATTTTAATGCAGATAACAACATAATCATTCCGCAAGCCCATAGAGGTATGTCATATCGAAATCCGAGTCCTTTTGACCAGGTTATGGGCTTTTAAAGATGGAAAGAAGGCCTATTTCAGTAAACCTTCGCAAAATAAAAATCAATGACATAAAAACGGTCATATTTTTTACTACCTTTAAAGATATATATTTTAATGCAGATAACAACATAATCATTCCATAAGCCCATAGAGGTATGCCATATCGAAATCGAAGTCCTTTTGACCAGGTTATGGGCTTTTAAAGATGGAAAGAAGGCCCATTTAAGTAAACCTTCGCAAAATTAAAATCAATGACATAAAAACGGTCATATTTTTTACTACCTTTAAAATTATATATTTTAATGCAGATAACAACATAATCATTCCACAAGCCTATAAAGGTATGCCATATCGAAACCCGAGTTCTTTGACCAAGTCATGGGCTTTTAAAGATGGAAAGAAGGCCCATTTCAGTAAACCTTTGCAAAATTAAAATCAATCACATTAAAGCGGTCATATTTTTTACTACCCTTAAAGTTATATATTTTAATGCAGATAACAACATAATCATTGCGCAAGCCAATAGAAGTATGCCATATCAAAATCCGAGTCCTTTTGACCAGGTTATGGGCTTTTAAAGATGGAAAGAAGGCCCATTTCAGTAAACCTTTGCAAAATTAAAATCAATGACATAAAAACGGTCATATTTTTTACTACCTTTAAAGTTATATATTTTAATGCAGATAACAACATAATCATTCCACAAGCCCATAGAGGTATGCCATATCGAAATCCGAGTCCTTTTGACCAGGTTTTGGGCTTTTAAAGATGGAAAGAAGGCCCATTTAAGTAAACCTTTGCAAAATTAAAATCAATGACATAAAAACGGTCATATTTTTTACTACCTTTAAAGTTATATATTTTAATGCAGATAAAAACATAATCATTCCACAAGCCTATAAAGGTATGCCATATCGAAACCCGAGTTCTTTGACCAAGTCATGGGCTTTTAAAGATGGAAAGAAGGCCCATTTCAGTAAACCTTCGCAAAATTAAAATCAATGACATAAAAACGGTCATATTTTTTACTACCTTTAAAATGGAAATAACAACATAATCATTCCACAAGCCCATAGAGGTATGCCATATCGAAATCCGAGTCCTTTTGACCAGGTTATGGGCTTTTAAAGATGGAAAGAAGGCCCATTTCAGTAAACCTTCGCAAAATTAAAATAACTGACATAAAAACGGTCATATTTTTTACTACCTTTAAAGTTATATATTTTAATGCAGATAACAACATAATCAAGCCTATAAAGGTATGCCATATCGAAATCCGAGTCCTTTTGACCAGGCTATGGGCTTTTAAAGATGGAAAGAAGGCCCATTTCAGTAAACCTTTGCAAAATTAAAATCAATGACATAAAAACGGTCATATTTTTTACTACCTTTAAAGTTATATATTTTAATGCAGATAAAAACATAATCATTCCACAAGCCCATAAAGGTATGCCATATCGAAATCCGAGTTCATTTGACCAAGTTATGGGCTTTTAAAGATGGAAGGAAGGCCCATTTCTGTAAACCTTCGCTAAATTTAAATCAATGACATAAAAACGGTCATATTTTTTACTACCTTTAATGATATATATTTTAATGCAAATAACAACATAATTATTCCACAAGCCCATAGAGGTATGCCATATCGAAATCCGAGTCCTTTTGACCAGGTTATGGGCTTTTAAAAATGTTAAGAAGGCCCATTTCAGTAAACCTTCGCAAAATAAAAATCAATGACATAAAAACGTTCATATTTTTTACTACCTTTAAAGTTATATATTTTAATGCAGATAACAACATAATCATTCCACAAGCCCATAGAGGTATGCCATATCGAAATCCGAGTCCTTTTGACCAGGTTATGGGCTTTTAAAGATGGAAAGAAGGTCCATTTCAGTAAACCTTTGCAAAATTAAGATCAATGACATAAAAACTGTCATATTTTTTATTACCTTAAAAAGTTATATATTTTAATGCAGATAGCAGCATAATCATTCCACAAGCCCATAGAGGTATGCCATATCGAAATCCGATTCCTTTTGACCAGGATATGGGCTTTTAAAGATGGAAAGAAGGCCCATTTCAGTAAACCTTTGCAAAATTAAAATCAATTACATAAAAACGGCCATATTTTTAACTACCTTTAAAGGTATATATTTTAATGCAGATAACAACATAATCATTCCACAAGCCTATAAAGGTATGCCATATCGAAATCCGAGTTCATTTGACCAAGCTATGGGCTTTTAAAGATGGAAAGAAGGCCCTTCAGTAAACCTTCGCAAAATAAAAATCAATGACATAAAAACGGTCATATTTTTTACTACCTTTAAAGATATATATTTTAATGCAGATAACAACATAATCATTCCATAAGCCCATAGAGGTATGCCATATCGAAATCGAAGTCCTTTTGACCAGGTTATGGGCTTTTAAAGATGGAAAGAAGGCCCATTTAAGTAAACCTTCGCAAATTAAAATCAATGACATAAAAACGGTCATATTTTTTACTACCTTTAAAATTATATATTTTAATGCAGATAACAACATAATCATTCCACAAGCCTATAAAGGTATGCCATATCGAAACCGAGTTCTTTGACCAAGTCATGGGCTTTTAAAGATGGAAAGAAGGCCCATTTCAGTAAACCTTTGCAAAATTAAAATCAATCACATTAAAGCGGTCATATTTTTTACTACCCTTAAAGTTATATATTTTAATGCAGATAACAACATAATCATTGCGCAAGCCAATAGAAGTATGCCATATCGAAATCCGATTCCTTTTGACCAGGCTATGGGCTTTTAAAGATGGAAAGAATGCCCATTTCAATAAACCTTTGCTAAATTAAAATCAATGACATAAAAACGGTCATATTTTTTACTACCTTTAAAGTAATATATTTGAATGCAGATAACAACATAATCATTCCACAAGCCCATAAACGTATATCATATCGAAATACGAGTTCATCTGACCAAGTTATTGGCTTTTAAATATGTAAAGAAGGCCCATTTCAGTAAGCCTTGCAAAATTTAAATCAATGACATAAAAACGTAATATTTTTTACTACCTTTAAAGTTAAATATTTTAATGCAGATAACAACATAATCATTCCACAAGCCTATAAAGGTATGCCATATCGAAATCCGAGTTCATTTGACCAAGTTATGGGCTTTTAAAGATGAAAAGAAGGCCCATTTCAGTAAACCTTCGCTAAATTAAAATCAATGACATAAAAACGGTCATATATTTTACTACCTTTAAAGTTATATATTCTAATGCAGATAACAACATAATCATTCCATAAGCCCATAGAGGTATGCCATATCGAAATCGAAGTCCTTTTGACCAGGTTATGGGCTTTTAAAGATGGAAAGAAGGCCCATTTAAGTAAACCTTTGCAAAATTAAAATCAATGACATAAAAACGGTCATATTTTTTAATACATTTAAAGTTATATATTTTAATGCAGATAACAACATAATCATTCCACAAGCCCATAGAGGTATGCCATATCGGAATCCGAGCCCTTTTGGCCAGGTTATGGGCTTTTAAAGATGGAAAGAAGGCCCATTTCAGTAAAGCTTTGCAAAATTAAAATCAATGACATAAAAACGGTCATATTTTTTCCTACCTTTAAAGTTATATATTTTAATGCAGATAAAAACATTATCATTCCACAAGCCAATAAAGGTATGCCATATCGAAACCCTAGTTCTTTGACCAAGTTATGGGCTTTTAAAGATGGAAAGAAGGCCCATTTCAGTAAACCTTCGCAAAATTAAAATCAATCACATAAAAACGGTCATATTTTTTACTACCTTTAAAGTTTAATATTTTAATGCAGATAACAACATAATCATTCCACAAGCCTATAAAGGTATGCCATATCGAAACCCGAGTTCATTTGACCAAGTTATGGGCTTTTAAATATGTAAAGAAGGCCCATTTCAGTAAACCTTCGCAAAATTAAAATCAATGACATAAAAACGGTCATATTTTTTACTACCTTTAAAGTTATATATTTTAATGCAGATAACAACAAAATCATTCCAAAAGCCTATAAAGGTATGCCATATCGAAATCCGAGTTCATTTGACCAAGCTATGGGCTTTTAAATATGTAAAGAAGGCCCATTTCAGTAAACCTTTGCAAAATTAAAATCAATGACATAAAAACGGTCATATTTTTTACTACCTTTAAAGTTATATATTTTAATGCAGATAACAACATAATCATTCCACAAGCCCATAGAGGTATGCCATATCGAAATCCGAGTCCTTTTGACCAGGTTTTGGGCTTTTAAAGATGGAAAGAAGGCCCATTTAAGTAAACCTTTGCAAAATTAAAATCAATGACATAAAAACGGTCATATTTTTTACTACCTTTAAAGTTATATATTTTAATGCAGATAAAAACATAATCATTCCACAAGCCTATAAAGGTATGCCATATCGAAACCCGAGTTCTTTGACCAAGTCATGGGCTTTTAAAGATGGAAAGAAGGCCCATTTCAGTAAACCTTCGCAAAATTAAAATCAATGACATAAAAACGGTCATATTTTTTACTACCTTTAAAATGGAAATAACAACATAATCATTCCACAAGCCCATAGAGGTATGCCATATCGAAATCCGAGTCCTTTTGACCAGGTTATGGGCTTTTAAAGATGGAAAGAAGGCCCATTTCAGTAAACCTTCGCAAAATTAAAATAACTGACATAAAAACGGTCATATTTTTTACTACCTTTAAAGTTATATATTTTAATGCAGATAACAACATAATCAAGCCTATAAAGGTATGCCATATCGAAATCCGAGTCCTTTTGACCAGGCTATGGGCTTTTAAAGATGGAAAGAAGGCCCATTTCAGTAAACCTTTGCAAAATTAAAATCAATGACATAAAAACGGTCATATTTTTACTACCTTTAAAGTTATATATTTTAATGCAGATAAAAACATAATCATTCCACAAGCCCATAAAGGTATGCCATATCGAAATCCGAGTTCATTTGACCAAGTTATGGGCTTTTAAAGATGGAAGGAAGGCCCATTTCTGTAAACCTTCGCTAAATTTAAATCAATGACATAAAAACGGTCATATTTTTTACTACCTTTAATGATATATATTTTAATGCAAATAACAACATAATTATTCCACAAGCCCATAGAGGTATGCCATATCGAAATCCGAGTCCTTTTGACCAGGTTATGGGCTTTTAAAAATGTTAAGAAGGCCCATTTCAGTAAACCTTCGCAAAATAAAAATCAATGACATAAAAACGTTCATATTTTTTACTACCTTTAAAGTTATATATTTTAATGCAGATAACAACATAATCATTCCACAAGCCCATAGAGGTATGCCATATCGAAATCCGAGTCCTTTTGACCAGGTTATGGGCTTTTAAAGATGGAAAGAAGGTCCATTTCAGTAAACCTTTGCAAAATTAAGATCAATGACATAAAAACTGTCATATTTTTTATTACCTTAAAAAGTTATATATTTTAATGCAGATAGCAGCATAATCATTCCACAAGCCCATAGAGGTATGCCATATCGAAATCCGATTCCTTTTGACCAGGATATGGGCTTTTAAAGATGGAAAGAAGGCCCATTTCAGTAAACCTTTGCAAAATTAAAATCAATTATATAAAAACGGCCATATTTTTAACTACCTTTAAAGGTATATATTTTAATGCAGATAACAACATAATCATTCCACAAGCCTATAAAGGTATGCCATATCGAAATCCGAGTTCATTTGACCAAGCTATGGGCTTTTAAAGATGGAAAGAAGGCCCTTCAGTAAACCTTTGCAAAATTAAAATCAATGACATACAAACGGTCATATTTTTAACTACCTTTAAAGTTTAATATTTTAATGCAGATAACAATACAATCATTCCACAAGCCTATAAAGGTATGCCATATCGAAATACGAGTTCATTTGACCAAGTTATTGGCTTTTAAAGATGGAAAGAAGGCCCATTTCAGTAAACCTTCGCATGTTTAAAATCAATGACATAAAAACGGTCATATTTTTAACTACATTTAAAGTTATATAATTTAATGCAGATAACAACATAATCAATTCTCAAGCCCATAGAGGTATGCCATATAGAAATCCGAGTTATTTTGACCAAATTATGGGCTTTTAAAGATGGAAAGAAGGCCCATTTCAGTAAACCTTTGCAAAATTAAAATCAATGACATAACAACGGTCATATTTTTTAATACCTTTAAAGTTATGTATTTTAATGCAGATAAAAACATAATCATTCCACAAGCCCATAAACGTATACCATATCGAAATTCGAGTTCATTTGACCAAGTAATTGGCTTTTAAAGATGAAAGAAGGCCCATTTCAGTAAACCTTCGCAAAATTAAAATCAATGACATAAAAACGGTCAAATTTTTTACTACCTTTAAAGTTAAATATTTTAATGCAGATAACAACAAAATCATTCCAAAAGCCTATAAAGGTATGCCATATCGAAATCCGAGTTCATTTGACCAAGCTATGGGCTTTTAAAGATGGAAAGAAGGCCCATTTCAGTAAACCTTCGCAAAATTAAAATCAATGGCATAAAAAGGGTCATATTTTTTACTACCTTTAAAGTTATATATTTTAATGCAGATAACAACATAATCATTCCACAAGCCTATAAAGGTATGCCATATCGAAATCCGAGTTCATTTGACCAAGTTATGGGCTGTTAAAGATGGAAAGAAGGCCCATTTCAGTAAACCTTCGCTAAATTAAAATCAATGACATAAAAACGGTCATATATGTTACTACCTTTAAAGTTATATATTTTAATGAAGATGACAACATAATCATTCCACAAGCCCATAGAGGTATGCCATATCGAAATCCGAGTCCTTTTGACCAGGTTATGGGCTTTTAAAGATGGAAAGAAGGTCCATTTCAGTAAACCTTTGCAAAATTAAGATCAATGACATAAAAACTGTCATATTTTTTATTACCTTAAAAAGTTATATATTTTAATGCAGATAACAGCATAATCATTCCAAAAGCCCATAGAGGTATGCCATATCGAAATCCGAGTTCATTTGACCAAGCTATGGGCTTTTAAAGATGGAAAGAAGGCCCATTTCAGTAAACCTTCGCAAAATTAAAATCAATGGCATAAAAAGGGTCATATTTTTTACTACCTTTAAAGTTATATATTTTAATGCAGATAACAACATAATCATTCCACAAGCCTATAAAGGTATGCCATATCGAAATCCGAGTTCATTTGACCAAGTTATGGGCTGTTAAAGATGGAAAGAAGGCCCATTTCAGTAAACCTTCGCAAAATAAAAATCAATGACATAAAAACGTTCATATTTTTTACTACCTTTAAAGTTATATATTTTAATGCAGATAACAACATAATCATTCCACAAGCCCATAGAGGTATGCCATATCGAAATCCGAGTCCTTTTGACCAGGTTATGGGCTTTTAAAGATGGAAAGAAGGTCCATTTCAGTAAACCTTTGCAAAATTAAGATCAATGACATAAAAACTGTCATATTTTTTATTACCTTAAAAAGTTATATATTTTAATGCAGATAACAGCATAATCATTCCACGAGGTATGCCATATCGAAATCCGATTCCTTTTGACCAGGATATGGGCTTTTAAAGATGGAAAGAAGGCCCATTTCAGTAAACCTTTGCAAAATTAAAATCAATTACATAAAAACGGCCATATTTTTAACTACCTTTAAAGGTATATATTTTAATGCAGATAACAACATAATCATTCCACAAGCCTATAAAGGTATGCCATATCGAAATCCGAGTTCATTTGACCAAGCTATGGGCTTTTAAAGATGGAAAGAAGGCCCTTCAGTAAACCTTTGCAAAATTAAAATCAATGACATGCAAACGGTCATATTTTTAACTACCTTTAAAGTTTAATATTTTAATGCAGATAACAATACAATCATTCCACAAGCCTATAAAGGTATGCCATATCGAAATACGAGTTCATTTGACCAAGTTATTGGCTTTTAAAGATGGAAAGAAGGCCCATTTCAGTAAACCTTCGCATGTTTAAAATCAATGACATAAAAACGGTCATATTTTTAACTACATTTAAAGTTATATAATTTAATGCAGATAACAACATAATCAATTCTCAAGCCCATAGAGGTATGCCATATAGAAATCCGAGTTATTTTGACCAAATTATGGGCTTTTAAAGATGGAAAGAAGGCCCATTTCAGTAAACCTTTGCAAAATTAAAATCAATGACATAACAACGGTCATATTTTTTAATACCTTTAAAGTTATGTATTTTAATGCAGATAAAAACATAATCATTCCACAAGCCCATAAACGTATACCATATCGAAATTCGAGTTCATTTGACCAAGTAATTGGCTTTTAAAGATGAAAGAAGGCCCATTTCAGTAAACCTTCGCAAAATTAAAATCAATGACATAAAAACGGTCAAATTTTTTACTACCTTTAAAGTTAAATATTTTAATGCAGATAACAACAAAATCATACCCGAGTTCTTTGACCAAGTTATGGGCTTTTAAAGATGGAAAGAAGGCCCATTTCAGTAAACCTTCGCAAAATTAAAATCAATGACATAAAAACGGTCAAATTTTTTACTACCTTTAAAGTTAAATATTTTAATGCAGATAACAACAAAATCATTCCAAAAGCCTATAAAGGTATGCCATATCGAAATCCGAGTTCATTTGACCAAGCTATGGGCTTTTAAAGATGGAAAGAAGGCCCATTTCAGTAAACCTTCGCAAAATTAAAATCAATGGCATAAAAAGGGTCATATTTTTTACCTACCTTTAAAGTTATATATTTTAATGCAGATAACAACATAATCATTCCACAAGCCTATAAAGGTATGCCATATCGAAATCCGAGTTCATTTGACCAAGTTATGGGCTGTTAAAGATGGAAAGAAGGCCCATTTTCAGTAAACCTTCGCTAAATTAAAATCAATGACATAAAAACGGTCATATATAGTTACTACCTTTAAAGTTATATATTTTAATGAAGATAACAACATAATCATTCCACAAGCCCATAGAGGTATGCCATATCGAAATCCGAGTCCTTTTGGCCAGGTTATGGGCTTTTAAAGATGGAAAGAAGGCCCATTTCAGTAAACCTTTGCAAAATTTAAATCAATGACATAAAAACGGTCATATTTTTTACTACCTTTAAAGATATATATTTTAATGCAGATAACAACATAATCATTCCACAAGCCCATAGAGGTATGCCATATCGAAATCCGAGTGCTTTGACCAGGTTATGGGCTTTTAAGATGGAAAGAAGGCCCATTTCAGTAAAGCTTTGCAAAATTAAAATCAATGACATAAAAACGGTTTTTTTTTTACTACCCTTAAAGTTATATATTTTAATGCAGAAAACAACATAATCACTCCAAAAGCCTATAAAGGTATGCCATATCGAAACCCGAGTTCTTTGACCAAGTTATGGGCTTTTAAAGATGGAAAGAAGGCCCATTTCAGTAAACCTTTGCAAAATTAAAATCAATCACATAAAAACGATCATATTTTTTACTACCTTTAAAGTTATATATTTTAATGCAGATAACAACATAATCATTCCACAAGCCCATAGAGGTATGCCATATCGAAATCCGATTCCTTTTGACCAGGTTATGGGCTTTTAAAGATGGAAAGAAGGCCCATTTCAGTAAACCTTTGCAAATTAAAATCAATCACATAAAAACGATCATATTTTTTACTACCTTTAAAGTTATATATTTTAATGCAGATAACAACAAAATCATTCCAAAAGCCTATAAAGGTATGCCATATCGAAATCCGAGTTCATTTGACCAAGCTATGGGCTTTTAAAGATGGAAAGAAGGCCCATTTCAGTAAACCTTCGCAAAATTAAAATCAATGACATAAAAAACGGTCATATTTTTTACTACCTTTAAAGTTATATATTTTAATGCAGATAACAACATAATCAATTCTCAAGCCCATAGAGGTATACCATATAGAAATCCGAGTCATATTGACCAAATTATGGGCTTTTAAAGATGGAAAGAAGGCCCATTTCAGTAAACCTTTCCAAAATTAAAATCAATGACATAACAACGGTCATATTTTTTAATACCTTTAAAGTTATGTATTTTAATGCAGATAAAAACATAATCATTCCACAAGCCCATAAACGTATACCATATCGAAATACGAGTTCATTTGACCACGTTATTGGCTTTTAAAGATGAAAGAAGGCCCAGTTCAGTAAACCTTCGCAAAATTAAAATCAATGACATAAAAACGGTCAAATTTTTTACTACCTTTAAAGTTAAATATTTTAATGCAGATAACAACAAAATCATTCCAAAAGCCTATAAAGGTATGCCATATCGAAATCCGAGTTCATTTGACCAAGCTATGGGCTTTTAAAGATGGAAAGAAGGCCCATTTCAGTAAACCTTCGCAAAATTAAAATCAATGGCATAAAAAGGGTCATATTTTTTACTACCTTTAAAGTTATATATTTTAATGCAGATAACAACATAATCATTCCACAAGCCTATAAAGGTATGCCATATCGAAATCCGAGTTCATTTGACCAAGTTATGGGCTGTTAAAGATGGAAAGAAGGCCCATTTCAGTAAACCTTCGCTAAATTAAAATCAATGACATAAAAACGGTCATATCTGTTACTACCTTTAAAGTTATATATTTTAATGAAGATAACAACATAATCATTCCACAAGCCCATAGAGGTATGCCATATCGAAATCCGAGTCCTTTTGGCCAGGTTATGGGCTTTTAAAGATGGAAAGAAGGCCCATTTCAGTAAACCTTTGCAAAATTAAAATCAATGACATAAAAACGGTCATATTTTTTACTACCTTTAAAGATATATATTTTAATGCAGATAACAACATAATCATTCCACAAGCCCATAGAGGTATTCCATATTGAAATCCGAGTGCTTTTACCAGGTTATGGGCTTTTAAAGATGGTAAGAAGGCCCATTTCAGTAAAGCTTTGCAAAATTAAAATCAATGACATAAAAACGGTTTTTTTTTTACTACCCTTAAAGTTATATATTTTAATGCAGAAAACAACATAATCACTCCACAAGCCTATAAAGGTATGCCATATCGAAACCCGAGTTCTTTGACCAAGTTATGGGCTTTTAAAGATGGAAAGAAGGCCCATTTCAGTAAACCTTTGCAAAATTAAAATCAATCACATAAAAACGATCATATTTTTTACTACCTTTAAAGTTATATATTTTAATGCAGATAACAACATAATCATTCCACAAGCCCAAAGAGGTATGCCATATCGAAATCCGATTCCTTTTGACCAGGTTATGGGCTTTTAAAGATGGAAAGAAGGCCCATTTCAGTAAACCTTTGCAAAATAAAAATCAATCACATAAAAACGATCATATTTTTTACTACCTTTAAAGTTATATATTTTAATGCAGATAACAACAAAATCATTCCAAAAGCCTATAAAGGTATGCCATATCTAAATCCGAGTTCATTTGACCATGCTATGGGCTTTTAAAGATGGAAAGAAGGCCCATTTCAGTAAACCTTCGCAAAATTAAAATCAATGACATAAAAACGGTCATATTTTTTACTACCTTTAAAGTTATATATTTTAATGCCGATAACAACATAATCATTCCACAAGCCCAAAGAGGTATGCCATATCGAAATCCGATTCCTTTTGACCAGGCTATGGGCTTTTAACGATGGAATTAAGGCCCATTTCAGTAAGCCTTTGCAAAATTAAAATCAATGATATAAAAACGGTCATATTTTTTAATACATTTAAAGTAATATATTTTAATGCAGATAAAAACATAATCATTCCACAAGCCCATAGAGGTATGCCATATCGAAATCCGAGTCATTCTGACCAAATTATGGGCTTTTAAAGATGGAAAGAAGGCCCATTTCAGTAAACCTTCGCAAAATTGAAATCAATGACATAAAAACGGTCATATTTTTTACTACCTTTAAAGTTAAATATTTTAATGCAGATAACAACATAATCATTCCACAAGCCTTTAAAGGTATCCCATATCGAAACCCGAGTTCTTTGACCAAGTTATTGGCTTTTAAATATGTAAAGAAGGCCCATTTCAGTAAACCTTCGCAAAATTAAAATCAATGACATAAAAACGGTCATATTTATACCCGTTACTCGTAGAGTAAAAGGGTATACTAGATTCGTCGGAAAGTATGTAACAGGCAGAAGGAAGCGTTTCCGACCCCACAAAGTATATATATTCTTGATCAGGATCACTAGCCGAGTCGATCTAGCCATGTCCGTCTGTCCGTCTGTCCGTCTGTCTGTCCGTCCGGATGAACGCTGAGATCTCGGAAACTATGGGAGCTAGGCTATTGAGATTTGGCGTGCAGATTCCTGAGCTTCTTACGCAGCGCAAGTTTGTTTCGGCACAGTGCCACGCCCACTCTAACGCCCACAAACCGCCCAAAACTGTGGCTCCTACAGTTTTGATGCTAGAATAAAAATTTTGACTGAAATGTATTGTTCTCATCAATACCTATCGATTGACCCAAAAAAAAGTTTGCCACGCCCACCTTAACGCCCACAAACCGCGAAAACCTGTGACGCCCACAATTTTCATGCTAGATAAAAAATTTTAACTGAAATGTATTGGTCTCGTCGATACCTATCGATTGATCCAAAAAAAAAATTTGCCACGCCCACTCTAACGCCCATAACGCTTAAATCTGTATACCGCCGGTAGGTGGCGCATTTTAATCTCGCTTTGCTGCTTGCATATCTGCATATAGCTGAGTAACGGGTATCTGATAGTCGAGGTACTCGACTATAGCGTTCTTCCTTGTTTTTACTACCTTTAAAGTTATATATTTTAATGCAGATAACAACATAATCATTCCACAAGCCCATGGACCTATACCATATCGAAATACGAGTTCATTTGACCTAGTTATTGGCTTTTAAGTATGTAAAGAAGGCCCATTTCAGTAAACCTTCGCAAAATTAAAATCAATGACATAAAAACGGTCATATTTTTTACTACATTTAAAGTTATATAATTTAATGCAGATAACAACATAATCAATTCTCAAGCCCATAGAGGTATGCCATATAGAAATCCGAGTCATTTTGACCAAATTATGGGCTTTTAAAGATGGAAAGAAGGCCCATTTCAGTAAACCTTTGCAAAATTAAAATCAATGACATAACAACGGTCATATTTTTTAATACCTTTAAAGTTATGTATTTTATTGCAGATAAAAACATAATCATTCCACAAGCACATAAACGTATACCATATCGAAATACGAGTTCATTTGCCCAAGTAATTGGCTTTTAAAGATGAAAGAAGGCCCATTTCAGTAAACCTTCGCAAAATTAAAATCAATGACATAAAAACGGTCAAATTTTTTACTACCTTTAAAGTTAAATATTTTAATGCAGATAACAACAAAATCATTCCAAAAGCCTATAAAGGTATGCCATATCGAAATCCGAGTTCATTTGACCAAGCTATGGGCTTTTAAAGATGGAAAGAAGGCCCATTTCAGTAAACCTTCGCAAAATTAAAATCAATGGCATAAAAAGGGTCATATTTTTTACTACCTTTAAAGTTATATATTTTAATGCAGATAACAACATAATCATTCCACAAGCCTATAAAGGTATGCCATATCGAAATCCGAGTTCATTTGACCAAGTTATGGGCTGTTAAAGATGGAAAGAAGGCCCATTTCAGTAAACCTTCGCTAAATTAAAATCAATGACATAAAAACGGTCATATATGTTACTACCTTTAAAGTTATATATTTTAATGAAGATAACAACATAATCATTCCACAAGCCCATAGAGGTATGCCATATCGAAATCCGAGTCCTTTTGGCCAGGTTATGGGCTTTTAAAGATGGAAAGAAGGCCCATTTCAGTAAACCTTTGCAAAATTAAAATCAATGACATAAAAACGGTCATATTTTTTACTACCTTTAAAGATATATATTTTAATGCAGATAACAACATAATCATTCCACAAGCCCATAGAGGTATGCCATATCGAAACCCGAGTTCTTTTGACCAGGTTATGGGCTTTTAAAGATGGAAAGAAGGCCCATTTCAGTAAACCTTTGCAAAATTAAAATCAATCACATAAAAACGATCATATTTTTTACTACCTTTAAAGTTATATATTTTAATGCAGATAACAACAAAATCATTCCACAAGCCTATAAAGGTATGCCATATCGAAATCCGAGTTCATTTGACCAAGCTATGGGCTTTTAAAGATGGAAAGAAGGCCCATTTCAGTAAACCTTCGCTAAATTAAAATCAATGACATAAAAACGGTCATATATGTTACTACCTTTAAAGTTATATATTTTAATGAAGATAACAACATAATCATTCCACAAGCCCATAGAGGTTTGCCATATCGAAATCCGAGTCCTTTTGGCCAGGTTATGGGCTTTTAAAGATGGAAAGAAGGCCCATTTCAGTAAACCTTTGCAAAATTAAAATCAATCACATAAAAACGATCATATTTTTTACTACCTTTAAAGTTATATATTTTAATGCAGATAACAACATAATCATTCCACAAGCCCATAGAGGTATGCCATATCGAAATCCGATTCCTTTTGACCAGGTTATGGGCTTTTAAAGATGGAAAGAAGGCCCATTTCAGTAAACCTTTGCAAAATTAAAATCAATCACATAAAAACGGTCATATATTTTCCTACCTTTAAAGTTATATATTTTAATGCAGATAACAACATAATCATTCCACAAGCCCAAAGAGGTATGCCATATCGAAATCCGATTTCTTTTGACCAGGCTATGGGCTTTTAACGATGGAATTAAGGCCCATTTCAGTAAACCTTTGCAAAATTAAAATCAATGATATAAAAACGGTCATATTTTTTACTACCTTTAAAGTTATAATGCAGATTTAATGCAGATAACAACAAAATCATTCCAAAAGCCTATAAAGGTATGCCATATCGAAATCCGAGTTCATTTGACCAAGCTATGGGCTTTTAAAGATGGAAAGAAGGCCCATTTCAGTAAACCTTCGCAAAATTAAAATCAATGACATAAAAACGTTCATATTTTTTACTACCTTTAAAGTTATATATTTTAATGCAGATAACAACATAATCATTCCACAAGCCCAAAGAGGTATGCCATATCGAAATCCGATTCCTTTTGACCAGGCTATGGGCTTTTAAAGATGGAAAGAAGGCCCATTTCAGTAAACCTTTGCAAAATTAAAATCAATCACATAAAAACGATCATATTTTTTACTACCTTTAAAGTTATATATTTTAATGCAGATAACAACATAATCATTCCACAAGCCCATAGAGGTATGCCATATCGAAATCCGATTCCTTTTGACCAGGTTATGGGCTTTTAAAGATGGAAAGAAGGCCCATTTCAGTAAACCTTCGCAAAATTAAAATCAATGACATAAAAACGGTCATATATTTTCCTACCTTTAAAGTTATATATTTTAATGCAGATAAAAACATAATCATTCCACAAGCCCATAGAGGTATGCCATATCGAAATCCGATTCCTTTTGACCAGGTTATGGGCTTTTAAAGATGGAAAGAAGGCCCATTCAGTAAACCTTTGCAAAATTAAAATCAATCACATAAAAACGATCATATTTTTTACTACCTTTAAAGTTATAATGCAGATTTAATGCAGATAACAACAAAATCATTCCAAAAGCCTATAAAGGTATGCCATATCGAAATCCGAGTTCATTTGACCAAGCTATGGGCTTTTAAAGATGGAAAGAAGGCCCATTTCAGTAAACCTTCGCAAAATTAAAATCAATGACATAAAAACGTTCATATTTTTTACTACCTTTAAAGTTATATATTTTAATGCAGATAACAACATAATCATTCCACAAGCCCAAAGAGGTATGCCATATCGAAATCCGATTCCTTTTGACCAGGCTATGGGCTTTTAAAGATGGAAAGAAGGCCCATTTCAGTAAACCTTTGCTAAATTAAAATCAATGACATAAAAACGGACATATTTTTTACTACCTTTAAAGTAATATATTTTAATGCAGATAACAACATAATCATTCCACAAGCCCATAAACGTATACCATATCGAAATACGAGTTCATCTGACCAAGTTATTGGCTTTTAAATATGTAAAGAAGGCCCATTTCAGTAAGCCTTTGCAAAATTTAAATCAATGACATAAAAACGGTAATATTTTTTACTACCTTTAAAGTTAAATATTTTAATGCAGATAACAACATAATCATTCCACAAGCCTATAAAGGTATGCCATATCGAAACCCTAGTTCTTTGACCAAGTTATGGGCTTTTAAAGATGGAAAGAAGGCCCATTTCAGTAAACCTTTGCAAAATTAAAATCAATCACATAAAAACGGTCATATTTTTTACTACCTTTAAAGTTTAATATTTTAATGCAGATAACAACATAATCATTCCACAAGCCTATAAAGGTATGCCATATCGAAACCCTAGTTCTTTGACCAAGTTATGGGCTTTTAAAGATGGAAAGAAGGCCCATTTCAGTAAACCTTTGCAAAATTAAAATCAATCACATAAAAACGGTAATATTTTTTACTACCTTTAAAGTTAAATATTTTAATGCAGATAACAACAAAATCATTCCAAAAGCCTATAAAGGTATGCCATATCGAAATCCGAGTTCATTTGACCAAGCTATGGGCTTTTAAAGATGGAAAGAAGGCCCATTTCAGTAAACCTTCGCAAAATTAAAATCAATGGCATAAAAAGGGTCATATTTTTTACTACCTTTAAAGTTATATATTTTAATGCAGATAACAACATAATCATTCCACAAGCCTATAAAGGTATGCCATATCGAAATCCGATTCCTTTTGACCAGGCTATGGGCTTTTAAAGATGGAAAGAAGGCCCATTTCAGTAAACCTTTGCTAAATTAAAATCAATGACATAAAAACGGACATATTTTTTACTACCTTTAAAGTAATATATTTTAATGCAGATAACAACATAATCATTCCACAAGCCCATAAACGTATACCATATCGAAATACGAGTTCATCTGACCAAGTTATTGGCTTTTAAATATGTAAAGAAGGCCCATTTCAGTAAGCCTTTGCAAAATTTAAATCAATGACATAAAAACGGTAATATTTTTTACTACCTTTAAAGTTAAATATTTTAATGCAGATAACAACATAATCATTCCACAAGCCTATAAAGGTATGCCATATCGAAACCCTAGTTCTTTGACCAAGTTATGGGCTTTTAAAGATGGAAAGAAGGCCCATTTCAGTAAACCTTTGCAAAATTAAAATCAATCACATAAAAACGGTCATATTTTTTACTACCTTTAAAGTTTAATATTTTAATGCAGATAACAACATAATCATTCCACAAGCCTATAAAGGTATGCCATATCGAAACCCTAGTTCTTTGACCAAGTTATGGGCTTTTAAAGATGGAAAGAAGGCCCATTTCAGTAAACCTTTGCAAAATTAAAATCAATCACATAAAAACGGTAATATTTTTTACTACCTTTAAAGTTAAATATTTTAATGCAGATAACAACAAAATCATTCCAAAAGCCTATAAAGGTATGCCATATCGAAATCCGAGTTCATTTGACCAAGCTATGGGCTTTTAAAGATGGAAAGAAGGCCCATTTCAGTAAACCTTCGCAAAATTAAAATCAATGGCATAAAAAGGGTCATATCTTTTACTACCTTTAAAGTTATATATTTTAATGCAGATAACAACATAATCATTCCACAAGCCTATAAAGGTATGCCATATCGAAATCCGAGTTCATTTGACCAAGTTATGGGCTGTTAAAGATGGAAAGAAGGCCCATTTCAGTAAACCTTCGCTAAATTAAAATCAATGACATAAAAACGGTCATATATGTTACTACCTTTAAAGTTATATATTTTAATGAAGATAACAACATAATCATTCCACAAGCCCATAGAGGTATGCCATATCGAAATCCGAGTCCTTTTGGCCAGGTTATGGGCTTTTAAAGATGGAAAGAAGGCCCATTTCAGTAAACCTTTGCAAAATTAAAATCAATGACATAAAAACGGTCATATTTTTTACTACCTTTAAAGATATATATTTGAATGCAGATAACAACATAATCATTCCACAAGCCCATAGAGGTATGCCATATCGAAACCCGAGTTCTTTTGACCAGGTTATGGGCTTTTAAAGATGGAAAGAAGGCCCATTTCAGTAAACCTTTGCAAAATTAAAATCAATCACATAAAAACGATCATATTTTTTACTACCTTAAAAGTTATATATTTTAATGCAGATAACAACAAAATCATTCCAAAAGCCTATAAAGGTATGCCATATCGAAATCCGAGTTCATTTGACCAAGCTATGGGCTTTTAAAGATGGAAAGAAGGCCCATTTCAGTAAACCTTCGCTAAATTAAAATCAATGACATAAAAACGGTCATATATGTTACTACCTTTAAAGTTATATATTTTAATGAAGATAACAACATAATCATTCCACAAGCCCATAGAGGTATGCCATATCGAAATCCGAGTCCTTTTGGCCAGGTTATGGGCTTTTAAAGATGGAAAGAAGGCCCATTTCAGTAAACCTTTGCAAAATTAAAATCAATCACATAAAAACGATCATATTTTTTACTACCTTTAAAGTTATATATTTTAATGCAGATAACAACATAATCATTCCACAAGCCCATAGAGGTATGCCATATCGAAATCCGATTCCTTTTGACCAGGTTATGGGCTTTTAAAGATGGAAAGAAGGCCCATTTCAGTAAACCTTTGCAAAATTAAAATCAATCACATAAAAACGATCATATTTTTTACTACCTTTAAAGTTATATATTTTAATGCAGATAACAACATAATAATTCCACAAGCCCAAAGAGGTATGCCATATCGAAATCCGATTCCTTTTGACCAGGCTATGGGCTTTTAACGATGGAATTAAGGCCCATTTCAGTAAACCTTTGCAAAATTAAAATCAATGATATAAAAACGGTCATATTTTTTAATACATTTAAAGTTATATATTTTAATGCAGATAACAACATAATCATTCCTCAAGCCCATAGAGGTAGGCCATATCGAAATCCGAGTCATTCTGACCAAATTATGGGCTTTTAAAGATGGAAAGAATGCCCATTTCAGTAAAGCTTTGCAAAATTAAAATCAATGACATAAAAACGGTCATATATTTTCTTACCTTTAAAGTTATATATTTTAATGCAGATAAAAACATAATCATTCCACAAGCCCATAGAGGTATGCCATATCGAAATCCGATTCCTTTTGACCAGGTTATGGGCTTTTAAAGATGGAAAGAAGGCCCATTTCAGTAAACCTTTGCAAAATTAAAATCAATCACATAAAAACGATCATATTTTTTACTACCTTTAAAGTTATATATTTTAATGCAGATAACAACAAAATCATTCCAAAAGCCTATAAAGGTATGCCATATCGAAATCCGAGTTCATTTGACCAAGCTATGGGCTTTTAAAGATGGAAAGAAGGCCCATTTCAGTAAACCTTCGCAAAATTAAAATCAATGACATAAAAACGGTCATATTTTTTACTACCTTTAAAGTTATATATTTTAATGCAGATAACAACATAATCATTCCACAAGCCCAAAGAGGTATGCCATATCGAAATCCGATTCCTTTTGACCAGGCTATGGGCTTTTAAAGATGGAAAGAAGGCCCATTTCAGTAAACCTTTGCTAAATTAAAATCAATGACATAAAAACGGACATATTTTTTACTACCTTTAAAGTAATATATTTTAATGCAGATAACAACATAATCATTCCACAAGCCCATAAACGTTTACCATATCGAAATACGAGTTCATCTGACCAAGTTATTGGCTTTTAAATATGTAAAGAAGGCCCATTTCAGTAAGCCTTTGCAAAATTTAAATCAATGACATAAAAACGGTAATATTTTTTACTACCTTTAAACTTAAATATTTTAATGCAGATAACAACATAATCATTCCACAAGCCTATAAAGGTATGCCATATCGAAACCCTAGTTCTTTGACCAAGTTATGGGCTTTTAAAGATGGAAAGAAGGCCCATTTCAGTAAACCTTTGCAAAATTAAAATCAATCACATAAAAACGGTCATATTTTTTACTACCTTTAAAGTTTAATATTTTAATGCAGATAACAACATAATCATTCCACAAGCCCATGGACGTATACCATATCGAAATACGAGTTCATTTGACCTAGTTATTGGCTTTTAAGTATGTAAAGAAGGCCCATTTCAGTAAACCTTCGCAAAATTAAAATCAATGACATAAAAACGGTCATATTTTTTACTACCTTTAAAGATATATATTTTAATGCAGATAACAGCATAATCATTCCACAAGCCCAAAGAGGTATGCCATGTCGAAATCCGATGCCTTTTGACCAGGCTATGGGCTTTTAAAGATGGAAAGAAAGACGATTTCAGTAAACCTTTGCAAAATTAAAATCAATGACATAAAAACGGACATATTTTTTACTACCTTTAAAGTAATATATTTTAATGCAGATAACAACATAATCATTCCACAAGCCCATAAACGTATACCATATCGAAATACGAGTTCATCTGACCAAGTTATTGGCTTTTAAATATGTAAAGAAGGCCCATTTCAGTAAGCCTTTGCAAAATTTAAATCAATGACATAAAAACGGTAATATTTTTTACTACCTTTAAAGTTAAATATTTTAATGCAGATAACAACATAATCATTCCACAAGCCTATAAAGGTATGCCATATCGAAATCCGAGTTCATTTGACCAAGTTATGGGCTTTTAAAGATGAAAAGAAGGCCCATTTCAGTAAACCTTCGCTAAATTAAAATCAATGACATAAAAACGGTCATATATTTTACTACCTTTAAAGTTATATATTTTAATGCAGATAACAACATAATCATTCCACAAGCCCATAGAGGTATGCCATATCGGAATCCGAGCCCTTTTGGCCAGGTTATGGGCTTTTAAAGATGGAAAGAAGGCCCATTTCAGTAAACCTTTGCAAAATTAAAATCTATGACATAAAAACGGTCATATTTTTTACTACCTTTAAAGATATATATTTTAATGCAGATAACAACATAATCATTCCACAAGCCCATAGAGGTATGCCATATCGAAACCCGAGTTCTTTTGACCAGGTTATGGGCTTTTAAAGATGGAAAGAAGGCCCATTTCAGTAAACCTTTGCAAAATTAAAATCAATCACATAAAAACGATCATATTTTTTACTACCTTTAAAGTTATATATTTTAATGCAGATAACAACAAAATCATTCCAAAAGCCTATAAAGGTATGCCATATCGAAATCCGAGTTCATTTGACCAAGCTATGGGCTTTTAAAGATGGAAAGAAGGCCCATTTCAGTAAACCTTCGCTAAATTAAAATCAATGACATAAAAACGGTTATATATGTTACTACCTTTAAAGTTATATATTTTAATGAAGAAAACAACATAATCATTCCACAAGCCCATATAGGTATGCCATATCGAAATCCGAGTCCTTTTGGCCAGGTTATGGGCTGTTAAAGATGGAAAGAAGGCCCATTTCAGTAAACCTTTGCAAAATTAAAATCAATCACATAAAAACGATCATATTTTTTACTAACTTTAAAGTTATATATTTTAATGCAGATAACAACATAATCATTCCACAAGCCCATAGAGGTATGCCATATCGAAATCCGATTCCTTTTGACCAGGTTATGGGCTTTTAAAGATGGAAAGAAGGCCCATTTCAGTAAACCTTTGCAAAATTAAAATCAATCACATAAAAACGATCATATTTTTTACTACCTTTAAAGTTATATATTTTAATGCAGATAACAACATAATCATTCCACAAGCCCAAAGAGGTATGCCATATCGAAATCCGATTCCTTTTGACCAGGCTATGGGCTTTTAACGATGGAATTAAGGCCCATTTCAGTAAACCTTTGCAAAATTAAAATCAATGATATAAAAACGGTCATATTTTTTAATACATTTAAAGTTATATATTTTAATGCAGATAACAACATAATCATTCCTCAAGCCCATAGAGGTAGGCCATATCGAAATCCGAGTCATTCTGAACAAATTATGGGCTTTTAAAGATGGAAAGAAGGCCCATTTCAGTAAAGCTTTGCAAAATTAAAATCAATGACATAAAAACGGTCATATATTTTCCTACCTTTAAAGTTATATATTTAAATGCAGATAAAAACATAATCATTCCACAAGCCCATAGAGGTATGCCATATCGAAATCCGATTCCTTTTGACCAGGTTATGGGCTTTTAAAGATGGAAAGAAGGCCCATTTCAGTAAACCTTTGCAAAATTAAAATCAATCACATAAAAACGAGCATATTTTTTACTACCTTTAAAGTTATATATTTTAATGCAGATAACAACAAAATCATTTCAAAAGCCTATAAAGGTATGCCATATCGAAATCCGAGTTCATTTGACCAAGCTATGGGCTTTTAAAGATGGAAAGAAGGCCCATTTCAGTAAACCTTCGCAAAATTAAAATCAATGACATAAAAACGGTCATATTTTTTACTACCTTTAAAGTTATATATTTTAATGCAGATAACAACATAATCATTCCACAAGCCCAAAGAGGTATGCCATATCGAAATCCGATTCCTTTTGACCAGGCTATGGGCTTTTAAAGATGGAAAGAAGGCCCATTTCAGTAAACCTTTGCTAAATTAAAATCAATGACATAAAAACGGACATATTTTGTACTACCTTTAAAGTAATATATTTTAATGCAGATAACAACATAATCATTCCACAAGCCCATAAACGTATACCATATCGAAATACGAGTTCATCTGACCAAGTTATTGGCTTTTAAATATGTAAAGAAGGCCCATTTCAGTAAGCCTTTGCAAAATTTAAATCAATGACATAAAAACGGTAATATTTTTTACTACCTTTAAAGTTAAATATTTTAATGCAGATAACAACATAATCATTCCACAAGCCTATAAAGGTATGCCATATCGAAATCCGAGTTCATTTGACCAAGTTATGGGCTTTTAAAGATGAAAAGAAGGCCCATTTCAGTAAACCTTCGCTAAATTAAAATCAATGACATAAAAACGGTCATATATTTTACTACCTTTAAAGTTATATATTTTAATGCAGATAACAACATAATCATTCCACAAGCCCATAGAGGTATGCCATATCGGAATCCGAGCCCTTTTGGCCAGGTTATGGGCTTTTAAAGATGGAAAGAAGGCCCATTTCAGTAAACCTTTGCAAAATTAAAATCAATGACATAAAAACGGTCATATTTTTTACTACCTTTAAAGATATATATTTTAATGCAGATAACAACATAATCATTCCACAAGCCCATAGAGGTATGCCATATCGAAACCCGAGTTCTTTTGACCAGGTTATGGGCTTTTAAAGATGGAAAGAAGGCCCATTTCAGTAAACCTTTGCAAAATTAAAATCAATCACATAAAAACGATCATATTTTTTACTACCTTTAAAGTTATATATTTTAATGCAGATAACAACAAAATCATTCCAAAAGCCTATAAAGGTATGCCATATCGAAATCCGAGTTCATTTGACCAAGCTATGGGCTTTTAAAGATGGAAAGAAGGCCCATTTCAGTAAACCTTCGCTAAATTAAAATCAATGACATAAAAACGGTTATATATGTTACTACCTTTAAAGTTATATATTTTAATGAAGATAACAACATAATCATTCCACAAGCCCATAGAGGTATGCCATATCGAAATCCGATTCCTTTTGACCAGGTTATGGGCTTTTAAAGATGGAAAGAAGGCCCATTTCAGTAAACCTTTGCAAAATTAAAATCAATCACATAAAAACGATCATATTTTTTACTACCTTTAAAGTTATATATTTTAATGCAGATAACAACAAAATCATTCCAAAAGCCTATAAAGGTATGCCATATCGAAATCCGAGTCCTTTTGGCCAGGTTATGGGCTTTTAAAGATGGAAAGAAGGCCCATTTCAGTAAACCTTTGCAAAATTAAAATCAATCACATAAAAACGATCATATTTTTTACTAACTTTAAAGTTATATATTTTAATGCAGATAACAACATAATCATTCCACAAGCCCATAGAGGTATGCCATATCGAAATCCGATTCCTTTTGACCAGGTTATGGGCTTTTAAAGATGGAAAGAAGGCCCATTTCAGTAAACCTTTGCAAAATTAAAATCAATCACATAAAAACGATCATATTTTTTACTACCTTTAAAGTTATATATTTTAATGCAGATAACAACATAATCATTCCACAAGCCCAAAGAGGTATGCCATATCGAAATCCGATTCCTTTTGACCAGGCTATGGGCTTTTAACGATGGAATTAAGGCCCATTTCAGTAAACCTTTGCAAAATTAAAATCAATGATATAAAAACGGTCATATTTTTTAATACATTTAAAGTTATATATTTTAATGCAGATAACAACATAATCATTCCTCAAGCCCATAGAGGTAGGCCATATCGAAATCCGAGTCATTCTGAACAAATTATGGGCTTTTAAAGATGGAAAGAAGGCCCATTTCAGTAAAGCTTTGCAAAATTAAAATCAATGACATAAAAACGGTCATATATTTTCCTACCTTTAAAGTTATATATTTAAATGCAGATAAAAACATAATCATTCCACAAGCCCATAGAGGTATGCCATATCGAAATCCGAGTCCTTTTGACCAGGTTATGGGCTTTTAAAGATCCAAAGAAGGCCCATTTCAGTAAAGCTTTGCAAAATTAAAATCAATGACATAAAAACGATTTTTTTTTTACTACCTTTATAGTGATATATTTTAATGCAGAAAACAACATAATCATTCCACAAGCCTATAAAGGTATGCCATATCGAAACCCTAGTTCTTTGACCAAGTTATGGGCTTTTAAAGATGGAAAGAAGGCCCATTTCAGTAAACCTTTGCAAAATTAAAATCAATCACATAAAAACGGTCATATTTTTTACTACCTTTAAAGTTTAATATTTTAATGCAGATAACAACATAATCATTCCACAAGCCCATGGACGTATACCATATCGAAATACGAGTTCATTTGACCTAGTTATTGGCTTTTAAGTATGTAAAGAAGGCCCATTTCAGTAAACCTTCGCAAAATTAAAATCAATGACATAAAAACGGTCATATTTTTTACTACCTTTAAAGATATATATTTTAATGCAGATAACAGCATAATCATTCCACAAGCCCAAAGAGGTATGCCATGTCGAAATCCGATGCCTTTTGACCAGGCTATGGGCTTTTAAAGATGGAAAGAAAGACGATTTCAGTAAACCTTTGCAAAATTAAAATTAATGACATAAAAACGGACATATTTTTTACTACCTTTAAAGTAATATATTTTAATGCAGATAACAACATAATCATTTTGCAAGCCCATAGAGGTATGTCATATCGAAATCCGAGTCCTTTTGACCAGGTTATGGGCTTTTAAAGATGGAAAGAAGGCCTATTTCAGTAAACCTTCGCAAAATAAATATCAATGACATAAAAACGGTCATATTTTTTACTACCTTTAAAGATATATATTTTAATGCAGATAACAACATAATCATTCCATAAGCCCATAGAGGTATGCCATATCGAAATCGAAGTCCTTTTGACCAGGTTATGGGCTTTTAAAGATGGAAAGAAGGCCCATTTAAGTAAACCTTTGCAAAATTTAAATCAATGACATAAAAACGGTCATATTTTATTACTACCTTTAAAGTTATATATTTTAATGCAGATAACAATATAATCATTCCACAAGCCCATAGAGGTATGCCATATCGAAATCCGAGTCCTTTTGGCCAGGTTAAGGGCTTTTAAAGATGGAAAGAAGGCCCATTTCAGTAAACCTTTGCAAAATTAAAATCAATGACATAAAAACGGTCATATTTTTTACTACCTTTAAAGTTATATATTTTAATGCAGATAACAACAAAATCATTCCACAAGCCCCTAAAGGTATGCCATATCGAAATACGAGTTCATTTGACCAAGTTATAGGGTTTTAAAGATGGAAAGAAGGCCCATTTCAGTAAACCTTCGCAAAATTAAAATCAATGACATAAAAACGGTCATATTTTTTACTACCTTTAAAGTTATATATTTTAATGCAGATAACAACATAATCATTCCACAAGCCCAAAGAGGTATGCCATGTCGAAATCCGAGTCCTTTTGGCCAGGTTAAGGGCTTTTAAAGATGGAAAGAAGGCCCATTTCAGTAAACCTTTGCAAAATTAAAATTAATGACATAAAAACGGTCATATTTTTTACTACCTTTAAAGTTATATATTTTAATGAAGATAACAACATAATCATTCCACAAGCCCATAGAGGTATGCCATATCGAAATCCGAGTCCTTTTGGCCAGGTTAAGGGCTTTTAAAGATGGAAAGAAGGCCCATTTCAGTAAACCTTTGCAAAATTAAAATCAATGACATAAAAACGGTCATATTTTTTACTACCTTTAAAGTTATATATTTTAATGCAGATAACAACAAAATCATTCCACAAGCCCCTAAAGGTATGCCATATCGAAATACGAGTTCATTTGACCAAGTTATAGGGTTTTAAAGATGGAAAGAAGGCCCATTTCAGTAAACCTTCGCAAAATTAAAATCAATGACATAAAAACGGTCATATTTTTTACTACCTTTAAAGTTATATATTTTAATGCAGATAACAACATAATCATTCCACAAGCCCAAAGAGGTATGCCATGTCGAAATCCGATTCCTTTTGACCAGGCTATGGGCTTTTAACGATGGAATTAAGGCCCATTTCAGTAAACCTTTGCAAAATTAAAATCAATGATATAAAAACGGTCATATTTTTTAATACATTTAAAGTTATATATTTTAATGCAGATAACAACATAATCATTCCTCAAGCCCATAGAGGTATGCCATGTCGAAATCCGAGTCATTCTGACCAAATTATGGGCTTTTAAAGATGGAAAGAAGGCCCATTTCAGTAAAGCTTTGCAAAATTAAAATCAATGACATAAAAACGGTCATATTTTTTCCTACCTTTAAAGTAATATATTTTAATGCAGATAAAAACATAATCATTCCACAAGCCAATAAAGGTATGCCACATCGAAATCCGAGTTCATTTGACCAAGTTATTGGCTTTTAAAGATGGAAAGAAGACCCATTTCAGTAAACCTTCGCAAAATTGAAATCAATGACATAAAAACGGTCATATTTATTACTACCTTTAAAGTTAATCATTTTAATGCAGATAACAACATAATCATTCCACAAGCCTATAAAGGTATGCCATATTGAAACCCGAGTTCTTTGACCAAGTTATTGGCTTTTAAATATGTAAAGAAGGCCCATTTCAGTAAACCTTCGGAAAATTAAAATCAATGACATAAAAACGGTCATATTTTTTACTACCTTTAAAGTAATATATTTTAATGCAGATGACAACATAGTCATTCCACAAGCCCATAAACGTATACCATATCGAAATACGAGTTCATCTGACCAAGTTATTGGCTTTTAAATATGTAAAGAAGTCCCATTTCAGTAAGCCTTTGCAAAATTTAAATCAATGACATAAAAACGGTAATATTTTTTACTACCTTTAAAGTTAAATATTTTAATGCAGATAACAACATAATCATTCCACAAGCCTATAAAGGTATGCCATATCGAAATCCGAGTTCATTTGACCAAGTTATGGGCTTTTAAAGATGAAAAGAAGGCCCATTTCAGTGAACCTTCGCTAAATTAAAATCAATTACATAAAAACGGTCATATATTTTACTACCTTTAAAGTTATATATTTTAATGCAGATATCAACATAATCATTCCACAAGCCCATAGAGGTATGCCATATCGGAATCCGAGCCCTTTTGGCCAGGTTATGGGCTTTTAAAGATGGAAAGAAGGCCCATTTCAGTAAACCTTCGCAAAATTGAAATCAATGACATAAAAACGGTCATATTTTTTACTACCTTTAAAGTTAAATATTTTAATGCAGATAACAACATAATCATTCCACAAGCCTATAAAGGTATGCCATATCGAAATCCGAGTTCATTTGACCAAGTTATGGGCTTTTAAAGATGAAAAGAAGGCCCATTTCAGTGAACCTTCGCTAAATTAAAATCAATGACATAAAAACGGTCATATATTTTACTACCTTTAAAGTTTAATATTTTAATGCAGATAACAACATAATCATTCCACAAGCCTATAAAGGTATGCCATATCGAAACCCGAGTTCATTTGACCAAGTCATGGGCTTTTAAAGATGGAAAGAAGGCCCATTTCAGTAAACCTTTGCAAAATTAAAATCAATCACATTAAAGCGGTCAAATTTTTTACTACCTTTAAAGTTATATATTTTAATGCAGATAACAACATAACCATTCCGCAAGCCAATAGAGGTATGCCATATCAAAATCCGAGTCCTTTTGTCCAGGTTATGGGCTTATAAAGATGGAAAGAAGGCCCATTTAAGTAAACCTTTGCAAAATTTAAATCAATGACACAAAAACGGTCATATTTTTTACTACCTTTAAAGTTATATATTTTAATGCAGATAAAAACATAATCATTCCACAAGCCCATAAAAGTATGCCATATCGAAATCCGAGTTCATTTGACCAAGTTATGGGCTTTTAAAGATGGAAGGAAGGCCCATTTCTGTAAACCTTCGCAAAATAAAAATCAATGACATAAAAACGGTCATATTTTTTACTACCTTTAAAGTTAAATATTTTAATGCAGATAACAACATAATCATTCCACAAGCCTATAAAGGTATGCCATATCGAAATCCAAGTTCATTTGACCAAGTTATGGGCTTTTAAAGATGAAAAGAAGGCCCATTTCAGTGAACCTTCGCAAAATTAAAATCAATGGCATAAAAAGGGACATATATTTTACTACCTTTAAAGTTATATATTTTAATGCAGATAACAACATAATCATTCCACAAGCCCATAGAGGTATGCCATATCGGAATCCGAGCCCTTTTGGCCAGGTTATGGGCTTTTAAAGATGGAAAGAAGGCCCATTTCAGTAAACCTTTGCAAAACTAAAATCAATGACATAAAAACGATTTTTTTTTTACTACCTTTATAGTTATATATTTTAATGCAGAAAACAACATAATCATTCCACAAGCCTATAAAGGTATGCCATATCGAAACCCTAGTTCTTTGACCAAGTTATGGGCTTTTAAAGATGGAAAGAAGGCCCATTTCAGTAAACCTTTGCAAAATTAAAATCAATCACATAAAAACGGTCATATTTTTTACTACCTTTAAAGTTTAATATTTTAATGCAGATAACAACATAATCATTCCACAAGCCTATAAAGGTATGCCATATCGAAACCCGAGTTCATTTGACCAAGTTATGGGCTTTTAAAGATGGAAAGAAGGCCCATTTCAGTAAACCTTTGCAAAATTAAAATCAATCACATAAAAACGGTCATATTTTTTACTACCTTTAAAGTTTAATATTTTAATGCAGATAACAACATAATCATTCCACAAGCCTATAAAGGTATGCCATATCGAAACCCGAGTTCATTTGACCAAGTCATGGGCTTTTAAAGATGGAAGGAAGGCCCATTTCTGTAAACCTTCGCAAAATAAAAATCAATGACATAAAAAAGGTCATATTTTTTAATACATTTAAAGTTATATAATTTAATGCAGATAACAACATAAAATCAATGACATAAGAACGGTCAAATTTTTTACTACCTTTAAAGTTAAATATTTTAATGCAGATAACAACAAAATCATTCCACAAGCCTATAAAGGTATGCCATTTCGAAACCCGAGTTCTTTGACCAAGTTATGGGCTTTTAAAGATGGAAAGAAGGCCCATTTCAGTAAACCTTTGCAAAATTAAAATCAATCACATAAAAACGGTCAAATTTTTTACTACCTTTAAGTTTAATATTTTAATGCAGATAACAACATAATCATTCCACAAGCCTATAAAGGTATGCCATATCGAAACCCGAGTTCATTTGACCAAGTTATGGGCTTTTAAATATGTAAAGAAGGCCCATTTCAGTAAACCTTCGCAAAATTAAAATCAATGACATAAAAACGGTCATATTTTTTACTACCTTTAAAGTTATATATTTTAATGCAGATAACAACATAATCATTCCACAAGCCTATAAAGGTATGCCATTTCGAAACCCGAGTTCTTTGACCAAGTTATGGGCTTTTAAAGATGGAAAGAAGGCCCATTTCAGTAAACCTTTGCAAAATTAAAATCAATCACATAAAAACGGTCATATTTTTTACTACCTTTAAAGTTTAATATTTTAATGCAGATAACAACATAATCATTCCACAAGCCTATAAAGGTATGCCATATCGAAACCCGAGTTCATTTGACCAAGTCATGGGCTTTTAAAGATGGAAGGAAGGCCCATTTCTGTAAACCTTCGCAAAATAAAAATCAATGACATAAAAAAGGTCATATTTTTTAATACATTTAAAGTTATATAATTTAATGCAGATAACAACATAAAATCAATGACATAAGAACGGTCAAATTTTTTACTACCTTTAAAGTTAAATATTTTAATGCAGATAACAACAAAATCATTCCACAAGCCTATAAAGGTATGCCATTTCGAAACCCGAGTTCTTTGACCAAGTTATGGGCTTTTAAAGATGGAAAGAAGGCCCATTTCAGTAAACCTTTGCAAAATTAAAATCAATGACATAAAAACGGTCATATTTTTTACTACCTTTAAAGTTATATATTTTAATGCAGATAACAACATAATCATTCCACAAGCCTATAAAGGTATGCCATTTCGAAACCCGAGTTCTTTGACCAAGTTATGGGCTTTTAAAGATGGAAAGAAGGCCCATTTCAGTAAACCTTTGCAAAATTAAAATCAATCACATAAAAACGGTCATATTTTTTACTACCTTTAAAGTTTAATATTTTAATGCAGATAACAACATAATCATTCCACAAGCCTATAAAGGTATGCCATATCGAAACCCGAGTTCATTTGACCAAGTCATGGGCTTTTAAAGATGGAAGGAAGGCCCATTTCTGTAAACCTTCGCAAAATAAAAATCAATGACATAAAAAAGGTCATATTTTTTAATACATTTAAAGTTATATAATTTAATGCAGATAACAACATAAAATCAATGACATAAGAACGGTCAAATTTTTTACTACCTTTAAAGTTAAATATTTTAATGCAGATAACAACAAAATCATTCCACAAGCCTATAAAGGTATGCCATTTCGAAACCCGAGTTCTTTGACCAAGTTATGGGCTTTTAAAGATGGAAAGAAGGCCCATTTCAGTAAACCTTTGCAAAATTAAAATCAATCACATAAAAACGGTCAAATTTTTTACTACCTTTAAGTTTAATATTTTAATGCAGATAACAACATAATCATTCCACAAGCCTATAAAGGTATGCCATATCGAAACCCGAGTTCATTTGACCAAGTTATGGGCTTTTAAATATGTAAAGAAGGCCCATTTCAGTAAACCTTCGCAAAATTAAAATCAATGACATAAAAACGGTCATATTTTTTACTACCTTTAAAGTTATATATTTTAATGCAGATAACAACATAATCATTCCACAAGCCTATAAAGGTATGCCATTTCGAAACCCGAGTTCTTTGACCAAGTTATGGGCTTTTAAAGATGGAAAGAAGGCCCATTTCAGTAAACCTTAGCAAAATTAAAATCAATCACATAAAAACGGTCATATTTTTTACTACCTTTAAAGTTTAATATTTTAATGCAGATAACAACATAATCATTCCACAAGCCTATAAAGGTATGCCATATCGAAACCCGAGTTCATTTGACCAAGTCGTGGGCTTTTAAAGATGGAAGGAAGGCCCATTTCTGTAAACCTTCGCAAAATAAAAATCAATGACATAAAAAAGGTCATATTTTTTAATACATTTAAAGTTATATAATTTAATGCAGATAACAACATAAAATCAATGACATAAGAACGGTCAAATTTTTTACTACCTTTAAAGTTAAATATTTTAATGCAGATAACAACAAAATCATTCCACAAGCCTATAAAGGTATGCCATTTCGAAACCCGAGTTCTTTGACCAAGTTATGGGCTTTTAAAGATGGAAAGAAGGCCCATTTCAGTAAACCTTTGCAAAATTAAAATCAATGACATAAAAACGGTCATATTTTTTACTACCTTTAAAGTTATATATTTTAATGCAGATAACAACATAATCATTCCACAAGCCTATAAAGGTATGCCATTTCGAAACCCGAGTTCTTTGACCAAGTTATGGGCTTTTAAAGATGGAAAGAAGGCCCATTTCAGTAAACCTTTGCAAAATTAAAATCAATCACATAAAAACGGTCATATTTTTTACTACCTTTAAAGTTTAATATTTTAATGCAGATAACAACATAATCATTCCACAAGCCTATAAAGGTATGCCATATCGAAACCCGAGTTCATTTGACCAAGTTATGGGCTTTTAAAGATGGAAAGAAGGCCCATTTCAGTAAACCTTTGCAAAATTAAAATCAATCACATAAAAACGGTCATATTTTTTACTACCTTTAAAGTTATATATTTTAATGCAGGTAAAACATAATCATTTCACAAGCCCATAAAAGTATGCCATATCGAAATCCGAGTTCATTTCACCAAGTTATGGGCTTTTAAAGATGGAAGGAAGGCCCATTTCTGTAAACCTTCGCAAAATAAAAATCAATGACATAAAAACGGTCATATTTTTTACTACCTTTAAAGTTAAATATTTTAATGCAGATAACAACATAATCATTCCACAAGCCTATAAAGGTATGCCATATCGAAATCCAAGTTCATTTGACCAAGTTATGGGCTTTTAAAGATGAAAAGAAGGCCCATTTCAGTGAACCTTCGCAAAATTAAAATCAATGGCATAAAAAGGGACATATATTTTACTACCTTTAAAGTTATATATTTTAATGCAGATAACAACATAATCATTCCACAAGCCCATAGAGGTATGCCATATCGGAATCCGAGCCCTTTTGGCCAGGTTATGGGCTTTTAAAGATGGAAAGAAGGCCCATTTCAGTAAACCTTTGCAAAACTAAAATCAATGACATAAAAACGATTTTTTTTTTACTACCTTTATAGTTATATATTTTAATGCAGAAAACAACATAATCATTCCACAAGCCTATAAAGGTATGCCATATCGAAACCCTAGTTCTTTGACCAAGTTATGGGCTTTTAAAGATGGAAAGAAGGCCCATTTCAGTAAACCTTTGCAAAATTAAAATCAATCACATAAAAACGGTCAAATTTTTTACTACCTTTAAGCTTAATATTTTAATGCAGATAACAACATAATCATTCCACAAGCCTATAAAGGTATGCCATATCGAAACCCGAGTTCATTTGACCAAGTTATGGGCTTTTAAATATGTAAAGAAGGCCCATTTCAGTAAACCTTCGCAAAATTAAAATCAATGACATAAAAACGGTCATATTTTTTACTACCTTTAAAGTTATATATTTTAATGCAGATAACAACATAATCTTTCCACAAGCCTATAAAGGTATGCCATTTCGAAACCCGAGTTCTTTGACCAAGTTATGGGCTTTTAAAGATGGAAAGAAGGCCCATTTCAGTAAACCTTTGCAAAATTAAAATCAATCACATAAAAACGGTCATATTTTTTACTACCTTTAAAGTTTAATATTTTAATGCAGATAACAACATAATCATTCCACAAGCCTATAAAGGTATGCCATATCGAAACCCGAGTTCATTTGACCAAGTCATGGGCTTTTAAAGATGGAAGGAAGGCCCATTTCTGTAAACCTTCGCAAAATAAAAATCAATGACATAAAAAAGGTCATATTTTTTAATACATTTAAAGTTATATAATTTAATGCAGATAACAACATAAAATCAATGACATAAGAACGGTCAAATTTTTTACTACCTTTAAAGTTAAATATTTTAATGCAGATAACAACAAAATCATTCCACAAGGCTTTTAAAGATGGAAAGAAGGCCCATTTCAGTAAACCTTCGCAAAATTAAAATCAATGGCATAAAAAGGGACATATTTTTTACTACCTTTAAAGTTATATATTTTAATGCAGATAACAACTTAATCATTCCACAATCCTATAAAGGTATGCCATATCGAAATCCGAGTTCATTTGACCAAGTTATGGGCTTTTAAAGATGGAAAGAAGGCCCATTTCAGTAAACCTTCGCTAAATTAAAATCAATGACATAAAAACGGTCATATATTTTATTACCTTTAAAGTTATATATTTTAATGCAGATAACAACATAATTATTCCACAAGCCCATAGAGGTATGCCATATCGAAATCCGAGTCCTTTTGACCAGGTTATGGGCTTTTAAAGATGGAAAGAAGGCCCATTTCAGTAAACCTTCGCAAAATTAAAATCAATGACATAAAAACGGTCATATTTTTTACTACCTTTAAAGTTATATATTTTATTGGAAATAACAACATAATCATTCCACAAGCCCATAGAGGTATGCCATATCGAAATCCGAGTCCTTTTGACCAGGTTATGGGCTTTTAAAGATGGAAAGAAGGCCCATTTCAGTAAGCCTTCGCAAAATTGAAATCAATGACATAAAAACGGTCATATTTTTGACTACCTTTAAAGTTAAATATTTTAATGCAGATAACAACATAATCATTCCACAAGCCTATAAAGGTATGCCATATCGAAATCCAAGTTCATTTGACCAAGTTATGGGCTTTTAAAGATGAAAAGAAGGCCCATTTCAGTGAACCTTCGCCAAATTAAAATCAATGACATAAAAACGGTCTTATATTTTACTACCTTTAAAGTTATATATTTTAATGCAGATAACAACATAATCATTCCACAAGCCCATAGAGGTATGCCATATCGGAATCCGAGCCCTTTTGGCCAGGTTATGGGCTTTTAAAGATGGAAAGAAGGCCCATTTCAGTAAACCTTTGCAAAACTAAAATCAATGACATAAAAACGATTTTGTTTTTACTACCTTTATAGTTATATATTTTAATGCAGAAAACAACATAATCATTCCACAAGCCTATAAAGGTATGCCATATCGAAAACCTAGTTCTTTGACCAAGTTATGGGCTTTTAAAGATGGAAAGAAGGCCCATTTCAGTAAACCTTTGCAAAATTAAAATCAATCACATAAAAACGGTCATATTTTTTACTACCTTTAAAGTTTAATATTTTAATGCAGATAACAACATAATCATTCCACAAGCCTATAAAGGTATGCCATATCGAAACCCGAGTTCATTTGACCAAGTTATGGGCTTTTAAATATGTAAAGGAGGCCCATTTCAGTAAACCTTCGCAAAATTAAAATCAATGACATAAAAACGGTCATATTTTTTACTACCTTTAAAGTTATATATTTTAATGCAGATAACAACATAATCATTCCACAAGCCTATAAAGGTATGCCATATCGAAACCCGAGTTCTTTGACCAAGTCATGGGCTTTTAAAGATGGAAAAAAAGCCCATTTCAGTAAACCTTTGCAAAATTAAAATCAATGACATAAAAACGGTCATATTTTTTACTACCTTTAAAGTTATATATTTTAATGCAGATAACAACATAATCATTCCACAAGCCTATAAAGGTATGCCATTTCGAAACCCGAGTTCTTTGACCAAGTTATGGGCTTTTAAAGATGGAAAGAAGGCCCATTTCAGTAAACCTTTGCAAAATTAAAATCAATCACATAAAAACGGTCATATTTTTTACTACCTTTAAAGTTTAATATTTTAATGCAGATAACAACATAATCATTCCACAAGCCTATAAAGGTATGCCATATCGAAACCCGAGTTCATTTGACCAAGTTATGGGCTTTTAAAGATGGAAAGAAGGCCCATTTCAGTAAACCTTTGCAAAATTAAAATCAATCACATAAAAACGGTCATATTTTTTACTACCTTTAAAGTTATATATTTTAATGCAGGTAAAACATAATCATTTCACAAGCCCATAAAAGTATGCCATATCGAAATCCGAGTTCATTTCACCAAGTTATGGGCTTTTAAAGATGGAAGGAAGGCCCATTTCTGTAAACCTTCGCAAAATAAAAATCAATGACATAAAAACGGTCATATTTTTTACTACCTTTAAAGTTAAATATTTTAATGCAGATAACAACATAATCATTCCACAAGCCTATAAAGGTATGCCATATCGAAATCCAAGTTCATTTGACCAAGTTATGGGCTTTTAAAGATGAAAAGAAGGCCCATTTCAGTGAACCTTCGCAAAATTAAAATCAATGGCATAAAAAGGGACATATATTTTACTACCTTTAAAGTTATATATTTTAATGCAGATAACAACATAATCATTCCACAAGCCCATAGAGGTATGCCATATCGGAATCCGAGCCCTTTTGGCCAGGTTATGGGCTTTTAAAGATGGAAAGAAGGCCCATTTCAGTAAACCTTTGCAAAACTAAAATCAATGACATAAAAACGATTTTTTTTTTACTACCTTTATAGTTATATATTTTAATGCAGAAAACAACATAATCATTCCACAAGCCTATAAAGGTATGCCATATCGAAACCCTAGTTCTTTGACCAAGTTATGGGCTTTTAAAGATGGAAAGAAGGCCCATTTCAGTAAACCTTTGCAAAATTAAAATCAATCACATAAAAACGGTCAAATTTTTTACTACCTTTAAGCTTAATATTTTAATGCAGATAACAACATAATCATTCCACAAGCCTATAAAGGTATGCCATATCGAAACCCGAGTTCATTTGACCAAGTTATGGGCTTTTAAATATGTAAAGAAGGCCCATTTCAGTAAACCTTCGCAAAATTAAAATCAATGACATAAAAACGGTCATATTTTTTACTACCTTTAAAGTTATATATTTTAATGCAGATAACAACATAATCTTTCCACAAGCCTATAAAGGTATGCCATTTCGAAACCCGAGTTCTTTGACCAAGTTATGGGCTTTTAAAGATGGAAAGAAGGCCCATTTCAGTAAACCTTTGCAAAACTAAAATCAATCACATAAAAACGGTCATATTTTTTACTACCTTTAAAGTTTAATATTTTAATGCAGATAACAACATAATCATTCCACAAGCCTATAAAGGTATGCCATATCGAAACCCGAGTTCATTTGACCAAGTCATGGGCTTTTAAAGATGGAAGGAAGGCCCATTTCTGTAAACCTTCGCAAAATAAAAATCAATGACATAAAAAAGGTCATATTTTTTAATACATTTAAAGTTATATAATTTAATGCAGATAACAACATAAAATCAATGACATAAGAACGGTCAAATTTTTTACTACCTTTAAAGTTAAATATTTTAATGCAGATAACAACAAAATCATTCCACAAGGCTTTTAAAGATGGAAAGAAGGCCCATTTCAGTAAACCTTCGCAAAATTAAAATCAATGGCATAAAAAGGGACATATTTTTTACTACCTTTAAAGTTATATATTTTAATGCAGATAACAACTTAATCATTCCACAATCCTATAAAGGTATGCCATATCGAAATCCGAGTTCATTTGACCAAGTTATGGGCTTTTAAAGATGGAAAGAAGGCCCATTTCAGTAAACCTTCGCTAAATTAAAATCAATGACATAAAAACGGTCATATATTTTATTACCTTTAAAGTTATATATTTTAATGCAGATAACAACATAATTATTCCACAAGCCCATAGAGGTATGCCATATCGAAATCCGAGTCCTTTTGACCAGGTTATGGGCTTTTAAAGATGGAAAGAAGGCCCATTTCAGTAAACCTTCGCAAAATTAAAATCAATGACATAAAAACGGTCATATTTTTTACTACCTTTAAAGTTATATATTTTATTGGAAATAACAACATAATCATTCCACAAGCCCATAGAGGTATGCCATATCGAAATCCGAGTCCTTTTGACCAGGTTATGGGCTTTTAAAGATGGAAAGAAGGCCCATTTCAGTAAGCCTTCGCAAAATTGAAATCAATGACATAAAAACGGTCATATTTTTGACTACCTTTAAAGTTAAATATTTTAATGCAGATAACAACATAATCATTCCACAAGCCTATAAAGGTATGCCATATCGAAATCCAAGTTCATTTGACCAAGTTATGGGCTTTTAAAGATGAAAAGAAGGCCCATTTCAGTGAACCTTCGCCAAATTAAAATCAATGACATAAAAACGGTCTTATATTTTACTACCTTTAAAGTTATATATTTTAATGCAGATAACAACATAATCATTCCACAAGCCCATAGAGGTATGCCATATCGGAATCCGAGCCCTTTTGGCCAGGTTATGGGCTTTTAAAGATGGAAAGAAGGCCCATTTCAGTAAACCTTTGCAAAACTAAAATCAATGACATAAAAACGATTTTGTTTTTACTACCTTTATAGTTATATATTTTAATGCAGAAAACAACATAATCATTCCACAAGCCTATAAAGGTATGCCATATCGAAAACCTAGTTCTTTGACCAAGTTATGGGCTTTTAAAGATGGAAAGAAGGCCCATTTCAGTAAACCTTTGCAAAATTAAAATCAATCACATAAAAACGGTCATATTTTTTACTACCTTTAAAGTTTAATATTTTAATGCAGATAACAACATAATCATTCCACAAGCCTATAAAGGTATGCCATATCGAAACCCGAGTTCATTTGACCAAGTTATGGGCTTTTAAATATGTAAAGGAGGCCCATTTCAGTAAACCTTCGCAAAATTAAAATCAATGACATAAAAACGGTCATATTTTTTACTACCTTTAAAGTTATATATTTTAATGCAGATAACAACATAATCATTCCACAAGCCTATAAAGGTATGCCATATCGAAACCCGAGTTCTTTGACCAAGTCATGGGCTTTTAAAGATGGAAAAAAAGCCCATTTCAGTAAACCTTTGCAATATTAAAATCAATCACATTAAAGCGGTCATATTTTTTACTACCTTTAAAGTTATATATTTTAATGCAGATAACAACATAATCATTCCGCAAGCCAATAGAGGTATGCCATATCAAAATCCGAGTCCTTTTGTCCAGGTTATGGGCTTTTAAAGATGGAAAGAAGGCCCATTTAAGTAAACCTTTGCAAAATTAAAATCAAATCCGAGTAAAGATGGAAAGAAGGCCCATTTCAGTAAACCTTCGCTAAATTAAAATCAATGACATAAAAACGGTCATATATTTTATTACCTTTAAAGTTATATATTTTAATGCAGATAACAACATAATTATTCCACAAGCCCATAGAGGTATGCCATATCGAAATCCGAGTCCTTTTGACCAGGTTATGGGCTTTTAAAGATGGAAAGAAGGCCCATTTCAGTAAACCTTCGCAAAATTGAAATCAATGACATAAAAACGGTCATATTTTTTACTACCTTTAAAGTTATATATTTTAATGCAGATAACAACATAATCATTCCACAAGCCTATAAAGGTATGCCATATCGAAATCCGAGTTCATTTGACCAAGTTATGGGCTTTTAAAGATGAAAAGAAGGCCCATTTCAGTGAACCTTCGCTAAATTAAAATCAATGACATAAAAACGGTCATATATTTTACTACCTTTAAAGTTATATATTTTAATGCAGATAACAACATAATCATTCCACAAGCCCATAGAGGTATGCCATATCGGAATCCGAGCCCTTTTGGCCAGGTTATGGGCTTTTAAAGATGGAAAGAAGGCCCATTTCAGTAAACCTTTGCAAAACTAAAATCAATGACATAAAAACGATTTTTTTTTTACTACCTTTATAGTTATATATTTTAATGCAGAAAACAACATAATCATTCCACAAGCCTATAAAGGTATGCCATATCGAAACCCTAGTTCTTTGACCAAGTTATGGGCTTTTAAAGATGGAAAGAAGGCCCATTTCAGTAAACCTTTGCAAAATTAAAATCAATCACATAAAAACGGTCATATTTTTTACTACCTTTAAAGTTATATATTTTAATGCAGATAACAACATAATCATTCCACAAGCCTATAAAGGTATGCCATATCGAAACCCGAGTTCTTTGACCAAGTCATGGGCTTTTAAAGATGGAAAAAAAGCCCATTTCAGTAAACCTTTGCAATATTAAAATCAATCACATTAAAGCGGTCATATTTTTTACTACCTTTAAAGTTATATATTTTAATGCAGATAACAACATAATCATTCCGCAAGCCAATAGAGGTATGCCATATCAAAATCCGAGTCCTTTTGTCCAGGTTATGGGCTTTTAAAGATGGAAAGAAGGCCCATTTAAGTAAACCTTTGCAAAATTAAAATCAAATCCGAGTAAAGATGGAAAGAAGGCCCATTTCAGTAAACCTTCGCTAAATTAAAATCAATGACATAAAAACGGTCATATATTTTATTACCTTTAAAGTTATATATTTTAATGCAGATAACAACATAATTATTCCACAAGCCCATAGAGGTATGCCATATCGAAATCCGAGTCCTTTTGACCAGGTTATGGGCTTTTAAAGATGGAAAGAAGGCCCATTTCAGTAAACCTTCGCAAAATTGAAATCAATGACATAAAAACGGTCATATTTTTTACTACCTTTAAAGTTAAATATTTTAATGCAGATAACAACATAATCATTCCACAAGCCTATAAAGGTATGCCATATCGAAATCCGAGTTCATTTGACCAAGTTATGGGCTTTTAAAGATGAAAAGAAGGCCCATTTCAGTGAACCTTCGCTAAATTAAAATCAATGACATAAAAACGGTCATATATTTTACTACCTTTAAAGTTATATATTTTAATGCAGATAACAACATAATCATTCCACAAGCCCATAGAGGTATGCCATATCGGAATCCGAGCCCTTTTGGCCAGGTTATGGGCTTTTAAAGATGGAAAGAAGGCCCATTTCAGTAAACCTTTGCAAAACTAAAATCAATGACATAAAAACGATTTTTTTTTTACTACCTTTATAGTTATATATTTTAATGCAGAAAACAACATAATCATTCCACAAGCCTATAAAGGTATGCCATATCGAAACCCTAGTTCTTTGACCAAGTTATGGGCTTTTAAAGATGGAAAGAAGGCCCATTTCAGTAAACCTTTGCAAAATTAAAATCAATCACATAAAAACGGTCATATTTTTTACTACCTTTAAAGTTTAATATTTTAATGCAGATAACAACATAATCATTCCACAAGCCTATAAAGGTATGCCATATCGAAACCCGAGTTCATTTGACCAAGTTATGGGCTTTTAAATATGTAAAGAAGGCCCATTTCAGTAAACCTTCGCAAAATTAAAATCAATGACATAAAAACGGTCATATTTTTTACTACCTTTAAAGTTATATATTTTAATGCAGATAACAACATAATCATTCCACAAGCCTATAAAGGTATGCCATATCGAAACCCGAGTTCTTTGACCAAGTCATGGGCTTTTAAAGATGGAAAGAAGGCCCATTTCAGTAAACCTTTGCAAAATTAAAATCAATCACATTAAAGCGGTCATATTTTTTACTACCTTTAAAGTTATATATTTTAATGCAGATAACAACATAATCATTCCGCAAGCCAATAGAGGTATGCCATATCAAAATCCGAGTCGTTTTGTCCAGGTTATGGGCTTTTAAAGATGGAAAAAAGGCCCATTTAAGTAAACCTTTGCAAAATTAAAATCAATGACATAAAAACGGTCATATTTTTTACTACCTTTAAAGTTATATATTTTAATGCAGATAAAAACATAATCATTCCACAAGCCCATAAAAGTATGCCATATCGAAATCCGAGTTCATTTGACCAAGTTATGGGCTTTTAAAGATGGAAGGAAGGCCCATTTCTGTAAACCTTCGCAAAATAAAAATCAATGACATAAAAACGGTCATATTTTTTAATACATTTAAAGTTATATATTTTTATGCAGATAACAACATAAATTCAATGACATAAGAACGGTCAAATTTTTTACTACCTTTAAAGTTAAATATTTTAATGCAGATAACAACAAAATCATTCCACAAGGCTTTTAGAGATGGAAAGAAGGCCCATTTCAGTAAACCTTCGCAAAATTAAAATCAATGGCATAAAAAGGGTCATATTTTTTACTACCTTTAAAGTTATATATTTTAATGCAGATAACAACATAATCATTCCACAATCCTATAAAGGTATGCCATATCGAAATCCGAGTTCATTTGACCAAGTTATGGGCTTTTAAAGATGGAAAGAAGACCCATTTCAGTAAACCTTCGCTAAATTAAAATCAATGACATAAAAACATATATTTTATTACCTTTAAAGTTATATATTTTAATGCAGATAACAACATAATTATTCCACAAGCCCATAGAGGTATGCCATATCGAAATCCGAGTCCTTTTGACCAGGTTATGGGCTTTTAAAGATGGAAAGAAGGCCCATTTCAGTAAACCTTCGCAAAATTAAAATCAATGACATAAAAACGGTCATATTTTTTACTACCTTTAAAGTTATATATTTTAATGCAGATAACAACATAATCATTCCACAATCCTATAAAGGTATGCCATATCGAAATCCGAGTTCATTTGACCAAGTTATGGGCTTTTAAAGATGGAAAGAAGGCCCATTTCAGTAAACCTTCGCAAAATTAAAATCAATGGCATAAAAACGGTCATATTTTTTACTACCTTTAAAGATATATATTTTAATGCAGATAACAACATAATCATTCCACAATCCTATAAAGGTGTGCCATATCGAAATCCGAGTTCATTTGACCAAGTTATGGGCTTTTAAAGATGGAAAGAAGGCCCATTTCAGTAAACCTTCGCTAAATTAAAATCAATGACATAAAAACGGTCATATATTTTATTACCTTTAAAGTTATATATTTTAATGCAGATAACAACATAATTATTCCACAAGCCCATAGAGGTATGCCATATCGAAATCCGAGTCCTTTTGACCAGGTTATGGGCTTTTAAAAATGGAAAGAAGGCCCATCTCAGTAAACCTTCGCAAAATTAAAATCAATGACATAAAAACGGTCATATTTTTTACTACCTTTAAAGTTATATATTTTAATGGAAATAAAAACATAATCATTCCACAAGCCCATAGAGGTATGCCATATCGAAATCCGAGTCCTTTTGACCAGGTTATGGGCTTTTAAAGATGGAAAGAAGGCCCATTTCAGTAAACCTTCGCAAAACTAAAATAACTGACATAAAAACGGTCATATTTTTTACTACCTTTAAAGTTATATATTTTAATGCAGATAACAACATAATCAAGCCTATAAAGGTATGCCATATCGAAATCCGAGTCCTTTTGACCAGGCTATGGGCTTTTAAAGATGGAAAGAAGGCCCATTTCAGTAAACCTTCGCTAAATTAAAATCAATGACATAAAAACGGTCATATATTTTACTACCTTTAATGATATATATTTTAATGCAAATACCAACATAATTATTCCACAAGCCCATAGAGGTATGCCATATCGAAATCCGAGTCCTTTTGACCAGGTTATGGGCTTTTAAAGATGGAAAGAAGGCCCATTTCAGTAAACCTTCGCTAAATTATAATCAATGACATAAAAACGGTCATATATTTTACTACCTTTAATGATATATATTTTAATGCAAATACCAACATAATTATTCCACAAGCCCATAGAGGTATGCCATATCGAAATCCGAGTCCTTTTGACCAGGTTATGGGCTTTTAAAGATGGAAAGAAGGCCCATTTCAGTAAACCTTCGCAAAATAAAAATCAATGACATAAAAACGGTAATATTTTTTACTACCTTTAAAGTTAAATATTTTAAGGCAGATAACAACATAATCATTCCACAAGCCCGTAAAGGTATGCCATACCGAAATCCGAGTTCATTTGACCAAGTTATTGGCTTTTAAATACAAGGGTGGTCAAAAGTATTTTCACAAAAAAAAAGTTAAATATATTCATAATTTGAACTTACATCTTGTTAACTTTGGCATCAATGGAAAGGTAATTTAAATGCCGTTTGAATGATACAATACATTTCCTAACACATTCAGTACTTATTGAAAAGGACGAATTTGTGTGAAAATGTCCTTTTTGAACTTTTTTCCTCGACTTGAAAACTTAAATTTTTTGATGCAAAAAGTTTCTTCAAACAAAAATAATAGTAACTGCAAAAAGATTTTTCAAAAATAATTTTGCTTATATTTTTTATGATTTTTTGAAAATGCTTAGAAACATGCATTTTAGGCATATTTTTCTCTTTTCCATACAAATTTTTTCCGACAGTGTCACCTTAAAAAAACCACCCTTGTATGTGAAGAAGACCCATTTCAGTAAACCTTCGGAAAATTAAAATCAATGACATAAAAACGGTCATATTTTTTACTACCTTTAAAGTTATATATTTTAGTGCAGATAACAACATAATCATTCCACAAGCCCAAAGAGGTATGCCATATCGAAATCCGATTCCTTTTGAACAGGCTATAGGCTTTTAAAGGTGAAAAGAAGGCCCATTTCAGTAAACCTTCGCAAAATTAAAATCAATGACATAAAAACGGTCATATTTTTTACTACCTTTAAAGTTATATATTTTAATGCAGATAACAACATAATCATTCCACAAGCCCAAAGAGGTATGCCATATCGAAATCCGATTCCCTTTGACCAGGCTATGGGCTTTTAACGATGGAAACAAGGCCCATTTCAGTAAACCTTTGCAAAATTAAAATCAATGACATAAAAACGGTCATATTTTTTACTACCATTAAAGTTATATATTTTAATGCAGATAACAACATAATCATTCCACAAGCCCAAAGAGGTATGCCATATCGAAATCCGATTCCCTTTGACCAGGCTATGGGCTTTTAACGATGGAAACAAAGCCCATTTCAGTAAACCTTTGCAAAATTAAAATCAATGACATTAAAACGGTCATATTTTTTACTACCTTTACAGTTATATATTTTAATGCAGATAAAAACATAATCATTCCACAAGCCAATAAAGGTATGCCATATCGAAATCCGAGTTCATTTGACCAAGTTATTGGCTTTTAAAGATGGAAAGAAGGCCCATTTCAGTAAACCTTCGCAAAATTGAAATCAATGACATAAAAACGGTCATATATTTTACTACCTTTAATGATATATATTTTAATGCAAATACCAACATAATTATTCCACAAGCCCATAGAGGTATGCCATATCGAAATCCGAGTCCTTTTGACCAGGTTATGGGCTTTTAAAGATGGAAAGAAGGCCCATTTCAGTAAACCTTCGCAAAATAAAAATCAATGACATAAAAACGGTCATATTTTTTACTACCTTTAAAGTTATATATTTTAATGCAAATAACAACATAATTATTCCACAAGCCTATAAAGGAATGCCATATCGAAATCCGAGTTCATTTGACCAAGTTATAGGCCTTTAAAGATGGAAAGAAGGCCCATTTCAGTAAACCTTTTCAAAATTTAAATCAATGACATAAAAACGGTAATATTTTTTACTACCTTTAAAGTTAAATATTTTAAGGCAGATAACAACATAATCATTCCACAAGCCTGTAAAGGTATGCCATACCGAAATCCGAGTTCATTTGACCAAGTTATTGGCTTTTAAATACAAGGGTGGTCAAAAGTATTTTCACAAAAAAAAAGTTAAATATATTCATAATTTGAACTTACATCTTGTTAACTTTGGCATCAATGGAAAGGTAATTTAAATGCCGTTTGAATGATACAATACATTTCCTAACACATTCAGTACTTATTGAAAAGGACGAATTTGTGTGAAAATGTCCTTTTTGAACTTTTTTCCTCGACTTGAAAACTTAAATTTTTTGATGCAAAAAGTTTCTTCAAACAAAAATAATAGTAACTGCAAAAAGATTTTTCAAAAATCATTTTGCTTATATTTTTTATGATTTTTTGAAAATGCTTAGAAACATGCATTTTAGGCATATTTTTCTCTTTTTCATACAAATTTTTTCCGACAGTGTCACCTTAAAAAAACCACCCTTGTATGTGAAGAAGACCCATTTCAGTAAACCTTCGGAAAATTAAAATCAATGACATAAAAACGGTCATATTTTTTACTACCTTTAAAGTTATATATTTTAGTGCAGATAACAACATAATCATTCCACAAGCCCAAAGAGGTATGCCATATCGAAATCCGATTCCTTTTGACCAGGCTATGGGCTTTTAAAGGTGAAAAGAAGGCCCATTTCAGTAAACCTTCGCAAAATTAAAATCAATGACATAAAAACGGTCATATTTTTTACTACCTTTAAAGTTATATATTTTAATGCAGATAACAACATAATCATTCCACAAGCCCAAAGAGGTATGCCATATCGAAATCCGATTCCCTTTGACCAGGCTATGGGCTTTTAACGATGGAAACAAGGCCCATTTCAGTAAACCTTTGCAAAATTAAAATCAATGACATAAAAACTGTCATATTTTTTACTACCATTAAAGTTATATATTTTAATGCAGATAACAACATAATCATTCCACAAGCCCAAAGAGGTATGCCATATCGAAATCCGATTCCCTTTGACCAGGCTATGGGCTTTTAACGATGGAAACAAGGCCCATTTCAGTAAACCTTTGCAAAATTAAAATCAATGACATTAAAACGGTCATATTTTTTACTACCTTTACAGTTATATATTTTAATGCAGATAAAAACATAATCATTCCACAAGCCAATAAAGGTATGCCATATCGAAATCCGAGTTCATTTGACCAAGTTATTGGCTTTTAAAGATGGAAAGAAGGCCCATTTCAGTAAACCTTCGCAAAATTGAAATCAATGACATAAAAACGGTCATATTTTTTACTACCTTTAAAGTTATATATTTTAATGCAGAAAACAACATAATCATTCCACAAGCCTATAAAGGTATGCCATATCGAAACCCTAGTTCTTTGACCAAGTTATGGGCTTTTAAAGATGGAAAGAAGGCCCATTTCAGTAAACCTTTGCAAAATTAAAATCAATCACATAAAAACGGTCATATTTTTTACTACCTGTAAAGTTTAATATTTTAATGCAGATAACAACATAATCATTCCACAAGCCTATAAAGGTATGCCATATCGAAACCCGAGTTCTTTGACCAAGTTATTGGCATTTAAATATGTAAAGAAGGCCCATTTCAGTTAACCTTCGCAAAATTAAAATCAATGACATAAAAACGGTCATATTTTTTACTACCTCTAAAGTAATATATTTTAATGCAGATAACAACATAATCATTCCGCAAGCCCATAGAGGTATGCCATATCGAAATCCGAGTCCTTTTGACCAGGTTATGGGCTTTTAAAGATGGAAAGAAGGCCTATTTCAGTAAACCTTCGCAAAATAAAAATCAATGACATAAAAACGGTCATATTTTTTACTACCTTTAAAGTTATATATTTTAATGCAGATAACAACATAATCATTCCACAAGCCCAAAGAGGTATGCCATATCGAAATCCGATTCCCTTTGACCAGGCTATGGGCTTTTAACGATGGAAACAAGGCCCATTTCAGTAAACCTTTGCAAAATTAAAATCAATGACATAAAAACGGTCATATTTTTTACTACCTTTAAAGTTATATATTTTAATGCAGATAACAACATAATTATTCCACAAGCCCATAAACGTATACCATATCGAAACACGAGTTCATTTGACCTAGTTATTGGCTTTTAAGTATGTAAAAAAGGCCCATTTCAGTAAACCTTCGCAAAATTAAAATCAATGACATAAAAACGGTCATATTTTTTACTACCTTTAAAGTTATATATTTTAATGCAGATAACAACATAATCATTCCACAAGCCCAAAGAGGTATGCCATGTCTAAATCCGATTCCTTTTGACCAGGTTATGGGCTTTTAAAGATGGAAAGAAGGACCATTTCAGTAAACCTTTGCAAAATTAAAATCAATGACATAAAAACGGTCATATTTTTTACTACCTTTAAAGTAATATATTTTAATGCAGATAACAACATAATCATTCCGCAAGCCCATAGAGGTATGCCATATCGAAATCCGAGTCCTTTTGACCAGGTTATGGGCTTTTAAAGATGGAAAGAAGGCCTATTTCAGTAAACCTTCGCAAAATAAAAATCAATGACATAAAAACGGTCATATTTTTTACTACCTTTAAAGATATATATTTAAATGCAGATAACAACATAATCATTCCACAAGCTCATAGATATATGCCATATCGAAATCGAAGTCCTTTTGACCAGGTTATGGACTTTTAAAGATGAAAAGAAGGCCCATTTCAGTAAAGCTTTGCAAAATTAAAATCAATGACATAAAAACGGTCATATTTTTTACTACCTTTAAAATTATATATTTTAATGCAGATAACAACATAATCATTCCACAAGCCTATAAGGGTATGCCATATCGAAACCCGAGTTCTTTGACCAAGTCATGGGCTTTTAAAGATGGAAAGAAGGCCCATTTAAGTAAACCTTTGCAAAATTAAAATCAATGACATAAAAACGGTCATATTTTGTACTACACTTAAAGTTATGTATTTTAATGCAGATAACAACGTTATCATTCCACAAGCCTATAAAGGTATGCCATATCGAAATCCGAGTTCTTTTGACCAAGTTATGGGCTTTTAAAGATGGAAAGAAGGCCCATTTCAGTAAACCTTTGCAAAATTAAAATCAATGACATAAAAACGGTCATATTTTTTACTACCTTTAAAGTTATATATTTTAATGCAGATAAAAACATAATCATTCCACAAGCCCATAAAGGTATGCCATATCGAAATCCGAGTTCATTTGACCAAGTTATGGGCTTTTAAAGATGGAAGGGAGGCCCATTTCTGTAAACCTTCGCAAAATAAAAATCAATGACATAAAAACGGTCATATTTTTTAATACATTTAAAGTTATATATTTTAATGCAGATAACAACATAATCATTCCTCAAGCCCATAGAGGTATGCCATATCGAAATCCGAGTCCTTTTGACCAAATTATGAGGTTTTAAAGATGGAAAGAACCCCCATTTCAGTAAACCTTTGCAAAATTAAAATCAATGACATATAAAAACGGTCATATTTTTAGTACCTTTAAAGTTATATATTTTAATGCAAATAACAACATAATCATTCCACAAGCCTATAAAGGTATGCCATATCGAAACCCGAGGTCTTTGACCAAGTTATGGGCTTTTAAAGATGGAAAGAAGGCCCATTTCAGTAAACCTTCGCAAAATTAAAATCAATGACATAAAAACGGTCATATTTTATACTACCTTTAAAGTTATATATTTTAATGCAGATAACAACATAATCATTCCACAAGCCTATAAAGGTATGCCATATCGAAACCCGAGGTCTTTGACCAAGTTATGGGCTTTCAAAGATGGAAGGAAGGCCCATTTCTGTAAACCTTCGCAAAATAAAAATCAATGACATAAAAACGGTCATCTTTTTTAATACATTTAAAGTTATATATTTTAATGCAGATAACAACATAATCATTCCTCAAGCCCATAGAGTTATGCCATATCGAAATCCGAGTCATTTTGACCAAATTATGGGCTTTTAAAGATGGAAAGAAGGCCCATTTTAGTAAACCTTTGCAAAATTAAAATCAATGACATAAAAACAGTCATATTTTGTACTACCTTTAAAGTTATATATTTTAATTCAGATAACAACATAATCATTCCACAAGCCTATAAAGGTATACCATATCGAAATACGGTTCATTTGACCAAGTTATGGGCTTTTAAAGATGGAAAGAAGGCCCATTTCAGTAAACCTTCGCAAAATTAAAATCAATGACATAAAAACGGTCATATTTTTTACTACCTTTAAAGTTATATATTTTAATGCAGATAACAACATAATCATTCCACAAGCTCATAGAGGTATACCATATCGAAATCCGAGTTCTTTTGACCAGGTTATGGGCTTTTAAAGATGGAAAGAAGGCCCATTTAAGTAAACCTTTGCAAAATTAAAATCAATGACATAAAAACGGTAACATTTTTTACTACCATTAAAGTTATGTATTTTAATGCAGATAACAACGTTATCATTCCACAAGCCTATAAAGGTATGCCATATCGAAATCCGAGTTCATTTGACCAAGTTATGGGCTTTTAAAGATGGAAAGAAGGCCCATTTCAGTAAACCTTTGCAAAATTAAAATCAATGACATTAAAACGGTCATATTTTTTACTACCTTTAAAGTTATATATTTTAATGCAGATAAAAACATAATCATTCCACAAGCCCATAAAGGTATGCCATATCGAAATCCGAGTTCATTTGACCAAGATATGGGCTTTTAAAGATGGAAGGAAGGCCCATTTCTGTAAACCTTCGCAAAATAAAAATCAATGGCATAAAAACGGTCATCTTTTTTAATACATTTAAAGTTATATATTTTAATGCAGATAACAACATAATCATTCCTCAAGCCCATAGAGTTATGCCATATTGAAATCCGAGTCATTTTGACGAAATTATGGGCTTTTAAAGATGGAAAGAAGGCCCATTTCAGTAAACCTTCGCAAAATTAAAATCAATGACATAAAAACGGTCATATTTTTTACTACCTTTAAAGTTATATATTTTAATGCAGATAACAACATAATCATTCCACAAGCCCAAAGAGGTATGCCATATCGAAATCCGATTCCCTTTGACCAGGCTATGGGCTTTTAACGATGGAAACAAGGCCCATTTCAGTAAACCTTTGCAAAATTAAAATCAATGACATAAAAACGGTCATATTTTTTACTACCATTAAAGTTATATATTTTAATGCAGATAACAACATAATCATTCCACAAGCCCAAAGAGGTATGCCATATCGAAATCCGATTCCCTTTGACCAGGCTATGGGCTTTTAACGATGGAAACAAGGCCCATTTCAGTAAACCTTTGCAAAATTAAAATCAATGACATTAAAACGGTCATATTTTTTACTACCTTTACAGTTATATATTTTAATGCAGATAAAAACATAATCATTCCACAAGCCAATAAAGGTATGCCATATCGAAATCCGAGTTCATTTGACCAAGTTATTGGCTTTTAAAGATGGAAAGATGGCCCATTTCAGTAAACCTTCGCAAAATTGAAATCAATGACATAAAAACGGTCATATTTTTTACTACCTTTAAAGTTATATATTTTAATGCAGAAAACAACATAATCATTCCACAAGCCTATAAAGGTATGCCATATCGAAACCCTAGTTCTTTGACCAAGTTATGGGCTTTTAAAGATGGAAAGAAGGCCCATTTCAGTAAACCTTTGCAAAATTAAAATCAATCACATAAAAACGGTCATATTTTTTACTACCTGTAAAGTTTAATATTTTAATGCAGATAACAACATAATCATTCCACAAGCCTATAAAGGTATGCCATATCGAAACCCGAGTTCTTTGACCAAGTTATTGGCATTTAAATATGTAAAGAAGGCCCATTTCAGTTAACCTTCGCAAAATTAAAATCAATGACATAAAAACGGTCATATTTTTTACTACCTTTAAAGTAATATATTTTAATGCAGATAACAACATAATCATTCCGCAAGCCCATAGAGGTATGCCATATCGAAATCCGAGTCCTTTTGACCAGGTTATGGGCTTTTAAAGATGGAAAGAAGGCCTATTTCAGTAAACCTTCGCAAAATAAAAATCAATGACATAAAAACGGTCATATTTTTTACTACCTTTAAAGTTATATATTTTAATGCAGATAACAACATAATCATTCCACAAGCCCAAAGAGGTATGCCATATCGAAATCCGATTCCCTTTGACCAGGCTATGGGCTTTTAACGATGGAAACAAGGCCCATTTCAGTAAACCTTTGCAAAATTAAAATCAATGACATAAAAACGGTCATATTTTTTACTACCTTTAAAGTTATATATTTTAATGCAGATAACAACATAATTATTCCACAAGCCCATAAACGTATACCATATCGAAACACGAGTTCATTTGACCTAGTTATTGGCTTTTAAGTATGTAAAAAAGGCCCATTTCAGTAAACCTTCGCAAAATTAAAATCAATGACATAAAAACGGTCATATTTTTTACTACCTTTAAAGTTATATATTTTAATGCAGATAACAACATAATCATTCCACAAGCCCAAAGAGGTATGCCATGTCTAAATCCGATTCCTTTTGACCAGGTTATGGGCTTTTAAAGATGGAAAGAAGGACCATTTCAGTAAACCTTTGCAAAATTAAAATCAATGACATAAAAACGGTCATATTTTTTACTACCTTTAAAGTAATATATTTTAATGCAGATAACAACATAATCATTCCGCAAGCCCATAGAGGTATGCCATATCGAAATCCGAGTCCTTTTGACCAGGTTATGGGCTTTTAAAGATGGAAAGAAGGCCTATTTCAGTAAACCTTCGCAAAATAAAAATCAATGACATAAAAACGGTCATATTTTTTACTACCTTTAAAGATATATATTTAAATGCAGATAACAACATAATCATTCCACAAGCTCATAGATATATGCCATATCGAAATCGAAGTCCTTTTGACCAGGTTATGGACTTTTAAAGATGAAAAGAAGGCCCATTTCAGTAAAGCTTTGCAAAATTAAAATCAATGACATAAAAACGGTCATATTTTTTACTACCTTTAAAATTATATATTTTAATGCAGATAACAACATAATCATTCCACAAGCCTATAAGGGTATGCCATATCGAAACCCGAGTTCTTTGACCAAGTCATGGGCTTTTAAAGATGGAAAGAAGGCCCATTTAAGTAAACCTTTGCAAAATTAAAATCAATGACATAAAAACGGTCATATTTTGTACTACACTTAAAGTTATGTATTTTAATGCAGATAACAACGTTATCATTCCACAAGCCTATAAAGGTATGCCATATCGAAATCCGAGTTCTTTTGACCAAGTTATGGGCTTTTAAAGATGGAAAGAAGGCCCATTTCAGTAAACCTTTGCAAAATTAAAATCAATGACATAAAAACGGTCATATTTTTTACTACCTTTAAAGTTATATATTTTAATGCAGATAAAAACATAATCATTCCACAAGCCCATAAAGGTATGCCATATCGAAATCCGAGTTCATTTGACCAAGTTATGGGCTTTTAAAGATGGAAGGGAGGCCCATTTCTGTAAACCTTCGCAAAATAAAAATCAATGACATAAAAACGGTCATATTTTTTAATACATTTAAAGTTATATATTTTAATGCAGATAACAACATAATCATTCCTCAAGCCCATAGAGGTATGCCATATCGAAATCCGAGTCATTTTGACCAAATTATGAGGTTTTAAAGATGGAAAGAACCCCCATTTCAGTAAACCTTTGCAAAATTAAAATCAATGACATATAAAAACGGTCATATTTTTAGTACCTTTAAAGTTATATATTTTAATGCAAATAACAACATAATCATTCCACAAGCCTATAAAGGTGTGCCATATCGAAACCCGAGGTCTTTGACCAAGTTATGGGCTTTTAAAGATGGAAAGAAGGCCCATTTCAGTAAACCTTCGCAAAATTAAAATCAATGACATAAAAACGGTCATATTTTATACTACCTTTAAAGTTATATATTTTAATGCAGATAACAACATAATCATTCCACAAGCCTATAAAGGTATGCCATATCGAAACCCGAGGTCTTTGACCAAGTTATGGGCTTTTAAAGATGGAAGGAAGGCCCATTTCTGTAAACCTTCGCAAAATAAAAATCAATGACATAAAAACGGTCATATTTTTTACTACCTTTAAAGTTATATATTTTAATGCAGATAACAACATAATCATTCCACAAGCTCATAGAGGTATACCATATCGAAATCCGAGTTCTTTTGACCAGGTTATGGGCTTTTAAAGATGGAAAGAAGGCCCATTTAAGTAAACCTTTGCAAAACTAAAATCAATGACATAAAAACGGTAACATTTTTTACTACCATTAAAGTTATGTATTTTAATGCAGATAACAACGTTATCATTCCACAAGCCTATAAAGGTATGCCATATCGAAATCCGAGTTCATTTGACCAAGTTATGGGCTTTTAAAGATGGAAAGAAGGCCCATTTCAGTAAACCTTTGCAAAATTAAAATCAATGACATTAAAACGGTCATATTTTTTACTACCTTTAAAGTTATATATTTTAATGCAGATAAAAACATAATCATTCCACAAGCCCATAAAGGTATGCCATATCGAAATCCGAGTTCATTTGACCAAGATATGGGCTTTTAAAGATGGAAGGAAGGCCCATTTCTGTAAACCTTCGCAAAATAAAAATCAATGGCATAAAAACGGTCATCTTTTTTAATACAATTAAAGTTATATATTTTAATGCAGATAACAACATAATCATTCCTCAAGCCCATAGAGTTATGCCATATTGAAATCCGAGTCATTTTGACCAAATTATGGGCTTTTAAAGATGGAAAGAAGGCCCATTTTAGTAAACCTTTGCAAAATTAAAATCAATGACATAAAAACAGTCATATTTTTTACTACCTTTAAAGTTATATATTTTAATTCAGATAACAAGATAATCATTCCACAAGCCCATAAACGTATACCATATCGAAATACGAGTTCATTTGACCAAGTTATTGGCTTTTAAAGATGGAAAGAAGGCCCATTTCAGTAAACCTTCGCAAAACTAAAATCAATGACATAAAAACGGTCATATTTTTTTACTACTTTTAAAGTTAAATATTTTAATGCAGATAACAACAAAATCATTCCACAAGCCCCTAAAGGTATGCCATATCGAAATACGGTTCATTTGACCAATTTATTGGCTTTTAAAGATGGAAAGAAGGCCCATTTCAGTAAACCTTCGCAAAATTAAAATCAATGACATAAAAACGGTCATATTTTTTACTACCTTTAAAGTTATATATTTTAATGAAGATAACAACATAATCATTCCACAAGCCCATAGAGGTATGCCATATCGAAGTCCGAGTCCTTTTTTCCAGGTTATGGGCTTTTAAAGATGGAAAGAAGCCCCATTTCAGTAAACATTTGCAAAATTAAAATCAATGACATAAAAACGGTCATATTTTTTACTACCTTTAAAGTTACATATTTTAATGCAGATAACAACATAATCATTCCACAAGCCCATAGAGGTATGCCATATCGAAATCCGAGTCCTTTTGACCAGGATATGGGCTTTTAAAGATGGAAAGAAGGCCCATTTCAGTAAACCCTTGCAAAATTAAAATCAATGACATAAAAACGGTCATATTTTTTACTACCTTTAAAGTTATATATTTTAATGCAGATAAAAACATAATCATTCCACAAGCCCATAAAGGTATGCCATATCGAAATCCGAGTTCATTTGACCAAGATATGGGCTTTTAAAGATGGAAGGTAGGCCCATTTCTGTAAACCTTCGCAAAATAAAAATCAATGGCATAAAAACGGTCATCTTTTTTAATACATTTAAAGTTATATATTTTAATGCAGATAACAACATAATCATTCCTCAAGCCCATAGAGTTATGCCATATTGAAATCCGAGTCATTTTGACCAAATTATGGGCTTTTAAAGATGGAAAGAAGGCCCATTTAAGTAAACCTTTGCAAAATAAAAATCAATGACATAAAAACGGTCACATTTTTTACTACCATTAAAGTTATGTATTTTATTGCAGATAACAACGTTATCATTCCTTAAGCCTATAAAGGTATGCCATATCGAAATCCGAGTTCATTTGACCAAGTTATGGGCTTTTATAGATGGAAAGAAGGCCCATTTCAGTAAACCTTCGCAAAATTAAAATCAATGACATAAAAACGGTCATATTTTTTACTACCTTTAAAGTTATATATTTTAATGAAGATAACAACATAATCATTCCACAAGCCCATAGAGGTATGCCATATCGAAGTCCGAGTCCTTTTTTCCAGGTTATGGGCTTTTAAAGATGGAAAGAAGCCCCATTTCAGTAAACATTTGCAAAATTAAAATCAATGACATAAAAACGGTCATATTTTTTACTACCTTTAAAGTTACATATTTTAATGCAGATAACAACATAATCATTCCACAAGCCCATAGAGGTATGCCATATCGAAATCCGAGTCCTTTTGACCAGGATATGGGCTTTTAAAGATGGAAAGAAGGCCCATTTCAGTAAACCCTTGCAAAATTAAAATCAATGGCATAAAAACGGTCATCTTTTTTAATACATTTAAAGTTATATATTTTAATGCAGATAACAACATAATCATTCCTCAAGCCCATAGAGTTATGCCATATCGAAATCCGAGTCATTTTGACCAAATTATGGGCTTTTAAAGATGGAAAGAAGGCCCATTTAAGTAAACCTTTGCAAAATAAAAATCAATGACATAAAAACGGTCACATTTTTTACTACCATTAAAGTTATGTATTTTAATGCAGATAACAACGTTATCATTCCTTAAGCCTATAAAGGTATGCCATATCGAAATCCGAGTCCTTTTGACCAAGTTATGGGCTTTTATAGATGGAAAGAAGGCCCATTTCAGTAAACCTTCGCAAAACTAAAATCAATGACATAAAAACGGTCATATTTTTTTACTACTTTTAAAGTTAAATATTTTAATGCAGATAACAACAAAATCATTCCACAAGCCCCTAAAGGTATGCCATATCGAAATACGGTTCATTTGACCAATTTATTGGCTTTTAAAGATGGAAAGAAGGCCCATTTCAGTAAACCTTCGCAAAATTAAAATCAATGACATAAAAACGGTCATTTTTTTTACTACCTTTAAAGTTATATATTTTAATGAAGATAACAACATAATCATTCCACAAGCCTATAAGGGTATGCCATATCGAAACCCGAGTTCTTTGACCAAGTCATGGGCTTTTAAAGATGGAAAGAAGGCCCATTTAAGTAAACCTTTGCAAAATTAAAATCAATGACATAAAAACGGTCATATTTTGTACTACACTTAAAGTTATGTATTTTAATGCAGATAACAACGTTATCATTCCACAAGCCTATAAAGGTATGCCATATCGAAATCCGAGTTCTTTTGACCAAGTTATGGGCTTTTAAAGATGGAAAGAAGGCCCATTTCAGTAAACCTTTGCAAAATTAAAATCAATGACATAAAAACGGTCATATTTTTTACTACCTTTAAAGTTATATATTTTAATGCAGATAAAAACATAATCATTCCACAAGCCCATAAAGGTATGCCATATCGAAATCCGAGTTCATTTGACCAAGTTATGGGCTTTTAAAGATGGAAGGGAGGCCCATTTCTGTAAACCTTCGCAAAATAAAAATCAATGACATAAAAACGGTCATAATTTTTAATACATTTAAAGTTATATATTTTAATGCAGATAACAACATAATCATTCCTCAAGCCCATAGAGGTATGCCATATCGAAATCCGAGTCATTTTGACCAAATTATGAGGTTTTAAAGATGGAAAGAACCCCCATTTCAGTAAGCCTTTGCAAAATTAAAATCAATGACATATAAAAACGGTCATATTTTTAGTACCTTTAAAGTTATATATTTTAATGCAAATAACAACATAATCATTCCACAAGCCTATAAAGGTATGCCATATCGAAACCCGAGGTCTTTGACCAAGTTATGGGCTTTTAAAGATGGAAAGAAGGCCCATTTCAGTAAACCTTCGCAAAATTAAAATCAATGACATAAAAACGGTCATATTTTATACTACCTTTAAAGTTATATATTTTAATGCAGATAAAAACATAATCATTCCACAAGCCCATAAAGGTATGCCATATCGAAATCCGAGTTCATTTGACCAAGTTATGGGCTTTTAAAGATGGAAGGGAGGCCCATTTCTGTAAACCTTCGCAAAATAAAAATCAATGACATAAAAACGGTCATCTTTTTTAATACATTTAAAGTTATATATTTTAATGCAGATAACAACATAATCATTCCTCAAGCCCATAGAGTTATGCCATATCGAAATCCGAGTCATTTTGACCAAATTATGGGCTTTTAAAGATGGAAAGAAGGCCCATTTTAGTAAACCTTTGCAAAATTAAAATCAATGACATAAAAACAGTCATATTTTTTTACTACCTTTAAAGTTATATATTTTAATTCAGATAACAACATAATCATTCCACAAGCCTATAAAGGTATACCATATCGAAATACGGTTCATTTGACCAAGTTATGGGCTTTTAAAGATGGAAAGAAGGCCCATTTAAGTAAACCTTTGCAAAATTAAAATCAATGACATAAAAACGGTAACATTTTTTACTACCATTAAAGTTATGTATTTTAATGCAGATAACAACGTTATCATTCCACAAGCCTATAAAGGTATGCCATATCGAAATCCGAGTTCATTTGACCAAGTTATGGGCTTTTAAAGATGGAAAGAAGGCCCATTTCAGTAAACCTTTGCAAAATTAAAATCAATGACATTAAAACGGTCATATTTTGTACTACCTTTAAAGTTATGTATTTTAATGCAGATAAAAACATAATCATTCCACAAGCCCATAAAGGTATGCAATATCGAAATCCGAGTTCATTTGACCAAGATATGGGCTTTTAAAGATGGAAGGAAGGCCCATTTCTGTAAACCTTCGCAAAATAAAAATCAATGGCATAAAAACGGTCATCTTTTTTAATACATTTAAAGTTATATATTTTAATGCAGATAACAACATAATCATTCCTCAAGCCCATAGAGTTATGCCATATTGAAATCCGAGTCATTTTGACCAAATTATGGGCTTTTAAAGATGGAAAGAAGGCCCATTTTAGTAAACCTTTGCAAAATTAAAATCAATGACATAAAAACAGTCATATTTTTTACTACCTTTAAAGTTATATATTTTAATTCAGATAACAAGATAATCATTCCACAAGCCCATAAACGTATACCATATCGAAATACGAAGTCATTTGACCAAGTTATTGGCTTTTAAAGATGGAAAGAAGGCCCATTTCAGTAAACCTTCGCAAAACTAAAATCAATGACATAAAAACGGTCATATTTTTTTACTACTTTTAAAGTTAAATATTTTAATGCAGATAACAACAAAATCATTCCACAAGCCCCTAAAGGTATGCCATATCGAAATACGGTTCATTTGACCAATTTATTGGCTTTTAAAGATGGAAAGAAGGCCCATTTCAGTACACCTTCGCAAAATTAAAATCAATGACATAAAAACGGTCATATTTTTTACTACCTTTAAAGTTATATATTTTAATGAAGATAACAACATAATCATTCCACAAGCCCATAGAGGTATGCCATATCGAAGTCCGAGTCCTTTTTTCCAGGTTATGGGCTTTTAAAGATGGAAAGAAGCCCCATTTCAGTAAACATTTGCAAAATTAAAATTAATGACATAAAAACGGTCATATTTTTTACTACCTTTAAAGTTACATATTTTAATGCAGATAACAACATAATCATTCCACAAGCCCATAGAGGTATGCCATATCGAAATCCGAGTCCTTTTGACCAGGATATGGGCTTTTAAAGATGGAAAGAAGGCCCATTTCAGTAAACCCTTGCAAAATTAAAATCAATGACATAAAAACGGTCATATTTTTTACTACCTTTAAAGTTATATATTTTAATACAGATAACAACGTAATTATTCCACAAGCCTATAAAGGTATGCCATATCGAAACCCGAGGTCTTTGACCAAGTTATGGGCTTTTAAAGATGGAAAGAAGGCCCATTTCAGTAAACCTTCGCAAAATTAAAATCAATGACATAAAAACGGTCATATTTTTTACTACCTTTAAAGTTATATATTTTAATGCAGATAACAACAAAATCATTCCACAAGCTCATAGAGGTATGCCATATCGAAATCCGAGTTCATTTGACCAAGATATGGGCTTTTAAAGATGGAAGGAAGGCCCATTTCTGTAAACCTTCGCAAAATAAAAATCAATGGCATAAAAACGGTCATCTTTTTTAATACATTTAAAGTTATATATTTTAATGCAGATAACAACATAATCATTCCTCAAGCCCATAGAGTTATGCCATATTGAAATCCGAGTCATTTTGACCAAATTATGGGCTTTTAAAGATGGAAAGAAGGCCCATTTTAGTAAACCTTTGCAAAATTAAAATCAATGACATAAAAACAGTCATATTTTTTACTACCTTTAAAGTTATATATTTTAATTCAGATAACAAGATAATCATTCCACAAGCCCATAAACGTATACCATATCGAAATACGAAGTCATTTGACCAAGTTATTGGCTTTTAAAGATGGAAAGAAGGCCCATTTCAGTAAACCTTCGCAAAACTAAAATCAATGACATAAAAACGGTCATATTTTTTTACTACTTTTAAAGTTAAATATTTTAATGCAGATAACAACAAAATCATTCCACAAGCCCCTAAAGGTATGCCATATCGAAATACGGTTCATTTGACCAATTTATTGGCTTTTAAAGATGGAAAGAAGGCCCATTTCAGTACACCTTCGCAAAATTAAAATCAATGACATAAAAACGGTCATATTTTTTACTACCTTTAAAGTTATATATTTTAATGAAGATAACAACATAATCATTCCACAAGCCCATAGAGGTATGCCATATCGAAGTCCGAGTCCTTTTTTCCAGGTTATGGGCTTTTAAAGATGGAAAGAAGCCCCATTTCAGTAAACATTTGCAAAATTAAAATTAATGACATAAAAACGGTCATATTTTTTACTACCTTTAAAGTTACATATTTTAATGCAGATAACAACATAATCATTCCACAAGCCCATAGAGGTATGCCATATCGAAATCCGAGTCCTTTTGACCAGGATATGGGCTTTTAAAGATGGAAAGAAGGCCCATTTCAGTAAACCCTTGCAAAATTAAAATCAATGACATAAAAACGGTCATATTTTTTACTACCTTTAAAGTTATATATTTTAATACAGATAACAACGTAATTATTCCACAAGCCTATAAAGGTATGCCATATCGAAACCCGAGGTCTTTGACCAAGTTATGGGCTTTTAAAGATGGAAAGAAGGCCCATTTCAGTAAACCTTCGCAAAATTAAAATCAATGACATAAAAACGGTCATATTTTTTACTACCTTTAAAGTTATATATTTTAATGCAGATAACAACAAAATCATTCCACAAGCTCATAGAGGTATGCCATATCGAAATCCGAGTTCTTTTGACCAGGTTATGGGCTTTTAAAGATGGAAAGAAGGCCCATTTAAGTAAACCTTTGCAAAATTAAAATCAATGACATAAAAACGGTCATATTTTTTACTACCTTTAAAGTTATATATTTTAATACAGATAACAACGTAATTATTCCACAAGCCTATAAAGGTATGCCATATCGAAACCCGAGGTCTTTGACCAAGTTATGGGCTTTTAAAGATGGCAAGAAGGCCCATTTCAGTAAACCTTCGCAAAATTAAAATCAATGACATAAAAACGGTCATATTTTTTACTACCTTTAAAGTTATATATTTTAATGCAGATAAAAACATAATCATTCCACAAGCCCATAAAGGTATGCCATATCGAAATCCGAGTTCATTTGACCAAGATATGGGCTTTTAAAGATGGAAGGAAGGCCCATTTCTGTAAACCTTCGCAAAATAAAAATCAATGGCATAAAAACGGTCATCTTTTTTAATACATTTAAAGTTATATATTTTAATGCAGATAACAACATAATCATTCCTCAAGCCCATAGAGTTATGCCATATTGAAATCCGAGTCATTTTGACCAAATTATGGGCTTTTAAAGATGGAAAGAAGGCCCATTTAAGTAAACCTTTGCAAAATAAAAATCAATGACATAAAAACGGTCACATTTTTTACTACCATTAAAGTTATGTATTTTAATGCAGATAACAACGTTATCATTCCTTAAGCCTATAAAGGTATGCCATATCGAAATCCGAGTTCATTTGACCAAGTTATGGGCTTTTAAAGATGGAAAGAAGGCCCATTTCAGTAAACCTTCGCAAAACTAAAATCAATGACATAAAAACGGTCATATTTTTTTACTACTTTTAAAGTTAAATATTTTAATGCAGATAACAACAAAATCATTCCACAAGCCCCTAAAGGTATGCCATATCGAAATACGGTTCATTTGACCAATTTATTGGCTTTTAAAGATGGAAAGAAGGCCCATTTCAGTAAACCTTCGCAAAATTAAAATCAATGACATCAAAACGGTCATATTTTTTACTACCTTTAAAGTTATATATTTTAATGAAGATAACAACATAATCATTCCACAAGCCCATAGAGGTATGCCATATCGAAGTCCGGGTCCTTTTTTCCAGGTTATGGGCTTTTAAAGATGGAAAGAAGCCCCATTTCAGTAAACATTTGCAAAATTAAAATCAATGACATAAAAACGGTCATATTTTTTACTACCTTTAAAGTTACATATTTTAATGCAGATAACAACATAATCATTCCACAAGCCCATAGAGGTATGCCATATCGAAATCCGAGTCCTTTTGACCAGGATATGGGCTTTTAAAGATGGAAAGAAGGCCCATTTCAGTAAACCCTTGCAAAATTAAAATCAATGACATAAAAACGGTCATATTTTTTACTACCTTTAAAGTTATATATTTTAATACAGATAACAACGTAATTATTCCACAAGCCTATAAAGGTATGCCATATCGAAACCCGAGGTCTTTGACCAAGTTATGGGCTTTTAAAGATGGAAAGAAGGCCCATTTCAGTAAACCTTCGCAAAATTAAAATCAATGACATAAAAACGGTCATATTTTTTACTACCTTTAAAGTTATATATTTTAATGCAGATAACAACATAATCATTCCACAAGCTCATAGAGGTATGCCATATCGAAATCCGAGTTCTTTTGACCAGGTTATGGGCTTTTAAAGATGGAAAGAAGGCCCATTTAAGTAAACCTTTGCAAAATTAAAATCAATGACATAAAAACGGTCATATTTTTTACTACCATTAAAGTTATGTATTTTAATGCAGATAACAACGTTATCATTCCACAAGCCTATAAAGGTATGCCATATCGAAATCCGAGTTCATTTGACCAAGTTATGGGCTTTTAAAGATGGAAAGAAGGCCCATTTCAGTAAACCTTTGCAAAATTTAAATCAATGACATTTAAACGGTCATATTTTTTACTACCTTTAAAGTTATATATTTTAATGCAGATAAAAACATAATCATTCCACAAGCCCATAAAGGTATGCCATATCGAAATCCGAGTTCATTTGACCAAGATATGGGCTTTTAAAGATGGAAGGAAGGCCCATTTCTGTAAACCCTCGCAGAATAAAAATCAATGGCATAAAAACGGTCATCTTTTTTAATACATTTAAAGTTATATATTTTAATGCAGATAACAACATAATCATTCCTCAAGCCCATAGAGTTATGCCATATTGAAATCCGAGTCATTTTGACCAAATTATGGGCTTTTAAAGATGGAAAGAAGGCCCATTTAAGTAAACCTTTGCAAAATTAAAATCAATGACATAAAAACGGTCACATTTTTTACTACCGTTAAAGTTATGTATTTTAATGCAGATAACAACGTTATCATTCCACAAGCCTATAAAGGTATGCCATATCGAAATCCGAGTTCATTTGACCAAGTTATGGGCTTTTAAAGATGGAAAGAAGGCCCATTTCAGTAAACCTTTGCAAAATTAAAATCAATGACATAAAAACAGTCATATTTTTTACTACCTTTAAAGTTATATATTTTAATTCAGATAACAACATAATCATTCCACAAGCCCATAAACGTATACCATATCGAAATACGAGTTCATTTGACCAAGTTATTGGCTTTTAAAGATGGAAAGAAGGCCCATTTCAGTAAACCTTCGCAAAACTAAAATCAATGACATAAAAACGGTCATATTTTTTTACTACTTTTAAAGTTAAATATTTTAATGCAGATAACTTGGGCCTGCAGGAGTACGTATCACGTTTTGAAAAATGGACAACAGAATGGAATATAGGCATAAACTGCAGCAAATGTGCTTGCGTCACATTCTCCACAAGGCCAAAGAACTGCCCAGGCATTTCCATGTTCGTTTCTGTACTTCGACACGAGTCCTACTATAAGTACCTTGGTGTGATTTTGGATAGAGGACTCACATTCCAGAGGCACACAACCATGATCAAGCAGTCAGTGCTTTCAAAGGCAGCAAGTATGTCCTGGCTTCTTTCGTCAAGAAATAAGCTCTCTTTGTCCCACAAAGTTCGAATTTATAAATCGATTCTCAGTCCAATCTGGAAGTATGCGTTACAAGTCTACGGCATAGCGTCTAAGACGAATCTAAACAAAATACGAGTAGCGCAAAGCAAGATTATAAGATCGATGTGTAATGCCCCCTGGTACATGCGAACCAGAGATATTGAAAGAGATCTCAAAATCCCAAAGATGTTTGTCGTACGCATGCTGAAAACTACTTCAGACGCCTTGGCTCTCATCCTAACTCCCTGGCGAAGAGGCTAATTTGGAGACCAACAAGAAGAAGACTGAAAAGAAACCACCCACATGACCTTCCATTAAGATATATTTAACACCTAGTCTAACTAAATATCAAATGAAAAGAATTAATGTATAATTTTGTATACCAAAACTTTGTTATCCCCTATATTTACAACCTGCTCAAGCTGCCACATAGGTAGCAGTATACCTGTTAATCCTGAATAAATATACACTTTTACAAAAAAAAAAAAAAAAAAAAAAATTAATGCAGATAACAACAAAATCATTCCACAAGCCCCTAAAGGTATGCCATATCGAAATACGGTTCATTTGACCAATTTATTGGCTTTTAAAGATGGAAAGAAGGCCCATTTCAAGAAACCTTCGCAAATTAAAATCAATGACATAAAAACGGTCATATTTTTTACTACCTTTAAAGTTATATATTTTAATGAAGATAACAACATAATCATTCCACAAGCCCATAGAGGTATGCCATGTCGAAGTCCGAGTCCTTTTTTCCAGGTTATGGGCTTTTAAAGATGGAAAGAAGCCCCATTTCAGTAAACATTTGCAAAATTAAAATCAATGACATAAAAACGGTCATATTTTTTACTACCTTTAAAGTTACATATTTTAATGCAGATAACAACATAATCATTCCACAAGCCCATAGAGGTATGCCATATCGAAATCCGAGTCCTTTTGACCAGGATATGGGCTTTTAAAGATGGAAAGAAGGCCCATTTCAGTAAACCCTTGCAAAATTAAAATCAATGACATAAAAACGTCATATTTTTTACTACCTTTAAAGTTATATATTTTAATGCATATAACAACATAATCATTCCACAAGCCTATAATGGTATGCCATATCGAAATCCGAGTCCTTTTGACCAGGTTATGGGCTTTTAAAGATGGAAAGAAGGCCCATTTCAGTAAACCCTTGCAAAATTAAAATCAATGACATAAAAACGTCATATTTTTTACTACCTTTAAAGTTATATATTTTAATGCATATAACAACATAATCATTCCACAAGCCTATAATGGTATGCCATATCGAAATCCGAGTTCAATATGTAAAGAAGGCCCATTTCAGTAAACCTTCGCAAAATTAAAATCAATGACATAAAAACGGTCATATGTTTTACTACCTTTAAAGTTAAATATTTTATTGCAGAAAACAACATAATCATTCAACAAGCTCATAGAGGTATGCCATATCGAAATCCGAGTTCTTTTGACCAGGTTATGGGCTTTTAAAGATGGAAAGAAGGCCCATTTAAGTAAACCTTTGCAAAATTAAAATCAATGACATAAAAACGGTCATATTTTTTACTACCATTAAAGTTATGTATTTTAATGCAGATAACAACGTTATCATTCCACAAGCCTATAAAGGTATGCCATATCGAAATCCGAGTTCTTTTGACCAGGTTATGGGCTTTTAAAGATGGAAAGAAGGCCCATTTAAGTAAACCTTTGCAAAATTAAAATCAATGACATAAAAACGGTCATATTTTTTACTACCATTAAAGTTATGTATTTTAATGCAGATAACAACGTTATCATTCCACAAGCCTATAAAGGTATGCCATATCGAAATCCGAGTTCTTTTGACCAAGTTATGGGCTTTTAAAGATGGAAAGAAGGCCCATTTCAGTAAACCTTTGCAAAATTAAAATCAATGACATTAAAACGGTCATATTTTTTACTACCTTTAAAGTTATATATTTTAATGCAGATAAAAACATAATCATTCCACAAGCCCATAAAGGTATGCCATATCGAAATCCGAGTCATTTTGACCAAATTATGAGGTTTTAAAGATGGAAAGAACCCCCATTTCAGTAAACCTTTGCAAAATTAAAGTCAATGACATATAAAAACGGTCATATTTTTAGTACCTTTAAAGTTATATATTTTAATGCAAATAACAACATAATCATTCCACAAGCCTATAAAGGTATGCCATATCGAAACCCGAGTTCTTTGACCAAGTCATGGGCTTTTAAAGATGGAAAGAAGGCCCATTTCAGTAAACCTTTGCAAAATTAAAATCAATCACATTAAAACGGTCATATTTTTACTACCTTTAAAGTTATATATTTTAATGCAGATAACAACATAATCATTCCGCAAGCCCATAGAGGTATGCCATATCGAAATCCGAGTCCTTTTGACCAGGTTATGGGCTTATAAAGATGGAAAGGAGGCCCATTTCAGTAAAGCTTTGCAAAATTAAAATCAATGACATAAAAACGGTCATATTTTATACTACCTTTAAAATTATATATTTTAATGCAGATAACAACAAAATTGTTCCACAAGCCTATAAAGGTATGCCATATCGAAATCCGAGTTCATTTGACCAAGTTATGGGCTTTTAAAGATGGAAAGAAGGCCCATTTCAGTAAACCTTTGCAAAATTAAAATCAATGACATAAAAACGGTCATATTTTTTACTACCATTAAAGTTATATATTTTAATACAGATAACAACGTAATTATTCCACAAGCCTATAAAGGTATGCCATATCGAAACCCGAGTTCTTTGACCAAGTCATGGGCTTTTAAAGATGGAAAGAAGGCCCATTTCAGTAAACCTTTGCAAAATTAAAATCAATCACATTAAAACGGTCATATTTTTACTACCTTTAAAGTTATATATTTTAATGCAGATAACAACATAATCATTCCACAAGCTCATAGAGGTATGCCATATCGAAATCCGAGTTCTTTTGACCAGGTTATGGGCTTTTAAAGATGGAAAGAAGGCCCATTTAAGTAAATCTTTGCAAAATTAAAATCAATGACATAAAAACGGTCATATTTTTTACTACCATTAAAGTTATGTATTTTAATGCAGATAACAACGTTATCATTCCACAAGCCTATAAAGGTATGCCATATCGAAATCCGAGTTCATTTGACCAAGTTATGGGCTTTTAAAGATGGAAAGAAGGCCCATTTCAGTAAACCTTTGCAAAATTAAAATCAATGACATTAAAACGGTCATATTTTTTACTACCTTTAAAGTTATATATTTTAATGCAGATAAAAACATAATCATTCCACAAGCCCATAAAGGTATGCCATATCGAAATCCGAGTTCATTTGACCAAGATATGGGCTTTTAAAGATGGAAGGAAGGCCCATTTCTGTAAACCCTCGCAAAATAAAAATCAATGGCATAAAAACGGTCATCTTTTTTAATACATTTAAAGTTATATATTTTAATGCAGATAACAACATAATCATTCCTCAAGCCCATAGAGTTATGCCATATTGAAATCCGAGTCATTTTGACCAAATTATGGGCTTTTAAAGATGGAAAGAAGGCCCATTTAAGTAAACCTTTGCAAAATTAAAATCAATGACATAAAAACGGTCACATTTTTTACTACCATTAAAGTTATGTATTTTAATGCAGATAACAACGTTATCATTCCACAAGCCTATAAAGGTATGCCATATCGAAATCCGAGTTCATTTGACCAAGTTATGGGCTTTTAAAGATGGAAAGAAGGCCCATTTCAGTAAACCTTTGCAAAATTAAAATCAATGACATTAAAACGGTCATATTTTTTACTACCTTTAAAGTTATATATTTTAATGCAGATAAAAACATAATCATTCAACAAGCCCATAAAGGTATGCCATATCGAAATCCGAGTTCATTTGACCAAGATATGGGCTTTTAAAGATGGAAGGAAGGCCCATTTCTGTAAACCTTCGCAAAATAAAAATCAATGGCATAAAAACGGTCATCTTTTTTAATACATTTAAAGTTATATATTTTAATGCAGATAACAACATAATCATTCCTCAAGCCCATAGAGTTATGCCATATTGAAATCCGAGTCATTTTGACCAAATTATGGGCTTTTAAAGTAAACCTTTGCAAAATTAAAATCAATGACATAAAAACAGTCATATTTTTTACTACCTTTAAAGTTATATATTTTAATTCAGATAACAACATAATCATTCCACAAGCCCATAAACGTATACCATATCGAAATACGAGTTCATTTGACCAAGTTATTGGCTTTTAAAGATGGAAAGAAGGCCCATTTCAGTAAACCTTCGCAAAACTAAAATCAATGACATAAAAACGGTCATATTTTTTTACTACTTTTAAAGTTAAATATTTTAATGCAGATAACAACAAAATCATTCCACAAGCCCCTAAAGGTATGCCATATCGAAATACGGTTCATTTGACCAATTTATTGGCTTTTAAAGATGGAAAGAAGGCCCATTTCAGTAAACCTTCGCAAAATTAAAATCAATGACATAAAAACGGTCATATTTTTTACTACCTTTAAAGTTATATATTTTAATGAAGATAACAACATAATCATTCCACAAGCCCATAGAGGTATGCCATATCGAAGTCCGAGTCCTTTTTTCCAGGTTATGGGCTTTTAAAGATGGAAAGAAGCCCCATTTCAGTAAACATTTGCAAAATTAAAATCAATGACATAAAAACGGTCATATTTTTTACTACCTTTAAAGTTACATATTTTAATGCAGATAACAACATAATCATTCCACAAGCCCATAGAGGTATGCCATATCGAAATCCGAGTCCTTTTGACCAGGATATGGGCTTTTAAAGATGGAAAGAAGGCCCATTTCAGTAAACCCTTGCAAAATTAAAATCAATGACATAAAAACGGTCATATTTTTTACTACCTTTAAAGTTATATATTTAAATGCATATAACAACATAATCATTCCACAAGCCTATAATGGTATGCCATATCGAAATCCGAGTTCATTTGACTAAGCTATGGGCTTTTAAATATGTAAAGAAGGGCCATTTCAGTAAACCTTCGCAAAATTAAAATCAATGACATAAAAACGGTCATATGTTTTACTACCTTTAAAGTTAAATATTTTATTGCAGATAACAACATAATCATTCCACAAGCTCATAGAGGTATGCCATATCGAAATCCGAGTTCTTTTGACCAGGTTATGGGCTTTTAAAGATGGAAAGAAGGCCCATTTAAGTAAACCTTTGCAAAATTAAAATCAATGACATAAAAACGGTCATATTTTTTACTACCACTAAAGTTATGTATTTTAATGCAGATAACAACGTTATCATTCCACAAGCCGTTAAAGGTATGCCATATCGAAATCCGAGTTCTTTTGACCAAGTTATGGGCTTTTAAAGATGGAAAGAAGGCCCATTTCAGTAAACCTTTGCAAAATTAAAATCAATGACATTAAAACGGTCATATTTTTTACTACCTTTAAAGTTATATATTTTAATGCAGATAAAAACATAATCATTCCACAAGCCCATAAAGGTATGCCATATCGAAATCCGAGTCATTTTGACCAAATTATGAGGTTTTAAAGATGGAAAGAACCCCCATTTCAGTAAACCTTTGCAAAATTAAAATCACTGACATATAAAAACGGTCATATTTTTAGTACCTTTAAAGTTATATATTTTAATGCAAATAACAACATAATCATTCCACAAGCCTATAAAGGTATGCCATATCGAAACCAGAGTTCTTTGACCAAGTCATGGGCTTTTAAAGATGGAAAGAAGGCCCATTTCAGTAAACCTTTGCAAAATTAAAATCAATCACATTAAAACGGTCATATTTTTACTACCTTTAAAGTTATATATTTTAATGCAAATAACAACATAATCATTCCGCAAGCCCATAGAGGTATGCCATATCGAAATCCGAGTCCTTTTGACCAGGTTATGGGCTTTTAAAGATGGAAAGAAGGCCCATTTCAGTAAAGCTTTGCAAAATTAAAATCAATGACATAAAAACGGTCATATTTTATACTACCTTTAAAATTATATATTTTAATGCAGATAACAACATAATTATTCCACAAGCCTATAAAGGTATGCCATATCGAAACCCGAGGTCTTTGACCAAGTTATGGGCTTTTAAAGATGGAAAGAAGGCCCATTTCAGTAAACCTTCGCAAAATTAAAATCAATGACATAAAAACGGTCATATTTTTTACTACCTTTAAAGTTATATATTTTAATGCAGATAACAACATAATCATTCCACAAGCTCATAGAGGTATGCCATATCGAAATCCGAGTTCTTTTGACCAGGTTATGGGCTTTTAAAGATGGAAAGAAGGCTCATTTAAGTAAACCTTTGCAAAATTAAAATCAATGACATAAAAACGGTCATATTTTTTACTACCATTAAAGTTATGTATTTTAATGCAGATAACAACGTTATCATTCCACAAGCCTATAAAGGTATGCCATATCGAAATCCGAGTTCATTTGACCAAGTTATGGGCTTTTAAAGATGGAAGGAAGGCCCATTTCTGTAAACCTTCGCAAAATAAAAATCAATGACATAAAAACGGTCATCTTTTTTAATACATTTAAAGTTATATATTTTAATGCAGATAACAACATAATCATTCCTCAAGCCCATAGAGTTATGCCATATTGAAATCCGAGTCATTTTGACCAAATTATGGGCTTTTAAAGATGGAAAGAAGGCCCATTTAAGTAAACCTTTGCAAAATAAAAATCAATGACATAAAAACGGTCACATTTTTTACTACCATTAAAGTTATGTATTTTAATGCAGATAACAACGTTATCATTCCTTAAGCCTATAAAGGTATGCCATATCGAAATCCGAGTTCATTTGACCAAGTTATGGGCTTTTAAAGATGGAAAGAAGGCCCATTTCAGTAAACCTTCGCAAAACTAAAATCAATGACATAAAAACGGTCATATTTTTTTACTACTTTTAAAGTTAAATATTTTAATGCAGATAACAACAAAATCATTCCACAAGCCCCTAAAGGTATGCCATATCGAAATACGGTTCATTTGACCAATTTATTGGCTTTTAAAGATGGAAAGAAGGCCCATTTCAGTAAACCTTCGCAAAATTAAAATCAATGACATCAAAACGGTCATATTTTTTACTACCTTTAAAGTTATATATTTTAATGAAGATAACAACATAATCATTCCACAAGCCCATAGAGGTATGCCATATCGAAGTCCGGGTCCTTTTTTCCAGGTTATGGGCTTTTAAAGATGGAAAGAAGCCCCATTTCAGTAAACATTTGCAAAATTAAAATCAATGACATAAAAACGGTCATATTTTTTACTACCTTTAAAGTTACATATTTTAATGCAGATAACAACATAATCATTCCACAAGCCCATAGAGGTATGCCATATCGAAATCCGAGTCCTTTTGACCAGGATATGGGCTTTTAAAGATGGAAAGAAGGCCCATTTCAGTAAACCCTTGCAAAATTAAAATCAATGACATAAAAACGGTCATATTTTTTACTACCTTTAAAGTTATATATTTTAATACAGATAACAACGTAATTATTCCACAAGCCTATAAAGGTATGCCATATCGAAACCCGAGGTCTTTGACCAAGTTATGGGCTTTTAAAGATGGAAAGAAGGCCCATTTCAGTAAACCTTCGCAAAATTAAAATCAATGACATAAAAACGGTCATATTTTTTACTACCTTTAAAGTTATATATTTTAATGCAGATAACAACATAATCATTCCACAAGCTCATAGAGGTATGCCATATCGAAATCCGAGTTCTTTTGACCAGGTTATGGGCTTTTAAAGATGGAAAGAAGGCCCATTTAAGTAAACCTTTGCAAAATTAAAATCAATGACATAAAAACGGTCATATTTTTTACTACCATTAAAGTTATGTATTTTAATGCAGATAACAACGTTATCATTCCACAAGCCTATAAAGGTATGCCATATCGAAATCCGAGTTCATTTGACCAAGTTATGGGCTTTTAAAGATGGAAAGAAGGCCCATTTCAGTAAACCTTTGCAAAATTTAAATCAATGACATTTAAACGGTCATATTTTTTACTACCTTTAAAGTTATATATTTTAATGCAGATAAAAACATAATCATTCCACAAGCCCATAAAGGTATGCCATATCGAAATCCGAGTTCATTTGACCAAGATATGGGCTTTTAAAGATGGAAGGAAGGCCCATTTCTGTAAACCCTCGCAGAATAAAAATCAATGGCATAAAAACGGTCATCTTTTTTAATACATTTAAAGTTATATATTTTAATGCAGATAACAACATAATCATTCCTCAAGCCCATAGAGTTATGCCATATTGAAATCCGAGTCATTTTGACCAAATTATGGGCTTTTAAAGATGGAAAGAAGGCCCATTTAAGTAAACCTTTGCAAAATTAAAATCAATGACATAAAAACGGTCACATTTTTTACTACCGTTAAAGTTATGTATTTTAATGCAGATAACAACGTTATCATTCCACAAGCCTATAAAGGTATGCCATATCGAAATCCGAGTTCATTTGACCAAGTTATGGGCTTTTAAAGATGGAAAGAAGGCCCATTTCAGTAAACCTTTGCAAAATTAAAATCAATGACATAAAAACAGTCATATTTTTTACTACCTTTAAAGTTATATATTTTAATTCAGATAACAACATAATCATTCCACAAGCCCATAAACGTATACCATATCGAAATACGAGTTCATTTGACCAAGTTATTGGCTTTTAAAGATGGAAAGAAGGCCCATTTCAGTAAACCTTCGCAAAACTAAAATCAATGACATAAAAACGGTCATATTTTTTTACTACTTTTAAAGTTAAATATTTTAATGCAGATAACTTGGGCCTGCAGGAGTACGTATCACGTTTTGAAAAATGGACAACAGAATGGAATATAGGCATAAACTGCAGCAAATGTGCTTGCGTCACATTCTCCACAAGGCCAAAGAACTGCCCAGGCATTTCCATGTTCGGTTCTGTACTTCGACACGAGTCCTACTATAAGTACCTTGGTGTGATTTTGGATAGAGGACTCACATTCCAGAGGCACACAACCATGATCAAGCAGTCAGTGCTTTCAAAGGCAGCAAGTATGTCCTGGCTTCTTTCGTCAAGAAATAAGCTCTCTTTGTCCCACAAAGTTCGAATTTATAAATCGATTCTCAGTCCAATCTGGAAGTATGCGTTACAAGTCTACGGCATAGCGTCTAAGACGAATCTAAACAAAATACGAGTAGCGCAAAGCAAGATTATAAGATCGATGTGTAATGCCCCCTGGTACATGCGAACCAGAGATATTGAAAGAGATCTCAAAATCCCAAAGATGTTTGTCGTACGCATGCTGAAAACTACTTCAGACGCCTTGGCTCTCATCCTAACTCCCTGGCGAAGAGGCTAATTTGGAGACCAACAAGAAGAAGACTGAAAAGAAACCACCCACATGACCTTCCATTAAGATATATTTAACACCTAGTCTAACTAAATATCAAATGAAAAGAATTAATGTATAATTTTGTATACCAAAACTTTGTTATCCCCTATATTTACAACCTGCTCAAGCTGCCACATAGGTAGCAGTATACCTGTTAATCCTGAATAAATATACACTTTTACAAAAAAAAAAAAAAAAAAAAAAAAAAAAAAATTAATGCAGATAACAACAAAATCATTCCACAAGCCCCTAAAGGTATGCCATATCGAAATACGGTTCATTTGACCAATTTATTGGCTTTTAAAGATGGAAAGAAGGCCCATTTCAAGAAACCTTCGCAAATTAAAATCAATGACATAAAAACGGTCATATTTTTTACTACCTTTAAAGTTATATATTTTAATGAAGATAACAACATAATCATTCCACAAGCCCATAGAGGTATGCCATGTCGAAGTCCGAGTCCTTTTTTCCAGGTTATGGGCTTTTAAAGATGGAAAGAAGCCCCATTTCAGTAAACATTTGCAAAATTAAAATCAATGACATAAAAACGGTCATATTTTTTACTACCTTTAAAGTTACATATTTTAATGCAGATAACAACATAATCATTCCACAAGCCCATAGAGGTATGCCATATCGAAATCCGAGTCCTTTTGACCAGGATATGGGCTTTTAAAGATGGAAAGAAGGCCCATTTCAGTAAACCCTTGCAAAATTAAAATCAATGACATAAAAACGTCATATTTTTTACTACCTTTAAAGTTATATATTTTAATGCATATAACAACATAATCATTCCACAAGCCTATAATGGTATGCCATATCGAAATCCGAGTCCTTTTGACCAGGTTATGGGCTTTTAAAGATGGAAAGAAGGCCCATTTCAGTAAACCCTTGCAAAATTAAAATCAATGACATAAAAACGTCATATTTTTTACTACCTTTAAAGTTATATATTTTAATGCATATAACAACATAATCATTCCACAAGCCTATAATGGTATGCCATATCGAAATCCGAGTTCAATATGTAAAGAAGGCCCATTTCAGTAAACCTTCGCAAAATTAAAATCAATGACATAAAAACGGTCATATGTTTTACTACCTTTAAAGTTAAATATTTTATTGCAGAAAACAACATAATCATTCAACAAGCTCATAGAGGTATGCCATATCGAAATCCGAGTTCTTTTGACCAGGTTATGGGCTTTTAAAGATGGAAAGAAGGCCCATTTAAGTAAACCTTTGCAAAATTAAAATCAATGACATAAAAACGGTCATATTTTTTACTACCATTAAAGTTATGTATTTTAATGCAGATAACAACGTTATCATTCCACAAGCCTATAAAGGTATGCCATATCGAAATCCGAGTTCTTTTGACCAGGTTATGGGCTTTTAAAGATGGAAAGAAGGCCCATTTAAGTAAACCTTTGCAAAATTAAAATCAATGACATAAAAACGGTCATATTTTTTACTACCATTAAAGTTATGTATTTTAATGCAGATAACAACGTTATCATTCCACAAGCCTATAAAGGTATGCCATATCGAAATCCGAGTTCTTTTGACCAAGTTATGGGCTTTTAAAGATGGAAAGAAGGCCCATTTCAGTAAACCTTTGCAAAATTAAAATCAATGACATTAAAACGGTCATATTTTTTACTACCTTTAAAGTTATATATTTTAATGCAGATAAAAACATAATCATTCCACAAGCCCATAAAGGTATGCCATATCGAAATCCGAGTCATTTTGACCAAATTATGAGGTTTTAAAGATGGAAAGAACCCCCATTTCAGTAAACCTTTGCAAAATTAAAGTCAATGACATATAAAAACGGTCATATTTTTAGTACCTTTAAAGTTATATATTTTAATGCAAATAACAACATAATCATTCCACAAGCCTATAAAGGTATGCCATATCGAAACCCGAGTTCTTTGACCAAGTCATGGGCTTTTAAAGATGGAAAGAAGGCCCATTTCAGTAAACCTTTGCAAAATTAAAATCAATCACATTAAAACGGTCATATTTTTACTACCTTTAAAGTTATATATTTTAATGCAGATAACAACATAATCATTCCGCAAGCCCATAGAGGTATGCCATATCGAAATCCGAGTCCTTTTGACCAGGTTATGGGCTTATAAAGATGGAAAGGAGGCCCATTTCAGTAAAGCTTTGCAAAATTAAAATCAATGACATAAAAACGGTCATATTTTATACTACCTTTAAAATTATATATTTTAATGCAGATAACAACAAAATTGTTCCACAAGCCTATAAAGGTATGCCATATCGAAATCCGAGTTCATTTGACCAAGTTATGGGCTTTTAAAGATGGAAAGAAGGCCCATTTCAGTAAACCTTTGCAAAATTAAAATCAATGACATAAAAACGGTCATATTTTTTACTACCATTAAAGTTATATATTTTAATACAGATAACAACGTAATTATTCCACAAGCCTATAAAGGTATGCCATATCGAAACCCGAGTTCTTTGACCAAGTCATGGGCTTTTAAAGATGGAAAGAAGGCCCATTTCAGTAAACCTTTGCAAAATTAAAATCAATCACATTAAAACGGTCATATTTTTACTACCTTTAAAGTTATATATTTTAATGCAGATAACAACATAATCATTCCACAAGCTCATAGAGGTATGCCATATCGAAATCCGAGTTCTTTTGACCAGGTTATGGGCTTTTAAAGATGGAAAGAAGGCCCATTTAAGTAAATCTTTGCAAAATTAAAATCAATGACATAAAAACGGTCATATTTTTTACTACCATTAAAGTTATGTATTTTAATGCAGATAACAACGTTATCATTCCACAAGCCTATAAAGGTATGCCATATCGAAATCCGAGTTCATTTGACCAAGTTATGGGCTTTTAAAGATGGAAAGAAGGCCCATTTCAGTAAACCTTTGCAAAATTAAAATCAATGACATTAAAACGGTCATATTTTTTACTACCTTTAAAGTTATATATTTTAATGCAGATAAAAACATAATCATTCCACAAGCCCATAAAGGTATGCCATATCGAAATCCGAGTTCATTTGACCAAGATATGGGCTTTTAAAGATGGAAGGAAGGCCCATTTCTGTAAACCCTCGCAAAATAAAAATCAATGGCATAAAAACGGTCATCTTTTTTAATACATTTAAAGTTATATATTTTAATGCAGATAACAACATAATCATTCCTCAAGCCCATAGAGTTATGCCATATTGAAATCCGAGTCATTTTGACCAAATTATGGGCTTTTAAAGATGGAAAGAAGGCCCATTTAAGTAAACCTTTGCAAAATTAAAATCAATGACATAAAAACGGTCACATTTTTTACTACCATTAAAGTTATGTATTTTAATGCAGATAACAACGTTATCATTCCACAAGCCTATAAAGGTATGCCATATCGAAATCCGAGTTCATTTGACCAAGTTATGGGCTTTTAAAGATGGAAAGAAGGCCCATTTCAGTAAACCTTTGCAAAATTAAAATCAATGACATTAAAACGGTCATATTTTTTACTACCTTTAAAGTTATATATTTTAATGCAGATAAAAACATAATCATTCAACAAGCCCATAAAGGTATGCCATATCGAAATCCGAGTTCATTTGACCAAGATATGGGCTTTTAAAGATGGAAGGAAGGCCCATTTCTGTAAACCTTCGCAAAATAAAAATCAATGGCATAAAAACGGTCATCTTTTTTAATACATTTAAAGTTATATATTTTAATGCAGATAACAACATAATCATTCCTCAAGCCCATAGAGTTATGCCATATTGAAATCCGAGTCATTTTGACCAAATTATGGGCTTTTAAAGTAAACCTTTGCAAAATTAAAATCAATGACATAAAAACAGTCATATTTTTTACTACCTTTAAAGTTATATATTTTAATTCAGATAACAACATAATCATTCCACAAGCCCATAAACGTATACCATATCGAAATACGAGTTCATTTGACCAAGTTATTGGCTTTTAAAGATGGAAAGAAGGCCCATTTCAGTAAACCTTCGCAAAACTAAAATCAATGACATAAAAACGGTCATATTTTTTTACTACTTTTAAAGTTAAATATTTTAATGCAGATAACAACAAAATCATTCCACAAGCCCCTAAAGGTATGCCATATCGAAATACGGTTCATTTGACCAATTTATTGGCTTTTAAAGATGGAAAGAAGGCCCATTTCAGTAAACCTTCGCAAAATTAAAATCAATGACATAAAAACGGTCATATTTTTTACTACCTTTAAAGTTATATATTTTAATGAAGATAACAACATAATCATTCCACAAGCCCATAGAGGTATGCCATATCGAAGTCCGAGTCCTTTTTTCCAGGTTATGGGCTTTTAAAGATGGAAAGAAGCCCCATTTCAGTAAACATTTGCAAAATTAAAATCAATGACATAAAAACGGTCATATTTTTTACTACCTTTAAAGTTACATATTTTAATGCAGATAACAACATAATCATTCCACAAGCCCATAGAGGTATGCCATATCGAAATCCGAGTCCTTTTGACCAGGATATGGGCTTTTAAAGATGGAAAGAAGGCCCATTTCAGTAAACCCTTGCAAAATTAAAATCAATGACATAAAAACGGTCATATTTTTTACTACCTTTAAAGTTATATATTTAAATGCATATAACAACATAATCATTCCACAAGCCTATAATGGTATGCCATATCGAAATCCGAGTTCATTTGACTAAGCTATGGGCTTTTAAATATGTAAAGAAGGGCCATTTCAGTAAACCTTCGCAAAATTAAAATCAATGACATAAAAACGGTCATATGTTTTACTACCTTTAAAGTTAAATATTTTATTGCAGATAACAACATAATCATTCCACAAGCTCATAGAGGTATGCCATATCGAAATCCGAGTTCTTTTGACCAGGTTATGGGCTTTTAAAGATGGAAAGAAGGCCCATTTAAGTAAACCTTTGCAAAATTAAAATCAATGACATAAAAACGGTCATATTTTTTACTACCACTAAAGTTATGTATTTTAATGCAGATAACAACGTTATCATTCCACAAGCCGTTAAAGGTATGCCATATCGAAATCCGAGTTCTTTTGACCAAGTTATGGGCTTTTAAAGATGGAAAGAAGGCCCATTTCAGTAAACCTTTGCAAAATTAAAATCAATGACATTAAAACGGTCATATTTTTTACTACCTTTAAAGTTATATATTTTAATGCAGATAAAAACATAATCATTCCACAAGCCCATAAAGGTATGCCATATCGAAATCCGAGTCATTTTGACCAAATTATGAGGTTTTAAAGATGGAAAGAACCCCCATTTCAGTAAACCTTTGCAAAATTAAAATCACTGACATATAAAAACGGTCATATTTTTAGTACCTTTAAAGTTATATATTTTAATGCAAATAACAACATAATCATTCCACAAGCCTATAAAGGTATGCCATATCGAAACCAGAGTTCTTTGACCAAGTCATGGGCTTTTAAAGATGGAAAGAAGGCCCATTTCAGTAAACCTTTGCAAAATTAAAATCAATCACATTAAAACGGTCATATTTTTACTACCTTTAAAGTTATATATTTTAATGCAAATAACAACATAATCATTCCGCAAGCCCATAGAGGTATGCCATATCGAAATCCGAGTCCTTTTGACCAGGTTATGGGCTTTTAAAGATGGAAAGAAGGCCCATTTCAGTAAAGCTTTGCAAAATTAAAATCAATGACATAAAAACGGTCATATTTTATACTACCTTTAAAATTATATATTTTAATGCAGATAACAACATAATTATTCCACAAGCCTATAAAGGTATGCCATATCGAAACCCGAGGTCTTTGACCAAGTTATGGGCTTTTAAAGATGGAAAGAAGGCCCATTTCAGTAAACCTTCGCAAAATTAAAATCAATGACATAAAAACGGTCATATTTTTTACTACCTTTAAAGTTATATATTTTAATGCAGATAACAACATAATCATTCCACAAGCTCATAGAGGTATGCCATATCGAAATCCGAGTTCTTTTGACCAGGTTATGGGCTTTTAAAGATGGAAAGAAGGCTCATTTAAGTAAACCTTTGCAAAATTAAAATCAATGACATAAAAACGGTCATATTTTTTACTACCATTAAAGTTATGTATTTTAATGCAGATAACAACGTTATCATTCCACAAGCCTATAAAGGTATGCCATATCGAAATCCGAGTTCATTTGACCAAGTTATGGGCTTTTAAAGATGGAAGGAAGGCCCATTTCTGTAAACCTTCGCAAAATAAAAATCAATGACATAAAAACGGTCATCTTTTTTAATACATTTAAAGTTATATATTTTAATGCAGATAACAACATAATCATTCCTCAAGCCCATAGAGTTATGCCATATCGAAATCCGAGTCATTTTGACCAAATTATGGGCTTTTAAAGATGGAAAGAAGGCCCATTTTAGTAAACCTTTGCAAAATTAAAATCAATGACATACAAACAGTCATATTTTTTACTACCTTTAAAGTTATATATTTTAATTCAGATAACAACATAATCATTCCACAAGCCTATAAAGGTATACCATATCGAAATACGGTTCATTTGACCAAGTTATGGGCTTTTAAAGATGGAAAGAAGGCCCATTTCAGTAAACCTTCGCAAAATTAAAATCAATGACATAAAAACGGTCATATTTTTTACTACCTTTAAAGTTATATATTTTAATGCAGATAACAACATAATCATTCCACAAGCTCATAGAGGTATGCCATATCGAAATCCGAGTTCTTTTGACCAGGTTATGGGCTTTTAAAGATGGAAAGAAGGCCCATTTAAGTAAACCTTTGCAAAATTAAAATCAATGACATAAAAACGGTCACATTTTTTACTACCATTAAAGTTATGTATTTTAATGCAGATAACAACGTTATCATTCCACAAGCCTATAAAGGTATGCCATATCGAAATCCGAGTTCATTTGACCAAGTTATGGGCTTTTAAAAATGGAAAGAAGGCCCATTTCAGTAAACCTTTGCAAAATTAAAATCAATGACATTAAAACGGTCATATTTTTTACTACCTTTAAAGTTATATATTTTAATGCAGATAAAAACATAATCATTCCACAAGCCCATAAAGGTATGCCATATCGAAATCCGAGTTCATTTGACCAAGATATGGGCTTTTAAAGATGGAAGGAAGGCCCATTTCTGTAAACCTTCGCAAAATAAAAATCAATGGCATAAAAACGGTCATCTTTTTTAATACATTTAAAGTTATATATTTTAATGCAGATAAAAACATAATCATTCCACAAGCCCATAAACGTATACCATATCGAAATACGAGTTCATTTGACCAAGTTATTGGCTTTTAAAGATGGAAAGAAGGCCCATTTCAGTAAACCTTCGCAAAACTAAAATCAATGACATAAAAACGGTCATATTTTTTTACTACTTTTAAAGCTAAATATTTTAATGCAGATAACAACAAAATCATTCCACAAGCCCCTAAAGGTATGCCATATCGAAATACGGTTCATTTGACCAATTTATTGGCTTTTAAAGATGGAAAGAAGGCCCATTTCAGTAAACCTTCGCAAAATTAAAATCAATGACATAAAAACGGTCATATTTTTTACTACCTTTAAAGTTATATATTTTGATGCAGATAACAACATAATCATTACACAAGCCTATAAAGGTATGCTATATCGAAATCCGAGTCCTTTTGACCAGGTTATGGGCTTTTAAAGATGGAAAGAAGGCCCATTTCAGTAAACCTTTGCAAAATTAAAATCAATGACATAAAAACGGTCATATTTTTTAATACCATTAAAGTTATATATTTTAATGCAGATAACAACGTAATTATTCCACAAGCCTATAAAGGTATGCCATATCGAAACCCGAGGTCTTTGACCAAGTTATGGGCTTTTAAAGATGGAAAGAAGGCCCATTTCAGTAAACCTTCGCAAAATTAAAATCAATGACATAAAAACGGTCATATTTTTTACTACCTTTAAAGTTATATATTTTAATGCAGATAACAACATAATCATTCCACAAGCTCATAGAGGTATGCCATATCGAAATCCGAGTTCTTTTGACCAGGTTATGGGCTTTTAAAGATGGAAAGAAGGCCCATTTAAGTAAACCTTTGCAAAATTAAAATCAATGACATAAAAACGGTCATATTTTTTACTACCATTAAAGTTATGTATTTTAATGCAGATAACAACGTTATCATTCCACAAGCCTATAAAGGTATGCCATATCGAAATCCGAGTTCATTTGACCAAGTTATGGGCTTTTAAAGATGGAAAGAAGGCCCATTTCAGTAAACCTTTGCAAAATTAAAATCAATGACATAAAAACGGTCATATTTTTTACTACCATTAAAGTTATATATTTTAATACAGATAACAACGTAATTATTCCACAAGCCTATAAAGGTATGCCATATCGAAACCCGAGGTCTTTGACCAAGTTATGGGCTTTTAAAGATGGAAAAAAGGCCCATTTCAGTAAACCTTCGCAAAATTAAAATCAATGACATAAAAACGGTCATATTTTTTACTACCTTTAAAGTTATATATTTTAATGCAGATAACAACATAATCATTCCACAAGCTCATAGAGGTATGCCATATCGAAATCCGAGTTCTTTTGACCAGGTTATGGGCTTTTAAAGATGGAAAGAAGGCCCATTTAAGTAAACCTTTGCAAAATTAAAATCAATGACATTAAAACGGTCATATTTTTTACTACCATTAAAGTTATGTATTTTAATGCAGATAACAACGTTATCATTCCACAAGCCTATAAAGGTATGCCATATCGAAATCCGAGTTCATTTGACCAAGTTATGGGCTTTTAAAGATGGAAAGAAGGCCCATTTCAGTAAACCTTTGCAAAATTAAAATCAATGACATTAAAACGGTCATATTTTTTACTACCTTTAAAGTTATATATTTTAATGCAGATAAAAACATAATCATTCCACAAGCCCATAGAGGTATGCCATATCGAAATCCGAGTTCATTTGACCGAGATATGGGCTTTTAAAGATGGAAGGAAGGCCCATTTCTGTAAACCCTCGCAAAATAAAAATCAATGGCATAAAAACGGTCATCTTTTTTAATACATTTAAAGTTATATATTTTAATGCAGATAACAACATAATCATTCCTCAAGCCCATAGAGTTATGCCATATTGAAATCCGAGTCATTTTGACCAAATTATGGGCTTTTAAAGATGGAAAGAAGGCCCATTTAAGTAAACCTTTACAAAATTAAAATCAATGACATAAAAACGGTCACATTTTTTACTACCATTAAAGTTATGTATTTTAATGCAGATAAAAACGTTATCATTCTACAAGCCTGTAAAGGTATGCCATATCGAAATCCGAGTTCATTTGACCAAGTTATGGGCTTTTAAAGATGGAAAGAAGGCCCATTTCAGTAAACCTTTGCAAAATTAAAATCAATGACATTAAAACGGTCATATTTTTTACTACCTTTAAAGTTATATATTTTAATGCAGATAAAAACATAATCATTCCACAAGCCCATAGAGGTATGCCATATCGAAATCCGGGTCCTTTTGACCAGGATATGGGCTTTTAAAGATGGAAAGAAGGCCCATTTCAGTAAACCCTCGCAAAATAAAAATCAATGGCATAAAAACGGTCATCTTTTTTAATACATTTAAAGGTTTATATTTTAATGCAGATAAAATAATAATAATCATTCCACAAGCCCATAAAGGTATGCCATATCGAAATCCGGGTCCTTTTGACCAGGATATGGGCTTTTAAAGGTGGAAGGAAGCCCCATTTCAGTAAACATTTGCAAAATTAAAATCAATGACATAAAAACGGTCATATTTTTTACTACCTTTAAAGTTACATATTTTAATGCAGATAACAACATAATCATTCCACAAGCCCATAGAGGTATGCCATATCGAAATCCGGGTCCTTTTGACCAGGATATGGGCTTTTAAAGATGGAAAGAAGGCCCATTTCAGTAAACCCTTGCAAAATTAAAATCAATGACATAAAAACGGTCATATTTTTTACTACCTTTAAAGTTATATATTTTAATGCATATAACAACATAATCATTCCACAAGCCTATAATGGTATGCCATATCGAAATCCGAGTTCATTTGACTAAGCTATGGGCTTTTAAATATGTAAAGAAGGCCCATTTCAGTAAACCTTCGCAAAATTAAAATCAATGACATAAAAACGGTCATATGTTTTACTACCTTTAAAGTTAAATATTTTATTGCAGATAACAACATAATCATTCCACAAGCTCATAGAGGTATGCCATTTCGAAATCCGAGTTCTTTTGACCAGGTTATGGGCTTTTAAAGATGGAAAGAAGGCCCATTTAAGTAAACCTTTGCAAAATTAAAATCAATGACATAAAAACGGTCATATTTTTTACTACCATTAAAGTTATGTATTTTAATGCAGATAACAACGTTATCATTCCACAAGCCTATAAAGGTATGCCATATCGAAATCCGAGTTCTTTTGACCAAGTTATGGGCTTTTAAAGATGGAAAGAAGGCCCATTTCAGTAAACCTTTGCAAAATTAAAATCAATGACATAGAAACGGTCATATTTTTTACTACCTTTAAAGTTATATATTTTAATGCAGATAAAAACATAATCATTCCACAAGCCCATAAAGGTATGCCATATCGAAATCCGAGTCATTTTGACCAAATTATGAGGTTTTAAAGATGGAAAGAACCCCCATTTCAGTAAACCTTTGCAAAATTAAAATCAATGACATATAAAAACGGTCAAATTTTTAGTACCTTTAAAGTTATATATTTTAATGCAAATAACAACATAATCATTCCACAAGCCTATAAAGGTATGCCATATCGAAACCCGAGTTCTTTGACCAAGTCATGGGCTTTTAAAGATGGAAAGAAGGCCCATTTCAGTAAACCTTTGCAAAATTAAAATCAATCACCTTAAAACGGTCATATTTTTACTACCTTTAAAGTTATATATTTTAATGCAGATAACAACATAATCATTCCGCAAGCCCATAGAGGTATGCCATATCGAAATCCGAGTCCTTTTGACCAGGTTATGGGCTTTTAAAGATGGAAAGAAGGCCCATTTCAGTAAAGCTTTGCAAAATTAAAATCAATGACATAAAAACGGTCATATTTTATACTACCTTTAAAATTATATATTTTAATGCAGATAACAACATAATTATTCCACAAGCCTATAAAGGTATGCCATATCGAAATCCGAGTTCATTTGACCAAGTTATGAGCTTTTAAAGATGGAAAGAAGGCCCATTTCAGTAAACCTTTGCAAAATTAAAATCAATGACATAAAAACGGTCATATTTTTTACTACCATTAAAGTTATATATTTTAATACAGATAACAACGTAATTATTCCACAAGCCTATAAAGGTATGCCATATCGAAACCCGAGGTCTTTGACCAAGTTATGGGCTTTTAAAGATGGAAAGAAGGCCCATTTCAGTAAACCTTCGCAAAATTAAAATCAATGACATAAAAACGGTCATATTTTTTACTACCTTTAAAGTTATATATTTTAATGCAGATAACAACATAATCATTCCACAAGCTCATAGCGGTATGCCATATCGAAATCCGAGTTCTTTTGACCAGGTTATGGGCTTTTAAAGATGGAAAGAAGGCCCATTTAAGTAAACCTTTGCAAAATTAAAATCAATGACATAAAAACGGTCATATTTTTTACTACCATTAAAGTTATGTATTTTAATGCAGATAACAACGTTATCATTCCACAAGCCTATAAAGGTATGCCATATCAAAATCCGAGTTCATTTGACCAAGTTATGGGCTTTTAAAGATGGAAAGAAGGCCCATTTCAGTAAACCTTTGCAAAATTAAAATCAATGACATTAAAACGGTCATATTTTTTACTACCTTTAAAGTTATATATTTTAATGCAGATAAAAACATAATCATTCCACAAGCCCATAAAGGTATGCCATATCGAAATCCGAGTTCATTTGACCAAGATATGGGCTTTTAAAGATGGAAGGAAGGCCCATTTCTGTAAACCCTCGCAAAATAAAAATCAATGGCATAAAAACGGTCATCTTTTTTAATACATTTAAAGTTATATATTTTAATGCAGATAACAACATAATCATTCCTCAAGCCCATAGAGTTATGCCATATTGAAATCCGAGTCATTTTGACCAAATTATGGGCTTTTAAAGATGGAAAGAAGGCCCATTTAAGTAAACCTTTGCAAAATTAAAATCAATGACATAAAAACGGTCACATTTTTTACTACCATTAAAGTTATGTATTTTAATGCAGATAACAACGTTATCATTCCACAAGCCTATAAAGGTATGCCATATCGAAATCCGAGTTCATTTGACCAAGTTATGGGCTTTTAAAGATGGAAAGAAGGCCCATTTCAGTAAACCTTTGCAAAATTAAAATCAATGACATTAAAACGGTCATATTTTTTACTACCTTTAAAGTTATATATTTTAATGCAGATAAAAACATAATCATTCCACAAGCCCATAAAGGTATGCCATATCGAAATCCGAGTTCATTTGACCAAGATATGGGCTTTTAAAGATGGAAGGAAGGCCCATTTCTGTAAACCTTCGCAAAATAAAAATCAATGGCATAAAAACGGTCATCTTTTTTAATACATTTAAAGTTATATATTTTAATGCAAATAACAACATAATCATTCCTCAAGCCCATAGAGTTATGCCATATTGAAATCCGAGTCATTTTGACCAAATTATGGGCTTTTAAAGATGGAAAGAAGGCCCATTTTAGTAAACCTTTGCAAAATTAAAATCAATGACATAAAAACAGTCATATTTTTTACTACCTTTAAGGTTATATATTTTAATTCAGATAACAACATAATCATTCCACAAGCCCATAAACGTATACCATATCGAAATACGAGTTCATTTGACCAAGTTATTGGCTTTTAAAGATGGAAAGAAGGCCCATTTCAGTAAACCTTCGCAAAACTAAAATCAATGACATAAAAACGGTCATATTTTTTTAATACTTTTAAAGTTAAATATTTTAATGCAGATAACAACAAAATCATTCCACAAGCCCCTAAAGGTATGCCATATCGAAATACGGTTCATTTGACCAATTTATTGGCTTTTAAAGATGGAAAGAAGGCCCATTTCAGTAAACCTTCGCAAAATTAAAATCAATGACATAAAAACGGTCATATTTTTTACTACCTTTAAAGTTATATATTTTAATGAAGATAACAACATAATCATTCCGCAAGCCCATAGAGGTATGCCATATCGAAGTCCGAGTCCTTTTTTCCAGGTTATGGGCTTTTAAAGATGGAAAGAAGCCCCATTTCAGTAAACATTTGCAAAATTAAAATCAATGATATCAAAACGGTCATATTTTTTACTACCTTTAAAGTTACATATTTTAATGCAGATAACAACATAATCATTCCACAAGCCCATAGAGGTATGCCATATCGAAATCCGAGTCCTTTTGACCAGGATATGGGCTTTTAAAGATGGAAAGAAGGCCCATTTCAGTAAACCCTTGCAAAATTAAAATCAATGACATAAAAACGGTCATATTTTTTACTACCTTTAAAGTTATTTATTTTAATGCATATAACAACATAATCATTCCACAAGCCTATAATGGTATGCCATATCGAAATCCGAGTTCATTTGACTAAGCTATGGGCTTTTAAATATGTAAAGAAGGCCCATTTCAGTAAACCTTCGCAAAATTAAAATCAATGACATAAAAACGGTCATATGTTTTACTACCTTTAAAGTTAAATATTTTATTGCAGATAACAACATAATCATTCCACAAGCTCATAGAGGTATGCCATATCGAAATCCGAGTTCTTTTGACCAAGTTATGGGCTTTTAAAGATGGAAAGAAGGCCCATTTCAGTAAACCTTTGCAAAATTAAAATCAATGACATTAAAACGGTCATATTTTTTACTACCTTTAAAGTTATATATTTTAATGCAGATAAAAACATAATCATTCCACAAGCCCATAAAGGTATGCCATATCGAAATCCGAGTCATTTTGACAAAATTATGAGGTTTTAAAGATGGAAAGAACCCCCATTTCAGTAAACCTTTGCAAAATTAAAATCAATGACATATAAAAACGGTCATATTTTTAGTACCTTTAAAGTTATATATTTTAATGCAAATAACAACATAATCATTCCACAAGCCTATAAAGGTATGCCATATCGAAACCCGAGTTCTTTGACCAAGTCATGGGCTTTTAAAGATGGAAAGAAGGCCCATTTCAGTAAACCTTTGCAAAATTAAAATCAATCACATTAAAACGGTCATATTTTTACTACCTTTAAAGTTATATATTTTAATGCAGATAACAACATAATCATTCCGCAAGCCCATAGAGGTATGCCATATCGAAATCCGAGTCCTTTTGACCAGGTTATGGGCTTTTAAAGATGGAAATAAGGCCCATTTCAGTAAAGCTTTGCAAAATTAAAATCAATGACATAAAAACGGTCATATTTTATACTACCTTTAAAATTATATATTTTAATGCAGATAACAACATAATTATTCCACAAGCCTATAAAGGTATGCCATATCGAAACCCGAGGTCTTTGACCAAGTTATGGGCTTTTAAAGATGGAAAGAAGGCCCATTTCAGTAAACCTTCGCAAAATTAAAATCAATGACATAAAAACGGTCATATTTTTTACTACCTTTAAAGTTATATATTTTAATGCAGATAACAACATAATCATTCCACAAGCTCATAGAGGTATGCCATATCGAAATCCGAGTTCTTTTGACCAGGCTATGGGCTTTTAAAGATGGAAAGAAGGCCCATTTAAGTAAACCTTTGCAAAATTAAAATCAATGACATAAAAACGGTCATATTTTTTACTACCATTAAAGTTATGTATTTTAGTGCAGATAACAACGTTATCATTCCACAAGCCTATAAAGGTATGCCATATCGAAATCCGAGTTCATTTGACCAAGTTATGGGCTTTTAAAGATGGAAGGAAGGCCCATTTCTGTAAACCTTCGCAAAATAAAAATCAATGACATAAAAACGGTCATCTTTTTTAATACATTTAAAGTTATATATTTTAATGCAGATAACAACATAATCATTCCTCAAGCCCATAGAGTTATGCCATATCGAAATCCGAGTCATTTTGACCAAATTATGGGCTTTTAAAGATGGAAAGAAGGCCCATTTTAGTAAACCTTTGCAAAATTAAAATCAATGACATAAAAACAGTCATATTTTTTACTACCTTTAAAGTTATATATTTTAATTCAGATAACAACATAATCATTCCACAAGCCTATAAAGGTATACCATATCGAAATACGGTTCATTTGACCAAGTTATGGGCTTTTAAAGATGGAAAGAAGGCCCATTTCAGTAAACCTTCGCAAAATTAAAATCAATGACATAAAAACGGTCATATTTTTTACTACCTTTAAAGTTATATATTTTAATGCAGATAACAACATAATCATTCCACAAGCCCATAGAGGTATGCCATATCGAAATCCGAGTCCTTTTGACCAGGATATGGGCTTTTAAAGATGGAAAGAAGGCCCATTTCAGTAAACCCTTGCAAAATTAAAATCAATGACATAAAAACGGTCATATTTTTTACTACCTTTAAAGTTATTTATTTTAATGCATATAACAACATAATCATTCCACAAGCCTATAATGGTATGCCATATCGAAATCCGAGTTCATTTGACTAAGCTATGGGCTTTTAAATATGTAAAGAAGGCCCATTTCAGTAAACCTTCGCAAAATTAAAATCAATGACATAAAAACGGTCATATGTTTTACTACCTTTAAAGTTAAATATTTTATTGCAGATAACAACATAATCATTCCACAAGCTCATAGAGGTATGCCATATCGAAATCCGAGTTCTTTTGACCAAGTTATGGGCTTTTAAAGATGGAAAGAAGGCCCATTTCAGTAAACCTTTGCAAAATTAAAATCAATGACATTAAAACGGTCATATTTTTTACTACCTTTAAAGTTATATATTTTAATGCAGATAAAAACATAATCATTCCACAAGCCCATAAAGGTATGCCATATCGAAATCCGAGTCATTTTGACCAAATTATGAGGTTTTAAAGATGGAAAGAACCCCCATTTCAGTAAACCTTTGCAAAATTAAAATCAATGACATATAAAAACGGTCATATTTTTAGTACCTTTAAAGTTATATATTTTAATGCAAATAACAACATAATCATTCCACAAGCCTATAAAGGTATGCCATATCGAAACCCGAGATCTTTGACCAAGTCATGGGCTTTTAAAGATGGAAAGAAGGCCCATTTCAGTAAACCTTTGCAAAATTAAAATCAATCACATTAAAACGGTCATATTTTTACTACCTTTAAAGTTATATATTTTAATGCAGATAACAACATAATCATTCCGCAAGCCCATAGAGGTATGCCATATCGAAATCTGAGTCCTTTTGACCAGGTTATGGGCTTTTAAAGATGGAAATAAGGCCCATTTCAGTAAAGCTTTGCAAAATTAAAATCAATGACATAAAAACGGTCATATTTTATACTACCTTTAAAATTATATATTTTAATGCAGATAACAACATAATTATTCCACAAGCCTATAAAGGTATGCCATATCGAAATCCGAGTTCATTTGACCAAGTTATGGGCTTTTAAAGATGGAAAGAAGGCCCATTTCAGTAAACCTTTGCAAAATTAAAATCAATGACATTAAAACGGTCATATTTTTTACTACCTTTAAAGTTATATATTTTAATGCAGATAAAAACATAATCATTCCACAAGCCCATAAAGGTATGCCATATCGAAATACGGTTCATTTGACCAAGTTATGGGCTTTTAAAGATGGAAAGAAGGCCCATTTCAGTAAACCTTTGCAAAATTAAAATCAATGACATTAAAACGGTCATATTTTTTACTACCTTTAAAGTTATATATTTTAATGCAGATAAAAACATAATCATTCCACAAGCCCATAAAGGTATGCCATATCGAAATCCGAGTTCATTTGACCAAGATATGGGCTTATAAAGATGGAAGGAAGGCCCATTTCTGTAAACCTTCGCAAAATAAAAATCAATGGCATAAAAACGGTCATCTTTTTTAATACCTTTAAAGTTTAATATTTTAATGCAGATAACAACAAAATCATTAAACAAGCCCATGTAGGTATGCCATATCAAAATCCGAGTCATTTTGACCAAATTATGGGCTTTTAAAGATGGAAAGAAGGCCCATTTTAGTAAACCTTTGCAAAATTAAAATCAATGACATAAAAACAGTCATATTTTTTACTACCTTTAAAGTTATATATTTTAATTCAGATAACAACGTTATCATTCCACAAGCCTATAAAGGTATGCCATATCGAAATCCGAGTTCATTTGACCAAGTTATGGGCTTTTAAAGATGGAAGGAAGGCCCATTTCTGTAAACCTTCGCAAAATAAAAATCAATGACATAAAAACGGTCATCTTTTTTAATACATTTAAAGTTATATATTTTAATGCAGATAACAACATAATCATTCCTCAAGCCCATAGAGTTATGCCATATCGAAATCCGAGTCATTTTGACCAAATTATGGGCTTTTAAAGATGGAAAGAAGGCCCATTTTAGTAAACCTTTGCAAAATTAAAATCAATGACATAAAAACAGTCATATTTTTTACTACCTTTAAAGTTATATATTTTAATTCAGATAACAACATAATCATTCCACAAGCCTATAAAGGTATACCATATCGAAATACGGTTCATTTGACCAAGTTATGGGCTTTTAAAGATGGAAAGAAGGCCCATTTCAGTAAACCTTCGCAAAATTAAAATCAATGACATAAAAACGGTCATATTTTTTACTACCTTTAAAGTTATATATTTTAATGCAGATAACAACATAATCATTCCACAAGCTCATAGAGGTATGCCATATCGAAATCCGAGTTCTTTTGACCAGGTTATGGGCTTTTAAAGATGGAAAGAAGGCCCATTTAAGTAAACCTTTGCAAAATTAAAATCAATGACATAAAAACGCTCACATTTTTTACTACCATTAAAGTTATGTATTTTAATGCAGATAACAACGTTATCATTCCACAAGCCTATAAAGGTATGCCATATCGAAATCCGAGTTCATTTGACCAAGTTATGGGCTTTTAAAGATGGAAAGAAGGCCCATTTCAGTAAACCTTTGCAAAATTAAAATCAATGACATTAAAACGGTCATATTTTTTACTACCTTTAAAGTTATATATTTTAATGCAGATAAAAACATAATCATTCCACAAGCCCATAAAGGTATGCCATATCGAAATCCGAGTTCATTTGACCAAGATATGGGCTTATAAAGATGGAAGGAAGGCCCATTTCTGTAAACCTTCGCAAAATAAAAATCAATGGCATAAAAACGGTCATCTTTTTTAATACATTTAAAGTTATATATTTTAATGCAGATAACAACATAATCATTCCTCAAGCCCATAGAGTTATGCCATATTGAAATCCGAGTCATTTTGACCAAATTATGGGCTTTTAAAGATGGAAAGAAGGCCCATTTTAGTAAACCTTTGCAAAATTAAAATCAATGACATAAAAACAGTCATATTTTTTACTACCCTTAAAGTTATATATTTTAATTCAGATAACAACATAATCATTCCACAAGCCCATAAACGTATACCATATCGAAATACGAGTTCATTTGGCCAAGTTATTGGCTTTTAAAGATGGAAAGAAGGCCCATTTCAGTAAACCTTCGCAAAACAATGACATAAAAACGGTCATATTTTTTTACTACTTTTAAAGTTAAATATTTTAATGCAGATAACAACAAAATCATTCCACAAGCCCCTAAAGGTATGCCATATCGAAATACGGTTCATTTGACCAATTTATTGGCTTTTAAAGATGGAAAGAAGGCCCATTTCAGTAAACCTTCGCAAAATTAAAATCAATGACATAAAAACGGTCATATTTTTTACTACCTTTAAAGTTATATATTTTAATGAAGATAACAACATAATCATTCCACAAGCCCATAGAGGTATGCCATATCGAAGTCCGAGTCCTTTTTTCCAGGTTATGGGCTTTTAAAGATGGAAAGAAGCCCCATTTCAGTAAACATTTGCAAAATTAAAATCAATGACATAAAAACGGTCATATTTTTTACTACCTTTAAAGTTATATATTTTAATGCATATAACAACATAATCATTCCACAAGCCTATAATGGTATGCCATATCGAAATCCGAGTTCATTTGACTAAGCTATGGGCTTTTAAATATGTAAAGAAGGCCCATTTCAGTAAACCTTCGCAAAATGAAAATCAATGACATAAAAACGGTCATATGTTTTACTACCTTTAAAGTTAAATATTTTATTGCAGATAACAACAAAATCATTCCACACGCCTATAAAGGTATGCCATATCGAAATCCGAGTTCATTTGACCAAGTTATGGGCTTTTAAAGATGGAAAGAAGGCCCATTTCAGTAAACCTTTGCAAAATTAAAATCAATGACATAAAAACGGTCATATTTTTTACTACCATTAAAGTTATGTATTTTAATGCATATAACAACATAATCATTCCACAAGCCTATAATGGTATGCCATATCGAAATCCGAGTTCATTTGACTAAGCTATGGGCTTTTAAATATGTAAAGAAGGCCCATTTCAGTAAACCTTCGCAAAATGAAAATCAATGACATAAAAACGGTCATATGTTTTACTACCTTTAAAGTTAAATATTTTATTGCAGATAACAACAAAATCATTCCACAAGCCTATAAAGGTATGCCATATCGAAATCCGAGTTCATTTGACCAAGTTATGGGCTTTTAAAGATGGAAAGAAGGCCCATTTCAGTAAACCTTTGCAAAATTAAAATCAATGACATAAAAACGGTCATATTTTTTACTACCTTTAAAGTTATATATTTTAATGCATATAACAACATAATCATTCCACAAGCCTATAATGGTATGCCATATCGAAATCCGAGTTCATTTGACTAAGCTATGGGCTTTTAAATATGTAAAGAAGGCCCATTTCAGTAAACCTTCGCAAAATGAAAATCAATGACATAAAAACGGTCATATGTTTTACTACCTTTAAAGTTAAATATTTTATTGCAGATAACAACAAAATCATTCCACAAGCCTATAATGGTATGCCATATCGAAATCCGAGTTCATTTGACCAAGTTATGGCCTTTTAAATATGTAAAGAAGGCCCATTTCAGTAAACCTTCGCTAAATTAAAATCAATGACATAAAAACGGTCATATGTTTTACTACCTTTAAAGTTATATATTTTGATGCAGATAACAACATAATCATTACACAAGCCTATAAAGGTATGCCATATCGAAATCCGAGTCCTTTTGACCAGGTTATGGGCTCTTAAAGATGGAAAGAAGGCCCATTTCAGTAAACCTTTGCAAAATTAAAACCAATGACATAAAAACGGTCATATTTTTTAATACCATTAAAGTTATATATTTTAATGCAGATAACAACGTAATTATTCCACAAGCCTATAAAGGTATGCCATATCGAAACCCGAGGTCTTTGACCAAGTTATGGCTTTTAAAGATGGAAAGAAGGCCCATTTCAGTAAACCTTCGCAAAATTAAAATCAATGACATAAAAACGGTCATATTTTTTACTACCATTAAAGTTATGTATTTTAATGCAGATAACAACGTTATCATTCCACAAGCCTATAAAGGTATGCCATATCGAAATCCGAGTTCATTTGACCAAGTTATGGGCTTTTAAAGATGGAAAGAAGGCCCATTTCAGTAAACCTTTGCAAAATTAAAATCAATGACATAAAAACGGTCATATTTTTTACTACCATTAAAGTTATATATTTTAATACAGATAACAACGTAATTATTCCACAAGCCTATAAAGGTATGCCATATCGAAACCCGAGGTCTTTGACCAAGTTATGGGCTTTTAAAGATGGAAAGAAGGCCCATTTCAGTAAACCTTCGCAAAATTAAAATCAATGACATATAAACGGTCATATTTTTTACTACCTTTAAAGTTATATATTTTAATGCAGATAACAACATAATCATTCCACAAGCTCATAGAGGTATGCCATATCGAAATCCGAGTTCTTTTGACCAGGTTATGGGCTTTTAAAGATGGAAAGAAGGCCCATTTAAGTAAACCTTTGCAAAATTAAAATCAATGACATTAAAACGGTCATATTTTTTACTACCTTTAAAGTTATATATTTTAATGCAGATAAAAACATAATCATTCCACAAGCCCATAAAGGTATGCCATATCGAAATCCGAGTTCATTTGACCGAGATATGGGCTTTTAAAGATGGAAGGAAGGCCCATTTCTGTAAACCCTCGCAAAATAAAAATCAATGGCATAAAAACGGTCATCTTTTTTAATACATTTAAAGTTATATATTTTAATGCAGATAACAACATAATCATTCCTCAAGCCCATAGAGTTATGCCATATTGAAATCCGAGTTATTTTGACCAGGTTATGGGCTTTTAAAGATGGAAAGAAGGCCCATTTAAGTAAACCTTTGCAAAATTAAAATCAATGACATAAAAACGGTCACATTTTTTACTACCATTAAAGTTATGTATTTTAATGCAGATAACAACGTTATCATTCCACAAGCCTATAAAGGTATGCCATATCGAAATCCGAGTTCATTTGACCAAGTTATGGGCTTTTAAAGATGGAAAGAAGGCCCATTTCAGTAAACCTTTGCAAAATTAAAATCAATGACAATAAAACGGTCATATTTTTTACTACCTTTAAAGTTATATATTTTAATGCAGATAAAAACATAATCATTCCACAAGCCCATAAAGGTATGCCATATCGAAATCCGAGTTCATTTGACCAAGATATGGGCTTTTAAAGATGGAAGGAAGGCCCATTTCTGTAAACCTTCGCAAAATAAAAATCAATGGCATAAAAACGGTCATCTTTTTTAATACATTTAAAGTTATATATTTTAATGCAGATAACAACATAATCATTCCTCAAGCCCATAGAGTTATGCCATATTGAAATCCGAGTCATTTTGACCAAATTATGGGCTTTTAAAGATGGAAAGAAGGCCCATTTTAGTAAACCTTTGCAAAATTAAAATCAATGACATAAAAACAGTCATATTTTTTACTACCTTTAAAGTTATATATTTTAATTCAGATAACAACATAATCATTCCACAAGCCCATAAACGTATACCATATCGAAATACGAGTTCATTTGACCAAGTTATTGGCTTTTAAAGATGGAAAGAAGGCCCATTTCAGTAAACCTTCGCAAAACTAAAATCAATGACATAAAAACGGTCATATTTTTTTACTACTTTTAAAGTTAAATATTTTAATGCAGATAACAACAAAATCATTCCACAAGCCCCTAAAGGTATGCCATATCGAAATACGGTTCATTTGACCAATTTATTGGCTTTTAAAGATGGAAAGAAGGCCCATTTCAGTAAACCTTCGCAAAATTAAAATCAATGACATAAAAACGGTCATATTTTTTACTACCTTTAAAGTTATATATTTTAATGAAGATAGCAACATAATCATTCCACAAGCCCATAGAGGTGTGCCATATCGAAGTCCGAGTCCTTTTTTCCAGGTTATGGGCTTTTAAAGATGGAAAGAAGCCCCATTTCAGTAAACATTTGCAAAATTAAAATCAATGACATAAAAACGGTCATATTTTTTAGTACCTTTAAAGTTACATATTTTAATGCAGATAACAACATAATCATTCCACAAGCCCATAGAGGTATGCCATATCGAAATCCGAGTCCTTTTGACCAGGATATGGGCTTTTAAAGATGGAAAGAAGGCCCATTTCAGTAAACCCTTGCAAAATTAAAATCAATGACATAAAAACGGTCATATTTTTTACTACCTTTAAAGTTATATATTTTAATGCATATAAAAACATAATCATTCCACAAGCCTATAATGGTATGCCATATCGAAATCCGAGTTCATTTGACTAAGCTATGGGCTTTTAAATATGTAAAGAAGGCCCATTTCAGTAAACCTTCGCAAAATTAAAATCAATGACATAAAAACGGTCATATGTTTTACTACCTTTAAAGTTAAATATTTTATTGCAGATAACAACAAAATCATTCCACAAGCCTATAAAGGTATGCCATATCGAAATCCGAGTTCATTTGACTAAGCTGTGGCCTTTTAAATAAGTAAAGAAGGCCCATTTCAGTAAACCTTCGCTAAATTAAAATCAATGACATAAAAACGGTCATATGTTTTACTACCTTTAAAGTTATATATTTTGATGCAGATAACAACATAATCATTCCACAAGCCTATAAAGGTATGCCATATCGAAATCCGAGTTCATTTGACTAAGCTATGGCCTTTTAAATATGTAAAGAAGGCCCATTTCAGTAAACCTTCGCAAAATTAAAATCAATGACATAAAAACGGTCATATTTTGTACTACCTTTAAAGTTATATATTTTGATGCAGATAACAACATAATCATTACACAAGCCTATAAAGGTATGCCATATCGAAATCCGAGTCCTTTTGACCAGGTTATGGGCTTTTAAAGATGGAAAGAAGGCCCATTTCAGTAAACCTTTGCAAAATTAAAATCAATGACATAAAAACGGTCATATTTTTTACTACCATTAAAGTTATGTATTTTAATGCATATAACAACGTTATCATTCCACAAGCCTATAAAGGTATGCCATATCGAAATCCGAGTTCATTTGACCAAGTTATGGGCTTTTAAAGATGGAAAGAAGGCCCATTTCAGTAAACCTTTGCAAAATTAAAATCAATGACATAAAAACGGTCATATTTTTTACTACCATTAAAGTTAAATATTTTAATGCAGATAACAACAAAATCATTCCACAAGCCCCTAAAGGTATGCCATATCGAAATACGGTTCATTTGACCAATTTATTGGCTTTTAAAGATGGAAAGAAGGCCCATTTCAGTAAACCTTCGCAAAATTAAAATCAATGACATAAAAACGGTCATATTTTTTACTACCTTTAAAGTTATATATTTTAATGAAGATAGCAACATAATCATTCCACAAGCCCATAGAGGTGTGCCATATCGAAGTCCGAGTCCTTTTTTCCAGGTTATGGGCTTTTAAAGATGGAAAGAAGCCCCATTTCAGTAAACATTTGCAAAATTAAAATCAATGACATAAAAACGGTCATATTTTTTAGTACCTTTAAAGTTACATATTTTAATGCAGATAACAACATAATCATTCCACAAGCCCATAGAGGTATGCCATATCGAAATCCGAGTCCTTTTGACCAGGATATGGGCTTTTAAAGATGGAAAGAAGGCCCATTTCAGTAAACCCTTGCAAAATTAAAATCAATGACATAAAAACGGTCATATTTTTTACTACCTTTAAAGTTATATATTTTAATGCATATAAAAACATAATCATTCCACAAGCCTATAATGGTATGCCATATCGAAATCCGAGTTCATTTGACTAAGCTATGGGCTTTTAAATATGTAAAGAAGGCCCATTTCAGTAAACCTTCGCAAAATTAAAATCAATGACATAAAAACGGTCATATGTTTTACTACCTTTAAAGTTAAATATTTTATTGCAGATAACAACAAAATCATTCCACAAGCCTATAAAGGTATGCCATATCGAAATCCGAGTTCATTTGACTAAGCTGTGGCCTTTTAAATAAGTAAAGAAGGCCCATTTCAGTAAACCTTCGCTAAATTAAAATCAATGACATAAAAACGGTCATATGTTTTACTACCTTTAAAGTTATATATTTTGATGCAGATAACAACATAATCATTCCACAAGCCTATAAAGGTATGCCATATCGAAATCCGAGTTCATTTGACTAAGCTATGGCCTTTTAAATATGTAAAGAAGGCCCATTTCAGTAAACCTTCGCAAAATTAAAATCAATGACATAAAAACGGTCATATTTTGTACTACCTTTAAAGTTATATATTTTGATGCAGATAACAACATAATCATTACACAAGCCTATAAAGGTATGCCATATCGAAATCCGAGTCCTTTTGACCAGGTTATGGGCTTTTAAAGATGGAAAGAAGGCCCATTTCAGTAAACCTTTGCAAAATTAAAATCAATGACATAAAAACGGTCATATTTTTTACTACCATTAAAGTTATGTATTTTAATGCATATAACAACGTTATCATTCCACAAGCCTATAAAGGTATGCCATATCGAAATCCGAGTTCATTTGACCAAGTTATGGGCTTTTAAAGATGGAAAGAAGGCCCATTTCAGTAAACCTTTGCAAAATTAAAATCAATGACATAAAAACGGTCATATTTTTTACTACCATTAAAGTTAAATATTTTAATGCAGATAACAACAAAATCATTCCACAAGCCCCTAAAGGTATGCCATATCGAAATACGGTTCATTTGACCAATTTATTGGCTTTTAAAGATGGAAAGAAGGCCCATTTCAGTAAACCTTCGCAAAATTAAAATCAATGACATAAAAACGGTCATATTTTTTACTACCTTTAAAGTTATATATTTTAATGAAGATAGCAACATAATCATTCCACAAGCCCATAGAGGTGTGCCATATCGAAGTCCGAGTCCTTTTTTCCAGGTTATGGGCTTTTAAAGATGGAAAGAAGCCCCATTTCAGTAAACATTTGCAAAATTAAAATCAATGACATAAAAACGGTCATATTTTTTAGTACCTTTAAAGTTACATATTTTAATGCAGATAACAACATAATCATTCCACAAGCCCATAGAGGTATGCCATATCGAAATCCGAGTCCTTTTGACCAGGATATGGGCTTTTAAAGATGGAAAGAAGGCCCATTTCAGTAAACCCTTGCAAAATTAAAATCAATGACATAAAAACGGTCATATTTTTTACTACCTTTAAAGTTATATATTTTAATGCATATAAAAACATAATCATTCCACAAGCCTATAATGGTATGCCATATCGAAATCCGAGTTCATTTGACTAAGCTATGGGCTTTTAAATATGTAAAGAAGGCCCATTTCAGTAAACCTTCGCAAAATTAAAATCAATGACATAAAAACGGTCATATGTTTTACTACCTTTAAAGTTAAATATTTTATTGCAGATAACAACAAAATCATTCCACAAGCCTATAAAGGTATGCCATATCGAAATCCGAGTTCATTTGACTAAGCTGTGGCCTTTTAAATAAGTAAAGAAGGCCCATTTCAGTAAACCTTCGCTAAATTAAAATCAATGACATAAAAACGGTCATATGTTTTACTACCTTTAAAGTTATATATTTTGATGCAGATAACAACATAATCATTCCACAAGCCTATAAAGGTATGCCATATCGAAATCCGAGTTCATTTGACTAAGCTATGGCCTTTTAAATATGTAAAGAAGGCCCATTTCAGTAAACCTTCGCAAAATTAAAATCAATGACATAAAAACGGTCATATTTTGTACTACCTTTAAAGTTATATATTTTGATGCAGATAACAACATAATCATTACACAAGCCTATAAAGGTATGCCATATCGAAATCCGAGTCCTTTTGACCAGGTTATGGGCTTTTAAAGATGGAAAGAAGGCCCATTTCAGTAAACCTTTGCAAAATTAAAATCAATGACATAAAAACGGTCATATTTTTTACTACCATTAAAGTTATGTATTTTAATGCATATAACAACGTTATCATTCCACAAGCCTATAAAGGTATGCCATATCGAAATCCGAGTTCATTTGACCAAGTTATGGGCTTTTAAAGATGGAAAGAAGGCCCATTTCAGTAAACCTTTGCAAAATTAAAATCAATGACATAAAAACGGTCATATTTTTTACTACCATTAAAGTTATATATTTTAATGCAGATAACAACGTAATTATTCCACAAGCCTATAAAGGTATGCCATATCGAAACCCGAGGTCTTTGACCAAGTTATGGGCTTTTAAAGATGGAAAGAAGGCCCATTTCAGTAAACCTTCGCAAAATTAAAATCAATGACATAAAAACGGTCATATTTTGTACTACCTTTAAAGTTCTATATTTTAATGCAGATAAAAACATAATCATTCCACAAGCCCATAAAGGTATGCCATATCGAAATCCGAGTTCTTTTGACCAGGTTATGGGCTTTTAAAGATGGAAAGAAGGCCCATTTAAGTAAACCTTTGCAAAATTAAAATCAATGACATAAAAACGGTCATATTTTTTACTACCATTAAAGTTATGTATTTTAATGCAGATAACAACGTTATCATTCCACAAGCCTATAAAGGTATGCCATATCGAAATCCGAGTTCATTTGACCAAGTTATGGGCTTTTAAAGATGGAAAGAAGGCCCATTTCAGTAAACCTTTGCAAAATTAAAATCAATGACATTAAAACGGTCATATTTCTTACTACTTTTAATGTTAAATATTTTAATGCAGATAACAACAAAATCATTCCACAAGCCCCTAAAGGTATGCCATAACGAAATACGGTTCATTTGACCAATTTATTGGCTTTTAAAGATGGAAAGAAGGCCCATTTCAGTAAACCTTCGCAAAATTAAAATCAATGACATAAAAACGGTCATATTTTTTACTACCTTTAAAGTTACATATTTTAATGCAGATAACAACATAATCATTCCACAAGCCCATAGAGGTATTCCATATCGAAATCCGAGTCCTTTTGACCAGGATATGGGCTTTTAAAGATGGAAAGAAGGCCCATTTCAGTAAACCCTTGCAAAATTAAAATCAATGACATAAAAACGGTCATATTTTTTACTACCTTTAAAGTTATATATTTTAATGCATATAACAACATAATCATTCCACAAGCCTATAAAGGTATGCCATATCGAAATCCGAGTTCATTTGACTAAGCTATGGGCTTTTAAATATGTAAAGAAGGCCCATTTCAGTAAACCTTCGCAAAATTAAAATCAATGACATAAAAACGGTCATATTTTGTACTACCTTTAAAGTTATATATTTTAATGCAGATAAAAACATAATCATTCCACAAGCCCATAAAGGTATGCCATATCGAAATCCGAGTTCATTTGACCAAGATATGGGCTTTTAAAGATGGAAGGAAGGCCCATTTCAGTAAACCTTCGCAAAATTAAAATCAATGACATAAAAACGGTCGTTTTTTTTTTACTACCTTTAAAGTTATATATTTTAATGAAGATAACAACATAATCATTCCACAGGCCCATAGAGGTATGCCATATCGAAGTCCGAGTCCTTTTTTCCAGGTTATGGGCTTTTAAAGATGGAAAGAAGCCCCATTTCAGTAAACATTTGCAAAATTAAAATCAATGACATAAAAACGGTCATATTTTTTACTACCTTTAAAGTTACATATTTTAATGCAGATAACAACATAATCATTCCACAAGCCCATAGAGGTATGCCATATCGAAATCCGAGTCCTTTTGACCAGGATATGGGCTTTTAAAGATGGAAAGAAGGCCCATTTCAGTAAACCTTCGCAAAATTAAAATCAATGACATAAAAACGGTCATATGTTTTACTACCTTTAAAGTTAAATATTTTATTGCAGATAACAACAAAATCATTCCACAAGCCTATAAAGGTATGCCATATTGAAATCCGAGTTCATTTGACTAAGCTGTGGCCTTTTAAATATGTAAAGAAGGCCCATTTCAGTAAACCTTCGCTAAATTAAAATCAATGACATAAAAACGGTCATATGTTTTACTACCTTTAAAGTTATATATTTTGATGCAGATAACAACATAATCATTCCACAAGCCCATAAAGGTATGCCATATCGAAATCCGAGTTCATTTGACCAAGATATGGGCTTTTAAAGATGGAAGGAAGGCCCATTTCTGTAAACCCTCGCAAAATAAAAATCAATGGCATAAAAACGGTCATCTTTTTTAATACATTTAAAGTTACATATTTTAATGCAGATAACAACATAATCATTCCACAAGCCCATAGAGGTATGCCATATCGAAATCCGAGTCCTTTTGACCAGGATATGGGCTTTTAAAGATGGAAAGAAGGCCCATTTCAGTAAACCTTCGCAAAATTAAAATCAATGACATAAAAACGGTCATATGTTTTACTACCTTTAAAGTTAAATATTTTATTGCAGATAACAACAAAATCATTCCACAAGCCTATAAAGGTATGCCATATTGAAATCCGAGTTCATTTGACTAAGCTGTGGCCTTTTAAATATGTAAAGAAGGCCCATTTCAGTAAACCTTCGCTAAATTAAAATCAATGACATAAAAACGGTCATATGTTTTACTACCTTTAAAGTTATATATTTTGATGCAGATAACAACATAATCATTCCACAAGCCCATAAAGGTATGCCATATCGAAATCCGAGTTCATTTGACCAAGATATGGGCTTTTAAAGATGGAAGGAAGGCCCATTTCTGTAAACCCTCGCAAAATAAAAATCAATGGCATAAAAACGGTCATCTTTTTTAATACATTTAAAGTTACATATTTTAATGCAGATAACAACATAATCATTCCACAAGCCCATAGAGGTATGCCATATCGAAATCCGAGTCCTTTTGACCAGGATATGGGCTTTTAAAGATGGAAAGAAGGCCCATTTCAGTAAACCTTCGCAAAATTAAAATCAATGACATAAAAACGGTCATATGTTTTACTACCTTTAAAGTTAAATATTTTATTGCAGATAACAACAAAGTCATTCCACAAGCCTATAAAGGTATGCCATATTGAAATCCGAGTTCATTTGACTAAGCTGTGGCCTTTTAAATATGTAAAGAAGGCCCATTTCAGTAAACCTTCGCTAAATTAAAATCAATGACATAAAAACGGTCATATGTTTTACTACCTTTAAAGTTATATATTTTGATGCAGATAACAACATAATCATTCCACAAGCCTATAAAGGTATGCCATATCGAAATCCGAGTTCATTTGACCAAGTTATGGGCTTTTAAAGATGGAAAGAAGGCCCATTTCAGTAAACCTTTGCAAAATTAAAATCAATGACATAAAAACGGTCATATTTTTTACTACCATTAAAGTTATATATTTTAATGCAGATAACAACGTAATTATTCCACAAGCCTATAAAGGTATGCCATATCGAAACCCGAGGTCTTTGACCAAGTTATGGGCTTTTAAAGATGGAAAGAAGGCCCATTTCAGTAAACCTTCGCAAAATTAAAATCAATGACATAAAAACGGTCATATTTTTTACTACCTTTAAAGTTATATATTTTAATGCAGATAACAACATAATCATTCCACAAGCTCATAGAGGTATGCCATATCGAAATCCGAGTTCTTTTGACCAGGTTATGGGCTTTTAAAGATGGAAAGAAGGCCCATTTAAGTAAACCTTTGCAAAATTAAAATCAATGACATAAAAACGGTCATATTTTTTACTACCATTAAAGTTATGTATTTTAATGCAGATAACAACGTTATCATTCCACAAGCCTATAAAGGTATGCCATATCGAAATCCGAGTTCATTTGACCAGGTTATGGGCTTTTAAAGATGGAAAGAAGGCCCATTTCAGTAAACCTTTGCAAAATTAAAATCAATGACATTAAAACGGTCATATTTCTTACTACTTTTAATGTTAAATATTTTAATGCAGATAACAACAAAATCATTCCACAAGCCCCTAAAGGTATGCCATAACGAAATACGGTTCATTTGACCAATTTATTGGCTTTTAAAGATGGAAAGAAGGCCCATTTCAGTAAACCTTCGCAAAATTAAAATCAATGACATAAAAACGGTCATATTTTTTACTACCTTTAAAGTTACATATTTTAATGCAGATAACAACATAATCATTCCACAAGCCCATAGAGGTATTCCATATCGAAATCCGAGTCCTTTTGACTAGGATATGGGCTTTTAAAGATGGAAAGAAGGCCCATTTCAGTAAACCCTTGCAAAATTAAAATCAATGACATAAAAACGGTCATATTTTTTACTACCTTTACAGTTATATATTTTAATGCATATAACAACATAATCATTCCACAAGCCTATAAAGGTATGTCATATCGAAATCCGAGTTCATTTGACTAAGCTATGGGCTTTTAAATATGTAAAGAAGGCCCATTTCAGTAAACCTTCGCAAAATTAAAATCAATGACATAAAAACGGTCATATTTTGTACTACCTTTAAAGTTATATATTTTAATGCAGATAAAAACATAATCATTCCACAAGCCCATAAAGGTATGCCATATCGAAATCCGAGTTCATTTGACCAAGATATGGGCTTTTAAAGATGGAAGGAAGGCCCATTTCTGTAAACCCTCGCAAAATAAAAATCAATGGCATAAAAACGGTCATCTTTTTTAATACATTTAAAGTTATATATTTTAATGCAGATAACAACATAATCATTCCTCAAGCCCATAGAGTTATGCCATATTGAAATCCGAGTCATTTTGACCAAATTAGTGGCTTTTAAAGATGGAAAGAAGGCCCATTTAAGTAAACCTTTGCAAAATAAAAATCAATGACATAAAAACGGTCACATTTTTTACTACCATTAAAGTTATGTATTTTAATGCAGATAACAACGTTATCATTCCTTAAGCCTATAAAGGTATGCCATATCGAAATCCGAGTTCATTTGACCAAGTTATGGGCTTTTAAAGATGGAAAGAAGGCCCATTTCAGTAAACCTTTGCAAAACTAAAATCAATGACATAAAAACGGTCATATTTTTTTTACTACTTTTAAAGTTAAATATTTTAATGCAGATAACAACAAAATCATTCCACAAGCCCCTAAAGGTATGCCATATCGAAATACGGTTCATTTGACCAATTTATTGGCTTTTAAAGATGGAAAGAAGGCCCATTTCAGTAAACCTTCGCAAAATTAAAATCAATGACATAAAAACGGTCGTTTTTTTTTTACTACCTTTAAAGTTATATATTTTAATGAAGATAACAACATAATCATTCCACAGGCCCATAGAGGTATGCCATATCGAAGTCCGAGTCCTTTTTTCCAGGTTATGGGCTTTTAAAGATGGAAAGAAGCCCCATTTCAGTAAACATTTGCAAAATTAAAATCAATGACATAAAAACGGTCATATTTTTTACTACCTTTAAAGTTACATATTTTAATGCAGATAACAACATAATCATTCCACAAGCCCATAGAGGTATGCCATATCGAAATCCGAGTCCTTTTGACCAGGATATGGGCTTTTAAAGATGGAAAGAAGGCCCATTTCAGTAAACCTTCGCAAAATTAAAATCAATGACATAAAAACGGTCATATGTTTTACTACCTTTAAAGTTAAATATTTTATTGCAGATAACAACAAAATCATTCCACAAGCCTATAAAGGTATGCCATATTGAAATCCGAGTTCATTTGACTAAGCTGTGGCCTTTTAAATATGTAAAGAAGGCCCATTTCAGTAAACCTTCGCAAAATTAAAATCAATGACATAAAAACGGTCATATTTTTTACTACCTTTAAAGTTATATATTTTAATGCAGATAACAACATAATCATTCCACAAGCTCATAGAGGTATGCCATATCGAAATCCGAGTTCTTTTGACCAGGTTATGGGCTTTTAAAGATGGAAAGAAGGCCCATTTAAGTAAACCTTTGCAAAATTAAAATCAATGACATAAAAACGGTCATATTTTTTACTACCATTAAAGTTATGTATTTTAATGCAGATAACAACGTTATCATTCCACAAGCCTATAAAGGTATGCCATATCGAAATCCGAGTTCATTTGACCAGGTTATGGGCTTTTAAAGATGGAAAGAAGGCCCATTTCAGTAAACCTTTGCAAAATTAAAATCAATGACATTAAAACGGTCATATTTCTTACTACTTTTAATGTTAAATATTTTAATGCAGATAACAACAAAATCATTCCACAAGCCCCTAAAGGTATGCCATAACGAAATACGGTTCATTTGACCAATTTATTGGCTTTTAAAGATGGAAAGAAGGCCCATTTCAGTAAACCTTCGCAAAATTAAAATCAATGACATAAAAACGGTCATATTTTTTACTACCTTTAAAGTTACATATTTTAATGCAGATAACAACATAATCATTCCACAAGCCCATAGAGGTATTCCATATCGAAATCCGAGTCCTTTTGACTAGGATATGGGCTTTTAAAGATGGAAAGAAGGCCCATTTCAGTAAACCCTTGCAAAATTAAAATCAATGACATAAAAACGGTCATATTTTTTACTACCTTTACAGTTATATATTTTAATGCATATAACAACATAATCATTCCACAAGCCTATAAAGGTATGCCATATCGAAATCCGAGTTCATTTGACTAAGCTATGGGCTTTTAAATATGTAAAGAAGGCCCATTTCAGTAAACCTTCGCAAAATTAAAATCAATGACATAAAAACGGTCATATTTTGTACTACCTTTAAAGTTATATATTTTAATGCAGATAAAAACATAATCATTCCACAAGCCCATAAAGGTATGCCATATCGAAATCCGAGTTCATTTGACCAAGATATGGGCTTTTAAAGATGGAAGGAAGGCCCATTTCTGTAAACCCTCGCAAAATAAAAATCAATGGCATAAAAACGGTCATCTTTTTTAATACATTTAAAGTTATATATTTTAATGCAGATAACAACATAATCATTCCTCAAGCCCATAGAGTTATGCCATATTGAAATCCGAGTCATTTTGACCAAATTAGTGGCTTTTAAAGATGGAAAGAAGGCCCATTTAAGTAAACCTTTGCAAAATAAAAATCAATGACATAAAAACGGTCACATTTTTTACTACCATTAAAGTTATGTATTTTAATGCAGATAACAACGTTATCATTCCTTAAGCCTATAAAGGTATGCCATATCGAAATCCGAGTTCATTTGACCAAGTTATGGGCTTTTAAAGATGGAAAGAAGGCCCATTTCAGTAAACCTTCGCAAAACTAAAATCAATGACATAAAAACGGTCATATTTTTTTTACTACTTTTAAAGTTAAATATTTTAATGCAGATAACAACAAAATCATTCCACAAGCCCCTAAAGGTATGCCATATCGAAATACGGTTCATTTGACCAATTTATTGGCTTTTAAAGATGGAAAGAAGGCCCATTTCAGTAAACCTTCGCAAAATTAAAATCAATGACATAAAAACGGTCGTTTTTTTTTTACTACCTTTAAAGTTATATATTTTAATGAAGATAACAACATAATCAGTCCACAGGCCCATAGAGGTATGCCATATCGAAGTCCGAGTCCTTTTTTCCAGGTTATGGGCTTTTAAAGATGGAAAGAAGCCCCATTTCAGTAAACATTTGCAAAATTAAAATCAATGACATAAAAACGGTCATATTTTTTACTACCTTTAAAGTTACATATTTTAATGCAGATAACAACATAATCATTCCACAAGCCCATAGAGGTATGCCATATCGAAATCCGAGTCCTTTTGACCAGGATATGGGCTTTTAAAGATGGAAAGAAGGCCCATTTCAGTAAACCTTCGCAAAATTAAAATCAATGACATAAAAACGGTCATATGTTTTACTACCTTTAAAGTTAAATATTTTATTGCAGATAACAACAAAATCATTCCACAAGCCTATAAAGGTATGCCATATTGAAATCCGAGTTCATTTGACTAAGCTGTGGCCTTTTAAATATGTAAAGAAGGCCCATTTCAGTAAGCCTTTGCAAAATTAAAATCAATGACATTAAAACGGTCATATTTTTTACTACCTTTAAAGTTATATATTTTAATGCAGATAAAAACATATTCATTCCACAAGCCCATAAAGGTATGCCATATCGAAATCCGAGTTCATTTGACCAAGATATGGGCTTTTAAAGATGGAAGGAAGGCCCATTTCTGTAAACCCTCGCAAAATAAAAATCAATGGCATAAAAACGGTCATCTTTTTTAATACATTTAAAGTTATATATTTTAATGCAGATAACAACATAATCATTCCTCAAGCCCATAGAGTTATGCCATATTGAAATCCGAGTCATTTTGACCAAATTATGGGCTTTTAAAGATGGAAAGAAGGCCCATTTTAGTAAACCTTTGCAAAATTAAAATCACTGACATAAAAACAGTCATATTTTTTACTACCTTTAAAGTTATATATTTTAATTCAGATAACAACAAAATCATTCCACAAGCCCATAAACGTATACCATATCGAAATACGAGTTCATTTGACCAAGTTATTGGCTTTTAAAGATGGAAAGAAGGCCCATTTCAGTAAACCTTCGCAAAACTAAAATCAATGACATAAAAACGGTCATATTTCTTACTACTTTTAATGTTATATATTTAAATGCAGATAACAACAAAATCATTCCACAAGCCCCTAAAGGTATGCCATATCGAAATACGGTTCATTTGACCAATTTATTGGCTTTTAAAGATGGAAAGAAGGCCCATTTCAGTAAACCTTCGCAAAATTCAAATCAATGACATAAAAACGGTCATATTTTTTACTACCTTTAAAGTTACATATTTTAATGCAGATAACAACATAATCATTCCACAAGCCCATAGAGGTATTCCATATCGAAATCCGAGTCCTTTTGACCAGGATATGGGCTTTTAAAGATGGAAAGAAGGCCCATTTCAGTAAACCCTTGAAAAATTAAAATCAATGACATAAAAACGGTCATATTTTTTACTACCTTTAAAGTTATATATTTTAATGCATATAACAACATAATCATTCCACAAGCCTATAAAGGTATGCCATATCGAAATCCGAGTTCATTTGACTAAGCTATGGGCTTTTAAATATGTAAAGAAGGCCCATTTCAGTAAACCTTCGCAAAATTAAAATCAATGACATAAAAACGGTCATATGTTTTACTACCTTTAAAGTTAAATATTTTATTGCAGATAACAACAAAATCATTCCACAAGCCTATAAAGGTATGCCATATCGAAATCCGAGTTCATTTGACTAATCTGTGGCCTTTTAAATATGTAAAGAAGGCCCATTTCAGTAAACCTTCGCAAAATTAAAATCAATGACATAAAAACGGTCATATGTTTTACTACCTTTAAAGTTATATATTTTGATGCAGATAACAACATAATCATTCCACAAGCCTATAAAGGTATGCCATATCGAAATCCGAGTTCATTTGACTAAGCTATGGCCTTTTAAATATGTAAAGAAGGCCCATTTCAGTAAACCTTCGCAAAATTAAAATCAATGACATAAAAACGGTCATATTTTGTACTACCTTTAAAGTTATATATTTTGATGCAGATAACAACATAATCATTACACAAGCCTATAAAGGTATGCCATATCGAAATCCGAGTCCTTTTGACCAGGTTATGGGCTTTTAAAGATGGAAAGAAGGCCCATTTCAGTAAACCTTTGCAAAATTAAAATCAATTACATAAAAACGGTCATATTTTTTACTACCTTTAAAGTTATATATTTTAATGCAGATAAAATCATAATCATTCCACAAGCCCATAAAGGTATGCCATATCGAAATCCGAGTTCATTTGACCAAGTTATGGGCTTTTAAAGATGGAAGGAAGGCCCATTTCTGTAAAGCTTCGCAAAATAAAAATCAATGACATAAAAACGGCCATATTTTTGAATACTTAAAGTTATATATTTTAATGCAGATAACAACATAATCATTCCTCAAGCCCATAGAGTTATGCCATATCGAAATCCGAGTCCTTTTGACCAAGTTATTGGCTTTTAAAGATGGAAAGAAGGCCCATTTCAGTAAACCTTCGCAAAATTAAAATCAATGGCATAAAAACGGTCCTATTTTTTACTACCTTTAAAGTTACATATTTTAATGCAGATAACAACATAATCATTCCACAAGCCCATAGAGGTATGCCATATCGAAATCCGAGTCCTTTTGACCAGGATATGGGCTTTTAAAGATGGAAAGAAGGCCCATTTCAGTAAACATTTGCAAAATTAAAATCAATGACATAAAAACGGTCATATTTTTTACTACCCTTAAAGTTACATATTTTAATGCAGATATCAACATAATCATTCCACAAGCCCATAGAGGTATGCCATATCGAAATCCGAGTTCATTTGACTAAGCTATGGGCTTTTAAATATGTAAAGAAGGCCCATTTCAGTAAACCTTCGCAAAATTAAAATCAATGACATAAAAGCGGTCATATGTTTTACTACCTTTAAAGTTAAATATTTTAATGCAGATAACAACAAAATCATTCCACAAGCCTATAAAGGTATGCCATATCGAAATCCGAGTCATTTTGACCAAATTATGGGCTTTTAAAGATGGAAAGAAGGCCCATTAGTAAACCTTTGCAAAATTAAAATCAATGACATAAAAACGGTCATCTTTTTTAATACATTTAAAGTTATATATTTTAATGCAGATAACAACATAATCATTCCACACGCCCATAGAGGTATGCCATATCGAAATCCGAGTCCTTTTGACCAGGATATGGGCTTTTAAAGATGGAAAGAAGGCCCATTTCAGTAAACCCTTGCAAAATTAAAATCAATGACATAAAAACGGTCATATTTTTTACTACCTTTAAAGTTATATATTTTAATTCAGATAACAACAAAATCATTCCACAAGCCCATAAACGTATACCATATCGAAATACGAGTTCATTTGACCAAGTTATTGGCTTTTAAAGATGGAAAGAAGGCCCATTTCAGTAAACCTTCGCAAAACTAAAATCAATGACATAAAAACGGTCATATTTTTTACTACTTTTAAAGTTAAATATTTTAATGCAGATAACAACAAAATCATTCCACAAGCCCCTAAAGGTATGCCATATCGAAATACGGTTCATTTGACCAATTTATTGGCTTTTAAAGATGGAAAGAAGGCCCATTTCAGTAAACCTCCGCAAAATTAAAATCAATGACATAAAAACGGTCATATTTTTTACTACCTTTAAAGTTATATATTTTAATGAAGATAACAACATAATCATTCCACAAGCCCATAGAGGTATGCCATATCGAAGTCCGAGTCCTTTTGTCCAGGTTATGGGCTTTTAAAGATGGAAAGAAGCCCCATTTCAGTAAACATTTGCAAAATTAAAATCAATGACATAAAAACGGTCATATTTTTTACTACCTTTAAAGTTACATATTTTAATGCAGATAACAACATAATCATTCCACAAGCCCATAGAGGTATGCCATATCGAAATCCGAGTCCTTTTGACCAGGATATGGGCTTCAAAAGATGGAAAGAAGGCCCATTTCAGTAAACCCTTGCAAAATTAAAATCAATGACATAAAAACGGTCATATTTTTTACTACCTTTAAAGTTATATATTTTAATGCATATAACAACATAATCATTCCACAAGCCTATAAAGGTATGCCATATCGAAATCCGAGTTCATTTGACTAAGCTATGGGCTTTTAAATATGTAGAGAAGGCCCATTTCAGTAAACCTTCGCAAAATTAAAATCAATGACATAAAAACGGTCATATGTTTTACTACCTTTAAAGTTAAATATTTTATTGCAGATAACAACAAAATCATTCCACAAGCCTATAAAGGTATGCCATATCGAAATCCGAGTTCATTTGACTAAGCTGTGGCCTTTTAAATATGTAAAGAAGGCCCATTTCAGTACACCTTCGCAAAATTAAAATCAATGACATAAAAACGGTCATATTTTTTACTACCTTTAAAGTTATATATTTTAATGAAGATAACAACATAATCATTCCACAAGCCCATAGAGGTATGCCATATCGAAGTCCGAGTCCTTTTGTCCAGGTTATGGGCTTTTAAAGATGGAAAGAAGCCCCATTTCAGTAAACATTTGCAAAATTAAAATCAATGACATAAAAACGGTCATATTTTTTACTACCTTTAAAGTTACATATTTTAATGCAGATAACAACATAATCATTCCTCAAGCCCATAGAGTTATGCCATATCGAAATCCGAGTCCTTTTGACCAAGTTATTGGCTTTTAAAGATGGAAAGAAGGCCCATTTCAGTAAACCTTCGCAAAATTAAAATCAATGGCATAAAAACGGTCCTATTTTTTACTACCTTTAAAGTTACATATTTTAATGCAGATAACAACATAATCATTCCACAAGCCCATAGAGGTATGCCATATCGAAATCCGAGTCCTTTTGACCAGGATATGGGCTTTTAAAGATGGAAAGAAGGCCCATTTCAGTAAACATTTGCAAAATTAAAATCAATGACATAAAAACGGTCATATTTTTTACTACCCTTAAAGTTACATATTTTAATGCAGATATCAACATAATCATTCCACAAGCCCATAGAGGTATGCCATATCGAAATCCGAGTTCATTTGACTAAGCTATGGGCTTTTAAATATGTAAAGAAGGCCCATTTCAGTAAACCTTCGCAAAATTAAAATCAATGACATAAAAGCGGTCATATGTTTTACTACCTTTAAAGTTAAAAATTTTAATGCAGATAACAACAAAATCATTCCACAAGCCTATAAAGGTATGCCATATCGAAATCCGAGTCATTTTGACCAAATTATGGGCTTTTAAAGATGGAAAGAAGGCCCATTAGTAAACCTTTGCAAAATTAAAATCAATGACATAAAAACGGTCATCTTTTTTAATACATTTAAAGTTATATATTTTAATGCAGATAACAACATAATCATTCCACACGCCCATAGAGGTATGCCATATCGAAATCCGAGTCCTTTTGACCAGGATATGGGCTTTTAAAGATGGAAAGAAGGCCCATTTCAGTAAACCCTTGCAAAATTAAAATCAATGACATAAAAACGGTCATATTTTTTACTACCTTTAAAGTTATATATTTTAATTCAGATAACAACAAAATCATTCCACAAGCCCATAAACGTATACCATATCGAAATACGAGTTCATTTGACCAAGTTATTGGCTTTTAAAGATGGAAAGAAGGCCCATTTCAGTAAACCTTCGCAAAACTAAAATCAATGACATAAAAACGGTCATATTTTTTACTACTTTTAAAGTTAAATATTTTAATGCAGATAACAACAAAATCATTCCACAAGCCCCTAAAGGTATGCCATATCGAAATACGGTTCATTTGACCAATTTATTGGCTTTTAAAGATGGAAAGAAGGCCCATTTCAGTAAACCTCCGCAAAATTAAAATCAATGACATAAAAACGGTCATATTTTTTACTACCTTTAAAGTTATATATTTTAATGAAGATAACAACATAATCATTCCACAAGCCCATAGAGGTATGCCATATCGAAGTCCGAGTCCTTTTGTCCAGGTTATGGGCTTTTAAAGATGGAAAGAAGCCCCATTTCAGTAAACATTTGCAAAATTAAAATCAATGACATAAAAACGGTCATATTTTTTACTACCTTTAAAGTTACATATTTTAATGCAGATAACAACATAATCATTCCACAAGCCCATAGAGGTATGCCATATCGAAATCCGAGTCCTTTTGACCAGGATATGGGCTTCAAAAGATGGAAAGAAGGCCCATTTCAGTAAACCCTTGCAAAATTAAAATCAATGACATAAAAACGGTCATATTTTTTACTACCTTTAAAGTTATATATTTTAATGCATATAACAACATAATCATTCCACAAGCCTATAAAGGTATGCCATATCGAAATCCGAGTTCATTTGACTAAGCTATGGGCTTTTAAATATGTAGAGAAGGCCCATTTCAGTAAACCTTCGCAAAATTAAAATCAATGACATAAAAACGGTCATATGTTTTACTACCTTTAAAGTTAAATATTTTATTGCAGATAACAACAAAATCATTCCACAAGCCTATAAAGGTATGCCATATCGAAATCCGAGTTCATTTGACTAAGCTGTGGCCTTTTAAATATGTAAAGAAGGCCCATTTCAGTACACCTTCGCAAAATTAAAATCAATGACATAAAAACGGTCATATTTTTTACTACCTTTAAAGTTATATATTTTAATGAAGATAACAACATAATCATTCCACAAGCCCATAGAGGTATGCCATATCGAAGTCCGAGTCCTTTTGTCCAGGTTATGGGCTTTTAAAGATGGAAAGAAGCCCCATTTCAGTAAACATTTGCAAAATTAAAATCAATGACATAAAAACGGTCATATTTTTTACTACCTTTAAAGTTACATATTTTAATGCAGATAACAACATAATCATTCCTCAAGCCCATAGAGTTATGCCATATCGAAATCCGAGTCCTTTTGACCAAGTTATTGGCTTTTAAAGATGGAAAGAAGGCCCATTTCAGTAAACCTTCGCAAAATTAAAATCAATGGCATAAAAACGGTCCTATTTTTTACTACCTTTAAAGTTACATATTTTAATGCAGATAACAACATAATCATTCCACAAGCCCATAGAGGTATGCCATATCGAAATCCGAGTCCTTTTGACCAGGATATGGGCTTTTAAAGATGGAAAGAAGGCCCATTTCAGTAAACATTTGCAAAATTAAAATCAATGACATAAAAACGGTCATATTTTTTACTACCCTTAAAGTTACATATTTTAATGCAGATAACAACATAATCATTCCACAAGCCCATAGAGGTATGCCATATCGAAATACGAGTTCATTTGACCAAGTTATTGGCTTTTAAAGATGGAAAGAAGGCCCATTTCAGTAAACCTTCGCAAAATTAAAATCAATGACATAAAAACGGTCATATTTTTTACTACCTTTAAAGTTATATATTTTAATGCAGATAACAACATAATCATTACACAAGCCTATAAAGGTATGCCATATCGAAATCCGAGTCCTTTTGACCAGGTTATGGGCTTTTAAAGATGGAAAGAAGGCCCATTTCAGTAAACATTTGCAAAATTAAAATCAATGACATAAAAACGGTCATATTTTTTACTACCTTTAAAGTTACATATTTTAATGCAGATAACAACATAATCATTCCACAAGCCCATAGAGGTATGCCATATCGAAATCCGAGTCCTTTTGACCAGGATATGGGCTTTTAAAGATGGAAAGAAGGCCCATTTTAGTAAGCCGTTGCAAAATTAAAATCCATGACATAAAAACGGTCATATTTTGTACTACCTTTAAAGTTATATATTTTAATGCAGATAACAACATAATCATTCCACAAGCCTATAAAGGTATGCCATATCGAAATCCGAGTCATTTTGACCAAATTATGGGCTTTTAAAGATGGAAAGAAGGCCCATTAGTAAACCTTTGCAAAATTAAAATCAATGACATAAAAACGGTCATCTTTTTTAATACATTTAAAGTTATATATTTTAATGCAGATAACAACATAATCATTCCACACGCCCATAGAGGTATGCCATATCGAAATCCGAGTCCTTTTGACCAGGATATGGGCTTTTAAAGATGGAAAGAAGGCCCATTTCAGTAAACCCTTGCAAAATTAAAATCAATGACATAAAAACGGTCATATTTTTTACTACCTTTAAAGTTATATATTTTAATTCAGATAACAACAAAATCATTCCACAAGCCCCTAAAGGTATGCCATATCGAAATACGGTTCATTTGACCAATTTATTGGCTTTTAAAGATGGAAAGAAGGCCCATTTCAGTAAACCTTCGCAAAATTAAAATCAATGACATAAAAACGGTCATATTTTTTACTACCTTTAAAGTTATATATTTTAATGAAGATAACAACATAATCATTCCACAAGCCCATAGAGGTATGCCATATCGAAGTCCGAGTCCTTTTGTCCAGGTTATGGGCTTTTAAAGATGGAAAGAAGCCCCATTTCAGTAAACATTTGCAAAATTAAAATCAATGACATAAAAACGGTCATATTTTTTACTACCTTTAAAGTTACATATTTTAATGCAGATAAAATCATAATCATTCCACAAGCCCATAAAGGTATGCCATATCGAAATCCGAGTTCATTTGACCAAGTTATGGGCTTTTAAAGATGGAAGGAAGGCCCATTTCTGTAAAGCTTCGCAAAATAAAAATCAATGACATAAAAACGGCCATATTTTTGAATACTTAAAGTTATATATTTTAATGCAGATAACAACATAATCATTCCTCAAGCCCATAGAGTTATGCCATATCGAAATCCGAGTCCTTTTGACCAAGTTATTGGCTTTTAAAGATGGAAAGAAGGCCCATTTCAGTAAACCTTCGCAAAATTAAAATCAATGGCATAAAAACGGTCCTATTTTTTACTACCTTTAAAGTTACATATTTTAATGCAGATAACAACATAATCATTCCACAAGCCCATAGAGGTATGCCATATCGAAATCCGAGTCCTTTTGACCAGGATATGGGCTTTTAAAGATGGAAAGAAGGCCCATTTCAGTAAACATTTGCAAAATTAAAATCAATGACATAAAAACGGTCATATTTTTTACTACCCTTAAAGTTACATATTTTAATGCAGATATCAACATAATCATTCCACAAGCCCATAGAGGTATGCCATATCGAAATCCGAGTTCATTTGACTAAGCTATGGGCTTTTAAATATGTAAAGAAGGCCCATTTCAGTAAACCTTCGCAAAATTAAAATCAATGACATAAAAGCGGTCATATGTTTTACTACCTTTAAAGTTAAATATTTTAATGCAGATAACAACAAAATCATTCCACAAGCCTATAAAGGTATGCCATATCGAAATCCGAGTCATTTTGACCAAATTATGGGCTTTTAAAGATGGAAAGAAGGCCCATTAGTAAACCTTTGCAAAATTAAAATCAATGACATAAAAACGGTCATCTTTTTTAATACATTTAAAGTTATATATTTTAATGCAGATAACAACATAATCATTCCACACGCCCATAGAGGTATGCCATATCGAAATCCGAGTCCTTTTGACCAGGATATGGGCTTTTAAAGATGGAAAGAAGGCCCATTTCAGTAAACCCTTGCAAAATTAAAATCAATGACATAAAAACGGTCATATTTTTTACTACCTTTAAAGTTATATATTTTAATTCAGATAACAACAAAATCATTCCACAAGCCCATAAACGTATACCATATCGAAATACGAGTTCATTTGACCAAGTTATTGGCTTTTAAAGATGGAAAGAAGGCCCATTTCAGTAAACCTTCGCAAAACTAAAATCAATGACATAAAAACGGTCATATTTTTTACTACTTTTAAAGTTAAATATTTTAATGCAGATAACAACAAAATCATTCCACAAGCCCCTAAAGGTATGCCATATCGAAATACGGTTCATTTGACCAATTTATTGGCTTTTAAAGATGGAAAGAAGGCCCATTTCAGTAAACCTCCGCAAAATTAAAATCAATGACATAAAAACGGTCATATTTTTTACTACCTTTAAAGTTATATATTTTAATGAAGATAACAACATAATCATTCCACAAGCCCATAGAGGTATGCCATATCGAAGTCCGAGTCCTTTTGTCCAGGTTATGGGCTTTTAAAGATGGAAAGAAGCCCCATTTCAGTAAACATTTGCAAAATTAAAATCAATGACATAAAAACGGTCATATTTTTTACTACCTTTAAAGTTACATATTTTAATGCAGATAACAACATAATCATTCCACAAGCCCATAGAGGTATGCCATATCGAAATCCGAGTCCTTTTGACCAGGATATGGGCTTCAAAAGATGGAAAGAAGGCCCATTTCAGTAAACCCTTGCAAAATTAAAATCAATGACATAAAAACGGTCATATTTTTTACTACCTTTAAAGTTATATATTTTAATGCATATAACAACATAATCATTCCACAAGCCTATAAAGGTATGCCATATCGAAATCCGAGTTCATTTGACTAAGCTATGGGCTTTTAAATATGTAGAGAAGGCCCATTTCAGTAAACCTTCGCAAAATTAAAATCAATGACATAAAAACGGTCATATGTTTTACTACCTTTAAAGTTAAATATTTTATTGCAGATAACAACAAAATCATTCCACAAGCCTATAAAGGTATGCCATATCGAAATCCGAGTTCATTTGACTAAGCTGTGGCCTTTTAAATATGTAAAGAAGGCCCATTTCAGTACACCTTCGCAAAATTAAAATCAATGACATAAAAACGGTCATATTTTTTACTACCTTTAAAGTTATATATTTTAATGAAGATAACAACATAATCATTCCACAAGCCCATAGAGGTATGCCATATCGAAGTCCGAGTCCTTTTGTCCAGGTTATGGGCTTTTAAAGATGGAAAGAAGCCCCATTTCAGTAAACATTTGCAAAATTAAAATCAATGACATAAAAACGGTCATATTTTTTACTACCTTTAAAGTTACATATTTTAATGCAGATAACAACATAATCATTCCTCAAGCCCATAGAGTTATGCCATATCGAAATCCGAGTCCTTTTGACCAAGTTATTGGCTTTTAAAGATGGAAAGAAGGCCCATTTCAGTAAACCTTCGCAAAATTAAAATCAATGGCATAAAAACGGTCCTATTTTTTACTACCTTTAAAGTTACATATTTTAATGCAGATAACAACATAATCATTCCACAAGCCCATAGAGGTATGCCATATCGAAATCCGAGTCCTTTTGACCAGGATATGGGCTTTTAAAGATGGAAAGAAGGCCCATTTCAGTAAACATTTGCAAAATTAAAATCAATGACATAAAAACGGTCATATTTTTTACTACCCTTAAAGTTACATATTTTAATGCAGATAACAACATAATCATTCCACAAGCCCATAGAGGTATGCCATATCGAAATACGAGTTCATTTGACCAAGTTATTGGCTTTTAAAGATGGAAAGAAGGCCCATTTCAGTAAACCTTCGCAAAATTAAAATCAATGACATAAAAACGGTCATATTTTTTACTACCTTTAAAGTTATATATTTTAATGCAGATAACAACATAATCATTACACAAGCCTATAAAGGTATGCCATATCGAAATCCGAGTCCTTTTGACCAGGTTATGGGCTTTTAAAGATGGAAAGAAGGCCCATTTCAGTAAACATTTGCAAAATTAAAATCAATGACATAAAAACGGTCATATTTTTTACTACCTTTAAAGTTACATATTTTAATGCAGATAACAACATAATCATTCCACAAGCCCATAGAGGTATGCCATATCGAAATCCGAGTCCTTTTGACCAGGATATGGGCTTTTAAAGATGGAAAGAAGGCCCATTTTAGTAAGCCGTTGCAAAATTAAAATCCATGACATAAAAACGGTCATATTTTGTACTACCTTTAAAGTTATATATTTTAATGCAGATAACAACATAATCATTCCACAAGCCTATAAAGGTATGCCATATCGAAATCCGAGTTCATTTGACTAAGCTATGGGCTTTTAAATATGTAAAGAAGGCCCATTTCAGTAAACCTTCGCAAAATTAAAATCAATGACATAAAAGCGGTCATATGTTTTACTACCTTTAAAGTTAAATATTTTAATGCAGATAACAACAAAATCATTCCACAAGCCTATAAAGGTATGCCATATCGAAATCCGAGTCATTTTGACCAAATTATGGGCTTTTAAAGATGGAAAGAAGGCCCATTAGTAAACCTTTGCAAAATTAAAATCAATGACATAAAAACGGTCATCTTTTTTAATACATTTAAAGTTATATATTTTAATGCAGATAACAACATAATCATTCCACACGCCCATAGAGGTATGCCATATCGAAATCCGAGTCCTTTTGACCAGGATATGGGCTTTTAAAGATGGAAAGAAGGCCCATTTCAGTAAACCCTTGCAAAATTAAAATCAATGACATAAAAACGGTCATATTTTTTACTACCTTTAAAGTTATATATTTTAATTCAGATAACAACAAAATCATTCCACAAGCCCATAAACGTATACCATATCGAAATACGAGTTCATTTGACCAAGTTATTGGCTTTTAAAGATGGAAAGAAGGCCCATTTCAGTAAACCTTCGCAAAACTAAAATCAATGACATAAAAACGGTCATATTTTTTACTACTTTTAAAGTTAAATATTTTAATGCAGATAACAACAAAATCATTCCACAAGCCCCTAAAGGTATGCCATATCGAAATACGGTTCATTTGACCAATTTATTGGCTTTTAAAGATGGAAAGAAGGCCCATTTCAGTAAACCTTCGCAAAATTAAAATCAATGACATAAAAACGGTCATATTTTTTACTACCTTTAAAGTTATATATTTTAATGAAGATAACAACATAATCATTCCACAAGCCCATAGAGGTATGCCATATCGAAGTCCGAGTCCTTTTGTCCAGGTTATGGGCTTTTAAAGATGGAAAGAAGCCCCATTTCAGTAAACATTTGCAAAATTAAAATCAATGACATAAAAACGGTCATATTTTTTACTACCTTTAAAGTTACATATTTTAATGCAGATAACAACATAATCATTCCACAAGCCCATAGAGGTATGCCATATCGAAATCCGAGTCCTTTTGACCAGGATATGGGCTTCAAAAGATGGAAAGAAGGCCCATTTCAGTAAACCCTTGCAAAATTAAAATCAATGACATAAAAACGGTCATATTTTTTACTACCTTTAAAGTTATATATTTTAATGCATATAACAACATAATCATTCCACAAGCCTATAAAGGTATGCCATATCGAAATCCGAGTTCATTTGACTAAGCTATGGGCTTTTAAATATGTAGAGAAGGCCCATTTCAGTAAACCTTCGCAAAATTAAAATCAATGACATAAAAACGGTCATATGTTTTACTACCTTTAAAGTTAAATATTTTATTGCAGATAACAACAAAATCATTCCACAAGCCTATAAAGGTATGCCATATCGAAATCCGAGTTCATTTGACTAAGCTGTGGCCTTTTAAATATGTAAAGAAGGCCCATTTCAGTACACCTTCGCAAAATTAAAATCAATGACATAAAAACGGTCATATGTTTTACTACCTTTAAAGTTATATATTTTGATGCAGATAACAACATAATCATTCCACAAGCCTATAAAGGTGTGCCATATCGAAATCCGAGTTCATTTGACTAAGCTATGGCCTTTTAAACATGTAAAGAAGGCCCATTTCAGTAAACCTTCGCAAAATTAAAATCAATGACATAAAAACGGTCATATTTTGTACTACCTTTAAAGTTATATATTTTGATGCAGATAACAACATAATCATTACACAAGCCTATAAAGGTATGCCATATCGAAATCCGAGTCCTTTTGACCAGGTTATGGGCTTTTAAAGATGGAAAGAAGGCCCATTTCAGTAAACCTTTGCAAAATTAAAATCAATGACATAAAAACGGTCATATTTTTTACTACCATTAAAGTTATGTATTTTAATGCATATAACAACGTTATCATTCCACAAGCCTATAAAGGTATGCCATATCGAAATCCGAGTTCATTTGACCAAGTTATGGGCTTTTAAAGATGGAAAGAAGGCCCATTTCAGTAAACATTTGCAAAATTAAAATCAATGACATAAAAACGGTCATATTTTTTACTACCATTAAAGTTATATATTTTAATGCAGATAACAACGTAATTATTCCACAAGCCTATAAAGGTATGCCATATCGAAACCCGAGGTCTTTGACCAAGTTATGGGCTTTTAAAGATGGAAAGAAGGCCCATTTCAGTAAACCTTCGCAAAATTAAAATCAATGACATAAAAACGGTCATATTTTTTACTACCTTTAAAGTTATATATTTTAATGCAGATAACAACATAATCATTCCACAAGCTCATAGAGGTATGCCATATCGAAATCCGAGTTCTTTTGACCAGGTTATGGGCTTTTAAAGATGGAAAGAAGGCCCATTTAAGTAAACCTTTGCAAAATTAAAATCAATGACATAAAAACGGTCATATTTTTACTATCATTAAAGTTATGTATTTTAATGCAGATAACAACGTTATCATTCCACAAGCCTATAAAGGTATGCCATATCGAAATCCGAGTTCATTTGACCAAGTTATGGGCTTTTAAAGATGGAAAGAAGGCCCATTTCAGTAAACCTTTGCAAAATTAAAATCAATGACATTAAAACGGTCATATTTTTTACTACCTTTAAAGTTATATATTTTAATGCAGATAAAAACATAATCATTCCACAAGCCCATAAAGGTATGCCATATCGAAATCCGAGTTCATTTGACCAAGGTATGGGCTTTTAAAGATGGAAGGAAGGCCCATTTCTGTAAACCCTCGCAAAATAAAAATCAATGGCATAAAAACGGTCATCTTTTTTAATACATTTAAAGTTATATATTTTAATGCAGATAACAACATAATCATTCCTCAAGCCCATAGAGTTATGCCATATTGAAATCCGAGTCATTTTGACCAAATTATGGGCTTTTAAAGATGGAAAGAAGGCCCATTTCAGTAAACCTTCGCAAAAATAAAATCAATGACATAAAAACGGTCATATTTTTTACTACTTTTAAAGTTATATATTTTAATGAAGATAACAACATAATCATTCCACAAGCCCATAGAGGTATGCCATATCGAAATCCGAGTCCTTTTGACCAAGTTACTGGCTTTTAAAGATGGAAAGAAGGCCCATTTCAGTAAACCTTCGCAAAACTAAAATCAATGACATAAAAACGGTCATATTTAGTACTACTTTTAAAGTTAAATATTTTAATGCAGATAACAACAAAATCATTCCACAAGCCCCTAAAGGTATGCCATATCGAAATACGGTTCATTTGACCAATTTATTGGCTTTTAAAGATGGAAAGAAGGCCCATTTCAGTAAACCTTCGCAAAATTGAAATCAATGACATAAAAACGGTCAAATTTTTTACTACCTTTAAAGTTATATATTTCAATGAAGATAACAACATAATCATTCCACAAGCCCATAGAGGTATGCCATATCGAAGTCCGAGTCCTTTTGTCCAGGTTATGGGCTTTTGAAGATGGAAAGAAGCCCCATTTCAGTAAACATTTGCAAAATTAAAATCAATGACATAAAAACGGTCATATGTTTTACTACCTTTAAAGTTAAATATTTTATTGCAGATAACAACAAAATCATTCCACAAGCCTATAAAGGTACGCCATATCGAAATCCGAGTTCATTTGACTAAGCTGTGGCCTTTTAAATATGTAAAGAAGGCCCATTTCAGTAAACCTTCGCAAAATTAAAATCAATGACATAAAAACGGTCATATGTTTTACTACCTTTAAAGTTAAATATTTTGATGCAGATAACAACATAATCATTCCACAAGCCTATAAAGGTATGCCATATCGAAATCGGAGTTCATTTGACTAAGCTATGGCCTTTTAAATATGTAAAGAAGGCCCATTTCAGTAAACCTTTGCAAAATTAAAATCAATGACATAAAAACGGTCATAATTTTTTACTACCTTTAAAGTTATATAACTTAATGCAGATAACAACATAATTATTCCACAAGCCTATAAAGGTATGCCATATCGAAACCCGAGGTCTTTGACCAAGTTATGGGCTTTTAAAAATGGAAAGAAGGCCCATTTTAGTAAACCTTCGCAAAATTAAAATCAATGACATAAAAACGGTCATATTTTTTACTACCTTTAAAGTTATATATTTTAATGCAGATAACAACATAATCATTCCACAAGCCTATAAAGGTATGGCATATCGAAATCCGAGTCATTTTGACCAAATTATGGGCTTTTAAATATGTAAAGAAGGCCCATTTTAGTAAACCCTTGCAAAATTAAAATCAATGACATAAAAACGGTCATCTTTTTTAATACATTTAAAGTTATATATTTTAATGCAGATAACAACATAATCATTCCACAAGCCCATAGAGGTATGCCATATCGAAATCCGAGTCCATTTGACCAGGATATGGGCTTTTAAAGATGGAAAGAAGGCCCATTTCAGTAAACCCTTGCAAAACTAAAATCAATGACATAAAAACGGTCATATTTTTTACTACCTTTAAAGTTATATATTTTAATTCAGATAACAACAAAATCATTCCACAAGCCCATAAACGTATACCATATCGAAATACGAGTTCATTTGACCAAGTTATTGGCTTTTAAAGATGGAAAGAAGGCCCATTTCAGTAAACATTTGCAAAATTAAAATCAATGACATAAAAACGGTCATATTTTTTACTACCTTTAAAGTTATATATTTTAATTCAGATAACAACAAAATCATTCCACAAGCCCATAGAGGTATGCCATATCGAAGTCCGAGTCCATTTGACCAGGATATGGGCTTTTAAAGATGGAAAGAAGGCCCATTTCAGTAAACCCTTGCAAAACTAAAATCAATGACATAAAAACGGTCATATTTTTTTCTACCTTTAAAGTTATATATTTTAATTCAGATAACAACAAAATCATTCCACATGCCCATAAACGTATACCATATCGAAATACGAGTTCATTTGACCAAGTTATTGGCTTTTAAAGATGGAAAGAAGGCCCATTTCAGTAAACATTTGCAAAATTAAAATCAATGACATAAAAACGGTCATATTTTTTACTACCTTTAAAGTTATATATTTTAATGCAGATAACAACATAATCATTCCACAAGCCTATAAAGGTATGGCATATCGAAATCCGAGTCATTTTGACCAAATTATGGGCTTTTAAATATGTAAAGAAGGCCCATTTTAGTAAACCCTTGCAAAATTAAAATCAATGACATAAAAACGGTCATCTTTTTTAATACATTTAAAGTTATATATTTTAATGCAGATAACAACATAATCATTCCACAAGCCCATAGAGGTATGCCATATCGAAATCCGAGTCCATTTGACCAGGATATAGGCTTTTAAAGATGGAAAGAAGGCCCATTTCAGTAAACCCTTGCAAAACTAAAATCAATGACATAAAAACGGTCATATTTTTTACTACCTTTAAAGTTATATATTTTAATGAAGATAACAACATAATCATTCCACAAGCCCATAGAGGTATGCCATATCGAAGTCCGAGTCCTTTTGTCCAGGTTATGGGCTTTTAAAGATGGAAAGAAGGCCCATTTCAGTAAACCCTTGCAAAATTAAAATCAATGACATAAAAACGGTCATATTTTTTACTACCTTTAAAGTTATATATTTTAATTCAGATAACAACAAAATCATTCCACAAGCCCATAAACGTATACCATATCGAAATACGAGTTCATTTGACCAAGTTATTGGCTTTTAAAGATGGAAAGAAGGCCCATTTCAGTAAACCTTCGCAAAACTAAAATCAATGACATAAAAACGGTCATATTTTTTACTACTTTTAAAGTTAAATATTTTAATGCAGATAACAACAAAATCATTCCACAAGCCCCTAAAGGTATGCCATATCGAAATACGGTTCATTTGACCAATTTATTGGCTATTAAATATGGAAAGAAGGCCCATTTCAGTAAACCTTTGCAAAATAAAAAACCAATGACATTAAAACGGTCATATTTTTTACTACCTTTAAAGTTATATATTTTAATGCAGATAAAAACATAATCATTCCACAAGCCCATAAAGGTATGCGATATCGAAATCCGAGTTCATTTGACCAAGATATGGGCTTTTAAAGATGGAAGGAAGGCCCATTTCTGTAAACCCTCGCAAAATAAAAATCAATGGCATAAAAACGGTCATCTTTTTTAATACATTTAAAGTTATATATTTTAATGCAGATAACAACATAATCATTCCTCAAGCCCATAGAGTTATGCCATATTGAAATCCGAGTCATTTTGACCAAATTATGGGCTTTTAAAGATGGAAAGAAGGCCCATTTCAGTAAACCTTCGCAAAACTAAAATCAATGACATAAAAACGGTCATATTTTTTACTACTTTTAAAGTTATATCAGTCGCGATCAAACACTCCCCGAGTTAAGACGTGCCTAAAATTTACGCGGAAGCTGCGCTAGCGCTAAAGCCATTATTAACAGAACACAAAACAAAAGAAAACGAAGCAAATCAGTGGTTGATGACAAGCACCATCAAAGTGTTGTTGTTAACATGAACGACGACGAAGAAGAAACAACGGTTTGGAGCTGGCAGAGAGTAAAACCGAAGCCAAAGGCAATCAAGAGACCAAACCAAGTCTCTCCGATTCTACTAAAGAAAAAAATCGCTCTGGACTCTGCACCTAGCACCAGCTACAATCAATTTGCCATCCTAAGCGAAAGCACACCAAACAACGGAAATGAAGACGAAACCGAAGAACTGGACATGATAACTGAAGACAGCTTAGATGAATCTGCCAAGCCGCCACCTATATTCTTATCTGAAGTTAGTGATATAAAAGGAATGTTAGCTTATCTCGAGACTAAAATCAAAAAAGAGCTTTTCTTTTATAAAGTTCAACGCGATGGCCATGTGAGAGTTATGGTAAAGACTATTGAGGAATACAGGAAACTTGTTAAAACTCTTAATACAGATTTTGTTAAATTTCACACATACCAGCTTAAACATGAGAGGGCTTTCAGAGTTGTTATTAAGAATTTACACTTCTCAACGGACATAGACTTAATTAAACAAGATGTGGAGTCCAAAGGTCACGCTGTTAGAAACATTAGTAATATTAAAAGTCGTGTAACCAAAGAGCCATTGAATTTGTTCTACTTAGACATTGAGCCCAACAATAAGAATTTGGATATTTACAAAGTTAAACACATTGGTAACGCAGTTGTCAATATAGAACCACCCCGTAAAACCAAAGAAATCGTTCAGTGCTATCGTTGCCAGGAATTTGGACACACAAAGTCATATTGTGCCAAATCTCACAGATGTGTGAAATGCTCTTTTAACCATCCCAGCAACATTTGTCCAAAAGATAAAGAGCAACCAGCAAAATGTGCCAACTGCAACGAAGATCATGCTGCTAGTTACAAAGGGTGTAAAGTCTATCAGGAACTTATAACAAAAAAACTAGTAAGCGGACGCAACCACCTGAAAAACACCAAAGATGACAACAATAAAAATGACCCTGCTACCTCTCAATCATTTGCTCCGTTTAATAATTTTAGCCAAGAACCCAAAGATTATCAATCATACGCTCAAGTTGCTGCAGGAAATAGTATCTCGAACACGTCTTTAGAAAGAATAGAACAGCTCTTAGAAAAACAATTTCAGCTCACAAATAATTTACTAAACATGATAATGTTACTTGTAAATAAGCTATGCAAATAAATCTTAACTTAGGAATATGGAATGCCAATGGGCTTTCCAACCATGTCAATGAAATATCCTTATTTTTAAAAACAAATGCCATTGATGTCATGCTTGTTTCAGAAACACACTTCACTAGCAAATCTTTTTTTAGAGTTATTGGGTACGACACAGTAAGGGCTGATCATCCGTCAGATCGAGCTCATGGAGGTGCTGCAATCATTGTCAAGCAGGGCCTTAAATTTCAAATAATGGACAGTACTAGGGAAAATGCTATGCAGGCAGATGTATCAATAACAGCGATATATCTCCCACCTAGATTCACAATAAAAGAACTCGATTTTAAAAACTTTTTCCAAGGGCTGGGAACAAAGTTTATCGTGGGAGGCGACTTCAATGCCAAACATCCATGGTGGGGATCCAGATTGACTAACCCGAAGGGATCGGAGCTATACAAATGCATACGAAACAATAACATAACAAGTTTGTCAACTGGTAAGCCCACATACTGGCCAACTGATAGTCAAAAAATTCCAGATTTGATTGATTTTGTATTATTCTCTGGAATTCCTTTATCACACATGCGAGTAATGGAGAGCTTTGACCTTAACTCAGATCATTCTCCAATAATAGCAACATATAGCACAATAGCCCATATGCTGGAAAAGCCCTATAAAGTCATAACAGCCTTTACTGACATCAACGCATTTAAAAGCTATTTAGAATCAGCTATAAGCCTGGACATTTCGTTAAAAACAGGAGAGGAAATAGACTATGCTGTGGAGCACTTTACAAATACAATTCATACAGCAAGCTATAGAAACACGAATCATGCTCTTAACCATCAACAACCAAATCAATTGTACCTTTCAATCGAACTTCGACAAAAAATACAAAATAAAAGGAATCTGCGAAAACGCTGGCAAGAAACTCGCTACCCTGCTGACAAAAGATTGTACAACAAGGCTGCTTCAGAGCTAAGGCAACTGCTGTCAAACTTACGCAATGAATCTCTAGCTGCGTATCTGAGAAATTTAGACCCTAATTCCTGCAACAACGAATACAACCTGTGGAGGGCGTCTAAATACCTAAAGAGACCAGCTAAAAGAAACATAAATATTCGTAAAAGCAATGGAACTTGGTGTAGGTCTAATACTGAACAAGCTGAAGCATTTGCACAACATCTTCACTCTGTATTTCAGCCAAACGAAATAAATAATTCTACAACCGAGACTGAAGTAGAACAATTTCTTGAGTCATCCTGCCAAATGAGCTTACCTATTAAAAGCATCAAATATGAAGAAGTTGTGGCAGAAATCAAATGCTTGAACAATAAAAAAGCACCAGGCCCTGATAAAATAGACGGTATCACCCTAAAATGTTTACCAGCAAAATGCATTCGGCTTCTTACTCTTGTATTTAACGCGATCCTCAGACTAGACCACTTTCCAAGTCAATGGAAATGCGCAGAAATCATTATGATCCTAAAGCCAAACAAAACAGAAACTGAATTAACATCATACCGTCCCATTAGTCTGTTGACAATATTCTCGAAAGTGTTTGAAAAAATACTATTGAAGAGAATGTTGCCAATTTTGGACGAACTTTCCATCATTCCTGAATACCAATTCGGATTCAGGAGAGGTCATGGGACCCCTGAGCAATGTCACAGGGTCATTAATGATGTAGTATCTGCATTTGAAAACAAAAAATACTGCACAGCTGCATTCCTTGATGTTCAACAAGCGTTCGATCGAGTCTGGCACAATGGCTTATTGTACAAGATAAAGAAATGGCTACCTGCTCCGTACTTCTTATTGATCAAGTCGTATCTGACTAAAAGATGCTTTTACGTGCAACAGAAAAACGACACATCAACACTTTTCCTCATCAACGCAGGCGTCCCACAAGGAAGCGTTTTGGGACCAATTCTCTACACCCTATATACGGCCGACATGCCAGTTACAAATAACTGCACTGTTGCAACATATGCTGATGATACAGCCGTTCTGGCCACAAGCAGATCCAGAATTGAAGCTTCTGAACTCCTGCAGTGTGAGCTAAGCCTAATTGAAGACTGGTTTCTTAGATGGAAAATTAGAATCAACTCCCTCAAATCCGTCCAAATAACTTTTTCGTTAAGACAAGGTAGCTGCCCAAATGTTACACTTAACGGCTCACCAATTCCACAAAGTAACTGTGTGAAGTATCTCGGCTTGCATCTCGACCGCAGATTAACATGGAAAAACCACATTAAAGCAAAATGCCAGCAGCTCAGACTTAAAACACTAAAAATGTCCTGGTTGATAAGTCGAAAATCGGAAACCACTTTGGAAAACAAAATTCGCCTCTACAAATCCATACTGAAGCCTGTTTGGACCTACGCTATACAGCTCTGGGGAACTGCTAGCAACTCAAATATTGAGATACTTCAGCGTTACCAATCAAAAACTTTACGACAAATTGTCAATGCTCCTTTTTACGTATCCAATGCAAATATTCATAAAGATCTTAATATTCCAACCATAAAAGAAGAAATAAATAAAACTAGTAAGAAATATATCGACAGACTTCACAACCACGAAAATAATTTAGCCTTAAGTCTAGTAGACAACAGTTTAACAGTAAGAAGACTGAAAAGATATCATATTCTAGAGATCCCTCATAGATAAATTCAACAAACAGGAAAGATGTTATATATAATAGCAGGGCTCTCTGGAAAACTGCTATTTCTGTTAATTTAATATAAATTATACAATTTACTTATTATTTAAACAAACAGATTGTAAATAAAAATAAAGATAAAAAAAAAAAAAAAAAGTTATATATTTTAATGAAGATAACAACATAATCATTCCACAAGCCCATAGAGGTATGCCATATCGAAATCCGAGTCCTTTTGACCAAGTTATTGGCTTTTAAAGATGGAAAGAAGGCCCATTTCAGTAAACCTTCGCAAAACTAAAATCAATGACATAAAAACGGTCATATTTTGTACTACTTTTAAAGTTAAATATTTTAATGCAGATAACAACAAAATCATTCCACAAGCCCCTAAAGGTATGCCATATCGAAATACGGTTCATTTGACCAATTTATTGGCTTTTAAAGATGGAAAGAAGGCCCATTTCAGTAAACCTTCGCAAAATTAAAATCAATGACATAAAAACGGTCAAATTTTTTACTACCTTTAAAGTTATATATTTTAATGAAGATAACAACATAATCATTCCACAAGCCCATAGAGGTATGCCATATCGAAGTCCGAGTCCTTTTGTCCAGGTTATGGGCTTTTAAAGATGGAAAGAAGCCCCATTTCAGTAAACATTTGCAAAATTAAAATCAATGACATAAAAACGGTCATATGTTTTACTACCTTTAAAGTTAAATATTTTATTGCAGATAACAACAAAATCATTCCACAAGCCTATAAAGGTATGCCATATCGAAATCCGAGTTCATTTGACTAAGCTGTGGCCTTTTAAATATGTAAAGAAGGCCCATTTCAGTAAACCTTCGCAAAATTAAAATCAATGACATAAAAACGGTCATATGTTTTACTACCTTTAAAGTTAAATATTTTGATGTAGATAACAACATAATCATTCCACAAGCCTATAAAGGTATGCCATATCGAAATCCGAGTTCATTTGACTAAGCTATGGCCTTTTAAATATGTAAAGAAGGCCCATTTCAGTAAACCTTCGCAAAATTAAAATCAATGACATAAAAACGGTCATATTTTGTACTACCTTTAAAGTTATATATTTTGATGCAGATAACAACATAATCATTACACAAGCCTATAAAGGTATGCCATATCGAAATCCGAGTCCTTTTGACCAGGTTATGGGCTTTTAAAGATGGAAAGAAGGCCCATTTCAGTAAACCTTTGCAAAATTAAAATCAATGACATAAAAACGGTCATATTTTTTACTACCTTTAAAGTTATATATTTTAATGCAGATAACAACATAATCATTCCACAAGCCCATAGAGGTATGCCATATCGAAATCCGAGTCCTTTTGACCAGGATATGGGCTTTTAAAGATGGAAGGAAGGCCCATTTCAGTAAACCTTTGCAAAATTAAAATCAATGACATAAAAACGGTCATAATTTTTTACTACCTTTAAAGTTATATAACTTAATGCAGATAACAACATAATTATTCCACAAGCCTATAAAGGTATGCCATATCGAAACCCGAGGTCTTTGACCAAGTTATGGGCTTTTAAAAATGGAAAGAAAGCCCATTTCAGTAAACCGGCGCAAAATTAAAATCAATGACATAAAAACGGTCATATTTTTTACTACCTTTAAAGTTATATATTTTAATGCAGATAACAACATAATCATTCCACAAGCCCATAGAGGTATGCCATATCGAAATCCGAGTCCTTTTGACCAGGATATGGGCTTTTAAAGATGGAAGGAAGGCCCATTTCAGTAAACCTTTGCAAAATTAAAATCAATGACATAAAAACGGTCATAATTTTTTACTACCTTTAAAGTTATATAACTTAATGCAGATAACAACATAATTATTCCACAAGCCTATAAAGGTATGCCATATCGAAACCCGAGGTCTTTGACCAAGTTATGGGCTTTTAAAAATGGAAAGAAAGCCCATTTCAGTAAACCGGCGCAAAATTAAAATCAATGACATAAAAACGGTCATATTTTTTACTACCTTTAAAGTTATATATTTTAATGCAGATAACAACATAATCATTCCACAAGCTCATAGAGGTATGCCATATCGAAATTCCAGTTCTTTTGATCAGGTTATGGGCTTTTAAAGATGGAAAGAAGGCCCATTTAAGTAAACCTTTGCAAAATTAAAATCAATGACATAAAAACGGTCATATTTTTTACTACCTTTAAAGTTATATATTTTAATGCAGATAACAACATAATCATTCCACAAGCCTATAAAGGTATGCCATATCGAAATCCGAGTTCATTTGACCAAGTTATGGGCTTTTAAAGATGGAAAGAAGGCCCATTTCAGTAAACCTTTGCAAAATTAAAATCAATGACATAAAAACGGTCATATTTTTTACTACCATTAAAGTTATATATTTTAATGCAGATAAAAACATAATCATTCCACAAGCCCATAAAGGTATGCCATATCGAAATCCGAGTTCATTTGACCAGGTTATGGGCTTTTAAAGATGGAAGGAAGGCCCATTTCTGTAAAGCTTCGCAAAATAAAAATCAATGACATAAAAACGGCCATATTTTTTAATACATTTAAAGTTATATATTTTAATGCAGATAACAACATAATCATTCCTCAAGCCCATAGAGTTATGCCATATCGAAATCCGAGTCCTTTTGACCAAGTTATTGGCTTTTAAAGATGGAAAGAAGGCCCATTTCAGTAAACCTTCGCAAAATTAAAATCAATGACATAAAAACGGTCCTATTTTTTACTACCTTTAAAGTTACATATTTTAATGCAGATAACAACATAATCATTCCACAAGCCCATAGAGGTATGCCATATCGAAATCCGAGTCCTTTTGACCAGGATATGGGCTTTTAAAGATGTAAAGAAGGCCCATTTCAGTTAACCTTTGCAAAATTAAAATCAATGACATAAAAACGGTCATATTTTTTACTACCTTTAAAGTTATATAACTTAATGCAGATAACAACATAATTATTCCACAAGCCTATAAAGGTACGCCATATCGAAACCCGAGGTCTTTGACCAGGTTATGGGCTTTTAAAAATGGAAAGAAGGCCCATTTTAGTAAACCGTCGCAAAATTAAAATCAATGACATAAAAACGGTCATATTTTTTACTACCTTTAAAGTTATATATTTTAATGCAGATAACAACATACTCATTCCACAAGCTCATAGAGGTATGCCATATCGAAATTCGAGTTCTTTTGATCAGGCTATGGGCTTTTAAAGATGGAAAGAAGGCCCATTTAAGTAAACCTTTGCAAAATTAAAATCAATGACATAAAAACGGTCATATTTTTTACTACCATTAAAGTTATGTATTTTAATGCAGATAACAACGTTATCATTCCACAAGCCTATAAAGGTATGCCATATCGAAATCCGAGTTCATTTGACCAACTTATGGTCTTTTAAAGATGAAAAGAAGGCCCATTTCAGTAAACCTTTGCAAAATTAAAATCAATGACATTAAAACGGTCATATTTTTTACTACCTTAAAGTTATATATTTTAATGCAGATAAAAACATAATCATTCCACAAGCCCATAAAGGTATGCCATATCGAAATCCGAGTTCATTTGACCAACTTATGGGCTTTTAAAGATGAAAAGAAGGCCCATTTAAGTAAGCCTTTGCAAAATTAAAATCAATGACATAAAAACGGTCATATTTTTTACTACCATTAAAGTTATGTATTTTAATGCAGATAACAACATAATCATTCCACAAGCCCATAGAGGTATGCCATATCGAAATCCGAGTCCTTTTGACCAGGATATGGGCTTTTAAAGATGGAAAGAAGGCCCATTTCAGTAAACATTTGCAAAATTAAAATCAATGACATAAAAACGGTCATATTTTTTACTACCTTTAAAGTTACATATTTTAATGCAGATAACAACATAATCATTCCACAAGCCCATAGAGGTATGCCATATCAAAATACGAGTTCATTTGACCAAGTTATTGGCTTTTAAAGATGGAAAGAAGGCCCATTTCAGTAAACCTTCGCAAAATTAAAATCAATGACATAAAAACGGTCATATTTTTTACTACCTTTAAAGTTATATATTTTAATGCAGATAACAACATAATCATTACACAAGCCTATAAAGGTATGCCATATCGAAATCCGAGTCCTTTTGACCAGGTTATGGGCTTTTAAAGATGGAAAGAAGGCCCATTTCAGTAAACATTTGCAAAATTAAAATCAATAACATAAAAACGGTCATATTTTTTACTACCTTTAAAGTTACATATTTTAATGCAGATAACAACATAATCATTCCACAAGCCCATAGAGGTATGCCATATCGAAATCCGAGTCCTTTTGACCAGGATATGGGCTTTTAGAGATGGAAAGAAGGCCCATTTTAGTAAGCCGTTGCAAAATTAAAATCCATGACATAAAAACGGTCATATTTTGTACCACCTTTAAAGTTATATATTTTAATGCAGATAACAACATAATCATTCCACAAGCCTATAAAGGTATGCCATATCGAAATCCGAGTTCATTTGACTAAGCTATGGGCTTTTAAATATGTAAAGAAGGCCCATTTCAGTAAACCTTCGCAAAATTAAAATCAATGACATAAAAGCGGTCATATGTTTTACTACCTTTAAAGTTAAATATTTTAATGCAGATAACAACAAAATCATTCCACAAGCCTATAAAGGTATGCCATATCGAAATCCGAGTTTATTTGACTAAGCTATGGCCTTTTAAATATGTAAAGAAGGCCCATTTCAGTAAACCTTCGCAAAATTAAAATCAATGACATAAAAACGGTCGTGTTTTACTACCTTTAAAGTTAAATATTTTAATGCAGGTAACAACAAAATCAGTCCACAAGCCTATAAAGGTATGCCATATCGAAATCCGAGTTCATTTGACTAAGCTATGGGCTTTTAAATATGTAAAGAAGGCCCATTTCAGTAAACCTTCGCAAAATTAAAATCAATGACATAAAAGCGGTCATATGTTTTACTACCTTTAAAGTTAAATATTTTAATGCAGATAACAACAAAATCATTCCACAAGCCTATAAAGGTATGCCATATCGAAATCCGAGTTTATTTGACTAAGCTATGGCCTTTTAAATATGTAAAGAAGGCCCATTTCAGTAAACCTTCGCAAAATTAAAATCAATGACATAAAAACGGTCATGTGTTTTACTACCTTTAAAGTTAAATATTTTAATGCAGGTAACAACAAAATCAGTCCACAAGCCTATAAAGGTATGCCATATCGAAATCCGAGTTCATTTGACTAAGCTATGGCCTTTTAAATATGTAAAGAAGGCCCATTTCAGTAAACCTTCGCAAAATTAAAATCAATGACATAAAAACGGTCATATTTTGTACTACCTTTAAAGTTATATATTTTGATGCAGATAACAACATAATCATTACACAAGCCTATAAAGGTATGCCATATCGAAATCCGAGTCCTTTTGACCAGGTTATGGGCTTTTAAAGATGGAAAGAAGGCCCATTTCAGTAAACCTTTGCAAAATTAAAATCAATGACATAAAAACGGTCATATTTTTTACTACCTTTAAAGTTATATATTTTAATGCAGATAACAACATAATCATTCCACAAGCCCATAGAGGTATGCCATATCGAAATCCGAGTCCTTTTGACCAGGATATGGGCTTTTAAAGATGGAAAGAAGGCCCATTTCAGTAAACCTTTGCAAAATTAAAATCAATGACATAAAAACGGTCATAATTTTTTACTACCTTTAAAGTTATATAACTTAATGCAGATAACAACATAATTATTCCACAAGCCTATAAAGGTATGCCATATCGAAACCCGAGGTCTTTGACCAAGTTTTGGGCTTTTAAAAATGGAAAGAAAGCCCATTTTAGTAAACCGTCGCAAAATTAAAATCAATGACATAAAAACGGTCATATTTTTTACTACCTTTAAAGTTATATATTTTAATGCAGATAACAACATAATCATTCCACAAGCTCATAGAGGTATGCCATATCGAAATTCGAGTTCTTTTGATCAGGTTATGGGCTTTTAAAGATGGAAAGAAGGCCCATTTAAGTAAACCTTTGCAAAATTAAAATCAATGACATAAAAACGGTCATATTTTTTACTACCTTTAAAGTTATATATTTTAATGCAGATAACAACATAATCATTCCACAAGCCTATAAAGGTATGCCATATCGAAATCCGAGTTCCTTTGACCAAGTTATGGGCTTTTAAAGATGGAAAGAAGGCCCATTTCAGTAAACCTTTGCAAAATTAAAATCAATGACATAAAAACGGTCATATTTTTTACTACCATTAAAGTTATATATTTTAAGGCAGATAAAAACATAATCATTCCACAAGCCCATAAAGGTATGCCATATCGAAATCCGAGTTCATTTGACCAAGTTATGGGCTTTTAAAGATGGAAGGAAGGCCCATTTCAGTAAACATTTGCAAAATTAAAATCAATAACATAAAAACGGTCATATTTTTTACTACCTTTAAAGTTACATATTTTAATGCAGATAACAACATAATCATTCCACAAGCCCATAGAGGTATGCCATATCGAAATCCGAGTCCTTTTGACCAGGATATGGGCTTTTAGAGATGGAAAGAAGGCCCATTTTAGTAAGCCGTTGCAAAATTAAAATCCATGACATAAAAACGGTCATATTTTGTACTACCTTTAAAGTTATATATTTTAATGCAGATAACAACATAATCATTCCACAAGCCTATAAAGGTATGCCATATCGAAATCCGAGTTCATTTGACTAAGCTATGGGCTTTTAAATATGTAAAGAAGGCCCATTTCAGTAAACCTTCGCAAAATTAAAATCAATGACATAAAAGCGGTCATATGTTTTACTACCTTTAAAGTTAAATATTTTAATGCAGATAACAACAAAATCATTCCACAAGCCTATAAAGGTATGCCATATCGAAATCCGAGTTTATTTGACTAAGCTATGGCCTTTTAAATATGTAAAGAAGGCCCATTTCAGTAAACCTTCGCAAAATTAAAATCAATGACATAAAAACGGTCATGTGTTTTACTACCTTTAAAGTTAAATATTTTAATGCAGGTAACAACAAAATCAGTCCACAAGCCTATAAAGGTATGCCATATCGAAATCCGAGTTCATTTGACTAAGCTATGGGCTTTTAAATATGTAAAGAAGGCCCATTTCAGTAAACCTTCGCAAAATTAAAATCAATGACATAAAAGCGGTCATATGTTTTACTACCTTTAAAGTTAAATATTTTAATGCAGATAACAACAAAATCATTCCACAAGCCTATAAAGGTATGCCATATCGAAATCCGAGTTTATTTGACTAAGCTATGGCCTTTTAAATATGTAAAGAAGGCCCATTTCAGTAAACCTTCGCAAAATTAAAATCAATGACATAAAAACGGTCATGTGTTTTACTACCTTTAAAGTTAAATATTTTAATGCAGGTAACAACAAAATCAGTCCACAAGCCTATAAAGGTATGCCATATCGAAATCAGAGTTCATTTGACTAAGCTATGGCCTTTTAAATATGTAAAGAAGGCCCATTTCAGTAAACCTTCGCAAAATTAAAATCAATGACATAAAAACGGTCATATTTTGTACTACCTTTAAAGTTATATATTTTGATGCAGATAACAACATAATCATTACACAAGCCTATAAAGGTATGCCATATCGAAATCCGAGTCCTTTTGACCAGGTTATGGGCTTTTAAAGATGGAAAGAAGGCCCATTTCAGTAAACCTTTGCAAAATTAAAATCAATGACATAAAAACGGTCATATTTTTTACTACCTTTAAAGTTATATATTTTAATGCAGATAACAACATAATCATTCCACAAGCCCATAGAGGTATGCCATATCGAAATCCGAGTCCTTTTGACCAGGATATGGGCTTTTAAAGATGGAAAGAAGGCCCATTTCAGTAAACCTTTGCAAAATTAAAATCAATGACATAAAAACGGTCATAATTTTTTACTACCTTTAAAGTTATATAACTTAATGCAGATAACAACATAATTATTCCACAAGCCTATAAAGGTATGCCATATCGAAACCCGAGGTCTTTGACCAAGTTTTGGGCTTTTAAAAATGGAAAGAAAGCCCATTTTAGTAAACCGTCGCAAAATTAAAATCAATGACATAAAAACGGTCATATTTTTTACTACCTTTAAAGTTATATATTTTAATGCAGATAACAACATAATCATTCCACAAGCTCATAGAGGTATGCCATATCGAAATTCGAGTTCTTTTGATCAGGTTATGGGCTTTTAAAGATGGAAAGAAGGCCCATTTAAGTAAACCTTTGCAAAATTAAAATCAATGACATAAAAACGGTCATATTTTTTACTACCTTTAAAGTTATATATTTTAATGCAGATAACAACATAATCATTCCACAAGCCTATAAAGGTATGCCATATCGAAATCCGAGTTCATTTGACCAAGTTATGGGCTTTTAAAGATGGAAAGAAGGCCCATTTCAGTAAACCTTTGCAAAATTAAAATCAATGACATAAAAACGGTCATATTTTTTACTACCATTAAAGTTATATATTTTAAGGCAGATAAAAACATAATCATTCCACAAGCCCATAAAGGTATGCCATATCGAAATCCGAGTTCATTTGACCAAGTTATGGGCTTTTAAAGATGGAAGGAAGGCCCATTTCTGTAAAGCTTCGCAAAATAAAAATCAATGACATAAAAACGGCCATATTTTTTAATACATTTAAAGTTATATATTTTAATGCAGATAACAACATAATCATTCCTCAAGCCCATAGAGTTATGCCATATCGAAATCCGAGTCCTTTTGACCAAGTTATTGGCTTTTAAAGATGGAAAGAAGGCCCATTTCAGTAAACCTTCGCAAAATTAAAATCAATGACATAAAAACGGTCATATTTTTTACTACCTTTAAAGTTACATATTTTAATGCAGATAACAACATAATCATTCCACAAGCCCATAGAGGTATGCCATATCGAAATCCGAGTCCTTTTGACCAGGATATGGGCTTTTAAAGATGTAAAGAAGGCCCATTTTAGTTAACCTTTGCAAAATTAAAATCAATGACATAAAAACGGTCATATTTTTTACTACCTTTAAAGTTATATAACTTAATGCAGATAACAACATAATTATTCCACAAGCCTATAAAGGTACGCCATATCGAAACCCGAGGTCTTTGACCAGGTTATGGGCTTTTAAAAATGGAAAGAAGGCCCATTTTAGTAAACCGTCGCAAAATTAAAATCAATGACATAAAAACGGTCATATTTTTTACTACCTTTAAAGTTATATATTTTAATGCAGATAACAACATACTCATTCCACAAGCTCATAGAGGTATGCCATATCGAAATTCGAGTTCTTTTGATCAGGTTATGGGCTTTTAAAGATGGAAAGAAGGCCCATTTAAGTAAACCTTTGCAAAATTAAAATCAATGACATAAAAACGGTCATATTTTTTACTACCATTAAAGTTATGTATTTTAATGCAGATAACAACGTTATCATTCCACAAGCCTATAAAGGTATGCCATATCGAAATCCGAGTTCATTTGACCAACTTATGGGCTTTTAAAGATGAAATGAAGGCCCATTTAAGTAAACCTTTGCAAAATTAAAATCAATGACATTAAAATGGTCATATTTTTTACTACCTTAAAGTTATATATTTTAATGCAGATAAAAACATAATCATTCCACAAGCCCATAAAGGTATGCCATATCGAAATCCGAGTTCATTTGACCAACTTATGGGCTTTTAAAGATGAAAAGAAGGCCCATTTAAGTAAACCTTTGCAAAATTAAAATCATTGACATAAAAACGGTCATATTTTTTACTACCTTTAAAGTTACATATTTTAATGCAGATAACAACATAATCATTCCACAAGCCCATAGAGGTATGCCATATCGAAATACGAGTTCATTTGACCAAGTTATTGGCTTTTAAAGATGGAAAGAAGGCCCATTTCAGTAAACCTTCGCAAAATTAAAATCAATGACATAAAAACGGTCATATTTTTTACTACCTTTAAAGTTATATATTTTAATGCAGATAACAACATAATCATTACACAAGCCTATAAAGGTATGCCATATCGAAATCCGAGTCCTTTTGACCAGGTTATGGGCTTTTAAAGATGGAAAGAAGGCCCATTTCAGTAAACATTTGCAAAATTAAAATCAATAACATAAAAACGGTCATATTTTGTACTACCTTTAAAGTTATATATTTTAATGCAGATAACAACATAATCATTCCACAAGCCTATAAAGGTATGCCATATCGAAATCCGAGTTCATTTGACTAAGCTATGGGCTTTTAAATATGTAAAGAAGGCCCATTTCAGTAAACCTTCGCAAAATTAAAATCAATGACATAAAAGCGGTCATATGTTTTACTACCTTTAAAGTTAAATATTTTAATGCAGATAACAACAAAATCATTCCACAAGCCTATAAAGGTATGCCATATCGAAATCCGAGTTTATTTGACTAAGCTATGGCCTTTTAAATATGTAAAGAAGGCCCATTTCAGTAAACCTTCGCAAAATTAAAATCAATGACATAAAAACGGTCATGTGTTTTACTACCTTTAAAGTTAAATATTTTAATGCAGGTAACAACAAAATCAGTCCACAAGCCTATAAAGGTATGCCATATCGAAATCCGAGTTCATTTGACTAAGCTATGGGCTTTTAAATATGTAAAGAAGGCCCATTTCAGTAAACCTTCGCAAAATTAAAATCAATGACATAAAAGCGGTCATATGTTTTACTACCTTTAAAGTTAAATATTTTAATGCAGATAACAACAAAATCATTCCACAAGCCTATAAAGGTATGCCATATCGAAATCCGAGTTTAGTTGACTAAGCTATGGCCTTTTAAATATGTAAAGAAGGCCCATTTCAGTAAACCTTCGCAAAATTAAAATCAATGACATAAAAACGGTCATGTGTTTTACTACCTTTAAAGTTAAATATTTTAATGCAGGTAACAACAAAATCAGTCCACAAGCCTATAAAGGTATGCCATATCGAAATCCGAGTTCATTTGACTAAGCTATGGCCTTTTAAATATGTAAAGAAGGCCCATTTCAGTAAACCTTCGCAAAATTAAAATCAATGACATAAAAACGGTCATATTTTTTACTACTTTTAAAGTTATATATTTTAATGAAGATAACAACATAATCATTCCACAAGCCCATAGAGGTATGCCATATCGAAATCCGAGTCCTTTTGACCAAGTTATTGGCTTTTAAAGATGGAAAGAAGGCCCATTTCAGTAAACCTTCGCAAAATTAAAATCAATGACATAAAAACAATCATATTTTTTACTACCTTTAAAGTAACATATTTTAATGCAGATAACAACATAAGCATTCCACAAGCCCATAGAGGTATGCCATATCGAAATCCGAGTCCTTTTGACCAGGATATGGGCTTTTAAAGATGGAAAGAAGGCCCATTTCAGTTAACATTTGCAAAATTAAAATCAATGACATAAAAACGGTCATATTTTTTACTAGCTTTAAAGTTACATATTTTAATGCAGATAACAACATAATCATTCCACAAGCCCATAGAGGTATGCCATATCGAAATACGAGTTCATTTGACCAAGTTATTGGCTTTTAAAGATGGAAAGAAGGCCCATTTCAGTAAACCTTCGCAAAATTAAAATCAATGACATAAAAACGGTAATATTTTTTACTACCTTTAAAGTTATATATTTTAATGCAGATAACAACATAATCATTCCACAAGCCTATAAAGGTATGCCATATCGAAATCCGAGTTCATTTGACTAAGCTATGGGCTTTTAAATATGTAAAGAAGGCCCATTTCAGTAAACCTTCGCAAAATTAAAATCAATGACATAAAAGCGGTCATATGTTTTACTACCTTTAAAGTTAAATATTTTAATGCAGATAACAACAAAATCATTCCACAAGCCTATAAAGGTATGCCATATCGAAATCCGTGTTTATTTGACTAAGCTATGGCCTCTTAAATATCTAAAGAAGGCCCATTTCAGTAAACCTTCGCAAAATTAAAATCAATGACATAAAAACGGTCATGTGTTTTACTACCTTTAAAGTTAAATATTTTAATGCAGGTAACAACAAAATCAGTCCACAAGCCTATAAAGGTATGCCATATCGAAATCCGAGTTCATTTGACTAAGCTATGGCCTTTTAAATATGTAAAGAAGGCCCATTTCAGTAAACCTTCGCAAAATTAAAATCAATGACATAAAAACGGTCATATTTTTTACTACTTTTAAAGTTATATATTTTAATGAAGATAACAACATAATCATTCCACAAGCCCATAGAGGTATGCCATATCGAAATCCGAGTCCTTTTGACCAAGTTATTGGCTTTTAAAGATGGAAAGAAGGCCCATTTCAGTAAATCAATGACATAAAAACGGTCATATTTTTTACTACCTTTAAAGTTACATATTTTAATGCAGATAAAAACATAATCATTCCACAAGCCCATAGAGGTATGCCATATCGAAATCCGAGTCCTTTTGACCAGGATATGGGCTTTTAAAGATGGAAAGAAGGCCCATTTCAGTAAACATTTGCAAAATTAAAATCAATGACATAAAAACGGTCATATTTTTTACTACCTTTAAAGTTACATATTTTAATGCAGATAACAACATAATTATTCCACAAGCCCATAGAGGTATGCCATATCGAAATACGAGTTCATTTGACCAAGTTATTGGCTTTTAAAGATGGAAAGAAGGCCCATTTCAGTAAACCTTCGCAAAATTAAAATCAATGACATAAAAACGGTCATATTTTTTACTACCTTTAAAGTTATATATTTTAATGCAGATAGCAACATAATCATTACACAAGCCTATAAAGGTATGCCATATCGAAATCCGAGTCCTTTTGACCAGGTTATGGGCTTTTAAAGATGGAAAGAAGGCCCACTTCAGTAAACATTTGCAAAATTAAAATCAATGACATAAAAACGGTCATATTTTTTACTACCTTTAAAGTTACATATTTTAATGCAGATAACAACATAATCATTCCACAAGCCCATAGAGGTATGCCATATCAAAATCCGAGTCCTTTTGACCAGGATATGGGCTTTTAAAGATGGAAAGAAGGCCCATTTTAGTAAGCCGTTGCAAAATTAAAATCCATGACATAAAAACGGTCATATTTTGTACTACCTTTAAAGTTATATATTTTAATGCAGATAACAACATAATCATTCCACAAGCCTATAAAGGTATGCCATATCGAAATCCGAGTTCATTTGACTAAGCTATGGGCTTTTAAATATGTAAAGAAGGCTCATTTCAGTAAACCTTCGCAAAATTAAAATCAATGACATAAAAGCGGTCATATGTTTTACTACCTTTAAAGTTAAATATTTTTATGCAGATAACAACAAAATCATTCCACAAGCCTATAAAGGTATGCCATATCGAAATCCGAGTTTATTTGACTAAGCTATGGCCTTTTAAATATGTAAAGATGGCCCATTTCAGTAAACCTTCGCAAAATTAAAATCAATGACATAAAATCGGTCATGTGTTTTACTACCTTTAAAGTTAAATATTTTAATGCAGGTAACAACAAAATCAGTCCACAAGCCTATAAAGGTATGCCATATCGAAATCCGAGTTCATTTGACCAAGCTATGGCCTTTTAAATATGTAAAGAAGGCCCATTTCAGTAAACCTTCGCAAAATTAAAATCAATGACATAAAAACGGTCATATTTTTTACTACTTTTAAAGTTATATATTTTAATGAAGATAACAACATAATCATTCCACAAGCCCATAGAGGTATGCCATATCGAAATCCGAGTTCATTTGACTAAGCTATGGGCTTTTAAATATGTAAAGAAGGCTCATTTCAGTAAACCTTCGCAAAATTAAAATCAATGACATAAAAGCGGTCATAGTTTTACTACCTTTAAAGTTAAATATTTTAATGCAGATAACAACAAAATCATTCCACAACCCTATAAAGGTATGCCATATCGAAATCCGAGTTCATTTGACTAAGCTATGGCCTTTTAAATATGTAAGGAAGGCCCATTTCAGTAAACCTTCGCAAATTTAAAATCAATGACACAAAAACGGTCATGTGTTTTACTACCTTTAAAGTTAAATATTTTAATGCAGGTAACAACAAAATCAGTCCACAAGCCTATAAAGGTATTCCATATCGAAATCCGAGTTCATTTGACCAGGTTATGGGCTTTTAAAGATGGAAAGAAGGCCCACTTCAGTAAACATTTGCAAAATTAAAATCAATGACATAAAAACGGTCATATTTTTTACTACCTTTAAAGTTATATATTTTAATGCAGATAGCAACATAATCATTACACAAGCCTATAAAGGTATGCCATATCGAAATCCGAGTCCTTTTGACCAGGTTATGGGCTTTTAAAGATGGAAAGAAGGCCCACTTCAGTAAACATTTGCAAAATTAAAATCAATGACATAAAAACGGTCATATTTTTTACTACCTTTAAAGTTATATATTTTAATGCAGATAGCAACATAATCATTACACAAGCCTATAAAGGTATGCCATATCGAAATCCGAGTCCTTTTGACCAGGTTATGGGCTTTTAAAGATGGAAAGAAGGCCCACTTCAGTAAACATTTGCAAAATTAAAATCAATGACATAAAAACGGTCATATTTTTTACTACCTTTAAAGTTACATATTTTAATGCAGATAACAACATAATCATTCCACAAGCCCATAGAGGTATACCATATCGAAATACGAGTTCATTTGACCAAGTTATTGGCTTTTAAAGATGGAAAGAAGGCCCATTTCAGTAAACCTTCGCAAAATTAAAATCAATGACATAAAAACGGTAATATTTTTTACTACCTTTAAAGTTATATATTTTAATGCAGATAACAACATAATCATTCCACAAGCCTATAAAGGTATGCCATATCGAAATCCGAGTTCATTTGACTAAGCTATGGGCTTTTAAATATGTAAAGAAGGCCCATTTCAGTAAACCTTCGCAAAATTAAAATCAATGACATAAAAGCGGTCATATGTTTTACTACCTTTAAAGTTAAATATTTTAATGCAGATAACAACAAAATCATTCCACAAGCCTATAAAGGTATGCCATATCGAAATCCGAGTTTATTTGACTAAGCTATGGCCTTTTAAATATCTAAAGAAGGCCCATTTCAGTAAACCTTCGCAAAATTAAAATCAATGACATAAAAACGGTCATGTGTTTTACTACCTTTAAAGTTAAATATTTTAATGCAGGTAACAACAAAATCAGTCCACAAGCCTATAAAGGTATGCCATATCGAAATCCGAGTTCATTTGACTAAGCTATGGCCTTTTAAATATGTAAAGAAGGCCCATTTCAGTAAACCTTCGCAAAATTAAAATCAATGACATAAAAACGGTCATATTTTTTACTACTTTTAAAGTTATATATTTTAATGAAGATAACAACATAATCATTCCACAAGCCCATAGAGGTATGCCATATCGAAATCCGAGTCCTTTTGACCAAGTTATTGGCTTTTAAAGATGGAAAGAAGGCCCATTTCAGTAAACCTTCGCAAAATTAAAATCAATGACATAAAAACGGTCATATTTTTTACTACCTTTAAAGTTACATATTTTAATGCAGATAACAACATAATTATTCCACAAGCCCATAGAGGTATGCCATATCGAAATACGAGTTCATTTGACCAAGTTATTGGCTTTTAAAGATGGAAAGAAGGCCCATTTCAGTAAACCTTCGCAAAATTAAAATCAATGACATAAAAACGGTCATATTTTTTACTACCTTTAAAGTTATATATTTTAATGCAGATAGCAACATAATCATTACACAAGCCTATAAAGGTATGCCATATCGAAATCCGAGTCCTTTTGACCAGGTTATGGGCTTTTAAAGATGGAAAGAAGGCCCACTTCAGTAAACATTTGCAAAATTAAAATCAATGACATAAAAACGGTCATATTTTTTACTACCTTTAAAGTTACATATTTTAATGCAGATAACAACATAATCATTCCACAAGCCCATAGAGGTATGCCATATCAAAATCCGAGTCCTTTTGACCAGGATATGGGCTTTTAAAGATGGAAAGAAGGCCCATTTTAGTAAGCCGTTGCAAAATTAAAATCCATGACATAAAAACGGTCATATTTTGTACTACCTTTAAAGTTATATATTTTAATGCAGATAACAACATAATCATTCCACAAGCCTATAAAGGTATGCCATATCGAAATCCGAGTTCATTTGACTAAGCTATGGGCTTTTAAATATGTAAAGAAGGCTCATTTCAGTAAACCTTCGCAAAATTAAAATCAATGACATAAAAACAATCATATTTTTTACTACCTTTAAAGTTACATATTTTAATGCAGATAACAACATAAGCATTCCACAAGCCCATAGAGGTATGCCATATCGAAATCCGAGTCCTTTTGACCAGGATATGGGCTTTTAAAGATGGAAAGAAGGCCCATTTCAGTTAACATTTGCAAAATTAAAATCAATGACATAAAAACGGTCATATTTTTTACTAGCTTTAAAGTTACATATTTTAATGCAGATAACAACATAATCATTCCACAAGCCCATAGAGGTATGCCATATCGAAATACGAGTTCATTTGACCAAGTTATTGGCTTTTAAAGATGGAAAGAAGGCCCATTTCAGTAAACCTTCGCAAAATTAAAATCAATGACATAAAAACGGTCATATTTTTTACTACCTTTAAAGTTACATATTTTAATGCAGATAACAACATAATCATTCCACAAGCCCATAGAGGTATGCCATATCGAAATACGAGTTCATTTGACCAAGTTATTGGCTTTTAAAGATGGAAAGAAGGCCCATTTCAGTAAACATTTGCAAAATTAAAATCAATGACATAAAAACGGTCATATTTTTTACTACCTTTAAAGTTATATATTTTAATTCAGATAACAACAAAATCATTCCACAAGCCCATAGAGGTATGCCATATCGAAGTCCGAGTCCATTTGACCAGGATATGGGCTTTTAAAGATGGAAAGAAGGCCCATTTCAGTAAACCCTTGCAAAACTAAAATCAATGACATAAAAACGGTCATATTTTTTACTACCTTTAAAGTTATATATTTTAATTCAGATAACAACAAAATCATTCCACATGCCCATAAACGTATACCATATCGAAATACGAGTTCATTTGACCAAGTTATTGGCTTTTAAAGATGGAAAGAAGGCCCATTTCAGTAAACATTTGCAAAATTAAAATCAATGACATAAAAACGGTCATATTTTTTACTACCTTTAAAGTTATATATTTTAATGCAGATAACAACATAATCATTCCACAAGCCTATAAAGGTATGGCATATCGAAATCCGAGTCATTTTGACCAAATTATGGGCTTTTAAATATGTAAAGAAGGCCCATTTTAGTAAACCCTTGCAAAATTAAAATCAATGACATAAAAACGGTCATCTTTTTTAATACATTTAAAGTTATATATTTTAATGCAGATAACAACATAATCATTCCACAAGCCCATAGAGGTATGCCATATCGAAATCCGAGTCCATTTGACCAGGATATGGGCTTTTAAAGATGGAAAGAAGGCCCATTTCAGTAAACCCTTGCAAAACTAAAATCAATGACATAAAAACGGTCATATTTTTTACTACCTTTAAAGTTATATATTTTAATGAAGATAACAACATAATCATTCCACAAGCCCATAGAGGTATGCCATATCGAAGTCCGAGTCCTTTTGTCCAGGTTATGGGCTTTTAAAGATGGAAAGAAGGCCCATTTCAGTAAACCCTTGCAAAATTAAAATCAATGACATAAAAACGGTCATATTTTTTACTACCTTTAAAGTTATATATTTTAATTCAGATAACAACAAAATCATTCCACAAGCCCATAAACGTATACCATATCGAAATACGAGTTCATTTGACCAAGTTATTGGCTTTTAAAGATGGAAAGAAGGCCCATTTCAGTAAACCTTCGCAAAACTAAAATCAATGACATAAAAACGGTCATATTTTTTACTACTTTTAAAGTTAAATATTTTAATGCAGATAACAACAAAATCATTCCACAAGCCCCTAAAGGTATGCCATATCGAAATACGGTTCATTTGACCAATTTATTGGCTATTAAATATGGAAAGAAGGCCCATTTCAGTAAACCTTTGCAAAATTAAAATCAATGACATTAAAACGGTCATATTTTTTACTACCTTTAAAGTTATATATTTTAATGCAGATAAAAACATAATCATTCCACAAGCCCATAAAGGTATGCGATATCGAAATCCGAGTTCATTTGACCAAGATATGGGCTTTTAAAGATGGAAGGAAGGCCCATTTCTGTAAACCCTCGCAAAATAAAAATCAATGGCATAAAAACGGTCATCTTTTTTAATACATTTAAAGTTATATATTTTAATGCAGATAACAACATAATCATTCCTCAAGCCCATAGAGTTATGCCATATTGAAATCCGAGTCATTTTGACCAAATTATGGGCTTTTAAAGATGGAAAGAAGGCCCATTTCAGTAAACCTTCGCAAAACTAAAATCAATGACATAAAAACGGTCATATTTTTTACTACTTTTAAAGTTATATCAGTCGCGATCAAACACTCCCCGAGTTAAGACGTGCCTAAAATTTACGCGGAAGCTGCGCTAGCGCTAAAGCCATTATTAACAGAACACAAAACAAAAGAAAACGAAGCAAATCAGTGGTTGATGACAAGCACCATCAAAGTGTTGTTGTTAACATGAACGACGACGAAGAAGAAACAACGGTTTGGAGCTGGCAGAGAGTAAAACCGAAGCCAAAGGCAATCAAGAGACCAAACCAAGTCTCTCCGATTCTACTAAAGAAAAAAATCGCTCTGGACTCTGCACCTAGCACCAGCTACAATCAATTTGCCATCCTAAGCGAAAGCACACCAAACAACGGAAATGAAGACGAAACCGAAGAACTGGACATGATAACTGAAGACAGCTTAGATGAATCTGCCAAGCCGCCACCTATATTCTTATCTGAAGTTAGTGATATAAAAGGAATGTTAGCTTATCTCGAGACTAAAATCAAAAAAGAGCTTTTCTTTTATAAAGTTCAACGCGATGGCCATGTGAGAGTTATGGTAAAGACTATTGAGGAATACAGGAAACTTGTTAAAACTCTTAATACAGATTTTGTTAAATTTCACACATACCAGCTTAAACATGAGAGGGCTTTCAGAGTTGTTATTAAGAATTTACACTTCTCAACGGACATAGACTTAATTAAACAAGATGTGGAGTCCAAAGGTCACGCTGTTAGAAACATTAGTAATATTAAAAGTCGTGTAACCAAAGAGCCATTGAATTTGTTCTACTTAGACATTGAGCCCAACAATAAGAATTTGGATATTTACAAAGTTAAACACATTGGTAACGCAGTTGTCAATATAGAACCACCCCGTAAAACCAAAGAAATCGTTCAGTGCTATCGTTGCCAGGAATTTGGACACACAAAGTCATATTGTGCCAAATCTCACAGATGTGTGAAATGCTCTTTTAACCATCCCAGCAACATTTGTCCAAAAGATAAAGAGCAACCAGCAAAATGTGCCAACTGCAACGAAGATCATGCTGCTAGTTACAAAGGGTGTAAAGTCTATCAGGAACTTATAACAAAAAAACTAGTAAGCGGACGCAACCACCTGAAAAACACCAAAGATGACAACAATAAAAATGACCCTGCTACCTCTCAATCATTTGCTCCGTTTAATAATTTTAGCCAAGAACCCAAAGATTATCAATCATACGCTCAAGTTGCTGCAGGAAATAGTATCTCGAACACGTCTTTAGAAAGAATAGAACAGCTCTTAGAAAAACAATTTCAGCTCACAAATAATTTACTAAACATGATAATGTTACTTGTAAATAAGCTATGCAAATAAATCTTAACTTAGGAATATGGAATGCCAATGGGCTTTCCAACCATGTCAATGAAATATCCTTATTTTTAAAAACAAATGCCATTGATGTCATGCTTGTTTCAGAAACACACTTCACTAGCAAATCTTTTTTTAGAGTTATTGGGTACGACACAGTAAGGGCTGATCATCCGTCAGATCGAGCTCATGGAGGTGCTGCAATCATTGTCAAGCAGGGCCTTAAATTTCAAATAATGGACAGTACTAGGGAAAATGCTATGCAGGCAGATGTATCAATAACAGCGATATATCTCCCACCTAGATTCACAATAAAAGAACTCGATTTTAAAAACTTTTTCCAAGGGCTGGGAACAAAGTTTATCGTGGGAGGCGACTTCAATGCCAAACATCCATGGTGGGGATCCAGATTGACTAACCCGAAGGGATCGGAGCTATACAAATGCATACGAAACAATAACATAACAAGTTTGTCAACTGGTAAGCCCACATACTGGCCAACTGATAGTCAAAAAATTCCAGATTTGATTGATTTTGTATTATTCTCTGGAATTCCTTTATCACACATGCGAGTAATGGAGAGCTTTGACCTTAACTCAGATCATTCTCCAATAATAGCAACATATAGCACAATAGCCCATATGCTGGAAAAGCCCTATAAAGTCATAACAGCCTTTACTGACATCAACGCATTTAAAAGCTATTTAGAATCAGCTATAAGCCTGGACATTTCGTTAAAAACAGGAGAGGAAATAGACTATGCTGTGGAGCACTTTACAAATACAATTCATACAGCAAGCTATAGAAACACGAATCATGCTCTTAACCATCAACAACCAAATCAATTGTACCTTTCAATCGAACTTCGACAAAAAATACAAAATAAAAGGAATCTGCGAAAACGCTGGCAAGAAACTCGCTACCCTGCTGACAAAAGATTGTACAACAAGGCTGCTTCAGAGCTAAGGCAACTGCTGTCAAACTTACGCAATGAATCTCTAGCTGCGTATCTGAGAAATTTAGACCCTAATTCCTGCAACAACGAATACAACCTGTGGAGGGCGTCTAAATACCTAAAGAGACCAGCTAAAAGAAACATAAATATTCGTAAAAGCAATGGAACTTGGTGTAGGTCTAATACTGAACAAGCTGAAGCATTTGCACAACATCTTCACTCTGTATTTCAGCCAAACGAAATAAATAATTCTACAACCGAGACTGAAGTAGAACAATTTCTTGAGTCATCCTGCCAAATGAGCTTACCTATTAAAAGCATCAAATATGAAGAAGTTGTGGCAGAAATCAAATGCTTGAACAATAAAAAAGCACCAGGCCCTGATAAAATAGACGGTATCACCCTAAAATGTTTACCAGCAAAATGCATTCGGCTTCTTACTCTTGTATTTAACGCGATCCTCAGACTAGACCACTTTCCAAGTCAATGGAAATGCGCAGAAATCATTATGATCCTAAAGCCAAACAAAACAGAAACTGAATTAACATCATACCGTCCCATTAGTCTGTTGACAATATTCTCGAAAGTGTTTGAAAAAATACTATTGAAGAGAATGTTGCCAATTTTGGACGAACTTTCCATCATTCCTGAATACCAATTCGGATTCAGGAGAGGTCATGGGACCCCTGAGCAATGTCACAGGGTCATTAATGATGTAGTATCTGCATTTGAAAACAAAAAATACTGCACAGCTGCATTCCTTGATGTTCAACAAGCGTTCGATCGAGTCTGGCACAATGGCTTATTGTACAAGATAAAGAAATGGCTACCTGCTCCGTACTTCTTATTGATCAAGTCGTATCTGACTAAAAGATGCTTTTACGTGCAACAGAAAAACGACACATCAACACTTTTCCTCATCAACGCAGGCGTCCCACAAGGAAGCGTTTTGGGACCAATTCTCTACACCCTATATACGGCCGACATGCCAGTTACAAATAACTGCACTGTTGCAACATATGCTGATGATACAGCCGTTCTGGCCACAAGCAGATCCAGAATTGAAGCTTCTGAACTCCTGCAGTGTGAGCTAAGCCTAATTGAAGACTGGTTTCTTAGATGGAAAATTAGAATCAACTCCCTCAAATCCGTCCAAATAACTTTTTCGTTAAGACAAGGTAGCTGCCCAAATGTTACACTTAACGGCTCACCAATTCCACAAAGTAACTGTGTGAAGTATCTCGGCTTGCATCTCGACCGCAGATTAACATGGAAAAACCACATTAAAGCAAAATGCCAGCAGCTCAGACTTAAAACACTAAAAATGTCCTGGTTGATAAGTCGAAAATCGGAAACCACTTTGGAAAACAAAATTCGCCTCTACAAATCCATACTGAAGCCTGTTTGGACCTACGCTATACAGCTCTGGGGAACTGCTAGCAACTCAAATATTGAGATACTTCAGCGTTACCAATCAAAAACTTTACGACAAATTGTCAATGCTCCTTTTTACGTATCCAATGCAAATATTCATAAAGATCTTAATATTCCAACCATAAAAGAAGAAATAAATAAAACTAGTAAGAAATATATCGACAGACTTCACAACCACGAAAATAATTTAGCCTTAAGTCTAGTAGACAACAGTTTAACAGTAAGAAGACTGAAAAGATATCATATTCTAGAGATCCCTCATAGATAAATTCAACAAACAGGAAAGATGTTATATATAATAGCAGGGCTCTCTGGAAAACTGCTATTTCTGTTAATTTAATATAAATTATACAATTTACTTATTATTTAAACAAACAGATTGTAAATAAAAATAAAGATAAAAAAAAAAAAAAAAAGTTATATATTTTAATGAAGATAACAACATAATCATTCCACAAGCCCATAGAGGTATGCCATATCGAAATCCGAGTCCTTTTGACCAAGTTATTGGCTTTTAAAGATGGAAAGAAGGCCCATTTCAGTAAACCTTCGCAAAACTAAAATCAATGACATAAAAACGGTCATATTTTGTACTACTTTTAAAGTTAAATATTTTAATGCAGATAACAACAAAATCATTCCACAAGCCCCTAAAGGTATGCCATATCGAAATACGGTTCATTTGACCAATTTATTGGCTTTTAAAGATGGAAAGAAGGCCCATTTCAGTAAACCTTCGCAAAATTAAAATCAATGACATAAAAACGGTCAAATTTTTTACTACCTTTAAAGTTATATATTTTAATGAAGATAACAACATAATCATTCCACAAGCCCATAGAGGTATGCCATATCGAAGTCCGAGTCCTTTTGTCCAGGTTATGGGCTTTTAAAGATGGAAAGAAGCCCCATTTCAGTAAACATTTGCAAAATTAAAATCAATGACATAAAAACGGTCATATGTTTTACTACCTTTAAAGTTAAATATTTTATTGCAGATAACAACAAAATCATTCCACAAGCCTATAAAGGTATGCCATATCGAAATCCGAGTTCATTTGACTAAGCTGTGGCCTTTTAAATATGTAAAGAAGGCCCATTTCAGTAAACCTTCGCAAAATTAAAATCAATGACATAAAAACGGTCATATGTTTTACTACCTTTAAAGTTAAATATTTTGATGTAGATAACAACATAATCATTCCACAAGCCTATAAAGGTATGCCATATCGAAATCCGAGTTCATTTGACTAAGCTATGGCCTTTTAAATATGTAAAGAAGGCCCATTTCAGTAAACCTTCGCAAAATTAAAATCAATGACATAAAAACGGTCATATTTTGTACTACCTTTAAAGTTATATATTTTGATGCAGATAACAACATAATCATTACACAAGCCTATAAAGGTATGCCATATCGAAATCCGAGTCCTTTTGACCAGGTTATGGGCTTTTAAAGATGGAAAGAAGGCCCATTTCAGTAAACCTTTGCAAAATTAAAATCAATGACATAAAAACGGTCATATTTTTTACTACCTTTAAAGTTATATATTTTAATGCAGATAACAACATAATCATTCCACAAGCCCATAGAGGTATGCCATATCGAAATCCGAGTCCTTTTGACCAGGATATGGGCTTTTAAAGATGGAAGGAAGGCCCATTTCAGTAAACCTTTGCAAAATTAAAATCAATGACATAAAAACGGTCATAATTTTTTACTACCTTTAAAGTTATATAACTTAATGCAGATAACAACATAATTATTCCACAAGCCTATAAAGGTATGCCATATCGAAACCCGAGGTCTTTGACCAAGTTATGGGCTTTTAAAAATGGAAAGAAAGCCCATTTCAGTAAACCGGCGCAAAATTAAAATCAATGACATAAAAACGGTCATATTTTTTACTACCTTTAAAGTTATATATTTTAATGCAGATAACAACATAATCATTCCACAAGCCCATAGAGGTATGCCATATCGAAATCCGAGTCCTTTTGACCAGGATATGGGCTTTTAAAGATGGAAGGAAGGCCCATTTCAGTAAACCTTTGCAAAATTAAAATCAATGACATAAAAACGGTCATAATTTTTTACTACCTTTAAAGTTATATAACTTAATGCAGATAACAACATAATTATTCCACAAGCCTATAAAGGTATGCCATATCGAAACCCGAGGTCTTTGACCAAGTTATGGGCTTTTAAAAATGGAAAGAAAGCCCATTTCAGTAAACCGGCGCAAAATTAAAATCAATGACATAAAAACGGTCATATTTTTTACTACCTTTAAAGTTATATATTTTAATGCAGATAACAACATAATCATTCCACAAGCTCATAGAGGTATGCCATATCGAAATTCCAGTTCTTTTGATCAGGTTATGGGCTTTTAAAGATGGAAAGAAGGCCCATTTAAGTAAACCTTTGCAAAATTAAAATCAATGACATAAAAACGGTCATATTTTTTACTACCTTTAAAGTTATATATTTTAATGCAGATAACAACATAATCATTCCACAAGCCTATAAAGGTATGCCATATCGAAATCCGAGTTCATTTGACCAAGTTATGGGCTTTTAAAGATGGAAAGAAGGCCCATTTCAGTAAACCTTTGCAAAATTAAAATCAATGACATAAAAACGGTCATATTTTTTACTACCATTAAAGTTATATATTTTAATGCAGATAAAAACATAATCATTCCACAAGCCCATAAAGGTATGCCATATCGAAATCCGAGTTCATTTGACCAAGTTATGGGCTTTTAAAGATGGAAGGAAGGCCCATTTCTGTAAAGCTTCGCAAAATAAAAATCAATGACATAAAAACGGCCATATTTTTTAATACATTTAAAGTTATATATTTTAATGCAGATAACAACATAATCATTCCTCAAGCCCATAGAGTTATGCCATATCGAAATCCGAGTCCTTTTGACCAAGTTATTGGCTTTTAAAGATGGAAAGAAGGCCCATTTCAGTAAACCTTCGCAAAATTAAAATCAATGACATAAAAACGGTCATATTTTTTACTACCTTTAAAGTTACATATTTTAATGCAGATAACAACATAATCATTCCACAAGCCCATAGAGGTATGCCATATCGAAATCCGAGTCCTTTTGACCAGGATATGGGCTTTTAAAGATGTAAAGAAGGCCCATTTCAGTTAACCTTTGCAAAATTAAAATCAATGACATAAAAACGGTCATATTTTTTACTACCTTTAAAGTTATATAACTTAATGCAGATAACAACATAATTATTCCACAAGCCTATAAAGGTACGCCATATCGAAACCCGAGGTCTTTGACCAGGTTATGGGCTTTTAAAAATGGAAAGAAGGCCCATTTTAGTAAACCGTCGCAAAATTAAAATCAATGACATAAAAACGGTCATATTTTTTACTACCTTTAAAGTTATATATTTTAATGCAGATAACAACATACTCATTCCACAAGCTCATAGAGGTATGCCATATCGAAATTCGAGTTCTTTTGATCAGGCTATGGGCTTTTAAAGATGGAAAGAAGGCCCATTTAAGTAAACCTTTGCAAAATTAAAATCAATGACATAAAAACGGTCATATTTTTTACTACCATTAAAGTTATGTATTTTAATGCAGATAACAACGTTATCATTCCACAAGCCTATAAAGGTATGCCATATCGAAATCCGAGTTCATTTGACCAACTTATGGTCTTTTAAAGATGAAAAGAAGGCCCATTTCAGTAAACCTTTGCAAAATTAAAATCAATGACATTAAAACGGTCATATTTTTTACTACCTTAAAGTTATATATTTTAATGCAGATAAAAACATAATCATTCCACAAGCCCATAAAGGTATGCCATATCGAAATCCGAGTTCATTTGACCAACTTATGGGCTTTTAAAGATGAAAAGAAGGCCCATTTAAGTAAGCCTTTGCAAAATTAAAATCAATGACATAAAAACGGTCATATTTTTTACTACCATTAAAGTTATGTATTTTAATGCAGATAACAACATAATCATTCCACAAGCCCATAGAGGTATGCCATATCGAAATCCGAGTCCTTTTGACCAGGATATGGGCTTTTAAAGATGGAAAGAAGGCCCATTTCAGTAAACATTTGCAAAATTAAAATCAATGACATAAAAACGGTCATATTTTTTACTACCTTTAAAGTTACATATTTTAATGCAGATAACAACATAATCATTCCACAAGCCCATAGAGGTATGCCATATCAAAATACGAGTTCATTTGACCAAGTTATTGGCTTTTAAAGATGGAAAGAAGGCCCATTTCAGTAAACCTTCGCAAAATTAAAATCAATGACATAAAAACGGTCATATTTTTTACTACCTTTAAAGTTATATATTTTAATGCAGATAACAACATAATCATTACACAAGCCTATAAAGGTATGCCATATCGAAATCCGAGTCCTTTTGACCAGGTTATGGGCTTTTAAAGATGGAAAGAAGGCCCATTTCAGTAAACATTTGCAAAATTAAAATCAATAACATAAAAACGGTCATATTTTTTACTACCTTTAAAGTTACATATTTTAATGCAGATAACAACATAATCATTCCACAAGCCCATAGAGGTATGCCATATCGAAATCCGAGTCCTTTTGACCAGGATATGGGCTTTTAGAGATGGAAAGAAGGCCCATTTTAGTAAGCCGTTGCAAAATTAAAATCCATGACATAAAAACGGTCATATTTTGTACCACCTTTAAAGTTTTATATTTTAATGCAGATAACAACATAATCATTCCACAAGCCTATAAAGGTATGCCATATCGAAATCCGAGTTCATTTGACTAAGCTATGGGCTTTTAAATATGTAAAGAAGGCCCATTTCAGTAAACCTTCGCAAAATTAAAATCAATGACATAAAAGCGGTCATATGTTTTACTACCTTTAAAGTTAAATATTTTAATGCAGATAACAACAAAATCATTCCACAAGCCTATAAAGGTATGCCATATCGAAATCCGAGTTTATTTGACTAAGCTATGGCCTTTTAAATATGTAAAGAAGGCCCATTTCAGTAAACCTTCGCAAAATTAAAATCAATGACATAAAAACGGTCATGTGTTTTACTACCTTTAAAGTTAAATATTTTAATGCAGGTAACAACAAAATCAGTCCACAAGCCTATAAAGGTATGCCATATCGAAATCCGAGTTCATTTGACTAAGCTATGGGCTTTTAAATATGTAAAGAAGGCCCATTTCAGTAAACCTTCGCAAAATTAAAATCAATGACATAAAAGCGGTCATATGTTTTACTACCTTTAAAGTTAAATATTTTAATGCAGATAACAACAAAATCATTCCACAAGCCTATAAAGGTATGCCATATCGAAATCCGAGTTTATTTGACTAAGCTATGGCCTTTTAAATATGTAAAGAAGGCCCATTTCAGTAAACCTTCGCAAAATTAAAATCAATGACATAAAAACGGTCATGTGTTTTACTACCTTTAAAGTTAAATATTTTAATGCAGGTAACAACAAAATCAGTCCACAAGCCTATAAAGGTATGCCATATCGAAATCCGAGTTCATTTGACTAAGCTATGGCCTTTTAAATATGTAAAGAAGGCCCATTTCAGTAAACCTTCGCAAAATTAAAATCAATGACATAAAAACGGTCATATTTTGTACTACCTTTAAAGTTATATATTTTGATGCAGATAACAACATAATCATTACACAAGCCTATAAAGGTATGCCATATCGAAATCCGAGTCCTTTTGACCAGGTTATGGGCTTTTAAAGATGGAAAGAAGGCCCATTTCAGTAAACCTTTGCAAAATTAAAATCAATGACATAAAAACGGTCATATTTTTTACTACCTTTAAAGTTATATATTTTAATGCAGATAACAACATAATCATTCCACAAGCCCATAGAGGTATGCCATATCGAAATCCGAGTCCTTTTGACCAGGATATGGGCTTTTAAAGATGGAAAGAAGGCCCATTTCAGTAAACCTTTGCAAAATTAAAATCAATGACATAAAAACGGTCATAATTTTTTACTACCTTTAAAGTTATATAACTTAATGCAGATAACAACATAATTATTCCACAAGCCTATAAAGGTATGCCATATCGAAACCCGAGGTCTTTGACCAAGTTTTGGGCTTTTAAAAATGGAAAGAAAGCCCATTTTAGTAAACCGTCGCAAAATTAAAATCAATGACATAAAAACGGTCATATTTTTTACTACCTTTAAAGTTATATATTTTAATGCAGATAACAACATAATCATTCCACAAGCTCATAGAGGTATGCCATATCGAAATTCGAGTTCTTTTGATCAGGTTATGGGCTTTTAAAGATGGAAAGAAGGCCCATTTAAGTAAACCTTTGCAAAATTAAAATCAATGACATAAAAACGGTCATATTTTTTACTACCTTTAAAGTTATATATTTTAATGCAGATAACAACATAATCATTCCACAAGCCTATAAAGGTATGCCATATCGAAATCCGAGTTCCTTTGACCAAGTTATGGGCTTTTAAAGATGGAAAGAAGGCCCATTTCAGTAAACCTTTGCAAAATTAAAATCAATGACATAAAAACGGTCATATTTTTTACTACCATTAAAGTTATATATTTTAAGGCAGATAAAAACATAATCATTCCACAAGCCCATAAAGGTATGCCATATCGAAATCCGAGTTCATTTGACCAAGTTATGGGCTTTTAAAGATGGAAGGAAGGCCCATTTCAGTAAACATTTGCAAAATTAAAATCAATAACATAAAAACGGTCATATTTTTTACTACCTTTAAAGTTACATATTTTAATGCAGATAACAACATAATCATTCCACAAGCCCATAGAGGTATGCCATATCGAAATCCGAGTCCTTTTGACCAGGATATGGGCTTTTAGAGATGGAAAGAAGGCCCATTTTAGTAAGCCGTTGCAAAATTAAAATCCATGACATAAAAACGGTCATATTTTGTACTACCTTTAAAGTTATATATTTTAATGCAGATAACAACATAATCATTCCACAAGCCTATAAAGGTATGCCATATCGAAATCCGAGTTCATTTGACTAAGCTATGGGCTTTTAAATATGTAAAGAAGGCCCATTTCAGTAAACCTTCGCAAAATTAAAATCAATGACATAAAAGCGGTCATATGTTTTACTACCTTTAAAGTTAAATATTTTAATGCAGATAACAACAAAATCATTCCACAAGCCTATAAAGGTATGCCATATCGAAATCCGAGTTTATTTGACTAAGCTATGGCCTTTTAAATATGTAAAGAAGGCCCATTTCAGTAAACCTTCGCAAAATTAAAATCAATGACATAAAAACGGTCATGTGTTTTACTACCTTTAAAGTTAAATATTTTAATGCAGGTAACAACAAAATCAGTCCACAAGCCTATAAAGGTATGCCATATCGAAATCCGAGTTCATTTGACTAAGCTATGGGCTTTTAAATATGTAAAGAAGGCCCATTTCAGTAAACCTTCGCAAAATTAAAATCAATGACATAAAAGCGGTCATATGTTTTACTACCTTTAAAGTTAAATATTTTAATGCAGATAACAACAAAATCATTCCACAAGCCTATAAAGGTATGCCATATCGAAATCCGAGTTTATTTGACTAAGCTATGGCCTTTTAAATATGTAAAGAAGGCCCATTTCAGTAAACCTTCGCAAAATTAAAATCAATGACATAAAAACGGTCATGTGTTTTACTACCTTTAAAGTTAAATATTTTAATGCAGGTAACAACAAAATCAGTCCACAAGCCTATAAAGGTATGCCATATCGAAATCAGAGTTCATTTGACTAAGCTATGGCCTTTTAAATATGTAAAGAAGGCCCATTTCAGTAAACCTTCGCAAAATTAAAATCAATGACATAAAAACGGTCATATTTTGTACTACCTTTAAAGTTATATATTTTGATGCAGATAACAACATAATCATTACACAAGCCTATAAAGGTATGCCATATCGAAATCCGAGTCCTTTTGACCAGGTTATGGGCTTTTAAAGATGGAAAGAAGGCCCATTTCAGTAAACCTTTGCAAAATTAAAATCAATGACATAAAAACGGTCATATTTTTTACTACCTTTAAAGTTATATATTTTAATGCAGATAACAACATAATCATTCCACAAGCCCATAGAGGTATGCCATATCGAAATCCGAGTCCTTTTGACCAGGATATGGGCTTTTAAAGATGGAAAGAAGGCCCATTTCAGTAAACCTTTGCAAAATTAAAATCAATGACATAAAAACGGTCATAATTTTTTACTACCTTTAAAGTTATATAACTTAATGCAGATAACAACATAATTATTCCACAAGCCTATAAAGGTATGCCATATCGAAACCCGAGGTCTTTGACCAAGTTTTGGGCTTTTAAAAATGGAAAGAAAGCCCATTTTAGTAAACCGTCGCAAAATTAAAATCAATGACATAAAAACGGTCATATTTTTTACTACCTTTAAAGTTATATATTTTAATGCAGATAACAACATAATCATTCCACAAGCTCATAGAGGTATGCCATATCGAAATTCGAGTTCTTTTGATCAGGTTATGGGCTTTTAAAGATGGAAAGAAGGCCCATTTAAGTAAACCTTTGCAAAATTAAAATCAATGACATAAAAACGGTCATATTTTTTACTACCTTTAAAGTTATATATTTTAATGCAGATAACAACATAATCATTCCACAAGCCTATAAAGGTATGCCATATCGAAATCCGAGTTCATTTGACCAAGTTATGGGCTTTTAAAGATGGAAAGAAGGCCCATTTCAGTAAACCTTTGCAAAATTAAAATCAATGACATAAAAACGGTCATATTTTTTACTACCATTAAAGTTATATATTTTAAGGCAGATAAAAACATAATCATTCCACAAGCCCATAAAGGTATGCCATATCGAAATCCGAGTTCATTTGACCAAGTTATGGGCTTTTAAAGATGGAAGGAAGGCCCATTTCTGTAAAGCTTCGCAAAATAAAAATCAATGACATAAAAACGGCCATATTTTTTAATACATTTAAAGTTATATATTTTAATGCAGATAACAACATAATCATTCCTCAAGCCCATAGAGTTATGCCATATCGAAATCCGAGTCCTTTTGACCAAGTTATTGGCTTTTAAAGATGGAAAGAAGGCCCATTTCAGTAAACCTTCGCAAAATTAAAATCAATGACATAAAAACGGTCATATTTTTTACTACCTTTAAAGTTACATATTTTAATGCAGATAACAACATAATCATTCCACAAGCCCATAGAGGTATGCCATATCGAAATCCGAGTCCTTTTGACCAGGATATGGGCTTTTAAAGATGTAAAGAAGGCCCATTTTAGTTAACCTTTGCAAAATTAAAATCAATGACATAAAAACGGTCATATTTTTTACTACCTTTAAAGTTATATAACTTAATGCAGATAACAACATAATTATTCCACAAGCCTATAAAGGTACGCCATATCGAAACCCGAGGTCTTTGACCAGGTTATGGGCTTTTAAAAATGGAAAGAAGGCCCATTTTAGTAAACCGTCGCAAAATTAAAATCAATGACATAAAAACGGTCATATTTTTTACTACCTTTAAAGTTATATATTTTAATGCAGATAACAACATACTCATTCCACAAGCTCATAGAGGTATGCCATATCGAAATTCGAGTTCTTTTGATCAGGTTATGGGCTTTTAAAGATGGAAAGAAGGCCCATTTAAGTAAACCTTTGCAAAATTAAAATCAATGACATAAAAACGGTCATATTTTTTACTACCATTAAAGTTATGTATTTTAATGCAGATAACAACGTTATCATTCCACAAGCCTATAAAGGTATGCCATATCGAAATCCGAGTTCATTTGACCAACTTATGGGCTTTTAAAGATGAAATGAAGGCCCATTTAAGTAAACCTTTGCAAAATTAAAATCAATGACATTAAAATGGTCATATTTTTTACTACCTTAAAGTTATATATTTTAATGCAGATAAAAACATAATCATTCCACAAGCCCATAAAGGTATGCCATATCGAAATCCGAGTTCATTTGACCAACTTATGGGCTTTTAAAGATGAAAAGAAGGCCCATTTAAGTAAACCTTTGCAAAATTAAAATCAATGACATAAAAACGGTCATATTTTTTACTACCTTTAAAGTTACATATTTTAATGCAGATAACAACATAATCATTCCACAAGCCCATAGAGGTATGCCATATCGAAATACGAGTTCATTTGACCAAGTTATTGGCTTTTAAAGATGGAAAGAAGGCCCATTTCAGTAAACCTTCGCAAAATTAAAATCAATGACATAAAAACGGTCATATTTTTTACTACCTTTAAAGTTATATATTTTAATGCAGATAACAACATAATCATTACACAAGCCTATAAAGGTATGCCATATCGAAATCCGAGTCCTTTTGACCAGGTTATGGGCTTTTAAAGATGGAAAGAAGGCCCATTTCAGTAAACATTTGCAAAATTAAAATCAATAACATAAAAACGGTCATATTTTGTACTACCTTTAAAGTTATATATTTTAATGCAGATAACAACATAATCATTCCACAAGCCTATAAAGGTATGCCATATCGAAATCCGAGTTCATTTGACTAAGCTATGGGCTTTTAAATATGTAAAGAAGGCCCATTTCAGTAAACCTTCGCAAAATTAAAATCAATGACATAAAAGCGGTCATATGTTTTACTACCTTTAAAGTTAAATATTTTAATGCAGATAACAACAAAATCATTCCACAAGCCTATAAAGGTATGCCATATCGAAATCCGAGTTTATTTGACTAAGCTATGGCCTTTTAAATATGTAAAGAAGGCCCATTTCAGTAAACCTTCGCAAAATTAAAATCAATGACATAAAAACGGTCATGTGTTTTACTACCTTTAAAGTTAAATATTTTAATGCAGGTAACAACAAAATCAGTCCACAAGCCTATAAAGGTATGCCATATCGAAATCCGAGTTCATTTGACTAAGCTATGGGCTTTTAAATATGTAAAGAAGGCCCATTTCAGTAAACCTTCGCAAAATTAAAATCAATGACATAAAAGCGGTCATATGTTTTACTACCTTTAAAGTTAAATATTTTAATGCAGATAACAACAAAATCATTCCACAAGCCTATAAAGGTATGCCATATCGAAATCCGAGTTTAGTTGACTAAGCTATGGCCTTTTAAATATGTAAAGAAGGCCCATTTCAGTAAACCTTCGCAAAATTAAAATCAATGACATAAAAACGGTCATGTGTTTTACTACCTTTAAAGTTAAATATTTTAATGCAGGTAACAACAAAATCAGTCCACAAGCCTATAAAGGTATGCCATATCGAAATCCGAGTTCATTTGACTAAGCTATGGCCTTTTAAATATGTAAAGAAGGCCCATTTCAGTAAACCTTCGCAAAATTAAAATCAATGACATAAAAACGGTCATATTTTTTACTACTTTTAAAGTTATATATTTTAATGAAGATAACAACATAATCATTCCACAAGCCCATAGAGGTATGCCATATCGAAATCCGAGTCCTTTTGACCAAGTTATTGGCTTTTAAAGATGGAAAGAAGGCCCATTTCAGTAAACCTTCGCAAAATTAAAATCAATGACATAAAAACAATCATATTTTTTACTACCTTTAAAGTTACATATTTTAATGCAGATAACAACATAAGCATTCCACAAGCCCATAGAGGTATGCCATATCGAAATCCGAGTCCTTTTGACCAGGATATGGGCTTTTAAAGATGGAAAGAAGGCCCATTTCAGTTAACATTTGCAAAATTAAAATCAATGACATAAAAACGGTCATATTTTTTACTAGCTTTAAAGTTACATATTTTAATGCAGATAACAACATAATCATTCCACAAGCCCATAGAGGTATGCCATATCGAAATACGAGTTCATTTGACCAAGTTATTGGCTTTTAAAGATGGAAAGAAGGCCCATTTCAGTAAACCTTCGCAAAATTAAAATCAATGACATAAAAACGGTAATATTTTTTACTACCTTTAAAGTTATATATTTTAATGCAGATAACAACATAATCATTCCACAAGCCTATAAAGGTATGCCATATCGAAATCCGAGTTCATTTGACTAAGCTATGGGCTTTTAAATATGTAAAGAAGGCCCATTTCAGTAAACCTTCGCAAAATTAAAATCAATGACATAAAAGCGGTCATATGTTTTACTACCTTTAAAGTTAAATATTTTAATGCAGATAACAACAAAATCATTCCACAAGCCTATAAAGGTATGCCATATCGAAATCCGTGTTTATTTGACTAAGCTATGGCCTCTTAAATATCTAAAGAAGGCCCATTTCAGTAAACCTTCGCAAAATTAAAATCAATGACATAAAAACGGTCATGTGTTTTACTACCTTTAAAGTTAAATATTTTAATGCAGGTAACAACAAAATCAGTCCACAAGCCTATAAAGGTATGCCATATCGAAATCCGAGTTCATTTGACTAAGCTATGGCCTTTTAAATATGTAAAGAAGGCCCATTTCAGTAAACCTTCGCAAAATTAAAATCAATGACATAAAAACGGTCATATTTTTTACTACTTTTAAAGTTATATATTTTAATGAAGATAACAACATAATCATTCCACAAGCCCATAGAGGTATGCCATATCGAAATCCGAGTCCTTTTGACCAAGTTATTGGCTTTTAAAGATGGAAAGAAGGCCCATTTCAGTAAACCTTCGCAAAATTAAAATCAATGACATAAAAACGGTCATATTTTTTACTACCTTTAAAGTTACATATTTTAATGCAGATAAAAACATAATCATTCCACAAGCCCATAGAGGTATGCCATATCGAAATCCGAGTCCTTTTGACCAGGATATGGGCTTTTAAAGATGGAAAGAAGGCCCATTTCAGTAAACATTTGCAAAATTAAAATCAATGACATAAAAACGGTCATATTTTTTACTACCTTTAAAGTTACATATTTTAATGCAGATAACAACATAATTATTCCACAAGCCCATAGAGGTATGCCATATCGAAATACGAGTTCATTTGACCAAGTTATTGGCTTTTAAAGATGGAAAGAAGGCCCATTTCAGTAAACCTTCGCAAAATTAAAATCAATGACATAAAAACGGTCATATTTTTTACTACCTTTAAAGTTATATATTTTAATGCAGATAGCAACATAATCATTACACAAGCCTATAAAGGTATGCCATATCGAAATCCGAGTCCTTTTGACCAGGTTATGGGCTTTTAAAGATGGAAAGAAGGCCCACTTCAGTAAACATTTGCAAAATTAAAATCAATGACATAAAAACGGTCATATTTTTTACTACCTTTAAAGTTACATATTTTAATGCAGATAACAACATAATCATTCCACAAGCCCATAGAGGTATGCCATATCAAAATCCGAGTCCTTTTGACCAGGATATGGGCTTTTAAAGATGGAAAGAAGGCCCATTTTAGTAAGCCGTTGCAAAATTAAAATCCATGACATAAAAACGGTCATATTTTGTACTACCTTTAAAGTTATATATTTTAATGCAGATAACAACATAATCATTCCACAAGCCTATAAAGGTATGCCATATCGAAATCCGAGTTCATTTGACTAAGCTATGGGCTTTTAAATATGTAAAGAAGGCTCATTTCAGTAAACCTTCGCAAAATTAAAATCAATGACATAAAAGCGGTCATATGTTTTACTACCTTTAAAGTTAAATATTTTTATGCAGATAACAACAAAATCATTCCACAAGCCTATAAAGGTATGCCATATCGAAATCCGAGTTTATTTGACTAAGCTATGGCCTTTTAAATATGTAAAGATGGCCCATTTCAGTAAACCTTCGCAAAATTAAAATCAATGACATAAAATCGGTCATGTGTTTTACTACCTTTAAAGTTAAATATTTTAATGCAGGTAACAACAAAATCAGTCCACAAGCCTATAAAGGTATGCCATATCGAAATCCGAGTTCATTTGACCAAGCTATGGCCTTTTAAATATGTAAAGAAGGCCCATTTCAGTAAACCTTCGCAAAATTAAAATCAATGACATAAAAACGGTCATATTTTTTACTACTTTTAAAGTTATATATTTTAATGAAGATAACAACATAATCATTCCACAAGCCCATAGAGGTATGCCATATCGAAATCCGAGTTCATTTGACTAAGCTATGGGCTTTTAAATATGTAAAGAAGGCTCATTTCAGTAAACCTTCGCAAAATTAAAATCAATGACATAAAAGCGGTCATAGTTTTACTACCTTTAAAGTTAAATATTTTAATGCAGATAACAACAAAATCATTCCACAACCCTATAAAGGTATGCCATATCGAAATCCGAGTTCATTTGACTAAGCTATGGCCTTTTAAATATGTAAGGAAGGCCCATTTCAGTAAACCTTCGCAAATTTAAAATCAATGACACAAAAACGGTCATGTGTTTTACTACCTTTAAAGTTAAATATTTTAATGCAGGTAACAACAAAATCAGTCCACAAGCCTATAAAGGTATTCCATATCGAAATCCGAGTTCATTTGACCAGGTTATGGGCTTTTAAAGATGGAAAGAAGGCCCACTTCAGTAAACATTTGCAAAATTAAAATCAATGACATAAAAACGGTCATATTTTTTACTACCTTTAAAGTTATATATTTTAATGCAGATAGCAACATAATCATTACACAAGCCTATAAAGGTATGCCATATCGAAATCCGAGTCCTTTTGACCAGGTTATGGGCTTTTAAAGATGGAAAGAAGGCCCACTTCAGTAAACATTTGCAAAATTAAAATCAATGACATAAAAACGGTCATATTTTTTACTACCTTTAAAGTTATATATTTTAATGCAGATAGCAACATAATCATTACACAAGCCTATAAAGGTATGCCATATCGAAATCCGAGTCCTTTTGACCAGGTTATGGGCTTTTAAAGATGGAAAGAAGGCCCACTTCAGTAAACATTTGCAAAATTAAAATCAATGACATAAAAACGGTCATATTTTTTACTACCTTTAAAGTTACATATTTTAATGCAGATAACAACATAATCATTCCACAAGCCCATAGAGGTATACCATATCGAAATACGAGTTCATTTGACCAAGTTATTGGCTTTTAAAGATGGAAAGAAGGCCCATTTCAGTAAACCTTCGCAAAATTAAAATCAATGACATAAAAACGGTAATATTTTTTACTACCTTTAAAGTTATATATTTTAATGCAGATAACAACATAATCATTCCACAAGCCTATAAAGGTATGCCATATCGAAATCCGAGTTCATTTGACTAAGCTATGGGCTTTTAAATATGTAAAGAAGGCCCATTTCAGTAAACCTTCGCAAAATTAAAATCAATGACATAAAAGCGGTCATATGTTTTACTACCTTTAAAGTTAAATATTTTAATGCAGATAACAACAAAATCATTCCACAAGCCTATAAAGGTATGCCATATCGAAATCCGAGTTTATTTGACTAAGCTATGGCCTTTTAAATATCTAAAGAAGGCCCATTTCAGTAAACCTTCGCAAAATTAAAATCAATGACATAAAAACGGTCATGTGTTTTACTACCTTTAAAGTTAAATATTTTAATGCAGGTAACAACAAAATCAGTCCACAAGCCTATAAAGGTATGCCATATCGAAATCCGAGTTCATTTGACTAAGCTATGGCCTTTTAAATATGTAAAGAAGGCCCATTTCAGTAAACCTTCGCAAAATTAAAATCAATGACATAAAAACGGTCATATTTTTTACTACTTTTAAAGTTATATATTTTAATGAAGATAACAACATAATCATTCCACAAGCCCATAGAGGTATGCCATATCGAAATCCGAGTCCTTTTGACCAAGTTATTGGCTTTTAAAGATGGAAAGAAGGCCCATTTCAGTAAACCTTCGCAAAATTAAAATCAATGACATAAAAACGGTCATATTTTTTACTACCTTTAAAGTTACATATTTTAATGCAGATAACAACATAATTATTCCACAAGCCCATAGAGGTATGCCATATCGAAATACGAGTTCATTTGACCAAGTTATTGGCTTTTAAAGATGGAAAGAAGGCCCATTTCAGTAAACCTTCGCAAAATTAAAATCAATGACATAAAAACGGTCATATTTTTTACTACCTTTAAAGTTATATATTTTAATGCAGATAGCAACATAATCATTACACAAGCCTATAAAGGTATGCCATATCGAAATCCGAGTCCTTTTGACCAGGTTATGGGCTTTTAAAGATGGAAAGAAGGCCCACTTCAGTAAACATTTGCAAAATTAAAATCAATGACATAAAAACGGTCATATTTTTTACTACCTTTAAAGTTACATATTTTAATGCAGATAACAACATAATCATTCCACAAGCCCATAGAGGTATGCCATATCAAAATCCGAGTCCTTTTGACCAGGATATGGGCTTTTAAAGATGGAAAGAAGGCCCATTTTAGTAAGCCGTTGCAAAATTAAAATCCATGACATAAAAACGGTCATATTTTGTACTACCTTTAAAGTTATATATTTTAATGCAGATAACAACATAATCATTCCACAAGCCTATAAAGGTATGCCATATCGAAATCCGAGTTCATTTGACTAAGCTATGGGCTTTTAAATATGTAAAGAAGGCTCATTTCAGTAAACCTTCGCAAAATTAAAATCAATGACATAAAAGCGGTCATATGTTTTACTACCTTTAAAGTTAAATATTTTTATGCAGATAACAACAAAATCATTCCACAAGCCTATAAAGGTATGCCATATCGAAATCCGAGTTTATTTGACTAAGCTATGGCCTTTTAAATATGTAAAGATGGCCCATTTCAGTAAACCTTCGCAAAATTAAAATCAATGACATAAAATCGGTCATGTGTTTTACTACCTTTAAAGTTAAATATTTTAATGCAGGTAACAACAAAATCAGTCCACAAGCCTATAAAGGTATGCCATATCGAAATCCGAGTTCATTTGACCAAGCTATGGCCTTTTAAATATGTAAAGAAGGCCCATTTCAGTAAACCTTCGCAAAATTAAAATCAATGACATAAAAACGGTCATATTTTTTACTACTTTTAAAGTTATATATTTTAATGAAGATAACAACATAATCATTCCACAAGCCCATAGAGGTATGCCATATCGAAATCCGAGTTCATTTGACTAAGCTATGGGCTTTTAAATATGTAAAGAAGGCTCATTTCAGTAAACCTTCGCAAAATTAAAATCAATGACATAAAAGCGGTCATAGTTTTACTACCTTTAAAGTTAAATATTTTAATGCAGATAACAACAAAATCATTCCACAACCCTATAAAGGTATGCCATATCGAAATCCGAGTTCATTTGACTAAGCTATGGCCTTTTAAATATGTAAGGAAGGCCCATTTCAGTAAACCTTCGCAAAATTAAAATCAATGACACAAAAACGGTCATGTGTTTTACTACCTTTAAAGTTAAATATTTTAATGCAGGTAACAACAAAATCAGTCCACAAGCCTATAAAGGTATTCCATATCGAAATCCGAGTTCATTTGACTAAGCTATGGCCTTTTAAATATGTAAAGAAGGCCCATTTCAGTAAACCTTCGCAAAATTAAAATCAATGACATAAAAACGGTCATATTTTTTACTACTTTTAAAGTTATATATTTTTATGAAGATAACAACATAATCATTCCACAACCCCATAGAGGTATGCCATATCGAAATCCGAGTCCTTTTGACCAAGTTATTGGCTTTTAAAGATGGAAAGAAGGCCCATTTCAGTAAACCTTCGCAAAATTAAAATCAATGACATAAAAACGGTCATATTTTTTACTACCTTTAAAGTTACATATTTTAATGCAGATAACAACATAATCATTCCACAAGCCCATAGAGGTATGCCATATCGAAATCCGAGTCCTTTTGACCAGGATATGGGCTTTTAAAGATGGAAAGAAGGCCCATTTTAGTAAGCCGTTGCAAAATTAAAATCCATGACATAAAAACGGTCATATTTTGTTCTACCTTTAAAGTTATATATTTTAATGCAGATAACAACATAATCATTCCACAAGCCTATAAAGGTATGCCATATCGAAATCCGAGTTCATTTGACTAAGCTATGGGCTTTTAAATATGTAAAGAAGGCCCATTTCAGTAAACCTTCGCAAAATTAAAATCAATGACATAAAAGCGGTCATATGTTTTACTACCTTTAAAGTTAAATATTTTTATGCACATAACAACAAAATCATTCCACAAGCCTATAAAGGTATGCCATATCGAAATCCGAGTTTATTTGACTAAGCTATGGCCTTTTAAATATGTAAAGAAGGCCCATTTCAGTAAACCTTCGCAAAATTAAAATCAATGACATAAAAACGGTCATGTGTTTTACTACCTTTAAAGTTAAATATTTTAATGCAGGTAACAACAAAATCAGTCCACAAGCCTATAAAGGTATGCCATGTCGAAATCCGAGTTCATTTGACTAAGCTATGGCCTTTTAAATATGTAAAGAAGGCCCATTTCAGTAAACCTTCGCAAAATTAAAATCAATGACATAAAAACGGTCATATTTTTTACTACTTTTAAAGTTATATATTTTAATGAAGATAACAACATAATCATTCCACAAGCCTAAAGAGGTATGCCATATCGAAATCCGAGTCCTTTTGACCAAGTTATTGGCTTTTAAAGATGGAAAGAAGGCCCATTTCAGTAAACCTTCGCAAAACTAAAATCATTGACATAAAAACGGTCATATTTTGTACTACTTTTAAAGTTAAATATTTTAATGCAGATAACAACGAAATCATTCCACAAGCCCCTAAAGGTATGCCATATCGAAATACGGTTCATTTGACCAATTTATTGGCTTTTAAAGATGGAAAGAAGGCCCATTTCAGTAAACCTTCGCAAAATTAAAATCAATGACATAAAAACGGTCATATTTTTTACTACCTTTAAAGTTATATATTTTAATGCAGATAACAACATAATCATTCCGCAAGCCCATAGAGGTATGCCATATCGAAATCCGAGTCCTTTTGACCAGGTTATGGGCTTTTAAAGATGAAGAGAAGGCCCATTTCAGTAAACCTTTGCAAAATTAAAATCAATGACATAAAAACGGTCATATTTTTTACTACTTTTAAAGTTATATATTTTAATGCAGATAACAACATAATCATTCCACAAGCCCATAGAGGTATGCCATATCGAAATCCGAGTCCTTTTGACCAGGATATGGGCTTTTAAAGATGGAAAGAAGGCCCATTTCAGTAAACCTTTGCAAAATTAAAATCAATGACATAAAAACGGTCATATTTTTTACTACCTTTAAAGTTATATAACTTAATGCAGATAACAACATAATTATTCCACAAGCCTATAAAGGTATGCCATATCGAAACCCGAGGTCTTTGACCAAGTTATGGGCTTTTAAAGATGGAAAGAAGGACCATTTCAGTAAACCTTTGCAAAATTAAAATCAATGACATAAAAACGGTCATATTTTTTACTACCTTTAAAGTTATATAACTTAATGCAGATAACAACATAATTATTCCACAAGCCTATAAAGGTATGCCATATCGAAATCCGAGTTCATTTGATTAAGCTGTGGCCTTTTAAATTTGTAAAGAAGGCCCATTTCAGTAAACCTTTGCAAAATTAAAATCAATGACATAAAAACGGTCATATGTTTTACTACCTTTAAATTTAAATATTTTAATGCAGATAACAACAAAATAATTCCACAAGCCTATAAAGGTATGCCATATCGAAATCCGAGTTCATTTGACTAAGGTATGGCCTTTTAAATATGTAAAGAAGGCCCATTTCAGTAAACCTTCGCAAAATTAAAATCAATGACATAAAAACGGTCATATTTTTTACTACCTTTAAAGTTATATAACTTAATGCAGATAACAACATAATTATTCCACAAGCCTATAAAGGTATGCCATATCGAAACCCGAGGTCTTTGACCAAGTTATGGGCTTTTAAAGATGGAAAGAAGGCCCATTTCAGTAAACCTTTGCAAAATTAAAATCAATGACATAAAAACGGTCATATTTTTTACTACCTTTAAAGTTATATAACTTAATGCAGATAACAACATAATTATTCCACAAGCCTATAAAGGTATGCCATATCGAAACCCGAGGTCTTTGACCAAGTTATGGGCTTTTAAAGATGGAAAGAAGGCCCATTTCAGTAAACCTTCGCAAAATAAAAATCAATGACATAAAAACGGTCATATTTTTTACTACCTTTAAAGTTATATATTTTAATGCAGATAACAACATAATCATTCCACAAGCTCATAGAGGTATGCCATATCGAAATTCGAGTTCCTTTGATCAGGTTATGGGCTTTTAAAGATGGAAAGAAGGCCCATTTAAGTAAACCTTTGCAAAATTAAAATCAATGACATAAAAACGGTCATATTTTTTACTACCATTAAAGTTATGTATTTTAATGCAGATAACAACGTTATCATTCCACAAGCCTATAAAGGTATGCCATATCGAAATCCGAGTTCATTTGACCAACTTATGGGCTTTTAAAGATGGAAAGAAGGCCCATTTCAGTAAACCTTTGCAAAATTAAAATCAATGACATTAAAACGGTCATATTTTTTACTACCTTAAAGTTATATATTTTAATGCAGATAAAAACATAATCATTCCACAAGCCCATAAAGGTATGCCATATCAAAATCCGAGTTCATTTGACCAAGTTATGGGCTTTTAAAGATGGAAGGAAGGCCCATTTCTGTAAAGCTTCGCAAAATAAAAATCAATGACATAAAAACGGCCATATTTTTTAATACATTTAAAGTTATATATTTTAATGCAGATAACAACATAATCATTCCTCAAGCCCATAGAGTTATGCCATATCGAAATCCTTTTGTCCTTTTGACCAGGTTATGGGCTTTTAAAGATGGAAAGAAGGCCCATTTCAGTAAACATTTGCAAAATTAAAATCAATGACATAAAAACGGTCATATTTTTTACTACCTCTAAAGTTACATATTTTAATGCAGATAACAACATAATCATTCCACAAGCCCATAGAGGTATGCCATATCGAAATCCGAGTCCTTTTGACCAGGATATGGGCTTTTAAAGATGGAAAGAAGGCCCATTTCAGTAAACCTTCGCAAAATTAAAATCAATGACATAAAAACGGTCATATTTTTTACTACCTTTAAAGTTATATAACTTAATGCAGATAACAACATAATTATTCCACAAGCCTATAAAGGTATGCCATATCGAAACCCGAGGTCTTTGACCAAGTTATGGGCTTTTAAAGATGGAAAGAAGGCCCATTTCAGTAATCCTTTGCAAAATTAAAATCAATGACATAAAAACGGTCATATTTTTTACTACCTTTAAAGTTATATAACTTAATGCAGATAACAACATAATTATTCCACAAGCCTATAAAGGTATGCCATATCGAAACCCGAGGTCTTGGACCAAGTTATGGGCTTTTAAAGATGGAAAGAAGGCCCATTTCAGTAAACCTTCGCAAAATAAAAATCAATGACATAAAAACGGTCATATGTTTTACTACCTTTAAAGTTATATATTTTAATGCAGATAACAACATAATCATTCCACAAGCTCATAGAGGTATGCCATATCGAAATTCAAGTTCCTTTGATCAGGTTATGGGCTTTTAAAGATGGAAAGAAGGCCCATTTAAGTAAACCTTTGCAAAATTAAAATCAATGACATAAAAACGGTCATATTTTTTACTACCATTAAACTTATGTATTTTAATGCAGATAACAACGTTATCATTCCACAAGCCTATAAAGGTATGCCATATCGAAATCCGAGTTCATTTGACCAACTTATGGGCTTTTAAAGATGAAAAGAAGGCCCATTTCAGTAAACCTTTGCAAAATTAAAATCAATGACATTAAAACGGTCATATTTTTTACTACCTTAAAGTTATATATTTTAATGCAGATAAAAATATAATCATTCTACAAGCCCATAAAGGTATGCCATATCAAAATCCGAGTTCATTTGACCAAGTTATGGGCTTTTAAAGATGGAAGGAAGGCCCATTTCTGTAAAGCTTCGCAAAATAAAAATCAATGACATAAAAACGGCCATATTTTTTAATACATTTAAAGTTATATATTTTAATGCAGATAACAACATAATCATTCCTCAAGCCCATAGAGTTATGCCATATCGAAATCCTTTTGTCCTTTTGACCAGGTTATGGGCTTTTAAAGATGGAAAGAAGGCCCATTTCAGTAAACATTTGCAAAATTAAAATCAATGACATAAAAACGGTCATATTTTTTACTACCTCTAAAGTTACATATTTTAAAGCAGATAACAACATAATCTTTCCACAAGCCCATAGAGGTATGCCATATCGAAATCCGAGTCCTTTTGACCAGGATATGGGCTTTTAAAGATGGAAAGAAGGCCCATTTCAGTAAGCCTTTGCAAAATTAAAATCAATGACATAAAAACGGTCATATATTTTACTACCTTTAAAGTTATATATTTTAATGCATATAACAACATAATAATTCCACAAGCCTATAAAGGTATGCCATATCGAAATCCGAGTTCATTTGACTAAGCTATGGGCTTTTAAATATGTGAAGAAGGCCCATTTCAGTAAACCTTCGCAAAATTAAAATCAATGACATAAAAGCGGTCATATGTTTTACTACCTTTTAAGTTAAATATTTTAATGCAGATAACAACAAAATCATTCCACAAACCTATAAAGGTATGCCATATCAAAATCCGAGTTCATTTGACTAAGCTATGGCCTTTTAAATATGTAAAGAAGGCCCATTTCAGTAAACCTTCGCAAAATTAAAATCAATGCCATAAAAACGGTCATATTTTTTACTACCTTTAAAGTTATATATTTAAATGAAGATAACAACATAATCATTCCACAAGCCCATAGAGGTATGCCATATCGAAATCCGAGTTCATTTGACTAAGCTATGGCCTTTTAAATATGTAAAGAAGGCCCATTTCAGTAAACCTTCGCAAAATTAAAATCAATGACATAAAGGCGGACATATGTTTTACTACCTTTAAATTTAAATATTTTAATGCAGATAACAACAAAATCATTCCACAAGCCTATAAAGGTATGCCATATCGAAATCCGAGTTCATTTGACTAAGCTGTGGCCTTTTAAATTTGTAAAGAAGGCCCATTTCAGTAAACCTTCGCAAAATTAAAATCAATGACATAAAAACGGTCATATTTTTTACTACCTTTAAAGTTATATAACTTAATGCAGATAACAACATAATTATTCCACAAGCCTATAAAGGTATGCCATATCGAAACCCGAGGTCTTTGACCAAGTTATGGGCTTTTAAAGATGGAAAGAAGGCCCATTTCAGTAAACCTTTGCAAAATAAAAATCAATGACATAAAAACGGTCATATTTTTTACTACCTTTAAAGTTATATATTTTAATGCAGATAACAACATAATCATTCCACAAGCTCATAGAGGTATGCCATATCGAAATTCGAGTTCCTTTGATCAGGTTATGGGCTTTTAAAGATGGAAAGAAGGCCCATTTAAGTAAACCTTTGCAAAATTAAAATCAATGACATAAAAACGGTCATATTTTTTACTACCATTAAAGTTATGTATTTTAATGCAGATAACAACGTTATCATTCCACAAGCCTATAAAGGTATGCCATATCGAAATCCGAGTTCATTTGACCAACTTATGGGCTTTTAAAGATGGAAAGAAGGCCCATTTCAGTAAACCTTTGCAAAATTAAAATCAATGACATTAAAACGGTCATATTTTTTACTACCTTAAAGTTAAATATTTTAATGCAGATAAAAACATAATCATTCCACAAGCCCATAAAGGTATGCCATATCAAAATCCGAGTTCATTTGACCAAGTTATGGGCTTTTAAAGATGGAAGGATGGCCCATTTCTGTAAAGCTTCGCAAAATAAAAATCAATGACATAAAAACGGCCATATTTTTTAATACATTTAAAGTTATATATTTTAATGCAGATAACAACATAATCATTCCTCAAGCCCATAGAGTTATGCCATATCGAAATCCTTTTGTCCTTTTGACCAGGTTATGGGCTTTTAAAGATGGAAAGAAGGCCCATTTCAGTAAACTTTTGCAAAATTAAAATCAATGACATAAAAACGGTCATATTTTTTACTACCTCTAAAGTTACATATTTTAATGCAGATAACAACATAATCATTCCACAAGCCCATAGAGGTATGCCATATCGAAATCCGAGTCCTTTTGACCAGGATATGTGCTTTTAAAGATGGAAAGAAGGCCCATTTCAGTAAGCCTTTGCAAAATTAAAATCAATGACATAAAAACGGTCATATATTTTACTACCTTTAAAGTTATATATTTTAATGCAGATAACAACATAATCATTCCACAAGCCTATAAAGGTATGCCATATCGAAATCCGAGTTCATTTGACTAAGCTATGGGCTTTTAAATATGTGAAGAAGGCCCATTTCAGTAAACCTTCGCAAAATTAAAATCAATGACATAAAAGCGGTCATATGTTTTACTACCTTTTAAGTTAAATATTTTAATGCAGATAACAACAAAATCATTCCACAAACCTATAAAGGTATGCCATATCAAAATCCGAGTTCATTTGACTAAGCTATGGCCTTTTAAATATGTAAAGAAGGCCCATTTCAGTAAACCTTCGCAAAATTAAAATCAATGACATAAAAGCGGTCATATGTTTTACTACCTTTAAAGTTATATATTTTAATGAAGATAACAACATAATCATTCCACAAGCCCGTAGAGGTATGCCATATCGAAATCCGAGTCCTTTTGACCAGGATATGGGCTTTTAAAGATGGAAAGAAGGCCCATTTCAGTAAACCTTCGCAAAATTAAAATCAATGACATAAAGACGGACATATGTTTTACTACCTTTAAAGTTAAATATTTTAATGCAGATAACAACAAAATCATTTCACAAGCCCCTAAAGGTGTGCCATATCGAAATACGAGTTCATTTGACCAAGTTATTGGCTTTTAAAGATGGAAAGAACGCCCATTTCAGTAAACCTTCGCAAAATTAAAATCAATGACATAAAAACGGTCATATTTTTTACTACCTTTAAAGTTATATATTTTAATGCAGATAACAACCTTATCATTCCACAAGCCTATAAAGGTATGCCATATCGAAATCCGAGTTCATTTGACTAAGTTATGGGCTTTTAAATATGTAAAGAAGGCCCATTTCAGTAAACCTTCGCAAAATTAAAATCAATGACATAAAAACGGTCATATTTTTTACTACCCTTAAAGTTTAATATTTTAATGCAGATAACAAGAAAATCATTCCACAAGCCCCTAAAGCTATGCCATATCTAAATACGAGTTCATTTGACCAAGTTATAGGCTTTTAAAGATGGAAAGAAGGCCCATTTCAGTAAACCTTTGCAAAATTAAAATCAATGACATAAAAACGGTCATATTTTTTACTACCTCTAAAGTTACATATTTTAATGCAGATAACAACATAATCATTCCACAAGCCCATAGAGGTATGCCATATCGAAATCCGAGTCCTTTTGACCAGGATATGGGCTTTTAAAGATTTAAAGAAGGCCCATTTCAGTAAACCTTCGCAAAATTAAAATCAATGACATAAAAACGGTCATATTTTTTACTACCTTTAAAGTTATATAACTTAATGCAGATAACAACATAATTATTCCACAAGCCTATAAAGGTATGCCATATCGAAACCCGAGGTCTTTGACCAAGTTATGGGCTTTTAAAGATGGAAAGAAGGCCCATTTCAGTAAACCTTTGCAAAATAAAAATCAATGACATAAAAACGGTCATATTTTTTACTACCTTTAAAGTTATATATTTTAATGCAGATAACAACATAATCATTCCACAAGCTCATAGAGGTATGCCATATCGAAATTCGAGTTCCTTTGATCAGGTTATGGGCTTTTAAAGATGGAAAGAAGGCCCATTTAAGTAAACCTTTGCAAAATTAAAATCAATGACATAAAAACGGTCATATTTTTTACTACCATTAAAGTTATGTATTTTAATGCAGATAACAACGTTATCATTCCACAAGCCTATAAAGGTATGCCATATCGAAATCCGAGTTCATTTGACCAACTTATGGGCTTTTAAAGATGGAAAGAAGGCCCATTTCAGTAAACCTTTGCAAAATTAAAATCAATGACATTAAAACGGTCATATTTTTTACTACCTTAAAGTTAAATATTTTAATGCAGATAAAAACATAATCATTCCACAAGCCCATAAAGGTATGCCATATCAAAATCCGAGTTCATTTGACCAAGTTATAGGCTTTTAAAGATGGAAGGATGGCCCATTTCTGTAAAGCTTCGCAAAATAAAAATCAATGACATAAAAACGGCCATATTTTTTAATACATTTAAAGTTATATATTTTAATGCAGATAACAACATAATCATTCCTCAAGCCCATAGAGTTATGCCATATCGAAATCCTTTTGTCCTTTTGACCAGGTTATGGGCTTTTAAAGATGGAAAGAAGGCCCATTTCAGTAAACATTTGCAAAATTAAAATCAATGACATAAAAACGGTCATATTTTTTACTACCTCTAAAATTACATATTTTAATGCAGATAACAACATAATCATTCCACAAGCCCATAGAGGTATGCCATATCGAAATCCGAGTCCTTTTGACCAGGATATGTGCTTTTAAAGATGGAAAGAAGGCCCATTTCAGTAAGCCTTTGCAAAATTAAAATCAATGACATAAAAACGGTCATTTATTTTACTACCTTTAAAGTTATATATTTTAATGCAGATAACAACATAATCATTCCACAAGCCTATAAAGGTATGCCATATCGAAATCCGAGTTCATTTGACTAAGCTATGGGCTTTTAAATATGTGAAGAAGGCCCATTTCAGTAAACCTTCGCAAAATTAAAATCAATGACATAAAAGCGGTCATATGTTTTACTACCTTAAAGTTAAATATTTTAATGCAGATAACAACAAAATCATTCCACAAACCTATAAAGGTATGCCATATCAAAATCCGAGTTCATTTGACTAAGCTATGGCCTTTTAAATATGTAAAGAAGGCCCATTTCAGTAAACCTTCGCAAAATTAAAATCAATGACATAAAAGCGGTCATATGTTTTACTACCTTTAAAGTTATATATTTTAATGAAGATAACAACATAATCATTCCACAAGCCCATAGAGGTATGCCATATCGAAATCCGAGTTCATTTGACTAAGCTATGGCCTTTTAAATATGTAAGGAAGGCCCATTTCAGTAAACCTTCGCAAAATTAAAATCAATGACATAAAGACGGACATATGTTTTACTACCTTTAAAGTTAAATATTTTAATGCAGATAACAACAAAATCATTTCACAAGCCCCTAAAGGTGTGCCATATCGAAATACGAGTTCATTTGACCAAGTTATTGGCTTTTAAAGATGGAAAGAACGCCCATTTCAGTAAACCTTCGCAAAATTAAAATCAATGACATAAAAACGGTCATATTTTTTACTACCTTTAAAGTTATATATTTTAATGCAGATAACAACCTTATCATTCCACAAGCCTATAAAGGTATGCCATATCGAAATCCGAGTTCATTTGACTAAGTTATGGGCTTTTAAATATGTAAAGAAGGCCCATTTCAGTAAACCTTCGCAAAATTAAAATCAATGACATAAAAACGGTCATATTTTTTACTACCCTTAAAGTTTAATATTTTAATGCAGATAACAAGAAAATCATTCCACAAGCCCCTAAAGCTATGCCATATCTAAATACGAGTTCATTTGACCAAGTTATAGGCTTTTAAAGATGGAAAGAAGGCCCATTTCAGTAAACCTTTGCAAAATTAAAATCAATGACATAAAAACGGTCATATTTTTTACTACCTCTAAAGTTACATATTTTAATGCAGATAACAACATAATCATTCCACAAGCCCATAGAGGTATGCCATATCGAAATCCGAGTCCTTTTGACCAGGATATGGGCTTTTAAAGATGGAAAGAAGGCCCATTTCAGTAAACCTTCGCAAAATTAAAATCAATGACATAAAAACGGTCATATTTTTTACTACCTTTAAAGTTATATAACTTAATGCAGATAACAACATAATTATTCCACAAGCCTATAAAGGTATGCCATATCGAAACCCGAGGTCTTTGACCAAGTTATGGGCTTTTAAAGATGGAAAGAAGGCCCATTTCAGTAAACCTTTGCAAAATTAAAATCAATGACATAAAAACGGTCATATTTTTTACTACCTTTAAAGTTATATAACTTAATGCAGATAACAACATAATTATTCCACAAGCCTTTAAAGGTATGCCATATCGAAGCCCGAGGTCTTTGACCAAGTTATGGGCTTTTAAAGATGGAAAGAAGGCCCATTTCAGTAAACCTTCGCAAAATAAAAATCAATGACATAAAAACGGTCATATTTTTTACTACCTTTAAAGTTATATATTTTAATGCAGATAACAACATAATCATTCCACAAGCTCATAGAGGTATGCCATATCGAAATTCGAGTTGCTTTGATCAGGTTATGGGCTTTTAAAGATGGAAAGAAGGCCCATTTAAGTAAACCTTTGCAAAATTAAAATCAATGACATAAAAACGGTCATATTTTTTACTACCATTAAAGTTATGTATTTTAATGCAGATAACAACGTTATCATTCCACAAGCCTATAAAGGTATGCCATATCGAAATCCGAGTTCATTTGACCAACTTATGGGCTTTTAAAGATGGAAAGAAGGCCCATTTCAGTAAACCTTTGCAAAATTAAAATCAATGACATTAAAACGGTCATATTTTTTACTACCGTAAAGTTATATATTTTAATGCAGATAAAAACATAATCATTCCACAAGCCCATAAAGGTATGCCATATCAAAATCCGAGTTCATTTGACCAAGTTATGGGCTTTTAAAGATGGAAGGAAGGCCCATTTCTGTAAAGCTTCGCAAAATAAAAATCAATGACATAAAAACGGCCATATTTTTTAATACATTTAAAGTTATATATTTTAATGCAGATAACAACATAATCATTCCTCAAGCCCATAGAGTTATGCCATATCGAAATCCTTTTGTCCTTTTGACCAGGTTATGGGCTTTTAAAGATGGAAAGAAGGCCCATTTCAGTAAACATTTGCAAAATTAAAATCAATGACATAAAAACGGTCATATTTTTTACTACCTCTAAAGTTACATATTTTAATGCAGATAACAACATAATCATTCCACAAGCCCATGGAGGTATGCCATATCGAAATCCGAGTCCTTTTGACCAGGATATGGGCTTTTAAAGATGGAAAGAAGGCCCATTTCAGTAAGCCTTTGCAAAATTAAAATCAATGACATAAAAACGGTCATATATTTTACTACCTTTAAAGTTATATATTTTAATGCAGATAACAACATAATCATTCCACAAGCCTATAAAGGTATGCCATATTGAAATCCGAGTTCATTTGACTAAGCTATGGGCTTTTAAATATGTGAAGAAGGCCCATTTCAGTAAACCTTCGCAAAATTAAAATCAATGACATAAAAGCGGTCATTTATTTTACTACCTTTTAAGTTAAATATTTTAATGCAGATAACAACAAAATCATTCCACAAACCTATAAAGGTATGCCATATCGAAATCCGAGTTCATTTGACTAAGCTGTGGCCTTTTAAATATGTAAAGAAGGCCCATTTCAGTAAACCTTCGCAAAATTAAAATCAATGACATAAAAACGGTCATATTTTTTACTACCTTTAAAGTTATATATTTTAATGAAGATAACAACATAATCATTCCACAAGCCCATAGAGGTATGCCATATCGAAATCCGAGTTCATTTGACTAAGCTATGGCCTTTTAAATATGTAAAGAAGGCCCATTTCAGTAAACCTTCGCAAAATTAAAATCAATGACATAAAGACGGACATATGTTTTACTACCTTTAAATTTAAATATTTTAATGCAGATAACAACAAAATCATTCCACAAGCCTATAAAGGTATGCCATATCGAAATCCGAGTTCATTTGACTAAGCTGTGGCCTTTTAAATTTGTAAAGAAGGCCCATTTCAGTAAACCTTTGCAAAATTAAAATCAATGACATAAAAACGGTCATATAATTTACTACCTTTAAATTTAAATATTTTAATGCAGATAACAACAAAATAATTCCACAAGCCTATAAAGGTATGCCATATCGAAATCCGAGTTCATTTGACTAAGGTATGGCCTTTTAAATATGTAAAGAAGGCCCATTTCAGTAAACCTTCGCAAAATTAAAATCAATGACATAAAAACGGTCATATTTTTTACTACCTTTAAAGTTATATAACTTAATGCAGATAACAACATAATTATTCCACAAGCCTATAAAGGTATGCCATATCGAAACCCGAGGTCTTTGACCAAGCTATGGGCTTTTAAAGATGGAAAGAAGGCCCATTTCAGTAAACCTTTGCAAAATTAAAATCAATGACATAAAAACGGTCATATTTTTTACTACCTTTAAAGTTATATAACTTAATGCAGATAACAACATAATTATTCCACAAGCCTATAAAGGTATGCCATATCGAAACCCGAGGTCTTTGACCAAGTTATGGGCTTTTAAAGATGGAAAGAAGGCCCATTTCAGTAAACCTTTGCAAAATAAAAATCAATGACATAAAAACGGTCATATTTTTTACTACCTTTAAAGTTATATATTTTAATGCAGATAACAACATAATCATTCCACAAGCTCATAGAGGTATGCCATATCGAAATTCGAGTTCCTTTGATCAGGTTATGGGCTTTTAAAGATGGAAAGAAGGCCCATTTAAGTAAACCTTTGCAAAATTAAAATCAATGACATAAAAACGGTCATATTTTTTACTACCATTAAAGTTATGTATTTTAATGCAGATAACAACGTTATCATTCCACAAGCCTATAAAGGTATGCCATATCGAAATCCGAGTTCATTTGACCAACTTATGGGCTTTTAAAGATGGAAAGAAGGCCCATTTCAGTAAACCTTTGCAAAATTAAAATCAATGACATTAAAACGGTCATATTCTTTACTACCTTAAAGTTATATATTTTAATGCAGATAAAAACATAATCATTCCACAAGCCCATAAAGGTATGCCATATCAAAATACGAGTTCATTTGACCAAGTTATGGGCTTTTAAAGATGGAAGGAAGGCCCATTTCTGTAAAGCTTCGCAAAATAAAAATCAATGACATAAAAACGGCCATATTTTTTAATACATTTAAAGTTATATATTTTAATGCAGATAACAACATAATCATTCCTCAAGCCCATAGAGTTATGCCATATCGAAATCCGAGTCCTTTTGACCAGGATATGGGCTTTTAAAGATGGAAAGAAGGCCCATTTCAGTAAACCTTTGCAAAATTAAAATCAATGACATAAAAGCGGTCATATGTTTTACTACCTTTTAAGTTAAATATTGTAATGCAGATAACAACAAAATCATTCCACAAACCTATAAAGGCCAGTCTTCGACTATCTCTCATCGCGAGCGGACGTCTCTTATCTTCAAACAGAGGTTCTCGATCGGTCACTGTTCTTTTTGGACCCACGTGGTTCTTATCTTTCTTACGTTTTCATCGTGTTTTGAAATAGTCTTCAATCCACTGTTTATAATAAACAACTAACGCATAAATTCCAATAAGCCCCATCATGGGCCCAGGGCCTCCAAACCTGGGCGACAATCGGTTTGCGCCGCTTGCCATCAGCCCACCATCAAAAAAAAGAAGACAACCCCAAAAACTTGATATGGCATTCCCTGAACTTCCACCTACCGCAGTTGATAATCCAAGATATATAACAATCGCCTCCATCAATACTGAAAATACCATTTCGCAATTCTCATGCTTCGCCGTCCACCGCGCCCTTAAAATGATCTCCAAAAACATTGTCACCATTTCCAACCTCAGAGACGGAAATTTACTTATGCTAGTGAAGTCTCAAGCCGATGCTGATAAATTTATAAATACCACCGAGCTCACCGGTATATGCAAAGTACAGTGTAAGCTCCACGAGGCCCTCAATTTTGTGAAAGGGACAGTTTATGCCCCGTACCTCTGCGACATTCCCGAGAAAGAAATAGTCGATGAACTTAAAACACAAAAGGTTACGGAAGTTTATAAATTTATGAAATCCTACGATGGTGTTTCCAAGCCCAGCGGAGTCATCCTAATAACCTTCGAACTCTATAACCTCCCATCTAAAATCGAAATTTCGTGGCATTCGGTTAAAGTTCGCGAGTACATTCCAAACCCCATGAGATGCAAGTCTTGCCAACTCCTCGGTCACACAACAAAAAAATGCGTAAACACCCCAGTCTGCTCCGAATGTGCCCTATCACCACATTCACCAAGCAAATGCACAAAAATCTGCTGTGCCAATTGCTCTGGCGAGCATTCGGCCTCTTCCCGACAATGCCCTAAGTACCAAGAACAAAGAGAAATACTCAAAATAAAAACGGTCAGAAAATGCACTATGCGTGAGGCCAAAACAATATTTAAAACAACATCACAAAACTCGGTTAATACCGCTTCATATTCTTCAGTAGCCAAAACGTCACATCAACGCAGCGAAAACGCAAACCAAAACAAAAATGACAAAATTAAAATCGCTTCCACCGTTGAAGCCCCGAAAAAAACGCCTTCCCCCTCCCCTTCCCATTCCCCGATTCCCCAGTCCCCTATCCCCACAACCCTTTATCAGCCAAAGCCATCCACTTCACTTGCTCATAACAAGTATAACTTATCTCCTGCATCACATGCATACTTACAAGAAATCCATGCTGAATACGAAAGTAGCAGCCGAGCAACATCTTTAAATCATAATAAATCAACTTCACACAATATTAATTTAAATGCCCACGAATCTGACGATGCTATGAGTGACTCATAGTTTCGTCAATCTAAACCAAACCAAATAACATCCACTCTCTCTTCCCACTTATGTCCATTACACTAGTGCAATGGAACATGAATGGTTACATTAACAATTACCACGAACTACAACTTTTGATAAACGACACCAACCCTGATGTTATTTGCCTTCAGGAAACACATATTAATGCCAACCTAACGAATATTGCTTACCCCAAGCAATTTATTGGATATTTTTATAACTTTAGCTCTAATACCTATGCCAAACAAGGTGTTAGCATACTCGTACGTAAAGACATTCCCCACAAGCCCATACCAATTAACAGCAATACTTGCTCTTTAGGTATTGAAATCCTAGCCCATCCCAAAATCTGTATTTTTAATACATATATACCTCCATCTCATTTAGTAGCAGCCAACGAAATTCTTAAAATAATAGATCTTTCTAGCAAGCCAATCCTATATGTGGGAGATTTTAATGCCTGGAGTTCCAAATAGAAGAAGTCATAAACAAATCAACTTTAACTCTCCTCAATGACGGCTCCGCTACCCATCATTCCACTTACAACTCTTTCACGGCTATTGATCTAACATTAGCCTCCGCATCGTTGTTCCCTCTCTGTAAGTGGTCCGTAAATGACTCTCTATACGGAAGCGATCACTATCCCTTAAAGACAAAGATTCAGTTTCGAACTAATCCCGTAAACATATTGCCATTTCCTAAATTTAAAATAGATAAAGCCAATTGGGATCTGTATCGCGCCAAATGCAAAGATAACTTTAATTTCCCAGCAACATACGACTTAAATCTGTTTGCCGCCAAAATAATAAAAGGAATCAAAGTCTCAGCTAATTTAGCAATCCCACAAACCAAACCCTCTCGAAATCCGCGTAATGTTCCTTGGTGGAGCAAAACTCTGCAAGATCTAAGGCAACAAAAGCAATCTCTTTGGCACGCATACAAACAAACTCGGAGCACCGCTGCTCTAATTTCTTACAGAAAATCTAATGCTCTTTTCAAATACAATTCAAAAATTGCTAAACGGGAATCCTTTGAAAGATTTACCTCTAATATAACCCCTCTTTCATCGACCAAGAAAACTTGGTCTGACCTAAATCGCCTAATAGGTAATTTTCCAAATAACCTTAGGACAATTAAATATAACAACGAAGATCTCCATCACTCCGCAGACATTTGCGACGCATTTGGGAATTTTTGGTCGGACTACTCTAAGGACGACAATTTCTCCCACCAATACAAGACCCGTAAAGAAGAAATTCTTTCTCAGGGATACACACCCACCAAATTGTCGACCGCCTCTACAGACCTTGACTCAAATTTTACCCTTAGTGAGCTTGAATATGCCCTTCAGTATGCGAAGGGGAAAACACCCGGTATAGACCGAATTTCATACCCAATGCTTAAACAGTTGCCCTCCGAAGCTAAATACCGCCTATTAGAAATGTATAACGCTATGCTCGCTAGGGGTACCTATCCTCATGTGTGGAAGTCTGCCATGATTGTCCCTATCCTAAAACCTAACAAACCAAAACACGAAATAACATCATTTAGACCTATTTCTTTACTCCCATGTTTAAGCAAGATACTAGAAAAAATGTTAGCCAAAAGGTTAATGTGGTTCATTACAAAACATAAACTTATCAGCCCCCACCAAACCGCTTTTAGACAACAACATAGCACTCTTGATTCCCTTCTGCATCTCCACCATTACGCATCGGACGCCCTTTCTACCAAAAATCATGTTACCATATTGGCAACTGATTTTGAAAGGGCTTTCGATCGCGTAGGGGTGCATACAGTATTGGATCAACTTTCCCGGTGGGGGGTAGGTCAAAAGACCTTCAACTTAGCGAAGGCTTTCATGATCAACCGTTCTATACGAGTAAGAGTTAACAACACTGTATCTAAATTCTATACTCTCCACAATGGCATCCCACAAGGATCGCCCCTCTCTGTGGTATTGTTCATGATAGCCTTCCAGTCCTTAAATAACATAATATTAAGACATAAGCAAATTAAACTGGCAATTTATGCAGACGATGCCATAATTTTTAGCAAATGTAAGAATACTACTACACTAAATAATAAGTTTAAAGAAGTCCTTAATGAAATCCAAATCTGGGGTAACACCTCTGGTGCGACCCTTGCTGTAAATAAATGTAAGGTTTTTCATATTTGTAAAAAACAGCGCTGTACATACCCACCATTATCGTTCAATGACATAGATATAGAACGCGTTTCTTTTCTTAAAATACTTGGCCTGACAATTGATAAACGACTCACATTTAAACAACACTGTAGCGAACTTAGGATTAAACTTATCAATAGACTAAACAAGAGCTTTGTTGCTGTCCATAATTGATTATGGCCTCCCAATCTACGGCTGGTGCGCGCCATCGAACTTAAGAAAAAACTTACCCCCTTACCATGCGGCCGTCAGGCGTAGCATTGGCGCATTCCCAACGACCCCAACTAAATGCATCCTAGCCGAAGCAGGTTTGCCGGACATTAAAACCAGAGTCGCGCAAACTACCTTTAAATTAATAACAAAACTCATGTGCTCAAACAACTCTATTTTGCTGAAGGACTACGAAGTTGCCTCGAAGCACCGTAGGAAATTCAAAGTCCAGTCTACGATACGAAGGTGTACAACCTTTATCAAGAGACACAACATAGGGTCGCCTTATCGTTGGAACAAAGTCATTCCATCCCCTCCGTGGAAACTACACTCCACCGCCGTAGACACTACACTTCATGATTTCCAAAAATCAAGGACTCCAATCACAACGTTTAAGCAGCTATTCGAAGAAGTTACCCATAAATACTCCGATAGGAAATGGCTTTACACCGATGGTTCAAAGTCCGACGCCACAACCTCCTTTGCAGTGGTTGACCAACACGGATTAATTGTTTCATGGGGTCAGCTACCTCACCACTTCTCAGTTTTTACAGCGGAAGCAGTAGCTATTATTAAGGCAATTAAATTTGCTATCGAACTTAAGGGAAGTTATATCATCTGCAGTGATAGTCTGTCCACCCTGCAAGGAGAACAAAACTTCTGCAATAACAATAACCTTCTATCCGAAATTCGTCACCTCTGCATCAAGAACAATAGCAAAATTAAACTATTATGGGTCCCGGCTCATATAGGAATCATTGGGAACGAGATAGCCGACAATGCTGCAAAATTAGCCGGTCGGGCTCCGTGCCATACAATCATACCTGGAGTACAACAGGACATCTGGGAAAACATCAAACACATTTTGCTGGACATCGAACTGGAAGACTGGTCGTCGTTTAACCACTGGTATAAACAATTTAACCCTGACAAGAAAGACATCAAGTTCCCTACGCCAATCAACGGAAGGGAATGCGCCATTCTCACTCGATTAAAAACCGGACACACAAATCTCACACATAAGTACATCCTTAATGGGGAAAGTCGGCTAAACTGCCCTAATTGCGGAGAAGAACTATCAGTAAAACATCTACTAGATACCTGCGGACACTACCAAAACATCAGAACAAACCTATTCGGTCTTACCCCGCCATCAAATCTATTAACTGACCTAACAGCTGCCTACTCCAAACTATTATTATCTTTCCTACGGTTATGTAAAATTATACACCTAATTTAAACATTCGTATCAATCATCAAATATCCCCTCTCATTAAATGTTAAATCACAAATATAAATGTAACAAAATTGTTATCAATTGTCGAGTCGATGGCCATAGCAGCTAGTTACTCCTTTCCTTAAATTAGTTAATATATTATAAATGCGATTTATGTATAATAGCTAATACTAAATAAATAAATAAATAAAAACCTATAAAGGTATGCCATATCGAAATCCGAGTTCATTTGACTAAGCTATGGCCTTTTAAATATGTAAAGAAGGCCCATTTCAGTAAACCTTAGCAAAATGAAAATCAATGACATAAAAACGGTCATATTTTTTACTACCTTTAAAGTTATATATTTTAATGAAGATAACAACATAATCATTCCACAAGCCCATAGAGGTATGCCATATCGAAATCCGAGTTCATTTGACTAAGCTATGGCCTTTTAAATATGTAAAGAAGGCCCATTTCAGTAAACCTTCGCAAAATTACAATCAATGACATAAAAACGGTCATATGTTTGACTACCTTTAAAGTTAAATATTTTAATGCAGATAACAACATAATCATTCCACAAGCCCATAGAGGTATGCCATATCGAAATACGAGTTCATTTGACCAAGTTATTGGCTTTTAAAGATGGAAAGAAGGCCCATTTCAGTAAACCTTCGCAAAATTAAAATCAATGACATAAAAACGGTCATATTTTTTACTACCTTTAAAGTTATATATTTTAATGCAGATAACAACATTATCATTCCACAAGCCCATAAAGGTATGCCATATCGAAATCCAAGTTCATTTGACTAAGTTATGGGCTTTTAAATATGTAAAGAAGGCCCATTTCAGTAAACCTTCGCAAAAGTAAAATCAATGACATAAAAACGGTCATATTTTTAACTACATTTAAAGTTATATATTTTAATGCAGATAACAACATAGTCATTCCTCAAGCCCATAGAGGTATGCCATATAGAAATCCGAGTCATTTTGACTAAATTATGGGCTTTTAAAGATGGAAAGAAGGCTCATTTCAGTAAACCTTGTCAAAATTAAAATCAATGACATAAAAACGGTCATGTGTTTTACTACCTTTAAAGTTAAATATTTTAATGCAGGTAACAACAAAATCAGTCCACAAGCCTATAAAGGTATGCCATATCGAAATCCGAGTCCTTTTGACCAGGATATGGGCCTTTAAAGATGGAAAGAAGGCCCATTTCAGTAAACCTTCGCAAAAGTAAAATCAATGACATAAAAACGGTCATATTTTTAACTACATTTAAAGTTATATATTTTAATGCAGATAACAACATAGTCATTCCTCAAGCCCATAGAGGTATGCCATATAGAAATCCGAGTCATTTTGACTAAATTATGGGCTTTTAAAGATGGAAAGAAGGCCCATTTCAGTAAACCTTCGCAAAATTAAAATCAATGACATAAAAACGGTCATATTTTTTACTACCTTTAAAGTTATATATTTTAAGGCAGATAAAAACATAATCATTCCACAAGCCCATAGAGGTATGCCATATCGAAATCCGAGTCCTTTTGACCAGGATATGGGCCTTTAAAGATGGAAAGAAGGCCCATTTCAGTAAACCTTCGCAAAAGTAAAATCAATGACATAAAAACGGTCATATTTTTAACTACATTTAAAGTTATATATTTTAATGCAGATAACAACATAGTCATTCCTCAAGCCCATAGAGGTATGCCATATAGAAATCCGAGTCATTTTGACTAAATTATGGGCTTTTAAAGATGGAAAGAAGGCCCATTTCAGTAAACCTTCGCAAAATTAAAATCAATGACATAAAAACGGTCATATTTTTTACTACCTTTAAAGTTATATATTTTAATGCAGATAACAACATTATCATTCCACAAGCCCATAAAGGTATGCCATATCGAAATCCAAGTTCATTTGACTAAGTTATGGGCTTTTAAATATGTAAAGAAGGCCCATTTCAGTAAACCTTCGCAAAAGTAAAATCAATGACATAAAAACGGACATATGTTTGACTACCCTTAAAGTTTAATATTTTAATGCAGATAACAAGAAAATCATTCCACAAGCCCCTAAAGCTATGCCATATCTAAATACGAGTTCATTTGACCAAGTTATAGGCTTTTAAAGATGGAAAGAAGGCCCATTTCAGTAAACCTTTGCAAAATTAAAATCAATGACATTAAAACGGTCATATTTTTTACTACCCTTAAAGTTATATATCTTAATGCAGATTAAAACATAATCATTCCACAAGCCCATAAAGGTACGCCATATCGAAATCCGAGTTCATTTGACCAAGTTCTGGGCTTTTAAAGATGGAAAGAAGGCCCATTTCTGTAAACCTTCGCAAAATAAAAATCAATGACATAAAAACTTTCATATTTTTTACTACCTTTAATGTTATATATTTTAATGCAAATAACAACATAATCATTCCACAAGCCTATAAAGGAATGCCATATCGAAATCCGAGTTCATTTGACCAAGTTATGGGCTTTTAAAAATGTAAAGAAGGCCCATTTCAGTAAACCTTCGCAAAATTAAAATCAATGACATAAAAGCGGTCATATTTTTTACTACCTTTAAAGTTATATATTTTAATGCAGATAACAACATAATCATTCCACAAGCCCATAGAGGTATGCCATATCGAAATCCGTGTCCTTTTGACCAGGATATGGGCTTTTAAAGATGGAAAGAAGGCCCATTTCAGAAAACCCTTGCAAAATTAAAATCAATGACATAAAAACGGTCATATTTTTAACTACATTTAAAGTTATATATTTTAATGCAGATAACAACATAGTCATTCCTCAAGCCCATAGAGGTATGCCATATAGAAATCCGAGTCATTTTGACTAAATTATGGGCTTTTAAAGATGGAAAGAAGGCTCATTTCGGTAAACCTTGTCAAAATTAAAATCAATGACATAAAAACGGTCATATTTTTTAATACCTTTAAAGTTATATATTTTAAGGCAGATAATAACATAATCATTCCACAAGCCCATAAACGTATACCATATCGAAATACATGTTCATTTGACCACGTTATAGGCTTTTAAAGATGGAAAGAAGGCCCATTTCAGTAAACCTTCGCAAAACTAAAATCAATGACATAAAAACGGTCATTTTTTTACTACTTTTAAAGTTAAATTTTTTAATGCAGATAACAACAAAATCATTCCACAAGCCCCTAAAGGTATGCCATATCGAAATACGGTTCATTTGACCAATTTATTGGCTTTTAAAGATGGAAAGAAGGCCCATTTCAGTAAACCTTCGCAAAATTAAAATCAATGACATAAAAACGGTCATATTTTTTACTACCTTTAAAGTTATATATTTTAATGAAGATAACAACAAAATCATTCTACAAGCCCATAGAGGTATGCCATATCGAAATCCGAGTCCTTTTGACCAGGTTATGGGCTTTTAAAGATGGAAAGAAGGCCCATTTCAGTAAACATTTGCAAAATTAAAATCAATGACATAAAAACGGTCATATTTTTTACTACCTTTAAAGTTACATATTTTAATGCAGATAACAACATAATCATTCCACAAGCCCATAGAGGTATGCCATATCGAAATCCGAGTCCTTTTGACCAGGATATGGGCCTTTAAAGATGGAAAGAAGGCCCATTTCAGTAAACCTTTACAAAATTAAAATCAATGACATAAAAGCGGTCACATTTTTTACTACCTTTAAATTTATATATCTTAATGCAGATAACAACATAATCATTCCACAAGCCTATAAAGGTATGCCATATCGAAATCCGAGTTCATTTGACTAAATCTATGGGCGTTTAAATATGTAAAGAAGGCCCATTTCAGTAAACCTTCGCAAAATTAAAATCAATGACATAAAAACGGTCATATGTTTTAATACCTTTAAAGTTAAATATTTTAATGCAGATAACAACAAAATCATTCCACAAGCCCCTAAATGTATGCCATATCGAAAAACGGTTCAGTTGACCAAGTTATTGGCTTTTAAAGATGGAAAGAAGGCCCATTTCAGAAAACCTTCGCAAAATTAAAATCAATGACATAAAAACCGTCATATTTTTTACTACCTTTAAAGTTATATATTTTAATGAAGATAACAACATAATCATTCCCCAAGCCCATAGAGGTATGCCATATTGAAATCCGAGTCCTTTTGACCAGGTTATGGGCTTTTAAAGATGGAAAGAAGACCCATTTCAGTAAACCTTCGCAAAATAAAAATCAATGACATAAAAACGGTCATATTTTTTACTACCTTTAATGTTATATATTTTAATGCAAATAACAACATAATCATTCCACAAGCCCTTAGAGGTATGCCATATCGAAATCTGAGTCATTTTGACCAAATTATGGGCTTTTAAGGATGGAAAGAAGGCTCATTTCAGTAAACCCTTGCAAAATTAAAATCAATGACATAAAAACGGTCATATTTTTTAAAAAATTTAAAGTTATATACTTTAACGCAGATAACAACAAAATCATTCCACAAGCCCCTAAATGTATGCCATATCGAAAAACGGTTCAGTTGACCAAGTTATTGGCTTTTAAAGATGGAAAGAAGGCCCATTTCAGAAAACCTTCGCAAAATTAAAATCAATGACATAAAAACCGTCATATTTTTTAATACCTTTAAAGTTATATATTTTAATGCAGATAAAAACATAATCATTCCACAAGCCCATAAACGTATGCCATATCGAAATACGAGTTCATTTGACCAAGTTATTGGCTTTTAAAGATGGAAAGAAGGCCCATTTCAGAAAACCTTCGCAAAATTAAAATCAATGACATAAAAACGGTCATATTTTTTACTACCTTTAAAGTTATATATTTTAATGCAGATAACAACATAATCATTCCACAAGCCTATAGAGGTATGCCATATCGAAATCCGAGTCCTTTTGACCAGGATATGGGCTTTTAAAGATGGAAAGAAGGCCCATCTCAGTAAACCTTTGCAAAATTAAAATCAATGACATAAAAACGGTCATATTTTTTACTACCTTTAAAGCTATATATTTTAATGCAGACAACAACATAATCATTCCACAAGCCTATAAAGGTATGCCATATCGAAATCCGAGTTCATTTGACTAAGCTATGGCCTTTCAAATATGTAAAGAATGCCCATTTCAGTAAACCTTCGCAAAATTAAAATCAATGACATAAAAACGGTCATATGTTTTACTACCTTTAAAGTTAAATATTTTAATGCAGATAACAACAAAATCATTCCACAAGCCCCTAAAGGTATGCCATATCTAAATACGAGTTTATTTGACCAAGTTATAGGCTTTTAAAGATGGAAAGAAGGCCCATTTCAGTAAACCTTCGCAAAATAAAAATCAATGACATAAAAACTGTCATATTTTTTACTACCTTTAATGTTATATATTTTAATGCAAATAACAACATAATCATTCAACAAGCCTATTAAGGAATGCCATATCGAAATCCGAGTTCATTTGACCAAGTTATGGGCTTTTAAAAATGTAAAGAAGGCCCATTTCAGTAAACTTTCGCAAAATTAAAATCAATGACATAAAATCGGTCATGTTTTTTACTACCTTTAAAGTTATATATTTTAATGCAGATAACAACATAATCATTCCACAACCCCATAGAGGTATGCCATATCGAAATCCGAGTCATTTTGACCAAATTATGGGCTTTTAAGGATGGAAAGAAGGCTCATTTCAGTAAACCCTTGCAAAATTAAAATCAATGACATAAAAACGGTCATATTTTTTAAAAAATTTAAAGATATATACTTTAATGCAGATAACAACATAATCATTCCACAAGCCTATAAAGGTATGCCATATCGAAATCCGAGTTCATTTGACCAAGTTATGGAAAGAAGGCCCATTTCAGCAAACCTTTGCAAAATTAAAATCAATGACATTAAAACGGTCATATTTTTTACTACTTTTAAAGTTATATATTTTAATGCAGATAACAACATAATCATTCCTCAAGCCCATAGAGGTATACCATATAGAAATCCAAGTCATTTTGACCAAATTATGGGCTTTTAAGGATGGAAAGAAGGCTCATTTCAGTAAGCCTTTGCAAAATTAAAATCAATGACATAAAAACGGTCATATTTTTAATACCTTTAAAGTTATATATTTTAATGCAGATAAAAACAAAATCATTCCACAAGCCCATAAACGTATGCCATATCGAAATACGAGTTCATTTGACCAAGTTATTGGCTTTTAAAGATGGAAAGAAGGCCCATTTCAGTAAACCTTCGCAAAATTAAAATCAAGGGCATAAAAACGGTCATATTTTTTACTACCTTTAAAGTTATATATTTTAACGCAGATAACAACTTTATCATTCCACAAGCCTATAAAGGTATGCCATATCGAAATCCGAGTCCTTTTGACCAGGTTATGGGCTTTTAAAGATGGAAAGAAGGCCCATTTCAGTAAACCTTTGCAAAATTAAAATCAATCACATAAAAACGGTCATATTGTTTACTACCTTTAAAGTTATATATTTTAATGCAGATAACAACATAATCATTCCACAAGCCCATAGAGGTATGCCATATCGAAATCTGAGTCCTTTTGACCAGGATATGGGCCTTTAAAGATGGAAAGAAGGCCCATTTCAGTAAACCTTTTTATAATTAAAATCAATGACATAAAAACGGTCATATTTTTTACTACCTTTAAAGATATATATTTTAATGCAGATAACAACATAATCATTCCACAAGCACATAGAGGTATGCCACATCGAAATCCGAGTCCTTTTGACCAGGTTATGGGCTTTTAAAGATGGAAAGAAGGCCCATTTCAGTAAAGCTTTGCAAAATTAAAATCAATGAAATAAAAACGGTTTTATTTTTACTACCTTTAAAGTTATATATTTTAATGCAGAAAACAACATAATCATTCCACAAGCCCATAAAGGTATGCCAAATCGAAACCCGAGTTCTTTGACCAAGTTATGGGCTTTTAAAGATGGAAAGAAGACCCATTTCAGTAAACCTTTGCAAAATTAAAATCATTACATAAAAACGGTCATGTTTTTTACTACCTTTAAAGTTGTATATTTTAATGCAGATAACAACATAATCGTTCCACAAGCCCGTAGAGGTATGCCATATCGAAATCCGATTCCTTTTGACCAGGTTATGGGCTTTTAAAGATGGAAAGAAGGCCCATTTCAGTAAACCTTTGCAAAATTAAAATCAATGACATAAAAACGGTCATATTTTGTACTACCTTTAAAGTTTAATATTTAAATGCAGATAACAACATAATCATTCCACAAGACCATAGAGGTATGCCATATCTAAATACGAGTTCATTTGACCAAGTTATTGGCTTTTAAAGATGGAAAGAAGGCCCATTTCAGTAAACCTTCGCAAAATTAAAATCAATGACATAAAAACGGTCATATTTTTTACTACCTTTAAAGTTATATATTTTAATGCAGATAACAACATAATCATTCCACAAGCCCATAAAGGTATGCCATATCGAAATCCGATTCCTTTTGACCAGGATATGGGCCTTTAAAGATGGAAAGAAGGCCCATTTCAGTAAACCTTTGCATAATTAAAATCAATGACATAAAAACGGTCATATTTTTTACTACCTTTAAAGATATATATTTTAATGCAGATAACAATATAATCATTCCACAAGCACATAGAGGTATGCCACATCGAAATCCGAGTCCTTTTGACCAGGTTATGGGCTTTTAAAGATGGAAAGAAGGCCCATTTCAGTAAACCTTTTTATAATTAAAATCAATGACATAAAAACGGTCATATTTTTTACTACCTTTAAAGATATATATTTTAATGCAGATAACAACATAATCATTCCACAAGCACATAGAGGTATGCCACATCGAAATCCGAGTCCTTTTGACCAGGTTATGGGCTTTTAAAGATGGAAAGAAGGCCCATTTCAGTAAACCTTTGCAAAATTAAAATCAATGACATAAAAACGGTCATATTTTGTACTACCTTTAAAGTTTAATATTTAAATGCAGATAACAACATAATCATTCCACAAGACCATAGAGGTATGCCATATCTAAATACGAGTTCATTTGACCAAGTTATTGGCTTTTAAAGATGGAAAGAAGGCCCATTTCAGTAAACCTTCGCAAAATTAAAATCAATGACATAAAAACGGTCATATTTTTTACTACCTTTAAAGTTATATATTTTAATGCAGATAACAACATAATCATTCCACAAGCCCATAAAGGTATGCCATATCGAAATCCGATTCCTTTTGACCAGGATATGGGCCTTTAAAGATGGAAAGAAGGCCCATTTCAGTAAACCTTTGCAAAATTAAAATCAATCACATAAAAACGGTCATATTGTTTACTACCTTTAAAGTTATATATTTTAATGCAGATAACAACATAATCATTCCACAAGCCCATAGAGGTATGCCATATCGAAATCTGAGTCCTTTTGACCAGGATATGGGCCTTTAAAGATGGAAAGAAGGCCCATTTCAGTAAACCTTTTTATAATTAAAATCAATGACATAAAAACGGTCATATTTTTTACTACCTTTAAAGATATATATTTTAATGCAGATAACAACATAATCATTCCACAAGCACATAGAGGTATGCCACATCGAAATCCGAGTCCTTTTGACCAGGTTATGGGCTTTTAAAGATGGAAAGAAGGCCCATTTCAGTAAAGCTTTGCAAAATTAAAATCAATGAAATAAAAACGGTTTTATTTTTACTACCTTTAAAGTTATATATTTTAATGCAGAAAACAACATAATCATTCCACAAGCCCATAAAGGTATGCCAAATCGAAACCCGAGTTCTTTGACCAAGTTATGGGCTTTTAAAGATGGAAAGAAGACCCATTTCAGTAAACCTTTGCAAAATTAAAATCATTACATAAAAACGGTCATGTTTTTTACTACCTTTAAAGTTGTATATTTTAATGCAGATAACAACATAATCGTTCCACAAGCCCGTAGAGGTATGCCATATCGAAATCCGATTCCTTTTGACCAGGTTATGGGCTTTTAAAGATGGAAAGAAGGCCCATTTCAGTAAACCTTTGCAAAATTAAAATCAATGACATAAAAACGGTCATATTTTGTACTACCTTTAAAGTTTAATATTTAAATGCAGATAACAACATAATCATTCCACAAGACCATAGAGGTATGCCATATCTAAATACGAGTTCATTTGACCAAGTTATTGGCTTTTAAAGATGGAAAGAAGGCCCATTTCAGTAAACCTTCGCAAAATTAAAATCAATGACATAAAAACGGTCATATTTTTTACTACCTTTAAAGTTATATATTTTAATGCAGATAACAACATAATCATTCCACAAGCCCATAAAGGTATGCCATATCGAAATCCGATTCCTTTTGACCAGGATATGGGCCTTTAAAGATGGAAAGAAGGCCCATTTCAGTAAACCTTTGCATAATTAAAATCAATGACATAAAAACGGTCATATTTTTTACTACCTTTAAAGATATATATTTTAATGCAGATAACAATATAATCATTCCACAAGCACATAGAGGTATGCCACATCGAAATCCGAGTCCTTTTGACCAGGTTATGGGCTTTTAAAGATGGAAAGAAGGCCCATTTCAGTAAAGCTTTGCAAAATTAAAATCAATGACATAAAAACGGTTTTATTTTTACTACCTTTAAAGTTATATATTTTAATGCAGAAAACAACATAATCATTCCACAAGCCTATAAAGGTATGCCATATCGAAACCCGAGTTCTTTGACCAAGTTATGGGCTTTTAAAGATGGAAAGAAGACCCATTTCAGTAAACCTTTGAAAAATTAAAATCATTACATAAAAACGGTCATGTTTTTTACTACCTTTAAAGTTATATATTTTAATGCAGATAACAACATAATCGTTCCACAAGCCCATAGAGGTATGCCATATCGAAATCCGAGTCCTTTTGACCAGGTTATGGGCTTTTAAAGATGGAAAGAAGACCCATTTCAGTAAACATTTGCAAAATAAAAATCAATGACATAAAAACGGTCATATTTTTTACTACCTTTAAAGTTATATATTTTAATGCAGATAACAACATAATCATTCCACAAGCCCATAGAGGTATGCCATATCGAAATCCGAGTCCTTTTAACCAGGTTATTGGCTTTTAAAGATGGAAAGAAGACCCATTTCAGTAAACATTTGCAAAATTAAAATCAATGACATAAAAACGGTCATATTTTTTACTACCTTTAAAGTTATATATTTTAATGCAGAAAACAACATAATCATTCCACAAGCCTATAAAGGTATGCCATATCGAAACCCGAGTTCTTTGACCAAGTTATGGGCTTTTAAAGATGGAAAGAAGACCCATTTCAGTAAACCTCTGCAAAATTAAAATCATTACATAAAAACGGTCATGTTTTTTACTACCTTTAAAGTTATATATTTTAATGCAGATAACAACATAATCGTTCCACAAGCACATAGAGGTATGCCACATCGAAATCCGAGTCCTTTTGACCAGGTTATGGGCTTTTAAAGATGGAAAGAAGGCCCATTTCAGTAAAGCTTTGCAAAATTAAAATCAATGACATAAAAACGGTTTTATTTTTACTACCTTTAAAGTTATATATTTTAATGCAGAAAACAACATAATCATTCCACAAGCCTATAAAGGTATGCCATATCGAAACCCGAGTTCTTTGACCAAGTTATGGGCTTTTAAAGATGGAAAGAAGACCCATTTCAGTAAACCTTTGAAAAATTAAAATCATTACATAAAAACGGTAATGTTTTTTACTACCTTTAAAGTTATATATTTTAATGCAGATAACAACATAATCGTTCCACAAGCCCATAGAGGTATGCCATATCGAAATCCGAGTCCTTTTGACCAGGTTATGGGCTTTTAAAGATGGAAAGAAGACCCATTTCAGTAAACATTTGCAAAATTAAAATCAATGACATAAAAACGGTCATAATTTTTTACTACCTTTAAAGTTATATATTTTAATGCAGATAACAACGTAATCATTCCACAAGCCTATAGAGGTATGCCATATCGAAATCCGAGTCCTTTTGACCAGGATATGGGCTTTTAAAGATGGAAAGAAGGCCCATTTCAGTAAACCTTTGCAAAATTAAAGTCAATGACATAAAAACGGTCATATTTTTTACTACCTTTAAAGCTATATATTTTAATGCAGATAACAACATAATCATTCCACAAGCCTATAAAGGTATGCCATATCGAAATCCGAGTTCATTTGACTAAGCTATGGCCTTTCAAATATGTAAAGAAGGCCCATTTCAGTAAACCTTCGCAAAATTAAAATCAATGACATAAAAACGGTCATATGTTTTACTACCTTTAAAGTTAAATATTTTAATGCAGATAACAACAAAATCATTCCACAAGCCCCTAAAGGTATGCCATATCTAAATACGATTTCATTTGACCAAGTTATAGGCTTTTAAAGATGGAAAGAAGGCCCATTTCAGTAAACCTTCGCAAAATAAAAATCAATGACATAAAAACTGTCATATTTTTTACTACCTTTAATGTTATATATTTTAATGCAAATAACAACATAATCATTCCACAAGCCTATTAAGGAATGCCATATCGAAATCCGAGTTCATTTGACCAAGTTATGGGCTTTTAAAAATGTAAAGAAGGCCCATTTCAGTAAACTTTCGCAAAATTAAAATCAATGACATAAAATCGGTCATGTTTTTTACTACCTTTAAAGTTATATATTTTAATGCAGATAACAACATAATCATTCCACAACCCCATAGAGGTATGCCATATCGAAATCCGAGTTCATTTGACCAAGTTATGGGCTTTTAAAGATGGAAAGAAGGCCCATTTCAGCAAACCTTTGCAAAATTAAAATCAATGACCTTAAAACGGTCATATTTTTTACTACTTTTAAAGTTATATATTTTAATGCAGATAACAACATAATCATTCCTCAAGCCCATAGAGGTATACCATAAAGAAATCCAAGTCATTTTGACCAAATTATGGGCTTTTAAGGATGGAAAGAAGGCTCATTTTAGTAAGCCTTTGCAAAATTAAAATCAATGACATAAAAACGGTCATATTTTTTACTACTTTTAAAGTTATATATTTTAATGCAGATAACAACATAATCATTCCTCAAGCCCATAGAGGTATACCATATAGAAATCCAAGTCATTTTGACCAAATTATGGGCTTTTAAGGATGGAAAGAAGGCTCATTTCAGTAAGCCTTTGCAAAATTAAAATCAATGACATAAAAACGGTCATATTTTTTAATACCTTTAAAGTTATATATTTTAATGCAGATAAAAACATAATCATTCCACAAGCCCATAAACGTATGCCATATCGAAATACGAGTTCATTTGACCAAGTTATTGGCTTTTAAAGATGGAAAGAAGGCCCATTTCAGTAAACCTTTGCAAAATTAAAATCAAGGGCATAAAAACGGTCATATTTTTTACTACCTTTAAAGTTATATATTTTAATGCAGATAACAACTTTCTCATTCCACAAGCCTATAAAGGTATGCCATATCGAAATCCGAGTCCTTTTGTCCAGGTTATGGGCTTTTAAAGATGGAAAGAAGGCCCATTTCAGTAAACCTTTGCAAAATTAAAATCAATCACATAAAAACGGTCATATTTTTTACTACCTTTAAAGTTATATATTTTAATGCAGATAACAACATAATCATTCCACAAGCCCATAGAGGTATGCCATATCGAAATCCGAGTCCTTTTGACCAGGTTATGGGCTTTTAAAGATGGAAAGAAGGCCCATTTCAGTAAAGCTTTGCAAAATTAAAATCAATGACATAAAAACGGTTTTATTTTTACTACCTTTAAAGTTATATATTTTAATGCAGAAAACAACATAATCATTCCACAAGCCTATAAAGGTATGCCATATCGAAACCCGAGTTCTTTGACCAAGTTATGGGCTTTTAAAGATGGAAAGAAGACCGATTTCAGTAAACCTTTGCAAAATAAAAATCATTACATAAAAACGGTCATGTTTTTTACTACCTTTAAAGTTGTATATTTTAATGCAAATAACAACATAATCGTTCCACAAGCCCATAGAGGTATGCCATATCGAAATCCGATTCCTTTTGACCAGGTTATGGGCTTTTAAAGATGGAAAGAAGGCCCATTTCAGTAAACCTTTGCAAAATTAAAATCAATGACATAAAAACGGTCATATGTTTTACTACCTTTAAAGTTAAATATTTTAATGCAGATAACAACAAAATCATTCCACAAGCCCCTAAAGGTATGCCATATCTAAATACGATTTCATTTGACCAAGTTATAGGCTTTTAAAGATGGAAAGAAGGCCCATTTCAGTAAACCTTCGCAAAATAAAAATCAATGACATAAAAACTGTCATATTTTTTACTACCTTTAATGTTATATATTTTAATGCAAATAACAACATAATCATTCCACAAGCCTATTAAGGAATGCCATATCGAAATCCGAGTTCATTTGACCAAGTTATGGGCTTTTAAAAATGTAAAGAAGGCCCATTTCAGTAAACTTTCGCAAAATTAAAATCAATGACATAAAATCGGTCATGTTTTTTACTACCTTTAAAGTTATATATTTTAATGCAGATAACAACATAATCATTCCACAACCCCATAGAGGTATGCCATATCGAAATCCGAGTTCATTTGACCAAGTTATGGGCTTTTAAAGATGGAAAGAAGGCCCATTTCAGCAAACCTTTGCAAAATTAAAATCAATGACCTTAAAACGGTCATATTTTTTACTACTTTTAAAGTTATATATTTTAATGCAGATAACAACATAATCATTCCTCAAGCCCATAGAGGTATACCATAAAGAAATCCAAGTCATTTTGACCAAATTATGGGCTTTTAAGGATGGAAAGAAGGCTCATTTTAGTAAGCCTTTGCAAAATTAAAATCAATGACATAAAAACGGTCATATTTTTTACTACTTTTAAAGTTATATATTTTAATGCAGATAACAACATAATCATTCCTCAAGCCCATAGAGGTATACCATATAGAAATCCAAGTCATTTTGACCAAATTATGGGCTTTTAAGGATGGAAAGAAGGCTCATTTCAGTAAGCCTTTGCAAAATTAAAATCAATGACATAAAAACGGTCATATTTTTTAATACCTTTAAAGTTATATATTTTAATGCAGATAAAAACATAATCATTCCACAAGCCCATAAACGTATGCCATATCGAAATACGAGTTCATTTGACCAAGTTATTGGCTTTTAAAGATGGAAAGAAGGCCCATTTCAGTAAACCTTTGCAAAATTAAAATCAAGGGCATAAAAACGGTCATATTTTTTACTACCTTTAAAGTTATATATTTTAATGCAGATAACAACTTTCTCATTCCACAAGCCTATAAAGGTATGCCATATCGAAATCCGAGTCCTTTTGTCCAGGTTATGGGCTTTTAAAGATGGAAAGAAGGCCCATTTCAGTAAACCTTTGCAAAATTAAAATCAATCACATAAAAACGGTCATATTTTTTACTACCTTTAAAGTTATATATTTTAATGCAGATAACAACATAATCATTCCACAAGCCCATAGAGGTATGCCATATCGAAATCCGAGTCCTTTTGACCAGGATATGGGCCTTTAAAGATGGAAAGAAGGCCCATTTCAGTAAACCTTTTTATAATTAAAATCAATGACATAAAAACGGTCATATTTTTTACTACCTTTAAAGATATATATTTTAATGCAGATAACAACATAATCATTCCACAAGCACATAGAGGTATGCCACATCGAAATCCGAGTCCTTTTGACCAGGTTATGGGCTTTTAAAGATGGAAAGAAGGCCCATTTCAGTAAAGCTTTGCAAAATTAAAATCAATGACATAAAAACGGTTTTATTTTTACTACCTTTAAAGTTATATATTTTAATGCAGAAAACAACATAATCATTCCACAAGCCTATAAAGGTATGCCATATCGAAACCCGAGTTCTTTGACCAAGTTATGGGCTTTTAAAGATGGAAAGAAGACCGATTTCAGTAAACCTTTGCAAAATAAAAATCATTACATAAAAACGGTCATGTTTTTTACTACCTTTAAAGTTGTATATTTTAATGCAAATAACAACATAATCGTTCCACAAGCCCATAGAGGTATGCCATATCGAAATCCGATTCCTTTTGACCAGGTTATGGGCTTTTAAAGATGGAAAGAAGGCCCATTTCAGTAAACCTTTGCAAAATTAAAATCAATGACATAAAAACGGTCATATTTTGTACTACCTTTAAAGTTTAATATTTAAATGCAGATAACAACATAATCATTCCACAAGCCCATAGAGGTATGCCATATCTAAATACGAGTTCATTTGACCAAGTTATTGGCTTTTAAAGATGGAAAGAAGGCCCATTTCAGTAAACCTTCGCAAAATTAAAATCAATGACATAAAAACGGTCATATGTTTTACTACCTTTAAAGTTAAATATTTTAATGCAGATAACAACAAAATCATTCCACAAGCCCCTTAAGGTATGCCATATCTAAATACGAGTTCATTTGACCAAGTTATAGGCTTTTAAAGATGGAAAGAAGGCCCATTTCAGTAAACCTTCGCAAAATAAAAATCAATGACATAAAAACTGTCATATTTTTTACTACCTTTAATGTTATATATTTTAATGCAAATAACAACATAATCATTCCACAAGCCTATTAAGGAATGCCGTATCGAAATCCGAGTTCATTTGACCAAGTTATGGGCTTTTAAAAATGTAAAGAAGGCCCATTTCAGTAAACTTTCGCAAAATTAAAATCAATGACATAAAATCGGTCATGTTTTTCACTACCTTTAAAGTTATATATTTTAATGCAGATAACAACATAATCATTCCACAACCCCATAGAGGTATGCCATATCGAAATCCGAGTTCATTTGACCAAGTTATGGGCTTTTAAAGATGGAAAGAAGGCCCATTTCAGCAAACCTTTGCAAAATTAAAATCAATGACATTAAAACGGTCATATTTTTTACTACTTTTAAAGTTATATATTTTAATGCAGATAACAACATAATCATTCCTCAAGCCCATAGAGGTATACCATAAAGAAATCCAAGTCATTTTGACCAAATTATGGGCTTTTAAGGATGGAAAGAAGGCTCATTTTAGTAAGCCTTTGCAAAATTAAAATCAATGACATAAAAACGGTCATATTTTTTACTACTTTTAAAGTTATATATTTTAATGCAGATAACAACATAATCATTCCTCAAGCCCATAGAGGTATACCATAAAGAAATCCAAGTCATTTTGACCAAATTATGGGCTTTTAAGGATGGAAAGAAGGCTCATTTTAGTAAGCCTTTGCAAAATTAAAATCAATGACATAAAAACGGTCATATTTTTTAATACCTTTAAAGTTATATATTTTAATGCAGATAAAAACATAATCATTCCACAAGCCCATAAACGTATGCCATATCGAAATACGAGTTCATTTGACCAAGTTATTGGCTTTTAAAGATGGAAAGAAGGCCCATTTCAGTAAACCTTCGCAAAATTAAAATCAAGGGCATAAAAACGGTCATATTTTTTACTACCTTTAAAGTTATATATTTTAATGCAGATAACAACTTTATCATTCCACAAGCCTACAAAGGTATGCCATATCGAAATCCGAGTCCTTTTGTCCAGGTTATGGGCTTTTAAAGATGGAAAGAAGGCCCATTTCAGTAAGCCTTTGCAAAATTAAAATCAATCACATAAAAACGGTCATATTTTTTACTACCTTTAAAGTTATATATTTTAATGCAGATAACAACATAATCATTCCACAAGCCCATAGAGGTATGCCATATCGAAATCCGAGTCCTTTTGACCAGGATATGGGCCTTTAAAGATGGAAAGAAGGCCCATTTCAGTAAACCTTTTTATAATTAAAATCAATGACATAAAAACGGTCATATTTTTTACTACCTTTAAAGATATATATTTTAATGCAGATAACAACATAATCATTCCACAAGCACATAGAGGTATGCCACATCGAAATCCGAGTCCTTTTGACCAGGTTATGGGCTTTTAAAGATGGAAAGAAGGCCCATTTCAGTAAAGCTTTGCAAAATTAAAATCAATGACATAAAAACGGTTTTATTTTTACTACCTTTAAAGTTATATATTTTAATGCAGAAAACAACATAATCATTCCACAAGCCTATAAAGGTATGCCATATCGAAACCCGAGTTCTTTGACCAAGTTATGGGCTTTTAAAGATGGAAAGAAGACCCATTTCAGTAAACCTTTGCAAAATTAAAATCATTACATAAAAACGGTCATGTTTTTTACTACCTTTAAAGTTGTATATTTTAATGCAGATAACAACATAATCGTTCCACAAGCCCATAGAGGTATGCCATATCGAAATCCGATTCCTTTTGACCAGGTTATGGGCTTTTAAAGATGGAAAGAAGGCCCATTTCAGTAAACCTTTGCAAAATTAAAATCAATGACATAAAAACGGTCATATTTTGTACTACCTTTAAAGTTTAATATTTAAATGCAGATAACAACATAATCATTCCACAAGCCCATAGAGTTATGCCATATCTAAATACGAGTTCATTTGACCAAGTTATTGGCTTTTAAAGATGGAAAGAAGGCCCATTTCAGTAAACCTTCGCAAAATTAAAATCAATGACATAAAAACGGTCATATTTTTTACTACCTTTAAAGTTATATATTTTAATGCAGATAACAACATAATCATTCCGCAAGCCCATAAAGGTATGCCATATCGAAATCCGAGTTCATTTGACTAAGTTATGGGCTTTTAAATATGTAAAGAAGGCCCATTTCAGTAAACCTTTGCAAAATTAAAATCAATCACATAAAAACGGTCATATTTTTTACTACCTTTAAAGTTATATATTTTAATGCAGATAACAACATAATCATTCCACAAGCCCATAGAGGTATGCCATATCGAAATCCGAGTCCTTTTGACCAGGATATGGGCCTTTAAAGATGGAAAGAAGGCCCATTTCAGTAAACCTTTGCATAATTAAAATCAATGACATAAAAACGGTTGTTTGGTCATCTCACTGTTTGTTTTGTTTTCTATGGTCGTTGCGATGCCGACTATCGAAAGCTGCGAGCAGGGGCGTAGCACAGCTGATAATCGCTAATAAATTACCCCCTACAAGTCGGCAAGCAACGATCATACAACAAAATACTAGATTAAAAAACTACTAGATTACCATAAAATACTAACTCTAGATACCAATGTAATAGGGAAGATCTGAAACGAGCGAGTTGGTAACATTGTTGAATAGAAAAAGCTCTTGAAATAAACGCACAATTTACATAGATGACGGCTAAGCAATGTTTTAAATAAAACCAGTGGATTCGCGAAGTTGCATATTTACTCCTGCTTCCTGAGCAAACATTGGCGCCCCCGGGTGGACTCACTGGTTCTTGGCCGTCTTCTAAACTTCGGATTTGCGTATTGTTATAAGTTGGCAAATCACCAAGAGTTATATAACAAGTGCACGCGGCCAATTCGCGTTACGCAACAAGTGCATCGGCATCGCACATTGGGTGCATGGTCCAAGTTGGAGACGCATTTACGCGCCCGTGCAACTTTAATTTCATCTTTCGTTGTTGGAGCGCCCGCACAGCCGGAGCGCAGTACCCACGTACATCTCGGCGTAGAGGGAGCGCACATCGGCTGCGTCCATCTCCTCGCCACATTCTCGTCGGCACCCATAGAGAGGTGCAATAGAAAGTCGTCTTTCGTCGCTGGAGCACCCGGAGAAGGGTGAGCCCCATACATCATCGTAGAGGGAGCGCACATCGGCTGCGTCCCTAACCTCCATTTCGTCACAGGAGAGCATCAGCGGGCTTCAACCTAACCTCGTCGGAAACACCGAGAAGTACAGCGATCCGTATTGTATATGGTAAAGTGGCCTACGTAAATATATGCAAACTTTATTTCCATCACTTGCACAAACACATCATAATTCACTTGGCTTTCAGTCACATACACACATAAAGGCCCACCCAACATATACACACACACACATTCGGTCTTGCTTAATCTGCCTGGCCCCAATCTTCGCGCGCTCTTTGGTTGTGTCGGTCTGTTGGCCTTCCTTGCTCCAATCGCGCATAGCCTGGCTGAGGATTTCGTACGGTGGGACAGTGCAGACATTCGATCGCTACCAGCAGCATTGCATTGGCATTTGCTTGTTAGAAACAATCTAAAAACGGGAAGTTGCTAGTCACAATGGGTGGAAGTCGGAAACGTTTTGGCAGAACTCCCTCAGCGGAGGACGACACAAACGAATTGCTGGAACAGCTTGAGCGGAATAAGAATCATATAATTAGAATTGAGGCCACAGTTCGTGGTCAAGTAACTCCCCCTAATGCGTGCGAAATGGAATGTCGTTTAGGTATTTTAAATGGATACATCGAAAAGGCGTTCAAGTTGCAACAACAATTAGAAGCAATTAATAACGAATTAGCATGTAGAGAGGAGTTAGAAGAATTATGTGTATCCGCAAAGGCATTATTAATGTCAAATTGTAACCGGCCCGAAGGAGAAAGAAATCATTCTACCTTCGCAAATAACAGTAGTTTAAACTCTTCAGCAAGTCACAGCAGAATACTACCACAAATGAAACTCCCAAAATTCGACGGCAACTATGCCGAGTTCAAAAATTTTATAGGTTTATTTAACAGCTTAGTTCACGATGACGAATCTCTATCAAATGTTGAAAAGTTTAATCATCTGTTATCCTGTTTAGAGAAGGAAGCCTTAGGAACAGTAAAGGCTTACCAGATCACAGAAGCAAATTACGCAAAGGCCCATGCGGCCTTGGTCAGGGTTTATGATAATCCGTGCCTAATATACTTTAAAAGTATTTCTCGATTGTTTGAAATCCCAACAATGCAAGCGCCATCCGCCTCGGCGTTGCGATCCCTTATCGACACTGTAACTGCTATATATGAATCTCTTCTCTCGCTCGGCAACGAGAAAACTCTCGCCAACGCAATGATAATTCACATCGTCATGTCTAGAGTAGATCCCAAAACGCGGTCGCGATGGGAAGAGCACCTTAGTTACGATTCTATTCCGTTATGGAAAGATTGCTCAGAGGCACTTAATAAACGATACCAACACTTAGCGGCTGAGGAATCCACGACAGGCAGAAAAGCTCCCAAACAGGGACAGCTAGGGAACAAGCCCAGATATAGCAAAGCGGCATTAGCAGTTTCCCGACCTGTCGAAGAACTTAAGTCTAAATGTTGCTTCTGCAAGTCAGACAGCCATTTCATTCAGAGTTGTACATCTTACGCTAATATCTCGGTAGAAGCTCGGTTCAAGTTCGCAAAGAATGCACCACTTTGCATCAATTGTCTACGCAGAGGACATAGTGTCGCAACATGCCAGTCATCTCGTTGTCGAATTTGTACGAAGGCTCATCACACACTTCTGCATCGGTATACCTCAACCTCCCAAGTACCGTCGAGCAATCAATTGTCATCGCCTATTGACAATCAGGTAGCCCAACAGTCACTAAGTGCCTCGATTAGTCAGCCTATGCCGCAAAAGGTAGATCACGTCTTACTTGCAACGGCCCTTGTCGAGGTTCAAAGTCAGTCAGGAGCCAAGCTGTGCGCTAGGATTTTGCTAGACTCAGGGTCACAGGTTAATTTTATAACGGAGGAATTAGTAAATAATCTGCAATTAAAACGATACCGGCATGAGGCTAAATTCTCAGGCATTGGGAATTCCGCGTGTTCAGCTAGCTTCGCAGTCCAGACGACAATTGGGTCGCGATTAAACTCCTTCGAAGCGGCAGTTGAATGCATAATTTTACCGTCAATCTCAGGGTATCGTCCAGAAGCAACCGCAATATCTTCCGATTGGATTCGTAATGATATCTCCTTAGCAGACCCTTACTTTTACAAGCCCAAACGCGTCGACATGCTGATCGGCGCTGAGTTGTTTTTCGACCTGCTTAGGGAAGGACAAATACGGTACAAGCACTCAGGTCCAACTCTACAAAATACTGTCTTTGGCTGGGTAGCGTCAGGGCCCTACAAAGAAAATCCGCCCGCACGATGTATCTCATACTCCACTCTAGTAGCTACTGAGGACAACAATTTGGATCACACGCTAAGGAAGTTCTGGGAAATTGAAAGAATACCCGATTTAACAAAATCGCAGCTCTATACCCCTGATCAAGTGTTGAGTGAAAAATCGTTTGCTAGCACCGTCTCGCGTGACTCTACAGGAAAATTTGTACTTAGCCTGCCTTTCAAATCGAGTCCTTCGTGTCTCGGTTCCTCGTATGAAACTGCACGACGTCGGTTTTTGTCCTTAGAACGGCGTATGAAAGGGAACCCAACAAATCATTCGTTGTATATCCAGTTTATGAAGGAATACTTAGCTCTCGGTCACATGGAGGCTACAGATAATAGGATACCCAACGAGCCTCATTATTTTATACCGCATCAGTGCGTTCTCCGACCTGAAAGCTCTTCAACTAAATTAAGAGTCGTATTCGACGCGTCATGCAAAACCACTTCCCAAATTTCATTGAATGAAATTCTCTTGGTAGGGCCAACAATTCAGCCTTGCCTATATGCCACGCTGCTTAAATTCCGATTCCATAAATTTGCAATGTCGGCAGACATTACCAAAATGTACAGACAAGTGGTATAAGATGAGACCCATAGAAAGTTTCAGTTAATTGTATGGCGTGAGAACCCGCAAGACCCTCTACAAATTTATCGGCTTAACACCGTTACGTATGGTACGGCAAGTGCTCCTTTCCTTGCAATACGGTGTTTGAAGCAGCTTAGCGAGATCTACTCCGAATCTCTTCCCTTAGCTTCAAAGGCTCTAGCCAATGATTTTTACGTCGATGACTTGTTAACAGGGGCCGATTCCATTCGTGAGTTAAGGAAATTGCGAGGGGAAATCACAGAGATTTTAGATTCCGCAGGGTTCGTCTTGGCTAAGTGGGCGTCGAATTGTACCCCCAACGAACGACAGGTCGCCGAGCCAGAAGTCCTTATTGGAGAAGACGCCGATACGAAAACTTTGGGTCTCACTTGGAGTCCAAAACAGGATACGTTCAAATTCAACGCCCAGAATCTACAGCTTGAAGACCCACCCACAAAGCGATCCATGCTTTCATTTGCAGCACGGCTGTTCGATCCGTTAGGACTCATTTGCCCTATCGTTACCCTTGCAAAGATATTTATTCAAAAACTCTGGTCGCTACAAATTGGATGGGACGACGAAATACCCGCTGACGTACTGCATCATTGGAAGACGGTGTCATCTTGCTTTACAGATTTAGAAACGTTAAACATCCCTCGGCATGTCGGAACTCAGTTTGGCGGCACTTATCAAATCCACGGATTTGCGGACGCGTCAACAGATGCTTACGGTTGTTGTCTGTACGTAAGGTCAGTGACCTCAGAGGGAATAAAAGTTAGGTTGCTAACAGCCAAATCCAGGGTAGCACCGATCAATAGACTTAGTATTCCACGACTAGAACTCTGTGCGGCTCACCTCTTAGCGAAGTTATGGAGTGATGTGCAAACGCTTAATCTTTACCGCGTCGAGCAGGTTACTATGTGGTCGGATTCTGAAGTTGTTCTCTTCTGGTTGCGCACTCATCTGTCAAAACTTAAAACATTCGTCGCAAATAGGGTTTCGGCTATTCACGAACTGGCTCCAACTGCAGCCTGGCGACACGTCCCGACTAACTTCAATCCAGCGGACCTACCCTCTCGAGGGACTACGGTCAAAGATCTCGATACGACGCTATGGTTTGAAGGCCCTTCGTTTTTGTCCATGGACTCGACTCATTGGCCAGTTAATCAGCACTTGGCTGACACGCCCCTCGAAAGCCAACTCGAAATGAAACCGCCAGTAATCGCCCATACGGTTGCTGTCGTCTCAAATCATCCGCTGCTACAATTAGTTGAAAATTCTTCTTCCTATGTGAAGGTTGTGAGAATTACAACATTTATCTTTCGTTTTGTTTACGGCAGGGCCTGGAAATTGTGGAACGACCACGTCCTATCAGCCACCGAGCTTAGTTTTTCGTTCTCTTATATCGCGCAGGCTGTTCAGCGTAAATCGTTTGCAGACGATTTCAATAAATTAAAGAAAAATTTGCCATTACCCAGTTCTTACCAAAAACTTAGCCCATTTATCAGCAACGAAACTTTCGGAACCCGTACTTTAACATTGGTGCGGGTGGGCGGTCGACTAGCGCACGCGGATCTAGAACCCAGTGCCAAATTCCCAATATTAATGCCTAAAGGGAATCGTTTTGTCAAATTGTACATCGAGCACCTGCACTATGCTAATTGCCATGCAGGACCACGAGCCCTAGTCGGCCTGCTTCGGCAGACAATTTGGTTGATCAATGCACGACGCGAGTGCAGTGCTGTTGTGCGCCGATGCACGCACTGTTTCCGGTATAAGCCACGGTTAATGTCGCAAATAATGGGAAACCTGCCTCTTGACCGTGTCAGAATCAGTCGACCCTTTAGAATAAGCGGAGTCGATCTCTTCGGTCCAATCCGAGTGTCGCTAGGAGTGCGGGGCAAGGCAGCGTTAAAAATGTATGTCGCAGTATTCATATGTTTTTCAACGAAAGCGGTTCACCTAGAACTATTGAAGGATCTCACTTCTAACTCATTTATCCTCTGTCTCAGCAGATTTGTTGGGCGGCGCGGCCCGCTCGATCGACTCTACTGCGACAATGCAACCAATTTTGTTGGTTCCTCACGGCTGCTTCAGGAGATGGCCTCCGATGTCCGCAGCACACTGGGAACGTACGGCGTCCATCACCAGGTTGAGTTCGTCTTCATTCCGCCCCGGTCGCCTCATTTCGGGGGCCTATGGGAGGCCGCCGTCAAGTCCGCCAAACACCTCTTTTTGAGGGCCGTCGGAAACGCCTTGCTGAAGGAGGACGAAGTCCAGACGATCCTGGTTGAAGTGGAAGCAGTGCTTAACTCGCGTCCGCTAGTAGCTGACAGCAGCAACCCTAACGACGGAGAGGCTATTACTCCAGCCCACTTTCTGGTAGGCACCACGCTCGCTGCTCTACCCCCAGGATCGGCACCTCCTCATCCGGACGACGACCTAACTCATCTACAACGCTGACAGCTTATATCAGCCATCAAGCGACGGTTTTGGCGAGACTGGTCCCGTGACTACATAGCTGGGCTGCAGCAAAGAGTTAAGTGGACAACGGAATCGGCCAACCTTCTACCAGGAACCATCGTCGTCATCAAAGAGGACAATTTACCGCCCCAGAAGTGGCTGCTCGGCAGAGTCACCGAAGTAACGCACGGATCGGATGGCAAGGTGCGCGTTGCTCTAGTAAAAACCAAGCAAGGCGTATACAAACGCTCAGTACATCATCTGGCACCTCTTCCCATTAATTGAAGGACTACAGCTCTTCAACGCGGGCGATGTTTGGTCATCTCACTGTTTGTTTTGTTTTCTATGGTCGTTGCGATGCCGACTATCGAAAGCTGCGAGCAGGGGCGTAGCACAGCTGATAATCGCTAATAAATTACCCCCTACAAGTCGGCAAGCAACGATCATACAACAAAATACTAGATTAAAAAACTACTAGATTACCATAAAATACTAACTCTAGATACCAATGTAATAGGGAAGATCTGAAACGAGCGAGTTGGTAACATTGTTGAATAGAAAAAGCTCTTGAAATAAACGCACAATTTACATAGATGACGGCTAAGCAATGTTTTAAATAAAACCAGTGGATTCGCGAAGTTGCATATTTACTCCTGCTTCCTGAGCAAACATATTTTTTACTACCTTTAAAGTTATATATTTTAATGCAGATAACAACATAATCATTCCTCAAGCCTATACAGGTATGCCATATCGAAATCCGAGTTCATTTGACTAAGCTATGGCCTTTTAAATATGTAAAGAAGGCCCATTTCAGTAAACCTTCGCAAAATTAAAATCAATGACATAAAAACGGTCATATGTTTTACTACCTTTAAAGTTAAATATTTTAATGCAGATTACAACAAAATCATTCCACAAGCCCCTAAAGGTATGCCATATCTAAATACGAGTTCATTTGACCAAGTTATAGGCTTTTAAAGATGGAAAGAAGGCCCATTTCAGTAAACCTTCGCAAAATAAAAATCAATGACATAAAATCGGTCATGTTTTTTACTACCTTTAAAGTTATATATTTTAATGCAGATAACAACATAATCATTCCACAAGCACATAGAGGTATGCCACATCGAAATCCGAGTCCTTTTGACCAGGTTATGGGCTTTTAAAGATGGAAAGAAGGCCCATTTCAGTAAAGCTTTGCAAAATTAAAATCAATGACATAAAAACGGTTTTATTTTTACTACCTTTAAAGTTATATATTTTAATGCAGAAAACAACATAATCATTCCACAAGCCTATAAAGGTATGCCATATCGAAACCCGAGTTCTTTGACCAGGTTATGGGCTTTTAAAGATGGAAAGAAGGCCCATTTCAGTAAAGCTTTGCAAAATTAAAATCAATGACATAAAAACGGTTTTATTTTTACTACCTTTAAAGTTATATATTTTAATGCAGAAAACAACATAATCATTCCACAAGCCTATAAAGGTATGCCATATCGAAACCCGAGTTCTTTGACCAAGTTATGGGCTTTTAAAGATGGAAAGAAGACCCATTTCAGTAAACCTTTGAAAAATTAAAATCATTACATAAAAACGGTCATGTTTTTTACTACCTTTAAAGTTATATATTTTAATGCAGATAACAACATAATCGTTCCACAAGCCCATAGAGGTATGCCATATCGAAATCCGAGTCCTTTTGACCAGGTTATGGGCTTTTAAAGATGGAAAGAAGACCCATTTCAGTAAACATTTGCAAAATTAAAATCAATGACATAAAAACGGTCATATTTTTTACTACCTTTAAAGTTATATATTTTAATGCAGATAACAACGTAATCATTCCACAAGCCTATAGAGGTATGCCATATCGAAATCCGAGTCCTTTTGACCAGGATATGGGCTTTTAAAGATGGAAAGAAGGCCCATTTCAGTAAACCTTTGCAAAATTAAAATCAATGACATAAAAACGGTCATATTTTTTACTACCTTTAAAGCTATATATTTTAATGCAGATAACAACATAATCATTCCACAAGCCTATAAAGGTATGCCATATCTAAATACGAGTTCATTTGACCAAGTTATAGGCTTTTAAAGATGGAAAGAAGGCCCATTTCAGTAAACCTTCGCAAAATAAAAGTCAATGACATAAAAACTGTCATATTTTTTACTACCTTTAATGTTCTATATTTTAATGCAAATAACAACATAATCATTCCACAAGCCTATTAAGGAATGCCATATCGAAATCCGAGTTCATTTGACCAAGTTATGGGCTTTTAAAAATGTAAAGAAGGCCCATTTCAGTAAACTTTCGCAAAATTAAAATCAATGACATAAAATCGGTCATGTTTTTTACTACCTTTAAAGTTATATATTTTAATGCAGATAACAACATAATCATTCCACAAGCCCATAGAGGTATGCCATATCGAAATCCGAGTCATTTTGACCAAATTATGGGCTTTTAAGGATGGAAAGAAGGCTCATTTCAGTAAACCCTTGCAAAATTAAAATCAATGACATAAAAACGGTCATATTTCTTAAAAAATTTAAAGTTATATACTTTAATGCAGATAACAACATAATCATTCCACAAGCCTATAAAGGTATGCCATATCGAAATCCGAGTTCATTTGACCAAGTTATGGGCTTTTAAAGATGGAAAGAAGGCCCATTTCAGCAAACCTTCGCAAAATTAAAATCAATGACATAAAAACGGTCATATTTTTTACTACCTTTAAAGATATATATTTTAATGCAGATAACAACATAATCATTCCACAAGCACATAGAGGTATGCCACATCGAAATCCGAGTCCTTTTGACCAGGTAATGGGCTTTTAAAGATGGAAAGAAGGCCCATTTCAGTAAAGCTTCGCAAAATTAAAATCAATGACATAAAAACGGTTTTATTTTTACTACCTTTAAAGTTATATATTTTAATGCAGAAAACAACATAATCATTCCACAAGCCTATAAAGGTATGCCATATCGAAACCCGAGTTCTTTGACCAAGTTATGGGCTTTTAAAGATGGAAAGAAGACCCATTTCAGTAAACCTTTGCAAAATTAAAATCATTACATAAAAACGGTCATGTTTTTTACTACCTTTAAAGTTGTATATTTTAATGCAGATAACAACATAATCGTTCCACAAGCCCATAGAGGTATGCCATATCGAAATCCGATTCCTTTTGACCAGGTTATGGGCTTTTAAAGATGGAAAGAAGGCCCATTTCAGTAAACCTTTGCAAAATTAAAATCAATGACATAAAAACGGTCATATTTTGTACTACCTTTAAAGTTTAATATTTAAATGCAGATAACAACATAATCATTCCACAAGCCCATAGAGTTATGCCATATCTAAATACGAGTTCATTTGACCAAGTTATTGGCTTTTAAAGATGGAAAGAAGGCCCATTTCAGTAAACCTTCGCAAAATTAAAATCAATGACATAAAAACGGTCATATTTTTTACTACCTTTAAAGTTATATATTTTAATGCAGATAACAACATAATCATTCCGCAAGCCCATAAAGGTATGCCATATCGAAATCCGAGTTCATTTGACTAAGTTATGGGCTTTTAAATATGTAAAGAAGGCCCATTTCAGTAAACCTTTGCAAAATTAAAATCAATCACATAAAAACGGTCATATTTTTTACTACCTTTAAAGTTATATATTTTAATGCAGATAACAACATAATCATTCCACAAGCCCATAGAGGTATGCCATATCGAAATCCGAGTCCTTTTGACCAGGATATGGGCCTTTAAAGATGGAAAGAAGGCCCATTTCAGTAAACCTTTTTATAATTAAAATCAATGACATAAAAACGGTCATATTTTTTACTACCTTTAAAGATATATATTTTAATGCAGATAACAACATAATTATTCCACAAGCCTATTAAGGTATGCCATATCGAAATACGGTTCATTTGACCAATTTGTTGGCTTTTAAAGATGGAAAGAAGGCCCATTTCAGTAAAGCTTTGCAAAATTAAAATCAATGACATAAAAACGGTTTTATTTTTACTACCTTTAAAGTTATATATTTTAATGCAGAAAACAACATAATCATTCCACAAGCCTATAAAGGTATGCCATATCGAAACCCGAGTTCTTTGACCAAGTTATGGGCTTTTAAAGATGGAAAGAAGACCCATTTCAGTAAACCTTTGCAAAATTAAAATCAATGACATAAAAACTTTCATATTTTTTACTACCTTTAATGTTATATATTTTAATGCAAATAACAACATAATCATTCCACAAGCCTATAAAGGAATGCCATATCGAAATCCGAGTTCATTTGACCAAGTTATTGGCTTTTAAAGATGGAAAGAAGGCCCATTTCAGTAAACCTTCGCAAAATTAAAATCAATGACATAAAAACGGTCATATTTTTTACTACCTTTAAAGTTATATATTTTAATGCAGATAACAACATTATCATTCCACAAGCCCATAAAGGTATGCCATATCGAAATCCAAGTTCATTTGACTAAGTTATGGGCTTTTAAATATGTAAAGAAGTAAACCTTCGCAAAAGTAAAATCAATGACATAAAAACGGTCATATTTTTAACTACATTTAAAGTTATATATTTTAATGCAGATAACAACATAGTCATTCCTCAAGCCCATAGAGGTATGCCATATAGAAATCCGAGTCATTTTGACTAAATTATGGGCTTTTAAAGATGGAAAGAAGGCTCATTTCAGTAAACCTTGTCAAAATTAAAATCAATGACATAAAAACGGTCATATTTTTTAATACCTTTAAAGTTATATATTTTAATGCAGATAACAACATAATCATTCCACAAGCCTATAAAGGTATGCCATATCGAAATCCGAGTTCATTTGACTAAGCTATGGCCTTTTAAATATGTAAAGAAGGCCCATTTCAGTAAACCTTCGCAAAATTAAAATCAATGACATAAAAACGGTCATATGTTTTACTACCTTTAAAGTTAAATATTTTAATGCAGATTACAACAAAATTATTCCACAAGCCCCTAAAGGTATGCCATATCGAGATCCGAGTTCATTTGACCAAGTTATGGTCTTTTAAAGATGGAAGGCCCATTTCAGTAAGCCTTCGCAAAATTAAAATCAATGACATAAAAACGGTCGTATTTTTTACTACCTTTAAAGTTATATATTTTAATGCAGATAATAATATAATCATTCCACAAGCCTATAAAGGTATGCCATATCGAAATCCAAGTCCTTTTGACCAGGATATGGGCTTTTAAAGATGGAAAAAAGGCCCATTTCAGTAAACCCTTGCAAAATTAAAATCAATGACATAAAAACGGTCATATTTTTAACTACCTTTAAAGTTATATACTTTAATGCAGATAACAACATAATCATTCCACATGCCTATAAAGGTATGCCACATCGAAATCCGAGTTCATTTGACCAAGTTATGGGCTTTTAAAGATGGAAAGACGGCCCATTTCAGTAAACCTTCGCAAAATTAAAATCAATGACATAAAAACGGTCATATTTTTTACTACCTTTAAGGTTAAATATTTTAATGCAGATAACAACAAAATCATTCCACAAGCCCATAGAGGTATGCCATATCGAAATCCGATTCCTTTTGACCAGGTTATGGGCTTTTAAAGATGGAAAGAAGGCCCATTTCAGTAAACCTTTGCAAAATTAAAATCAATGACATAAAAACGGTCATATTTTGTACTACCTTTAAAGTTTAATATTTAAATGCAGATAACAACATAATCATTCCACAAGCCCATAGAGGTATGCCATATCTAAATACGAGTTCATTTGACCAAGTTATTGGCTTTTAAAGATGGAAAGAAGGCCCATTTCAGTAAACCTTCGCAAAATTAAAATCAATGACATAAAAACGGTCATATTTTTTACTACCTTTAAAGTTATATATTTTAATGCAGATAACAACATAATCATTCCACAAGCGCATAGAGGTATGCCATATCGAAATCCGAGTTCATTTGACTAAGTTATGGGCTTTTAAGTATGCAAAGAAGGCCAATTTCAGTAAACCTTCGCAAAATTAAAATCAATGACATAAAAACGGTCATATTTTTTACTACCCTTAAAGTTTAATATTTTAATGCAGATAACAAGAAAATCATTGCACAAGCTCCTAAAGCTATGCCATATCTAAATACGAGTTCATTTGACCAAGTTATAGGCTTTTAAAGATGGAAAGAAGGCCCATTTCAGTAAACCTTCGCAAAATAAAAATCAATGACATAAAAACAGTCATATTTTTTACTACCTTTAATGTTATATATTTTAATGCAAATAGCAACATAATCATTCCACAAGCCTATAAAGGAATGCCATATCGAAATCCGAGTTCATTTGACCAAGTTATGGGCTTTTAAAAATGTAAAGATGGCCCATTTCAGTAAACTTTCGCAAAATTAAAATCAATGACATAAAATCGGTCATATTTTTTACTACCTTTAAAGTTTAATATTTAAATGCAGATAACAACATAATCATTCCACAAGCCCATAGAGTTATGCCATATCTAAATACGAGTTCATTTGACCAAGTTATGGGCTTTTAAAGATGGAAAGACGGCCCATTTCAGTAAACCTTCGCAAAATTAAAATCAATGACATAAAAACGGTCATATTTTTTACTACCTTTAAGGTTAAATATTTTAATGCAGATAACAACAAAATCATTCCACAAGCCCATAGAGGTATGCCATATCGAAATCCGAGTCCTTTTGACCAGGATATGGGCCTTTAAAGATGGAAAGAAGGCCCATTTCAGTAAACCTTTTTATAATTAAAATCAATGACATAAAAACGGTCATATTTTTTACTACCTTTAAAGATATATATTTTAATGCAGATAACAACATAATTATTCCACAAGCCTATTAAGGTATGCCATATCGAAATACGGTTCATTTGACCAATTTGTTGGCTTTTAAAGATGGAAAGAAGGCCCATTTCAGTAAAGCTTTGCAAAATTAAAATCAATGACATAAAAACGGTTTTATTTTTACTACCTTTAAAGTTATATATTTTAATGCAGAAAACAACATAATCATTCCACAAGCCTATAAAGGTATGCCATATCGAAACCCGAGTTCTTTGACCAAGTTATGGGCTTTTAAAGATGGAAAGAAGACCCATTTCAGTAAACCTTTGCAAAATTAAAATCAATGACATAAAAACTTTCATATTTTTTACTACCTTTAATGTTATATATTTTAATGCAAATAACAACATAATCATTCCACAAGCCTATAAAGGAATGCCATATCGAAATCCGAGTTCATTTGACCAAGTTATTGGCTTTTAAAGATGGAAAGAAGGCCCATTTCAGTAAACCTTCGCAAAATTAAAATCAATGACATAAAAACGGTCATATTTTTTACTACCTTTAAAGTTATATATTTTAATGCAGATAACAACATTATCATTCCACAAGCCCATAAAGGTATGCCATATCGAAATCCAAGTTCATTTGACTAAGTTATGGGCTTTTAAATATGTAAAGAAGTAAACCTTCGCAAAAGTAAAATCAATGACATAAAAACGGTCATATTTTTAACTACATTTAAAGTTATATATTTTAATGCAGATAACAACATAGTCATTCCTCAAGCCCATAGAGGTATGCCATATAGAAATCCGAGTCATTTTGACTAAATTATGGGCTTTTAAAGATGGAAAGAAGGCTCATTTCAGTAAACCTTGTCAAAATTAAAATCAATGACATAAAAACGGTCATATTTTTTAATACCTTTAAAGTTATATATTTTAATGCAGATAACAACATAATCATTCCACAAGCCTATAAAGGTATGCCATATCGAAATCCGAGTTCATTTGACTAAGCTATGGCCTTTTAAATATGTAAAGAAGGCCCATTTCAGTAAACCTTCGCAAAATTAAAATCAATGACATAAAAACGGTCATATGTTTTACTACCTTTAAAGTTAAATATTTTAATGCAGATTACAACAAAATCATTCCACAAGCCCCTAAAGGTATGCCATATCGAGATCCGAGTTCATTTGACCAAGTTATGGTCTTTTAAAGATGGAAGGCCCATTTCAGTAAGCCTTCGCAAAATTAAAATCAATGACATAAAAACGGTCGTATTTTTTACTACCTTTAAAGTTATATATTTTAATGCAGATAATAATATAATCATTCCACAAGCCTATAAAGGTATGCCATATCGAAATCCAAGTCCTTTTGACCAGGATATGGGCTTTTAAAGATGGAAAAAAGGCCCATTTCAGTAAACCCTTGCAAAATTAAAATCAATGACATAAAAACGGTCATATTTTTAACTACCTTTAAAGTTATATACTTTAATGCAGATAACAACAAAATCATTCCACAAGCCCATAGAGGTATGCCATATCGAAATCCGATTCCTTTTGACCAGGTTATGGGCTTTTAAAGATGGAAAGAAGGCCCATTTCAATAAACCTTTGCAAAATTAAAATCAATGACATAAAAACGGTCATATTTTTTACTACCTTTAAGGTTAAATATTTTAATGCAGATAACAACAAAATCATTCCACAAGCCCATAGAGGTATGCCATATCGAAATCCGATTCCTTTTGACCAGGTTATGGGCTTTTAAAGATGGAAAGAAGGCCCATTTCAATAAACCTTTGCAAAATTAAAATCAATGACATAAAAACGGTCATATTTTGTACTACCTTTAAAGTTTAATATTTAAATGCAGATAACAACATAATCATTCCACAAGCCCATAGAGGTATGCCATATCTAAATACGAGTTCATTTGACCAAGTTATTGGCTTTTAAAGATGGAAAGAAGGCCCATTTCAGTAAACCTTCGCAAAATTAAAATCAATGACATAAAAACGGTCATATTTTTTACTACCTTTAAAGTTATATATTTTAATGCAGATAACAACATAATCATTCCACAAGCGCATAGAGGTATGCCATATCGAAATCCGAGTTCATTTGACTAAGTTATGGGCTTTTAAGTATGCAAAGAAGGCCAATTTCAGTAAACCTTCGCAAAATTAAAATCAATGACATAAAAACGGTCATATTTTTTACTACCCTTAAAGTTTAATATTTTAATGCAGATAACAAGAAAATCATTGCACAAGCTCCTAAAGCTATGCCATATCTAAATACGAGTTCATTTGACCAAGTTATAGGCTTTTAAAGATGGAAAGAAGGCCCATTTCAGTAAACCTTCGCAAAATAAAAATCAATGACATAAAAACAGTCATATTTTTTACTACCTTTAATGTTATATATTTTAATGCAAATAGCAACATAATCATTCCACAAGCCTATAAAGGAATGCCATATCGAAATCCGAGTTCATTTGACCAAGTTATGGGCTTTTAAAAATGTAAAGATGGCCCATTTCAGTAAACTTTCGCAAAATTAAAATCAATGACATAAAATCGGTCATATTTTTTACTACCTTTAAAGTTATATATTTTAATGCAGATAACAACATATTCATTCCACAAGCCCATAGAGGTATGCCATATCGAAATCCAAGTCCTTTTGACCAGGATATGGGCTTTTAAAGATGGAAAAAAGGCCCATTTCAGTTAACCCTTGCAAAATTAAAATCAATGACATAAAAACGGTCGTATTTTTTACTACCTTTAAAGTTATATATTTTAATGCAGATAATAATATAATCATTCCACAAGCCTATAAAGGTATGCCATATCGAAATCCAAGTCCTTTTGACCAAGTTATGGGCTTTTAAAAATGTAAAGATGGCCCATTTCAGTAAACTTTCGCAAAATTAAAATCAATGACATAAAATCGGTCATATTTTTTACTACCTTTCAAGTTTAATATTTAAATGCAGATAACAACATAATCATTCCACAAGCCCATAGAGTTATGCCATATCTAAATACGAGTTCATTTGACCAAGTTATGGGCTTTTAAAGATGGAAAGACGGCCCATTTCAGTAAACCTTCGCAAAATTAAAATCAATGACATAAAAACGGTCATATTTTTTACTACCTTTAAGGTTAAATATTTTAATGCAGATAACAACAAAATCATTCCACAAGCCCATAGAGGTATGCCATATCGAAATCCGATTCCTTTTGACCAGGTTATGGGCTTTTAAAGATGGAAAGAAGGCCCATTTCAGTAAACCTTTGCAAAATTAAAATCAATGACATAAAAACGGTCATATTTTGTACTACCTTTAAAGTTTAATATTTAAATGCAGATAACAACATAATCATTCCACAAGCCCATAGAGTTATGCCATATCTAAATACGAGTTCATTTGACCAAGTTATTGGCTTTTAAAGATGGAAAGAAGGCCCATTTCAGTAAACCTTCGCAAAATTAAAATCAATGACATAAAAACGGTCATATTTTTTACTACCTTTAAAGTTATATATTTTAATGCAGATAACAACATAATCATTCCGCAAGCCCATAAAGGTATGCCATATCGAAATCCGAGTTCATTTGACTAAGTTATGGGCTTTTAAATATGTAAAGAAGGCCCATTTCAGTAAACCTTTGCAAAATTAAAATCAATCACATAAAAACGGTCATATTTTTTACTACCTTTAAAGTTATATATTTTAATGCAGATAACAACATAATCATTCCACAAGCCCATAGAGGTATGCCATATCGAAATCCGAGTCCTTTTGACCAGGATATGGGCCTTTAAAGATGGAAAGAAGGCCCATTTCAGTAAACCTTTTTATAATTAAAATCAATGACATAAAAACGGTCATATTTTTTACTACCATTAAAGATATATATTTTAATGCAGATAACAACATAATTATTCCACAAGCCTATTAAGGTATGCCATATCGAAATACGGTTCATTTGACCAATTTGTTGGCTTTTAAAGATGGAAAGAAGGCCCATTTCAGTAAAGCTTTGCAAAATTAAAATCAATGACATAAAAACGGTTTTATTTTTACTACCTTTAAAGTTATATATTTTAATGCAGAAAACAACATAATCATTCCACAAGCCTATAAAGGTATGCCATATCGAAACCCGAGTTCTTTGACCAAGTTATGGGCTTTTAAAGATGGAAAGAAGACCCATTTCAGTAAACCTTTGCAAAATTAAAATCAATGACATAAAAACTTTCATATTTTTTACTACCTTTAATGTTATATATTTTAATGCAAATAACAACATAATCATTCCACAAGCCTATAAAGGAATGCCATATCGAAATCCGAGTTCATTTGACCAAGTTATTGGCTTTTAAAGATGGAAAGAAGGCCCATTTCAGTAAACCTTCGCAAAATTAAAATCAATGACATAAAAACGGTCATATTTTTTACTACCTTTAAAGTTATATATTTTAATGCAGATAACAACATTATCATTCCACAAGCCCATAAAGGTATGCCATATCGAAATCCAAGTTCATTTGACTAAGTTATGGGCTTTTAAATATGTAAAGAAGTAAACCTTCGCAAAAGTAAAATCAATGACATAAAAACGGTCATATTTTTAACTACATTTAAAGTTATATATTTTAATGCAGATAACAAGATAGTCATTCCTCAAGCCCATAGAGGTATGCCATATAGAAATCCGAGTCATTTTGACTAAATTATGGGCTTTTAAAGATGGAAAGAAGGCTCATTTCAGTAAACCTTGTCAAAATTAAAATCAATGACATAAAAACGGTCATATTTTTTAATACCTTTAAAGTTATATATTTTAATGCAGATAACAACATAATCATTCCACAAGCCTATAAAGGTATGCCATATCGAAATCCGAGTTCATTTGACTAAGCTATGGCCTTTTAAATATGTAAAGAAGGCCCATTTCAGTAAACCTTCGCAAAATTAAAATCAATGACATAAAAACGGTCATATGTTTTACTACCTTTAAAGTTAAATATTTTAATGCAGATTACAACAAAATCATTCCACAAGCCCCTAAAGGTATGCCATATCGAGATCCGAGTTCATTTGACCAAGTTATGGTCTTTTAAAGATGGAAGGCCCATTTCAGTAAGCCTTCGCAAAATTAAAATCAATGACATAAAAACGGTCGTATTTTTTACTACCTTTAAAGTTATATATTTTAATGCAGATAATAATATAATCATTCCACAAGCCTATAAAGGTATGCCATATCGAAATCCAAGTCCTTTTGACCAGGATATGGGCTTTTAAAGATGGAAAAAAGGCCCATTTCAGTAAACCCTTGCAAAATTAAAATCAATGACATAAAAACGGTCATATTTTTAACTACCTTTAAAGTTATATACTTTAATGCAGATAACAACATAATCATTCCACATGCCTATAAAGGTATGCCACATCGAAATCCGAGTTCATTTGACCAAGTTATGGGCTTTTAAAGATGGAAAGACGGCCCATTTCAGTAAACCTTCGCAAAATTAAAATCAATGACATAAAAACGGTCATATTTTTTACTACCTTTAAGGTTAAATATTTTAATGCAGATAACAACAAAATCATTCCACAAGCCCATAGAGGTATGCCATATCGAAATCCGATTCCTTTTGACCAGGTTATGGGCTTTTAAAGATGGAAAGAAGGCCCATTTCAGTAAACCTTTGCAAAATTAAAATCAATGACATAAAAACGGTCATATTTTGTACTACCTTTAAAGTTTAATATTTAAATGCAGATAACAACATAATCATTCCACAAGCCCATAGAGGTATGCCATATCTAAATACGAGTTCATTTGACCAAGTTATTGGCTTTTAAAGATGGAAAGAAGGCCCATTTCAGTAAACCTTCGCAAAATTAAAATCAATGACATAAAAACGGTCATATTTTTTACTACCTTTAAAGTTATATATTTTAATGCAGATAACAACATAATCATTCCACAAGCGCATAGAGGTATGCCATATCGAAATCCGAGTTCATTTGACTAAGTTATGGGCTTTTAAGTATGCAAAGAAGGCCAATTTCAGTAAACCTTCGCAAAATTAAAATCAATGACATAAAAACGGTCATATTTTTTACTACCCTTAAAGTTTAATATTTTAATGCAGATAACAAGAAAATCATTGCACAAGCTCCTAAAGCTATGCCATATCTAAATACGAGTTCATTTGACCAAGTTATAGGCTTTTAAAGATGGAAAGAAGGCCCATTTCAGTAAACCTTCGCAAAATAAAAATCAATGACATAAAAACAGTCATATTTTTTACTACCTTTAATGTTATATATTTTAATGCAAATAGCAACATAATCATTCCACAAGCCTATAAAGGAATGCCATATCGAAATCCGAGTTCATTTGACCAAGTTATGGGCTTTTAAAAATGTAAAGATGGCCCATTTCAGTAAACTTTCGCAAAATTAAAATCAATGACATAAAATCGGTCATATTTTTTACTACCTTTAAAGTTATATATTTTAATGCAGATAACAACATATTCATTCCACAAGCCCATAGAGGTATGCCATATCGAAATCCAAGTCCTTTTGACCAGGATATGGGCTTTTAAAGATGGAAAAAAGGCCCATTTCAGTAAACCCTTGCAAAATTAAAATCAATGACATAAAAACGGTCATATTTTTAACTACCTTTAAAGTTATATACTTTAATGCAGATAACAACATAATCATTCCACATGCCTATAAAGGTATGCCACATCGAAATCCGAGTTCATTTGACCAAGTTATTGGCTTTTAAAGATGGAAAGAAGGCCCATTTCAGTAAACATTTGCAAAATTAAAATCAATGACATAAAAACGGTCATATTTTTTACTACCTTTAAAGTTATATATTTTAATGCAGATAACAACATAATCATTCCACAAGCCTATAAAGGTATGCCATATCGAAATCCAAGTTCATTTGACTAAGTTATGGGCTAAAGATGTAAAGAAGGCCCATTCAGTAATCCTTCGCAAAATTAAAATCAATGACATAAAAACGGTCATATTTTTTACTACCTTTAAAGTTATATATTTAAATGCAGATAACAACATAATCATTCCACAAGCCCATAGAGGTATGCCATATCTAAATACGAGTTCATTTGACCAAGTTATTGGCTTTTAAAGATGGAAAGAAGGCCCATTTCAGTAAACCTTCGCAAAATTAAAATCAATGACATAACAACGGTCATATTTTTTACTACCTTTAAAGTTATATATTTAAATGCAGATAACAACATAATCATTCCACTAGCCCATAGAGGTATGCCATATCGAAATCCGAGTTCATTTGACTAAGTTATGGGCTTTTAAGTATGCAAAGAAGTAAACCAATTTCAGTAAACCTTCGCAAAATTAAAATCAATGACATAAAAATGGTCATATTTTTTACTACCCTTAAAGTTTAATATTTTAATGCAGATAACAAGAAAATCATTGCACAAGCTCCTAAAGCTATGCCACATCGAAATCCGAGTTCATTTGACCAAGTTATGGGCTTTTAAAGATGGAAAGACGGCCCATTTCAGTAAACCTTCGCAAAATTAAAATCAATGACATAAAAACGGTCATATTTTTTACTACATTAAGGTTAAATATTTTAATGCAGATAACAACAAAATCATTCCACAAGCCCATAGAGGTATGCCATATCGAAATCCGATTCCTTTTGACCAGGTTATGGGCTTTTAAAGATGGAAAGAAGGCCCATTTCAGTAAACCTTTGCAAAATTAAAATCAATGACATAAAAACGGTCATATTTTGTACTACCTTTAAAGTTTAATATTTAAATGCAGATAACAACATAATCATTCCACAAGCCCATAGAGGTATGCCATATCTAAATACGAGTTCATTTGACCAAGTTATTGGCTTTTAAAGATGGAAAGAAGGCCCATTTCAGTAAACCTTCGCAAAATTAAAATCAATGACATAAAATCGGTCATATTTTTTACTACCTTTAAAGTTATATATTTTAATGCAGATAACAACATAATCATTCCACAAGCCCATAGAGGTATGCCATATCGAAATCCAAGTCCTTTTGACCAGGATATGGGCTTTTAAAGATGGAAAAAAGGCCCATTTCAGTAAACCCTTGCAAAATTAAAATCAATGACATAAAAACGGTCATATTTTTAACTACCTTTAAAGTTATATACTTTAATGCAGATAACAACATAATCATTCCACATGCCTATAAAGGTATGCCACATCGAAATCCGAGTTCATTTGACCAAGTTATGGGCTTTTAAAGATGGAAAGACGGCCCATTTCAGTAAACCCTTGCAAAATTAAAATCAATGACATAAAAACGGTCATATTTTTTACTACCTTTAAAGCTATATATTTTAATGCAGATAACAACATAATCATTCCACAAGCCTATAAAGGTATGCCATATCTAAATACGAGTTCATTTGACCAAGTTATAGGCTTTTAAAGATGGAAAGAAGGCCCATTTCAGTAAACCTTCGCAAAATAAAAATCAATGACATAAAAACTGTCATATTTTTTACTGCCTTTAATGTTATATATTTTAATGCAAATAACAACATAATCATTTCACAAGTCTATTAAGGAATGCCATATCGAAATCCGAGTTCATTTGACCAAGTTATGGGCTTTTAAAAATGTAAAGAAGGCCCATTTCAGTAAACTTTCGCAAAATTAAAATCAATGACATAAAATCGGTCATGTATTTTACTACCTTTAAAGTTATATATTTTAATGCAGATAACAACATAATCATTCCACAAGCCCATAGAGGTATGCCATATCGAAATCCGAGTCATTTTGACCAAATTATGGGCTTTTAAGGATGGAAAGAAGGCTCATTTCAGTAAACCCTTGCAGAATTAAAATCAATGACATAAAAACGGTCATATTTCTTAAAAAATTTAAAGTTATATACTTTAATGCAGATAACAACATAATCATTCCACAAGCCTATAAAGGTATGCCATATCGAAATCCGAGTTCATTTGACCAAGTTATGGGCTTTTAAAGATGGAAAGAAGGCCCATTTCAGCAAACCTTTGCAAAATTAAAATCAATGACATTAAAACGGTCATATTTTTTACTACTTTTAAAGTTATATATTTTAATGCAGATAACAACATAATCATTCCTCAAGCCCATAGAGGTATGCCATATCTAAATACGAGTTCATTTGACCGAGTTATTGGCTTTTAAAGATGGAAAGAAGGCCCATTTCAGTAAACCTTCGCAAAATTAAAATCAATGACATAAAAACGGTCATATTTTTTACTACCTTTAAAGATATATATTTTAATGCAGATAACAACATAATCATTCCACAAGCACATAGAGGTATGCCACATCGAAATCCGAGTCCTTTTGACCAGGTAATGGGCTTTTAAAGATGGAAAGAAGGCCCATTTCAGTAAAGCTTTGCAAAATTAAAATCAATGACATAAAAACGGTTTAATTTTTACTACCCTTAAAGTTATATATTTTAATGCAGAAAACAACATAATCATTCCACAAGCCTATAAAGGTATGCCATATCGAAACCCGAGTTCTTTGACCAAGTCATGGGCTTTTAAAGATGGAAAGAAGACCCATTTCAGTAAACCTTTGCAAAATTAAAAACATTACATAAAAACGGTCATGTTTTTTACTACCTTTAAAGTTATATATTTTAATGCAGATAACAACATAATCGTTCCACAAGCCCATAGAGGTATGCCATATCCAAATCCGATTCCTTTTGACCAGGTTATGGGCTTTTAAAGATGGAAAGAAGGCCCATTTCAGTAAACCTTTGCAAAATTAAAGTCAATGACATAAAAACGGTCATATTTTCTTCTACCTTTAAAGATTAATATTTAAATGCAGATAACAACATTATCATTCCACAAGCCCATAGAGGTATGCCATATCTAAATACGAGTTCATTTGACCGAGTTATTGGCTTTTAAAGATGGAAAGAAGGCCCATTTCAGTAAACCTTCGCAAAATTAAAATCAATGACATAAAAACGGTCATATTTTTTACTACCTTTAAAGTTATATATTTTAATGCAGATAACAACATAATCATTCCACAAGCCCATAGAGGTATGCCATATCGAAATCCGAGTCCTTTTGACCAGGATATGGGCCTTTAAAGATGGAAAGAAGGATCATTTCAGTAAACCTTTGCATAATTAAAATCAATGACATAAAAACGGTTTTATTTTTACTACCTTTAAAGTTATATATTTTAATGCAGAAAACAACAAAATCATTCCACAAGCCTATAAAGGTATGCCATATCGAAATCCGAGTTCATTTGACCAAGTTATGGGCTTTTAAAGATGGAAAGAAGGCCCATTTCAGTAAACCTTCGCAAAATTAAAATCAATGACATAAAAACGGTCATATTTTTTACTACCTTTAAAGTTATATATTTTAATGCAGATAACAACATAATCATTCCACAAGCCCATAGAGGTATGCCATATCGAAATCCGAGTTCATTTGACTAAGTTATGGGCTTTTAAATATGTAAAGAACGCCCATTTCAGTAAACCTTTGCAAAATTAAAATCAATCACATAAAAACGGTCATATTTTTTACTACCTTTAGAGTTATATATTTTAATGCAGATAACAACATAATCATTCCACAAGCCCATAGAGGTATGCCATATCGAAATCCGAGTCCTTTTGACCAGGATATGGGCCTTTAAAGATGGAAAGAAGGATCATTTCAGTAAACTTTTGCATAATTAAAATCAATGACATAAAAACGGTCATATTTTTTACCACCTTCAAAGATATATATTTTAATGCAGATAACAACATAATCATTCCACAAGCACATAGAGGTATGCCACATCGAAATCCGAGTCCTTTTGACCAGGTTATGGGCTTTTAAAGATGGAAAAAAGGCCCATTTCAGTAAAGCTTTGCAAAATTAAAATCAATGACATAAAAACTGTCATATTTTTTACTACCTTTAATGTTATATATTTTAATGCAAATAACAACATAATCATTCCACAAGCCTATTAAGGAATGCCATATCGAAATCCGAGTTCATTTGACCAAGTTATGGGCTTTTAAAGATGGAAAGAAGGCCCATTTCAGTAAACCTTCGCAAAATTTAAATCAATGGCATAAAAAAAAAAATTCCACAAGCCCCTACAGGTATGCCATATCTAAATACGAGTTCATTTGACCAAGTTATTGGCTTTTAAAGATGGAAAGAAGGCCCATTTCAGTAAACCTTCGCAAAATTAAAATCAATGACATTAAAACGGTCATAGTTTTTACTACCTTTAAAGTTATATATTTTAATGCAGATAACAACATAATCGTTCCACAAGCCCATAGAGGTATGCCATATCGAAATCCGATTCCTTTTTACCAGGTTATGGGCCTTTAAAGATGGAAAGAAGGCCCATTTCAGTAAACCTTTGCAAAATTAACATCAATGACATAAAAACGGTCATATTTTTTACTACCCTTAATGTTAAATATTTTAATGCAGATAACAACAAAATCATTCCACAAGCCTACAAAGGTATGCCATATCGAAATCCGAGTTCATTTGACCAAGTTATGGGCTTTTAAAGATGGAAAGAAGGCCCATTTCAGTAAACCTTCGCAAAATTAAAATCAATGACATTAAAACGGTCATAGTTTTTACTACCTTTAAAGTTATATATTTTAATGCAGATAACAACATAATCATTCCACAAGCCCATAGAGGTATGCCATATCGAAATCCGAGTTCATTTGACTAAGTTATGGGCTTTTAAGTATGCAAAGAAGGCCAATTTCAGTAAACCTTCGCAAAATTAAAATCAATGACATAAAAACGATCATATTTTTTACTACCCTTAAAGTTTAATATTTTAATGCAGATAACAAGAAAATCATTGCACAAGCTCCTAAAGCTATGCCATATCTAAATACGAGTTCATTTGACCAAGTTATAGGCTTTTAAAGATGGAAAGAAGGCCCATTTCAGTAAACCTTCGCAAAATAAAAATCAATGACATAAAAACAGTCATATTTTTTACTACCTTTAATGTTATATATTTTAATGCAGATAACAACATAATCATTCCACATGCCTATAAAGGTATGCCACATCGAAATCCGAGTTCATTTGACCAAGTTATGGGCTTTTAAAGATGGAAAGACGGCCTATTTCAGTAAACCTTCGCAAAATTAAAATCAATGACATAAAAACGGCCATATTTTTTACTACCTTTAAGGTTAAATATTTTAATGCAGATAACAACAAAATCATTCCACAAGCCCATAGAGGTATGCCATATCGAAATCCGATTCCTTTTGACCAGGTTATGGGCTTTTAAAGATGGAAAGAAGGCCCATTTCAGTAAACCTTTGCAAAATTAAAATCAATGACATAAAAACGGTCATATTTTGTACTACCTTTAAAGTTTAATATTGAAATGCAGATAACAACATAATCATTCCACAAGCCCATAGAGGTATGCCATATCTAAATACGAGTTCATTTGACCAAGTTATTGGCTTTTAAAGATGGAAAGAAGGCCCATTTCAGTAAACCTTCGCAAAATAAAAATCAATGACATAGAAACAGTCATATTTTTTACTACCTTTAATGTTATATATTTTAATGCAGATAACAACATAATCATTCCACATGCCTATAAAGGTATGCCACATCGAAATCCGAGTTCATTTGACCAAGTTATGGGCTTTTAAAGATGGAAAGACGGCCTATTTCAGTAAACCTTCGCAAAATTAAAATCAATGACATAAAAACGGCCATATTTTTTACTACCTTTAAGGTTAAATATTTTAATGCAGATAACAACAAAATCATTCCACAAGCCCATAGAGGTATGCCATATCGAAATCCGATTCCTTTTGACCAGGTTATGGGCTTTTAAAGATGGAAAGAAGGCCCATTTCAGTAAACCTTTGCAAAATTAAAATCAATGACATAAAAACGGTCATATTTTGTACTACCTTTAAAGTTTAATATTGAAATGCAGATAACAACATAATCATTCCACAAGCCCATAGAGGTATGCCATATCTAAATACGAGTTCATTTGACCAAGTTATTGGCTTTTAAAGATGGAAAGAAGGCCCATTTCAGTAAACCTTCGCAAAATTAAAATCAATGACATAACAACGGTCATATTTTTTACTACCTTTAAAGTTATATATTTTAATGCAGATAACAACATAATCATTCCACAAGCCCATAGAGGTATGCCATATCGAAATCCGAGTTCATTTGACTAAGATATGGGCTTTTAAGTATGCAAAGAAGGCCAATTTCAGTAAACCTTCGCAAAATTAAAATCAATGACATAAAAACGGTCATATTTTTTACTACCCTTAAAGTTTAATATTTTAATGCAGATAACAAGAAAATCATTGCACAAGCTCCTAAAGCTATGCCATATCTAAATACGAGTTCATTTGACCAAGTTATAGGCTTTTAAAGATGGAAAGAAGGCCCATTTCAGTAAACCTTCGCAAAATAAAAATCAATGACATAAAAACTGTCATATTTTTTACTACCTTTAACGTTATATATTTTAATGCAAATAACAACATAATCATTCCACAAGCCTATTAAGGAATGCCATATCGAAATCCGAATTCATTTGACCAAGTTATGGGCTTTTAAAAATGTAAAGAAGGCCCATTTCAGTAAACTTTCGCAAAATTAAAATCAATGACATAAAATCGGTCATGTTTTTTACTACCTTTAAAGTTATATATTTTAATGCAGATAACAACATAATCATTCCACAAGCCCATAGAGGTATGCCATATCGAAATCCGAGTCATTTTGACCAAATTATGGGCTTTTAAGGATGGAAAGAAGGCTCATTTCAGTAAACCCTTGCAAAATTAAAATCAATGACATAAAAACGGTCATATTTCTTAAAAAATTTAAAGTTATATACTTTAATGCAGATAACAACATAATCATTCCACAAGCCTATAAAGGTATGCCATATCGAAATCCGAGTTCATTTGACCAAGTTATGGGCTTTTAAAGATGGAAAGAAGGCAAATTTCAGCAAACCTTTGCAAAATTAAAATCAATGACATTAAAACGGTCATATTTTTTACTACTTTTAAAGTTATATATTTTAATGCAGATAACAACATAATCATTCCTCAAGCCCATAGAGGTATGCCATATCTAAATACGAGTTCATTTGACCGAGTTATTGGCTTTTAAAGATGGAAAGAAGGCCCATTTCAGTAAACCTTCGCAAAATTAAAATCAATGACATAAAAACGGTCATATTTTTTACTACCTTTAAAGATATATATTTTAATGCAGATAACAACATAATCATTCCACAAGCACATAGAGGTATGCCACATCGAAATCCGAGTCCTTTTGACCAGGTAATGGGCTTTTAAAGATGGAAAGAAGGCCCATTTCAGTAAAGCTTTGCAAAATTAAAATCAATGACATAAAAACGGTTTTATTTTTACTACCCTTAAAGTTATATATTTTAATGCAGAAAACAACATAATCATTCCACAAGCCTATAAAGGTATGCCATATCGAAACCCGAGTTCTTTGACCAAGTCATGGGCTTTTAAAGATGGAAAGAAGACCCATTTCAGTAAACCTTTGCAAAATTAAAAACATTACATAAAAACGGTCATGTTTTTTACTACCTTTAAAGTTATATATTTTAATGCAGATAACAACATAATCGTTCCACAAGCCCATAGAGGTATGCCATATCGAAATCCGATTCCTTTTGACCAGGTTATGGGCTTTTAAAGATGGAAAGAAGGCCCATTTCAGTAAACCTTTGCAAAATTAAAATCAATGACATAAAAACGGTCATATTTTCTTCTACCTTTAAAGTTTAATATTTAAATGCAGATAACAACATAATCATCCCACAAGCCCATAGAGGTATGCCATATCTAAATACGAGTTCATTTGACCGAGTTATTGGCTTTTAAAGATGGAAAGAAGGCCCATTTCAGTAAACCTTCGCAAAATTAAAATCAATGACATAAAAACGGTCATATTTTTTACTACCTTTAAAGTTATATATTTTAATGCAGATAACAACATAATCATTCCACAAGCCCATAGAGGTATGCCATATCGAAATCCGAGTTCATTTGACTAAGTTATGGGCTTTTAAATATGTAAAGAACGCCCATTTCAGTAAACCTTTGCAAAATTAAAATCAATCACATAAAAACGGTCATATTTTTTACTACCTTTAAAGTTATATATTTTAATGCAGATAACAACATAATCATTCCACAAGCCCATAGAGGTATGCCATATCGAAATCCGAGTCCTTTTGACCAGGATATGGGCCTTTAAAGATGGAAAGAAGGATCATTTCAGTAAACCTTTGCATAATTAAAATCAATGACATAAAAACGGTTTTATTTTTACTACCTTTAAAGTTATATATTTTAATGCAGAAAACAACATAATCATTCCACAAGCCTATAAAGGTATGCCATATCGAAATCCGAGTTCATTTGACCAAGTTATGGGCTTTTAAAGATGGAAAGAAGGCCCATTTCAGTAAACCTTCGCAAAATTAAAATCAATGACATAAAAACGGTCATATTTTTTACTACCTTTAAAGTTATATATTTTAATGCAGATAACAACATAATCATTCCACAAGCCCATAGAGGTATGCCATATCGAAATCCGAGTTCATTTGACTAAGTTATGGGCTTTTAAATATGTAAAGAACGCCCATTTCAGTAAACCTTTGCAAAATTAAAATCAATCACATAAAAACGGTCATATTTTTTACTACCTTTAAAGTTATATATTTTAATGCAGATAACAACATAATCATTCCACAAGCCCATAGAGGTATGCCATATCGAAATCCGAGTCCTTTTGACCAGGATATGGGCCTTTAAAGATGGAAAGAAGGATCATTTCAGTAAACCTTTGCATAATTAAAATCAATGACATAAAAACGGTCATATTTTTTACTACCTTCAAAGATATATATTTTAATGCAGATAACAACATAATCATTCCACAAGCACATAGATTTATGCCACATCGAAATCCGAGTCCTTTTGACCAGGTTATGGGCTTTTAAAGATGGAAAAAAGGCCCATTTCAGTAAAGCCTTGCAAAATTAAAATCAATGACATAAAAACGGTTTTTTTTTACTACCTTTAAAGTTATATATTTTAATGCAGAAAACAACATAATCATTCCACAAGCCTATAAAGGTATGCCATATCGAAACCCGAGTTCTTTGACCAAGTTATGGGCTTTTAAAGATGGAAAGAAGACCCATTTCAGTAAACCTTTGCAAAATTAAAATCATTACATAAAAACGGTCATGTTTTTTACTACCTTTAAAGTTATATATTTTAATGCAGATAACAACATAATTGTTCCACAAGCCCATAGAGGTATGCCATATCGAAATCCGATTCCTTTTGACCAGGTTATGGGCCTTTAAAGATGGAAAGAAGGCCCATTTCAGTAAACCTTTGCAAAATTAACATCAATGACATAAAAAAAAAAATTCCACAAGCCCCTACAGGTATGCCATATCTAAATACGAGTTCATTTGACCAAGTTATTGGCTTTTAAAGATGGAAAGAAGGCCCATTTCAGTAAACCTTCGCAAAATTAAAGTCAATGACATTAAAACGGTCATAGTTTTTACTACCTTTAAAGTTATATATTTTAATGCAGATAACAACATAATCATTCCACAAGCCCATAGAGGTATGCCATATCGAAATCCGAGTTCATTTGACTAAGTTATGGGCTTTTAAGTATGCAAAGAAGGCCAATTTCAGTAAACCTTCGCAAAATTAAAATCAATGACATAAAAACGATCATATTTTTTACTACCCTTAAAGTTTAATATTTTAATGCAGATAACAAGAAAATCATTGCACAAGCTCCTAAAGCTATGCCATATCTAAATACGAGTTCATTTGACCAAGTTATAGGCTTTTAAAGATGGAAAGAAGGCCCATTTCAGTAAACCTTCGCAAAATAAAAATCAATGACATAAAAACAGTCATATTTTTTTACTACCTTTAATGTTATATATTTTAATGCAAATAACAACATAATCATTCCACAAGCCTATAAAGGAATGCCATATCGAAATCCGAGTTCATTTGACCAAGTTATGGGCTTTTAAAAATGTAAAGATGGCCCATTTCAGTAAACTTTTGCAAAATTAAAATCAATGACATAAAATCGGTCATATTTTTTACTACCTTTAAAGTTATATATTTTAATGCAGATAACAACATAATCATTCCACAAGCCCATAGAGGTATGCCATATCGAAATCCAAGTCCTTTTGACCAGGATATGGGCTTTTAAAGATGGAAAAAAGGCCCATTTCAGTAAACCCTTGCAAAATTAAAATCAATGACATAAAAACGGTCATATTTTTAACTACCTTTAAAGTTATATACTTTAATGCAGATAACAACATAATCATTCCACATGCCTATAAAGGTATGCCACATCGAAATCCGAGTTCATTTGACCAAGTTATGGGCTTTTAAAGATGGAAAGACGGCCTATTTCAGTAAACCTTCGCAAAATTAAAATCAATGACATAAAAACGGCCATATTTTTTACTACCTTTAAGGTTAAATATTTTAATGCAGATAACAACAAAATCATTCCACAAGCCCATAGAGGTATGCCATATCGAAATCCGATTCCTTTTGACCAGGTTATGGGCTTTTAAAGATGGAAAGAAGGCCCATTTCAGTAAACCTTTGCAAAATTAAAATCAATGACATAAAAACGGTCATATTTTGTACTACCTTTAAAGTTTAATATTTAAATGCAGATAACAACATAATCATTCCACAAGCCCATAGAGGTATGCCATATCTAAATACGAGTTCATTTGACCAAGTTATTGGCTTTTAAAGATGGAAAGAAGGCCCATTTCAGTAAACCTTCGCAAAATTAAAATCAATGACATAACAACGGTCATATTTTTTACTACCTTTAAAGTTATATATTTTAATGCAGATAACAACATAATCATTCCACAAGCCCATAGAGGTATGCCATATCGAAATCCGAGTTCATTTGACTAAGATATGGGCTTTTAAGTATGCAAAGAAGGCCAATTTCAGTAAACCTTCGCAAAATTAGAATCAATGACATAAAAACGGTCATATTTTTTACTACCCTTAAAGTTTAATATTTTAATGCAGATAACAAGAAAATCATTGCACAAGCTCCTAAAGCTATGCCATATCTAAATACGAGTTCATTTGACCAAGTTATAGGCTTTTAAAGATGGAAAGAAGGCCCATTTCAGTAAACCTTCGCAAAATAAAAATCAATGACATAAAAACAGTCATATTTTTTACTACCTTTAATGTTATATATTTTAATGCAAATAACAACATAATCATTCCACAAGCCTATAAAGGAATGCCATATCGAAATCCGAGTTCATTTGACTAAGATATGGGCTTTTAAGTATGCAAAGAAGGCCAATTTCAGTAAACCTTCGCAAAATTAAAATCAATGACATAAAATCGGTCATATTTTTTACTACCTTTAAAGTTATATATTTTAATGCAGATAACAACATAATCATTCCACAAGCCCATAGAGGTATGCCATATCGAAATCCAAGTCCTTTTGACCAGGATATGGGCTTTTAAAGATGGAAAAAAGGCCCATTTCAGTAAACCCTTGCAAAATTAAAATCAATGACATAAAAACGGTCATATTTTTAACTACCTTTAAAGTTATATACTTTAATGCAGATAACAACATAATCATTCCACATGCCTATAAAGGTATGCCACATCGAAATCCGAGTTCATTTGACCAAGTTATGGGCTTTTAAAGATGGAAAGACGGCCCATTTCAGTAAACCTTCGCAAAATTAAAATCAATGACATAAAAACGGTCATATTTTTTACTACCTTTAAGGTTAAATATTTTAATGCAGATAACAACAAAATCATTCCACAAGCCCCTAAAGGTATGCCATATCGAGATCCGAGTTCATTTGACCAAGTTATGGTCTTTTAAAGATGGAAGGCCCATTTCAGTAAACGTTCGCAAAATTAAAATCAATGACATAAAAACGGTCACTATTTTTACTACCTTTAAAGTTATATATTTTAATGCAGATAACAACATAATCATTCCACAAGCCCATAAACGTATACCATATCGAAATACGAGTTCATTTGACCAAGTTATTGGCCTTTAAAGATGGAAAGAAGGCCCATTTCAGTAAACCTTCGCAAAATTAAAATCAATGACATAAAAATGGTCATATTTTTTACTACCTTTAAAGTTATATATTTTAGTGCAGATAACAACATAATCATTCCACAAGCCTATAAAGGTATGCCACATCGAAATCCGAGTTCATTTGACCAAGTTATGGGCTTTTAAAGATGAAAAGACAGCCCATTTCAGTAAACCTTCGCAAAATTAAAATCAATGACATAAAAACGGTCATATTTTTTACTACCTTTAAAGTTATATATTTTAATGCAGATAACAACATAATCATTCCACAAGCCTATAAAGGTATGCCACATCGAAATCCGAGTTTATTTGACCAAGTTATGGGCTTTTAAAGATGGAAAGAAGGCCCATTTCAGTAAAGCTTTGCAAAATTAAAATCAATGACATAAAAACGGTTTTATTTTTACTACCTTTAAAGTTATATATTTTAATGCAGAAAACAACATAATCATTCCACAAGCCTATAAAGGTATGCCATATCGAAACCCGAGTTCTTTGACCAAGTTATGGGCTTTTAAAGATGGAAAGAAGACCCATTTCAGTAAACCTTTGCAAAATTAAAATCAATGACATAAAAACGGTCATATTTTTTACTACCTTTAAAGTTATATATTTTAATGCAGATAACAACATAATCATTCCACAAGCCCATAGAGGTATGCCATATCGAAATCCGAGTTCATTTGACTAAGTTATGGGCTTTTAAGTATGCAAAGAAGGCCCACTTCAGTAAACCTTTGCATAATTAAAATCAATGACATAAAAACGGTCATATTTTTTACTATTTTCAAAGATATATATTTTAATGCAGATAACAACATAATCATTCCACAAGCACATAGAGGTATGCCACATCGAAATCCGAGTCCTTTTGACCAGGTTATGGGCTTTTAAAGATGGAAAGAAGGCCCATTTCAGTAAAGCTTTGCAAAATTAAAATCAATGACATAAAAACGGTCATATTTTGTACTACCTTTAAAGTTTAATATTTAAATGCAGATAACAACATAATCATTCCACAAGCCCATAGAGGTATGCCATATCTAAATACGAGTTCATTTGACCAAGTTATTGGCTTTTAAAGATGGAAAGAAGGCCCATTTCAGTAAACCTTCGCAAAATTAAAATCAATGACATAAAAACGGTCATATTTTTTACTACCTTTAAAGTTATATATTTTAATGCAGAAAACAACATAATCATTCCACAAGCCTATAAAGGTATGCCATATCGAAACCCGAGTTCTTTGACCAAGTTATGGGCTTTTAAAGATGGAAAGAAGACCCATTTCAGTACACCTTTGCAAAATTAAAATCATTACATAAAAACGGTCATGTTTTTTACTACCTTTAAAGTTATATATTTTAATGCAGATAACAACATAATCGTTCTACAAGCCCATAGAGGTATGCCATATCGAAATCCGATTCCTTTTGACCAGGTTATGGGCTTTTAAAGATGGAAAGAAGGCCCATTTCAGTAAACCTTTGCAAAATTAAAATCAATGACATAAAAACGGTCATATTTTGTACTACCTTTAAAGTTTAATATTTAAATGCAGATAACAACATAATCATTCCACAAGCCCATAGAGGTATGCCATATCTAAATACGAGTTCATTTGACCAAGTTATTGGCTTTTAAAGATGGAAAGAAGGCCCATTTCAGTAAACCTTCGCAAAATTAAAATCAATGACATAAAAACGGTCATATTTTTTACTACCTTTAAAGTTATATATTTTAATGCAGATAACAACATAATCATTCCACAAGCCCATAGAGGTATGCCATATCGAAATCCGAGTTCATTTGACTAAGTTATGGGCTTTTAAGTATGCAAAGAAGGCCAATTTCAGTAAACCTTCGCAAAATTAAAATCAATGACATAAAAACGGTCATATTTTTTACTACCCTTAAAGTTTAATATTTTAATGCAGATAACAAGAAAATCATTGCACAAGCTCCTAAAGCTATGCCATATCTAAATACGAGTTCATTTGACCAAGTTATAGGCTTTTAAAGATGGAAAGAAGGCCCATTTCAGTAAACCTTCGCAAAATAAAAATCAATGACATAAAAACAGTCATATTTTTTACTACCTTTAATGTTATATATTTTAATGCAAATAGCAACATAATCATTCCACAAGCCTATAAAGGAATGCCATATCGAAATCCGAGTTCATTTGACCAAGTTATGGGCTTTTAAAAATGTAAAGATGGCCCATTTCAGTAAACTTTCGCAAAATTAAAATCAATGACATAAAATCGGTCATATTTTTTACTACCTTTAAAGTTATATATTTTAATGCAGATAACAACATAATCATTCCACAAGCCCATAGAGGTATGCCATATCGAAATCCAAGTCCTTTTGACCAGGATATGGGCTTTTAAAGATGGAAAAAAGGCCCATTTCAGTAAACCCTTGCAAAATTAAAATCAATGACATAAAAACGGTCATATTTTTAACTACCTTTAAAGTTATATACTTTAATGCAGATAACAACATAATCATTCCACATGCCTATAAAGGTATGCCACATCGAAATCCGAGTTCATTTGACCAAGTTATGGGCTTTTAAAGATGGAAAGACGGCCCATTTCAGTAAACCTTCGCAAAATTAAAATCAATGACATAAAAACGGTCATATTTTTTACTACCTTTAAGGTTAAATATTTTAATGCAGATAACAACAAAATCATTCCACAAGCCCATAGAGGTATGCCATATCGAAATCCGATTCCTTTTGACCAGGTTATGGGCTTTTAAAGATGGAAAGAAGGCCCATTTCAGTAAACCTTTGCAAAATTAAAATCAATGACATAACAACGGTCATATTTTTGAATACCGTTAAAGTTATGTATTTTAATGCAGATAAAAACATAATCATTCCACAAGCCCATAGAGGTATGCCATATCTAAATACGAGTTCATTTGACCAAGTTATTGGCTTTTAAAGATGGAAAGAAGGCCCATTTCAGTAAACCTTCGCAAAATTAAAATCAATGACATAACAACGGTCATATTTTTTACTACCTTTAAAGTTATATAACAACATAATCATTCCACAAGCCCATAGAGGTATGCCATATCGAAATCCGAGTTCATTTGACTAAGTTATGGGCTTTTAAGTATGCAAAGAAGGCCAATTTCAGTAAACCTTCGCAAAATTAAAATCAATGACATAAAAACGGTCATATTTTTTACTACCCTTAAAGTTTAATATTTTAATGCAGATAACAAGAAAATCATTGCACAAGCTCCTAAAGCTATGCCATATCTAAATACGAGTTCATTTGACCAAGTAATAGGCTTTTAAGGATGGAAAGAAGGCCCATTTCAGTAAACCTTCGCAAAATAAAAATCAATGACATAAAAACAGTCATATTTTTTACTACCTTTAATATTATATATTTTAATGCAAATAACAACATAATCATTCCACAAGCCTATAAAGGAATGCCATATCGAAATCCGAGTTCATTTGACCAAGTTATGGGCTTTTAAAAATGTAAAGATGGCCCATTTCAGTAAACTTTCGCAAAATTAAAATCAATGACATAAAATCGGTCATATTTTTTACTACCTTTAAAGTTATATATTTTAATGCAGATAACAACATATTCATTCCACAAGCCCATAGAGGTATGCCATATCGAAATCCAAGTCCTTTTGACCAGGATATGGGCTTTTAAAGATGGAAAAAAGGCCCATTTCAGTAAACCCTTGCAAAATTAAAATCAATGACATAAAAACGGTCATATTTTTAACTACCTTTAAAGTTATATACTTTAATGCAGATAACAACATAATCATTCCACATGCCTATAAAGGTATGCCACATCGAAATCCGAGTTCATTTGACCAAGTTATGGGCTTTTAAAGATGGAAAGACGGCCCATTTCAGTAAACCTTCGCAAAATTAAAATCAATGACATAAAAACGGTCATATTTTTTACTACCTTTAAGGTTAAATATTTTAATGCAGATAACAACAAAATCATTCCACAAGCCCATAGAGGTATGCCATATCGAAATCCGATTCCTTTTGACCAGGTTATGGGCTTTTAAAGATGGAAAGAAGGCCCATTTCAGTAAACCTTTGCAAAATTAAAATCAATGACATAAAAACGGTCATATTTTGTACTACCTTTAAAGTTTAATATTTAAATGCAGATAACAACATAATCATTCCACAAGCCCATAGAGGTATGCCATATCTAAATACGAGTTCATTTGACCAAGTTATTGGCTTTTAAAGATGGAAAGAAGGCCCATTTCAGTAAACCTTCGCAAAATTAAAATCAATGACATAAAAACGGTCATATTTTTTACTACCTTTAAAGTTATATATTTTAATGCAGATAACAACATAATCATTCCACAAGCCCATAGAGGTATGCCATATCGAAATCCGAGTTCATTTGACTAAGTTATGGGCTTTTAAGTATGCAAAGAAGGCCAATTTCAGTAAACCTTCGCAAAATTAAAATCAATGACATAAAAACGGTCATATTTTTTACTACCCTTAAAGTTTAATATTTTAATGCAGATAACAAGTAAATCATTGCACAAGCTCCTAAAGCTATGCCATATCTAAATACGAGTTCATTTGACCAAGTTATAGGCTTTTAAAGATGGAAAGAAGGCCCATTTCAGTAAACCTTCGCAAAATAAAAATCAATGACATAAAAACAGTCATATTTTTTACTACCTTTAATGTTATATATTTTAATGCAAATAGCAACATAATCATTCCACAAGCCTATAAAGGAATGCCATATCGAAATCCGAGTTCATTTGACCAAGTTATGGGCTTTTAAAAATGTAAAGATGGCCCATTTCAGTAAACTTTCGCAAAATTAAAATCAATGACATAAAATCGGTCATATTTTTTACTACCTTTAAAGTTATATATTTTAATGCAGATAACAACATAATCATTCCACAAGCCCATAGAGGTATGCCATATCGAAATCCAAGTCCTTTTGACCAGGATATGGGCTTTTAAAGATGGAAAAAAGGCCCATTTCAGTAAACCCTTGCAAAATTAAAATCAATGACATAAAAACGGTCATATTTTTAACTACCTTTAAAGTTATATACTTTAATGCAGATAACAACATAATCATTCCACATGCCTATAAAGGTATGCCACATCGAAATCCGAGTTCATTTGACCAAGTTATGGGCTTTTAAAGATGGAAAGACGGCCCATTTCAGTAAACCTTCGCAAAATTAAAATCAATGACATAAAAACGGTCATATTTTTTACTACCTTTAAGGTTAAATATTTTAATGCAGATAACAACAAAATCATTCCACAAGCCCATAGAGGTATGCCATATCGAAATCCGATTCCTTTTGACCAGGTTATGGGCTTTTAAAGATGGAAAGAAGGCCCATTTCAGTAAACCTTTGCAAAATTAAAATCAATGACATAAAAACGGTCATATTTTGTACTACCTTTAAAGTTTAATATTTAAATGCAGATAACAACATAATCATTCCACAAGCCCATAGAGGTATGCCATATCTAAATACGAGTTCATTTGACCAAGTTATTGGCTTTTAAAGATGGAAAGAAGGCCCATTTCAGTAAACCTTCGCAAAATTAAAATCAATGACATAACAACGGTCATATTTTTTACTACCTTTAAAGTTATATATTTAAATGCAGATAACAACATAATCATTCCACAAGCCCATAGAGGTATGCCATATCGAAATCCGAGTTCATTTGACTAAGTTATGGGCTTTTAAGTATGCAAAGAAGGCCAATTTCAGTAAACCTTCGCAAAATTAAAATCAATGACATAAAAACGGTCATATTTTTTACTACCCTTAAAGTTTAATATTTTAATGCAGATAACAAGAAAATCATTGCACAAGCTCCTAAAGCTATGCCATATCTAAATACGAGTTCATTTGACCAAGTTATAGGCTTTTAAAGATGGAAAGAAGGCCCATTTCAGTAAACCTTCGCAAAATAAAAACAAGGAAGAACGCTATAGTCGAGTACCTCGACTATCAGATACCCGTTACTCAGCTATATGGAGATATGCAAGCAGCAAAGCGAGATTAAAATGCGCCACCTACCGGCGGTATACAGATTTAAGCGTTATGGGCGTTAGAGTGGGCGTGGCAAATTTTTTTTTGGATCAATCGATAGGTATCGACCAGACCAATACATTTCAGTTAAAATTTTTTATCTAGCATGAAAATTGTGGGCGTCACAGGTTTTCGCGGTTTGTGGGCGTTAAAGTGGGCGTGGCAAACTTTTTTTTGGGTCAATCGATAGGTATTGATGAGAACAATACATTTCAGTTAAAATTTTCTATCTAGCATCAAAACTGTAGGAGCCACAGTTTTGGGCGGTTTGTGGGCGTTAGAGTGGGCGTGGCACTGTGCCGAAACAAACTTGCGCTGCGTAAGAAGCTCAGGAATCTGCACGCCAAATTTCAATAGCCTAGCTCCCATAGTTTCCGAGATCTCAGCGTTCATCCGGACGGACAGACAGACGGACAGACGGACAGACGGACAGACGGACAGACGGACAGACGGACATGGCTAGATCGACTCGGCTAGTGATCCTGATCAAGAATATATATACTTTGTGGGGTCGGAAACGCTTCCTTCTGCCTGTTACATACTTTCCGACGAATCTAGTATACCCTTTTACTCTACGAGTAACGGGTATAATCAATGACATAAAAACAGTCATATTTTTTACTACCTTTAATGTTATATATTTTAATGCAAATAACAACATAATCATTCCACAAGCCTATAAAGGAATGCCATATCGAAATCCGAGTTCATTTGACCAAGTTATGGGCTTTTAAAAATGTAAAGATGGCCCATTTCAGTAAACTTTCGCAAAATTAAAATCAATGACATAAAAACGGTCATATTTTTTACTACCTTTAAGGTTAAATATTTTAATGCAGATAACAACAAAATCATTCCACAAGCCCATAGAGGTATGCCATATCGAAATCCGATTCCTTTTGACCAGGTTATGGGCTTTTAAAGATGGAAAGAAGGCCCATTTCAGTAAACCTTTGCAAAATTAAAATCAATGACATAAAAACGGTCATATTTTGTACTACCTTTAAAGTTTAATATTTAAATGCAGATAACAACATAATCATTCCACAAGCCCATAGAGGTATGCCATATCGAAATCCGAGTTCATTTGACTAAGTTATGGGCTTTTAAGTATGCAAAGAAGGCCAATTTCAGTAAACTTTCGCAAAATTAAAATCAATGACATAAAATCGGTCATATTTTTAACTACCTTTAAAGTTATATACTTTAATGCAGATAACAACATAATCATTCCACATGCCTATAAAGGTATGCCACATCGAAATCCGAGTTCATTTGACCAAGTTATGGGCTTTTAAAGATGGAAAGACGGCCCATTTCAGTAAACCCTTGCAAAATTAAAATCAATGACATAAAAACGGTCATATTTTTTACTACCTTTAAGGTTAAATATTTTAATGCAGATAACAACAAAATCATTCCACAAGCCCATAGAGGTATGCCATATCGAAATCCGATTCCTTTTGACCAGGTTATGGGCTTTTAAAGATGGAAAGAAGGCCCATTTCAGTAAACCTTTGCAAAATTAAAATCAATGACATAAAAACGGTCATATTTTGTACTACCTTTAAAGTTTAATATTTAAATGCAGATAACAACATAATCATTCCACAAGCCCATAGAGGTATGCCATATCGAAATCCGAGTTCATTTGACTAAGTTATGGGCTTTTAAGTATGCAAAGAAGGCCAATTTCAGTAAACCTTCGCAAAATTAAAATCAATGACATAAAAACGGTCATATTTTGTACTACCTTTAAAGTTTAATATTTAAATGCAGATAACAACATAATCATTCCACAAGCCCATAGAGGTATGCCATATCGAAATCCGATTCCTTTTGACCAGGTTATGGGCTTTTAAAGATGGAAAGAAGGCCCATTTCAGTAAACCCTTGCAAAATTAAAATCAATGACATAAAAACGGTCATATTTTTTACTACCTTTAAGGTTAAATATTTTAATGCAAATAACAACATAATCATTCCACAAGCCTATAAAGGAATGCCATATCGAAATCCGAGTTCATTTGACCAAGTTATGGGCTTTTAAAAATGTAAAGATGGCCCATTTCAGTAAACTTTCGCAAAATTAAAATCAATGACATAACAACGGTCATATTTTTTACTACCTTTAAAGTTATATATTTAAATGCAGATAACAACATAATCATTCCACAAGCCCATAGAGGTATGCCATATCGAAATCCGAGTTCATTTGACTAAGTTATGGGCTTTTAAGTATGCAAAGAAGGCCAATTTCAGTAAACCTTCGCAAAATTAAAATCAATGACATAAAAACGGTCATATTTTTTACTACCCTTAAAGTTTAATATTTTAATGCAGATAACAAGAAAATCATTGCACAAGCTCCTAAAGCTATGCCATATCTAAATACGAGTTCATTTGACCAAGTTATAGGCTTTTAAAGATGGAAAGAAGGCCCATTTCAGTAAACCTTCGCAAAATAAAAATCAATGACATAAAAACAGTCATATTTTTTACTACCTTTAATGTTATATATTTTAATGCAAATAACAACATAATCATTCCACAAGCCTATAAAGGAATGCCATATCGAAATCCGAGTTCATTTGACCAAGTTATGGGCTTTTAAAAATGTAAAGATGGCCCATTTCAGTAAACTTTCGCAAAATTAAAATCAATGACATAAAATCGGTCATATTTTTTACTACCTTTAAAGTTATATATTTTAATGCAGATAACAACATAATCATTCCACAAGCCCATAGAGGTATGCCATATCAAAATCCAAGTCCTTTTGACCAGGATATGGGCTTTTAAAGATGGAAAAAAGGCCCATTTCAGTAAACCCTTGCAAAATTAAAATCAATGACATAAAAACGGTCATATTTTTAACTACCTTTAAAGTTATATACTTTAATGCAGATAACAACATAATCATTCCACATGCCTATAAAGGTATGCCACATCGAAATCCGAGTTCATTTGACCAAGTTATGGGCTTTTAAAGATGGAAAGACGGCCCATTTCAGTAAACCTTCGCAAAATTAAAATCAATGACATAAAAACGGTCATATTTTTTACTACCTTTAAGGTTAAATATTTTAATGCAGATAACAACAAAATCATTCCACAAGCCCATAGAGGTATGCCATATCGAAATCCGATTCCTTTTGACCAGGTTATGGGCTTTTAAAGATGGAAAGAAGGCCCATTTCAGTAAACCTTTGCAAAATTAAAATCAATGACATAAAAACGGTCATATTTTGTTCTACCTTTAAAGTTTAATATTTAAATGCAGATAACAACATAATCATTCCACAAGCCCATAGAGGTATGCCATATCTAAATACGAGTTCATTTGACCAAGTTATTGGCTTTTAAAGATGGAAAGAAGGCCCATTTCAGTAAACCTTCGCAATATTAAAATCAATGACATAACAACGGTCATATTTTTTACTACCTTTAAAGTTATATATTTAAATGCAGATAACAACATAATCATTCCACAAGCCCATAGAGGTATGCCATATCGAAATCCGAGTTCATTTGACTAAGTTATGGGCTTTTAAGTATGCAAAGAAGGCCAATTTCAGTAAACCTTCGCAAAATTAAAATCAATGACATAAAAACGGTCATATTTTTTACTACCCTTAAAGTTTAATATTTTAATGCAGATAACAAGAAAATCATTGCACAAGCTCCTAAAGCTATGCCATATCTAAATACGAGTTCATTTGACCAAGTTATAGGCTTTTAAAGATGGAAAGAAGGCCCATTTCAGTAAACCTTCGCAAAATAAAAATCAATGACATAAAAACAGTCATATTTTTTACTACCTTTAATGTTATATATTTTAATGCAAATAACAACATAATCATTCCACAAGCCTATAAAGGAATGCCATATCGAAATCCGAGTTCATTTGACCAAGTTATGGGCTTTTAAAAATGTAAAGATAGCCCATTTCAGTAAACTTTCGCAAAATTAAAATCAATGACATAAAATCGGTCATATTTTTTACTACCTTTAAAGTTATATATTTTAATGCAGATAACAACATAATCATTCCACAAGCCCATAGAGGTATGCCATATCAAAATCCAAGTCCTTTTGACCAGGATATGGGCTTTTAAAGATGGAAAAAAGGCCCATTTCAGTAAACCCTTGCAAAATTAAAATCAATGACATAAAAACGGTCATATTTTTAACTACCTTTAAAGTTATATACTTTAATGCAGATAACAACATAATCATTCCACATGCCTATAAAGGTATGCCACATCGAAATCCGAGTTCATTTGACCAAGTTATGGGCTTTTAAAGATGGAAAGACGGCCCATTTCAGTAAACCTTCGCAAAATTAAAATCAATGACATAAAAACGGTCATATTTTTTACTACCTTTAAGGTTAAATATTTTAATGCAGATAACAACAAAATCATTCCACAAGCCCATAGAGGTATGCCATATCGAAATCCGATTCCTTTTGACCAGGTTATGGGCTTTTAAAGATGGAAAGAAGGCCCATTTCAGTAAACCTTTGCAAAATTAAAATCAATGACATAAAAACGGTCATATTTTGTACTACCTTTAAAGTTTAATATTTAAATGCAGATAACAACATAATCATTCCACAAGCCCATAGAGGTATGCCATATCTAAATACGAGTTCATTTGACCAAGTTATTGGCTTTTAAAGATGGAAAGAAGGCCCATTTCAGTAAACCTTCGCAAAATTAAAATCAATGACATAACAACGGTCATATTTTTTACTACCTTTAAAGTTATATATTTTAATGCAGATAACAACATAATCATTCCACAAGCCCATAGAGGTATGCCATATCGAAATCCGAGTTAATTTGACTAAGTTATGGGCTTTTAAGTATGCAAAGAAGGCCAATTTCAGTAAACCTTCGCAAAATTAAAATCAATGACATAAAAACGGTCATATTTTTTACTACCCTAAAAGTTTAATATTTTAATGCAGATAACAAGAAAATCATTGCACAAGCTCCTAAAGCTATGCCATATCTAAGTACGAGTTCATTTGACCAAGTTATAGGCTTTTAAAGATGGAAAGAAGGCCCATTTCAGTAAACCTTCGCAAAATAAAAATCAATGACATAAAAACAGTCATATTTTTTACTACCTTTAATGTTATTTATTTTAATGCAAATAACAACATAATCATTCCACAAGCCTATAAAGGAATGCCATATCGAAATCCGAGTTCATTTGACCAAGTTATGGGCTTTTAAAAATGTAAAGATGGCCCATTTTAGTAAACTTTCGCAAAATTGAAATCAATGACATAAAATCGGTCATATTTTTTACTACCTTTAAAGTTATATATTTTAATGCAGATAACAACATAATCATTCCACAAGCCCATAGAGGTATGCCATATCGAAATCCAAGTCCTTTTGACCAGGATATGGGCTTTTAAAGATGGAAAAAAGGCCCATTTCAGTAAACCCTTGCAAAATTAAAATCAATGACATAAAAACGGTCATATTTTTAACTACCTTTAAAGTTATATACTTTAATGCAGATAACAACATATTATTATTATTATTTATTATTATTATCTAATGCTAACTTATAGTTAAAACTTTAAGCTAACAGTGGGTTTATTCTAGAGCTATAGCAACAAAAGGCCTTAAGCTCGCTTATGGTAATTTAGTAGTGATGATTATATTTTACAATTTATTATATCTTATATAATATGTTCGAATTATTAAGAAAGAGTAAGATTTTCTGGGTATTGATTAATGTAGGATTTGATAAAATGTGGAAAGGGTTTTGGGAGTTGAACGATGCAGTTCTTTGGAGAGTAAGGGCGGGGCATGAGGTAATAATATGGGTTAGGCTTATTGGGCTGATGTTGCACAGGGGGCAGATAGAGGAAAGGTTTTTATCAATGTAATGCGCATTGGTGAACTTGGTGTGTCCAAGTCGTATTCTGTTAATAATAATTTGTTGTCTTCTATTCATTTCGTGTTTGTGTGGGAATGTTAGGGGTTTTACAAGTTGGTACCAAGGAGATGCTGTTTCCAAGGTTTTTATCAGTTCATTGTCTAAGCATTGTTTTAGGTGGCGAGCGATGTCAGTAAAATTGTAGTTAGGGGTGTATATAAGGGGGGATTGAAGGCTAAGTTTGGCAAATGATTCAGCAGTTTCGTTGCCTTTTATTCCTATGTGGCTAGGAATCCAAATAAGGCTTATTTTTGGGAAGTTTTTGGTTATGATGTTTCTTATTGATGTAATGTAGTAGGAGTGTTTATTAAGGTTTTTAATCGAGTTAAGGGAGGAGAGGGAGTCGGTGCAGATTGCGTGTTTTCCAGACTTTCCTTGACAAAGTTTTGTGGCTTCTAGGATGGCAATGATCTCGCTCGTATAGGAGAAAGAGTACATTGGTAGTAGACCGGATTTTAAAAGGTTATTTTCATCAGTAATACTGAATCCAGATATACCATCAGCCTTAGAACCGTCAGTATATACAAATTTGTGATGTGGGTATGAGGATTGTAAGGACCTGAAAAGTTGTTGGTAAGTTGTTGCAGGGGTATTTTGTTTATTATGAGATGACAGACTGGTGTCGATAGCTTTATGTATGGTAGTCATATTAAATTTTTTACAGTTACTGATTCGGATAGGAGAAACGGGGAGGGATAGGTGGTTGCATGCTTGGATTATTCTGTCTATGGTACTAGGGTATCTGTATTTTCTTTTATGTGGCTTTATTAGTTTAGTTATATGGGTGCCGTGGGCGAAAAGGATATTTTTACTTAATTTGGCTGTAAGGAAGTTTCGTTTTTGTTCTAATGTGTTTGTTTTAGTTTCTAGTAGTAAGTTGTTTACTGGTGTGGTTCGGTAGGCTCCTAAGGCTGCTCGTAGAGCTGTGTTTATTGTTGTTTTTAAGCAGTTTAATTTAGATTTGGGACAATATCCGTAGAAAGGCAGGCAATAATCGATTTTAGAAATGAGGATAGATTTAATAGTGTTGATAAGAGTGGTTGTGTTACTGTTATATTTAAGGGAAGAGAGATGTTTAATAATATTTAGAGTTTTTGATAGTTCTGTTTTTAATTTTGTAATATGGGTGTTCCAGGTGTATTTGTTGTTAATGGTAAGTCCTAGTATTCTGAGGGAGTTTGTACTGGGTAGATTTGTGTCGCCTGTAAGGATCTTGGCAGAGCAGTTATGTTTTCTGCATATGTGAAGGACTTGACATTTTTCTTTTGATAGAATTGATCCAGAGTACGTACACCAGTCGTCTATTTGAGTAAACAGGGTTTGGAGGTTGGTAGTGGGGTTTTTTTGTTTATTGTGTTCGATTATAAGATGGAAATCATCGGCGTATGCTGTTAGTTTTATTTCTTTGTGTAAGGAGATAATATGGGAGAGAGTGTTGTAAGCTATGAGAAAGAGTATTACTGAGATTGGAGACCCCTGGGGTATGCCATTGTTAAGTGGGAAAGGGCTTGAAAGGTTGTTGCCGGATTTTATGATTATTTTTCTGTTTGTCATAAAGTTAAGGACATAATTTAATATGCGTTTGCCTATTTTCCATTCCTTCAGCTGGTTAATTACGGAGTGGATGCCTATTTTGTCAAATGCCTTGTTGAAATCAAGAGAGATCAATGTGACGTACTTCTTGAGGGAAAGGGATCTTGTTGCTATGTGGTCTACTAAGAGTAGACTGTCTATAACAGATCTTCCCCTTCTAAATCCAATCTGATTGCTGTTGATTAGGTTGTTATTTAAAACAAACCACCACAGTCTCTTTGCGATAATCTTATCAAGTGTTTTGGCTAGGCATGAATTTAGGGATATCGGGCGGTACGATTTAATGTCTGTTTTGGGTTTTTGGGGTTTTAGGATGGGAAGTACAAGGCTATGTTTGTAGGCTTGAGGGATTGAGGAATCTAGGATTGAGTTGAAATGGTTAAGGACTCTGTGTTTGAATGATATGGGGGAGTTGTTGATCATAATGTATGAGATGCGATCTAAGCCTGGAGTTTTGCCTTTCAAGGAGTTGAGTGCGCTGCTAAATTCAATGAACGAAATGTCTTTTTCTATTTCTAAGGCAGTTTTGGAGGGTTGTGTGTGTGTGTGGTTTAAGAGGAATTTATTAGTGCGAAAAGTTGGAGAAAAGTTACCGTCGTCGGCTTCTTTGGACCAGGCAAGTCCAAAAGAGTTAGCGATTTCACTTTGGGATGTTCTGGGGGTGGGGAAAGAAGGGTCGTTAATGCAGTGTATGTGCTTTGTGGGGTAAAGGCCGCAAAGGCGTCTGATGTTGGACCATGTTCTTGCTGGAGATGAGAAGGGACTAATATCGGATGTGAAATTAAAAATAGAGATTCGTTTGGCTTCTCTAATGGCTTTCTTTAGTTTAGCGTTGGCTCTTTTGTATTCTATTATATTATACGTAGTAATGTTACGTTTTAGTATTGACCATTTAGACGATTTGGCATTCTTCAAAACTGATAAGTTTTGATTCCACCACGGGACTGTTCTAGGGAATTGAAAAGTAGAGTTCTGGGGGATTGATTGGTGCGCGCTGTGGATAATAATTTTTCTTAACAAAGCTGCTTCTTTATTGACATTTTCGCTCGGCGGCTTGTCAGTAGAATTGATACGAAAAGATTTTTTGTATGCTTCCCAGTTTGCTTTCTTTAAGTTAAAGGAGGGTTTGGAGGTGTAGGATGAGGGGGAGGCATTAAGGTTCATTGAGATTAAGATAGTGAGGTGATCACTTCCGTAGAGGTCGTCTATTGTTTCCCAGAGAAATTCTGGGGCTATAGTGGATGAAGAAAAGGATAAGTCTATATGAGTGAAAGAGTTGTGAGTGGAGAAGTGGGTCGGGCTTTTGTCGTTTAATAAAATGTAATCTGAACGGTCTAGGAATTTGGCAATAATATTGCCTCTGGTATTAGGGCTAGGAGAGCCCCAGTAGGGGTGCCAACTATTAAAGTCTCCGAGGACTAAAGTGGGTGTGTTGTCGAAGCAGAGGACGTTTTCTAGGTTACTTCTGTTAAAGGACTTAGTTGGTGAAATGTAGACTGATATTATGTTTAGTTTAAGTTTTGTATCTATTGAGACTCCAGCTGCTTCGAAGTCTTGGGTGATTGAGATTTGTCTTTGAGATATTGAGTTATGTATCAGTAGAGCTGCGCCCCCGTAAGAGTTGGTGCAGCATTGTTGGTAGAGTGTGTAGTTAATGGGAATGGGTAGAGAGTTAAAGTTGGTTATGTGTGTTTCTTGTAGGGCAAGAATTAGGGGGTTAAAGGTCTTGATCAGGGTTTGGAGTTCAATGTAGTTATTTCTATATCCATGGATGTTCCATTGAATGATTTTAAGCATTAAATGTAAAGAGAAGGTTTATTACTTAGTACTAATTTGAGTGATTAATTAATAAAGTTCCTTGGCAGTGTTGTTTGGGTTACTTCGAGTGTTTTAGTTGGTTTGTATTTACTGTTTTCGATTTGTCTGCTTTGCTTTTAGCCTTTAGGGGTATAGCCAGAGGGTTGGTTTTTTCTTTGTTGTAGCTTCTGAGAGTGCGGTCTGAGGTTGTAGTGTTTGTACTGGTTCTGATAGATTCTGTTGTATCCATTTCGATGTCGTCCTCGCTTGGAGTTTGTGGGGTAGGTTCCATGATGTCGTCGTAGGTCGTGATCTCACGAGTATTCGATTTATCCAGAACTGGGGCGATAGAATTTGATGGGGGTTGTGCTGCAACTTGGGAGTAAGGAGTGGCCTTGTGGAAGTGACGTTGGATGTATATTTTTGATGCGCTTTTGAAGTCAACATTTTCTATTGTTTTTATAGCCATTATTTCTTTTTGTTTAATAAATGTTGGGCACTTATTGTCCAATGGGCTATGATGAGGGTTGTCGAGGTGTTTGCAGTTGATGCAGAATTTAGGCTTGGTGCAGTCTTCGTCGTCGGGGGAGTGAACTTCAGAGCAGTTTGAGCAAGTTTTCTCGTTATTACAGGCTTTGGTGGGGTGATTAAATTCTTGGCAGTTTCGGCATTTAAGAGGTCGAGGAATGTGTGGTCGAATTTTGACACGTTCATATCCAATATTTATGGTTTCGGGTAAGGTGGTGGTGGCGAAGGTGAGAATGATGAGTCCGGTTTCTTCAAGATTGTTGTCTTTCTTTCTGAGTATTTTATTTACTTCAGTGACGTTTTGCGTCTTGAGTTCATTGAGAATATCTTCATTGTTTATGTATCGGAGGTCATTGGAATAGATGACTCCTTTTGAAAAGTTAAGTGTTTTGTGTTCAGATGCTTCAACTTCAAAGTCGTGGAATTTGGTGAGTTTCATTAGCCATTGAGCTTGGAGTAGGTCTTTGGTTTTGACAAGAAGAGTACCTGCTTTGGTTTTTGAAACTGACGTTACTTCCCCGCAGCATGTATAGTCAATAACTTTTTTGATAATGAATGGACTAACTTTTTCAAAGGATGCGATGTTGTCTTTTCTTTTAATGACGATGAATTTGGGTGTTTGGAAAGGTGCTTTTTCTCGCGGTGTGGTTTGGTTTATGTCTGGTGGTCGTGTCATGGTTGTTGTTGTTGGGCTGCTGCCCGATGCACTTGCACTTTTGTAACTGTTCAGATGCAGTAATTGTTTTTGCTTTAGTTGGCAAGTTTGCTTTGAGGTCTTATTTGTTTTGACAAAATTGGTAGGTAATAGTTGCAGATTACACTTGCGTGGATTTGCCTTTAGCACGTCTTTACTCTTCGGAGTCTAGATTGGTACTGCAGATAACAACATAATCATTCCACATGCCTATAAAGGTATGCCACATCGAAATCCGAGTTCATTTGACCAAGTTATGGGCTTTTAAAGATGGAAAGACGGCCCATTTCATTAAACCTTCGCAAAATTAAAATCAATGACATAAAAACGGTCATATTTTTTACTACCTTTAAGGTTAAATATTTTAATGCAGATAACAACAAAATCATTCCACAAGCCCCTAAAGGTATGCCATATCGAGATCCGAGTTCATTTGACCAAGTTATGGTCTTTTAAAGATGGAAGGCCCATTTCAGTAAACGTTCGCAAAATTAAAATCAATGACATAAAAACGGTCACTATTTTTACTACCTTTAAAGTTATATATTTTAATGCAGATAACAACATAATCATTCCACAAGCCCATAAACGTATACCATATCGAAATACGAGTTCACGACCAAGTTATTGGCCTTTAAAGATGGAAAGAAGGCCCATTTCAGTAAACCTTCGCAAAATTAAAATCAATGACATAAAAATGGTCATATTTTTTACTACCTTTAAAGTTATATATTTTAGTGCAGATAACAACATAATCATTCCACAAGCCTATAAAGGTATGCCACATCGAAATCCGAGTTCATTTGACCAAGTTATGGGCTTTTAAAGATGGAAAGACAGCCCATTTCAGTAAACCTTCGCAAAATTAAAATCAATGACATAAAAACGGTCATATTTTTTACTACCTTTAAAGTTATATATTTTAATGCAGATAACAACATAATCATTCCACAAGCCTATAAAGGTATGCCACATCGAAATCCGAGTTTATTTGACCAAGTTATGGGCTTTTAAAGATGGAAAGACGGCCCATTTCAGTAGACCTTCGCAAAATTAAAATCAATGACATAAAAACGGTCATATTTTTTACTACCTTTAAACTTATTTATTTTAATGCTGATAACAACATAATCATTTCACAAGCCTATAAAGGTATGCCACATCGAAATCCGAGTTCATTTGACCAAGTTATGGGCTTTTAAAGATGGAAAGAAGGCCCATTTCAGTAAACCTTCGCAAAATTAAAATCAATGACATAAAAATGGTCATATTTTTTACTACCTTTAAAGTTATATATTTTAGTGCAGATAACAACATAATCATTCCACAAGCCTATAAAGGTATGCCACATCGAAATCCGAGTTCATTTGACCAAGTTATGGGCTTTTAAAGATGGAAAGACAGCCCATTTCAGTAAACCTTCGCAAAATTAAAATCAATGACATAAAAACGGTCATATTTTTTACTACCTTTAAAGTTATATATTTTAATGCAGATAACAACATAATCATTCCACAAGCCTATAAAGGTATGCCACATCGAAATCCGAGTTTATTTGACCAAGTTATGGGCTTTTAAAGATGGAAAGACGGCCCATTTCAGTAAACCTTCGCAAAATTAAAATCAATGACATAAAAACGGTCATATTTTTTACTACCTTTAAAGTTATATATTTTTATGCAGAAAACAACATAATCATTCCACAAGCCTATAAAGGTATGCCATATCGAAACCCGAGTTCTTTGACCAAGTTATGGGCTTTTAAAGATGAAAAGAAGGCCCATTTCAGTAAACCTTTGCAAAATTAAAATCAATGACATAAAAACGGTAATATTTTTTACTACCTTTAAAGTTAAATATTTTAATGCAGATAACAACATAATCATTCCCCAAGCCCATAAACGTATACCATATCGAAATACGAGTTCATTTGACCAAGTTATTGGAGAAGGCCCATTTCAGTAAACCTTCGCAAAATTAAAATCAATGACATAAAAACGGTCATATTTTTTACTATTTTAAAGTTATATATTTTAATGCAGAAAACAACATAATCATTCCACAAGCCCATAAACGTATACCATATCGACATACGAGTTCATTTGACCAAGTTATTGGCCTTTAAAGATGTAAAGAAGGCCCATTTCAGTAAACCTTTGCAAAATTAAAATCAATGACATAAAAATGGTAATATATTTTACTACCTTTAAAAATATATATTTTAATGCAGATAACAACATAATCATTCCCCAAGCCCATAAACGTATACCATATCGAAATACGAGTTCATTTGACCAAGTTATTGGAGAAGGCCCATTTCAGTAAACCTTCGCAAAATTAAAATCAATGACATAAAAACGGTCATATTTTTTACTATTTTAAAGTTATATATTTTACTGCATATAACAACATAATCATTCCACAAGCCCATAAACGTATACCATATCGAAATACGAGTTCATTTGACCAAGTTATTGGAGAAGGCCCATTTCAGTAAACCTTCGCAAAATTAAAATCAATGACATAAAAACGGTCACATTTTTTACTACCTTTAAAAATATATATTTTAATGCAGAAAACAACATAATCATTCCACAAGCCCATAAACGTATACCATATCGAAATACGAGTTCATTTGACCAAGTAATTGGCTTTTAAAGATGGAAAGAAGTCCCATTTCAGTAAACCTTCGCAAAATTAAAATCAATGACATAAACACGGTCATATTTTTTACTACCTTTAAGGTTAAATATCTTAATGCAGATAACAACAAAATCATTCCACAAGCCCCTAAAGGTATGCCATATCGAGATCCGAGTTCATTTGACCAAGTTATTGTCTTTTAAAGATGGAAGGCCCATTTCAGTAAGCCTTCGCAAAATTAAAATCAATGACATAAAAACGGTCGTATTTTTTACTACCTTTAAAGTTATATATTTTAATGCAGATAACAACATAATCATTCCACAAGCCCATAAACGTATACCATATCGAAATACGAGTTCATTTGACCAAGTTATTGGCCTTTAAAGATGTAAAGAAGGCCCATTTCAGTAAACCTTTGCAAAATTAAAATCAATGACATAAAAATGGTAATATTTTTTACTACCTTTAAAAATATATATTTTAATGCAGATAACAACATAATCATTCCCCAAGCCCATAATCGTATACCATATCGAAATACGAGTTCATTTGACCAAGTTATTGGAGAAGGCCCATTTCAGTAAACCTTCGCAAAATTAAAATCAATGACATAAAAACGGTCATATTTTTTACTATTTTAAAGTTATATATTTTAATGCAGATAACAACATAATCATTCCACAAGCCCATAAACGTATACCATATCGAAATACGAGTTCATTTGATCAAGTAATTGGCTTTTAAAGATGGAAAGAAGGCCCATTTCAGTAAACATTTGCAAAATTAAAATCAATGACATAAAAACGGTCATATTTTTTACTACCTTTAAAGTTATATATTTTAATGCAGATAACAACATAATCATTCCACAAGCCCATAAACGTATACCATATCGAAATACGAGTTCATTTGACCAAGTTATTGGCCTTTAAAGATGGAAAGAAGGACCATTTCAGTAAACCTTCGCAAAATTAAAATCAATGACATAAAAACGGTCATATTTTTTACTACCTTTAAGGTTAAATATTCTAATGCAGATAACAACAAAATCATTCCACAAGCCCCTAAAGGTATGCCATATCGAGATCCGAGTTCACTTGACCAAGTTATGGTCTTTTAAAGATGGAAGGCCCATTTCAGTAAGATTTCGCAAAATTAAAATCAATGACACAAAAACGGTCACATTTTTTACTACCTTTAAAGTTATATATTTTAATGCAGATAACAACATAATCATTCCACAAGCCCATAAACGTATACCATATCGAAATACGAGTTCATTTGACCAAGTTATTGGCTTTTAAAGATGGAAAGAAGGCCCATTTCAGTAAACATTTGCAAAATTAAAATCAATGACATAAAAACGGT